>NC_089250.1:69602634-71092338 GCF_963930625.1 Muntiacus reevesi | reverse complement strand
GTCCTTTCACAACAGAGACCTAACCCGGCCCACATGTCACTGGTGCCGTGGTTGATCCACCTTGTGTTATATGCGCGTGTGTGGTATGTAGGGTGTCTGTGTGTTCATATGGCTGTAGACACACACATATGCACACACACAGTGGAGTTCAAATTACATACACGTTGCCCTGTCCTGCTTTTTACATGTAAGGCAAACCTGTTGGCATTCACTGGGTTGGCCAAAAAGATCCTTCGGGTTTGTCTGCATCAGCTTAAGGGAAACCCGAAGGAATTTTTTGGCCAGCCCAATATTTAAACAGATGTATCCTTTTCCATTGTTGGGAGGAGAACAGCTAACAGACCCTGGAATGCTGTGTGACGGACTCTGTCTGAACTACTTTGCTTGTATTTACTCATCCAGGCTTCACAACAGTTCTCTGAGGTGGATGCTCTTATTCTCGTAATTGGAGGAGCTGAGACTCAGAGGAGTTAAGCAATTTTCTCAGAGTCACAGGGCTGGGCTTAGAACTCAGGCAGACTCTGTGCTTAGGCCACCGCGCTCTACTGCCTCTCCTGTGGCACCGTCTTCTATGCAACCAACGCTCTCTCCGGTTGCCTTAGCAAATCATATTCCTATAATAATAATAATGGTTTCCCCAGTGACAATATGTGTGATTATGGCTGATTTGCATTGTGATATAGCAGGAACCAGTACAACATTGTAAAGCAAGTTCCCCCTAATTAAAGATAAGTTTAAAAAATTAAAAAACAAAACTCCTAGTGACCTACCTTACATAACATAATCTCTCAAATTCAAGAGTTTACAGGCTGAGGTCACTGTCTTTCCTGCCCACCCCTAGGCAACCACCTTGCCTCATTCAGTTTAGAACTCCTCTTTTAATAAACCCCAATAATGACATATTAATACTATTACATAATATTTAAACTGTGTTATATTAATATGTATCCATGTCAGTACAATGATAGTCTATATTATAATAACATACCTCCATATTATAACTCGGCTGTGAAATGTGAGAACTTGGTTCAAGTGTCCTAACCCTCCTTTCCTCTCTCTACTCTGCCGCCAATTTTTATTTTTAATTGTCTGTCACTTAAAATTATACACTTGCACCTCTGCATCTTGTTTGGTCAGTTCCACTTTCTTAAGCGTCCCCTTAGCCACCTGCCCCTCCCAGCTTTTGTAAGTATAACCTTGGCTTTGATGGGTCCAGTAGTCCTCGGACCCAAGAGGCCCCGCCCCGCCCCGCCCCGCCCCGCCCCCAACCCCTCCCCCTCCAGGCCCCGCCCCAACCCCTCCCCCTCCCGCCCCCGCCCCAACCCCAACCCCTCCCCCTCCCGGCCCCGCCCCCCCGCCCTCTCCCACCACGCAGGCAGCCCTGGACCAGCCCCGCACTCACCTTGGGCTGGGAGCGGCTGGACCCCCAGCCCCGCTCCCTGGTCGCACACCCACTCCGGGCAGCACCTGCCCGGGACCTCCACCCTCCTGGGGTGCGGACAGTCCCAGCTGGGGAGCCGCACGTCCTCGCTGCACAGGGGCACACACGTGAAGCCGCCGTCCTCGCAGCGGCAGCGGAGCCTGCAGTGTGGCTGAAAGGTTTCCCCGTCCCGGTAGAGGCGCCCGTTCACCTCGCAGCTGCCGTCATCCTCTCCCCCTGCGGAGGAAAAACCGGACCTCCATCGGCGACCTCCCAACTTTTCCCTGGGCAGGGCTGTGCCCGCCGCATCCTCCGCTGGGTCCTCTCTGCAGAGCTGGTGTGGAGGCGCTGGGGACGCAGAGCCCTTGGGGAAAGTGAGCGTTGCAGGGGGCTCCGCCCCTCCTCCACCCCCCACCCCCCACCCCCCACCCCCCACCCCAATCATCACGGTCCTGTCCTGTCACCCGCAGCAAGACAGCGTGACAGGCTGCATCCTGGAACAGGCTTTGCAGGAAGACTGGCCTGGTTTCAGCTCCTTAGCTAGCTATGGACCTTGGCCAAGTGATTCTACTTCTGGGTTTAGTTTCCTCACCTACAAAGTGGGCTTTGAAGTGAAGTGAAAGTCGCTCAGTCTGTCCGACTCTTTTCGGTGACCCCATGGACTGTATAGTCCATGGAATTCTCCAGGCCAGAATACTGGAGTGGGTAACCTTTCCCTTATCCAGGGGATCTTCCCAACCCAGGGATCGAACTCAGGTCTCCCGCATTGCGGGCGGATTCTTTACCAGCTGAGCCACAAGGGAAGCCCAAAGCGGGTTATAATAGTACTTATTTCACACGTGTGGTATAGACTAAATGAATAGTATATGTAATGGATACAACATGAAGGAGACCTTCAACAGACCTACCTGCTCTGTTGTTGTTGTTGTTATTAGTATAAATTATTATGTATTATTAATAATATAAAAATTAATGTATTGCTGACAAGTGCTCAGTTGTGTCCGACTCTTTGCAACTCTATGGACTGTAGCCCGCCAGGCTCCTCTGTCCATGGGGTTTTTCCAGACAAGAATACTGGAGTGGGTTGCCATTTCCTTCTCCAGGGGATCGTCCCAACCCAGGGATGAAACTGGTGTGTCTTGCATCTGCTTCATTGGCAGGCAGATTCTATACCACTAGCATCACCTGGGAAGCCCATATATAATATGATTAGTAATATACATTATTTAATATAAATATATAAAATATCATGACTATTATATACTCACTGAGATTTCATGCCACAAGCTTTCCTTGTCCATCTGCTGCATTACAGTTATCACCGTCAGGTCAGGGCTTAACTTGCTAGCTGTGTGACTTGGGGGAAGTGACTAAACTTCTCTGAATCACTTTAACAATAGCAACGATGAGAACAGTAATTAGAACCTTCAGTGACACAGCATCTAGCACAGGGTCAGGAATTCAAGAAACACTCTTTGGAGGAAGCCCTCAAATATGATGGGCATCACAGCCGCCTCCTCCCCTGGGCGTGAACTCCTGGAGGGCTGGGGCTGACAGTGCTCATCGTGGCTTCTCCTGCGCCAGCTCAGAGCAGAGGTGGGACACACAGAACCGCAGGAAATGCCCCTGAAATGAATGCCTGGCACCAGACTCAGCACATGAGAGACACTGATGAGAGTTGTGATTCCTTACTCCCTTCAGATGCACTGCGCCCTTCCTGGGTACCACCCACTGTGCTCCCAGACAGGACCGAGAGCCAGTTCTTACCCAGGGGGACTCAGGGGTCAGTGCAGGGCACGGGTGTGGACGCTGCATCTCCAGGACAGAATAAAGCGAGAGCCCCGCAGAGGTGTCCGTGAGCCACTCAGGAAGTGCAGAGAAAGGAGGGTTTCCTGGAGATGGGGGTGGCACTTCAGCTAGATCTGGGGGACAAGACTCATGGGAAGCTGCTTTTCCCAGGTCTGCTGAGAAAAACCTCAAATAGGTCCACAAGCATGCAGGAATTTCAGAACCACATAGACTGCTTCAAATCCCAAGGGGTAATAATTTTAGTAAGGTTTCCTGGCATCTCTCCTGGGTCCTCCAGTTCAAAGCTGATTGGGGTGGGGGCGGGGGGGGGGTAATGATCCCTCTGCAGCTGCTCCCCACCCTGGGTCTGTGTGCATCATGTGCGTGGTCCCAGACACCGTGAGGCACCTCCAAATGTACTTGCTGTGAGACCCCCACACCTACACACGTGCAAAACCCTTCTCTTTCTGGGCTGTCTCCAACGGTCTCCTTGTCCAGCAACTTTTCCCAAATAACTTCAGGGCATAATCTTGTGATCTGGTAATTTCTGCATCCCTCTTTCCCTCTGAGAGTCCCTTGCAGGAGAAGGAGCAACAGGGTATTTTTTTTTTTTTACTTGCACCCACTTGCACATTGGTAAAGAACCTGCCTGCCAGTGCATGAGACGTAAGATATGCAAGTCCGATCCCTGGTTCGGGAAGATCCCCTGGAGAAGGAAATGGCAGCTCATTCCAGGATTCTTACCTGGAGAATCCCATGGACAGAGGAGCCTCGTGGTTTATAGTCCATGGGGTTGAAAGAGTCCGACATGACTGAGGCAACTTAGCGTGCACACACTTGTACACTGTGGGACCTAGGCAGGTGACCTAACCTCTCTGAGCCCCATTTCCTTCACACTCAAAACAGGGATTATAATAGGACCTACCTCATTATTAAGGATAAAATGAAATCATGTATATAAAGGACTTGTTCATAGTACCCGCTCCATAATTGGTGCCTCTTACTGCACCATTACCCCACCAAATGGTACCTGTTACACAAGCCCCACCAGAACTGTCATTATTATTCATGCATTCAACAATTATGAGCGCCTACTATGTGCCAGACATTGTTCAAGGCAACTTGTGACATAGCAATGCCTAAAACCAGCCAAAATCCTGCCCTCATTGGAGCTTTTGCTCCAGTGGAAGCAAACACAAGAAACAAAGTTGAGTTTGTGATGTCAGACAGCGATTAGTGCTCGAAAAATAAAGGAGGGCAGGGTTGAGGAGTAGAGCAGGGTTGTAGTTGTTAAGTATGGTGATCAGGGAAGGGCTTACTGAGAAAGTGATGTTTGGGTAAAGATGTGAAGGAGGTGAGAGAATTTGCCACGCATGAATCTGGGGGAAAGAGTGCCGGCAGCAGGAAGAGCTTGTGCAAAGGCCCTGAGGTGGGAGCGTGCCCGGGGTGTTTGGGAGGCCAGTGAGGGTGGAGCAGAGAGCAGGAGAGAGACAGGGAGTTAGATGTGGTCAGAGAGAAAACAGGGGCAGAGTCCTTGTCACCCGCTGAGAGGGCTCTGACTCTTACTCTGAGAAAGTGGGAGGCTGTGGGAGGATTTTAGGCAGAGGAGGGACTTGACCTGTGATCTTATTGACATATATGAAGGAGCCCTCAGGCTGCTGTGCTGAGAACAGACTAGGGGCCAAGGACGGAAGCAAGGAGACAGTTAAGGGGCTTCTGCAAAATCCAGATGAGTTACGGTGGGGATCAGACCCGGTGGAAATATTGTGAAGAATTGACTGCTGGGGAGTGAGTGGGATGTGGAAAAAGACAAAAGAGAAGTCAAGGATGACTTCAGAGTTTGAGGCTGAGCCACAGAAAAGATGGAGTTGTCCTTAGCTGAGCTGGGGAAGCTGTGTTTTTCAAGTGAAGGAGAAGGACTTCCCTGGTGGTCCAGTGGTTAAGACTTAGCCTTCCGATGCAGGGGCTGCGGGTTCGACCCCTGGTTGGGGAGCTAAGATTCCACATGCCTCGACATCAAAAAACCAAAGCATAAGACAAACAATACAGTAACAAACTCAATAAAGACTGAAAATGGTCCACATCAAAAAAAAAAAAAATCTTAAAAGAAAGCGAGCCACACTGAAGGTGCACACAGCTCAGAGGTGGTCCCCTCAGAGAAGGACTGTCCAACTAGTGGGTGAGAGGAGAGATTTGGGCCAGCATGTTCCCTCCAGAGCCAAGACCTAGACTCAGCCTCTGTGAAGTCTTAGTTCTGCCTCACCTGTGGCTTCTCCAGCTCCCAGCCTCCAAACTCAGTACCCCTCATTACACATTCATGAGCACCTGTAATTCATTATACATTCATGAGGCACATTTGGTGTCACCCAACCAGAGCTGGAAGTTGCAGGAAGGAGCAAGGACCAAATAAATTCTTAGCTTCCAGGTATTTAAAGTCTGAATCAAGGTGGAATAAGAATAGCCCTGTAATAAAGTTAGTGACAGTAACTAATCATATACTGAGTGTCAGACAGTAGAGTGAAAGAAACAAAGATTGTGGAGTCAGCTCCTTGAGTTCAAATCCCAGCTCAGCCACTTCTGAGCTGTGTGACCTGGGGCAAATTACTTAACCTCTCTGGGCCTCTTTTTTTCCATTTCCAAAATGGGGATGACAATAGGAGCTACTTCATATGGTTATTGGGAGATTAAATGAGGTGATATTTTGAAACTCTAGTGCCTGGCACATGGTAAGTGCTAGGCATGTGTTCAATAAACAAATATTGCCAAGTGCTTGACATGTGTGATGGTTTATCTAGATGGCAGCCTTATAAGCTAAGTGTTATATTTCTGAGTGTTTTCTTTAGATACATTTTTCTCTCCCTTCATAGGTGATATTTATTTCATTTTTTAAATTGAAGTATATTTGATTTACAATATCATGCCAATCTCTGCTGTATGGCAAAGTGACTCAGTCATTCACATAAAGACATTTTTTACATTCTTTTCCACTCTGGTGTACCTACAGGGAATCCAGTATAGTTCCCTGTGCTATGCACTTGCTATACAGTAGGACCTTTCTTTCTGTTCATCTTTTTTAAAATTTTAATTGGAGGATAATTACTTTATAATATTGTGATGGTTTTTGCCACACATCAACATGAACCAGCCATAGGCATACCTGTGTCCCCTCCATCCCATCCATCTTATATATAATAGCTCACATCTGCTTATCTCAAACTTTCAGTCCTTCCATCTGCAACACTTCTCCCTTGGGCAACCACATTTTTAGGTACCTTTTTATTAGCAATCATCTATAAGTTTATAAAACACATCTCCCTTTTCTCATTATTATACTCCCCTTATCATAAAAAAGTATTTAACAGGGATTTACCATTGATAACTTTATGTCTATAAGTTTTTTTTTTTTAACTCATTTGGCTGTGTTGGGTCTTAGTTGCAACATGCGGGGTCTTCCATCTTGGTTGTGGCATGCAAGATCATTTTAGTTGTGGCATGTGGGATCTAGTTCTCTGACCGGGGATCGAACCCATGCCTCCTACGTTGGGAGTGTGGAGGCTGAGCCGCTGAACCACCAGGGAAGTCCCTATAAGTTGTGTTTTTCTTTTTAACAAGTTTTTTTTTTTTTTTTCTATAGATCGATTCATTGTCAATGATTCATGAACCTTTCTTCCTTTCTCTCTCCCATTCTTTTTTTAAAGTGCTGCATGCACAAAGATGAGTGGTAAAGTGCTCTATAAGGCTTCTTATTAAAAAAAAAAAAAATAGAGCACAGAACAGTCCCTCACCCTTTTCTATTTCTCTAAAGTGGTCGTTCTCCACTGGGGGTGATTTTTCTCCCCAGGCAACATCTGAAGGGAGATGGTCACACTTGCTGTTTGGGGTGCTACTGGTATCCAGCGGGTGGAGACCAGGGATGCTGCTTTAATTCCTCCCATGTACAGAACTGCATCCCACAGCAGAGAATCACTCAGTCTCAAAAGACCCAGGAGAAAAGGTGAGAAACCCTGACCTAAAGCCTACCCAGAGGGCACAAGAGTAGAGCGGTGGGAAGTGTAACATGCTCAAGGTTGCTAGCAGATAGTGAACTCAGGATTCACAGGTTCAACGGCTCCCGACCTCAGAAAAAGACAGAACAGAATGCTGCTTCAGAGCTTGTTTGACCCAGTCCCCAGCTGTGTAACGTTAAACATGTCTGTTAGTATTGTGGAGCCTCAGTTTCCTCATCTATAAAATGGGTCTGAAAGTACTTACCCCAAAGGATTATTGTGAAGATTGTGTGACTTAGGAGGTAAGTGCTTAGCACAGGGCCTGATACATCTTACACCTGAAATAGAGAGCTGCCCTTTCATATTCCCAAGGGTGTCCAGGGTTCTGAGAAAGGGTGGTGACCTCTGGATTGAAGAATCTGGGAGCGCTGCTCAGGGGAGGAGGTGTTTGCCCTCGGATTTGAAAGATGGCTAGATCTGGATGGATAAGAAGGGAGGTAGGCTGTTTGGGTGGTGGGTGTGATCTGGGCAAAGACAAAAGAAAAGAAGTGGGGAGTGGGCTTAGGGAACCTTGTGTCACCAGGTTTGGCTGGGGATGAGAAGGACTTCTCCTGGACTCAGGACCTGAAGGCCTTGACCCCCTCCCCACCACCCCCTCCACCAGACCCGCAAACCTGCTTACAGAGGCACACGGCCCCCCGGCCTCCAGGGCCCGCCCCGGGCTGGCAGACCAGGCCCTGGCTGGGGTCGCAGACGTGGAGATGGTCGCAGGGTTCCCCCAGCCGCCGCGCACACACCCGGCAGCAGTTGCAGCCGTCCAGAACCAGGGGCACCCCCGGTGGGCACTGGGGTGGTGGCCAGGGACAGGCGCATGGTGTGGGGCACAGCTGGGCGCACACCTGCAGAGACAGAGACCCCCTCAGCCAAGGTTGCTCAAGGCGGGCAGCGAGAGCCTCACGACTGACTCCTTCTCTGCCAGGCTGTGCAGGGTAGCGTCCACACCTTGGCCCCGGAGTCACATAGACCTGGCCTTGAACCCCAGCACCCCCCCCCCCCCATCACTCTGTATGAGACAGCGTGGCATTGTGGTCCTGAGCAAGGGCTCTGGATCAGAATTCCAGTCTCTACTCTGTTGCTTATTAGCGGAGCAGCCTTGGGCAAGTTACTTAAGCTCTCTGAGCCTCAACTGCCTCATCTGTGAAGAGGGGGCAATAATGTATAACTCAGAGGATTGTTTTGAGGAGTGCATGAAATGAGGCACATAAAACCTTTAGTACACGGCCTGCCATGCAGGGGATGCTCCATGCATTTAGCTATGATGACTGCTATGTGAATTACAAAAGCGGGCTTAGCCTCTGCCTTCTGGGAACTTACAGAGGCAAAAGCAACAGAACGGAGGATTAAAATGACAGGGTACTATATGTTTTCTAGCAGGAGGACTGTGGATATTTATCCTGAGGACTGAATAAATCTAACAGTATCATGGATGTTTTTGATCTTCGGAACAATCTAGAATATGTTTCCAGATGAGCCTCAAATCAGCCAGGAAACTTGGCCTCCCGTGGGACTTATCAAATCAGAGCTTCCAGAGGCCTAGCTCTGGAATCTATGTTTTTAACGAGCCGTCCAGGGGCATTTGATGCACAGCTAGGTTACTGGTACCTCACCTCCACTCTAGCCCCTCCCCCCCGCCATGTAAAGATGGGGAGACTGAGTTCCAGAGAGAGGAAGGGACACAGTTCCCATGGGTTAGCTACAGGGCTGGGAGTGGGCTTCCCCACTGAAGACCTACAGACCCAGAGTGGGTGTGGCCGTCCTGTAACAGGGAAAAACCCCAGCCAGGGTCCCACCGCCGGGGGCAGGCTCAAGGTATCAACCCAAGTGTCCTGACTGCCCCTTCTCACCTAGGACAGAGAAACAACCAAACCAGAAAGCAGGTACTCTGGGTTCCCCATATGTCCATTGGAAGGTAGGGACCGAGGGCCACGCATAATTCAAGAGGTTCCCAGTGACCCACCTCATCTGTGGATCCTTGGAGGGCTGGAGGGTTTTGTGTAGAGGATGGAAGAATTGGATGCAGTTTAGGAAGGTGAAATTAATAACCTCCTATGTCCTGTGTGTGGCCCCAAAGCAGGCAATGACCTCTCTGCCCTAATCCCTGCCTTTCCCACCCCAGGCCAGAGTCCTGCAAACCTCTCTACGGCCTCCAGTTCCCATCATGGCCACTAGGAGCCGCCCCCCAACTAACAGACCAGCCTCCGGCGTGTGTGTGGGAGGGTGGGTTGCAGACCAGGATGCAATGACAGGGCCCATCAGCGATGGCACTGGTAATATTAGATCCAAGTGTGCAGCTGTGTGCCTGGAGCCTCGCCAGGGGCGAGTTCCCATCTCTGCGGGCATTTCAAGCAGGAGACTGGGTGACACCAGATTCTAGATAGGATGGTCTAGCCTCACCCCTCAAAGTATGGTCTGGACCCACAGCAGCAGCATCACCTGGAAGCTTGTTAGACATGCAGCATCTAGGGGCCTTCCTTATGACTCTGAATCTGCATTTTCATAAATTCAGATGTGATCCACATGGCATTGACCTGAGAAACAATCAGCCGGACTTTGGGTTTCCCTTCTAAACCCTCAGAGGCTGAGCTCCCTGGGTTGGGTGGAAGTAAGCAGAGTGAGGGGGTGGACTTTTGACCAGAACTGGCTCTTGGGTCCTTTCCTCCTGAAAGCAGAGGTGCCAGGACATAAGCCATGTGCTTTGCACCTGGGTTCTCACTTTGGGCTCTCTCTACCGGACAAGCTTGACAAGGCTGGATCTACAGGAGGGACCGCTGATGACTCCGATGACCGTGGCTGTCATTCACCACGGGCGCACCGTGCGCTGAGCTGTGTAACGTGCTAGTTTAACCCTCCAGTGGGAGCTACAGCGTTATGCCCATTTTATTTATTTTTTTGGCTCACCTTGTAGCATGCAAGATCTTAGTTCCCTGACCAGGGATTGAACCCATGCTTCCTGCAGAGGAACCACGGAGTCTTAATCACTGTACTGCCAGGGAAATCCAGCATTATACCCATTTTAAAAACAGGAAAACTGAAGCTTAAAGCGGTATAGTGACATCACCAGTAACAGGTAGATCAGGAACAGAATCAAGACTCATGTGGATCCAAGCCCAGGCTCTTAACTGCGACACCCACCTCTTGTCACCTATGGCTCTGATGCCAGCTTAGCCTCTGCATCAACTTACTGTTTGCTCAAGAGGGATGGGGACAAGTCAGGGAGGGTGTTTCAGCACAGCCAAGGAGAGAGAGGTCCTGTCTAGTCTCTATCTCTATTCCCTTTCCAACCAGCCTGTCTCTATGTTCAAACTGTCCCATCACTCTTGGTTCCCCCAGACCTTTGCTGTGGTCCCCAGCAGGGCAAGAGCCCTGGACAGGGAATCTTCCAGGCAAGAGCTGAAATCCAAGTTCTACCACTGACTTGCTGTGTGGCCTTGGACACTTCTCTGCTGCATCAAGAGAGGAGAGGTGTCCTCCTCAGTAAAATGGGGTGGAGACCCCCCGTCTTGGAGTCAGGGATTTAATGAGGTCACGGCCAGCTTCTGGTCACTGTGGCCTGGTTTGTTTCCAGGTCTCTGCCACCTGCCTCTGTCCACAGGCCTGAGCTCAGGAGCTCACAGCCTGCCTGCGAGACTTGCAGTTCTCTCTCTGAGGATTGTCACGGCTTTCATGTGCGTGATGACTAAGTCCCTGTGTTCTGTGTGGGATGCTGCCTGGCTTCCTGGGGCCTGGGAAGAATGGAGGGCTGGGGGAGAGAACGGGGAGTCTAGGACTGCTTCATTTTGACCTTGTCTTTAATCCCAGGCCTAGAACCCCAAGTCCCCGGCTCCCACTACCCAAGCTACCCTTCCTGGCATCATCTCCTGCTCATCCTGGTTTGGAAGAATAAAAAGCAGGGTTAGGATGCCAGCAGGGTTCTCAGCCTTCCCCCAGCCACTGCTTGGACCCAGGAGAGAGGCGTTCCTGCCTGTGATTCTCAAAAGAGCATGAAAATATAGTGAGATCATAGCTTGCAGCAGGGCCAGTCCCCATGACACCAGGAACTTGGCATTTGTTAAGGTGATGGCAGGCTCAGCAACTGTGGCCTTGGTCCAGGTTGGAGGTGGAGAGATACAGACTGCAGTCCCCTCTCCTCACACCCAGGCCTGTCCTGGTCTGTCTCCTCTATTACTCAAATGCTGTGTGGTTTCAAGCAAGTTGCTTACCCTCTCTGAGCCTTGCTTGACTGAAAACAGGAAATAATCATTCCTGATGACGTTGTTGGGCATGTTAGGCAAGGTGGATGCCTAACGGGCCCTTTGAAAATATCCCACAGGAAAAGGTCTTTATTCTCTAGAGCTCTCTCCCTACCCCCTCCAGCTAGGGTCAGCTGGCCACTCACTGCCCGAGGGCCAAACAGCATTAATGCCTTTGTATGAACCTTCCAATGGGCTAGGCACCCAACGTCCGTTCAAATCCTGGCTCCTAGTTAGACAAAGCAGGCCCCCTATTGAGGCTCCCTATTTATAATGAGGGGACCAGCTTCTGTTTGCAGAGGGACTTTAGGGATTGATAGTCATAAAAGTCCTCTTAAGCATTTGTCATATTCTAGGTCCTGTGCTAGGCTCTGGAGATGAACTATGATAAATGACCTTCCCAAAGGCCTCATGGACATTACACCCATTTACCTGAGGAAGGAGCTAGGGCTCAGAGGGGGGAAGGGATTGTCTGAGGTCACGCAGCAGACTTGGTCGGAGGGAGGCAGCTCTCTGGGCACCTGGGAGGGAAGCTCAGCTGAGTCCCATCATAGGAGGCCCACAGGAATTCTTCCAGGGGGTCCTTGACCGTGATTTCACATCTCCCCCACCACACCAAGGAAGCCAGCAGTACAGTTCAGGGCCCGGGGCCCCCTTACCTTGGAGAGGAGGCAGAGGAGGGAGAAGGCGAGGAGGTGGGTCTGAAATGTGCCTCTCATGTCACTGTGTCCCCCACGGAGCCAGCTTTGAGCCTCAGAGGCAGGACCTGTAAGTCTTTATGTTCCGGCGGCTGTGAGGTCACTCCCAGGCACACACACACACACACACATGCACGCACACACACACACACACACACACACACACACTGGCCTTTGTAGCCCTGTTTCTCTCCCATCCTCATCTTCCCACTGATGAGCCCATTTACCTGGAGGTGAGACCTCCGAGGCCACCACGGAGGTGCTTGCCAGAGTGTGTGCGTGTGTGTGTGTGTGTGTGTGTGTGTGTGTGTGTGAAAGTCAGAGCCAGTGCCAATGCCGAGAGCCTGTGACAGGCTGGCAGGGGCCTCACTAGCTCCTCCCAGCCCCAAAGGGCCTGCCCAAGCTGCTGCTGGAGCGGCTGCAGCCCTGGCCGACCCCGGCAGTGGAGGGGGTGCTGTGGATCCAGAAAGTGCTCTGCAGACACCCCCCTTGCAGAGCTGACCCCAGTCCTCCCAAGCCCCGTGGTCCGAACTCCCGGCGGCTTCAGCGGGCCTGCGGTTTCTGGCAGGAAGATTGGCAGCCGTCCAGAAGCGGGTGTGACCCAGAGCAAAACTTCCCTGGGCGGCCCGTTTGCTTTTGGCAACCAGGAGCCTCCCCATGGCCTGCTTGCTGAGCTGTGAATGGTAACCTGCAGTGGCTGAGCCCACGCGGGCTGGACCTAGTGTGCGCTCTTGCTGGGCCCTGCTATATGCTGGGGTCCTCAACAGTGATCTGCAAGAACCAAATCCTTTTTGTTGAATTCAATCAACTCTGAGGCCCCTCTGTGGTGTCTCCAGTTCCTGAAGAGGAGGTAAGCTGAGAGGGGGAAAGGACAGTAAGGGGGGGGCAGGTGGAATTTCAGGGAATATAGAGGAAGGGTCCTGTTCAGACAGAGGGTGAGGGTGAGCTCTCTGAAGCGGGAACCAGGGATAAAGGTAGTGAGAGAGGGCGATGCTCCAGGCAGAGGGAACAGCACATAGATGCCTAGAGGTGGGGGACCGCGTGATAGGAAGGCCTATTCTGGGAGCCAAGAATGCCTTCTGTGTCTGGAGCTGACAGTGAGGTGGGAAGCAGTGTCACACATGAGGGGGTAAGATACATAAAATTCACACACACATGAAATTCATACCACCAGAGACTCTGAGCTTCCAATGGAGGGGGCCAGGTTCGATCCCTGCTCAGGGAACTAGATCCCACAGGCTGCAAGTAAGAGTTCACAGGCTACAACTAAAGATCCTGATGCTCTGTGATGACGTAAAGGATGGGATGGGAGTCAGGGTGGGAGGGAAGCTCAAGAAGGAGGGGATATATATATACATATAGCTGATTCCCTGGTGGCTCAGATGGTAAAGAGTCTGCCTGCAATGTGGGAGACCCAGGTTCAATCCCTGGGTTGGGAAGATCTCCCGGAGAAGGGAATGGCAACCCACTCCAGTATTCTTGCCTGGAAAATTCCATGAATGAAAGAGCCTGGAGGGCTATAGTCCATGAGGTCACAAAGAGTTGGACTTGACTGAGTGACTAATATACACACACATAGCTGATTCACTTTGTTGTGCAGCAGAAACTATCACAACATTGTAAAGCAATTATACTCCAATTAAAAAAAGAATACTGGAAGTAAAAGAAAAACAGTGCAGACCCCACATGCCCCAGCGAAGATCCTGCAGAGACACAATCAAGCCTCGGTGCATCGAAATAAATAAATAGATATTTTTAAAAATCTCACCACCAGTATCACTAGGAGGGGGAAGGTATAAAGACATGAGCTTTGATTGTAGAATTTGGCAAAGGTAACACTAGAGGTGGTGTCAAGTGTGGCTGGAGAAGGCTTTGACCCCCATCATCTCCCCCAGTATCTCAAATCTCAAAGTGATGGAGCTGGCCAGCAGAAGAGTCCGGAAAGCACAGTTGGCACGGAAGAAGAGTGATTTGATACTGGGAGCAATTCCAGGACGAGGAGTTAATATGAACAGAGGTTGAAGATGAAAATGTGGGATTTGATCATTTACGGCTGGAGGAAGTGGCTGAGGGTGAGGGTTGCGGGTCCCCAGACTTGGAGAGAAGGAGAAACAGTGTTGTTTATTCAGGCTCGTGTTTGAGTTAGAGGCAGGCTTAGGGTATTCTACACTCAGGGTGGGTCAGTTTTGGAATATCCACCACCTTCCTATAACAAAGTGTTATCAGTCATCAACGTGAGAAGAAACAAATATAGTTCATTTATGAACCAGAATTTGTACTTACCATGCGAAAATGTTACCCTTCGAAGTCTACACTGTTTGACTTTTCTAAATTTTAAACACAAATTAAAATTTCAAGAAGCCACCTGGGATGACAGACTTGAACTCCCTGTATCTTCATCTTCTCCATCACTCTACAGTCATTGGTTATTTTTTTAATCTACTCGTGAGATGCAGAAATATGTGGTACCGCGGCGTTGGAGGCAGGAACGGTACTTGGAGCAAGTACGAAAGATTCCGAGCTGTTAGGAACTGACTCTCTTGGTGAAGCTGTGCTCCCGAGACCCTGTGTGCTGGTGGCAACTGCATCCCTAGAAATTCTCCATGTCGAAGAGGTTTATTAAAGGATAAATCAAAACGTGCTGATGTGAAGCTTAGCTACATGTTATTAAAATACAACTGGTGTTAGTCACTCAGTCATATCTGATTCTTGGCAACCCCATGGACCGTAGTCCACCAGGCTCCTCTGTCCATGAAATTCTCTAGGCAAGAATACTGGAGTGGGTAACCATTCCCTTCTCTAGGGGATCTTCCCATCCCAGGGATCAAACCCTGGTCTCCTGGGTCGCAAGAGTCGGATATGACTTAGCAACTAAACCATCCCAGGTGGCCCTTGTGGTAAAGAAGCTGCCTGCCAATGCAGGAGACACAGGTTCAATCCCTGGGCTGGGAAGCTCCTCTGGAGGAGGAAATGGCAACTCACTCCAGTATTCTCGCCTAGAAAATTCCATGGAGGGAGGAGTCTGGCAGACTACAGTCCATGGGGTCGCAAAGAGTCAGACGTGAGTAAGCAACTGCACATTTATTTATTTATTTTCTATGTTTTGGCCATGCCAGGATCTTAGCACCTCAATCAGGGATCGAAACCCATGCCTGCCACAGTGGAAGTGCAGTGTCTTAACCACTAGACAGCTAGAGAAGTTCTAGGTCCCTGGTTTTAATAATAATGAAAGTGATTACATATTGAGCACCCAGTAGGAGCTGCCCCTATGCTGAGTACTTTTTATAAAAAGTGGTGTTTCTAATCCTTGTCATCCATACTTTAATTTTTAAAAAAAAGAGAAAAAATGAAGTCCAGAGAGGTTAAGCAACTTGCTAAAGGTCACACAGCTAGAAAACAGAGCCAGATTTTCAGCGGAGGTTCATATGACTCCAAAACCTATGCTGTGGTTATTTATTTTTGCTACTGCTTAGAAAGCTCTCTGTGGCATATATTTTTTAAAATTGAGGGGTAACATATAAACAGAAATGCTTACAGTGCACTAGTGTTAAATGCACATCTCAACAACTCTTCACATATGTACACACCCATGTAACCACCACCAAGATACATTTCCAGAAAGTTTCTGACGCCTCTTCCAAAACTATACACTCTGCCTCCCAAGGTACTCACTGTTCTGACCTCTATCACCATGGATTAATTTTTGCAGGGAGGAACAGTTTTGTTTTGGCTTTTTATTTTATTTTTTCACTTTTTATTTTGTGTTGGGGGATGGCTGACTAACAACGCTGATAGTTTCAGGTGACCAGTGAAGGGACTCAGCCATACACATACATGTATCCATTTGGGAGGAACAACTTTGAACCACTTCTGCCTCTGAGGCAAGAAGGAAGATAGAACAGCTAGGAGGCGTGAGGGGGAGGTGGAGAAAGGCACTTTGTTCACAGCAGTGTCCGTATCAGAGGAGGAGCCCCGCCCCCATCAGTGCGGGGAGGCCGGTGTGCTTTCGGAGGCAAGCGAAGGAGGCTCAGAGTGTGCTGCGCCGGGAGGTGACAAGACTCCAGTGGAAGCGCTGCCTCCTGCCTCAGGGGCCCCTCTGAGTCAGAGCACGTGTTTGTGCTTGGAGCTTGTTCTCTCTAAATAACCGAAGTCGGGCGAGTGTGGACAGCGGGCGGTCCTGGGGCCTGGCCAGTTCAGGAAGCACGTGGGTTGGCATCACGGCGTCGGGTGATGAGAGTGTGCGTGATGAACACACATCACAAAACGCCTAAAATCCGCGGCAGGGGCTGCCCCTGTGCTGACTGGTTACTGGGGTTCAGGCCCCCAAAGTGCCACGTTCGGCACTAGAGGGATGTGAGAGTCCGGGGAACCCATGAGACTTGGCTAGTGCTATAGGTTCCTCTAAATAAGGCCCTAGAATGAGCACAGATGCTCTTTGCACTACCAGAAGCAAATTTCAGGCTTGTAAGTCAAAAAGTCTCCACTTCAAATCCTGGCTCCCCCAGTGACTTTTGGCACTGGGACCAGGATGCAGAAAGAGAGGTGCCAAGGGAGAAAAAAGGAAGGAGTTCTCACTCTAAGGTGCGGACCTGGCACGTGTGGAACGGGGAGAGTGAGGGACTCCTTAAAAGTGAGGCATCCAGGCATACCTCCCTGGCAGTCCAGTGGTTAAGGCTGTTTGCTTCCACTGCAGGGGGCACATGTTTAATCCCTGGTAGGGGAACTAAGATCCTGCCTGCACAGGGAAAAAAAACCCTGCACAAAATGAGTTTATGGTAGGAACTCAAGAAATATGGGTTGACTGGCTAAATGACAACTCCCTATCCCAGTGTTTGAATTGGGGTACATTAGGCTATGCAGAGGTCACAAAAAAACTCCCAGATCTCAATGGCTTAACCCAACAAAGGTTTAGTTTTGGTTCAAAAGGTCCAGTGAAGTTGCACAGATCTTCTCCATCTTGTAGCTGCATTCTCTCAAACCACCCTTCCCTACTCAAATGTGTGGTCTGATACAGCAACACCATTCAGTTGCTTGTTTGAAATGAAGAATTTCAGATCCTCCCCTCCCCGCCCCACAGCAGGAGCTACATTTAATAAGACTCCCAGGTGATTTGTATGCACATTGCAGTTTGTGAATCACCATTCTAGACCAGTGGGCTCCAAGGTCACCTTGGAGGAGAGAGATGGAGAAAGCACACTGGCTCGTCACTGCCCCAAACCGGAAGTGACGACGTGCACCTCTTCCGCTCACATTTCATTGGCCAGAACAAGTCACGTGACCCCAACTTGACTGCAAGGGAAGCTGGGAAATGTGATCTTTCTCTGTAGGTCCCTGAAGAGGAATCAGAGTGAGAAACAGATGGCATATTCTTTGCCACAGTGTCTGAGGGTCTGGGACACAGACTTCTGTGGCCTTTGATTTCGCCCATTTTTGTTTTGAGGTGGCCTTCTTGTTCTTTCGGACCTAAGCCAGGCCTGACACTTGAGAGTCTAGGAAATGCCTCTGAAAAGTGAAACTGGGGAAACACCTCTTCAGCTCAGGGTGCAGCATATGGGAGTCAACAACAAGTGTCTGCAGGTGCAAGGATGAAGCCAGTTTCAGCCATTCACAGCTTGTCAGCTTCCTCCCTGCCTTCCTCCTTTGTGTTCAATGCACATCTACATGCCAAACCCTGTGCAAGAAGCTGGAGAGATTGGGGTGTGTGTGTGGGGGGGGGGGTCTGTGTGAATAAATGCTCAACACTGGGGACATCACTGTTGCTACAGTAGGGTCGTGGGGGCAGACAAACCCAAACAGACCCTGACCCCAGCAGGGCTGGGAGAGTCAGGGTCAGTGCTCCTATGGCTGGACGTACTCGGGTAAGAGGGAACCCCGTACCATGGAAAGATCAAGAATCAGATGAAAATCCCAGCTCTGACACTTGCTACATGGCTGTGTGTAAGTGGCCTCACCTCTCTGGGACTCTCTTTCCCTTTTGTGGAAATTGGGATCTATGGCAGAGCCTGATGGAAACCCATTCCAACATCCTTTCTCCCCTCCTTCCCTCATAATCAAACCCTGATTTTATTTGGGCTGGCAGTGCACTCAACTTTGCAGCTAGGCATGGCCATGTGACCGGTCCCAGCAATGAGATACATGAAGAAGTGTTATGTGCAAATTCTGGGAAGGCTTCTGAAAGGGAAGAGCATCCCTCCTGTCCCAATACCACCCTTCCTTCCTTCCTCCTGCTTCCAGTCAGTCATCAGACGTGATGGTGAAGCTTGACAGCCATCTTGGACTGAGAGGGTATCTTAAAGATGGCCCTCAGGTGCAGAGGAAGGAAGAGGAGAAATAAAAACAGAGCCTGGATCTCTGATGACATCAGAGCTGCCATTTGCACCCTGAATTTCACCTACAGAGGCCATTCACATGATTTTAAAAATAGTATAGATATTACTACAAGAATACTATGAGAATATTAATATAGTAATAATAAAATGTTACTATATATTATTCTGTCTACATATAACAGGTGCATGTTTATGCCCTTTTGTTTAAGCCACCATTGTTTTGAGTATTGCTGGTGTAAAAGTATTATTGATTTTTATTATTGATCGTGTATCTGGCAAACTTGCTCATCTCTCTTATTTGTTCTGATATGTTGTCAGTTTATTTCATTTTTCAAGGTAACGGATCACACCATCAACAAAGAATAGTTTTCTCTCTTCCCTTCCAATCTTTATACCTCTTATTTTGTTTCCTTTTAGCTGTAGTCTGAATCTGGCACTATGTGTTAAGCATTTTTTGTTATTGTTTAGTCACTAAGTTGAGTCCTATTCTTTGCGACCCCATGGACTGTAGCCCACCAGGCTCCTCTGTCCATGGGATTGCCCAGGCAATAAAACTGGGTGGGCTGCCATTTCCTTCTCCAGATGAGTTAAGCATTAGCAGTGATAATGGGCATTCTTGGTTTGTTCCTGATCCTAACAGGCACATAAAGTTTCTCCACTAGGAATCATATTTTCTGGAGGTTTTTTGATACTGACCTATCAACCAAATGAAGAAACTTCTCTTATGCTCCTTGTTTGCTAAGATTAAAAATAAATAAATAAATATCTAAGGTTTTAAAATAAGTACCAAAGGTTCTTATCAAAAGTTTTTTCTGCATCAGTTGACAATCATTGGGTTTTTAAAATATTTTTTGTATATTTATTTGTTTGGCTGTACTGGGTCTTAGTTGAGGCATATGGGATCTTTGATCTTCGTTGCAGCATTCAGGATCTTTTTTAGCTGCAGCATGTGAGATCGAACCCGGGCCCCGTGCATTGGGAACACATGGTCTTAGCCATTGGACCACCAAGGAAGTCCTTGGCCTGTTTTTTCCCTTTTGATTTAATGACTCAGTGAATCATACTGGTGGATTTTTTGATGTTAATGTATTTCTGGGATAAGCCCTTCCTAATGGTAAGGTATTATCGTTATTTTAACACACTGCTGAATTCAGTCCACTAATACTGTAGTTAGTATTTTTTCCATCCTGTATTCATAAATGAAATGAGCTTATCATTTTCTTTTATTGTGCTGTCTTCTCTGGTTTTGGCAACCAAGATGACACTTGTCTCATCAATAAACTAGGTTGGCTTTTGAGGGGATGTGGAGTAGCTACTTGTATAAGCTAGGCATTCATTGTTCCTTTAAAATTCAGCAGAACTCACCTATAAGGATGTTTGGGTCTGATTTGGGAGAGCAGGAGAGCTCTGGCTACCACTTCAGTTTCTTTAATACTAATTAACCTATTAACATTCTCTATTTCTTCTTGGACCCATCTTTTGGCATCTTATAACTTTCTAGAAATGTATCCATTTTCCCTAAGCTTTCAAATTCCTAACAATATAACTGTTCACAGTAGTTTTAAAGTTATGCTTAGTCCCTGTTAAATTAATATCATTCTCCTTTTCCACACTATAGTTTATCTATTGTACCTTAACTCTTTGGTCATGATCAATCTTATCAGGACCCTGTCTCAAATGAATTCTCAAGTGAATTCCATCCCAGAAGTGGCTTTGGGTCCCGTTGTTTTTTCAGTCTTTTGTTCTCTAGTTCATTCCCAGAAGGTGTTCTGAATGGGCAGGGCATTGTGCAGCTGAATCTCATTTTGGCCCTTGCAGTCCTGAGGTGTTCTACATCGTCAGTGAGGCCACCTCCATCAGGAAGGTCCAGAGAGGGGCCCCCGCCAATGGCCATGAGTTGCTCAAGTCTGGGTTCCTGCCCCAGAGGGCGAGGCTCCATCTCCTCTACACTGGCAGCCCCTACACTGCCCCCGCCTCTGGTCATGTTGGGAGGGGCTGGTGGGCGAATTGCTGCTGCTGCTGCCTGCTCATCCAGCCTGCAGATAGCCAGCCCCCAGGTACCCCTCTATGGCCTCTTCTGCACATTCCTCAGTCTGGGCAGAAGCTCAAAGGTCTGTTTCTGGCCCTGAGATCCCAGGTACCACCATGAACTTCCTTCCCTGCCGCCAACACCCCAGTACAGTTATGGGACTTTAACACTTGGCTTCAGTCTGAACTGGTGTGCTTCTGTGCGCAGGGAGGGGCCAGGCGGTCCTGCAAGGAGGGGGTGAGAGGTGGTACTCTCGGGTCACATGTGTGACTGCCTCTGTACATGGATGCTCATGCCAGTGTGAACTGGGGTGGTCCTCATTTGCTGGGTGAGGGGGTTGGGACAGGGGGCCGAGAATGCAGCTGGTGAGGCAAAGGCAAACGGGCTGGGGAGCTGGGAGAAGTCATGATGGAACATGGGATTCAGAAATTGGCACCAGAGTTTACTCACAGGCCTGGAATGCCAGAGAAAAGACACTGAACTTGGCATGTGCTGGATGGTAGATGTATATTTGTTGCATGAATGAATACATGAATGAATGAATGGAGGAACCCAAGCTTTAATTTCCTTCTCACTCTGTACATTCTCGGGCAAATTTCTTGGCCTTGCTTGGTCTCAGTTTCCTCATCTGTAAAATGGGAGAGGGGTGGGTTCCATATCTTATAGTGCCTCTTTCTCTAGGGATTTCTGGAAGCATTTCTGGAGTGGCAGCTCTGACCCAGAGGGAAGTATGCAGTATGGGCCCTCAAGAAGGCAGAATTCTGAAAGGTCAGGAGCAGAGGTGGTTCCTATAGATTCTCTGATGTCTGAATAATTATCAGAGTTCAGGGGACCCCACTGAGTTAGAATTAGCTGGTCAGGAGGAACCAGACACCAGAGCAGAAGTGGCTTTGCATTTGGCCAGACATCCCTTAGAGAAGGCAGATAACAGGTTAGGTTACTGCCTCCCCATCCAGGAGCCCCCTCATCATTCAGGATATCCATTCATCCATTTATCTGTTCTTTTAATGATCCATCCATCTACCCATTTGTCCGTCCATCCATTCACCCATTCATCTGTATATTCATATATCCATTCATTCATTTAACAGACGCTGAATGCAGGGGCCATGCCCTCATATTAGATACACAATAAAAAAGCAAGGTGTCTGTCCACAATGGATTCACAGACTAGAGGAGAAGATGGAGACAAGCAAAGAAATGATGGCAGAACAGTGAGTGGGGAGTACTAGGCACTGAGGGAAATGAGAAGAGGACCCAACCTGGGAGGAGGGAGAGGAGGCTTTGGAAATCTTATTAGAGGAGGTGACATCCAAGCTGAATTTTGAAGCAAGAGTAGGAGTCCAAGCAAAATGTCAACACAGGGGGACTGAGAGAATAGAGGCCGGAAGTCATCACAAGACCCGGGGTGTCTGGGGCGCTGTGCATGGCTGAGTCTGGATGAAGCCTGGCGGGAGGTGGGGGGGCAGGTGAGTCTGGAGGAGCCTGGCCTGGGTTGGTCTGGGAGGACACTTGTGACCCGGGCTGGGAACAGGGACCGAGACCCTGGGGTCTCCAGGGACCATCTGGAGCTGTAGAAAAGCTCTGGGTCAGGCATTGAAGGCTGGGTTCCTTCCTCCTTCTCCTGAGGGACCTTAGGCAAGTCCCCTCACCTCTCTGGGCCTCAGTCCCCTTGCTGTGACGTGACAGGGTTGCCCTTTGTGGCCTCTTGGGACCCTTCCAGCTCTGAGGATGTCCTTGAGCCACATGTGGTCAGCAAAACCAACAGCCATGTGAACATTTGGCCTGGCCTGGGGAGCAAGTTAATTGTTCCCAGTCCCTGTGCGTGTCGAGGGGGGAGCCTTGGTTAGGGGCCCTGGTCAGGGGCCGCCCCCGTGGGGCTCCCAGTCATGGGGTTGCAGGATGTGCCGAGTGCGGAGTGAGTCATCAGCCAGTCATCCGCTCGGGCCCCAGGGTCCCCAGGTGTGGGAAGGGGGGCCCATCCCCTGCTTCTCCCTGCCCAGAGCCCCCTTCTCGAGCCAGCAGTCCCTTGCTCAGCAAAAAGCAAGTCCACGGAAAATTGTTTCTTTTTTAAGTTTTTAAATTGGAGTATAATTGCTTTCCAATGTTGTGTTGGCTTCTGCTGTACAACATGAATGGGCCATATATATATAAATATTCCCTCCCTCTTGAAGCTCCCTCCTACCACCACCGCCTTCCCACCCCCAGGTCATCACAGAGCGCCGAGCTAAACTCCCTGTGTTACATAGCAGCTTCCCACTAAGGAAAATTATTTGAGATAAATCAAAGGGTGGGAGTCCTAGGCAGGGGCTCCGGACCTTCTCCCACCTCTCAGCAGCTCCTGAGGCCCTACCAAGGAGCCCCCTTGGGTTCAAGGGTTCGATCATCCCCAGGAGGGGAGATTGGGACCCAGAGGGGGAAGGGACTGCCCCTTGGGTCACCCATCACGTGGCCTTGCCCCTCTCCCCCCGGGCTCTGACCCTGCCCTTCCCTAGCCCTGGTGGATGGGGATCAAAGCATGCACCTCTTCCATCTTCCCCTCCTCTCTTGGGGTCTCCCTCAGCCCCAACATCATAGCTTCTCAGCGACACCACAGGGAATGGGGGTTAAAGCCGAGCTCTGCCCCAGATAAGACCCCGGCAGTTCCTGCCTTCATCTCTGGGCTGTGTCTCCCCAGCTCTGCAGTGGGAAGACTGGGGAAAGACTGGAAATCACTTGCATCCATGGAAGGCTTCTGGGTATCAGGCATACACTTAATCCTCACAGCAACCCTCTAAGATAGAGGTCCCCAATCTTTCTGGCACCAGGGAGCAGTTTTGTGGAAGACCATTTTTCCATGGACCTGGGCGGGGGTGGTTTCGGTTGATTCAAGGCCTGACATTTACCGTGCACTTATTTCTATCATTACGACATGAGCTCCACCCTCAGATCATCAGGCATTAGATCCCGGAGGTTGGGGACCCCTGCTGTAACTGATGCATCATTACTATCTTTGTCTCACAGATGAGAGGCACCAAGAAGTTAAGTGATTTGCCTACATTCACATAGCAGGAAGGAGGCAGAGCTGGGATTTGAACCCAGGCAGCTGGCCCCTGAGCCCTGTTGTTACCCACTGTGCTATCCTGCCTCTCAAAATATGGCTTGGACTCACCTTCCAGTTCCTCCTGTCTGGGATTCAGACAGTGAGCCAGAAGCGGTTCAGTGGGAAGGGAGAGAATCAGTCACACTCTCATTCTGTCGATTGCTGTGTGACCTTGGGCAAGTCACCTCACCTCTCTGGGCCTCCGTTTCCCAGCAGAGTTGCTGTGAGAATTAAAGGGCTAGGGTAGAGTTTCTTCCTTCAGGGATGGCACACTCATGGTGATTGACAGTTCTTCAGTCTCCACCCACTGCCCCTCCCTGCAGCCACTGTCTTGCTGGGTAGAGGCGGTGGCTATGGTTAAGACACCTTCCCTTCTGTCGCCAAGCTGCCTGGCTCTGTCTTCAGGAGCTGTTTCCCCAACCTCCCAACCCCTCAGAAAGGACCCACAGAGTCGGTTCCAGCCACACCCTCTCTCTTGACTCAGAGCCCAAGACCTGTCCCCTTAGAGACCAATTCTTCCTCCGACCCCCAGGGTGGCCAATAAGTCGCCCAGGCTGTGGTGAGGGGCATCTAACCAGCTTCCAGGAGCCCAAGTAGGGACAAGTGAGACAGAGAGGCCCTGATGGCCCATTTGATCGACCCCACTGGCCCCAGAGCAAAACACTTCATTACTGGAAGCTCAGCCAGGCAAAGGGGGTGGAAGTGGCTGTGTTGGAGGAAGCCGAGGAGGGCCCGCCAAACCTCAGCCCCTGAAGCCAGCGGCCCACAGTCTGACCACGCGGGGCTGGCTCGCGGGGATGTTTACGGAAACGCTGGCCCCGAGGCTGGCCCAGCTGCTGGCCTGGGATCCCCTGAGGCAGCCCGAGGCCTCAGAGTGCCAGCTTGGCAGGGCACATCAAAGGCTGCAGCGGGGACCCTGTTTTCCTCCAGAGCCCACCTGGGGAATGGAAAGCTGAGGAGGCCAAGGTTTAGCTAGTGGCAGAGACAGGCAAGTTTTCTACCTGGCCCTTTCTGGACCTATCAGGCCCTTTCTGGACCCTGCCGGGAAGTGGCATCAACTCTGGAGAGGCATGGAGCGAGTGGCCCCTGGAGCCAGATGGCCTGAGTTCAAATCCTGGTTGTGCCCTTCTCTGGCTGTGTAACTTAAGGTAATTTGCTTAACTTTTCTGAACCTCAGTTTGCCTATCTGTAAAATGGGGGTGGTGATAATAGTACTTCCTTGCCAGGCATAGTGACATGATTTCATATTTGTAAAGTGCTCAGAACCGTGGCTTGCACACACTCAATGCTGTGTTTGTTACAGAAATCTTTTCAGTTTAAATACTTATTGAGGCTCCAGGCCTCGGTTGAGGAGCTAAGGTTATGGAGATACATCCGATTTAGATCCTGCCCAGGGTGCTTCAAGGCCAAGGTGACGGATGGAGGTCGGAGGGTTAAGAGATTGGGAAGGGGGTGATTTCCCCAATCATAGTCACAGTGGCAACAAACTCAGTCTCTAAGAGCTGGGGCCACATGAGTCCATTCACAGCTCCATCCCAGCACCCAGTCAAACACTGGCACCAAGTGGGTGCCTAAACCTGGTGTGGAATGAGTGGGTGACTACCTGGTGCTTTTTGAATCCTGACCTTGGTACCTGGCCCTGACTCCAGAGCATCACGTGCATGGCCCGCTTCCTGCCCCTCAGTGCCCCAGTGGAGAAAGTTAGATCATCCTTCCTGTGTTCAGAGAGGCGAACTGAGGCCCGGCTGGTAAGTGGAGGGATTGTGACTGAACTCATGTCTAAGTTCAAAACCTGCCTTTTAAAACGCTAAGCTCCTCTGTCTTCCCCAGAGGCCAGCGTGGCATCAAACTGCACAGCCCTTGGATCCCCCTCGTGGCTCAGCGGTTAAGAATCCACCTACCAGTGCAGGGCCGTGGGTTCGATCCTGGATCAGGAAGATTCCACATGCCCTGGGACATCTAAGCCTGTGCGCCCCAACTACGGGCACTAAGTATGCTCTAGGGCCTGCGTTCCACAAGAGAAGACCCAGTGCCGCCATAAATAACTGCATAAATTGATTAATTACTTAAAAATTTGCACAGCCCCCCTCAGGTCTGAGAGTTCACAGCTGCGCCATTTTACATTCCAAAGTCCTGCCAGAGAAGGAGATCCAGGAGGATCTTGCTGGAAGGAGGACCCTCGAGGCAGAGGGACCAGCCTGTGGAAAGGCTAAGAGGCAGGATCAGCCCTCTACTCCAGTCTCCGCAGATAGCCTTGAAAGCCAGGAGCATATTTAGAGGCTCCTGTGACCAGGGAGTTCTGGAAAGTCCTAAGCGAAGCTTGCACATGGCTAGGATGGAAGATGAATTCCCAAAAAAGGAGGTCGAAGGCAGGGAGGAAATGAACGTGTACAAATAAAGCTCAGTGTCATCCTTGAGCCGTCTCCCCCAGACCGAAACTTACCTGCCCCCGTGTTCCACCTCCTCCAGAGCCACGTGTGCCTGCCTCGGGGACCCAGGACCTGGGCATAGAGCACACAGGTTTCAGATCCTTGGAGCCCAGAAACGCGCCTTCCTCCCCACCCACCCCAGCCTGGCCCCTGCAATGGCTTTGCAGGTTAACCTTTGGGGTTAATTCCAATTTGGCCACAGTGGCTGCCAGCAGAGGGAGAAGGCAGAGAAGATAAAGGTGACGGGGGTCAAGGGCCCACAAGGCCCTCAGCAGCAAACCTCAGGCCCCAGCCTACCTGCAATTCAGACAAATAAGAGTCTGGATCTTGGACCTACCATATACTTAGGCTGTGACCCTGGCCTGGCGCCTTGAGGTCTTCCTCATTTATAGCGCGTGTGTGTGTGTGCGCGCTCAGTCGTGCCTGACTCTTTGTGACCCCATGGACTATAGCCCTCTAGGCTCCCCTCTCCATCACTTTTCCCAAGCAAGAATACTGGAGTGGGTAGCCATTTCCTACCCTGGGGAATCTTCCCAACCCAGGGATTGAACCCACATCTTTTTCCTCTCATGCATGGCAGACAGATTCTTTACCCCTGTGCCACCTGGGAAGCCCCATTCACAGCATAGAGACAATAATACATGAGAAAGCTGTACTGAGGATTGACCAAGATCTCAGTGTGGTCCAGAGTGACAGCTCAATAAATATGAGATCAATGTCATTATTATCACAACCTGGAGACAGAGGCTGCTCTCTGACCTGGGAAGAACTCAGAAATGCCTATTGTGGCTTGATAATGCCCAGAAGGCTTCTGGGCCATCCCCCTGTCCCAGCCACCAGGGACCTGACTTAGTTCAGGGGTCCATCTCTCCCAAAGGGCTTTGGGGTCCCTTCCTGGAGCCATCTGTGGGTTGTGGGATTAGACCATCTTGGTGCATATTTAAGAAGGTGTTCATCCTCAGGCTCCCGCAAGTGCAGGGTCTGAACCTGAGAGCCAGTGCCTCCTTAAAGGCTGTGCCCTGGGCACCTGGCTTGCTTCACCCTAGTCCTGGATCTGTTTAAGCTTGGGATAGTAATTATCCCCATTTGATAGATGTGAAAACTGCGCCTTCCCCAGATTGAGCACCTGTCCAATGTCACCCGACCAGGAAGGAAGAGACAGATGCCATGTTCTTTGATTTTGAAGCCTGGAGCTCTGTTTACGCTGAGGAGCTGCCTCCCAGCCTAGCATGGAAGGTCTCAGTTCATCTCCCCAGAAGGCCCAGCAACCTGGAGAGCAGCCTAGCGTGGCCTCCTCTGGCTGGCCTGGGTTGTTGGGAACGCTGGCTGCAGGGCGGAAGCCTGGCGATTCCTCTCCACATTCCTGGGGGTTAAGTCTGAGGACCCAGGCTCCCGGCATCAGCCATCACGTTCCCCAGAAGGAATCTCTACTCATAACAAACCCCAAAGGTCACTTGTCTGGGAAGGAGCCTTCTGTCTCCTCCCCAGGGAGGAGGGAAAGAGGGCCCTGCCCTTTCTGGAGACCACCTGGGTTCCCAGATGGGGATGTCCTGTTTCTGGCCTGTGAACCCCTCTGGGTCTCCTCTGTGGGTGGTGTCTGGATGGGACAGGTGGACAGAGGATGAATGAACATCTCAATTGCAGGAGTCCCCAGAGAGATATGAATGTGTGGACTCTGGATTCAGGCTGCCTGGGCCCCCGATTTCCTTTCACTACTTCCTAGCAGTGTGCCCTTGGGTAAGTTACTTTAACCTCTCTGTGCCTCAGTTTCCTCTTCTGTAAAATGGGGATAATAACAACACCTACTGCATACGGTTGCCGTGAGGATTAAGTGAGACTCATTCGACAACTGTTTGTTGGAGCTCTACCAGCTTCCAGGCAGTGAGTAACATGGCAACAAGTAAGAGACAAAGTTCTCTTCCTTCAGGTTTTTAAAGAGGAAATAGCATGACGAGTATTATTTTCTTTAGAAAACGCTGGCACCCAAAAAAATTAAAAAAAATGAAGCGAGGATGATTAAATGTTAACAGTTGTTAAATTTAGGTGATGGACAAATGGCAAAGGGGTGTTCATCATCTGTTTTCCATGATTTTTTGAATGCTTGAAATTTTTCTATAACTAGGAAAGAAAGGGGGTGGGGGGAGAAAAAGCAGTGAGATAGAAAGGTAGAAAGAAAGAAGGAAGAGAGAGAATTCCTGCCCTTTTGAAACTTAAAATCAAGTGGGAGAAATAGACAATAAATAGATAAGTAAAGAATGCTGCATCCACTAGTACTTTGGAGAAAAAGAAAGAAGAGGGATCAGGCATCATGGGGTCGGGGTGGGGGGAGTTCTGTTTTAAACCACGTGGTCAGGGAAGGTCTCCCTGGGAAGGTGAAATCTAAGAGTAGAGCTCAGTTCTCCTGGTTTCCAGGCTGGGGTGCTTCCAGTGTCCACATCCACCTTCTACCCACTCAGTGAAAGAGTGATGTTGAAAGCCCCGAATTCAAGACCCTTGGGATGGTGAACTTTCCGAATTATGTATCTCAATTCAAAATTTTGATAAACAGAATTTTGAGTTAATTTTTATGACCATACCCTACTTCCTGAACTTCCCAGGTGGTGCTAGTGGTCAAGAACCCAGCTGGCTGCCAATGCAGGAGACGTGGGTTCAATCCCTCGGTCGGGAAGATACCCTGCAGGAGGGCATGGGAACCCACTCCAGTATTCTTGCCTGGAGAATCCCATGAACAGAGGATCCTGGTGGGCTATAGTCCATTGGGTCAAAAAGAGTCAGACACAACTGAAGCAACTTAGCACACACATACCCTACTTCCTATACAGGCAGAAAATTAATCCTGATCACTTTGATTTATTTCCCCCCAGCCCATCATTCACACGTGCATCTCTGTGATTACAGCTCATTGTGAGGTTGTTTCAGGCTCTTTTGGCTTCAACACACCACATGACCAGTTCATCACTCCAGCCCTTCCCCACTGTCTACTTTTGGACTCTTCAAAGCTCTCTGGGGTCACGCTGACCCACAAAATTCAAAACATGTTCACTCATGACTTTTTTCCCTGGCTCTCTCCCTGATTTTTTATTTGGAAAAAAGGCAAGAGGGGAGAGCAGGGCTGTGTATCAGTCAGGGTCAGCCAGGTTAGGGTGCAGTAACAACTACCACCAGTCTTGTTCCTCAGCCACTCATGCTGTGTGTCCTGTATAGTTCCGATCAGTGCCTCCTTGCTCCCGGATCCAGGTTGATGGAACAGCCACCACCCCAAATATTGTATAGCAGAGGGACAGAAAGGTATCAAATCCCATCTTTCTCTGATTCATGAGGTTTCACTGTGTCCCAGGTCCCTTCAGGAATGGTGTTTTGGGGGAGGAAGGGGTGCTCTTAAAATCTAAAGACTTGTCCTCTGATTTAACTAAAAGAAATCAGTCCTGAATATTCATTGGAAGGACTGATGCTGAAGCTGAAACTCCAATACTGTGGCCACCTGATGCGAAGAACTGACTCATTGGGAAAGATCCTGATGCTGGGAAAGACTGAAGTCGGGAGGAGAAGGGGATGACAGAGGATGAGATGGTTGGATGGCATCACCGACTCAATGGACCTGAGTTTGAGTAAACTCCGGGAGTTGGTGATGGACAGGGAGGCCTGGTGTGCTGCAGTCCATGGGGTCACAAAGACTTGGACATAACTGAGCGGCTGAACTGAACCAAACTGATTTAACTGACTTTTCTCTTGCCCGAGTAAGTAGATGTTCCACAGTCTGCCTGCCCACACAGGGACTAGAAAACACAAAAAGGATAAATGCATGCAGTCTGTGATTCCTAGCTTTTGAGTATTGTGCAATTTTAGGCTCGGTCTGAGCAAATGGGATCTGAGAATCTTACAATCACAGACTTTCAAAATGGAAAGGTCTTTGAATCCAGTATCAGTCTTTCTTTTTTTTTTTTTTGCCATACTATGTGGCAGGCATGTGGGATCTCAGGTCCCCAACCAGGGGTCGAACACATGCCCCTGCATTAGAAGATTGAAGTCTTAACCACTGGACTGCCAGGAAGTCCCGCAGTATCACTTTTAATGCCGGAGGTGCTCTATCACCTTCTTCACAGGCAGCTGCCAGCATTTGCTTGTACCCTCCCAGGGCTAGGAAACTCACCATATCCCAAGGCAACCTCCTCCATTATGGATTGGCTCAAAGAAGCAACTGTCCTTCAATACAAAATTAAATTAATTAAAAAAAAAACAACAACATTCAAACGTTCTGCCTTCTAGAGCAAGCCAGACTTTCTCTTGAGAACTTCCAGCCCAAGTTCCTGTTATTTTCCTGGGAAAGTAAGAGTGCAGCTGTCACCAGCACAGCCTTGCAGAAAGGCTGAGCAGGCAGCCAGCTAGAAGTCATGAATGATTTCATGAAACCCTGAACAGCCCTAAGAGCCAAATCTATTATCCCTTTGATGCCTGAAACACCATCATAATAGCCTGTGGGTCTCTATTCAGTTCAGTTCAGTCGTGTCCGACTCATTGAGACCCCATGGACTGCAGCACGCCAGGCCTCCCTGTCCATCACCAGCTCTCAGAGCTTGGTCAAACTCAAGTCCATCGAGTTGGTGATGCCATCCAACCATCACATCCTCTGTCATCCCCTTCTCTGGAGAAGGGAATGGCAAACCACTTCAGTATTCTTGCCTTGAGAACCCCATGAACAATATGAAAAGGCAAAAAGATAGGGTCTCTATTAGGGAAACTTATACATAGTAGAAAGAATAAAGGCTGGAGTCAGACCTAGGCTCACATGTGGACATTTTGACACTACCTGTAAGCAAGTCTTGTCACCTCTCTGAGCCATGGTTTGCCATCTGTCCCGCAAGGGTAATATCAATAATGTTACTTCCTATGCAGGACTGCTTTGTGAATCTAATGGGAGAATATATCTAAACACCTGACACAATGTCTGGTACATAGGAGATACTCAACTAGAGCTGGTTCAAAGTGCATCCTGGGTCTTCACTTCCTTGAGCCTCAGATTTCCCACCTGTCAGGTGGGGTTAATATCATTAAATTGGGTTCCTTAGGATCCTGTGCTCAGGGATTGTTAGCACACGGAATCTCAGGTGCGAAGGCCCTTGGGGCCTGGTGGGCTGGGGCAGGGTTGTTCAGGCTGCTTCCCCCTCCTCTCCATGCAGAGGGGAAAATATTGGTCATAAGAAGCCAAACTTTAGCATCTCAATTCCACAGCTACCTAGGCTGGTCCCCTGGACAGGTGAGTCCACCTCTCTATACAGAAGGGTTTGCATCTACAAAGAGGGAGAATAAAATGAACTCCATCCACATGGGTGAAGAGGAAAGGAAATCTTCAAGATAGTGTTAAGGCTTCCCTGGTGGCTCGGTGGTGAAGAGTCTGCCCGCTAATGCAGGAAACACAGGTTCGATCCCTGATCCCGGTAGATCCCATATGCCTCGGGGCAGTTAAGCCTGTGGGCCACAGCGGCCTGGGAGCAGCAACTACACAAGCTCCCGGTGCCCTAGATCTGGTGCTCTGCAACAAAAGATGCCACCTCAGTGAGACGCCTGCACACAGCAATGAGAGTACCCCCACTCTCTGAAACTAGAGAACAGCCCGTGCAGCAGTGAAGACCCAGCACAGCACAAAAATATTTTACAGCACAAAAATAAGTAATATAAAAGATAAAGCATTAAGCCAAAGACCTTGAACTCAGTCACAGCTCCTTAAGTGCTGGCTGCCCTCATCATCGCTGGGGGGAGGGGTCCACCTCCGGATTCCATCAGCACCCTCTCCCCATCCTGCGTCCCCAGGGGCCACAGCACCCCCAGAAGAGCTTCTCTTCGCTGCAGCATGGAAGCCGGCCCTGGCAGATGGGTCCCAGCCCCGACTCCTCCTCTTACCAGGATGTCACCGATCTCAGTTTTTGCCAGGCTTCAGTTTCTCCACCTGGACCACGAGCACATTCCACTTTCCGCCTCCATCACACAGAACTCAACGGAGGAAGTGAATCGTTGTGCTCCAATAGACAGACTCCACAGGCGCCCAACCCTGGGTTGGAATCCCAGCTCTGACCACCTCTCATTTTGTGACCTTGAAAACGGCGCCAGTCTAAGGTTTGAGAGGCATTTTTTAAAAATGTGTTTATTGATTTGGCTGTGTTGGGTCTTAGTGGCAGCACGTGGGATATTTGTTGGGTTATGTGGCGTCTTTCATTGAGCGCACAGTTGCAGCGCGCAGGCTTAATTACTCCGCAGCTTGTGGGATCCCAGCTTCCAGACCAGGGAGTCAACCCAGGTGCCTGCATCGCAAGGCAGATTCTTAACCACTGGGCCACCAGGGAAGCCCCTTCGGAGGCATCTGAATGGAATAACACTGGCTCCTACCTCCGAGGAGAGATAAAAGGGACCAGGGATATACAGTGTTCATAGAGCTGAACTTGGAAGGGCTCATTTAAAAGTACCCGTTATTGCTGTTACCACTAGTCTCAAGATTTGGGCCAATACAGAGAGGGCTCTGAATTGAAAAGTTCTCAGGTCAGTCTCCATGAGATACAAAAGAGGAAAGCTCCACCCTCCCCTAGAGGCCCTCTGAGCCGCCCACTACCCCTGCCTCAAATGGCTCTTCTAGCGCTCACATCTCTCCCTAGAATTGGAGCCACGTGGGAGGCTGCCTGGTGCGGGGTTAGGAGTCTAGTCCAGCTTCCACTGCCCTCTGGCTGTGTGACCCCAGGCAAATGCATCACCCTCTCTGGGCCTCCTTAACAGTCGTGTGAGGCAATGGGACTGTGGGCTCTACCCTAAGGACACATCTGCTTCTGACATTTACTGATTCCTTCCTCACACTGGCCAGGGGCCAAGGAGGGAGGGTGTGGCTCCCTTGCGGGTCCAGGTCAGGGTCATGGCTCTGTGTGGAATCTGGGCTCTGCTGCCCAGAACTGCCTCTCCTGATGCCTGGAATTCCACCGTTCGTGACTCATGCCTTTGGGAAATCATTGCCCTCACCCCACTGAGTAATAACAATAACAGCCCCTCGTGGCTTTCCTTTGCTGATAGCCCTGGGTCTCACTTGGTCTCAGGGTGCTGCTCTGAAGTAGGCAGTGAAAGCGAGGATCAGATGTGGAAAGCGAGGTACCTGATGCTACACAGCGAAGTCTAGCCTCCTGTCTCCTGGCTTCTTCATCAGTGCTGTTTCCCTCTCAACTTTCTTTTTAAAAAAACTTTGTTTTTAATTGGAGGATAATTGCTTTACAATATTGCATTGGTTTCTGCCGTACATCACCATGAACCAGCCATCGGTATACATATGTCCCCTCCTTCTTGAACCTCCCTCCCACATCCCACCCCATCCCACCCCTCTGGGTTATCACAGAGCACCGGATTTGAGCTCCCTGTGTCATACGGCTTAAACTCCCGTTAGCTTTCTATTTTATATTTGGTGATGTGTGTGTTTCAATGCTACTCTCTCCATGCATCCCACCCTTTCTTTCTCCCACAGTGTCCACAAGTGTGTTCTCTATGTCTGCGTCTCCATTGCTGCCCTGCAAATAGATTCATCAGTACCAGATTTCATATCTAGGCATTAATATATGATAGAATTCTGCCCCCTCCCAGGACCTCCCTGGGGTCCAGTGGTTAAAACCCTGTGCTTCCAATGCAGGGGGAGTAGGTTCGATCCCTGGTTGGGAACCCAAGATCCCAGATGCCATGTGGCATGGCCAAAATAAATAAATAACAATAACTTTAAAAAAGAGAGAAATGCTGCCCGATCTTTGTGCACCCATGTTCACGCAGTGCCATCCATGGCAGCCAAAATGTGTGAGCAAACCCAAGTGTCCATGGACGGATAAATGGATCTGCAAAATGAGGTCTCTATGTGCAACAGAATATTATTCAGCCTTTAAAAAGAATGTCATTCTGAATGGCATCAAAAAACCTACAAACAATAAATGCTGGAGAAGGTGTGGAGAAAAGGGAACCCTCTTGCACCGTTGGTGGGAAGGTAAATTGATACAGCCACCATAGAAAACAGTATGGACATTCCTTAAAAACTAGGAATAAAATCAATAGAGCCACCATATGGCCCAGCAATCCCACTCCTAGGCATATACGCTGAGGAAATCAAAATTGAAAAAGACACATGGACCTCAATGTGCACTGCAGCACTATTTACAATTGCTAGAACATGGACTCAACCTACATGTCCATTGACAAATGTTTGGATAAGAAAGCTGTGGTACACATACACAATGGAATATTACTCAGCCATAAAAGGAAAGCATTTGAGTCAGTTCTAATGAGGTGGGTGAGCCTAGAGCCTGTTATACAGAGTGAGATAAGAAAGAGAAAGATCAATATTGTATACTAACACATATATATGGAAGCTAGAAAGATGGTACCGAAGAATTTATTTGCAGGGCAGCAGTGGAGAAACAGACATAGAAAACAGATTTATGGACACGAGGCGAGAGGAGGAGAGGGTGAGGTGTATGCAGAGAGTAACATGCAAACTTGCATTACCATATGTGAAATAGATAGCCAAGGGGAATTTGCTGTAGGCTCAGGGAATTCAAACAGGGGCTGTGGATCAACCTAGAGGGGTGGGATGGGGGCGGGAAACGGGAGGGAGGTTCAGGACGGAGGGGATATATGTACACCTCTGGCTGATTCATGTTGAGGTTTGACAGAAAACAACAAAATTCTGTAAAGCAATTATCCTTCAACTTAAAAAAAAAGACAGCAAGAGGACAGGAAAGAAGGTCATTCTGACACAGACTACAACATGGATAGGCTTGTAGGACATTACGCTGAGTGAAATAAGGCAGTCACAGAAGGACCAATGATGCATGATTTCACTTATATGAGGTACCTAGAGCGATCAGATTCACAGAGACAGAGGGTGGCAGGGTGGTTGTTGGGGGCTGGAGGCAAGGGGATAGGGAGTTAGTGTTGAATGGGTACAGTTTCTGTCTCAAGATGAAGTTCTAGAGCTGGATGGTGGGGATGGATTGCATAATGTGAATGTACTTAATGCCACTGAACTTGTACACTTAAAAATGGTCAAGATGGCAAATTTCCTGTTATGTGCTTTTTGCAAAATTTTTACAATTAAAAAAATTGCTGTTTCTAAGAAGAAGATGGAAAGTACCTTTTTTTTTTTTAGTACTAATATTTTGACTGGTAACTTAGTTACCAGGATGTGTATCAGTCAGACAGTCTGGGTCATGCTGCTGTAACAAACAATTCCCAAATCTGACTCCTGAGTCAAGCACGTAACCACTGCCCCATACTGCCCCTTACACCCAACCCCCCGCCCCCGGAACCTTCTTCTTTGCTGTCCTAAACCTCCCCCCCTCTGTCTGCCCCCCAACTGCAGGAAAAGCCAATAGAATCAGATTCACCCCTGACTGTATGTGTGCCTATGGACAAGCCAGCTAACTTCTCTGAGCCTCAGTTTTCTCATTTGGGAAATGGGGCAATAACAGCACGTACCTCAAGGCGAGAGTTCAAGGAGCCTGGAGACCCGTTTAGCATGGCCTCAGGCATGCTGTCAGCCTATGCAGATATTTAAGCCTCAGGCAGGGTTTGGTCCTCGGTTTGAACAATCCCAGGAGAAACACCTTCTTCCTGCCAGACTTGCGTCAGGGCCGGGGAATGAGTGGGACAGGGGCCAGAGGCTATAGAGACAGTTGTCTCGAGTCTGAAATACTTTTCTCCCCAATAATCTGTTTTCAATCTCATTCCCTTTTTTCCTCTCCTTTTTCAAACTCACTCTGTCAAGAAACAAGCATGAAAGTGTGCATCAGCTCCCAGCCCAGCCAGCATCTCACCCTTTGGGAATTTCTGCTTTAAAGGGGGGTGCAGGACCCTTCAATAAACCACATGTGTCCCAGCCTCCACACCTGTACAAGAGCTGATTCTCCCTCCTGCCATGCGGTACCCTGTGCCCTGGGTCTATTCCGAGCCTGTTCATCATCTGCTGAGGCTCAGCCACAAGCCCTCTCCTGCAGTAGCTCCTCTGCTCTCTGCCCCTGTTCACAGGACCCTTCCCCCTTACCCCAGGTCTGGACATGTCTTGAATTTTTGTCTCCTCTTCTTATTGACCATCTTTGGGGGCAAGGACAGTGTCATCCTCTTCTCTGCTGACTTGGAGGCTTTCACAAATCAGAATGCCTTCACGACCACCGTATCAATGGGAGGAGAGGATGATGAGTGTGCCCATTTTACAGATGAGAAAATGGAGGTCCCAAGAGCAGGAGCGAGTGGTCACGCTGCTGGGGAGTCAGGACCCCTCTCCCTGGGGCCCCTGATCTCACCAAGCCTCCCTGCAGGGCTAGGCACACTATAGGACCCGTCTGAACCTGCATCATCAGGGAGGGGCAAGTGTGGCAGAGGCTGGCGCAGGCTCTGCTCTGAACCCATTCTCTCCTCTTCCTGGACACAGGGCTGGTCGACATCTCCCAGCCTCCCTTGCAACGGGAGCAAGCCCTGTGTGGGTAGGGGTTTTCCATGCCTCTCTGCAATGTAACTTTGCCCTGGCTCCCCTGTTCAAGAGGCGGACTCTATTCCCCTCAAATAAGGGTTGGCCTTAGCACTCTCTAATCAATAGAATGTGAGGATGAAAGGGCATGCAGAGGGAAGCCACACTGTCTCAGCCAGCTTTTAGATGACAGACAGCCGGACTGTGGCTTTAAGTTACAAGCATGGTCTTCATTCAAATTTTAAACGTCAAGACATTCATGGAAACTGTAGCTTGATTTGGGGTTAGACCCCCTCCCCTCGCTTCCTCCCAGCAGCGGGAAAGGTGGATGAGGTGGGGTGCGGCTCCTTCTCCCTCTCCCCTCCCCTCCCCTGCAGACAGTCTGGAGATGGCAGCGCTGACCTGTGCTCCTTGGAGACGGTCATCTCTGCAGGGCAGCCCTTCTCCTCCCGAGGGGTCCTAACATCCTTGCTCAGCCCTGGGGACCCAGCATTCAATGCCAGCTTCTTGCCCCTCTGGGAGGTCCTTCAGGCCTGGACCCAAGATGATCCCCTGCCAGTTTCCCCCCCATACACCCCCCCCCCCACTCAGGCAGTGTTGATCTAGAAACTTCTCCCCCACCCCCTGAGGTCCACTCCCTGGAAATGCCCCCTCTGCTTCTCTGTCAAGTCTTCCAGGGAAGGCATTTTGTTTCAGTGGGACGCATGTGTTTCTAATTTTGGTAGCTATTCTCAGATTCCCTTCCAGAGGTGTTAAACCAGGTTTTAATCCCACCAGCAGCCTGTGAGTGTGTTTCTCCATGCCCTCAGCTGTGTAACTGCCAGTTTGATAAAGTGCCTGCTCCTTGTGGGTTTAACACACGTTTCTCTTACTAAGAGTGAAGCTAAGCATCTCGTATGTTAAAACCATTGCGTTTCCTTTTCCACGAACCACTGGCTCACCTCGTTTGAAAACTGTGTTTTCCATTTCTCTACACATTTCTCCATGCTCCCCAGACCCCGACCAGAACCTGGGACTAAGGTTTAAGGACTAACTCAATCCTCAGGGTTGAGGATTTCTGAATCATTGGGCAGCAGCAGCAGCTGTTCCCAGGTGTGAGAATTCAATTGGCCATCCTTTGGGAAGGAAGTTAGTCACTAGGTTGTGACTCTTTGCAAGTCCATGGACTGTAGCCCCCCAGGCTCCTCTGTCCATGGGATTCTCCAGGGAAGAATACTGGAGTGGGTTACCATTCCCTTCTCCAGGGAATCTTCCCTACCCAGGGATCGAACCCAGGCCTTCTGCATTACAGGCAGATTCTTTTCTGCTTGAGCAAACCAGAAGAGCAGGGTTTAATTTTTGAGGGCATACTGCCCTCTGCTGGTAAAGCTGAGTTCTCCACTTTAGCTTGGAGCAGCAGAGGAGGCTGGGCAGCTCTGTGATGGGGGCGGGGTGGTAGGGGGATCTGCGGGTGCCTCCAGACTCCCGGTTTGATTGTACTCAGCTGTTTACCCCTGTGTGGCTTTGGGTAAATAGCTTCACCTCTCTGGGCTAACTCTGTATCTGCAAAATGGGAATAATAACTTCGTCTCACTCACAGCTTTGTTGAAGGAATAATCAGGTAATGGGATGTGCAGGAGCTTAACAGAGGAGATGGCTCAAAACAAGCTAAATAAATAATAGCTGGGGGTTTTCTTGGGAGGGGGTGTTTGTTTGTTTTGCTGGTAGCTGGAATTCTTGACATTTAGAAAGACCAGGGAGGGGGAGAAAAAGGCTGGCCTGGAGCTGAGTAAAGGAGACATTAGTTGGGGCTGGATTTCCACGGGTTCACCACTACCTCGCCAGGTTCCAGACCTCAATTTCCTCTTCTGAGGAATGGCCACTGCACTTCACAGCACGGGTGGGACATGCAGCAATGCCCGGGGCCCTGGGACCCCATGCCTGACCTGGGCAGGGCCCCAGCCACCCCCTACATTGGGCCAGGCACACAGAGGGCTGAGCAAACCTAGGCTGAACACCCACCAAGACATTCAGGGGCTCCCCTAGCCTGGACTCTCCATGCCAGGGACCCACGGGGACCTCCTGGAGGCATTTTTCCCCAAGAAGCACCCCGATGAAGGGGACCCCTGTGATCACGTTACTAGCTCTTTGGTGCTGCTGGGTGAGGGATGTTTTTATAAGAGCCAATCAGACAGCCACAAGGCCCTGTCTTCATACCTGACAGTCAACTCCTACCTAACTGACGGTTACCCTCAGGTCCGTCCTCTGCTCTAAAACCTCCCGTGACTGCGCATTGCCTGATTCCTCGCCTTGACATTCAAGGTTGCCCATGGCCCAAGTTCGATCTGTCTGTGAAGGGCACCCCGAGGCTGCATGAGGGCCACTCACTAAAACCCTGTGCTTCCTTTAAGATTAAAGGGCACTTCAGTCATTTATTCCCCTATCATGCAGTTGCTCATTCAACACAATCTATTAAACACATAAATTATTTATTAATACATCTTTATCACCTACCAAACAAAGACATCGGTCTAGGGCTGGAGTAGAAAGAGACAGTGGTCTTAACCAACTGTAACTAAAATGTCCTAATTTTGCACATTTTCTCAAATATGACCCTGTAAATGCATCGCAGAACATCCTCCCCCCCCACCCTGCCCCCCAGCCTGCAAAAGTCTTGGTTGGTTAGTTGCTAAATTGTATCCCACTCTTTTGCAAACCCATGAACTGTAGCCTGCCAGGCTCCTTTGTCCATGGGATTTCCCAGGCACGAATACAGGAGTGAGTGAAGTCGCTCAGTCGTGTCCAACTCTTTGCGACCCCATGGACAGTAGCCTGCACCAGGCTCCTCCGTCCATGGGATTTTCTAGGCAAGAGTACTGGAGTGGGTTGCCATTTCCTTCTCTAGATCTTCCTGATCCAGGAATTGAACCCGTGTTTCCTGCATCGCCCGTGTCTGCCGCGTTGCAGACGTATTTTTTACTGCTGAGCTGCCAGGGAGAGAGGTGTAAATCCACCTCTGTGTCCAGCCCCGAGGGACTGTCTCCCAGTGCAGGAACTGAGTTCCAATGTCTTGATTCCTGGTTCTGTCAACAACCACCTATGTGCCCTTGGAAAGCCATTTTCCCAAGTCTCAGATTATTTATAACAAGTGATAATCACGGTTCGCCTGGCTCCCGGCAACTTGAGGGATCCAGAGATTTGCTCCCTCTGCCCACTGGAGGGCACCAGAAACCACAAATGACATGCCGTCTCTGTACCCTGGCTAAGCAGGCGTCCCGGAGCTCCTGAAGCCGGTGAGAGTGAGGGGTTTCTGAACCCCAAAGAGATCCCACAAGGCCAGCCACGAGGCTGGTAGTTTCCTGTGCTTCTATGTCTGGAGCAATGATGGGGCAGGTTGCATCTGGCCTAAAAGGGCTCCCCAAACCTTGGGCTGCTGGTTCACACTCCCTAAGCCCTCATGTCCATTCCTCACCGCATCCCACAGCCCAGGACAGTGTGGGTAAGAGGCTCTGGCTTCCCGAGTGGGCTCTTCATGTTTCAGTCTGCGTGACCTTGGGCAAGTGACTTGACCTCTCTGAGCCTCGGCGTCCTTTTCTATAAAATGGAAATGTTACTGGTCCCAACGAAGGGAAAAGCCTCTCTGTGGAGAAGCTACAGCCTTGATGGTTTGTGTTGCTTACAGTCAGTAAATATACTACAGTGTAATCAGCTGTTTCCTGTTGGTGACAAAGGTAATGTGTTGATTAATCTGAACATTGTACTGAGCATCTTACCATGAACCTAGCCCTGTACTGCTTAAGAAGATTGGCAAAAATGAAGCTAGGGGTTTTGTTAGCGGTAGTGGGATTCTGGGTTATAGATTTTCCCCACCTCAGCCCCCCTCTGTATCCTCCAAACTCTACGCAAAGTTTGTTTTTTGTTTTTGGCTGCGCCGGGTCTTAGTGGCATTATGTGGGATTGGCATGTGGTTTTTTTTTTTTTTTTCAGTTGCAGCATATGGGATCTTTAGCTGTGGCATGTGGGATCTAGTTCCCTGACCAGGGATCAAACCCAGGCCCCCTGTAATATGAGCACAGAGTCTTAGCCACTGGACCACCAGGGAAGTCCCCAAACTCTCTACAATGTGGATGCACTGACTTTACAGTGATAGAAAAGGAAGACGGGGAGGAACGCTGATGGGACACCTACCATGTACCAGACGTTTCTGCTTTATCCTTCCTCTAGGGCTGCGGGCTCCAGGCAGACGGGGACCAGCTGGCTTGCTCACTGCCGCATTCTCCATGCCTAGCATGATGACTGATATGTAGTAAGTCCTCAATAGAAACATGTCTAATGACCAAGAATGACTTGGGCAATGTTTACAAAGGAGGAGCTGAGGTTCAGAGATGTGGTCTGGCTTGTCCGAGGTTACCCAGCCAGTGGGGCGCTGGGCTGGGATCCGGAGGAGCTCCTTTCCACTCAGTGTCTGTCCTGCCTCCCTCCATTCTCATACTCTCTTTGCCCCAAACAGCTTATCTTACAAATATAGACTTTGGTGGTTCTGGTTAAGCAACAACCCCAAGGGGCAGGTGTCAGAATTTACCCCATTTACAGGGAGGACAACTGAGACACTGATCAGTTAACCAGCTTGCTCAGATCACACAGCCAGTAAGTGATGGGACCAGGATTCTAAGCCTGCCGGTTGCTACAACGCTCGCAGGTGACCACTCTGCCATGCGGCCTCCCAGAGGGGCGGCTGGATGTGAATCTTGTCTTCTCGATACCCTGGGGAGCCCTAGAGGCCCCGGATCATGCCTTTTTCTGTGCGGCCCCTGGAGCCCCGGGCACAGGGTTGGGTGCACCTCAGGCCCTCAGTTCGGGTCCTCTGGTCGGGGGTGGGGGGGCTGGCCATCAGGTGAGGCCACTTGGTCACTGTAGCCCCATTTGGAAGGTAGTTGGTGATCCTGGGTTTCTAGTGCAAGGTCAGCTCTACCCTTTGAGTCTAGGCCTACCTGTCCATGCCCCACCCAGGCTTGTACACACCTGCTAGCAGCGGCGCTTTGAGGATGTGGGGAGGAGGCAAGAGCTGGACTTTGGCCCCTTCATCTGCACCCCTTTCCCACTCTCAGACGGATATTTGCCCAGTAGTGTATGGGCTGTGTGCACATGACACACACACATATATATATATGCAGATGAGTCCACATGTACACATGCATTCCCACACACGCCTTTGGATATGAACCGTCGTGTGTGAGTACATACGTGTATCTGGCTGTGGTATGTGTGCTCCTGTCTGAGGGTGCAGGTGTGGACTTAAATGTGAGCCTGAGTTTATATGAGGCTTTGCACGTGTATGTGATGTGGAAAAACAGAGCACCAAAGTGGAAGGGCATCTCTTTGCCTAGCCTCAGTTTCTTCATCTGTAAAATGGGAACAGTAATGGTCCCTAACTGGTAGAACAGTGTTCGACACACAGAAAGTGCCATAATATTGGCTGTTATTATTACTAATGATCTCCCAGGGACTGTATGGAGATTCCACAAAATAATGGCTTTGAGGGTCTGGCTCAAGAATTGTTCCTCCCATCATCCTTAGATTAGTAGTTTTTTTTTTTTTTCCTTTTTCCTTTTCCCTTGGTTTTATCATCGCAAAGGTAATACAACAATGTTCTATTTTGGGAAATAGAGGTGAGGAAGGGTGGGATATCTCTCACCCAGAACTCCTGTCTCCCTCAACACAAGTAGTATTTTACTCTCTTTAAATAAAGTATGGTTTCTGTACAATATTATATAAGTTACAGATGTACAACAAAACAATTCAGAATTTTTAAAGGTTATGCTCCATTATAGTTATTATAAAGCATTGTTTATATTCCCCATATTGTACAATATATCCTTGAAAGTGAAAGTTGCTTAGTCGTGTCCAACTCTTTGCGACCCCATGGACTAGAGAGTCCATGGAATTCTCCAGGCAAGAATACTGGATTGGGTAGCCTTTCCCTTCTCCAGGGGATCTTCCTGACCCAGGAATCAAACCAGGGTCTCCTGCATTGTAGACAGGTTCTTTACCGACTGAGCTATCAGGGAACATCCTTGGAGCTTATTTTATATCTAGTAATTTGTGCTTCTTAATTCTCTACCCCCATGTAGTAGTTTCGTTTTTGCTATTCCTTTTCATACTTTGTCCATAAATAAGAGAGCATGAGCCTTAGCACCAGGATGGTGCTTAAAGCATATTTGGGTGGATTAAACATTTTTTTCAGCTTAGATAGTTAAACTGAGTATTTTAAAGTATACCTTTATTACTATGATTTTTTAATTGGAGTATAATTGCTTTAAAATGTGTTGCTTTCTGTTGTACAACGATGTGGATCAGCTCTGTGTATGCATATATTCCCTCTCTGCTGACCCTCCCTTCCGCCCACCTCCCCCGCCAGGTCAGAGCACTGAGCTGAGCTCCCTGGCTCTGAGCAGCTTCTCACTTGCTAGCTAGTTCACACTTGGTAGTGTATATATGTCAACTAAACTGAGTATTTTTTATCCTGCTTGTGATCACCTATTATGGGCATTTCCCATGGAACGGCTAGTAATTTATAATCATTAGAAATAATAGAAGAAAATTAGAATTGTCCCAATGCCCCCAAAGCTGGGAAATAGTTGATGTTTGGAAGAGCCACTTTAAGACATGTTGTGGGTTAATAACAGACCTGTAAGACTTTTTTTCTTTCTTCATGATGAGTTAGTACTTCCATATTAGGAAAGGGATGTCCCAGGATTTATCTGTCCCTGGACATGACGGGGATTCCATTGGAAAAATGAGACAACAACCATCAAGAAAATGCAGGTCAAAACTCCAGTGAGATACTGCTACACACCCACTAGGGTGACTATATTCCAAAACACAGATAATAACAACTGTCAGTCTGGGTGTGGAAAAATGGGAACCCTTGTACACTACTGGTGGGAAAATAAAATGGTGCAGCTGCTTTGGGAAACAGTCTGGCAGTTCCTCAGAAGATTACAAATAGAGTTACCATATGACCCACAATTCCTCTCCTAGGTCTATACCCAAGAGAAATGACAACATATGTCCACATACAAATGTTCACAGCAGCATTATTCACAAGAGCCAAAAGATGGAGACGATCTAAATGTCCATCAGGTGATGCATGGATATATTAAACACCGTCCATCCACACCATAGACAATTTCCTGGCAATGAAAAGGAATGAAATACTGATGTATGCTACCCCATTGATGAACCTTGAAAACATTATGTTCAGTGAAATAGGCCAGTCACAAGAGGACTCTGTGTGCTTTCTATCTGGTATGATTCCATTTATAGGCAAATCCACAAAGACAGAAAATAAATTGGTGGTTGCCTTGGGCTGGGAGGGGAGGGAGATTAGCAGGGAGTGGGGTGGCTGGGGAGTGACTCCTCACAGGTACAGGATTTTATGAGGGGGGATGATGAAAAATTGATTGTGATGAGTATAGTAAACACCATTGAATTATATACTTTAAATGAGTAAATTGTATAGCATGCAAATTTTATCTCAACAAAACTGCTATAATATTTTTTTAAAAGGGATAGAGACCCAAGATGACAATGAAAACATACACTGTCGTTTATTTAAGGACATAGACTATGGGCCAAGTGCTTGGTAATCTCATTTAACTTTCACAAACATCTTGGTTATTTTCCCCATTGTACCGATGAGGACACTGAGATTCAGAGTGTTTGAGTAAGTGGCCCAGAGTCACTCAGCTCTTTAGTGGTAGAGCTGTGGTTTGAATCTAGGCTCATTTTTAGGTCCATGCTCAGCCTGCAGTATTTTGTTGCAGTTCCGATGCAAGATGGCAGCCTGGGAGGATGCTGAATTCACTTTCTCCCACACACTCACTGAATCTCCAGCTACATATGGAACTGTTTCCTATGGGAAAAATCCTCTAAAACTAGCTGAGGGACTCCTACACATCAGGAGAACATGAAAAAGCCCACGTGGAAGCAGGTAGGACAGGCTGGGACACAATCTCATCACAGACCCCATCCCTGGCATGATGACTCACAATTAAGAAGGAATTCTAAACCTTGACCTTCTCCCCGAGGAGTGAAAGGTCTGAACCCCACATCTGGCACGCTAACTTTTTAGACCTGCATCTTAAGTATTTTTGCTGCTTCTTGGAAGGGGCCAGTAGCCGGTGCACCAGGTCAGCTGGACAAACATGCAGCTTACAGGACATGTGGGGCCCAAGGCCTGGGGCTCCTCCCTAGTCTTTATCTGGCCTGGGCAGCCAGAGTTCATGGTCAGGGCTCTTTATTACTCCCTGAAGCCTTCTCCCAGCATCTCTTTGTTTATGGCCCTTTAAGTAGATTCTCAACAAAGGGCTGCCCAGGAGGCCTCCAGGACTGGGCCCTGGTCAGCCCCCACGACTTCCATCTTTGCTACACTGAGATAATAATACGTGTGCACCAAGATATATGGACAAAGATGTTCATCACAGTATTGTTTATAATAGGGAAAAACTAGAGAGACTCTGAATAGTCAACGCCAGGGGACTGGTTACTGTACAACAGAATGTACAATGGAATAATACAAAGTAGCCCTTAGTCAAGTCCTGTGGTAGAGGACTGCTTCCTGAAACAGGACGAGGCTCATATGTCAAGGTCAAATGAGAGAAGCGGACACGTGCTGGGCCTCCCCACGCCTCCCCACCACCCAGGCCAACCCCTGCTGGCCGTCTACCGTGTTGCCATATTAAACATCTTACGGTTCCCTAAAGCCCCGGACTTTCCCTCGTTTCAGGCATTTGTACTTACTGTCCCCTCTGCCTGGAATGTCCCTTCCTGTCCCTTCCTGCAACTCTTTCAAACCAGCTGACTCTGGGTCAGCCATCAGGTCTCAGCAGAAACGCCCTTTTCCTGGGAAGTACTCTCGGCCATTTGGGCTGGGGCAGGGCCCTGTGTTCTCTCGCCACTCCCCTGGGTCCCCAGCATGGCATGGGTCATGCTCTGTGACTGGACGTTTAATTGCCTGATTCTCACATTTGACACCAGAAGATGACAGCAGACCTGCCTGACTGGCTGTTGTCTTCTCAGTGTCTGTTCTCAGAGTAGACACCTTCCAGGGATTTCCTTGGCAACTGGAATAAAAGCCAGCCTCCTTTCCATGTTGTACGAGGCCTTGTGTGGTCTGGCCAGTGCCTACCTCACCAGCTCATCTCCTGTAATTCTCATTTGCTGACTGAGATCATTCTCTAAGGTACCAAATGCATTTCTGCCCCAGGACCTTTGCACTTGCTATTTCCTCTGCCTGGAATAAGTGACAGATGAGCAGGACCTAATCCTTCATTTCAAGTTACTCATAGTCCAGTGGGAGGCCCTCTCTGGGCCCCAGTTTCCTCGCCTGTGAAGTGGAGTTGGTCATCTGCCCAGTCTCTCTCTGCCCTCCCCTCCCTCCCTCCCTTGCAGGCCTTTAGGAGGGTCCGCTGAGGCCCACAGTGGAGCCTGTGTGGTGAACCGTGCAGGGAGAATGGTTGTTATTATAATGTCTGAGAGCTGGGGGCCCAGCTTCCTGATGGATGATCAGGAGGGACGGGGTCAGGGAAGGAGGGATGCATTGGCAGGCTGGCCCCCACTTTGCCCCAGGCTGCACGTGTCTCGCCTCCGCAGATCGTTGCTCTGAGATCATTGCCACCAGATGTGGCCGGGCCTGTAGCATGGACCAGCTGAGGCTGGCGGGGCCTCCGTGGGGTCAGATAACTGGTAACAGCTGACCTCGCCTTCCTGAGCCAGCTGGGCCCGGGGTGGGCTGCGGGGTGGGCAGCCCTGATGCCTCTGCCATTGGGGGTCTCTCATTGCTGCTGACTTGACGCCTCTCCTCCTTTCCTCCCAGAGGGAGCCCCAGGGGGCAGTAGGATGCCAGAGGCTCCAAATAACCAGTTCCAGGTGCTGCCCTCTGCTCTTCTGGCCCATTCCTGGCCCCCTTAGTGCTTAAGGAAGCCGAGTGTGTGTCCTTCACCTAGACGCATCTGCTACCCTACAGAATCCTTTTATGCCTGTGTCCCTAGTGAAAAGACAACTAAACCTTGTATTTGTCTAGCAGGAGCATTCAGTGGATTCAAACTGTGTATGAAGTTACTGTGATTGTAATGAGGAGTCCCTATTCCCTTTTCATATACAAGGGAACTGAAGCTTTGAAAGATAATGAGCATGTGGATTCAGGCAAAGAAGAGGCCCAAACTCATCAGACACCTAAGATATGACAGGCACTTCACAATCAGGATCTCATTTCATCCTCACGCAGTCCTTTGAGGTGGGTACTATTGTCTTCATCTAGCAGATAAGGAAACTGAGGCTGACAGAGGAGAATGTTGCCCAAGGTGTTCACTCGGCCAAGCGGTGGTGGGTCTGGGACTCAAAGTCAAGTCTGGACCATGGCTAAAACCAGTGCCCTTAATCACGGAGCTTACTGCCTTGGGGCTGCATTTCAGCTGCACAGCCAAGCTGAGAGACGGTAGGTTATTAACTATATTTCTCAAGGAATTGCTTCTTGGCCTTTTGGCTAAGATCAAGTGTAGTATTTGTTCCTATCAGTTTAATATATTTCTCAAGGAAGAAGACTGAGGATGAGTGAGATTAGTAGACTGGACAGCATCCCACAGCTGGAGAGATAGGAAGCTCTGATCATTGGCAGAAGTTCAGGATTAGAAGGAAAAGCAGCGTCTTTGGAGGCTGTCTTATCCACCCTTCTCAGTTTACAGATGAGAAAACTAAGATCCAGAGAAGGAAAGTGACTTACCAGTGTTACAGAATCAGCAAAATCACACTCAGGGCTCTTTCTCCTGCCCCAGAGGAGGCTGATTTCATTGGCAGGGAGAGTGACTCACCCTCACCCCCTGCTTTAGTGCCAGGTCAGTCCTCCAGCTCCCTGGGTCCATCTCACTGTGGCATGAGTACCACGCTGGTCCAATTCACTGATGACATCATGCTAACAGGACTTGGTGATCAGGAAGAATTAGGCATCTTAGATGCCTCACTAAGACACACACACACACACACACACACATATGAGAGAGAGAAAGGGAGAGAGGGTCTATGTTACAGTTTTGAAGCAGATTTCCTTCTTCTCTGGGAAAACTCATTTTTTGCACTTAGGACTTTCAGCTCACTGGAGGAGGCCCATCTACATTATGGAGGGTAACTTTCCTTATTTAAAGTTGATTGGTTGTAAATGTTAATCACATCGATAAAATACCTTTAGTAACATCTATACTTGATCAAACAACTGGACAACAGAGACCAACCAAATGGACACATAAAATTAATCATCATGGGCCCCACTCCTGGTACTAATTACTTGATCAACCAAAATTCTTACTTGAAAACAAAAGAAATCACTCTAGCTAGTTTGAACAGTAGAGATTTATTAGAGGATATTTGAGAGACTCTCCATTAAAAGCCAGAGTATCAGAATTTTATTCTTTTCCAACAAAAGCATTAAAAGCTAAAAATTCTCCTAGACATTGCTTTTGATGCATCCCACAGGTGATGACATACTGTTTGTTCATTTTCACTTAGTTGGAAATATTTTAAATTTTCTTCATTATTTCTTCTTGGATGCTCGAGTTATTTATAAATGTGTAATTTCTAAATATGTGGGTTTGTTTTAGATATATCATTATTAATATATCATTCCATCCCACTGTGATCAGAGAACACTCTGTAAGATTTCAGTATTTTGAAATATAGTGAGACTGGCTTAAGGCAGCACATTTCTACCCTGGTGAAGGTACCCCATGCACTTGAAGAGAAGTCATTGGTTATAATGAACCATATGTATCAATTAGCTCAAGGTGGTTGCTGGTATTATCTAGATCATTATGTTTTTTTAATATTTATAATTTGTTTATTTGGCTGTGCTGGGTCTTAGTTGTGGCATGCAGGATCTAGTTCCCCGACCAGGGATTGAACCCAGGTCCCCTGCATTGGGAGTGCAGAGTCTTAGCCACTGGACCACCAGGGAAGTCCCCATTATGTTTTCTTAATTTAATTTGTTTATTTCTAATCAGAGGATAATTGCTTCACAATGTTGTACTGGTTTCTGCCATCTACCAACATGAACCAGTCATAGGTATCCACATATCCCCTCCCTCCCCCCTCCCTCCCCATCCCAGTCTTCTGGTTGTCACAGAGCCCTGGGGTGAGCTCCATGCGTCATTCAGCTAATCGCCACTGGCTATTCATTTCACACGTGGTGACGCATGTGTTTCAGTGCCACTCTTTCAGTTTGTCCCCCCTCCCCTTCCCCGCTGTGTCCACAAGTCTGTTCTTTGCATCTACGTCTCTATTGCTGCCCTGCAAGCAGGCTCATCAGCACCATTTTTCTAGATGCCATATATCCCCATTATTCTTTAAAATTTGTATTTATTTTATTTTTGGCTGTGCTGGGTCTTTGTTGCTGAGCAGGTTTTTCTCTAGTTGCAGCAAGTGAGGGCTGCTCTCTAGTTGCGGTGCATGGGCTCCTCTTTGTGGTAGCTTTTCTTGTGGAGCACAGGCTCTGGGTGTGTGGGCTTCAGTGGTGTCTTGAGGGCTTAGTAGTTGTGGTTTCCAGACTCTAGGGCACAGACTCAGTCGTTGTGTGCACAGGCTTAGGGGGTCCGAGGCACGTGGGATCTTCCTGGACCGGGGGTTGAACCGGAGCCTTCTGCATTGGCAGGCAGATTCTTCACCACTGAGCACCATGGAAGCCCCAAATTATGTTTCTACTGGTTTGGTTCATCACTACCTGACCCATCAATGACTGAGAAAAAGGTATTAAAATCTCCACGACTGACATTTGTACACACAGGAATGAATACACAAAATGCATATCTACATACAATGGTATATTATTTAGCCTTAAAAAAGAGGAAATTCTGACATGTGCTACAACATGATGAAATTTGAAAACATTATGCTAAGTGAAACAAAACAGTCACAAAAAGAAAGAACTATATGACTCTACTTATATGCATTCCCTAGACTAGTCAGATTCATAGCAGAAGGGTGGGCATTAGCAGATGCAAACTATTACATATAGGATGAATAAACAACGAGGTCCTACAGTATAGCACAGGGAACAGTACTCAATATCCTGGGATAAACCACAATGGAAAAGAAGATGAAAAAAGATATGTGTGTGTGTGTGTGTGTGTGTGTGTGTGGGTGTGTATAACTGAGTCACTTTGCTGTACGCAGTAATTAATACAACATTGTAAATTGACTATACGTCAACAAAATAAAATGTATGTCATATGTATGTTAAAAAAGAGAGAGCAAGTAGAAGGATGATGGCCAGGGGCTGAGGGAGGGGAAATGGGAAGTTGCCTAACGAATTGAATTTCTGCTCTACAATGTGAAAAACTTTGGTGATTATTTAGACAAAATGTAAATATACATAATACTGCAAAATTATACACTTTAAATGGTTAAGATGGTAAATTTTTTATGTGTCTTCTACCATAATTATAATTCAGAAATATTTTTTAAATCTTCAACTATTACAGATTCTAATTCTCCCTTCAATTCTGTCAAGTTTTGGATTGTGTATTTTACAGTTTAGTTATTTGACACTTGTACAACTGTAAACTGTCATAGATTCCTGATGAAATGACCTACATTGATTATGTGAAGTGAAAGTCGCTCAGTCATATCCGACTCTTTGCGACCCCATGGACCGTGCAGTCCATGGAGTTCTCCAGGCCAGAATACTGGAGTGGGTAGCCTTTACCTTCTCCAGGGGATCTTCTCAACCCAGGGATCAAACCCAGGTCTCCCGCATTGCAGGCAGATTCTTTATGAGCTGAGTCACCAGGAAAGCCCAATCAATATTATTCTCATATTACACAAACTGGAATTCCCTACTTCCAGCTACTTCATGTGGTGATTAAAAGCATGAGCTCTAAAGTTGGAGATTATACCACCTATATGTTATGTAACCTGGAAAGTTTAATTACTTTGAGCCTCAGTTTCCTCATCTGTAAAATGGGCTTCATAGCGTCCCCTATTTCCCAGGTCTGTCATAAGGATTAAGCACAAACAACACCCAGCAGAGAGCCTAGTACACAGTAAGCATTCAAGGTGTGTCAGCTATTATCATCATCATCACATATGTATGTGTGGTTAGAAATCTTCGACATAATGGGTGGGGAAATCTTTAGAAGTCAAGTCATAGGAAGAATCTCTGAAGGAAGCCCTGTAATCCTGGGCAGGAACAAACTTGAGCACTGGTCTCACGTGTCTGCAGTGCTATAATGAGATGAGAAGTAACCAGTTATTTCTGGGGACACTAGGGAAGAAGACAACCCAAGAAGGAAGCACAGACGGGGTCAACTTGAAGGAAGTTTAACAACCAGGGTTTTGACCTGTGGTAGTATCAGATTTTGGGGAGGAAGTGAGCTCCCCAACTCAGGAAGTGTGCAGAGCCAAGGCTCAGTAGGCAGCTGTCAAGAAGAGGATCCCTGCACTGGTAGGAGGTGGAGGAAATGACTTTTGAGGTCCTTTCTTTGGCCTTAGTCTCTTTGGATCAGGGTCCGAAGGCTCCCTTCTGTCTTTGGCCATACAGTCAGTGAGCAGTCAAGTCGGGGTTATAGGCAGTATGCCGCCCCCCGCTCTGCTGGTCTTCTCTGTGATTTTATTTCTTGATCACAGCCCAGCTCCCATCCCACTGCCATTGGACTTTTGCACATGCCTTACCCTCTCCATAAGAGGATAGCCAGGTTTTGTGGACCTGAAACTTATACAGCTGGGAGACCTTCTTTAAGAAAAAAGAAGACAAAATCAGATGAGAATGTGAATATTTAGAACAAGAAACAAAATCACAGCAAATTTTGCATTGTCAGGCAGATTCTTTACCACTGAGGCACCAGAGAAGCCACCACAACAAATTTTTAGAAGATGATAAACAGGGACATCCCTGGTGATCCAGTGTCTAAAACTGTGCTCCCAATGCAGACAGCCCAGATTTGATCACGTCAGGGAACTAGATCCCACATGCCCCAAAGAGTTCGTATGCTACAACTAAGAGTTCTTGTGTGCTGCAACTAAGACCCAGAGCAATCAAATAAATGAACATTTTTTAACAAGCTGATAGACCCTAGACAATATCTAGAAAAATAATAATATTTATGGCCTGATACACATCCATAATATTTATTTTATTCCTAAGTTTTGGCTGTATACTTATAGGATCACCTCTTCATATGACATTGGTTTTGTAGTGTCATTTTCTTTAGAGAAAACAAGAGTACTTCGTCTTTTCTCTAGCACAGTTGACCAAAAGATTTTTTTTTTAATTGTTGATAGTTTAGAAAAGTTTCTTCCCAACTTCACAACTCATGATAGATGAGGTCATAAATATTTAGGACTGTTGTCAAATTTAGAAAAACATGTATTAAGTTTCTTTCATAGGGGAGCTGTAAGATTTCAGGACTTTTCATGTTTCCTTGATCATGCATCTTAAAAACCCTTTGACTAAGATGCTGCCTATTAAGCAGTTTGTTGCTAATGTCCTCCTAGCAATGATATATTTTGAGTTTTATTTTTAATCGATGTGGCATTCTGTGACAGCTTCCCCTTAGCTAGATCCCCAAAAAGGCCCCTGCCGTGCCAGTGACACCCCAGTGAGGGGAAGTATGACCAAGGGGGATGTCAAAGAGTGAAGAGACAACATTCTTAATCAGCTGCAGTTAAACTAGCTTGCTTTGGCAAACTCTGCGTCAGCATGTGATCCTGAATGGGTCTTGCTTGGGCTCCTCCCTGGTCACTGGAAGGCATTTGACAAATGCGGGGCTCTGGAGCTTAAGCTTCCGAGCTTCAAGGTAAGCCTGGTAAATCCATTCCTGCCTCTTCCCAGAATGGAGTCTCTGCCCTGCCCACTCCTGCTGAATGTGACTTACAGCTTCTTATCTTCTCTGTCTGTGTTCAAGGATCGCTTGGTCCACGAGGCCTCCAGAATAGGTCAGCTGCCCCGTGAAGCTGGAGTCCAGTCTGTCTGTCTAGCTCACCCTGTACCCTCAGTGAGTGAGCAGAGCCTGGTGCAGAGTAGAACCATAGACTCGGAAGGCCGAAGTGACCTGCCAAGGTCACCATAACAGCCAGAGCTGGCAGTCAACAAGGAAGGGAGGGAGGAACTCCAGTTTTCCAGAGAGCCTGCAGGCCTCAGACAGAGAAATTTATCACTTGCCAGACCCCTCAGAGCCCTCACTGGCTGGCTTCCCTCCCACCATCCTGGGGCAGCTGATCAGGATCCCCCAGAGAAGGTCATCTGAGCCCTATGGCAGAAATCTCTCTCCCTGGCGCTATTGTGAAGCGTATTAAGAGTGCAAACCTGGATTCGGATCTCCGGGCCACTCCTTAGCAGCTGGGTAGCGTTGGACAAACTGGAATCATCTCTCTGCTTCTTCATTCCATGTTCTCAGCTGAGTCTTATGACTGCCCCTCCCCGAGCAGGGCTGGCTGGAGGACCGTGGACAGCCTTAGATCAGAGGAAGCTTTCTGGCCCATGGGAGAGTGTCAAGTCACAAAGCTCTCTTTGGTTTTTGTTTGTTTGCTAGCTTGTTTTAGGTTTTATTTTGTATTGGAGTATAGTTGATTTACAATGTTGCGTTAGTTTCAGATATACAGCTAAGCGATTCAGTTATTCATATATCCATTCTTTTTCAGTTTCTTTTCCCGTATAGGTTATTACAGAATATTGAGTGGCTCCCTGTGCTCCTCAGTAGGTTATGAGTGGTTATCTATTTTATAAATAGTCATGCCTATGTGCAGTCCCCAGCTCCTGCAAACCGAGATGACCAACATGCTTGCTGGTAAAGTAACTCTGGGCCAAGCATCCTGCCTTCCCATCTGCCTCTTGATTTGAGGTGATGAAGGGCACACATCTGTGATGGGTGAGCCTCACACCCACCGAGGTCAGAAGGCAGCTGCCTCTAGATTATGAGTTCCTCTCGGTGGGTCAGCCCTTTCTCACCTTGTGTCCCCAGCACCCAGTATAGGACCTGGCCCAGGGTCACCCCCAGTAAATGCTGACTGGGAATTAAATGAGATGCTAGGACACCGCTTGTCCCAAACTAATCACCCCTGGCTCACCACCGTGGCCGCTGGGAAACAAGGGGTAATGTATCCGCTATGTGCCAGGCACCAAGCTCAGCTTTGCTGCCTGCTTCTCTTGTTTCCCAGAAGCCCTGTAAAATAAGTACTATCATCCCCATTTCACAGAGGTGGAGACTAAGGCTCAGACAGGACAACCCACTTGCCTGAGCCCACCCACATACTGAATGGTAAAGCTTGGAGGGGACAAGCTTTCCAATCTGGGCTCCTGACACTATCTCCCTATTAGTCCTTAACCCAGAATTCCCCCTAGGAAATCATTTTTTCCCTATTAAGGAATGCCCTTCTGCTAAAATCTAGCACTATGTCAAATAAATCTAAAATTTCATTTTAAAAATCGAACCAGGGGTAAAAACAACTATGAACTCTTCAAGGGAAGGAATGGGGGTTTTGTTCTTGTGTCCTCACTGACTATCACAAGGTCTGGCATGGAGTAGGAGTTGAATAAATGTTTGTTGAATGACTGTGTGAACATGTAAGTGAGTAATTGAAAGCAGTCACCTCACCAATCCATGGCTCATCCATGTAGAATCATTTGGGCAAGATGAGGCCCTCTAACCTAGTGGTCACAGACATAACATGTGGGCTATACCGTTCATAAGAAGGCTTTGTTTAATCCACGTAAAACCTTTTGTAAAAATTTAATGACTTGCCAATATTTAAGAATTAGAAAATTTCACATATAATCCAGATTTTCACCTTGTGGCAGAGACTTTCACCAAAAGTCTGCCTTTCACCAAACCTAAACCCTATTTTTTCCCTGAAGAGAGCAAGACTCAGTTTCCCAGCCTCCTTCGTGGTTATGTGGACCATGTGACTACAGTGTAGCCAGCGGAATGTGGGCAGAAGTATTAACAATATGTAGTACTTACTGCCCACTTCCTCCCTCCCGATCCTGTACACTCTCTTCTGGGTCTGTGGGGCAGGTGGGGAAGATCCAGGGGAGGCCCCTAGGCCTGAGGAGATGGCAGAGACACAAGATGAAAGGCACGGGGCCCTTCCATGGCTGTGGGGAGCCCCCAGCTGACCCACATTGGACTGTGATGGGAACAGGAAATAACACCTTTACAATATTAAGGCAACGCGCTTTGGGATTATCTGTTACAGCAGCCTATCCTGACTAATACATCTTCTCTTGAAAAATCAGAAATCTCACAACACTGGGCTTACTCTTCTACACGGCAGTGAGGAGCTGGACTCTGGAAGCTGTTGTACCCTTCAGCTGGGCTGGCATTTTCTAAGCTCACCTGATCTTTGCTCTCCCTCTGCCTGGTTTCCCCGACTATTTGATTTTACAGCTTCTGCTCAAAGTCAGTCTCTCCCTCCAGTATGTGGGGATATTGAGGCATGGAGGGGACAAGGGACCAGCTCCAGGCCGCAGTGTGTGAGACGGGCAGAGCTGAAACTTGGACTGAATTCTCCTAACTCCTACTCCAGGGTTCTTTCTGGGTGGGGGGGTGGGGGGGTCCTTTCTTAGGAAGTGAGAAAAGAGGGACTGTTCCAAGTCTCAGGTCCTTTGGGGGTGGAGGGGGCGTTAAGTGGCCGAGAGGCAAAGGGGGCACCCCAGATGGTGGAGGGGATGAAAGGAGGAGGGGAAACACCGGCTCCTCTGTGACTCCAGCTGGCATACGGCTTAGAAGTGCCGGACAGGCAGACTGAGGAGCTGGGTTGGAGTACAGAAGTTTGAGTCCAAGTACCCTCTTCTCCCCCTCTTGGGAAAGGGCTCATGTCTTTGATTGCCTAAGCTCCACTGACAAGATGCAGGAATGCAGGAACGAATTTTCCCTCCCAGACAAATCCCAAGAGAAATGAATTTGCAAAATAAAGTCCCACATTGAGAAAGCTGTGCCAGGAATGTTTGAGCAGGCAGCAGGGGAGGGAACTCTGTGAGATGTGGACAGAGTTGTCCAGGTGAGGCCTCTCTCAGCGGCCATGCTGGGGTGGAGGCTTTGCCCCCCGCAACAGTCACTCTAACTCCCTAATACCTTGTTGTTGTTGTTTAGTCGCTGTGTCTGACCCTTTGTGACCTCACAGACTGTAGCCCGCCAGGCTCCTCTGTTCACGGGACTTCCCAGGCAAGAATACAGGAGTGGGTTGCGATTTTCTTCTCCAGATCTTCCCGACCCAGGGACTGAAACCGGCGTCTCCTGCACTGGCAGGCAGATTCTTTCCCACCTGGGAAGCCCCCTTAATGCCTTGAGCACCTGTCACACACGTGTTTTCTGGAGGGTCACCCGAGGAAACTTCCCAGTATCCCTTCCCAAGCTTTCCCACAAATGTGACTGCATCCGCCCTAGAGATGTTTGTGGACACCCAAATCCTTCTCTGGCTCCATGATCTCTCCTGCTCAGACCAGACTCCTGCCTGAAACCCACAGCATCTTTGCCAGAAACATTTTCTCGTGGCTTATCCACCCCCCTCCTGTTAAGGGCCAGCTGGCTCCCTGGGTAAGGCTCTTGAAGACTTGAATTTGTGTCCACAGCCCACCACCACATTGAAGGGCACAGAGAGAAACCACTTAGTTGAGGGCCTGGGTAGAGAAAGGAGAGAAGAGAGTCCGCTCTGCCTTTGAAGGTTGTTCAGAGCTGTTGGTGCAGAAAGGTTCTGCTCGAAAACTCCGTGAACCCAGAAGAGCCTTGAGCTGAAAGCTCTGAGTTGTCAAGAAGTGATTATATGGCCGTGACACCGGATGTTCATTAAACACTAATAACAAAAACCCTTACAGAGACTTACAATCCCCTACCCGCAGTCTGTGAGCTGAAAAAGTTGTGAGCAAAATAATTTAAGGTTAGCACCAAAACTCCTCTGGTGGTAAAAACCCAACCTGAACAGTTGTATGAATATTGATAATTACTCTGTAGAGATATTAATCTGTTTAATTATGGCATGTCACCCAGGTCCCCACTAGTATCTTAAAATTTTTATTTTTTATTTTGAGGTATAGTTAATTTACAGTGTATTAGTTGCAGGTATATAGCAAAGTGGTTTAATTATATGTATACATATATCTATTCTTTTTCAGATTCTTTCCCCATATATGCTACTACAAAATATTGAGTATAGTTCCCTGTGCAATACAGTAGGTCCTTGTTGGTTATCTATTTTTTATATAGTAGTATGTATATATTGGGCTTCCCAGGTGGCTTGGTGGAAAAGAATCCACCTGCAAAATGCAGGAGACTCAGGTTTAATCCCTGGGTGGGGAAGATCCCATGGTAAAGGAAACAACCCACTCCAGTATTCTTGCCTGGGAAATCCCATGGACAGAGGAGCCTGGTGGACTACAGTTCGTGGGGTCACAAAAGAGTCAGACATGACTCAGTGACTAAAACAACAAGTTTATATATTAATCCCAAACTCCTAATTTATCCCTCCCCCTAGTGTCTTAATATAACATACAGCATATGCTTTCTAAAACTCTGAAACTCCCCAAATCCCAAAATGCACGAGGATCATGAGATATTGGTATTTTAGGTAAGGGATTTTAGGCAAGGAATGTATAAAACATTCGAAGTGCTTTACATTCATTAATCCTTACAGTAAGCCTACAGGGTAGAATTTGTACTTTGTCTCCCCATTTTATGGATGAGGAAACCAAGGCAGAAAGAGGTGAAATGACTTGTTTCACAGCTGGTGTTGGTGCCCGGGTTTGGACCCAGGCGTCCCAGTTTAAGAGCCCACTCTCTGAACCACTCCACCATCTGCCTTGCTGGGCAATGTGGGGTGGGGTGGGGTGGGAAACGGGAAGTAACTATTTTAAGCTGCATGTGCAACAAGTGCACAGCCTGGACGGCGTACGAGAAGCAAACCTGCCGCTACAGGTGTCCCCACAGGGGGACCAGCGTCCGGGTTGCCCTGCTACTGTCCTGGATTCAGCAGCCAACTCCTGCATCCCAGAACACTCCTCAGGCCCAACAGAAGGGATGGATGCTCACTTAGTTCTTGTGCCTCTTATTCTATGAGTATCATGAGCATCACGGCCCACGGAGGGGATTCAGGGGTCTGGAGACATTCATACAACATGGCTTCTGAACCCAAACTGGGACCTCCTGGGGGCGCTTAACCAAGACATGGGGAGGAAACCCTGGAGGAGGTGCCGGCCAGGTCAACTGCACCCAGCAGCAGTGTGAACCGTCAGTTCAGTTCAGTCGCTCAGTTGTGTCCGACGCTTTGCGACCCCATGGACTGCAGCACGCCAGGCCTCCCTGTCCATCACCAACTCCTGGAGCTTGCTCAAACTCATGTCCATTGAGTCGGTGATGGCATCCAACCATCTCATCCTCTGCCGTCCCCTTCTCCTCCTGCCTTCAATCTTTCTCAGAATCAGGTGATTCTGAGATTTCGTCAATCTTTTCCAATGGGTCAGTTCTTTGCATCAGGTGGCCAAAGTACTGGAGTTTCACCTTCAGCATCAGTTCTTCCAATGAATATTTAGGACTGATTTCCTTTAGGATAGCACCTTCCTAAGGGGTTTACAAGGAGGAGTGCACTCTATCAGGTTTTTGACTTTGGATTCCATTGTAATCACAGTGGGGATATACCCTTAGGGAGAGATTTACTCTGCAGTTCCAATTTAGAAATGGCTAGCTTGCATCCCCAGCTTTGAATTTTAACTCTTGAAGGCCCACACCTGACCTCTCAGGAATGAGCCACACCAGAGACTCAGAGCTACCTGCCATGGGCTTGCCCAGACCTGTGTGAGGGCAAAGAAGAAAGAGGCAAGACCTCAACCTTGAGAAGCAAATCTGGGGCTGTAGAAGCAGGAGATACGTATGCACAACCAGGCTCAGTGGGAGAAAGAGAGCCTCATGTGCTGTGGGTCCAGCAGGCTCCTGGAGCTGGTGGGGAGGAAGAGGGGTGGGATGGGAATGCTATGGAATCCTTCTGATTGCTGAGGGCTGCCCGAGTCAAGGAGGCAGGCTGGAGGTTGCCAGTTAAACATGGCACACATATTTACCTTCACTGTTCTCTGGAGTTCCAGTATAATGACATAAAGGCATTAAAAGAAATATACACTTATCCACTGGGGATACCATGTGGAGACCATGTGAGGCCATGACAGCAGATCTGGAGAGTCAACCACATTCTGGAAGTTGGAAAGCAGATGGTGAGTGGGGACTGACTTAAGAAACCCGAGAGGTTAAAACCTGACAATTTAGGGGAAGCCAGGTGGCCCAGACGGTAAAGAGTCTGCCTGCAATGTGGGAGACCTGGGTTTGATCCCTGGCTCAGGAAGATCCCCTGGAGAAGGGAATGGCTACCCACTCCAGTATTCTTGCCTGGAGAATTGCATGGACAGAGGAGCCTGGGTGGGTTACAGTCCAGGAGGGTCATAAAGAGTCAGATATGACTGAGCGACTAACACTTTCACTTTCATCAGGACACAAGACAATTTAAGATCCTCAGAAAGGCTCAGGGGTTGGAGGAACCGGGAATCTTCAAAGGCTGAGAGGCAGAGCAGATAAAACCAGAAAGGTTGGTTAGTAACTGTCTGTGGGACAACTGGATTTCTCCTACCACAGCAGGTACAAGCAGGACATGACCCCTCCCTTCTGGAGCAGAAAGCTGCCTCTTGGGAGAGAGAATGACCTGAGAGGATGTTCTTACAAGGCTCAGCAAGGGCAGGGAATATAGCAGGTCCTGGGTGAGCTGTTGCTGTCATTGTATTCAGTTGGCCTCTCTCTGTCTGGCTCTCTAATTTTCTTCTTGGAGTCAGAAAGAGGCTCAAAGACATGAGGCAGAAGAGGTCACGTGGGCGGCAGAGGCTGACTGCCTGGTAACATCCTCTCCAGCTAGTCACATGCCCTCCTCACACACTAGGTTATTTGCCTTCTACTACCTACTATCTTCTTCTTCTTCATTAACAATCTCTTTTTTAGATAGCTATCTTGTTCCTAGCTCCAAGGTATTTCCCAGTGTCTTTTGCAATTAGATATGGCCATGTGACTATATAAATAGTAGTGTTGTGAGCAAATGAGGAACTATCTTTATAAGAGAAATGGTCTTTCGCCACTCTGCTCTCTGGGCTGCAGATGTGATGGCCAGTGCTCCAGCAGCCATACTGGGCAATGAGGAAAGAGGCCACTTGCTAGAGATGGAAGAAACCATCTTCATGGAGTTGCCTTACCAGCCTGCATTGCCCATCTTTGCTTCTTTCACATGACAAAGAAATAAACTTCTTTCTTATTTTGGCTACTATAAATTTAGGATTTTCTGTTTAGGATTCTCCTCTGATCCTAATCCTGTAAACTTGAGTTGGGGGCAACCCCTCCCTTGTTGTCCTCTTTCCTATTCAGAGATCCTAGAAGATGAGAATCAGCAGAGAACTTAGCTGTTACAGAATCCACAGGGCCAGGGACAAAATCTGGCCTCAAGATATTTTCTTTAGCTCATACAGAGTCTTTAAAATCAGGAGCTATTTGAGCACATTTTGAATATTAAAATTGCAGTTTGGGGCTTCCTTGGTGGCCCAGACAGTAAAGAATCTGCCTGCAATGTGGGAGACCTTAGTTCAATCCCTGGTTGGGAAGATCCCCTGGAGAAGGGAATGGCTACGCACTCCAGTATTCTTGTCTAGAGAATTCCATGGACAGAGGAGCCTGGCGGGCTACAGTTCATGGGGTTGCAAAGAGTTGGACATGACTGAGCGACTAAGCAGAGCACAATCCTATATTATATAGAAACCCTATGAGCTAGGTATATATTAATACACATATGTTGTTGTTGTTCAGTAGCTAAGTTGTGTTTGACTCTTTGTAACCCCATGGACTGTAGCATGCCAGACTCATCTGTTCTCCACTATCTCCCACAGTTTGCTTAAATACATGTCCATTGAATCAGTAACAGTATCTAACCATCTCACCCGCTGCCATCCCCTTCTCCTTTTGCCTTCAATCTTTCCCAGTATCAGGGTCTTTTCCAATGAAAAGACTCTCCAGTGAAAAGGCTCTTCACATCAGATGGCCAGAGTATTGGCCATATATATTTTTTCACACACAGAGATGGTTGGATGGCATCACTGACTCAATGAACATGAGTTTGAGTAAGGACAGGGAAGTCTGGCGTGCTGCAGTCCATGGGGCTGCAAAGAGTCGGACACGACTGAACGACTCAACAACAACAATATACACAGTACTCTATGAGCTTGGTATGTACATATGTATTGTCTCCAGTCAACAGACGAGGAATCTGAGGCTCAAAGGGGATTTGCCCAAGTCATAGGTCACAAAGCTGGAAGCATTGGACCTGAAACTCCAGACCGTCTGCATTCCATGCTGGCCCTGTCAGCCTTTGAGTTTGCAACCACTGAGGTCTGGATCCCTTGCTTGAAGTTCCTCAGAAGAACACAACAGAGCCGAAGAGGAAGAAATACTTAAATGACCTTTATCATGTCGTGTCAAACCAATGGCCCTGGCTCCCCTGCTACACTGGGAGCAAACCAACTCAAGAATGGTTTGTTTTTTCCCCTCTCTACATCCTGTGTCTGGTACAGAGCGAGCCAGCGAACTCTGCTAAACGAATGAGGTGACCCGCTCTCAGTCACATAGACAGAGCCTGATGCAGGGATGGGATGCCAACTCCGGGCTCCCACCTGCCCACCTAGGGCTCTTCCAGACCTGGCTGTCACCCAGCCTGCCCCATTTTCTTCAGGATGCCGAGAGAGGGCAAGGGCACAGGCTGAGGCCTAGCGTGTTCACACTCAAACGCCAGCTTCACCTCTCACCTCTCTAAGCCTCGGTTTCTGCCCCAGAAAATGGAACTAATCACTTACCTTATCGGGCCGCTGGCAGGATTTGATGAGATCAAGCCACATGCCTTCCCGCAATGACCAGCACATAATAGGTGCTCATTAAATGGGAGCTATTACTGTGACACGTATTTTGTATGAGGCCGTGGGGTGGGGAGGGATTAATTTGCCTGTGGGTTGAAATCCTTTCCCTTGTGCTTTGACTTGCCTTCCCTTAACCCAAGGCAGCTTGAACCCTTCAAAGGACTGGACACAAGATCACACTTTAGCAGAGGGCTTTGCACATCTCAGGAGCTTGTGAGTAATGACCTGAAACTTCCCTTCCATCTCTGCACCAACATATAACAAGTTCCTATTCTCCAACAGGCCCTGTGTCAGGGCTGGAGACTTTGGGGAAACTGAAACAGTCCTGCCTTTGAGGACTGTCCAGCTGGCTGGTGAGGTTAGACAAGGTCACATGACTCTTGGATATGTGGATGATGACGAGTCTTACGGGAAGGGAAGCAAAGGTGCTCCCTTCAGGAAGATGCATCCCCAACCCCACAGAGACTGCTAGAGGCTCACCCACATCCTGGCTCTCCATTCCTTCCCAGACTGGATTACGTTTCCCAGTCTCCCCTCCAGTGTGACCACAGGCCCCAGTTGTAGGGGACTGAAGCATTGTGTGCCGCTTCTGAGCCTGGCCCCTCCAAATTCCCAATGCTCCTTAATAAAGATGACCCCCAGGATGACTTTGAGACCCACATATTGTAGATTCAGCCTGAGTTCCAGAAGGACTGAATGGAGAGTTTCCGCCCACCCAGAATTGTTACACGAAAGAAACTCTTCTCGTCTATTTACCAGGTATTTGTAACACTCTATGTGTTACAGTAACTACCTTAACTCTAAGACACTGGCCTTGAAAATCAGATCTGTTTTCATTATGTCACTTTCCCTCTTTACAACTTTGACAGTTAACATTTAGTGCTGTAGTTGTAAGTTACCAATGTTCTTTGTCACAATGCTTTAACTGGAGATAATACCCCTGACCAGGATTGGTTCAGATTGGTATATTCTTATTCATTAATTCTGCATTTTCTTTTCTTTCTTTCTTTCTTTTTTTTCTTTATTTTGTGTTGCTCTTGGCTGGAATTAAATCTTGAACTAGATTTTTCAGGAAGGGTATGTGAGGGTTACAGTTCCTGCATATTTGAGGATAGGTCTTGCTTTTCTTCACACATGAATGATGAATTTTGTGGATATGAATTTGGGGGAGAGTATCTCTCTCCATCCTTCCTCCAACTCTTCAGACATTGACCCACTGTGTACTAATGTGGATAGATTCATCACCAGCCTGTATTACTGAGGGTTCCAGCAGGAACCGGGTGATTCACTCAAATTGAGTAATCAAGGACAGTTTAATAGAGGAATTATTCCCATTCAGTTATAAGATGAATGAGGCTTCTCTGATGGCTCAGTGGAAGAGAATCCACCGGCCAATGCAGGAGATGCGTGTTTGATCCCTGCGTAGGGAAGATCCCTGGAGGAGGGAATGAACACCTGCTCCAGTATTCGTGACTGGGAATTCCCATGGACAGAGCAACCCGGCGGGCTACAGTCCATGAGGTCACAAAGGTCACACTAAGACATGACTTAGTGACTACACAACAACAAGATGAATGAAGTCTGAGGATCTAATGTGTAATATGGTGACTTTAGTTGATAATTCTATTGTACAGCTGACATTTGCTGAGAGAATGGAGCTTAAACGTTCTCACACACACAAAAAGAGGTAAACATGTGAGGTGATGGATGCATTATTAACTTAATGGGGAGAAATCCTTTCATGATGAATATGTATATCAAATCATCACATCATACACTTTAAATATCTTACCAGTTTGTCAATTATACCTCAGTAAAGTGGAGAAGGCGATGGCAACCCACTCCAGTACTCTTGCCTGGAAAATCCCATGGACAGAGGAGCCGGGTAGGCTGCAGTCCATGGGGTCATGAAGGGTCAGACATGACTGAGCGACTTCACTTTCACTTTTCACTTTTATGCACTGGAGAAGGAAATGGCAAGCCACTCCAGTGTTCTTGCCTGGAGAATCCCAGGGATGGGGTCGCATAGAGTCGGACACAACCGAAGTGACTTAGCAGTAGCAGTAGCAGTAAAGCTGAAAAAACACAAAATTTTTAAAAAGGAATTATTTACAAAGAGGTAGGTAGGCATAGCTGTCAGTACACTGCCCGTATGCCCTCACCATCACCTCTACATGCCAGAAGCTACTTGCTGCTAACACCTGAGTCAGCACCTCTCTCTCCCGTCCCCCTCTCCCTCCACACTCTTCCCCTGCAGGGGTTTTCTAACTGTGGGGGTAAGCTTAGCCAGTGTCCTGAGCAAGCTAAAAGCACCAGGAACTTAACATCTTGGAACAACCCTCCCAACAATGACAGCATGCACTAGGTGGATAAACCCAGCAGCTTCCTCGCCCCTCAGCTGAGTTGCCTCTGGGACACATCTGTATAATCTCCGAGGTCCCTGAGGGGCTGAGGTCCAGGTGTCCCGTCTGGTAAACTGTCCGGAAGTTTCTGTTCCTCTCACATCCTGTCTCACTTCTGCCCTCCCCTTCCCGTGTTTCCTGGGATGTCTTCCCAAACTACTTGTGTTTTGACTCTTTTATCTCAAGCTCTGGGGCCCGGGCTGGGGTGGGGGAAGGCCGGGGAGAGGGGCAGGCGGGGTACCCTAACCCAGAAAGCAGAGTTCCGGGAAATCAATAAAGGCCAGCGCAGTAGGCCAAGGGGCAGGAGGGAACCTGGAGACGGAATGGTGTGGAGAGAGCCACCTGCTGGAAGCCTTGACCCTGGTAGAGAGACAAGAGCTGACCCAGGGACTGTGCAAGCGGCAGAAAAGAGGGAATAAACATCCTGACTTTTCCCTCCTCCCACCTTCCGATCTCCTAGTGGTGCCCCCTATCGACCAAATCCAACCAGAAGTCAGAGGGCAAGAGAGCCTGCCGATGGTCAGGCTGCCTGGCACGGAGCAGCAATGAGAAGGGCAGGAAATGCATCTGGAAGGCAAACAGGAGATATAAATGCAGCATATAGGCTGATAATTTTCCTTTGCATTTGACCTGAATGGAAAGCATAATCTGGATAATTTCCAGGATCCAGGAAAAGGCTTTTCCAGATGTCAGAGTGGAAAAAACTAAGAGCAGAGACTGGGGGGGCTGGAGTGGGTCAGCATTTCTGTTATCTACAGCTGCCTAATAATCCACCCCGAGACTCAGAGGCTCCCAGGTATTATAAACCACAATTATGTACGGCAGGACCCCAGACCCGGGGTTGGCTGTTTTGTGATTCTTCTGTTCCACACAGCACGACTGAAGTCACAGGTTCAGCCGGCAGCTCTTCTGGTCTGGAGGGTGCAATGTGGCTCCACCAGCGTATTTGGTTTCTTGGTGGAGACAATGAAAAGGCTGGTGGACTGAAGTGATTATACAGGATTCTTTAGTGTGTTGGTCTCAAGGCAGTTGGATTTCCTACATAGCAACTTGGGGCTTCCAGAAAGAATGTTCACTAGGCCCCAGTGGAAGCTTCAAGGCTTCTTCCGATCTAGGCTCAAAGTCCAGGAATGTCACGTTCATCACGTTCTATCAAACAAGTCACTCAGCACAGCGCAGGAACAGAAGGAGGAAAATTAGATTCCATCGGACAGTGGGAGGAATAGCAAAGAATTGGATCAACTTTCGCTGGCCAGAAAGCCATCCAGATTGACTGGTGTTTGGGGAATGTGCTGGGAAGTGACGAGACCGACGTTGGAGAGGGACTGGATTGTCATAACAGGGGATGGGGAGACAGTAATAAGGTACAGATGAAGGTTCTAGAATCAGATTCAAATTCAAATCGTAGCTCCCTCACATACGACACGTGTGCCAAGCAGGCTCGTCCTTTCTCTAAGCCTCAGTGTTCTCATCTGTAAAATGGGATCTGATCCTACTTCACAGAATTGCTGTAGATACTAAATGGGATGGTGCTTAAGAAGTGATTCCCAGAGTACTTGACTTCAAGTAAGTCTCAGTAAACAGGAGCCATTATCGTGCACTCTAAGTGACATGAGAAGCCAGGAAACGGTCTTACAGAAAACTCCTCTGGCTTCAACAATGCATCAAGGATCTTTTTTTTTTTTTTTTTTTTAGTTTCACTTTTATTTGAGATAGTTGTCTTACTCTTTCTTTCCACTAGTAAATGTGTTTTATTTATTAAAAAAAAAAACTTTTTGACTGCACTGTGTGGCATGTGGGATCACAGTTCCCTGATCAGGTAAGATAACCTGTGCGCCCTGCTTTGGGAGCCCAGAGTCTTAACCACTAGACTGCCAGGGAGGTTCTAGGGTGATAGAGTCAAAAAGGGTCATTTTTGACTCACTCTCACCCTCACTGTCGCACACAATTCAATCCAAACCTCACTGATCCTACCCCCTAGATGTGGCTTGAATCTGATTTTCCCCACGGTCACAGCCATCTCTACTCAGATCACTGCAGCTACTGCCTTCCTCCTCTGGCCCCTCTGCAGTGCCTTCCCCTCACAGCAGCGAGCCCGGGCTTCCCCTCCATCTGCATAGGAACCACATGGGGGATGATATTCAAGTACAAATTCCAGTTCAGGAGGGCTAGAATGGGGTCTGAGAGTCTGCGGTTCAGATCGACTCCTAGGTGGTTATCATGCTAATGATTTCAGGACTACACTCTGAGCAGCTGCTGGAGAATGTTTCTTCTGAATGAAAGTTTCATCCTATCTTGCCTCCACTTAAAACCCTCCATTGATTTTCCAGTGCTCTTGGAGGGGAAAAGACCAAATCCTCACCAAATCCAACAGGCCCCTTGTGATCTGCTCCTTGCCTGACTTTGGCCCCTTGTCCTCCACTCTCCTACCCCCTCTTTCTCCCTTATGTATTGTTACTGTATTTATTCTATAATGAAACAGAACCATCATCCCACCCAAGTACTGGACCATCGCCAATAACCTGAAAGTACCTGTATGCTCCTCCCCCCTCCTCTCCTTCCCCATTCCCCTGAGATAACCATTCTTCTCAAATATTTTCCCTTGCTTTTTTTCTACTGATGCCTGTTTGTCTAAATATGCAAAGTTTGGGTGTTGCTTTCATTAAACATTCCAGATGTTGCATCATCGTGTATGTAGTTTTCTGCTACTTATTTAGCATTGCTTGTAAGATAGATCTGTGTTGTTGTGTGAAGTTCATTCAATTTCACTGCTGTATAATATTCCACGCTGTGAATATTCCAGTTTATTTGCCCACCCGCCTGGGGATGGGCATCTGGGTGTTTGGAATGTTTTTGCCATTAGAAACAGCACTGTGGGAACATTCTTGTAGGCGTTCTCCGGCTGTACCGTGGGTCGTTTCTCAAGGGTAAATGCCTAGGAGAGAATTTGCTGTATGCTCCCTCCTCTTTTCATTCCCCAGCTCCGTGGGGTCTCCAACACAGAAGGCCCTCTCCACCCGGGCTGCCCTCTTCCGCTCCACCCCCACCCACCCCAACCCCCTTCGCTTGATAAACTCCTTAAGATCCCAGGAGAAGCCTTCCCCCACCTGCCGGCCACGACAGGTCCCCGTTAAAGCTTCTTGATTATACATTTCTATTGTGTGATTCTGCGATGAGCGTGTGTCTTGTCCGGTAGAGCGCGAGCCCCACGAAGTTTGTGAAGCGCCGCGATTTCCCAGTTTCCAGCTGGGGCCTGGCACATGTAGGCGCCCAGGCAGTCCTGTGACCCTTCAGGAGGAACCGGGCCGGCGCAGAGCCCGGCCAGGGGGCTGGAGTCTGAGCCCACAGGTGGCTCCAACCCGGGGTCCCGGGCCAGAGACATGGGGCCGGTCAAGGCTCCGAGGGGACTCGGATCTGTCCACCCGGAGCGGCAGGAATTCCAGGAAATGCGCAGCGCGCCGGTCGATGGGGAGGGGCGGGGCGGGGGCTCCGGCGAGGGGGCGGGGCGGGGCGGGGCCCGGACGGCGGGGGCGGGGCCGGACCCCGTTAAGAGGAGCGTGGCGGGCCGCGGTCACTGCGGGCCCCCGGAGAAGCGGACCGGCCATCGACCCAGCGGGGACCACCCGTCTTCCTTCGGCAGAGCGAGCAGCGCTGGGGTGCACGCTTGGCACCATGGCCCAGACGCCAGCTTTCGACAAGCCCAAAGTGAGCGCGGGAGGGGGCTTGGGTTCCGGGGTCCGGCTCCTTGTCTGGCTGGAGGGCTTGGGGGTATCCGCAGCTCCCGGAGCAAACAGGGTAGCTGCAGGCGCCTTCTTCCCTCAGCTCAGGTCCTTGCCCGCCTCCAGGCCGGTTAATGAGAGGCAGTGAGACAGGAAGGGTCCTGAATCTGGAGGCGCCCCTGGCTGGCCTCCAAGTTCTGCTTCTGCCTCTGATTTGGCCCATCTGGGTCTCAGTTTCACTGTCTGTCAAATGGGCATCCTAGCAATGCCTGCGCTGAGCAGCCTAGGCAGGTGGCTTAACCTCTCTGAACTATGGCTGTCAAACCGGCCCCTGTGTCTACACCCACAGGCACCTGGTGTGAACACATGAGTGCAGGGTGAATGGAAACAGCTTTATGCTCTAACACTATGACTGTTTTGTGAGCACCAAGGAACCCCGGTTTGTGGATGTGCCTGTGAGAGCAGTGGGCCATGCCAGAAAGGGTAGGGAGGGGGAACAGGTAACCCCTCTCCCCACATTAGAGGGGGTGGATGGGCCTTAGGCCTTGGGCCCCCATCGGGTTCACTCTGGGCCAAGCCATGACCACTAGCCGCCAAGGGATAAATTCCTTGTCCCTTCTCCCACCAGCTGTGGTGTCTTGGGAATGGTGGGGTCAGGGAGGGTCTGGGCCCACTTGGCAGGCTTGGGAGCACTGAGAGAGTTCAGGGAAAGGAGCCCAGGAGTCTGTCCAGCAGAGTGAATCAGCTTGTAGGGTTTGAGACCGATTGGGTGGGGTCAGAGGAAGGAACTGCAATCAGCCTCACCTTGCCTCTCTGAGAAATAGGTGTGAATGATGATGGCAGGTATCGCTAAAGCATGGGTGAGAGTCCTGGGTGTGGGGGAGAAGGGGAGGGGGACTCTGACGAGGTAAAGTCTGGTCCCCACTTCTGATGCCCACCCCCACCAGAGGGCAAACGCCTCTGCTGTTCCTGCCAGATGTTTCAGGCACTGGGATTGAACATCTGCCATCCACATGCCTCCTCCGCAGCTCACCTGGAGCCCTATGTCCCATCACTAGTGTTTTGTTCCTTTGAAGGCTTCCCCCACTTTTGTAAATTTATTTTTTTGACTGTGCATGCAGCATGATGGATCTTAGTTCCCCAATCAGGGATGGAACCCATGCCTCCTGCAGTGGAAGTGCAGTGTCTTAACCACTGGACCCCCAGGGAAGTCCCCTGGGGGAATCTTGGTGAAAGCACAGAGCCAAACCACTGGACTGCCAGGGAATTCCCTGTTTTCAATGCTTTGGGAGTCCCCCTGCCTTTGGGCTGGAGAACCACCTTACCCTAATATGCATCCCAAGGCAGTAGACAAAACCTCTTGACTGGGAGTGAAATGGGGGTTATGGAGACAGATCACAGACGACCCTTCTGTAGAACTTGCTTTATGCACCATCTTGATCCTTACAACACGTCTGTAACAGCCCTGTGAGGGAGGGACTATTATTGTGCCCATTATTCGGGCCTCTCCCAATCCTCTCTGCTTCAAGCTGGCAGGCCATTTCCCCTCTCTGGGCCTCAGTTTCTGCAGCTGGGGAATGGGCTCCACCTGTAACAGAGGTGTCCAAAGATTAAAAGGCAATGCTTGGGAGGGAAGATAGAGTGTCACCTACTACGTACCTGAGATGCGATACATTTTGTATAATTGAGAGGAGGGAATGTGTCCGAGCTGGTCAGTGAAGCCAGGAGTGTGGATCTCAGCCATTGTGAGCAGAGCCAACTCCCTCCCTTCCCGTGTGTAGGATGGGGAACCACTGGAATTAATAGCTAGAACCTATTGAGTTGAATTATTGTTCTGTGCCAGGCACCATTCTGAATATACTACCCTTTATTAATTCACTTGATCCTAGCAGTGACTCTGGGTGGTAGCTGGTGTCGTCTCATTTTACAGATGAACAGAGAGACACAGAAATTAATGAGGCCTACGATCACACATTTAAGATGTGATGCTGCTGGGTTAGAGCCCAGGGAGGGCTGGCTTCAAAAATTCCGTGCCCTAGCCAGCTTTCCTGAACTGCCTGTGCCGAAGCCACTGGGGGTGGTGTGCCCCAGCTGTGGCCTCTCTGGGACAGAAGCCGCTGCTGGGTTCTTTGGTTTCTCAGGACCGGCCAACTTTGAGTAGGCAAAGCCAAGCCATGTCTTCCAAATTTTCAAGTGTATTCACATCACCTGACACTTGTTAGTGTTCAGACTCTGAATCAGGAGATCTGGGTTTGGGGCCTGAGATGCTGAGCTCCTGACAAGCTCCCAGGAGGTGCTAACACTGCTGGGCCACCGACCACACTTTGAGGAGCAAAACCCTAGGCAGCCACCTACCTGCTCTGATTATGTTATTCCAACAAATAACTTCCTGAACACCTGCTGGGGACTGGAGGAGGTACAAAGGTGGGTGGAGGGGTGGCCCTTATCAGTCTGTTTCTACAGGAGGCAAGGCTGGGAAATCTCCTGGCCCTCAGGTGTTCAGTGCCGTGGAGGGCGATGCTGACACACGGCCATCACTGTAATAAGAGTAACGATGTGCCATTTGAGTGTTTGTGGGTACCAGGCACCTGGGTGATTTATCTCGCAGGATCCTCTGGACAGCTCGACAAAGCAGATGTTTTCATCCCCGTTTACAGATGATGAAACTAAGGCATGACAGGTGAAGTGGCTTGTTCAATGCTATGCAAAATCTGACAGCCTTGAAGCTGTAGGCTGCAGAGGGAGCCAGTCTGGGTTGCAACAGCCCAGGCCCCCCTCTCATGCAAAGTATTGAGGTTCAATGTCTAACATACCTTTTTCTTTCTCTTATTTGAATGTTCACTCTGTTTCAGGCACTTTTCTAACTGCTTTGTGTATATTAACTCATTTAATGCTCACCAGCAGTCCTTTAAAGTAAGTCCTATTATGGGACTTCCCCGGCGGTCCAGTGGTTAAAATTCCACTTTCCAATGCAGGGGGCGCAGGTTGGATCCCTGGTCAGGGAAATGCGGACATATATGCTGCAAATATTAAAAAAGAAATACAGTCCTGTTATTATCTTCATATACATATAAGGAGACTGAGGCTCAGAGAGGGGAAGGAACTTGTCAAAGTCACACGACCAGAAAACAGCAGAGCTAGACATGAACCCAGACCTACCCAAGATGGAGGTAGATGCTGTTAACTGCTTTGCAGATTTACACCCCACTTTGTGGGGGCGGGGCGGAGTTAGAATCAGGGTGGTCATGGGCTTCAGACAGACTGAGCAGGGATCCTTGCCTCACCGCTTAGCAGCTACAAGGGCTCAGGTGGACAGTTCCCTGAGCCCCAGTTTCCTTCTCTGTAAAGTGGGCTGATAAAGCCAGGGTCACGCAGTTCTTGGGGGGAAATGGATGCTGACTGGGGCCAGTGAAGCACCTGGCTGGTGGGCAGGTCCTCGGGGGTGCATTTCCTCCCTGGGGAGCGCGGTGGGGCTGCGGTGTCTCTCCATCTGCACCTGCAGCTCTCACTCGCGCCTCTTGTCTTCCGGCCACAAAGCCCGCTGGCTTGGCCCCGCTGTGGCTCTTGGGGCTTTGCTGGTACGGGAGCCACCTGTTAAAAGAAAAATGCGGCCTGGCCGGGAGGAGCCCTCCGGCCTTACCCGTCACAATGCACGTGGCAGTTGGGAGGGAGGGGAAGCGAGAGATTGGGTTTCCTGAAGCCTTGTGCTTCACAGAGGAAGAAGCAAGGGCCAGAGAGCAGAGGTGCGGTGTCCGGGGTCACACAGCGAGGCTGGGCAGGGCAGGCAGGGCAGACAGCCCCCGAGTCTACGTCTGACCCCAGAGTGGGCTTGGCCTGCGTGGGAAGGGCCCCTGGGAGCTGAAAGAAGCTTGTCTGCCTGCCCTCTTGTCCTGGGGGATGCCCCTGGGCTGGAGAAGGGTAGGACTGTGGCCTGGATTTGGACAGGGGAGAAGAAAGGCCAGGGCAGCCAAGGTGAGGGTCAAGCCTGTATTTAGAGAGGGTTGGGGGCCATCTCAGCCTTTAGGTTCTGAGGCCCCAGAGGAGCAAGGCCAGGGGAGAGACCGTCTCTAGGGTTTTTAAGGGAGTTGCTTCTCTGTGCCTCAGTTTCCCCATCTGTAAAACGGAAATCATATGTGTATCCACCCTACCTAAAACACCAAGTGCAGGCCTGGGTGAGTGGGCAGACCAATGTTAGCTGCTGTTGATCGCCCTCATTATGGTTATTAATCATCCTGTTTAGATGTGACCAGCACTGACTCAGCACTGACATGCAGGATGAACCGAGTGTGCTGTGGTGGTTACGACCTCCCTCTCTAGAATCAAACAGCTTCTGGGCGTGGCACTCATTAGACTGTGCGCTAGGGCAAGTTCTTAAATCTCACCAAGCCTCAGTCTTCTTATCTATAAAATGGGGGTAACCTCGCTGAGTTCCTAGGCTGTTGCCCCATAGGTTGACCCCTGGCTGAGGACACACCTTGCCGTCTGTGAAACCCCCTGGGGAAGCTCACAAAGGCCCAGGGAGCTCAGCTGGGCCCTGAGTCAGGCACAGAGGCATTGACTGCTCAGCCCTTTCTCTCTGTACTAGGGGCTACAGGCGCGGATGGGGCTGAGCCCAGAGGACTTCTTGGAGGAGGTGTGGTTGAAACAATGGCAGCCCTGAGGCTACTCTGTCTCCTGACATCACCCCAAAAATTGGCTGAGAGGCTGTGGTGGTGTGAGGGCACTGACTCCTGGTGTTGCCCAACTCAGTGCCGAGAGTGGGGCTAAGAAGGGTCGTGGGCACCTGTGGCTCCTCCAGGTACCGACTGCAGTGCCCAGGTCCTGGGGGCTGGTCAAGCCACCCTGGTTACTCTGCCCCATCTGGGTTCTCTGCCAGGCCCAAGGCGAGCAGGTCAGCCCTTCCTTGCTGCAGAGAGAGGACCCAGCACTGCTGACCCAGGACAGGGAGAGGAGAAAACAATCACTTAGATGTTGAGGACCTCCTGCTCTGCGGGGCTCTGTCTTAGGCACTGGGGGCACAGCAGGATAACACAGAGTCCCCGCTTTAAGGGACTGAGAGTCAGGGACACAGGCATGATAAGTAGGTGGACTGAAAATGTCAGTGGGATGGGGACTTCCCTGGTGGTCCCAGTGGTTAAGACTCTGAGCTCCCAGTGCAGGGGGCCTGGGTTCCATCCCTGGTTGAGGAGCTGAGATCCTGCACAATGTGGCCTACAACATTAAATAAATAAATAAAAATAAAAGTCAGGGAGATGAAAACAAAATGGATATGTTTGGTGAGTTGGGGGTGGGGTGCGCTGGGGAGAGGTGGTCTCAGTTCAGGCGTGCCTTGAAGGTAGACAGCCTGGCCAGTCGTGAGTGGGAGTCAGAGCTGGGAGTGTCTGGTCCTAGAGTTCAAGTCCGGGGTCCTCGTCCTGGCCCTGCCACTGACACCTTGTGTGACACCTTTGTGGTGGTTGTTGTTTAGTAGCTAAGTCATGTCTGACTCCTTGCAATCCCATGGACTATATAGCCCGCCAGGCTCCTCGGTCCATGGGATTCTCCAGGCAAGAATACTGGAGTGGGTAGCCATTCCCTTCTCGAGGGAACCTTCACGACCCAGGGATCAAACCTAGGTCTCCTGCATTGGCAGGCGGATTCTCTACCGCTAGTCACCAGGGACCTTGGGGAGTGCAGATTCCTTCCTGGGCCTCACCTGCCTGCCCCGTATCTCCTGAGAGCACAGATTCCCTGTGTTCCCCACAGTGCCTGGCACCTGGGGTGGGGGGACTTAGTAAATATTTTTTGGTAACTGGGGATGTTTCCTGTTCAGACCTGGAGGATTTCCTGCAGTTCTGCCGATGCTCGCTGTGAGTCAGCCTCCTGGAGAGTGAGTGCAGCGGGAGGGTTTGAGATTCCCTCCCCCCGCCCCCCACCCCAGCACTCAGGAGGCCTCTGTAGGTGTGCTGCAAGCTATAGGGAGGTAGTAAGGCCGGTGGACAGGACTTGGTTAGAGGCGGAGGGGCTTGAGTTCTGCTCCAGCTCTGCCCTTGTTGGTCTCGGTAACCTGGCAGGTTCCTGAATTTCTCTGAGCTCAGCTTGGCAAGTCCATTTCCCCATCTGCAACACGGAGCTAGGGTGTCCCCTGAGGAGCTTGCCTAGGGGCAAAGATGAAAGGAAATAAGGAATCTGATAACAGTAAGCAGCTCCTTACATCTGAGGTTAGGCCTGCAGAGACAGTGGAGCAGGAGCTCAGTTCAAACCTGGGTACAAATCCTAACTCCATCACTGCCTCTGCATCCTTGGATACTTTTGTGAGCCTCAGTTTCCTCATGTGTAAAATGGCAGTGAAGTCCCTACCTCCCTGGTTGTAAGGATGATATTCAGTTCAGTTGCTCAGTCGTGTCTGACTCTTTGCGACCCCATGGACTGCAGCACGCCAGGCCTCCCTGTCCCATCACCAACTCCTGGAGCTTACTCAAACTCATGTCCTTCAAAGTCAGTGATGCCATCTAACTCTCATCCTCTGTCGTCCCCTTCTCCTCCCGCCTTCAATCTTTCCCAGCAAGGATGATATAAAATGATGGATATAGATGGTCCAGAACATAGGGATGGTAAATTGGAGGTCACTGCTATTTCTTTCCAGTGAAGGGGGCCGACAGAGCTGGGTCCCCCCACCCCTGCTGTCTCTGAGCTTGTGCCTGCTTATCATCTGGTTTAGGCTGACAGCTTTCTTCATGGGTCACCTGTTTTCCAGAAAGTGCAGGGGAGGCCTGCCTGAGCATGGACCGCCAGTGCAGGCAGTTCCTGGCCTTTGTTCCTCCCCTGAAATGTGTCTGGGCAGCTTCCCAGGAGGCCCTGAAGAGCACAGGGGGTGGGCGCAAGAGGCAGGCTCTGCTTTCCCTCCCCCTGGGGCGCCCTTCCAGCTGTATCCTGCAGGCTCCCGGAGGCCTCCTTCCTGGGGAACCAGCCAGTTCCTGCCCCCTGAACATGTACCGTGTCTGGTGCTGCAGCCGGGCTTCCTGCAGGGCTCGTCTCCCATCTGGACCACACCCTCGGGTCTCTGTCCTCTGTTCTGACTTCCTTCAGCCTGCTTTCCACACAGCAGCCAGAGGAAGCTTTTACCAGGACTCCCCTGTGGGAAACCCTTCAGCAGATTGCCCTTTCCTGTGACCTGTGAGATCTCCCTGCCCTCCACCCGCCTAACTCTCTCTCTGGCCTCATCTCTCACTGCCTGATTCAGACACTTAACGCCCGCATGTCCCTCTGATAGGAGACTGATAGCTCTCCTTCCTTGTCCCTTCCCCCTGCTGACTCCTCCTCTATTTTCTCCTTAGAGGGAACCTCTCCTACCTTCTTGTAACCATTTGTCAGCTCTTCAGCTTCTGGGGGCTCCAGGTCCCTTGCGGTCACCTCATTTTCACCTGCTGCCGTGGTCCCGGTGCTGCTTCCTCTCATGTGTGTCTCTCAAAACTCTCTGCCTCCCTCATGAGGGAAAAGGGGATTGGGTGTAAGGCCCACCCAGATATGGAGAAGGCAATGGCAACCCACTCCAGTACTCTTGCCTGGAAAATCCCATGAATGAAGGAGCCTGGTAGGCTGTAGTCCATGGGGTCGCGAAGAGTCGGACAGGACTGAGCAATTTCACTTTCACTTTTCACTTTCATGCATTGGAGAAGGAAATGGCAACCCACTCCAGTGTTCTTGCCTGGAGGATCCCAGGGACAGTGGAGCCTGGTGGTCTGCCGTCTGTCAGGGGTCGCAGAGTCGCACACAACTGCAGCAACTTAGCAGCAGCAGCCACCCAGATAATCCAGGAAAAACTCCTCAAGATCTTTCATCCCATCTTTTGCCCTGTATGAAAGTCTGTGTTCTGGGGATTAGGATATAGCTGTCTTTTAGGGGGCTCACCATTCAGCCCCCTGCACCAGCTGCAGGGGCTGGGGAGGGGACTCCTCCCTCTTGATATCTGTTCACCTCTCGCCTTCTGCAGCCCGCATGCTGCTGGCTTCCCTTCCATCTCTCTGGCAGCTCTTCTCCAGGCTCACAGGCTTCTGTAAAGCCACTGGGCGCTGGTGCTTGCCCAGGCTTCCTTTCCTGCTCTTTCCTCTACATTCCCTCTCTGGGGGAGCTCATTCAAGACCACAGCCTCCATATTCCTACTCACAGCTCCAGCCTGGACCTCTCTGGGAGCTCCAGACCTGCACAGATGCTGGCTCAGTCCCCGTACACGTGAAGGTCTTAGCGGCGTCCCCGCTTCACATACCCAAGATCACACCGACTGCTCTTCTCTCCCCACACCTCCACCCCTCCTCCCTGCTCAGAGCTTGATCCTCTTCCTGGGCTCTCTGTCTCAGAGTCCGAATCACTTCTCACCCAGGCCTGACCTGAAATATCCTCCTTGACACCCCTTTTTGTTCACCTGGCGTGTTGGCCTCACCATCCCAGTCCGAGACACCATCATCATTCAAAAACTTGACTGCAGCTGTCTCTAGCCAGGCATTGCCCTCTTCAGCATCAAACCCATGTCTCTGTCACTCTCAGATCAGAGCCCAATCCTCCTTGTGCCCCTGCAGCCTCTCCAGTTCCACCAGTGCTCCCCTCTCTGGACGTGTGTTCAGTCCCTCTCACACCATGTTCTACTCCCACTGCATGGCCTTCGTACATGCTGTTCCCTCTGTCTAGATGCTCTTCCAGCCTTCCTGCTCACCCCCACTTTTGCCTGTTGCTGTTCAGTCGCTAGGTCATGTCTGACTCTTTGATACCCCATGAACTGCAGCACACCACGCTTCCTTGTCCTTCATCATCTCTGGGAACTTGCTCAAACTCATGTCCATTGAGTCAGTGATGCCATCCAACCATCTCATCCTCTGTTGCCATCATCTTCTCCTGCTCTCAATTTTTCTCAGCATCAGGGTCTTTTTACATGAGTCAGCTCTTTGTATCAGGTGGTCAAAGTATTGGAGCTTCAGCATCAGTCCTTCCAATGAATATTCAGAGTTGATTTCCTTTAGGAAATCTCATCCTTAGCTCTTAACTCAACCTCTGCTTTCTCTGGGAAACCATCATCAGCCCTCTAGCTGAGTGAGTTCTTTTGTTTGATACCTTTTTGTTAGGTCTGTGTTCATGCCTCCCAGGAGCTGACTTGGCTTGTGACTGTGCATTCACCAGTGTGACATTTACTTAACGTCTATCTTTCTTGCTGGACTGTGAGCCTCATGGGACCAGGACTCCTCCAATGCAGGGAGTGTGGGTTGGATCCCTGGTGAGGGAGCTGAGATCCCACTTGCCTTGTGGACAAAAAACCCAAAACATAAAAGAAAGGCAATATTGTGACAAATTCAATAAAGACTTTAAAAAAAAAAGAAGAAGAAGAAAGAAACTGGAGGCTCAGAGAGGTGAGGTCACCTGTCCAAGGTCAAACAGCTGGTTGGCAGTTCCCCGCCCTTCAGTGTTCCCAGCGCAGAGTACTTTTCGAGAATCCAATCAACTTTTGGCTGAGTGGGCATTCAATTCATCTTGTCAGGGAATCCAACAACTCCTGGATGCAGAGTCTGCGACAGAGTCGGTTCTTTGTCGGCTGAATGACTTCCGGAGAGATCTGATTACTCTGATATCCTGCTGATGGGGGGCTTGGCGGCCCTGGCCCTGCTGGCCCCCTGGGGGCCCCGGGCTGGGCTTCCCGCACAGGAGACAGCTCATGTGGGTGCTCCCAGGATGCGCTTGGGCCAGTGGGTCCCTGGCTACTCCCTCCCCAGCCAGGGTGACCACTTCTTGTCCAGACTCCCAAGTTCCAGGGAAGGCCCCACCCTGGTAGAGATGTTTATTAAAAAATGGTCTGAGTCTCTCCCTGGCTGGGGAAAAGCTCTTCCAGAGAGATGGCAGTTGCTTCCCCACCATCTCCCAGCACCTGCCCTACTTTTCTTAACAGCCTGTGTGAAGGACCCTGGCCGAGAGGCAGGGGCTCTTGCCCATGGGCTGAATCTGCCACCTTTTAAAATTCTTAAATTGTTCTTGGACAGGGAGGCAATCTTTTTGACTGTTGAGGAAACAGGCTAGGAGAGCTCACGTGTCTTGTCTAAGATCACACAGCCAGAGAAGAGGCAGAGCTGGGAGTCCAGTCTGATGAGCTGGCCCCCAAGTCCCTGTCTGTAAGCTCTTCGGTTTGTGTCCTGAGCGTTGTTGGTGGGGATGAGCATAGGGGATAGGATCACCAAGATAGCCAAGTAGTTAGTGCCCTTTCTGGGGTTGTGGGAAGATCTTTTAAGAAAAAACAAAAACTTTATTTTGTATTGGAGTATAGCCTATTAGGGCTTCCCAGGTGGTGCTAGTGGTAAAGAACCCACCTGCCAATGCAGGATACGTTACAGACTCTGGTTCAACCCCTGGGTCGGGAAGATCTCCTGGAGGAGGGCATGGCAACCCACTCCAGTATTCTTGCCTGGTCTTCCCTGTGGGGAAGCAACTTGGAACACAAGGGGAGAATGGATACATGTATGTATATGACTGAGTCCCTTTGCTGTCCACTTGAAACAAACACATCGCGTTCCAAGTCGCTTCAGTCATGTCCAGCTCTTGGCAACCCCATGGACTGTAGCCCACCAGGCTCCTCTGTCCACAGGGTCCTCCAGTTTATGGGTGTTTGTGTTTTCTCTTTTCCCCTCTGCGCCCTTGCAGGTAGAACTGCATGTCCACCTGGATGGCGCCATCAAGCCTGAAACCATCTTATATTATGGCAGGTAAGTCTACAGATAAGAGGCCTTCTTCCCCAGGAGGCCTCTGGAGAGTTCCACGTTGTTTGGATTGACTTACTGAAATCTCGTGACAGCTTATGAGGTGGGTATATTACTGTCCCCAATGTACCAGCAAGGAAACCAAGTCAGGGTAGGGGAAGTGAGTTGTGATGTAAACAGGTGTGATCCTGAGTCCATGCCCCTGACCATTGCCCCAGTGAACTGGAGGTTTCGATGAAGTATTGCACAAAAACTACTTAGCTGAGGGCAAGCATGCTAAGTGCTCCATAAATGTCACTTTATAATGACATTACTATTATTAATTATAACCTGTGGTTCTGACTAAGTGGGGTGAAGCCACTGGGCTTATCTCTTCCTGTCCATTGCCCAGTGTCAAGTACCAGCTGTTGACACAGGGTCCCTAATGAGGCCATTAGGGTAGGTTAACCAGGTACCCAGATGGGATCTAATCGCGGGCACCCATTGAGGGGTCATATCATGCTCATTAGTGGAGCAAGAATCTGAGAGAGTCCAGGGCAGGTTAGAGGGAGGAGGAAAGGGAGGAGCCCTTGAGGGCAGCTGGTCGGGTTTGCTGTTTCCCACGTCTACTTGGCATCCTGGGAACCATCTAGGCACTTCTTTGGGCTCTAGAGAAGGGGTGTGGGTTTGATCCAGCTGGAGTTTGATCGTGAGGTCAGCAGGCAGGGGACCGGGGAGTCAGTCAGACTGGGATGTGGACAGAACATGCTGGAGGCCTCCCCGGTGGGGTGGGCTGGGGCTGAGAGGGGGAAGCATGGGTGTGTCTGGTCTGATGCCTCCTCCACCCCAGCCAAATCCAGTGGCCTTTTACCTGCCCTGTGACTTGAGCCTTCATTGACTGTGTTCTCACCTGTTTCTTTTTTTTGTTTGTTTTTTTGGCTCCCATGCCACATGGCTTGCAGGATCGTGGTTCCCTGACCGCCCTCGGCAGTGAGACTAGAGAGTCCCAGCTCCTGGACCACTAGGGAATTCCCTCACCTGTTTCTTCTTATTCTATCTTGTCTCTGGGAGCTTTAATTTCTTTCTCAATCTCCTTCCTGACTTTGCCACTCTTCTCCAAAGCCCATTCTGAATCTGACCACTGTCTCTTCCCTGTCACCATGCTGGTCTGAGCCATTGGACTATTGCAACGACTTCCTGACTGGTCTCCAGGTGTCCACCCTGACCTCCCCCATCTACTGTCCCCACAGTACTGGAGTCAGAACAATCATCTTAGAACATTGTGCAATTGGATCGCTTCCTTACTCAAACCCTCCCCACTTGCTCGGGGTCAAATCCAGTGTCCATACATGGCCCTTGCAGTTCTACAAAGCCTGTGTTAATCTCTTTGACCTCTTCTACTACGTCTTGGTTAGTTCATGCCAAATGTTCTCAAACATGCCAGACCTAATGATCAAAGAATTTGGGTAACTTACCCAAGATCACACAGCCTTTAAATAAGAGCTGGGATTTAAACCCAGGTCATTGGACTTGAGAGTCTGCCATCTTTCCCTGCACACACAAATAGTCTCATTTGTTCTTTCCTGTACCTTGAAAAGAAAGTACGATCTGTGTTCTACTGACAAGGATGTGGAGGTCCTCAGGGGGACAGCTCCTGCCCAAGGTGACTTGGCTCCTACTGGAGGAGGATGGACTTTGAACACCAAAGCCTGTGTTCATCCTCTTTATTGGGCTCTTGTTGTTCCTGTTGTTCAGTTGCTTAGTCGTGTCCAGCTCCTTGCGACCCCATGGACTGCAGCCCTCCAGGCCTCCCTGTCCCTCACCATCTGCCAGAGTTTGCCCAGCTTCATGTTCATTGCATCGGTGAGGCTGTTCAGCCATCTCATCCTCTGATGCCCTCTTCTCCTTCTGCCCTCAATCTTTCCCAGCATCAGGGACTTTTCCAATGGGTCATCTATTTGCATCAGATGACCGAAATGCTGGAACTTCAGTTTCGGCATCAGTCCTTCCAGTGAATATTCAGGGTTGGTCTCCCTTGAGATTGACTGGTTTGATCTTGCTGTCCAAGGGACTTTCAGGAGTCTTCTTCAGCACCACAGTTCGAAGGCATTAATTCTTGGCATTCTGCCTTTTCTTCGGTCCAGCTTGAACAACCATATGTGACCACTGGGAAGACCATAGCCTTGACTATACAGATCTTTGTGGGCAGTGTAATGTCTCTGCTTTTCAACACACTGTCTAGATGTGTCATAGCTTTCCTGCCAAGAAGCAGTTGTCTTCTGATTTCATGACTGCAGTCCCCGTCTGCAGTGATTTTGGAGCCTAAGAAGAGGAAATCTTCTTGGCTCTTAGTGTATCTCAACACCAAGCAAGGCAGAGAATTGAGCAACAACCAGGGCATGACCATGGCTGACTGGGGAGCCATCTAAGAGCTGAGCTTGGCTCTCGGTGGAGAGAGGTTTGACTGCTGTGAGTGGCTGTGGGTGGCAGGGGAAAGTGAAAAGTGAAAGTGTTAGCCACTCGGTTGTCGTGTCTGACTCTTTGTGACCCCACTGACTGTATGCAGCCCTCGAGGCTCCTCAGTCCATGGGATTCTCCAGGCAAGAATACTGGAGTGGGTTGCCATGCCCTCCTCCGGGGGGCTTCCTGACACAGAGATCAAACCCGGGTCTCCTGCATTGCAGGTGGATTCTTTACTATTTGAGCCACCAGGTGGCAAGGGACCTAGGAACAGTTCCTTCCTGTCTCAACCTTGGGTCCCAGGGAGGAGTTTTACATCTTAGTCTAGCAGCTTCCAGAGGCCCAGTCCCCTGAGCGGTGCTGGACCGTCTCCTAGGGGACCGCTGCAGCAGCTCTGGCTTCTGCCCTGGTTTTCCTGTTCCCCACACTCCAGCCAGGAGGAGCTCTTTAAAAAGTACATCTTTGCATGTCACCCCCTTGCTTATAATCCTTCAGTGGCTTCCCAGGGCTTTCAGGATAAGGTCCCAGCTCCTACGAAGCCCCCATCTGGCCCTGCCTGACCCTTGGTTCATCTACCACTGGCCCCGCTCTGATCTGCAGCTGCCTTGCTCTGGAATTTTCTCATTGCTTTTTCCTGGGGCTCTAGCGGGGCTCTGATCCTACCTACCTGTATCTCTCTTTCTGCTCCCTCAGGGGAAAAGGACAATCTCACTCTTTTTGCTTAACTGTCACCTCCTCCAAAAAACCTTCCCAGGTAACTCTATCTGTGGGGCAAAAAGATCTCTCTTGGGTGGCTGTGGAGAAGAAGAGGCTAATGGGAGAAATATTTAGGATGAAATAACTGGGGCTTGGGGACCAGCTGTTGATGAGTAAGGGAGATGGCATCTGGGGGAGGCTCCTGATTCGGGTTCAGGCAACTGAGTGTGTGGAGGAGTGTGTGCGTGCTGAGTTGCTTCAGTCATGGCCAATTCTTTTGCGACCCCATGGACTGTAGCCCGCCAGGCTCCTCTGTCCCTGGGATTCTCCAGGCAAGAATACTGTAGTGGGTTGCATGCCCTCCTCCAGGGGACCTTCCCAATCCAGGAAGCGAATCTGTGTCTCTTGTGTCTCCTGCATTGGCAGGTGGGGTCTTTATCCTAACTAGCGCTAGAAAGGATGAGCCACATTAGGAAATGTGGAGCCTAGGAGAGGGTGGGGCTTGGGGGAGGCACAAAGCGGGTGGTCAGACACAAGGGTCGCCTTGGTCTTGGCTGTCTATCCAGGGCCAGCACACTGTGGGTCCTCTGATGGCAATGAGAAGAGGGAGAAGATTGAAAGCTCTGGATCTGGGACTTCCCTGGTGGTCCAGCAGTTCAGGTTTTCCACTTCCAATTCAGGGGACACGGGTTCGATCCCTAGTCAGGGAACTAAGATTCTCCATGCCATATGGAGTAGCAAAAGAAAAAGAAAAAAAAAAACAAAAAAGTTCTGGATCTCTGGATTGGTCCAGGGGGCCTGCGGCAAATGTGGCCACTGTGTTTGGAAATATGGGAGCTGGAGGCTTAGCCTTACCGTCTCTGCCTTCCACCCACCAGCTCCCAGAAAGATATGCCAAATATAGCATCTAACAACTGGTACGGGCTCTGCAGAGGCCGTGGTGACTGGGGATGGCCTCATGAGGGTGACTTTGAGGCAGGCTGGCCAGCAGGGGAAGGCCCAGGGGGCACTGAGCACCTGACCTTGGTGCCAGGACCACACCATGAGCATCATCTTCCCTGGGGACACCTGGCAGGGATGGAGGCCTGACTAGGAGCTTGAGCACCAGGGTGACCCCTGGTGATACCCACAGGACACTCATGAGGCTTGGGGTCACCTTGAAGTGGAAGAGGACATGTTTAGGGGGATTTAGGCAACAGATATTTATGTAGAGAAACATTTTAGTATTTTAATAACAAGCTATTAAAAGGACTGCAACACTTTGGTCCATTTTTCATTTCTTTGGCAGTGTCATCCTTTCTGTCTTCTGTTCTTGCTCTGCCGGTCACTGGAGGCCGAACCTCTTGGTTGAATCACTTAATATTCTTAATCATTTGCTCCTATTTTTTATCTTGTCTTTTGTTCTACTTGCAGGAGGATTTTCTCAATTCTATTTTCCATCCCTTTTATTATTACATCCTGATGTTCACTGCCCTATTCTTTTAGATCTCCGAAAGCTCTTTCTTCCTCCCTGAATGTCCCCTTTTTAAAAAGGACTGTTCTCGTTTCAAGGATGGAGCATTGTCTCCTCTCCTTGAGGCTGTTCGTTTTAAGGTTTTTAAAGTTTCTCTGCCTGTTTGTTTCCTACAGTTCCTTTGATCTCTTGACCCTCATGGGAGAAGCATCTCTTGACTGTCTGGGGTTCTTTGCCTGTCGCTTTTATCTTACAAGTGGAAAAACTGAGGCCCGGGGCCACTCATGGTTGGGGACAGGGCCCAGAAGAGCAGAGAAGTGAGGAAGCCAGCCCAGCATTGCACCCATGGGGCCCCAGCTGGGAGGAGGCAGGGAGCTCTGCGGAGAAATGGAGGCCCTGGAGCAGAAAGACTGTTCTCAGCCAGCCTGTACTGAGCGGCCACGTGTGGGGGGCTGTGGGCAGGGAGGGGAGAGAGCTGGGGAGGTCCCGGTGCTCTGCCGGGACAATGGGCCGGGCCAGCCTCTCTGATGTGCCGGCCACCGGAGGGTGGGGTGGGGAAGTCCGGCGCCTGCCCCTGCCCCGGGCATTGTGTGCTGCAGTTCTTGCCCCTGATAACCCTTGACCTGGCACAGGATCAGCTAGCTCTACAGCGAGCTTGCTCTTGCACCTTGCATGTCCCCAGACACCCATGTGTGTGTGTGTGTTCATGTGTTAAATGGGCTTTAACACCAGTTGTCCTCCTTGAGATTTGTTGGCTGGTCATGGCTTCGGTGGCAGGAGGTCCTGGAAGGACTTGGGTCCTGGTTCTTTATGCCCTGGGCCTCAGTTTTCCCATCTGTCCAATGGGAGGAGCTGGATACCTGCCCCCTGTGAGGAACTGGTAGGGTCCTGCCCAGGGTCATCCACCATCCTCATTGTTTCGTCCCCAGGAAGAGGGGCGTCCCCCTCCCCGCCGACACACCAGAGGGGCTACAAAACATCATCGGCATGGACAAGCCACTCAGCCTCCCAGGCTTCCTGGCCAAGTTTGACTACTACATGCCTGCCATCGCGTGAGTCTTCCCACCCCACAGGCCCTGGGCAGCGTCATGCCATGCTGCCGGCCCCCAGCCTGCACGCCTCAGCCTGTGGGGCAGGGGAAGGCACTGGGCCACCCTGCTCTACCTCTCAGCATTGGCTGCACGCCTGTTGCAAATCTCCCATGCCTTTGGGCCTTGGTTTTCCCTTCTGGAAAGTGGGTGTGATGGGCTGAAACTCCTCTCCTTCCATAGCAAAGTGACGGGATGTGGGCGGTTGAGAACACAGATCCTAGTATCAGAATCTTTCATGAGATAACTGCGACACTGGGGAGATTTGCCCTCTCTGGGCCTCGGTTCCCTCATTTAGACAATGGGGCTTATGACCCTCTCCCTCCCAGGCTGGGGTTTGGAATGGACACAGCGCTGTCCTCAGCAAGCCCCCTGTTACTATGAGGACAGTTGCTACCTTTATTGACAGCCAGGCACTGCTGGTTTGATGTTACTTTTCATTCCTTCCATTTTTAAATTTATTTTTCATTCCTTCCATTAAAAAAAAAAATAGACTATCTTAGATATAGAAGAAGGTAATGTGTACAGCTCACAGAACTGTCCTCTTTGTAGTTGTTCACAGTCCTGAGACCTGGACCCCCTCCTCGTTGGCAGAGGAGGAGATGAAGGCTCAGAAAAGTTGAAGGACCTTACTGAGGACCACACAGCCTGCAAGGGGTGAAGCCCAGATTCTCGTCCAGGTGTCACCTAGAGCTTCCTGGCATGAAGCAGAGTTTCCCAAGGCAGGCGATAACTGGGCCTTGGCAGTCAGTGCTGCCGGAGATCAGAGGGGGATGAGGTGGAGGGGGCTGGAGGAGGCAGGGAAGGCTGCCTGGAGGAGGAAGTATGGACGGATCCTTGGGAGGGAAAGGTGTGCTATTGTCCAGACGGCTGGACCTAAGGAAAGGTCTGGAGGACAAGCTGTTGGAGGACCAGTGAGGAGGGTGTGTGAGTCGGATAGAAGCCCTTGGCTGCGTAAGTGGCAGGACAGGAATGAGGAGTCCTGCGGAAGGAAGGAAGATGTGTGCCAAGGCTGCTGGCTGCTTTCTGGAAGCTTCTGGACTCAGCCTGGAGGGCCCCCAGGGCCCCCATCCTTGGCCCATCAGTAGATGCTGTGGTACACAGGCTGCCTCCCCTGGACACCCCGCACCAGGACACATGGACGGGCAGAGCTCATATACAGGCCGAGGTGCCTCTCCTGCAATGCTACCCAGCTCCATCTCTTGGCCACAAGACAGAAGAGAGCCAGCTTCCTGAAGGCTTAAGGCAGTTTTGATTTGCATTTCCTTGGTGATAGTGACGTCAGGCACCTTCTCGTGTACCTGTTGGCCATTTGTGTGTCTTTTGACACATGTCTATTCAGGTCCTCTATTTTCTAAAACAATTTCTTTATTTGGCTGTGCTGGGTCCTAGTTGTGGCCTGTGGGACTGGTTCCCTGACCAGGGATTGAACCTGGGCCCCCTGCATTGGGAGCACAGAGTCTTAGTCACTGGACCAACAGGGAAGTCCCCCTTTGCCTATTTTTTTTTTTTTAAATCAGTTTTTGTGTTGTTGTTTGCTTTGCTGTTGAGTTGTAGGACTTCCTTCCACATTCGGGGCATTAGCCCTTTACCGCATGTGTGGTTTGCAAACACTTTCTCCCCTTCGGTAGGTTGCCTGTCACTCTGCTCCTGTTTCCTCTGCTGCGTGGAAGCGCTTCAGTTTGGTGCAGTCCCCCTCCTCTAGTTTTGCTGTGGTTGCCTCTGTGTGTCCTTTTCTCCTATTTCTCCTCCCTGCTGGCCTACATCTATCACTCAAGAAATATTTCGGCAGCTGCAGTGTCCTAGACTCTGTCCTTGGCTGAGGGATCGTAGCCATGACAAGACAGAAGGGTCCTTGTCTCACGGAGACTATGTCCTAGGTTGGGGAGGTGAAACCCGGCTAATAAAGAAACCACGTGATCTGTCATGTCAGGGGCGATAAGGGAGAAAACTGAAGCCCGGGGAAGGGGCTGGAGACGGGCGAGGGGCTGTTTTAAAATGAAGTGGCCAGGGAAGGCCTCCCTGAGGAGGTGAGGCTGGAGCCAGGCTCTGAATGGAGGGAGCAGGGAGGACAGGGTGATCCGAGGAGGAGCCTGCGGGCCAGGGAGCTGCAAACACGAAGGCCCTGACCTGCGAACTAGCTTGACTGTTCGCTGGGTGGAAAGGCGGCCCTGGAGGCCTCAAGGAAGGAGCAGGGAGGTTGGCAGGGACTGGATTATGCAGGCCTTGTGGGCGGGGTCTCGGAGTTGAGATTTCCGCTATGAGGTGGGATGACATTAGGGCTCAGAGTGGAGGAGCGACACTTTTATTTTTGGCAGCATCGGGTCTTAGTTACGGCACTCAGGATCTTTCATGGTGTGACGTGAGATCTTTCGTTGAGGTGAGGGTCTCTCTAGTTTGGTGCAGGACTCTCTAGGTGCGGTGCGGGGTCTCTCTAGCTGCAGCACGTGAACTTAGTTGCTCGGCAGCCTGTGGGATCTCGGTTCCCTGACCAGGGATTGAACCCTGGTTCCCTGAACTGCAAGGCAGATTCTTAAGCACTGTACCAGGGAAGTCCCAGAGCGGTGTTCTTTGATTTCCATTTTGAAGACTGCAGGAGCTGCTGTACCCGGGCAAGGGTGGAGATGGAGAGGCTGGTGAGGTGGTCGAACCGGGCTGGAGGAGGCAAGGATTGGCATCGAGTTGGGAAGCAGAGCTGACAGGATGTGCTGGGCTTCTAGGATCTTCTCCAGTTGAGGCCCAGAGCTTGTGGCTGGGGGATGAGAGATTGGGGGCCCCACGTGGATTTGGTCTGCCATGGGTTGGGGACAGCTTTGTCACTCCTGGAGCTCCCAAGGGACCTGGGGAAGGTTGTCTCGAAGCCCTCTCTTCCCTTCCCAGGGGCTGCCGGGAGGCCGTCAAAAGGATTGCCTATGAGTTTGTGGAGATGAAGGCCAAAGAGCGCGTGGTGTACGTGGAGGTGCGCTACAGCCCGCACCTGCTGGCCAACTCCAAGGTGGAGCCAATCCCCTGGAACCAGGCTGAGTGAGTGACCCCCGGAGGGCTGTGGTGGGGTGGCCTGGCCGGGCCTGGGGCCGAGGGGCACACTGGGAGCCCTGGCCCACACAAGACTTTGATCTTGCAACCTGAGCTGGTTCGCAGCCTCAGCAAGATGGGCCTGACTCTGCCATGAGGGACGTGGTCCCCATCCCTCACCCAGGCTTCTGGTCTTACCTTGGGCAGAAGCGTTTGACTATGTCTTGCCATCCGTAGTCCTGGGCACAGGCCTGTGGTCTAAAATGTGAACTTGCATATCCAGTGACATCTAGGGGTCACTTCCTCACCCAGTAGCTGACCCATTCTTGCCCCTTTTGCCTAGACCCCAGGGATGACCCCCGTGGTACCTCTCAACCGCCTTGCTCCCTTCTAGCCATGACTCTGATACTTGTGGACAAGTGGGAATCAGAGCACCTTAGCTTAGCAGAGCTCTTCATCTTGAGTAGGGGACTGTCTGATGACCCCCCAAGTTGGGACAGCACTTCTGGGTCTGAAAGCCCCCCAGACAGACCCAAGGAAGATGAAAGGGGTGTCCTAGGCCTTGGGGCCGTCTCCCTTGGCCTTTCCGCAGAGGCAGTGGGTTAGTGGGGCCGAGGGCTTCACCAGGAAGACTCCTCCTTCTTCTCTCTCCTCCCTCTTCCGTCCCAGCCTCTGTCATTTACGCCTGCCTTTGTCTCGGGCCCACGCCTCTCTTCCCCACCCACAGAGGGGACCTCACCCCGGATGAGGTGGTGTCGCTGGTGAGCCAGGGTCTGCAGGAGGGGGAGCGGGACTTCGGCGTGAAGGTGCGGTCCATCCTGTGCTGCATGCGCCACCAGCCCAGTGAGTGTGACCCCGGCCCCGGCCGCCCATCTGATGCCACCACCGTGACCTGGCCGGGCACGGGGGTCGTACCTGGTCTCCTCTGTGTCCCCCCACCCCCACCCCGTAGTCTCCCTTGAGCCCATCAGCTGGACCGTGGTGGGGCTTTCTTCCAGGCAGGCTCAGAACTTCCTGCAACAGACTTGGCTCCTCAGGGAGGCTGAGCCTGAGAGCCATGTGACCTGCAGGAGGCTCAAAACCAAGGGAGCCTGCACAATAGATAGAAGCCTAAGCCAGGTTCCCATCAGCGTGCAATCCCTGCTGGAGACTTCTGTGGGCTAGGCCCCCTCCTATCGGAGCTGCGGAACTTGGGACTAGGGTCTGAGCTCTGGGGCCTGAAGGGTCTCCCTATGGCTGACACCAGTCACATCTCCAGGGCTTGTGCTTCCAAGGCTGGGTGACTCTGGCCAGATCACGTCACCTCTCTGGACTTCAGATACGCCTTGTCACAGGAGGTGACCGTACTCACCCTATTCTCTGCCCTACGGATGAGTGAGACCTCAGTGAGGGGCTGATGTCAACCCACAGGGCCTCCCTGGACAGAGTGGCTTGTATTCTCTCTAATCCTCACAGGGGCCTAGGAGGCAGGACCAATTTGACATTGGCGGTCAATAAATTCGACCACCATTTATCCCCATTCGACAGATGATGAAACTGAGGTAGAGGCTCAATCAGCAAAGCACAAAGCCCGGATCGGAAGCCAGGGCCATCTGGTTGCAGAGTCTGTGGTGTGGTTCATTCTTTATGATGACCTCACTGGTTGCAAATGTGTAGTAGTTAGGAATACGTTTAGTAACATGGGTGTGAGTTACGTTTCAGGTTTAAATGTTAACCTGTGTGGACCTCCAGCCCCTCTGCTGAGTTGACGTTGGTGTCGGGGATTGAGAAAGAGAACTGCCTTTTGTCCTTTACTGAGCCCAGGCCCTGCCCTCAGGGTTTCAGCCACGGGACCTTGGCAAAAGCATCCCAGTGACCTTGTGCCACAGTGGGTGACGTCTGCTCTGCAAGGAGGGGATGCTGAGGCCCGGAAGGCTATGGAGTCAGGCCTGGAAGATGGGACCCGGGACCCTCTCTGCCTTGCGCTGGCCTTGGGTGGGAGGCAGGGGTGTGTGGGGTGGGAGGTCTTTCTCCTCCGTGCTGATGCCAGAAGCCCAGCGGGCATCTCACCCACAGGCTGGTCCTCTGAGGTGGTGGAGCTGTGTAAGAAGTACCGAGAGCAGACTGTGGTGGCCATTGACCTGGCCGGAGATGAGACCATTCCAGGCAGCAGCCTCTTGCCTGGACATGTGCAAGCCTACGCGGTGGGTCCTGGGGGAAGGAGGTCGGGGAACTGCAGGCATGGGGAAGCCGCATGCAGGGAGCTTATCTCCACCCTAGTAGGGAGCGGTCACGTGGACCGGGGATCCCAAGGCCCCCTGGGCTTCCAAGTGTTCTTGACTTGGGTCTAAAGTATTAGTGGCTTAGTCATGTCTAACTGCTTTGCAACCCCACGGACTGAACCCGCCAGGCTCCTCTGTCCATGGAATTCTCCAGGCAAAAAGTAAAGGAGTGGGTAGTCTTTCCCTTCTCCAGGGGATCTTCTGAACACAAGGATTGAACCCCAGTATCCTGCATTTGCAGGCAGATTCTTTACCATCTGAGTCACCAGGGAAGCTGTCTAAGGGGCTCTAGAAATTGGAACTCTGGTATGAAGGGAAAAACCCCACTGGATGCTGGGGGTCCTGTGTTGGAGCCTTTCTGCCTAATGATTTGCTCTGTGACCTTGGGCAAGACCGTCTCTTCTCTGGCCCTGTTCCAACTGGTGGGATGACGGAGTTGAGTGGAGCCAACCCCTTAAAACCTCATGACGTCCTTCCTGTGGAAGGGGTGAAGCGTGGGGTGGAGAACAGCAGCTCTGGAGTCTGCCTGGCTTCAGAGCTCAGCCCCCACTTCCTAGCTGTCTGACCTCGGCTGTGATCCCTTGCCCCTCCCTGTTAAGACAAGTATCAGCAGTTGCGAATGTTACCATCGGTATCCAAACCAAGTACAGTGCCTGACACATAACAACTGTCTAATAAATGAGAGCGACCACTTACACGTGGTTACGAAAACAAAACCCACCCAGACCTCCCCTTCTGGAGGCAGGCAAGGCCGACTCAGCCCCAGGGTGCGGTGAAGGCAAGGCCCGCGGGGAGAACCCCTGAACTTGCCCTTGCCCTTCCAGGAGGCCGTGAAGAGCGGCGTCCACCGCACGGTCCACGCCGGGGAGGTGGGCTCGGCCGAGGTGGTGAAAGAGGTGAGTGGTGCGGGTTGGTGGAGGGGTCCTTCTCCCCGCTCCCCCCGCTCCCGAGGGCTGGGCTCCACGCTGGGCTCCACGCTGCTTGTCCGCAGGCCGTGGACACGCTCAAGACCGAGAGGCTGGGGCACGGCTACCACACTCTGGAGGATGCAGCCCTTTACAGCAGGCTGCGGCAGGAAAACATGCACTTCGAGGTGAGGGGCCGGGGAGGGGAGGACAGGGAGGCGGCGTGAGTGGGGCGGGGCCAGAGGTGAGGGGCGTGGCCAGGGCCGCATGGGCGGGGTCAGGGGCCGTGGGGGCGTGGGCTCGGGCCTAATTGCTGCTCGGTGGGGGAGAAAACCAGGGCTGACAGGTTCTTTGGACTCAGCTACAAGGCCACTGAGGTGACCAGCGCAAGAATGCTGCCAGGGCAGGTGGCTCTGGCCGGGGCCAGGGGAAGGGGGCGGGGGTCAGCGTGGCCCGGGAGGATGTGGGGGTTCGTGCCAGCCACCCGCCGCCTCTTCCAGGTCTGCCCCTGGTCCAGCTACCTCACCGGCGCCTGGAAGCCGGACACGGAGCACCCGGTTGTTCGGTGAGGCCTGATCCCGCTCAGTTTTTTACTAGGAAAGCCAAGGGTGGGAAGGGGGTGCAGACACTGGGTGCTGGCCCCGCTGGGTCTCTCGGGTATAGAATCTCTTCCAGTGCTTGGGAAGCAGGAATTATTGTCCTCATCCTACGACAAGTGAGGAATCCAAAGCTTGGATGTGGTGTAACTTGGTCAAGGTCACTCAGCTGTTGGAAAGCAGAGCTGGGGGCCCTATAGCCCATCCAGCTCTAGCAGAATGCCCTGTTACCCACAAGGGAACAGCCACACTCCAGCTTCTGCCTCCTAGCAATGAGGAAGATGAGTCTCTCCTGCCCACCTGGTCTCTGGGCATTCCCCATCACCATCTTGACACTTCCCCCTGGAGAGTCTGTTCCCCTACCCATCCATCCAGTCCCACCCCATGGCCTTGGCCCTTCTTCAGGGTGTCCGGGAAGAAGCCTCAGGAGGGCAAAGCTGACCCAGGAGACGTTCACCAAGAACTCTGGGTGATCACGGTCAGGCCAGCACTGATGGTCTGTCTGCCAAGATTATGACAAGGAAGGGAGCTTGGGCTCCATTTACAACGGGGGCCCAAAGTCTGCTTTAGAACGTGAAGTGAGTGGTACCTACAGGACTTCCAAGTGGAGGTTCCTGGAGGCACGTGCATTTACAGTCTGTAGGCTGGAGGAAGACCTGAGTCGTCTAAGCAGATGTGGTGTTTGAAGGAGAGGGGAAGCTCTCAGCAGGTGGTGGAGCAGGAGGGCCTAGGAGAGAAGCCCGGAAGGACAGTGATACTGAAGGGACGGGTAGAAGGAAAGCCAAGTGGTGGTGTTGGAGAATTCTAGGGAAAAGGTCAACAGTATAAAATTCTGCGACCCAAGTCTGGTGAGGAAAGAGCTAGGAAAAGCCCTCTGGCCTCCACAAGATGGCAGTCAGAGACGGTGCCAAAACAGTTTCCATGGTGGTTCTGAAGAGTCAGATCCCAGTGGGACTGCGGATGGCTGCGGCAGGAGGGGTGCAGACAACTCTTCCAGAGTGGCGGCTATGAAGGGGAAGGCTAGAGAGGGTGGTAGCTGGTGGGGTGGGGGGGTGTGTTGCTTTTTTAGCCCGCCCCAAGCGCCCTTCTGCTTGGCTCCTCTCCTGCCTTTAGCTGGCTCTAAGCCTGGCTGGACGCTTTCAGTCTTGGGTTGCTGGTCTTGTGGCCTTAAGACAAGTCACTGGAGTTCTGAATTTGTTTCTTCCTCTGTACAATGATGAGATCTTCCAGGCATGTCCAAGGGTGCCACGAGGCTCAGAGGAGGGTGGACGTCCATGAGTAATGGGGCGGGGGGCGCTTCTTCCTTGCTCCCCTCCCCCATATCCAGGTTCAAAAACGACCAGGCTAACTACTCGCTCAACACGGATGACCCGCTCATCTTCAAGTCCACGCTGGACACTGATTACCAGATGACCAAGCGTGACATGGGCTTCACCGAAGAGGAGTTTAAGAGACTGGTGAGTGGCTGTGAGCCTTAACTCTGGGCTGTGTGAGTGTGTGGCCTGCAGGTCTCGGAACCTCTGGAGAACTAGGGGTGAGTCTCAACAGGCCAGGCCAAGCCAGACCCAGAGTTTGAGGTCTTCCACAGAGAAGACATCTGTGGCTGAGATCCTGACCTGGAACTGGATTTTCTATCCTGTGCTTGGCTCAAGTGCCCTGAGAGACCCTCAATGCTGTCAACCATCTCCCCAGAAAGGGGCTCAGCTCTACATCCTAAATGTGGTTTGCAGGCCACTCCTGGACCCCAGGACGAGCCCTTGATTTCAGTGGTTCTGATACCCCGTCTGTCCCTGCAGGACCCTCTCTGGCCCCACACATCCTGCCCTGTCTTCAAAGGTTTCTCCAGCCTCCTTCCCGCATCTGTGTGTCATGTCCCATCACTTTAAGAACACAGACCCTCATGGTCTCTGCTCTGGCACTTGCTGCCTGTGAGCCTGGACAAGGGCTCCCCACCCTGAGCTTAACGAATTGCCCGTGTTTAATGAAGAGGCTAGACTGTCACTAGATTGCCAAGGGCTCCCTCCCGTGCTGTCTGGTTTACATGCTGTCTGTCATGCTGGCCCTTCCAGAACATCAATGCGGCAAAGTCCAGTTTCCTCCCTGAAGATGAGAAGAGGGAGCTTCTTGATCTGCTCTATAAGGCCTACGGGATGCCCTCTTCGGCCTCTGCAGGTATGTTTCTGGTGGACCTGCTGGGCTGGTGTCCTGCCCTGGCTCCCGCCTGGCTTCTGGGGGCTTCTAGCAGGATGCTCTCCACTCCCCTCCTGGGCAGCACCAAGGCTGGGTGATGACTCCCTGGCTGGTGGTATCCCCTCACAAGACCAGCTTATTTTTGGGTAAGGCTCTCATGAGGCTGGTCTGGGGACAAGACTTTCTGAAACCCACTGCCCAAGGTCTCGGCAATCTGGGGCATCTCCAGGGCTGCCCAAAGTCAAGGGCAGGGAGTTGAGCCCAGGTCGCAGCTCTGTTCTGCTCCTTCCTTCCTCTGTGGCCTTGACAGAGCCCTCCTTGCTCCAAGCCTCAGTCTCCCCATCTGTACAAAGGGATTCCTCTCTGGCTCTGATGTCCTGTGATTTTTTTCTGTTTGTTTGTTTGTTTGATGTCCTGGATACTACAAGTTGCCTAATCTTTTGCTTCTCTGACTTGTCAAGCAGAGCAGCATCCGTGAAGATGCCGTGGCTACCTCTCCAAGTCCTGGCCCTGCGGATGGAGCCTTCACAGCTCCGGGGTCAAGCGACACGCTTCCCTTTACTCCTTCCAGGGAGACTGTGATTTCCAGAATCACCTACCGATGATCACGAGGCCCACGTGCCTCCTTCCCTGCACACGTGTACCTCGGCAGGGCCGTGGCTCTCCTCTGTGTGCCCGGGCCGGGATCAGGGCCTGGGGCAGGCTGAATCCGAATTCCTCCTCCCCTGGTGACTTGTGCTGAAAATCTGGTGCTCAATAAAGAAGCCGATGGCTGGGGTCGTGCAGCCCCATGGTGTGTGCACTGCGGTCTGGGGCGGGCGACCTGGGTTTTGTAGAGAATGGAAGGGGCTTTGGGGCCCCCAGTCGCAGGCAGTCTGCCCAGCAGCTGTGTCCTGAGAGCCTGGCGGGGGTTATGAATGGGAAGAGGGAGGACAGAAAGGTTTCCAGAAAAAAACAGGCTTCTCCTGAAGAGTCAGTTTCTTAAATGCCCCCTGAACTCTTAACCCCCTTCTACCCTAGGTCCTAAGGGGGAAACTTTCCTTTTGGGTTCCCATAGCTGTGAAGTGGGGTGGGAGACGGTGAGGTGGAAGAGGACTCATTAGACACTGGGCCGAGGAGTGGTGGCTCTGTGGAACCCCGGCATCTTCTCAGCTACTTCCCAGGTACGTGGGAGCCTGGGGCAGCAATGGGTCTCAGCTAGTCATGGCCTTGGGGAAACAAGGCCCAGCTCCTGCTTTTTGCTGTTTACAGGAGAAACAAGTCATCGTAAACCAGTCACACAAATCGTCAGCATTTATTTCCTGGGTTCTAGGTGTCACTTATCTTGGTAGAAAGGGCAGAGAGTTAATCAAGATGGTTTTGAGCACAAAAATCCCTTCCCTAAAAATGGATCTGTGAAGCTCCAGGAGGGAACCTCAGAGCTGCATAGATGGTCCAAGAGTTTAGCTCACAATGGCTTCCAAAAAGAAAAAAAAAGTAAATTGTCAGCTCCCTCCCTTCTCTGCTGAGAAAAGGTTGAAAGTTTCTAAAAAGTTTAAAAGTGCTTTTTAAAAAACGGGGTAAGAAGGTGTCCTGACTCAGAAGGCTGGAAAGGCTGCAGACAAGGGGGCTGAGATGGGACGTGATCCCGCCCGGGCCGCTCACCCCTGGGGCCAGGACCCCGCCCCTGAGTCCCGGCACCCCCTGAATAAATTACATCCTTGCGGTTACAGTGTCTTGAAATGTACCCGGGCGCGGGGGGAGGTGGTGGGGGCGTGCAGCCTGGGGGTGCGGGCAGAGGGCCTTCCAGGGAGGGGGCCGCGGGAGCCCCTGGGCCCGCCTTGCAGTCTGGCCCTGCTTGCCTGGCACACACTGCTCAGAGCAATGCCAGGGCTCCGGGTCCACGGCGCATCTCCCGTCCAGCCTCCTCGGGCAAGGTCACGTTCAGGACGAGGTGGTGCCATCGCTGCTCTTGGGCTGGCTGCTGGCTTCCTTGTCTGAGGTGCCCACCTCCGCCTGTCCTTCTGCAGAGGAGAGGGAGAGGGGCATAGTCACAAACGGAAAGGGTAGAAGGTCTGGCGGGGTCTGGCCACAGCGGGAACGGTGTGGATAAGCCTGGGGAGCAGGACAGGAGCTGGACTGGGGTGGTGGCGGCCAAAGGGAACTCTATCAGGGTCTGCATCCTTTTAATTTCTACAAAGGAAATGCATCTGCTGTTACTGGTATGCAGTGGTGGTAGTTTAGTCTAAGTCGTGTCTGACTTTTGTGACTCCAGGGACTGTAGCCCGCCAGGCTCCTCTGTCCATGGGATTTCCCAGGAAAGGATACTGGAGTAGGTTGCCATTTCCCTCTCCGGGAGATCTTCCTAACCCAGAGATTGAACTTGGGTCTCCGGCATTGTAGGTGGATTCTTTACCAACTAAGCCACAGGGGAATAATTAAAAGCAATGAAGGACCAGGATCATGGATGGATGCTACAAGCATCAGGTGAAGAGCTGTTGAGGGTCAGGATATTTGTGTGGGTTCGCCAGGGTTGGGGCGGCGGGGAGAGGGCATGTGAAGTTCTAGCATGTGACGGGTGTTCAGCAAATGGTAATTCTTACAAGACAGGGAAAAGGGCATCAGATGATGCTGGCTTGGGACTTCCTTGGTGGTCCAGTGGTTAAGACTCCACGCTCCTCATGCACGGGGCCCAAGTTCAATCCTTGGTCAAGAAACTAGATCCTATCAGCAGCAACTAAGAGTTCACATGCCAAAAAAAAACCATCGAAGATCCCGCCTGCTGCAACTAAGACCCAGCATAGCCAAATAAATAAATATTTAAAAAATGAAGATGCCAACTCAGGGGAGCACCAAGGGTGGCCTGCAGAGGGTCTAGGGTGGAGCCTGAGGCTGTTTCATTGTGCTGTGTCCTCCCTAGACCACCCCTATCTCCTCTCTGGGCCCGTCTTTGCATCCTTAGGCTAAGCCCTTTACAGGATGAAGGAGAAACTACCGTGTACCAGGATCCCTAGGCTGCAGGCTAACAAGTACTTTCCAGGTGGTCACACAGCAGCCTGGAGGCGTGATGAGGGTCATGATACGATTTGAGTGAGAAAAACCAAGGTTCAGAGGAGAAAATTGAGGCTCAGAGAGGTGAACTGAGTTGCCTGAGAGCCAAGCGGTGGAGGGAGCAGTGACCTTTCCCCTGACAGAAGCCGGTCCCTAAAGCATCTCTCTCTGGGGTTTGTAAAGGCCCATCACTGCTGCCACCTCCTCCTGCCCTGGCAGCCGTCTTGGGGACTGGGGTGAGTGGTGGGGCGGGGATGTGGGAAGAACTTGGCCACCAGCCCCTCCGACCCTGCCTACCCTGGGGCGCTGCCTGCAGCAAAGACTTGGTCCCATAGGGTCCTCCTGGCCCGCCAGAAGCCTGACAAAGCAGCCAGCACTTGGGGCAGGTTTCCCAACGTGTGACGCCCTGCTGGGTCCTAAGCCTCCCACCCTGGCAAGCAGAAAATTCTAGTCAGATTCCCAGGACCTGCTGTTTGGCCATGTCCTTGCTGTAGGGCCTCGGGCAACATAGTTAACCTCTCTGAGCCTCTAATTCCTGATCCAGGAAGTGAGGATGACGACACCTCCGGCCCTCCGCCCTCTGCAGTCGCCTGGCCCCTGGGGACAGCTTGCCCAGGGGTAAGGCTTCCCCTCTGCAGGTCCCAGCTCTCTTCTGGCCCAGAGAGAAGGCCCCCTACCCCCCCTGGAACGGACTCCCTCGGGGCCAGTTTCAGAGTACGATTTGGAAAATTTCCAGTCACATACTGCCAGGCGGTGCATTCGTATTCCTTCAGGTCCTGCTTGGTTGTTTATGTCTCATTATTTGGCCAAGTAAGGAAACACTGGTGCTCCCCACAGAAGGAAATACCGGAGCAGACAAAGGTTAGCATACAAAGGGCTTGAGGAGCCTTAACACACAGGTGACCTGGGGAAGCCTGGAGGCCAGGCCTTCAAGGACAGGTGAAAACCTTGGTTCCTCCTCCCTCACCCGGGCTGGGCATCTGTCTCCCAGGAGATTTAAGCAAGCAGATGCTCTGGGGCCTTCAGCACCTGTAACCTCTGTAACCTAGTGAGTCTGCTGGACTGAGCACGCCTTGTAAGACTTGCAGGGGAAGCTGCTCATTGCAGGGCTACTAGAAGGTTCCTTGGCCACTCACTGTAGCCTGCTCTCCACCAGGAGGGCTTCGCTGACTTGCAGCTAGCAGTACTCCTTCCTCAGGTCCCCTTCTTAGCAGTCAGTCACCTGGGCAGACAGATGCCAAGACGCCCAGATAACCTCAGGGATTTCAAATCGGATGCGGGTGGGAGCAGGCAGTAGAGGACCTGGGTGGGTGGATGAGCCGCTACACTGAGGTCGAGGGAGGCAGAAAAGAGTCCAGCAGGCAGACGCAGAGGCCTGGCAGCCAGTCCCCTGGCCGCAGGCCCGGCGTGGCAGCTGGATGTGCTGGGCAGCGAACAGCCACCAACCAGGCACCCCTGATATGAACCAAATACTGCCAGGCCCAAGCGGTCAGGACGTGGATCCCAGAGGATCTCTGGGCTCTGTGGGATCGTGGAGGTGGCCAGAGAAGGTGCCTCCCCCGTCTGGGAGGGCGATGAAGTCAGAGGAGACTTCTCAGCAGAGCAGTCTGGGCTATAGAACAAAGAGGAACAGCCAGACTGGCATGGGGAGGCCAGGAAGGACCAGACAGGGAGAGTGCACGGAGGCCCACTGGGGACTTTCAAGAAACGGAAGTCCCTTCCTCGGCTGGATCAGAGGCACAGGGGAGAAAGATGGGTCCGGAGGCTGGAGGAGAGCAGATTCAGACCCGGGGAGGCTCCAGAGCCTGGGGAGATCGGGCCGCAGGACGAGGGAGGGCTGACCACAGATGGATAGGACGGTGTGAGGATGGAGGGGGAGGCTCCTGGGGCAGCCAGGACTGGGTGAAGGACGTTCTAGCGGAGGAAACTGGGAGATGAAGGGGGCTGGGGGATGAACTGGAAGAAGCACGGTGGGACGGAGGCTATAGATGAATCCTGCTGGTAGCTGTCTGGGAGGAAGGCTGCGGTGAGGGCGGCCAGGGAGGCCCGGGCAGAGACTGCTGTGCTGCTGGGAGCGGCCTGAGCCCGGTGGTGGCCGTGGGGACAGAGAGGAGCAGAGGGACCGGGAGGGATGGCGGACGGGAACCGACGGGGCCTGTGGACAGGCAGGGAGCCTGAGGGGCAAGGGAAGCGCTGGGATGCCTGGCCAGAGGGCATGAGGATGGCCTGAGACGCTGGCACCCTCACGCCTGGGGACTGGCTGCCCTCCGCCACTGACCCTGGGCTAGGGGCCCGATTTAAAGGCAGTTTCTTCTCTGAGAAAGAGGGGGCAGCCTGGGACTTAAGAGGCCGGCCCTGGAGCCCAGGAGAGGGTCCCTGCTCCGGGTGCTCGAACCCAAGTGTGCCCGTGGGTTCCGACCTGCGCCCTCGAGGGCCAGCTCGCCCATGTCGCCAGCCAGCTTCCGCACGCTCACGGCCTCGGAGTCTCCCTGGATGTCAGGGACCGCGTTCCGGCGGCCCGTCCGGTCACAGGAGATGAAGTCCGAGTAGGAGGACTCGACCTCCATCATGCCTGTCGCATCGCTCTTCAGGCCTGCGGAGGCAAGGGCAGGGGGGCAGAGGTGAGCCCAGGCGTACCCTGCAGAGAAGACCCAGCACTGGCGGCTTCTGACAAAATGATAACTGCTGCCTTGCTCATGGACCATAAAACAGAAAAAACAGGAAACCGCAAAGAACAAACTAAGTCATGGATAATTTTATACCCCCAGCTACCACTACCATTTTAAAGGACATCTTTCTTTTTCTCTAAAGTTCATGATAACCCGCTACACGTTTATCAACACCGTGTACCAGGCACTGGCCAGGGGCCACAGATGCAGCAATGAAGAAGTCAGCCCCAGTCCCTGCCCTCAGGGAGCTTACAGTCTGTTGGGTCATTTAGGGTAATTAAGTTCTAACACCTAAGTAATAGCCACGGTGCTCGGGGCTTGCAGGGAGAAAGCAGGGTGCCAGAGGAACAACCAGGGCCTGACCAAGGCTGGGGGACAGGAGGTGATATTTTAGCTGAGATTCCAGGCAGGACAGGTAGAGGAGGAGTCTGGGATTGCAGGGAAGAGCACGTGCAAAGGCTCTGCGGAGGGAAGGCATGGTGGGTGTTAGAAATGCAAGGGCCATGGCACTGAGACGCCCAGGACACCGCTGAGCTGGGCAGGGGTCTGTTCGCATCTGCAGCTGCTCCCTCAGGACGATCAGATCAGCATTTCCAAAGATGACTCTGGCCCCTGGAGTGAGCAGGCCCCAAAGGGGGCCAGTTACGGTATGAGAAAGATGGTGGGTGAAGGAAGGAGGTGGTGATGGTCAGACAGATTCTAGATGTGATCTGGTGGATCAATCACCAGGACTTGACGTGTGGCTGATGTTTCTGATGTGAACAATGCAGGTGGACAGAGGATGGCTTGTGAAACGCCGGGTGGGCGGGGAAGAAAGACGGGTAATTAGGCTTTATTACCACAGTCAAAGTGAAAGAGGTAGTGGCTCAGTCATGTCAGACTCTTTGTGACCCCATGGACTGGAGCCCGCCAGGCTCCTCTGTCCATGGGATCCTCCAGCAAGAATACTGGAGTGGACAATCATTCCCTTCTTCAGGGGATCTTCCCAACCCCAGAACTGAACCTGGGTCTCCTACATTGCAGGTGGATTCTTTACTGTCTGAGCCAGCAGAGAAGCCCTGTTGTTACAGAGACGGTTACAGAGATGGTGGTCAACAGCCCTGCTGGTTGATTTTACAGCTGAGAGAGAGGAGAGCCACATATATAAAGAACCACATGCACATGAAAAAAGACCTGGAGATCATACTATAGTATGCTGTCTTTTATAGTTTACTGTTTGAAACTCCCTAAAGCATGTCCTGAAGGTTCTCTATAGATGATTTTTGCACACGTGCTTGGGTATATCATAATATATTTGAAGAGTCCCCTAGACATGAACACAACCCTGGTGGCTCAGATAGTAAAGCGTCTGACTGCAACACAGGAGACCCAGGTTTGATCCCTGGGTCGGGAAGATCCTCTGGAGAAGGGCATGGTAACCCACTCCACTGTTCTTGCCTGGAGAATCCCATGGACAGAGGAGCTTGGCGGGCTCCAGTCCATGCGGTTGCAAAGAGTCAGAAACAACTTATCAACTAAACAACAACAAATAGGCAGCACTAGGTCTTTATGTAAATATTTCAGCCTATGTCTAGCTATTTCTTTAGAGTACATTCCTAGAAGTAGAATTGCTAAGCTAAAGGGAAGGGTGAAATAATGTTTAAGACACAATATTTTGACATATTTGCCTTCCTGAATGACATAATGGTATTTATAATAACCGAAAAAGATGAGTAAATAAAACTCATAAGTTCAGTTCTGTTCCTATTTATATTCCTACCAGCAGCCTGTAAGACTGTCCATTTATCTGCACCCTTGTCAAGAACGGATACTGTTATTATATATTTTTTAAAAGGTTAATCTGCTAAGGCAATAGAAGTATCTCCCTTTGAGCACCGATGATTTTCTGAAGGCAATCAAATCACACAGTCACCACAGGGATTCTGGCCACTGGGCAGACCCTGAGTTAGGAAGCGGGGGTGGGGGTGGGGTCTAAGACACTGGCCTGACCATAGGAGTTCACAGTACTCTAGCTGAGATGGGCCCAGCAAATCCCAGTTCCAGACATATGAAGGCAAATGCCAACGCTCTTCATAGTGTGAGGACGTTTACTGTACACGGTCAGTGACAGGGGAGCTCCCAAATGTCCCTGAAAAGGCTAGGCATTGCATGAATTATAGAGTATTCAAAAAATAACCTATACTGGGTGGACACATACTGATGGCAAAGTGTCAGAGATAAACTATTAGCTGAAAAATTCAGGGACGTTCCTGGTGGTCCAGGGGTTAAGACTCAGCCTTCTGAAGCACGGGGTGTGGGTTAGACCCCTGGTCCGGGAGCTAAGATTCCCACATGCCTCACGGCCAACAAGCCAAAATATACAACAGAAACAATATTGTAACAAATTCAACCAAGACTTTAAAAATGGTCCACCTCAAAAAAAAATATTAAAAAAGAGAAAAATGCAGATTGCAACACCTTAAAGAAAACTCAGTTTCAGCTCATACAACTCAACACCACCAAAAGAAAAACAACCCAATCAAAAAATGGGCAGAAGACCTACACCAACATTTCCCCAAAGAAGACATGCAGAGGGCCAATAGACACGTGAAAAGATGCTCAAAATCACTAATTATTAGAGAAATGCAAATCAGAACTACGAGGTACCACCTCACAGAGGGTATGGAGAAAAAGAAACCCTCCTACACTGTTGGTGGGAATGTAACTTGGTTCAGCCACTGTGGAAAACAGCATGGAGGTTCCTCAGAAAACTGATATGATCCAGCAATCCCGCTCCTAGGCATATATCCAGACAAAACTCCAATTCAAAAAGATGCATGAATTCCTATGTTCATAGCAGCACCACTCACAACAGTCAAGATGTTGGAGACAAACTACATGTCCATTGACAGGTGAACGGATAAAGGTGTGGTACATACTCACAATGGAATACTGCTCACCCATAAAAATGAATGACATAATGCCATTTGCAGCAACATGGATGCAACCAGAGATGATCACAGTAACTGAAGTGAGTCAGAAAGGCAAATACGATGTATGGTATCACTTATATGCAGAATCTAAAATATGACACAAATGAACCTACCTACAAAACAGAAGCAGAAACAGAGAACAGAGCAGTGGTTGCCAGGGGGAGGGGGCTGGGAGGGACAGAGTGGGAGGCTGGGGTTGGCAGATACAAGCTTTTATACATAGAATGGGTAAACCAGATCCCACTGTAAAGCACAGAGAACTATATTCAATATCCTGTGATTAACCATAATGGAAAAGAATATAAAAAACAATGTATATGTGCGTGTGTATGTATAACTGAATCACTCTGCTGTATAGAAATAATTAACAAAATATTGTACATCAACCACACTTCAATTTAAAAAAAAAGAAAGAAAAGAAAGAAAGATAACCCAGTTTCTGTGGAGAACAGAGAGATACAAGAAAAACACCTTGCCGAATGTGGTACTTTGTGACGAAGAGGAACTTCCACACCTAAGACTAAATTTTTTATAACGGAAGGAGTTTGAATAAGCCCAAGTTATTGTGCAATGTTTTCAGAAAGTAACCGACATTGGCAGGAAGCTCCCGGAAAGCGGCCAGGGTGGGGCTCAGTAAGTGGTGTGTGTGTGTGTGTGTGTGTGTGTGTGTGTGTGTGTGAGAGAGAGAGAGAGAGAGAGAGAGAGAGAAAGGAAGAAGAGGGACTGGCCAGTATGGAGGGCTACACCCACATCTCCGCACAACCCCAGGCTGAGAAGAGACACCTGGAGAATGAATGAGGAGGAGACAGGGAGGCATCCCGCAGTAGGAAGAGTAAAAAGACACATGACCTGTTCTGCTGTCAGACCTTGAGCAAGATTGCCCCCTCTGGGCCTCCAGGTCTGCAAAACAGAATGAAGGCTGGGCCAGAATTCCAAGGCAATCCCCGCAGCTCCAGCAGGGGGCGCACCAAGCCAACTTTTCTAAGCTGCCTTGAAAGAAAGAAGTTGCCCTGTTGTGTTGCTGGCTGCTTCTTGGCCAAAAAAAAAAAAACCAACTCCAGACTCTGAATCTGCCAGAGATGGTTCTTCCGTAGGTCACGGAAGGTTCACTCCTACACTCTCCCTCTGGGGAAACTGCTCAAAGCTTCAGAACTGGGGAGTGGCCTGTGGCAATAACAGTAATAACAGAATAAAATTTATAATGATAGGTCTAACCACAATAGTAAAAGCAACAGTAATCAAGTCATCATGTTTCCTGTGCCTCGCTTACTAAATTTCCACAGCAGCCTCTGAGGTCTGTGAGTTGGGTTTATCACCACGACCTGGGAAGGTCTGTTTCAGGTGGCAGGACCCCTACCTGCCAGAGGGAGGGAGACCTGGGCAGGCCACACCAGCTCCCAAGCCCCGGCTCCTCAGGGCTTTTCCCCCAACTAGGATGTGGGCTCCACGAGAACCGGTATTTCTGTCTGGGTTTTCACCAGGCCAGGCCAAAAGGCCAACCCCAGCAGCTGAACCACATGCTCTGGCTGCTCCGTCTTCAGCTTCTCGCCCAGGGCCTGGCAAACAGTAGGTGCTCAGGAAACACTTGTCAGATTAAATCTGAGTCTGTCCATCGCTCTATCTCCTCTCCAGCCCTCTTTCCCCGCCTGTGGGAATCAGTGGGAAAGGCCTCTGTTGGCCGTGGACGGCTGTGCTGATGTTCCTGTCCAGGGTCTCCAGCATCTGACACTGTGGGACGGATGGAGTTACAGGCTCCATCGGAAAGGCCAGCGTCCTGCTCGAACTGGCACCCTGGGGCTTTGGCTCCTGCCCTTGCCCAGCTGACCTTACAAGCTGCCCAGAGCAGGAGGCCAACCTCCCTGGTTCAGAGAGGGAAGTGTGCCTAGCTCAAAGGCCGATCCTGGACGACGCCAACCACCACCAGCGTGCTCCGGCTGCCTCCCCGCTTCCACCTCCGCAGGGATAGGTCTAGGGAACACACTATTTTCATTTTTCTGCAATATTTGTATATTTTCCCTTCATTCTCTGCTCTTAAAAGTCAACAGCAAATGGGGAAATATGAGCAACCATCCTCAGAGTTGGAAGCTGCATCTGCAAGCGGTCATTCTCAGACTCTGTTAACGACAGCATTAACGCCAGAAACTCTATGAGGAGTGACCTGACATGATACACCAAGAAACTTCAACTTTTCTCATACCCTTGAGCCAGTAAGTCAGCAAGCTGACATGTGAGAACAGTCCCTGGCCATATCAGCTTGCACTGCTCCTGGGGGTAAAACGCAGCATCTTTCCATGTGTATTTCCTTTTCTTTGAACTATACTCAAATCCTTTTGCCCACTTTTCTATTAGATGGTAGCATTCCCACCCACTGATTTGTGGGAGTTCTTTATATATTGAGACAATCAGTCTTTTACATTAAGAAGCATTACAAGTATTTTTTGGTTTTTGTTCCCTGATTCTATTTCTCTGCGTGCACACTTTTTTTTTTTCCTATTCATGTAGTCAAACTGATCCATATTTTACTGCATGGTTTTTGGGTTCTGGATCATACTTAGAAATGTCTTCCCTACTCCAAGATTAGTGAAGAATTCTCTCTTGCTTATTTCTTGTACTTTTGTGGCTTTATTTTTCATATTTAAATCTTTGATTGAGCTCGAGTTTATTTGCTATGAGGTATGAGGTAGGGAATCTACCTTAATTTTTCCCACTTGTCTCAAAACATCTTGTGGAATCATCAAATTGAAACGGCTCCCTGAGCTCACAGAGACAAATCTCTCATTAATAGCTGGGGGAAAGTGAGGTTCAGAAAGGGAAAGTGACTCACCCAAAGTTCTTGATCCAGCCATCTGACCTCCTAGTCCAGAGCTCTTTCTCTCATGCCTTGCTGCACACCTGGGGGTCGTGGTGCCCAGTGATACGACCCATCTCTCGAGGGTGTGTGGTTGCTAGGAGCCAGTGTGCAGCCCGCGTCCCTGTTTATGAGCTCAGAGACCTTGGACAACTGCCTCCATTTCTCAGGACCCCAGTGTCCTCCTCAGCCACACAGGGATAACAGTAACACCTTCTGCTTAGGGGACTGTTGTGAAGTCAATGGGACAGTGTGCTCAAAAAGAGTCTGATTAGATGCATGCAAGGGAAGAGGCTCACAATAAGTCATTACTACGGTCCATTCTCACTGGGTGACTTATCAGTAAAACTGTCCTACTGATGCTTTCTTTCAGCTTCTTTGTTTTCACTCTGTGTTTAATGATGCACAGAAGCCAAAACTCACACTTCCTGCTTTTGTGCTTCACGGCGCTGAGTGAATTAAATTCCACAAAAGTGACGCCCTGGCTGACATGTGGACTGCTGCATCTGATAGACCTAGCACAGAGGTGAAGCCCAATGAATATTTCATAAGTGAGTGAATAATAGAAGACGGTCTAGATTCCAGAGCAGAGCAAAGACTCTGCAGCTTTGCCTTATAACAGGGGCCAGAGGTCTGGCTCAGTCTCCTCACAGCAGGGTGACCACCCGCCACCGCTCCCAGACCCCTGGGACCTTCCCTCTCTCCCAGCTTCCTCTCCCTCCATCAGAATAATCAGGTTGAAATATGGTCCCTAAATGTCGTCCAGTCCTGAAATTTCATTCACTTATTCATTCAGTGTTTACTGAGTACTTTTTATATGCCAGGCACTACGCCAGGTATGGGGTATGTATTGGAGGAAAAAGATATTTACAATGTGATAACAGAAAAGGCACCGGAAATCAAAGCTACAATGAGATGTCACCTCATGTCGGTCAGAATGGCCATCATCAAAAAGCCTACAAATAACAAACAATGGAGAGGGTGTGGAGGAAAGGGAAGCCTCCTACTCTGTGGGTGTGAATGTAAATTGATACAGCCTGGAGAATAGTACGGAGTTGCCATGTGACTCCTGGACATGTATCTGGAGAAACTTCTAACTTGGAAAGATACAAGCACCCTAAAGTTCAGAGCAGCACTATTTACAACAGGCGAGACATGGAAGCAACCTACACGTCCCTCAGCAGATGAAGATGTGGTGTGTGTGTATACCTGTACACACACACATATATAATGGAGTATTTCTCAGTCATAAGAAAGAATGAAGTAATGCCATTTGCAGCAAAATGGATGGACCTAGAGATTATCACACTAAGTGACGTAAGTCAGGCAGAGAAAGACATACAATATGATATCACTTAAATGTGAATCTAAACTAATGGTACAAATAAACTCATTGATAAGGCAGAAATAGACTCACAGACACTCACAGACATAGAAAACAGACTTAGGGTTTCCAAAGGGAGAAGGGGAGGGAGGAATAAATTTGGAATTTGGAATTAACAGGTACATACTATACTATACATATGATAGATAACCAGCAAGGACCTACTATATTAGACAAGGAACTATATTCAGTATCCTGTAATATCCTATAATGGGAAAGAATCTGAAAAAGAATATATATGTGTGTGCGTATATATATACATGAGATTGAAGATATCTATATCTATATCTATATATATATATATGAGACTGAATCGCTCTGCTATACACCTGAAACACTGTAACTCAACTATACTTTAATTAATAAAAGAGAGAGGGGCATTAACAAATAAACAAATCTATCATCAGGGACTGTGGTAAGTGTTGTGGAGGAAGAGAACAGGTTTCTCTGTGTGGGGGTGGTTCAGTTCAACACTGTATGGTCAGGGAAGGCCTCCTTAAGGATGTGATCCTGCAGTGAGGTCCACAGGAAAGCCAGAGAGAGGGCGATTTAGGCAGAGTCAACAGCCAGTCTGGGAATAAGCGATCTACCTTCTTCTATCTCAGCTTGAGCCCTGAGCAGTGCTCATGCCTGACGCTCTTCTGCTCCTCCACATCTTTGGGAGGTTTGGGGGCCTTCCTCAGGGTGAAGCGTTTGGCCCTGAAAAGGAAGAGGCTTTGGGCTCAGCTTCCTAGACCCTTGGCGGCCTGGGGCCAGAGGCTGCGCGCTCACAGGTGCCCGCGCTGGTGCTGTCTGGTTTCCCAACGGGAAGCCGTCTTCTCCCTTTGGTTGTCATTCTCCCCCCAGCTCTGTAAACTGAAGAGGCCCCAGCCTTTGCCAAGAGCTACACAGTCTGTTCCAAGTCTGCAGCTATTAGTCCTCATAACTCAGGCAGATTCCATGACAGCGCCAAATTGTTTTCCAAATATACCAGAAAGGTCATTTCCTGTTTTTTTTCTTTTTAAAAAATTAAGTATTTGCAGAGACCGTACCAATAAGAAAGTAGACCCTTCTGCAGTGGACACGGAGCAGACAGTGGGACTTAGTCCCCTGGGACAGGCCTCCCCAGGGGTGGGGAACATGCTTTCTAAGGCTCCTCTGAGGGAAAGCAAGGGCTATGGAAACCTGATGGAAATACCAGGGCCTGCCGGGCTGTCATTCCTCAAATTCAGAGGAAGCGGCTTTTCTCTGTGATGAGAAGCCAGACCCAGAGAAGCACTGAGGCAGGCAAAAAAAAAAAAGGCCAGTGCCCCAGACTGAGTGCATTCCCAGAACCTGGGAAAGGGCAGGGCAGTGGTTCTGGGAACGCACCTCGGTCTGCTGGGGACCAGCCCCGAGCTCTACCTAGTCCCTGAGGGACACACCCAGGGCGGAGTCTCCAGAGAGGAACCCTCCTACCAGGGCATCACCTGATGCCCCCAGGGAGGCATCCTTTGGAGGCAGCTGGGCAGGGCCTTGGCCTCCGCATCCAGGGGCCCCAAGCCACGCATCCCGGGGGCAGGCGGTGGAGAGACCTGCTTTGGGAGGGAAGGGGGCCGGTGCTGACTCACACGAGGTCTCCACGATGCCCTTCTCCTCAGGCCACTCTCCGCGGGGGGCCTGCAGACCCCACACCCTCTGGGCCTCCCTCCAGCCTCACGGGCCACTTCTTAACCTGGTCCGTGCAGGCGCCTCTCTGTCAGGGACCTCCACGTGAGAGGCCGCCACCCTAGCACCAGGCCCCCTTCTGCCCCTAAGAGTCCGCGTGGATGGCTCGCCAGGCCTCTCTTCAGAGCTCTAGAACGGGCAGTCTAACCGCCTACTCCGCCCTTCCCCTGAACGTCTCACCAGCATTTCCAACTTCACGTGTCCGGTCACAAGCCTGCTCCCCCCAGCCACCCCCCAGGTCAGTGACGGAACCAGATGTCGAGGCTGCTCAAGCTGGAAACCTGGGGCCATCCCAGGGGAACGGAGTATTTTCCTTCTTCACTCCCGGTCCTACTTGCAGAACTGAGCCTGAATGGGCGCCCTCTCCCGTCCACCTCCCGCTCTCCATCACTGCTCACGTGCGCCCCTAGCGGCGGCATCGCCGCACCACCTCGCTGCTCCCCGCTTGCCCTGCACCCGTGGTCTGCGCTCGCCAGGAGCGCCAGGGCAAGGTACGCGCCCCAGACACTGGGTCCCGGGGTTCCCCGCTTCATCCGGCCTTGGATGCTCTAGCTTTTCACATCTGGCCAAGTCCAAGCTCTCTACACCAGCCCCTGACATCCCGCACTGACCCGGCCCCGCCTTCTTCTGTGAGCGTTTGTCTCGTTTCCACCTTCTTCGCAGCCCATTCGGGTCTTTAATTCCTCATACTAGCTCTTCCGGACTTCAGGGCCTTCATGAGACAGCGTGCTCTGCCTGGAACGTTCTCTGTCACTTTTCCTTTTACAGAGCCCCTTAAATGGATTCCCGACCCTGCCTTTTTAGGCGCTCCTGCTCCGGGACCCTGACACGGGCCCTGCAGGCCGTGAGTTCCCCTGCTCACCCAGCTGCGTGTGGGCTGAACACCTGGAATCCTGCGCGATACGGTGACTCGGCGAGGGCCTGGGGTCGCTCAGCTGCTGTCCCTGGAGCCGCGCACCTCATGGCCACAGAATCCTCTTCTGTAAAATGGGGGTGTGCCAACTGCCTGGAAGGGAGCTCGTAGGGAATAATCAGAGCCGGCTTACGAAGTCCTGCCTGCCTGCCACACTGCTAAGCATCTTACAGGCATCTCTCTTAATCTGACAGCAACTCTCTGGGGTAGGAGGCATTATTACTTCTGTCCTACACAGGAGGAAGCTGAGGTACTGAGAGGCTAGGTACTTGCCCAAGGTCACACCATCCTCTGAGTGTGGAGGAGGAGGGAGCCTGTACTATTGGGACAGGAAGCACAGAGATGAGTTAGCATCAGGCCTGGCAGGCAGTAAGGATTCATTGAAAACCGTCTACTTCCCTTTCTCCCCTTTTTTCTCCTCTACCCCCCACCTCATAACAAGGCATTTCTGAAGGGAGGACAAGAAAGCAATGAAGTCCTAGGAAACTATTTTACAATGCTGGCGAAAGCATATGCCCAGATGCGCTTTACCCAGGCTTAAGCAAAATCTGTTGAGAATGTTTGACTGTAAATGTAAAATCTTACAAACCTATTCAGTGACGTTGAATTGATTCTTTGAACTCTGCCACAACAAATTCTAATTTTTGTCATCTAACTTTGGTGAACAAGTATTGGGGGTACACATTTAAAAAACCCTCGCCCACTCTGCCACTGTGTCTCCCCCTATGGCTAGGCTGTGTCAGCACTTCATGGAGGGCTGGGGTTGGGATTTAGGGATGGTGATACAAGCTCTTCAGTCCACGGGAGTCTGTGCTTCTACGGAGCCTTGGGAAAGAAGCAGAATATAGCCCAACAATATTACTGCTTGGAGACTGAGTCTCCCTGGGTCTCCTGTGGTTTGCACATTATCTATACTTGGTGAGGGCTCTGCTAAAACAATCTGGTTCCCAGAGGCCAGCAGTCCCAGCTGGAACGTGGAAGGAGGACCGGAAGGTGAAGTGAGATCACTTCCCAACAGGCTGGTCAGAGCTCCAGGGGCTGGACTGAGCTCCAGCTCTGCCAGTGCCAGGATGGATGCCTCTGGGCAAGGTTCTTGTTTCTCCAACCTCGGGGGTCTCAAGTGTAGAAGGAAGGGGTAAGCTGGGCATCCCTGTGGTGTTTTTGAAACACATCTACAAGTTCTTTGACATTTCTCTTGTCAAGAGGTGGAGTGTAATTTGTATCCTTGTAAATGAGCTGGCTGTTGTGACTTGCCTCTAACTAACAGAGTACAAGTGAAGTGATGACGTGTGACTTCCACGATGGGGTCAGAAAAAGTCTCACAGCTGCCATCTGGCTCTCTCTTGGGACACTTGTCTTGGGAGCTTTGAGCTGCGTGTAGGAAATCTGAGGCTGCCACGTTTTGGGGAAGCCGAAACCAGTCATATGGAAAGGTCTGGGGTGGCTGTGGAGGGAGATACAGTAGGCGGCCCCAAGCCGGCTCCTCGAGGCTCCGACGCCAGCCACCACCTGCAACTGCATGGGAGGTTCAAGCCAGAACTGTCCAGCTGGGCGGTTCCCAAATTCCTGACCCACAGGAAAAAGCATGGAAGGTAACACGTCACTGCTGTCGTTTTAAACCACTGAATATTGGCAGTGGAGTATTATGTGGCAGTGGATAAACAGGGTGAGTTCTAATGTGACTTCCAGCTAGGGGTCCCTCTACAGTACCTCTAAAAGTCTACAGAAAACATGCCCCAAAGCCATGGTGGAGAATGAAAAAAGCAAGATATAATCTCTATAATATGAATTCATTCATCTATTCATGTAACAAAATATTACTGATCAGTCAGTGTGTGCCAGGCTTGGGACCAGGTGCCACAGATACAAAAGCAGTGAGACACCAGAGGCCCTGGAGGGACAGTCAAGGTCTACTTAGGGAGGCTGACTCAAACACTGTAATTCTTAACCAGGGATAAGGGGCAGGGGCGCACATACCAGAATTCCAAAATCACTGGTGAACCACAGCTTCAAACTATCCCTTCTGCCTCCCCTGGGGAATCTGACAATGATCCAGAGGCGGATGCAGTATGTGTGTTGTCGCTGATGACCACTGCCAATATCAGCCTCTGTTCGTGATGGAAGGTGTCATGGCCCACACACGTGATGAGAGAGGAGAGACTTTAGGGACTGATTCTGTACAGGAATCTCTTAAAACTTTAAGAGTCTTTGAAAAGCTTGGTTGCTAGGAGCTGTAACAATAAGATGTACAAGGCAGAGTGGGCTCAGAAACCAGCCACTTACACACAGGCACTAACTTTAAAGAAATAACCCCCTCCACTCCTTTATATTTACTGCTCACTGGGCACCCAGGATTCAGCAAGGAATAGAACAGTCTCTGCCCTCAGGAAGCTCATGCTCTGTCGGAGTGACTCATACTCACGAGCAAACAGAACAAGCATCAGGGGCACCAGTGCCTCAGAGAAAACTGCAAGAGGGCAAGGGGCGGGGGGTTCTCTCAGAGTAGACGGGGAGCCCCTCTGGGAGAGGGACGTGGGTGCAGAGCCTTGGGGGGGATACCCAGGTAAGTGTGCCAGGCAGAGGGAACAGTGTGCAAGAGGTGGGGCCCCCCTGGTGCCCAGCAAGAGGACAAGGAGGCCGCGGGGCTGGTGCGCAGCGAGTGGGGGAGAGAGAAGGCTCAGGGTGGCTGGGGCCTTGCAGGGCCTTGGAGGATAAGAGCTGACCCGGAGTTTTGCTCCGATTTTGACTTCACCCTTTCAGGGCCATTCCCAGACGAATGCTTTAATGCTCCCTTCCACGCCAGTTCTCAGAGTCCCCTCCCCACACCCCCATACCCCGAGCGGACGGGGAGTTAGGCCTGAGGGCGTCTCATCACACACCCCTCACAGGCACAGACACTATTGACCCAAAAGCAGGGCCAGCTGGGGTGGCGGGGGGCCTCCGGTCTTCAGCTAAAGGAGAGACAAGGTTCTCGTTCCATTCCTCCTGCCTCTGGAGAGAAGCAGAGCTCAGAATCCACACAGCACAACACAGGAGCGGACCGAGGCAACAAGAGGACCTGGCAGAGTCATGTGTCTCCAAGCCAGGGGCCATCCGACCTGAGCAGCTGCTGCTGCTGCTGCTGCTGCTAAGTTGCTTCAGTCGTGTCCGACTCTGTGTGACCCCGCAGACGGCAGCCCGCCAGGCTCCCCTGTCCCTGGGATTCTCCAGGCAAGAACACTGGAGTGGCTTGCCATTTCTTTCTCCAGTGACCTGAGCAGAGACACAGGAAAAGACCCTGATGCTGGGCAAGATTGAGGACAGGAGGAGAAGGGGGCCACAGAGGATGAGATGGTTGGATGGCACCACTGACTCGATGGACATGAGTTTGAGCAGGCTCCGGACAGGGAAGACTGGCGTGCATCAGCCCGTGGGGCTGCACAGAGTCAGACACAACAGTGACTCAACAGCAGGCTCTCCTGTGCCTTTGGCCCAGAGTCTGCACAAGATTCCAGTCCCTCGGTTCAGTACCCCAGCCCTCAGCCCCCTACCTCCAGGCGCAGGGTCTTTAGGGGACGGCCAGCCCCCAGGGCCCAGTGACCCCCTTCCCTGACCCAGCAGAAGATAAGGGCTTCCTGCTTTGCTGTCCCAGGTGTCCCATATCTGCCCATATGTGCCCACCTGTCCCATATCTGCCTTCCCCACTGGCTCCAGGAGGACAGGCATCCCTTCTGGTCACTATCCCCACCACATAGCACAGTGTGTGACGCATGGAAGATGCTCAGTAAATGCATCCATAAGAACACACTAATGAACAAACAAAATAAGCAATGAACATGTGCACTCTCAAGCCAGTGATGAAAACAACCACCCGAGCCCTGGTCCCTGACCCAACAAATAACAAAGGGAATAATAAACTAAAAATGGTACTATTTACAGGGTATACGTGCTATGCGTCGGGTACGGTTAACAAGTGCTTCTCGGTAGCCCTGTACAATTAGGCCCCTTTTACACACAGCAAGGATGTATGGGAACCCACCCTGCCCTGCACGCCCAGGTGCCTGGCTCCTAGGCCCAAGGCCTCAAAGGTGGTGGTTCCCTTTGGTTCGGGGAAGCAGAGCACGCCAGAGTTAAGGACAGGTGAGCTGAAAGGGGCTGAAACGGCAGGAAGGACTGAGGTTCCTGGAGAAGGGGAAGGAGGTGCCCCTTGGTCTTCCTTGAGACCCTCTTTCCAGCTAGTCACCTGACCTGCGAGGGCTCTGCTCCAGCTCTGAGAATCACAGGATGCTCCTTCTCTCCTTCAGGAACCCCTTCAACACCTACGGAGTACGCACTCTTCCCAGCACTGGGACTGAAGCTACCTTGGGAGGCCTGGTGTTACTGAACCCTCACAATGGACAGCCCGTGGCTCGCAGAAGTCGTGTGAGTCCCCTGAGGTCCTCCGACCAGTTACTGACCGAATCAGGCCTTGAACCTGGGTTTCCTCCACCCCGATTCCGAGCGCCTTCTCTAGGATGGTGCATTCTGGGGACGGCTCTGTATCGAGGGGGTGGACACGGCGTCTGTCTCATCCTTAACAGAGGACTGTTCTGTCACCAAACTCCCTGCCCCTCTGGCTGGTCTCAGCGCAATGACCCCGTCCCCCAGGGCCCAGGAAGGCCAAGCGCTGTACTGACCGGGATGAGGCGTGTGCACGGCACCCAGGAAATGCTTTCGGAAGGAACGAGTGAGGCAGGAGAGACACACAGTGGATCTGCCAACCTGAAAGAGTCCAGGAGAGCGTGTGTGGTACGCACGCAACCTCCACGCGCCTGACAAGGTCCTGCCCTGAATCTCAGAGTGATGGGCAACAAGCGGAGGGCCCCTTCATTTCGACAGCTAGAGCCAGGCAGAGAGAGAAAGCGAGCCGGGGACTCCGGTGACAGGAAAGAGATCCCATGGCCGAACCGCCGCTGGTTCTGATGCCACTGGAGACCGTCATCGTCTTACAGCTGCTCGCTGAGAAAAGCCCACTCGACAGGTGATGTCGAGAAGTGGAAATGACTCAGAGAAACTTGTCTCTTGTCAGTCCTAAATTTGGGCATATCAAAGATAGGTTCATAGCTTCTTTAGCTAATAAAACCATTTATAAAATACATTAGAGTCAAATTTCATTTGTCTAATTATTCCTCAGGGAATGACTCACTCCAGATCACCAAGATTCCCACACTGTTACTCTTTTAAGCATCAGAACCTTCTGTGGAGACAGAAAGCAGACTGGTGGTTGCCTGGGACTGGGGAGGCTGGGGGGACTTGGGAGAGTGATGAGTTCAGGATGTGGGGCTTCTTCTGGGGGGAATGAAAAGGTTCTAAAATGATCATGGCGACAGATAGCCAACTCTGAATTATACTGTAGGCCAATGAATTGTATATACTTTAAATGGGTGAACTGTGTGGCATGTGAATTATATCTCAGTAAAGTTGTACCAAAAAAAAAAAATCCATATCTGAATTAAAATGGAGAGAGACTCTTCTCAGGCACTGCACTAATGCATTAGTGTATTACCCACTAACCTTTTCTTAATGATTTAAGATCAGTGCTGTGTGCATAGTTTTTAGTATCTTGTATAATGTGGCAATCTTCTCAGTATTATAAGATACAGAGTGGTTTGACCTACCCTGCACAGCGCACTGTTTTTTTCTAAAATCGGTGAATTTACTTTCACCATAAAGCTTGGTGGTTAAGCTCATGTACTTGGGTCATGTACCACTTACTGACTGTGTGACCCCTGGTGAATTACAAGATTTTTCTGTGCTTCAGTTTTTCCACACGTAAAATAAGAGCTTCAACCTACATGGGAAGTTGTGATGATCAAATAAGATAGGGTGTACAAAGCACTGGATGCTGTTCCTGGTGGTGGTAAGCCAGACTGAAATTCAGCTATCCATCAACACTGTTCCCACTGGCTGGCTTCCCAGGTGCCTCAGCGGTAAAGAACTTGCCTGCAGATTCATCTGCGTCCAGGGGCTTCCCAGTGGCACTGAGCCAGAACAGGACACAAGCCTGGTGGCTCAGGAAGGAGATGCAGGAGACTCAGGTTCAATCCCTGGGTTGGGAAGTTCCCCTGGAGGAGGAAATGGCAACCCACTCCAGTATTCTTGCCTGGAAAATCCCATGGACAGAAGAGCCTGGAGGGCTCCAGTCCACAGGGCTGCAAAGAGTTGAACATGCCTGAGCATACAGAAAGAGCACTGTTCCCACTGCTGTCAAGCCCCTCTGAGCCATAGACTCAGAAACCAGAAAACCCCCAAAGTGTGCTCAGTGAGGTAAACAGGGGCTGGGGTGCAATTTTGTGATTAGACTTTGGGACATGCCATCAGATGGCTTTAAGCTCCAGCGATATTGGCTAGTTTGTCCCAGTTCATCCCTAAACAGAAAAACCTAGATGAGGTCGCCCAAGATATCCTGGCATAAGGAAGGCTCGTGCCTAAGGAGACCTGGGACCCCGAAACACTTGGGGCTCTCTCTTGACCATACGTGTGTGCTCAGTCGCTAAGTCGTATCCGACTCTTTGCAGCCCCAGGCACTGGAGCCCGCCAGGTCCCTCTGTCCATGGGATTTCCCGGGCAAGAATACTGCAGTGGATTGCCACTTCCTTCTCCAGGGGATCTTCCCAAATCAGGGATTGAACCCACGTCTCCTGCATGAGCAGGTGGATTCTTTACCACTGAGCCACCAGGGAAGCCCCTCTCTAGACCACTGATTCTTAACATTCAGAGGTCACAGACACATCTGAGAATCCGAAGAAAGCTATAGATATTTAGCCTAGGAGAGTGTGTGTGTGTATACATACAAAACTGTACCCATGTTTACAGGAAAATCTTGAATTCCAGAAGAAGCCTGTTTAAATACGTTGGCTCTAAACCTCACATAACCCTAGCATCCTCAAGGTTCAGTGGCTAGGTCCCAGTGCTCCCAGAGCAACTGGAACAGAAGGCCCTCTGACCTTGGCCAGATAAACAGTCCTGGGAGCTGACTGCCGCATCCAAGTCACTGCAAACATCTGCATCCAGGGGCTTCCCGGCGTCATTGAGTCAGAACAGGACACAAGCCTGGTGGCTTGGGAAGCTGCTACAGGGCAAGGCCCAAATGCCTTGCTGATAAGCAGCTGGGGAGTTTCAGACCCAGGGCAGCTGCCTGCCAGATAAGATCCTTTCTCTGCCAACAGAAGAGGAATCTTAGGAGCGGTGCTAGAGGCAGGCCGGGCCATGAGAGGGAAATCGAAGGAGCTGGAAATCCCCCAAACTCCCAGGACTACTAGGACTTGGACAGTGAAATAAAAAATGAAGATTCTGCCCAAATACAAGAAGATGGAGCTGGAAAGGGGTAGAAAAGTTGGGGGCAAGGGAGGTGGGTGGACCATGGATCAGAGGCTGTTAAAAAATGTTTAGATACCATAAAGATACAAACACTGACCCAAGGCAGCCATACTTCCAGGCAGAGGATCTATGAACTGCATTCTTCTTCCAGCTGGAAGGGACCTGCACCATCTCTCCTCATCAGATCACTGGGCTGTACTTGTTTCTTTGGGCTTGGTTTTGCCTGCTTTTGCTTCTGTACCACAGTATTAAAATCCCCATCATGTGCCCTGGTCTTTATGAAAATACTTTTACAACAAACAATTGGTGGATGGGGAAGTTGGCATCACATCCAGATTTGCTAATAACTCCTGTGTATGATTCCATCTGCTTAAGTAGATGGTTGAAGAAACCCATTCTCTTGTAAGCCACCGAGGTAAATTGTCTTTCTGATTCTCTATAGCATCAGAGAAACAGTGTAAATGGAGTCATGACTGAAACTACAGCGCGATTTTATGTAACTTCTGAAAAGGGCCATCCTGCCTTTCCCTCATGGGACACCGAGTCCTCTCTGATTTCATTTGGAGCCAATTCCTTTTCCTTCTTCAAACGGAAGTAAAAGTGTTCAGGCAAACACTCGTGATGCTACAGCAGAGTGGTACGAACAATGGGACTACCCACCTGGTTTAGTTTCTTTTTCCTGCTCGCATCTCTTCAGATTTTCCACTGTTGACTAATCAATGTGGAAATTCTAAGGAACCAGAAGAAAAACAAAAATTAGAGCCAGACATCCCCTAGGGCTGTAAACTGAAGCAATCTTTTACGAATACAAGTTAACAATATCTATCAATCTATTAACTGTGTACATCCTTTGGCTCACTCAAACATCTGAAAATTTATCCTATAAACAGGTTCACATAAGTTTAAAAAAAAAGTCCAGTAAAACATATTGTGTAAAAGTAAAAAAAAGAAAAAAAAGAGGAAAGAACTTAAGTTACTAGGAAAAAGAGTTAAATTATGATATCAACGCAGGGAGGAACTATACAGCCATTATAAAGAACAGGGGAGATTTTGTTGTACTGACATGGGAAAATGTACATACTCTGGTGTTTAAAAAAGTGTAAAATTGTATATACTATTGTCTGTTTAGTTAAAAATGAACATGATTGTTTATTCTTAGAAAAAAAGTACAGCATTTGTGTATATACACACTTTTTGTATCTATATTAGAAAAAGGCAAACAGCAAACCAAAAACAGCAGCTCCCCCTGGGACTCAGAAACCGAGGGGAGAGGAATGAAAGGCTTTCAATTTTTACACGAACTGTTTCTGTTGCAGCTGAAAACTTTCATTAGAGGTACACACATCTTTCATAGTCATTATACACGCTATTTAAATGCTAAAGTATCAAGAGGAAGGGCAAAAGACATTTTTGGACTAAGACTAAGCAAGTTTACCATTGACAGACTCCAAAACATTCTCCAATACAGAGTATCAGTGTGATTTTAGGATCAACAGTGAGCAATGAGTAACACTGAGTTACAGGGTACATTTAAACAAGTACCGACTGAGTGAAACAAAGCTAAATGAGGAGATAAAAACAAACTTGACAGTATTTGACAATGATAACATGTAAGATGGAACCGAAATCAGAGATAAATATTCCAAGGTCCTTGATTATTCAGGACAAAGAAATGCTATTTTATTTTAGATAACTCATCCATTATGTATACTGAAATTTTAAAAACAACAAAATACAGAAATAGAACACAAGAGTCCAAACCAGTTAGTATGCTCCTGGGTAGAAAAGTCTAATTATCCCAAAATGCCATCCTTACCAAATTACTATATAATCTTAATTAAATTCCAATAAGAATACCAATAGGTTTCTTGGATGGGGGAATGAAAAAAATTACTTTAGAGTTCATATGGAATCAGTTCAGTTCAGTTCAGTGGCTCAGTCGTGTCCAACTCTTTGCGACCCCATGAATTGCAGCACGCCAGGCCTCCCTGTCCATCACCAACTCCCGAAGTCTACCCAAACCCATGTGCATTGACTCGGTGATGCCATCCAGCCATCTCATCCTCTGTTGTCCCCTTCTCCTCCTGCACCCAATCCGTCCCAGCGTTAGAGTCTTTTCCAATGAGTCAACTCTTCGCATGAGGTGACCAAAGTAAGTATTCAAGAAAATTAGCCAAGGACTAAAGAAAATTATGAAAGGTAAATAGAGGATTTGTCTTAAAATTTTAAAAAGTTACTATAAATACATAATAATAAAAAGATACAGATTTAACAGAAGAATAGACAAAATAAGTTGTGGGCTAGAATACCAAATTCAGAAACATACCATAAAGGAACTTATTAATGACAAAGATGGGTTTCAATACAAAACAGAAAAGATGGCGTATTTAATAAATGCTGCTGGCCTATGTAGAACAAAGCCTGATCATTACTCCTCACTATGCACAAACATAAATTCCAAAGGGATTAAAGGTTCAGGATTAAATTAATGAAAGCCATATAAGTATTAGAAAAACATTTATTAAAATATTTATGTAACTTTGAGGTGGGGAAATTATTCCTAAACAAGGCAAGAAATTCAGGTACTATGAAGAGCAATACAGAAACAAATTAATAAATAATAGATTAGGAAAAATATTTGCAACACATTTGGGATCTTTAATACATAAACACATTAAGAGCTCCTACATGTGCTTGAGAAAAGGCAAACAATTCATAGGAAAATGGGCAAAGGAAATTCACAGACGAGGAAAATGAAAAGATCACTTAACATGCAACAATCACAATCTCACTAAAGAATATACAAAAGTAAGATGTCATTTCCCCATCAGCTTGGTCACAAATAAAACAAGAGAGATGGAGAGAGAGATGGACAGAAGAGAGAGTTCCTAATGCTGGTAAAGATTTAGGGAAATGGAAGTGCTCACATATGGCCTAGGAGAATGTAAACTATTAGAACTCTTTGTAAAGTAGGATTATATTATCAATCAAGATATCAAGTATGAATACCTTTTAACCCAGCAATACTCTTTTTGAAAATATAATCTATAAAAGTAAAAGCACCAGTGAAGAAAGATATGTACATGAAGATATTTAATGCAACAAGATTTTTAATAAGAAAAAATGGTAGTAACTCGAGTATCTGCCAAAGGAGAACTGGTTGAATATATTGTGGTACCTCTAGATCTACAGCCCTGAAGTTATTTAAGCGTGAACTGGATCTGTACCCACCCAGGATGTATTATTTAGTGGGAAAAATAAATGGTAAAATAACAAAGTACAACCCCACTTCTGACAAAACACAATAACCACATACATACACAAAATATCCATCTACACGGGAGCTCGGCGAAAGGTATGGAAGGATGTACACCAAACTAACTACCCTGGTTATCTCAGAAGGATGGAAATGGGGAGCAGGAGGAGAGGAGAGATTATAAACTTTCTCTGCATACATCTTCAAATTGTTCAGTTATTTACAATGAGCACACGCATCTCCAGGGGAAATCAATGAAGAAAGCAAAAACAACAACAAAGAAATAACCACACGAGCGCAGAGCCATACAGCACAGCAAACTCTGCCACACGCCGCCCGTTCATCTTCACGTGGCATAGTTAAGTGTACTGCCTCTCACCTTTTTTTTTTTTTGGCCAAATAGAACAGGTCTTCCAACCTATCATTTTAACAGCTGGAAGACAATTTATCTAAAAAACATTTTTTTTGGCCATGCTCTGAGGCATGTCGTCTCTTAGTTCCTTGATCAAGGATCAAACCCGCGCCCTGGGCATTGGAAGCGCCCAGTTTTTACCACTGGACAGCAGGGGAATCCCCTGGAAGACATTCTTAAAAGCTTCATGAGATGGGGAAAAGGTGCACTTTTTCCCCTAAGCAGTTATGTGTTTTATTTTACTTAAAAAAAAAAAAAGCTCCCCTTTAAAAATCCACTGCCCTGCTCAGGAGGTGTGTGGGCTGGTTCCGCACCGTTGACTGTTTTCTGTGGCTCCCTGCCCCCAGTTACCTTCCTCCCCAAACCCAAATAAATGCACTCCCAGGCGCCTGTGTCTGCCGGGAACCAAGGCCCAGGAAACCGCAGTGGCTCTGCTCACAAGGCTCTCGTGGCCTCCAAGCAGATTCTCTGGCTTCGATATCAAATGGGTCCTGGAATCAGAGAAGTGAGATGGATTGTTCTGTGACCCATTCTGACGGAAGCAGAAAGGAAGGAGATGGTTTATTCCAATGGATGAAGGGAAAGAGGAAAGACCGCTCACAAGCAGCTCTGGAAGGCGAGCCCCCTAGGTGGACTCTGCCGCTTCCAGGTTACCTGGAAGGGTCCAGTCTGCCTTTTCCTGGTGCCGGGCTTTGCTTCTGGCTTAATTTTATTTCATTTCACTAATAAGAAATCTTTCACTGAAATAATAATGATACCGCATGTGTCTATAAGACTTCGTATTTTACAAAGCACTTTAAAATACTTTATCTTTTTTGATCTTCACAATGACCTGGGATCAGATCAGCATCATTCTCCTTTGGAGATGAAAATGAGGCCCAGAGAAGTTAAGGATCTTCTAAGGTCACACAGCAAGTTGGTGATACAAAGGCAACACAAACTCTGTTCTCCAAACCCAAGTTCAGTAGGGAGCTCACATTTGAAATCAGAGAGAAAAGGAACTAACAGGCAAGCCAATGAATGAAAACACTGGCTCTTGGGAATACCAGATTTTTCCTGCCCCTTATGAAAAAATTATAGACCAAGAGGACTATTCTATGCCACCTCAGGGATAAATTCTGCTCATACACTGGAATCCAGCTACTGAAGAAGAGAAGGAAGATCCTTCCTGGGTCCCGTCCTCATTGCCCCCATCTTCTCTCTTGCCTTCCCCTCTAGGCTTTAGCCCCGCTGGCCTCCTTTCAGCTTCCCCAACATTCCTGCCTCCGGCCTTTCACCGGTGTTCCCCTTACCTGGAACAGTCTTTCCCAGAACGCAGCATCCTTGCGCCCCAGCCCCCTGCTCCCGCCTTAGCTCTCAGCATAACCGGCTCCTCATCTGGGTTCAAACACCTCCTCTTGCGGCAGACCTGCCCTGACCACACACTCCTCTGCACCCCTCACTCGTCCTGGGTATTTCACAACACCACTATCAGTCCTGGACGCTACGGGTGAGGAGGGGTCATGGCTGTTCCGTGCAGCGCTCTCCAACTGCCAACTCGCCCAGTGCCTAGCGGATATTAGGTGCTCAATAAACACTGGCTGGATACGGGAAAGAGCTCCTGAAATGAATCAAACACTCAGCTTAAATGCTGCTCTGTCAGGCTTCCATAGCGCTAGCCCTCTCTTGGGGCACGTGATCACACATGTTAAGAATAAGAACTTTTTTTCCTATCAGGCTGGGAGCTACTTACAAGTCTCACTTACCCTGGTATTGCCGACAGCACCTTGCTCCTAATGCTGAAAACACAAGAGTTCTTAATGATGGATGCATTCACACATCCATACAGGAAAATATCAAGGAAAGGGGGGTCCTTAACCAACGGCAGACCTGGTTTCTCCCACCGCCCAAGGGGAGAGCAACACAGAACCTGAGCACCTCTGAGATACACAAACAAGGACTCTGCCCGGGGAGAGGGTAAAATGAGCTCAACTCCCAATGCAGCGGGTGTGCGCCTAAGAAGGGGATGGGGGCAAAACCATGGATTGCGAATGGGAACTCACACAGGTGAAAACTTCCCGGTGGCTAACTGCAAATGCAGATCAGAGACCTAAAAGATTCATGCTCTTTGACCTCACCATGTCTTATTTAAAACTCAGAGAACTGAAATTACTGGGTGATGATTTCAGTATGTTTTTCTGTACTGTCTGGCTTTTCCTTTCCATGGGGGTGGTTTAGTCGCAAAGTTGTGTCCCACTCTTGCAGCTCCATGGACTGTACCTTCCGGGCTCCTCTGTGCATGGGATTTCCCAGGCAAGAATAATAGAGTGGGTTGCCATTTCCTTCTCCAGGGGATCTTCACAACCCAAGGATTGAACCCATGTCTCCTGCATTGTAGGCAGTCTCCTACGTTGCAGGCAGATTCTTTACCGGCTGAGCCACTAGATCTAGCTTATCCTTCCATGAAGGTGTTCTAACTTTGTACTCCGGAAAAAAAAAAAAGCCACAATAAATGTTGTAAAAACAAACCAACAGAAAGCCTAGTGGTGATTTTAGACGACAGAATCACCCATCCCGAGGATTCTGTGTCCTCTAAGTTGGGGCCGTTGCATTTTCGTGAAGAGCTCCTTTCTATCCTCTGAAACCCTGGGGGATAGGAAGGTGCTGGGGGTGAAGGCTTCACCAGGAGCAGCTCTCATTTCTCCTTAAGGCAAGTGCTGGCACAGCTCTGGGCATCAGGAAACGGAGGGGAGCGTGGGGGTAATCAACCCAGCTCAGGACCAGGACCTCCTCCACCTGCTGCTGATCCGCCATAATTATTCACTCATCTGCCTGTCCTCACGATGCTCCGCGAACTGCACCAGACTGTCTCCGCATCAGCCTGCTCCTCGAGCCTCGTGCTCAGGGCCCACCAGCCCTCAGCACGGTTCCCTGACTGGCAGGGCCCGCAGCCATGCAGTACTAAACAAAATAACAGACCCAGGTCCCCGGGACATAGTAAGAATGCATTAGCAACCAAATGCTTCATTATTCGAGTACCCTGAAGGTCCATTATTCAGTTCAGAGGAGCCAAGTTGAAGGACAGCAATTTCTTGGAAGATGAGAGACTACTTTTACAGTTAGGAGATGCTGGCCTCCTCCGGTCAGAGCGGATGGGTTTATTATCATCGGCAATTCAGAATCACTTAGTGCGGCAGCTGAGTGCAACTCCCAAAGAAACCATTCTTTGAAGGGGCAGTACTTAAAAGTTTTCATGAGGCGTTTCTGAAAGATTTCCAGGAGGTAGTGAGCTCAGCCTTGGGCCTGATTGATGACTTGTTTCCGAGAACCTTAGACTTTCCACGTCTGTCTCCACTTAGGAATCACTCCTGGCCACTCGTGAAAGCCTGGTGGAGTGGACTGGGGGAGTTCAGCTGCCCGTTATGCTCAGAAAGGCACGCCTGCCACCAGCTTTTCCCTTTGGTCGCTGGGTGGACCGGGGACCTCTGGTATCAGGAAAAAGCACCCACTTCAGCTTCTGGCCTCAGCACTTCAGTGGGTGACAGGAAACGGTGCTGGGGCTCGGGTTAAAGAGCCAGCATGGCAGCCCCAGGGCCATCTTGGCGGGGGGTGGGGGTGTGAGAGAGAGAGAGAGAGAGAGAGAGAGAGAGAGAGAGTGTGTGTGTGTGTGTGTGTGTGTGTGTGTGTGTGAAGACTGAGGAATTCAGAGATGACTTCCGGCTCTTCACACAAATGCCATGCTGGGACTGAGGGGCCAGGGGATGCCAGCTCACATCCTAGGATGTGAGCTAACATGTCAGCTAACATTCTCTTTCTGGAAACCATAAAGCGGCTAATCCTGAGCACATATTACTAAGTCAGCTAAGCGTGTTGTGAGCTTTAAGCTGCTTTGTCCTCATGGCACCCCTGCCTGCCTGCTAAGTTGCTTCAGTTGTGTCCGATTCTCTGCAACCCCGTGGACTGTAGCCCGCCAGGCGCCTCTGTCCATGGGATTCTCTAGGCAACAATACTGGCGTGGGTAGCTATTCCCTTCTCCAGGGGATCTTCCCTGGAGACCCAGGGATCGAACCCCCATCTCCTGCACTGCAGGCAAATTCTTCACTGCTGAGCCTCTAGGGAAGCCCTGGCACCCCCTGAGGTAGGTAAAATTGTGACCCCACATTTCTGAGAAAAGAAGGGGGGTGGGGAGGAATCTCTCTGAGATGGCTCAACCTCTCATGGAACCCTAGACTGTCTAAGATGACAGACAGACACTGGGGACAACACCCAGCCCAGGGGCCACAAATACAAGTGCCCACAGGGGCCAAGCGCCAGGCAGGAGCCTAGAGAGCACCAGACAGACCAGGCAAGCATTCACATTCAACAAAAATAAAACGCAAACCAGGTACCTTCCTTCCACGGTATCACTTCCTCCTCACCACCAGCCCAGGAGAGGGACGGACTTTTCAAGCAGCTGAAGTGTCGGGGCCCTGGAGGCTCGAGGTTCTGGGTGAGGCTGGGACGGTGCCCACACGCCGGGGCGGTGCCCTGGCGGCAACGGTCCACTTTCAAAGGGCTCAGCTGCCGGGAGGAGATACGCTGCAGCTCTCAGATCTGCCACGGGGCTTCACGAGCCCTCCAGTTCGCCACGATCTTAATCCAGTCAGTTCAGTTGCTCAGTCGTGTCCAACTCTTTGCAACCCCATGGACTGCAATACGGTCTTAACCCAAATAGTCTTAAATACTGCATCTTCCTAGGGTTAGGGTCTCTGATAGGCTCTTAAAGAGAAGAAAAACCCTTCAACTGCCAAGACCCGGAGCCTTGGAAACCCAAAGTCCAAGACCCGACAGCTCTTTGCTTTGCTTTGTACTCTGGCCCTGGCTAACCTCTCCCTGCAGTGCCCCCTGCAGCATCCTGGCCTGGAGGAGCCCAGGGACAGAGGAGCCTGGCGGGCTACGGTCCCCGAGGTTGCAGAGTCAGACCGAAGCGACTGAGCAGGCACGCTCACGCCCCGTCTCCCCGCAGCAGTGCGGACTGTGTCGAGGTGAAATGGAGAGGGGAGGAAGGCGAACAGAGATTTCCCTCTCCTCTTCTCCCTCCCGCTGGCCAAGCTAGGGAGTGGGACAGCGGGCCTGAAGTTGAAATGGAGTATGATGTGTCTCCTCTGTACCTATATCCCAAGTTCTCTACCAGGCAAGGAGGAGACGAGGCCTGCGGTCCAGCGGAAGCAGTGAAGGGATGGCACGCCAGCACAGCTCAGGTGCGACTCCCTGACGGTCGAGAGGGGGATTCGGTCTCTCACAGCTCGGGTAAACACAGGAAGGAGGTCAGGAAAACACGGGAACACATAGTGGAGAGTGACCCTGTCGGTGGAGTTGGGGAATATTGACACCGACCGCCTGGCGTTCTGTGAAAGGGTGAGCGTAACACAGAGCCTGGCTCTCACCAGGCGCTCAATACTCGCTGTTGCTTCTTTTTCCTCCTCGCTTCCTGATATACACGCACATACACTGAGGATTTCTCCTTCCAGAGCACAAAATCTGACAAAATTTAAACTCAGCAAGTAACCACAGTGCCTATTTGGTGTCCTCTGTTAGTTCTCCTAGAGGCACCAGTTTTCACCCACTCCGGGATGCTGACAACCAAGGGCCCTTTGTTCCTCGAGCCCTAAGGGCTCCTCAAAGGGGAAAGGGCTTCGGTGGTTTCTTTCAGGCTGAATTTAGGAACAGAGTTGACCTTGAGCAGCACAGGGGTGAGGGGCACCGATCCTCTGGGCAGTTGAAAACCCAAGTGTGACTTTACAGTCGGCCCTCCGTATCCACGTGTCCGCAGCATCCTGGGCCTGCATCCGTGGATTCAACCAACATCAGATCCTGGTTCTGTAGCGCGTTACTTATGGGAAAACATCCGCAGGACAGCGGACCCTCACGGTTTAAAGGCATGTTGTTCAGATGGAGTGCTCATCTAGTTTCGCCCCTCATTTAGGTACAAACAAGGGAACTGAGGTCCAGAGAATAAAACACCTGCCCAGGGCCCCACAGTTTCCTTGGGTGGTCGTTCTGCTGTATAGTGGCTCTTGCTTTTTTTTTTTCTTTTTTAAAGCTGGAGGCTTTCTTCTTTAACTGTGATTTTTCAACCATTTTTACCTGCGAGGAGGGTGAGCGGCGCACACACAGCACCTGCAAGCTTTGTATCTTCAGCCACCTGAGAACCCTCGGCTCAGCCCCGGCAGGTACGGCCGCCCCCCACCTCCTGAGGGCCTCCCTCGGTTTAAAATCCTGAGGACAGGACCCAGCAGAGAAAATGCCCAAGGGCTTACACAGTCGTGTTTATTTTCTAGGAATAATCAGAACTCTTTTTTTTTTTTTTTTAAGGAAGCAATTAAAAGATCAGAAAGCCAAAGGTAAAGATTTCTGTCTTGGAGTTTCCTGGGCAGTTCCTGCAGCACTGGGCAGAAGTGATGAGGTAACATCATGAAATCTAACCATCTCTGATTCTTAAACTGAAAATACCCCCTGCTAACCCTGAGAGTGGCAGATTACAGAGAATTCTCATCGGCAGAGAAATTTCTCTCTAGAAATGTTTAAGATATTTGGGGGTCCCACCTTGGTCATCAGAAAAATAAATCAGCTTCCCCAAACACCAGTTTCTAAGGGAGGATTTCTTTCCTCATCTATATTTGGGGCAAGGAGCTACCTTTAAAGCCCGAGCGACTCTGCCCAAGTTCTTTGGGAAACAAAGTAAGACAGCGTTTGACTGGAGCCCTGTCTGTGAGCCTTGAAGTTCAGACTCTAGCCCTAGGTGGTTTCAGACAAAGCCATGGTTTTCAGAGCAATAATATATCATAATATAAAAATAGACACTTGGTGACCAACGGGCTGGAAAGCAAACTCTCCGGAGAGCCCTGCCTCCCAGTCTGCTTCTCCCTGGGGGTGGGGGCGGCAGAGAAGAAAGTCCTACTTACGAGAGCAGAGAGTTCCTTCCAAGTCCCAGCAGTCCTCGGTCAGAAGGGAATGTCGAATTTAAGGAGCCAGCATTCAGGATGCCTCCCTTCAGAGGGTAAGCAAGACTAGCAGGGCAGGCCGGCAGGGGCAGGCGGGCTCTCTCGTGCCCCTCTCTTTCTCTCTCCCTCTCTCTCTCCCTCTCTCCTAAATGAAATGCACTTCGAGGTTTTAGTGGGTGTTTCCCACGTCTCGGGCCAAGTAAGTCCCCATTTGTTGTAACCCAATGCTCAGCCTGATGATGTCAACCACTCAGCTCCCTGGTTCAGTTTCCACCTCTCTGTCCACAGGAGAGATCCGTTTCCTCCGGACAATGAGCCGCGGGGGCTGTAACTGCATCCCGGGCTGGCACGTTTGCCTAACATCCTTCCTTCCATTTTCGGCCTCAGTGACAAAAGGCTTCCTATTCGCTCCCTGGGCCAGGGCTCCCGGTACGAATCCCTTTGCCTCTTGGTCACTGCTGACCCTGGGCTGATTCAGTTTGCTGTGCCGTGGTCCAGTTCACTTCTTGGGTGTATGATAACGCTAGTTAGGGTGGGGAGCCGCACACCCCCACCCCCACCGCATACCGTCCCCATCTTTTTTCCTCCTGTTCAATTTTCCAAGCTGTGGAATTTCTCCATAAAATTTCCTAGGTGCGTGCTGGACAGAGGGCTCGAGTCTGTCCTTTTCTTCGAAGATGGCACGTGCCCACACCGGAGGCTTAGAACAGGCACTGGGCTGTTGCCTGGGAACTGGGCTCTGGTCCCCAACACGCTCCTAACTGAACAAATGACCCCACACACGTCACCTCTCTCTTTGGACCTCAGTTTTCTCATCAATAAAACGAGAGTTTTGGTATCTTCCACTTCTAGAATTCAGTAACGGATGAGCTTAATCAACAAATTCACCATAAGGAACTTTACTACAAAGACGCTGACCACAGGCTTGAGGGAGGGAGGAACGCTGGAGGGGTCAGAGGCTACTGCTCAAGATGCCTGGTTCAGCTCAGGCTCCTTCAACCCCCTTTCTGGTGGAGCTGAACAGTTTCTCTGGGAGAAAACCCCCAAGAAATCACTGAACAAGTCCTGGGGGACATGGAAAGAGGCAGCATAAACTATGAGATAAGATAGAGCAGCAAGAGAATTTAACTGTCCTAAGGGACTAACACGAAACAGTCATGGTTACGAGAGATAATAAGTAATCTCCTGCGTCTGAAGAGTGCTTGATAAGAAAGACAAATAAAGCCTCTGTGCTTTGATGTACAGTGGGAAGCAATGTGACATGTATAGCGATTTTGAGCATCAATTTCGGAGCCAGGGACGCAGCAGCTCTGACTCCTATGTGAGTTAACTTCTCTGAACCTTTCTTTTTTTAATTGCCAAATGGGACATGAGGGCCTCCATTTTGAGGACACTAAGAATGAAATAATAAATGAAAGGGACCTGAAGGTATTTGGCCACGTGAGTGACGACAGATGGTGGCTCTCACTTGCTGTACACGATTCTCCTTTGAGGACTTCCCTGGGCGTCCAGCGGTTAAGATCTGCCCGCCGATGCAGGGAACACAGGTTTGATCCCTGGTCTGGGAAAATCCCACATGTCTAGGGACAACTAAGCCCACGTGCCACAACCACTGAAGCTAAACTCTAGGGCCCGTGCGCCACAAGAGAAGCCACCGCAGTAAGAAGCCTGTGCACCACGGCGAAGAGCAGCTGTCGCTAGGGAAAGACCAGGCACAGCAACGAAGACCCAGCACGGCCAGGAATAACAAAAGAAAAAAATTAAAAAAATCTTTGACTCTCACTTGAGAATTAGGTCATTGCTAATCTCCTTTTCCTGGATAGGAAAATGAAACAGAGAGAAGTTAAGAGATGTGCCTGAGGGCACACGGCTGAAGAGGAGAGGACCAGACTTGGAAAGGAGGCTTTGAACTCCTCCTGAGGTCAGCACAGAAGCCACGCAACAGCCAGTGCTTCTTCCCAAAACGGCTACTCCGCCGAGCCGGGCCCTCAGTTCTAAACGGGATCATCCCCACTTTGGGAAACAGGCGAAGCTTCTTCAAACCAGTGGGGAAGCAGTGGGAGGGACAGTCTTCCTGGGTTCAACCAGGCCTGGGGCGGGGAAAGGTCGTCAGGCTGTTGGCTGACAGGAAACACAAACACTCGGGCAGCTAGGTAAGAGGGGTGCTTACCTGCTTTTCTACCAAAATACTGTGTGGCCTGAGGCACGTCTGGGCTTCAGGGGCTCCTCCCCTCAAAGACGCAGACCTGATTTGCCTTAAAGCCATTTGGGACTTAGGCCCTGTTGGGAAAGAAGCTATTTATAGGTGGGAGGAAGGCTGTGGCAGTGTGTGGCTGAACAAGAATTTTAATGAGTGCTCAGAAAACTCTGGTGTTAATCAGCAAAGGTCCCAGGAAACAGAGTGTGTATTAGGAGGGAGTGTGCCGCTCCACAGGCTTGCCCACAGGTTGGTGTGAGACTGCGGCAGAATACAGGGGATGCCAGCCTGGTCACCCACAGAGAGCGGCGGTCCAGAGATGGGAGAGGCCGCTCCCTTCTCGTCCCTGGACCTTCTGCCTGGGTAGGACCCTGCCAGTTAGCTTCTTTGGGCTTTGGTTTCCCAATGGAAAATGAGAATAATAACAGCTTTCCCCCTTCAAAGTTCTTGGGTGACTTATAGCACATAGTACAAGTTCAAAAACACTTGTAAAAATCAGCTGGCACATCCTAAAGACATCATTTTCTCAGTCTGACTCAGTGCCACCACCCTCTGCCCTGAGCACGACGTGACAATGAATAAGGTCAAGAATGTCGGGAAGCCAGAGAGGAGGGCTGGTGTTTGTCTAGAAAGTCAGGATGAGTAAGGAACAAAGCCTCTGACGTTCTCGCAGATACAGTCTGCGTGCGGGGCCCGGAGGCGGGGTGGTGCTCGGCTGGGCCTTTAGTCCAGACATTTGAGTGGGCGTCAGGAAGTGGGGCCAGATCCTGACAGGTCAGTCTACTGACATCACCCTCGGCGTGCTGAAGCACGGTTTGTCACTTGAACGAAAAATACTAGGAAGGCGCTCATTCATAAAAACAAAGATAGCGTTTTCCTTGACAACACGCATTCTGTCACACGAGCCCCGTGGACCGAATAACCGTCCATTTATGACAGAAGCCAAGAAGAGAGAACTGTGATGACATCGGCACACCCGGCCTGTCCTCTACTGACCACGGCAGGGGACACGCTGCGTGGACCAGGGCCACGCGCCGAGCTGTAAAACCCCCGCTGGATGGCATCCTTACCTGAATTGGCGACAGGAAAGTTATTCACGGTCTCATCCGAAAGTTGTGGAAACCGATGCGTGCCGAGGTGGACTGGCCGGGCTGCCTGGAGGGCCCCCTGGAGTAAGAGATTGAGCCTGTGCTCCAAGTCGGGGCTGCCTGGGCCAGACCTGTCTCCTTGAGCCCCTTCCTCTGCTGCCTTCTAAATGCTCACCTGGAGGAACTCGGTGGACTTCCCCAGCCAGCAGGACTGGCCCCATTTGAGGATAAAGGAAACTGGCAGCTTCGGCACCCAGGGCTGGTCTGCAGGGCCCAGAAGCCCCTTGACCCCAAAGCTGCCTTTAATTCCCATCCCCTCACCCCTGGTCCTGAAGGGATTTCTCCCTGAATTTTCTAAGTACTTGATCTGTTTCTCTCTTAAGAGACTTATCCTTTTCTCCTTCGAGGCATATTTATATCTGGACAGAGCTTATTCTGCTGTAGAATTTGAGCTTCTTAAGCAAAAGCTCTGTCCAGTTTATGAGCATTTTGTACATGTCATAAGACATTTATTAAAATAAGGAAATTCATAAATAACAAAAACTTGTACTGAATGTTTTTCATATATCAGATGACATTCTAACTGCTCTACATAAATCACCTCATTTAATCTCGACAAGGATCCTATGAGGCAGGTATATTTATTATCTCCACTTGACACAGGACAAAATTCCAGACACGGATCACCTGAGTAACTTGTTTAGATGGTAACCGATGGATATCTGTTGAAAGGAGAATGTGAATGAATAAATTCTGGCCACCACTAACCACCCACCCTCTGGGCTTCCCAGGTGGCTCAGACGGTAAAGAATCCGCCCGCAATGCAGGAGACATGGGTTCGATCCCTGGGTCGAGAAGATCCCCGGAAGAAGGGAAAGGCAATCCACTCCAGTATTCTTGCCTGGGGAATCCCCATGGACAAAGAAGCCTGGCAAGCTATAGTCCATGGAGTCGCAGAGTTGGACAAGAGTAAGTAATCAAACACACACGCAGGCACCTACCCTCTAGTCCAAACACCTGTTGTTAAAATACAATTAACTTTTCACCCACTCAAAGGCCAGTTTCGGCTGTCATGCCGTTTCAAACGCACTTATTCCCTATGCCACACAGCTGTAAGTTTCCCTTTTTTCCAGACAAATATAATTGAGAAACATATGGCCTGAGATTTAATAAATCAAAGTAGATTTTGTTTACTTTCGAATTGGAATCATACTTGCTTATTGTAAAAAAGAAAATAAAAATAGGAAAGTAGAAAAGATCAGAAAAAGAAAAAAAAAGGAAGGTGACCCATCATTCTATCACTAGGAACAGCCTATTAACCTCCTGGGGGCACGGACCCAGAAAGGATTGCACCATCATTCAAAACAGGGGTGGGGGTGGTTAACTTCACAAAAGATTTGCGAACACCACACTGCCCCTCCCTACCTTTTCCAGCCTTCTTAAAGACCTACCTCCCCCTAGCACGAGATGGGTTTCAGATGGGGGCAGTTACGGGAGAGGTGGGATCTCCAACTCTTGAGTTAAACAATCTTAGACGTGTTGACTTTTAGAGCTGAAAAGAGCATGTGGTCTCCTCACTTTTGAGATGGGGAATGCCAGGCCCCAGAAGGCAGGGGTATTTTCTGAGGATGAGCAGTCTGGTACTCTAACAGGAGGAAGACCTTCTGCTGGCTTGAGGCGCGCTCTCTCTAACATTGCGCTGTTGAACACGCATCTGATTGGCCCCACCCATTTGTTTGTTTTTTTATTTTTTTAATACTTATTTATTCTCTTCATTTTGGCTGCACCAGGTCTTAGCTGTGGCATGCGGGATTTTTGATCTTCCTCGCAACAAGTGGGATCTTTAGTTGTGGTATGTGAAATGTTAGTTGCGGTATGTGGGATCTAGTTCCCTGGCCAGGGATCAATCCTGGGGCCCCGGCTTTGAGAGCAGAGTCTTAGCCACTGGACCTCGAGGGAGGTTCCCCCACCCTCTTGTTTTGGTTAACTGCTACTCAGCCATCAGATCTGATTAAACGTCACTTCCTTCTGGAGGTCTCCCTCTGAACCACGTGGGCTCCCCCACGCATCGGGGTCTCCAGGCACCTTCTGCCTCTCTCTCCTAACTTGCTAACACAGGCTATTGTTAACACGTTACAGGTACTGTGGGCATCACAAGGTCAATGACATGTCTCCTTCATTCACTGGTACAGAACAGGAAACTCAACAAATATTTTCTAAACACACACACATATCCCGGGTTGTCCAGGCTTAGGTATGTACGTGAAAGTCAATCAGTCCTGTCCGACCCTCTGCAACCCCGTGGACTCTATACAGTCCATGGAACTCTCCAGGCCAGAATACTGGAGAGGGTAGCCTTTCCCTTCTCTAGGGGATCTTCCCAACCCAGGGATCGAACCCAGGACTCCCACATTACAGGTGGACTCTTTACCAGCTGAGCTACAAGGGGAGTCCAAGAATACTGGAGTGGGTAGCCTATCCCTTCTCCAGCAGATCTTCCCAACTCAGGGATCGAACCAGGGTCTCCTCCATTGCAGACGGATTCTTTACCAACTGAGCTATCAGGGAAGCCCTTAATGCAATTGTTTGATGTTTTAAAAAAAAAAAGTACCATGTCTTCTAAACTTTAAACCAGGCTTTCCCTCTTGTCAGCTAGAATCATTAGAGAACAAAAGATTTCACTCCAAATAATTTCTAAAAGATGTTCAGGATGACAGAAGATGAAGTCCAGAGCACAGGGACAGAAAAGCACCCGTGGAAATGTGGGAAGCCCAGGGAAGTTCTGGGACTGGGGACGGTGGGCATCAATTGGATTTGGGAAGAGGACTGAAAATCAGGGGACCCACTGAAGCCCTTGTGTCAGCCAGCTGCCCACAACAGAGCCGCAGCACATGGAGGGTCAGCAAGCTCTGCAGAACCCCAGGCAGACGGGAGGGCTCTTTGAATAAACGGAATGATCTGCCTTGGGGTGAGCTAGGGCTTCGAGTAAGAGAGTGGGCATCCTCATTTTAACTTTTAAAGGACCTTCAGAATCAGGTGCCCTACAGTAGGATGCACCCTTCAGGATTGTACCGAGAGCTTCCAGCAGCTTCCTAGGCAGCAGTAGGGTCTCTGGGGCAAACAGACAACCAGTTCCGGAGGAACTCAAGGCCTCACTCCTAAAAGGAGGCTTTTATTATCGACTATAAATGGCAGAAAGAAAAAACTATCATAGGGCATCTGATCAAAGCCAACAGCATGAGAGAGACTGAAATAAAGAGAAAAATAGACTCCACCATGAGTAAAAAGGTTCAGACAAATGGTAAGCTTTACTAAAAAAAAATTCTTTTGTCTTCAGAGAGATTCTGAAGATCCTGTGTCCATAAAACATAAAATAAACAGACAAAAATGGGCTCTTAGAAATTAACGACATGAAAACTGAAATTGACAATTAAGGAGAAGGGCTGGAAAACATAAAAAGGAAATCTTTCAAAATACAGGGAAAAATATTCATAGGACAGAAAAGGATCTTGATATAGAACAACAATCCAGGAAGTTCGACGTCAGACTAAATAGGAATTCCAGAAAAAGAATAGAATAGAAAGTATAACAGGAAGTTATCTAAGAAATCATGAGGAAAAGTTCTCAGAGACAAAGGGAGACTGCATCTTCAAACTGAAAAGCTTAAAAAAGCACCAAGAGGATGAAAAAAGACATAATGCCTTGATCTTTCAGAATTCAAAAAGGAAAAACAGCTACACCTTTGTAGAGAGACAGATTATTTCAATAGAAAAGAATCAAACTGCTATCAGACCTCTTGCCAGCAATGCTGGTGCCTGAAGAAAAGAAGCAATGCTTTCCAAGAAAAAAGTTCAAAATGATTCGGGACGTAGAATGTATATTCAGCTAGGCAAAATATAAAGACTTTTTCAGAATTGCCAGGACCTAGAACAAGTTTACTTGTACACGGTTTTGTCAGTAAACTTCTGGAGGAGAAATTTACCTAAACAGGGGTTTAAACTAAAAAGTAAGAATTTGACAAGAAGGGTCTAACAAGAGAGGTGAAAGACACGTCAAGGATGATGGCGATGATGTTGAAGCAGGTGGCTTCAGGGCCTGGCTGACTCTCGGGCCTGGGGAGCGCCAGTCTGATTAAAGCAGGAAGGTGGAAGCTCAAGGGAAATGGACCTCATGGAACTCCTTGACAAGCCTGCCAAAAACTGTACTTAAAGACTACGGGAAGTGTGGAAAGATTCAGCCCGATGGAACAAGGAAAACTGAGCATATTAAAGCAGAAGCAGCAGGTCCAGAAAAACCATCAGACAGAAAGAAAAAAAATAATTAGAATGTTATTGGCTTGGTGGTAAATAATATTTACAGTGCCGTAACACTGAAAACACTGAATATGAATTTAACCAAAAAACTGTGCTGCCGGAAGGAAAGGGAGAAAAGAATATGAGCAAGGCTGAGGTGTCTGAACAAAGGCTAAGGCCTCACGCACCAGCCAAGGAGGTCAACAGGCCATGTCGAAAGCTGACAAATAAAGAAAGAGCAGCAAGGTTGCATGTGGCCCTTGTTTGGATCTGATTTGAAAAACAAATATTTTTAGTTCATCGGAGATCTTTGCTAGTAATAACGGATTATTAGCTATTTTATTGCATAATAATGGCAGTGTAGTTTTTTTTTTTAAAAGGAGTCCTTATTTTCTTAGAGATATATGCTTGAGTAGTTATTGATGAAATGTTGTCTAGAATTTATGCCCAAATTATCTGTGAGCAGGGGGAAAATGGCCACTAGCACAGAGGAAACAAAATTGGTCATGAAACCTGGGACTGAGCAATGAGTGGTCCAAGACAACTCACTGTACTATTCTATGATAACATGTTTGAAATTTTCCATAATAAAAAAATTTACAAGAGAGGGAGACAGCTGTATACTACTTAGATATAGGGAGAGAAATACTAGCCCAAACAGCTAACAGGATCAAAAGTGTGTGCTCTTGGGAGCAAGAAGAAGGGGCAGGAGCAGCAGACAACTGTTTTCTAGTGTAAATTTATAAAGATATTTGACCTCAAAAAGAACAAAGCAAACCTGTGTGCAGGTGTCATTTTGACAAAATTTTTTTAAAAAGTAGTTGAAGGCTTCCCTGTGGCTCAGTGGTCAAGAATCGGCCTGCCAATGCAGGAGACACGGGGTTCAATCCCTGATCTGGGAAGATCCCACCTGCCACGGGGCAACTAAGCCTGTGAGTCACAACTACTGAGCTTGTGCTCTATAGAGTCAGGGAGCTGTAACTACTGAGCCCCCAGGCTTCAACTACTGACGCCGAAGCAGCCTAGAGCCTGCGCTCTGCAACAAGAGAAGCCGCAGGCCACCAGAGGTGCCTCTGCTCGCTGAAACTAGAGAAAACCCTCACAGCAGTGAAGACCCAGCACAGCCAAAGATAAATAAATAACATAAATGAAACACTTTTTTTTAAGTGAGAGAGGTAATTTTATTTAGAGAAATGGAAAAAAAAACCACTTGAAGGGCTAAAAGCAGAAAAATTAAATGGTTGTGTCAGGTGAGGGAGTAAGCAGTAGACTGATGCCTTTCTGGACTCGTAGGATTTTTTTTTTTTTTTTTTTAATAATTTCATTACTTTGATTTTTTTAAAATGTTATCTATTTTTACCACTGATTGCCATGAGCATTTCGCAGGGCCTTTCGGTAATCTCAACATCTACAAACTGAAGCTGTTTCTCCAGGTGAAGAATCCTCAAGTGGCCAGGGTGAATATCTCCACATGAAATGTAACACCAGGACTGCCATTTATCTATTATCTGCCATTTGTCAGAGCTTTACATGTGTTATTGCTAATCTTCACAACACCGCTGCAAGGCAGGTACTGACATTACCATCTCACAGACAAAAAGACTGAGGCTGAGAGGCACAGGCTCATGGGCTTGAGGTCACACAGTCCACAAGGCCAGACTTCCACTTCCCCACCTCTCCTTTAGAGCCTACTGTTCCGGACAATCCAGGAAGTACTGCTACATCCATTTTCTCATCAACTCCATGAAACAGGACTATCCTCACCTGACAGATGAAGCAATTAAAGCTAAGAAAAGTTGGTTAACTTGCCCGAGGATCCCAGGATTCCTGATCCCAGTCCGATCCTTGCTAGCATTTCTGTCCCCTGTGCCCTCAACAACAAAATGTCAAGATCTTCCTAGGCTCCTCGTGGGTATCTGACATGAGAGCCACAGCAGATGAACGTGGCTGCAGCAGGGATTCTAAGAGAGAGAGAGAGACTTATTTTTTCCAAAGGAAGTAGAGTAATAAACCGTGGAATGTCCTCAGTTGCTCTAACGGCAGCATTTTGTTTGAGTCCCCAGTGGGGCTTTGGAAATGTCAACCGCCTGCCTGCCTCTCTGCCTGGCACACGGCGGGACAGCTGCTGGCATCGGCAGCCCATGGCAGTTCTGACCACCGCACCGCTCTTCTTAGCTCCAACAGAAGGGAACGAGTCACGTGTGCTTCTGCCCTGAAAACTGAACAGCTGTGTTGCCTCAGTCTACTTCAACGACCAGGTGGCCCCGGGGCTTTCTAGAGCTGCTGGGAATCTCAGGTCTGGGCTCCTCTGCCTCTGCAGAGCTGCAGGACAGGCGGGGGCAGGGTGGGAAGCGTAGGTGGGGAACTGAAAGGCCCGAGGATGGGGGCCCCCCGTCATCTCAAGCCCTGGGTACCACGGTCGCTGACGGCAGCCTAAGAGTAGGGCGCAAGCTACTCCTGCTCCCCGGGCAGCTCTGGCATCTGAACAATGACCAAACCGCAGCTAGGGGGGAAGAAAGCTGTTTACTCGAGCTCAAACTATTTATAGCACCAGCAATCTGCACATATTTGGATGACAAATCTCTGGGCTTCAAGTGAGCGGTGCTTCGCTCCTGGACAATTTCACTGAACACATTGCCTCCCCACGCCACCCCCAGACTCTCCTCCCCCACCCCCCCACCCCAACCCACCCACCACCCAATCATGAACACATGCCCTCGGGATGTTTTACTTAAGTTGCTGAGTGAGTTTAAAAAGATCATAAAAAGAAATCGCATTTTAAGAACTAGTGACACTTAATCCATTTGTCTACGGGCTTAAGCTACACAATATTATTCTAAGGCTTGAATCAGACATTAAATTCTAATACTATGTGACTGCTATAAAAAAAACAAAACTGAAATAAAAACAGGACCTGAATGAGGTCTGTAATTTAACATATGCTGTATCATTTAATGTTGCGGCTCCAAGCTTAAGACCTAGGAAGAGAATGTTTCTTATGACACAGTTTGTGTGGGATGATGAAAGGCTTTACCGAACAGATCCGCAAATAATATGCAATCATAGATACATTACAAACAGACAAAGGAGGTCTTCTTACCCACCACTCTGGGGCAGAAGCAGATGCAGGGTTCAGAGCTGGGCAGGCCCCCTCCCCTGGCCGCCAAGCAGGAGAGGGTCTGACTGTAACAGAAAGAGGTACGGAGCCCTCTGTGTAGGTTTAACTCACAGGAGGTACTAGATCCTTGCCAACAAATTCGCTTGGAAAAACCAGCTTGTCTCTAAAAGCTGCCTTGTTTGTACAGTAAAAGCGATGCTTGATCAGCCGTCTCCCCTGAGCCAGGCACTGCCTAATTCCGGAGGGGGACAGCGGCGGTTGATGCACATGGATATTGGCTAACACGCTGGCGGCTTCAGTCCTATTACACGGTGCAGGCGGGAACCGGCACAGAAGGGGCAGGGCGAACGGAGGGCGCGAGTGTGCGGGCTGGTGCTGGACCGTCCAGAGGGAGAGGGGGCAGAAGGGACTCTCGGAGGTATCAGCTGGTTTTCTCATCTCTTCCCCCTGCCTGCGAAGCTCCTTAGAAGACGAACAGAAAGGTCTCTAAGACAATCTCTTAACGCCCCTGTTTAAAATGAGGAGAAAGGTGCTGGTGACGGTGAAGAAAAGAAACATGCCTAGACACAGAGGGAATGGAATTTTAGGAAATTTTTTGCAGGTCAATTTGTCAGTATTTAGTCAATATATGACCCCCACTTATTTTTTAAATTTTTTAAATTTTTAAAAATGGAAGTGTAGTTGATTTACAATGTTGTGTTAATTACTGCTGTACAGATAGGGATACAACTGAATACATTCATATACATTCTTTTTTAAAAAAAAAACTTTTTTCCATTATGGTTTATCATAGAATACTGAATACAGTAGGACCTTGTTGTTGACTCATTCTATATATAAAAACTTACATCTGCTAACCCCAACCTCCCACTCCATCCCTCCTCCATCAACCCCTCCCCCTTGGCAACCACCAGGAAACACCCATCTACCTATCACATCACTTTAATTGTCTGAATAGCACTGTTCTTTTTCCTGTTCATTAATCTGTTTACTGCCAGCCTTTCACTGTTCCCTCCCCTACTCCCACATTAAAATGCCAACTTTGTAAGAGCAGGGGCCAGTCTTTCTAAATATACTGCTCTTCCTATGTGTTGGACACTGGCCAGGGACATACCATTCATCATCTCTTTCAGTCCTCATGGCCACAAGAGGTTTCTGTTATCAGGTCCACTTAACATAAGAACAAACAAAGGTTCAGGTTAAGTCTGTGTCTGACTCTTTGTGACCCCACGGACTGTAGCCTACCAGGCTCCTCCGTCCAAGGGATTTTCCAGGCAAGAATACTGGAGTGGGTTGCCATTTCCTTCTCCAGGGGATCGTCCCAACCCAGGGATGGAACCTGGGTCTCCCGCACTGTAGCTCTAAGTCAAGTGAGTGCCAGCAAGTCGGCAGTGGGAATGTGAACACTGGTGTGTGTGTGCACGCTCAGTAGTGTCTGACTCTTAGCAACCCCATGGACTGTAGCCCACCAAGCTCCTCTGTTCATGGGATTTTCCAGGTGAAAACACTGGAGTGGGTTGCTATTTCCTACCCCAGGGGATCTTCCTGACCCAGGGATCGAACCCGCATCTCCTGCAATGGCAGGAAGGTTCTTCACCACTGTGCCACCTGGGAAGTCCAAAGCTCTTAACTACTCTTCTCCAAATGAACCAATATTTCAGTGTATACACTTTTTAAAAAAATATTTATTTATTTGGCTGTGCCAGGTCTTAGTTGCGGCATGAGAGTTCTTCAGTTGTGGCATTCAGGATTTTCACTTGGGGCCTGTGAACTGCTAAGCTGTAGCATGTGGGATCTAGTTCCCTGAGCAGGGACAGAACCCGGGCCCCCTGCACTGGGAGCAGAGTCTTAGCCACTGGACCCCCAGGGAAGTCCCATCACCATGCACACTGTCTGACCAAGCAATTCCAGTTTTGGAAATTGATTACATGGAGATAATCAGACAAGAACACATAGTTAGATATATCTCAATTTATCACAGATTGCTTATGTAGCAATCTATTGGAAATATGTTTAGGCAAGTCACCAGTTAGCCGTGAGCCTCAACTTTGCTTTCTGGTAAACAGAGGCCCCATCTCAGAGACTGTGAGAATTTTATGAGACAAAGGACTGTACCTGGCTCACGATCACTGTTTTGTTACTGTATGCATTTAAATCTCTAAAAGGATACAGAATATACCAAACTGGGTTACAGATTTCATTAAGTAGTATACTTCCGTGTTGTTCTAATTTTATAAAATGCATATTAGTGTTATACTCTTCAAAAATAAATATATTACTTAAAAAAAAAGATAATGAGGAAAATAAAGTTGGAGGAACTTAAGCAGAAGAAAAAACTCAGTTTTTAGGAGAGGGAAACTAGTTTAGTAGATCTCAAATAAAAATGTTCCTGCCTTTTTGTTCTATGTAAGAACAAGATCTTCAATGTGCTTATAGGCTCTATCTCATTGCAGAGTCTACATTCACAGTGAAGTGAGAGCAATTCTTAATAAGAATACAGGTCTAAAGAATTTTTTAGATGGCTTCATGAAATTTAAGGAGATGCATGTACAAAAAGAAGAAAGTCTTTATAACCACATCTGCCTTCTGAACAGAAAGGTTCCTGTCAAGTGGAAGGCCCTCCTGGCTGCTAATCCTCTTTTGGGGTTCAGCCATGCAAAAAACGACAGAAATAAAAGCTGAAGGCTTTTATTGCCAAGTAGCTCTGCGCAGTAATGAAAGGTGAACTGGACTTCTAAGGGAAATCTGTGAGAACAGCAGAAGCTGATGGAGCTAGAAGCCCGGAAGATGTCGGAGGTCTGGGTTTTCTGCCACCGTGACCTCTTTCTGGGATTTTCCAACATCAGCAAAGATGATGACACAGATGCTCTTTGTGGGTGTGCTCTGTGTCCCTGATGGAAACCCAGAAGGGACTGAGTTTCTATTATGAGCTGACAGGCTTAGAAACAGAAAGAGGGGGCAGAGATGACCAGGAGAATATAAGCCACTCCTGCTTCAAGAAGGAATCTTTACAATCTTGGGGAACTTTGGACTTCTACACTGCAGGAAGCCTGAGGTCATGGTGATCTACAGCACGTGAAGCCAGGGGTCATGCTAACCTGATTTAGATCTTAAGGTGCTAACTCCTCCTGGTTACGGTATGGTTCATTAATCAAATGGGATCAAGGTACGAGTCAATATGAGCATGTGTGCAGGAAAATGAGTAGGCTAGAGGACTCCACCCCATTGAAAAGCTTTCCACAGTTTGTACGGTGATTTCTAATTATTTTTGGTCACACACTCCTTTGAGAAGGCAATGAAAGCTAAGATGCTGCTCTTCAGAAAATGCCTGTCTTCAAATGGATCTGATTGGGTCTGTGGGAACCCTTGAAGGCCCTCTCTGGATCCATGACAGGTCCAGAGATCAAGCTCAAGAATTCTTGCTCTAGGGAAACCACAACAGTGTTGAAGGACACTGCTTGTTGTTGACCGTAGGGACCACAAGCCATCTTGTAGTTTGCAGAAGGCCTAAGGACACTGCCAGCGTTCATTCGTTTATAAACATTTGCTGGAGACCTAATACACCAGGTCCTGGTGGTGTAAATGCAACGTGATCCCTGTATTCATGGAATTCCGGTCAACTGAGGGGAGGAAATGAGAAGAAAGACCGCTACAAGAGGATGGGGTGAGCCACCTACGTTTGAGACTAACCTCACCCCTCAACCTTTGGCTCCAGGATTTGTTAATTACAAGTGAAACAACAGGTGGGAACAGATTTACAGGAATACTGAGGACAAGCAGAGGAAAGCAGCCCCCGATCAGGACACTGGGGCCGCGGAAACAGCCAGCTGGCTCTTCTGTGGACTTGGGATTTCCCTGTGTCTGCATAAAAACATCCCATCCCCCCACAAAAAACTGAGCTTTTTCCTTAAAGAGTAACCATGGATTTTTTTCAATGTTACATTTTTAAAAAGGAGTTAACAATAGAGCTCTTTTCCTTAATAAAGAGTAACCATGGATTTTTTTCAATGTTACTTTAAAAAAAAAGCAGACTCAAAGATTCTTCTGAAAAAGTCATCTATGCTAAGAGAAGCCTATGTCCACATGGCCAGTTTACTTTGTTAGATCAGCAATTATTTCCCAGACTCTGAAATAATAATACTTGATATTTGCATTACATGGGACTTTCACATGGACTGTGTCCCTTTTTCTACAAAACATCCTGTCACAGATAATTATACTCCTATTTTATAGAAGAAGAAATGCAGGCAAAGAAGGGCAGAGAGACTTGCCGAGGGTTATTTATTTTTTTTCAACTTAAAAAATTTTTTTATTTATTTATGCCTGCACTGGTTCTTCATTGCTGGGCTTTCTCTAGTTGCAGCAAGCAGGGCCTACTCTCTAGTTGTGATGCATGTGCTTCTCATTGCGGTGGCTTCTCTTGTTGCAGAGCACCAGCTCTAGGCTGGTGGGCACAGTAGTTGTGGTACATGGGCTTAGCATCCCAGCGTCATGTGGAATCTTCCTGGACCAAGGACTGGACCTGTGTCGCATGCATTGGCAGGCAGATTCTCAACCACTGAACCACCAGGGAAGTCCACCTAGGGTCATATACAGCTTTAAAGTCCTACAGCCAAAATAAAAATACAGACCCACCTAAACCACTCCAGTACTCTTGCCTGGAAAATTCCATGGATCGAGGAGCCTGGGAGGCTACAGTCCATGGGGTCGCAAAGAGTCGGACACGACTGAGCAACTTCACTTTGACTTTCACCTTTTCCCAAACTTTAGGGAAGATGACAGTAATGACAGAAACAGGCACATCAGGAAAGAAGCAGCTGTGAGGGACAGGGCAAGGGGAGAACCGTGGCATCTTTTAAGTACAGGTGTTGAAATCGTATGGACTTAAAGGAAAATCCTGGCTCCCTCCTCCACTTCCTAGCTGTGTGACCTCAGGCTTCACCGCTCTGAATTCTGTCATCTCATTTGTAAAACGACGAACGTAACAGTGTCTGTCTCATTTGAAAGTAAGGAGGCGGAGGGGAGAACAGCAAGTAGAGTAATGTGGAGGCATGCTAATTTCATTTTGCACAGAGGGAAGTTAAAGGATACAGAGTGAGTGGGTTAGGACACTGGCCACTTCAATCAATACAGTGAACCAAATATCCTGAAACCTTCCTCCCAGACACCTCTGCATCTGTCTATCCTATCTAGGTGTTTATTTTTATTACATGTATTACTTTTATATTTTTGTTAAACTGGCAAAGGAACCATAATAAATAGTAATGTTATAAATAATGTAAATATATATTTCAGAAGAAAAAAAATTGTATTTCATGATGACAGGAAAAGGTATTCTGCTTTAAATGTGCTGTATCAAAGATTTCTTTTTAACGATACTCAAGTGTTGTGGGGCTCTGGGAACATGTAGGTAAGGATGGAAACTGGTACAATAGTCCTAAAAGGCAATTTGGCAACATATGCAGAAATTTTTAAAATTATACATGCACAGGTTGGAGGGGTGGGTTGTGGACATGGAAACTGTACTTTCGACTCAATTTTGCTTGAACCTAAAACTGGTCTAAAAAATAAAGTTTACTAATTTAAAAATACGTACATGCCCTTTGACCCAGCCATTTCATTTCTAATAATTTGCTTAGAGAAGGCATTATGGATGTGTGCAAAGATGAGACTCAAGGTTGCTCACTCCAGCACGGCTAAGAACAGTGAAAAACTGAAAGCAATCCTAAAAGTACATATTAGGGAGTAGCTAAGTAAACTCTAGTACATTTATAAAATGAAATATTAAGCAGAAATATAAGTACAGAAGCAATCCTGATAACATGAAAAGTCTCATTTAATGTTTAAGTGTTAGTCGCTCAGTTGTGTCTGACTCTGCGACTCCATGAACTGTGGCCCGCCAGGCTCCTCCATGGAGGAGAACTCATCTATGGAGTTCTCCAGGCAAGAATACTGGAGCGGGTTGCCGTTTCCTTCTCCAGGGGATCTTCCCAGCTCAGGGATCGAACCTGGGTATACCTGCATTGAAGACAGATTCTTTACCATCTGAGTCACCAGGGAAGCCCCATTTAATGTTTATGCATGTATATATATATATAAATGGGCTCATGTTTGTAAAAGGGAAAATAGTATTTCTCATTAAAAATGAATGAAACTATTAGTAATATCACAGATACTTTTTATTTTCTTCTTTCAGTTTATTGGCATTTAAATTTTTTTCTGACAAAGCATTCTTTTTATAACAAATATACAGTATTATTTCTATAAAAAGAAAACATATAGAAAGTTACTTTTGAGTTCCTTTGGTCAACATATACCAACTGCTACAAATAGGAATACACTCTAACTTGTGAGAGAGACATTGGTAGTTATTCATAATAGTGAAAAAAGACGGAAACAGTCAAAATATCAAACACACTGGCCATTAAAATAATGGAGAGAGACATGAGCCATGCTCTGTCAGTGCCCTGCTCCTGACCCCTATCCCCCTGACCTGGCCCAGAAGGTTGAGCTGCCAGCCTGGGCCTGGCACAGAGGATCATTCCTACACGTGGACGTGATGTACAAGATGTACAAGAAAACCAGAAGGACCAAGATCTGTAGAAGGAGCAAGAAGAGGAGCACTGAAGGTGGGGGAAGGTGGGGGACGTCTTCAAGCTCTGCCCGGGTCCCTCAGCCATGACCCAGGCCACCTGAATGACTGGAATGATCGACAAGCATAAGGAGAGAGAAAGAAAAGGAGACAGGATGGAGGGAAGCAGGTCCTCGGAGAGGAAAACAGAATAAGTGAAGAAAAAGGAGGATTTTGAGAAAAGTGAGACAGAGGTGACAGTGTGAGGCAGGGCCTGTAAGATGGAAGTGCCCTGAGCAGCCTCAGAGCTCCTTAGACAGAGCCCCGCCTTGAAAGCTTTGATGAGACAATCACAGAGAAAGGACCCCGGAGCCTTCTTCTCATTTCCCATGATGGATTGTATTGCTCCCAGCAGCTCCGTGATACTTATACATCCAGTGGATTTCAATACAACAAAAGATTAGATCAAGGACAAGGCTGATAGCCCATTGAACTCAAGGTAGCTTCAAACTGATGTGCACCACTGTCATGATTTATAAAAGACTGTTTATTAAAGGGATGCAAAGAGGCTAATGTGTCCACAGAAGAAAATTCTTTGCCAGGAAAAAATTCCAGGCCAGGAGCAGTGCAGTCTTTAAAGAGAGCAGACTGGCAAAAGATCAAAGGGATCCTCCCTCTGCCATGGGAGGACAAAGGCTGTTGGCTGAGAGATAAGAAGACTCTGCAGATACTTAGGTTGAAGTTTTTTAAAGTTCCAATAAGGAAAACAAAAAGAAACAAAAAGAAAGATGATACACTTAAAGATAAATTTAAAGGCAACAAATTAGAAACAGAACAAAAGCAGACAGGATGCTTCTATGAGAGAAACTAGCCCAAGCTGACCAAAAGCCCATAAGTAGTCAGTTTGAATTTGAGGAAAAAAAAGTTAGAGAGGAAAAATACAGAGACTTCTCTATCCCATGGATCCCATGATAGGAGAACCAGGTTATTGCCTTGGGCTTCCCTAGTGGCTTGACTGGTAAAGAGTCTGCCTGCAATGCAGGAGACCTGAGTTCGATCCCTGGGTTGGGAAGATTCCCTGGAGAAGGGAATGGCTACCCACTCCAGTATTCTTGCTTGCAGAATTCCATGCACAGAGGATCCTGGCGGGCTACATACAGTCCATGGGGTCACCAAGAGTCAGACATGACTGAGTGACTAACATTTTCACTTTTCAAGATCAGAAGACTTCAAAGAGGGCTAAATATATTACATGTGGTCAAAGAGGGGAAGAACAAAGTTTCTGGTCCCTACAATTCTAAGGCACCAACTACTAACTCCATTTTTACAAATTCAGTAAGAATGATTCTGATTTAATGGCTTTAAGCTACAGGAAAGACTGCTCTTCCAAGGACTCTTCAGTAGCCATTAGTCTCTGGCCACATACCAAGATTATCACAGAGCGTTTCTTGGACTTCTAACCATGGAACCCTCTTATGAGCTGAAGACACTGTTTTATCTGAAGCTGAGGGCTAAAAGGGACACATTAACAGAGCAAAGGCAAAAATAAAATAAAACATTTTAATCACAGAAACAGAGCCCACAGCTTCTTTGTTGTTGTTGTTTGTCTCAGTCACTCAGTTGGGTCAACTCTAGATTAGGTTGCCATTTCCTTCTCCAGGGGATTTTTCTGACCCAGGGATCGAACCCACGTCTCTTGCATTGAGAGGTGAATGGTTTACCACTGAGCCACCTGGGAAGCCCATAGCTTCTTTGGACTCTAGCAATCAATACAGGTTTGCAGCACTGAATATACTGATCAACGCTGACACTCCCGGTGAAGCTTTTGACTGAAGGGGCTGATGTCTCAAGGGAACCCTGATGAGGCCATCATGTTACTCAGGGAGCTCCAAGAGGCCCAGAATGAATGTTGGAGCTCTGTCTGTCTCTTAGAAGCCTCTTGCACAGAGTGTGTCTCCCTGAACAAGTCACCAAGAGTCTTAAAAAACTTGCACAGCAAGTAACTTCTGTTGCAACTACTCAACTCGTCACAGTGCAAAAGCAGCCATAGACCATGTATTAAACCAGTGAGCATGGCTGTATTACAATAATAGCTTACTTACCAAGACAAATGGCAGGTCAGATTTGACCTGCAGGCCAGAGCATGCCCACTCGTCATTAGAGGATGGGATGCTGGTGGTCAATGGCATGTAGCGCTGAAAGAGTTGTAAAAGTCATCCCACCTATGGCCATCCCAAGTAAAGCACATACTGAAGGCAAACCTTTTTCAAACTCAGGTGGTGGTGCTGTAGGGCAATGACGGGCATGAAGAATATAAAAGTCATGAAAGTGCATTTAACTGCACTGAAGACCTTAAATAAAATTATGAACCCAGGTTATAGAGCTGTTCTGGGGCAGAGTTTCTGATGTCCAGCATCTAATGCCACTTGTGCTGAATAACTGAGTCAAGGCAGCAGTGGTGTGTTCTCTAAAACAGTCCTCCTTAGTGTGACTGGGCATTTCTATGGAAACACTGCCCCTGACAGCTTTATTTCCATCTGTGTAATGTTAAAATCCAGACTTATCAACTTCCTGGACACTGTAAACTACTTCTTCTTAAACCAGCTAGAGTGGATTTTGTGGCTTAGAAATTCAATTTTCTATTTACAGCTGGTGTATAAAAAATACAAGTGATTTTGTATATTGATTTAGTATTGAGCAAACTTGCAAAACTTTCAACTTTAATACAGTAATGTTTATATAGAATTCTTCTGTGGTTTCTATATAAACAATCATGTCATCTATAAACAGTAAGTTATTAATTCTTCCTAATACTTAGACATTTCATCTTTGTTTTCTCATTTCAATTGCTAGAACTTCCAACAAATGTTGACTAGACATGATGAGAATGGGCAACTCTGGTTCCCGAACTCAAAGTGAAAATTTACCATTCAGTATGATGTCTGCTGTACCTGTTTTATAGTTACTTCTTCACCAGATTAATAAAGTCCCCATCTATTCCTAGGTAGCTAAGAGTTATTGTTGTTGCTGTTTTAATCAGGAATGGATGCTGAATTTTATCATGCAATCATCACTTTCCCCTTTTAATGTGTCAGCAAATTATACTGAGTCCTCCAGGTGAAATGAATCTTGCATTTCTGAAATAAACCCAACTTGGTCTTATTCCTTTTGGGCTTCCCTGGTGGCTCAGCTGGTAAAGAATCTGCCTGCAATGCAGAAGACCTGGGTTTGATCCCTGGGTTTGGAAGATCCCCTGGAGAAGGGAATGGCTACCCACTCCAGTATTCTGGCCTGGAGAATTCCATGGACTGAATATCCCTGGGGTTGCTGAGCGACTTTCACTTCACATATGTTAGAGCAAACTGTATTTTCCAAAGATGGCCTCAACAATATAATCCCATCCCACATGCTTTTACAACGTGACCTTGACACCCTTCCCACTGGGTGGTAGATTCTATGATCCTTTCCCTGGAATCGGGATGGGACCTTTGCAATTTTTTCAACCAAGACAGCACTATGGGTGTGGCAGTATGTGAATTTCAAGACCAGATTATAAAAATGCTAAGCACTTCCAATTTGCTCTCTTAGGACCCTGCACTTGAAACCCAGCTGCCATGCAGTGAGAAAGCTTGAACTACCCCACTCCGGAGACCACAAGGAGAGGTCACATGCAGGCACTGCAGTTGAGATAAGCTGAGGTTCTACACAGCAGCCAGTGAGGGTCTCTGTGACAGACAGCATCAACTGCAGGACCTGCAAGTGAAAATGCCCCCAGATGATTCCAAGATTTTCTCTGAGACTTCCGAACACAGGGCCCGGACAACACGGAGCAGGGATAAGCTATCACCATTCTGCCCTGTCCAGATTCCTGACTCACAGGATCCCTATCATAATCAAATGGCTGTTTTAAGCCACAGCATTTTGGTTAGTTTCTTATACCACTGTAGCAAGTGAAATACTGGATTTTGCTTTGCTAATATTTAGCTTAGCAAATACCCATGAGTAATATGGCCTGTGATTTTTCTTTTCTCATAATGTCATTATCAGGTTTCTTAGTTTTACTAACCCCTTTTTCTACTCTCAGGAAAAGTTTGTATAATATTAATTCTTTCTCTCTTAAATGTTTGCTATAACTTCCCAGTGAAGGCATATAGGACTGCAATTTTCCTTGTGGAACGGTTTTAAATTGGTGATTTAATTTTTACTAACAGTTATATAACTAATAAATTTATCTATTCACCTAAATTTCTAAAATTTTTGGCATAAAATTGCTCATTATAGCTTACCTTGTTCATAACTATGTGATCCTCCTTTTCACTCCTGACTGGTTATCTGTACCCTTTTTTCCTTTTCTTGATCAATGTTGAAGTATGTAATTTTCATCAGTCTTTTCCAAGAACTAAGCTTTGCTTTCATTGGTATTCTCTATTATACATTTGCTTTATACTTCATTCCTCTTTTCCTTATTCTTTCTTTCCCCTTATTTTCTTTATTTTGTTGTGCTTTTTCTGACTTAAGATAAATATTTGCTCAGTTTTTAGCCCTTCTTCTTCCCTAATATATGCATTTAAGGTTATATACTTTAGAATCTGTGAATTCACCTCTTTTAGTAGTTCTGGGAAATGCTTAGCAATGATCTCTTCAAGTATTACCACTGTACCATTTTTGTTCTTCTTCTCGGATTCCAATTACAGTAGACCTTTGAATGACAAGGGTTTGAACTGTGCAGGTCCACTTAGGTGTGAATATTTTTCAATAGTACATACTGCAGTATTACACAGTCCATGGTTGGTTGATTCCACAGACGTGGAGCTGCCACAGATACAGAGGGGTGACTATAAGTTATACACAGATTAAACCCTGTGTTGTTCAAGGGTCAACTGTAAATGTATATTAGACCTTCTCACTGTATCCTTTTAAATTATCTTACCATCTTTTCTGTATTTTTTATATTTTTGTCTTGTGATGGTTCATTCTGGATCATCATCTTCTATTCCATCTCATAGTTCACTAACTCTCCAGCTACGTAATCTGCTTTTAAATCCACTCTGTTCTTGTCTTCAGTCATTACATTCTTCAGTTCCAGAATGTCTATTTGGTTCTTATTTTTCAAATCTCTTGTTATTTTTAACAGTGTCCAGTTACTAACTGACATGTTCACTCTTGACTTCTGTTTCTTTTTAGATAGTGAATGTGGTTGTTCTGGAGTCTGTGTCTGATACGCCGATATCTCATGGTTTTGAGAATATTTTTATTGTTTTCATGTTCTAGTTCTTTTCATGGGTGTCCTATTTCCTTGTGAATCAATTTTTCACTTATGTGGTGCTCATTATATAAAAAAATTATTGAGAGAACGATTATTCTGATGCTCAGGATGATAACATCTTCCTCTAGAGAGGATTTTGTCACTTGCTTCTATCAGTTGCCCAATGATGCTATTAGCTTAGGGCAATCAAGATAAAGCTTCCCTGGACCCAGAAGCTTAGTGGTAAGGGTATGTTCAAGATCCCCTTCATGTTTTAGGGATTCCATTCAAACTGGAGGGGTGATTTATTCAAGTCTCTATCCTTGAAAGTCAACAAACTATAAACTCTGCCCTCATGGGTGAGTCTACCAAAAGCACTGCTTAACCTCACTGATGCTTTCTTAGGATAAGCAAATGTTTTCGGGGCAAAGATGATTTTGCTAGCAAGGCTTACCTGTCTTGATTTTTTCATTCTTCCAGATGTTGGTATGGGAATCCTCCAATATCTTGCAAAGTTATTAAAGCTTTTGAGAAAATGTTTTTACGTCTTGTCCAGCTTTCCAAACTGTCATCAGCATGGTTGATTCAAATGACCTAGACTGCCATGACTGGAAGTAGAATTCCCACGATATGTCTTGGAATAACTTGTGGCTTTTGTACTATAAAATGGTATTGTCTACTCAGATAAATAAACATATTTTTGAAAAGATAGGAAGTAGAGTGATAGAAAGATACAACACTGAGAAAACATAAACATGGAAAGGAGAAAAGAAAGGGACATTGATTTACCTTTTAGCATTTTATAGAATAGCTACAGGAATATCTTGGATACTGACGAACATGTTACTTTTTAATGGAAAAATAAAAGGAGCTCATCAAAACCTCTTGATACACATATTCCTTGGTAAATCTTGAAATTATATACTCTAGCCATTTGGACTTGCTTTTCCACCTGCTTTGATGTTTTGTGACATTCATAGAATATCTGGTCATAAGGAACTCTGTATCTTGTAAGTCAAAAGAAAGCCAGTGCAGTCTGCAGATTACAGTGGAAACTAGTGAAAACTTCCAAGGATGAAAACAGAAATAGCCATTAAAATTTTACGCATAGGACTTCCTTAGTAATCCAGTGGTTAGGAATCCTCTCTGCAGTGTGGGGAACATGGGTTCGATCCCTGGTCAGGGAACTAAGATCGCACACAACTCGGGTAACTAAGTCCCCAAGCTGAAACCACTGAAGCCCATGAGCCCTAGGCTCCATGTGCCACAACGAGAGAAGCCACCTCAACAAGAAGCCAGCATACCACAGTGAGAGCAAGCCTGCACGCAGCAACACCCAATGCAGCCAAAAGTAAATAAATAAAAAAAAATTTTTTAATATGCACTTAAAAAAAACTAGAATACTGAATTCAAGAGCACACTGAAAGATCATACACTGTGATCAAATTTAATTTACCCCTGGATAAAAGAATGGTTTAACATAAGCAAATCAATAAATGCGACATACTACATTAACAGAAATGAAGGATAAAAATCATATGATCATCTCAGTAGATTCAGAAAAAGCATTTGACAAAATCACCATTCCCTTCATGATAAAAACGCTCAACAAATAAGGTATACAAGAAATGTAACTCAACATAATAAAGGCCATATATGACAAGCCCACAGCTAACATCATACTCAACAGTGAAAACCTGAAAACTTTTCCTCTAAGATCAGGAACAAAACAAGGATGCCCACTCCTGCCATGTCTATTTAACATAGTCCTGGAAATCCTAGCCAGAGCATAGTAACACGTTCAGTGATTTCTGGCACTATGTCAAAAACCCAGATATTGAAATAGTCAGAACATTTAAATGATAAAAGCTTCAGTAAATTCCTAAAACCCCAAACTGTAACAATATTTTTAATACCCGGCTTCTAGAAAAGGGAAATGTCACGTGTATAGTAGGTAACAAAAAAAAAAAACCAATAAGGTGACTGTTGTCCTGTGTTTCATCAATGAAGTTGGAAGAAACACCGCCTGGAAAGCCAGGCATGCTTTCAGGAGGCTTTCTTCAAAATGTAGGTGGCCTGGGACTCCTTCCAGGAAGACCTTGGAAAACCAGTCTTCCGTGCTCTGTGTAGATGCTCCAGATCCTACAAAGCATATAGGGGTTTGTCCTCTGCTAAAAACATCTTAGGAAAACAGACCATTCCCCACCCACCAGCAGACCACTACCCATTCCAGTCCTGTCTGGCTGGCGCCCCTCCCCAGCCTCAGGGCATTCTAAGCTAGCAAGCAGTGAGTGGGTCCTGCTCAAAACCCATCCCTTGGGACTTCCCTGGTGGTTAAGACATCTCGCTTCCACTGCAGGGGGCATGGCTTCGATCCTTATTTGAGGAATTAAGATCCCGTATGCCTCATGGCCAAAAAAAAAAGGAAGGATGCCATCTTCCCTTTGTTGCTTTCCTCTGGATTCCCAGGTGGTACGGTTGATAAAGAATCTATCTGTCAATGCAATAGACACAAGAGATGCAGGTTCAATCCCTGGGTTGCGAAGATCCCTAACAGTAGGAAATGGCATTTGATCCAATAGGAAATTGATTTGGTCAGGAAGATTCCCTGGAGTAGGAAATGGCAGTCTGCTCCAGTATTCTTGACTGGAAAATTCTATGGACAGAGAAGCCTGGCTTGCCATAGTCTATGGGGTCACAAGAGTTGGACACAGCTGAGCATGCACGCTGGCTTTCTCATCTCATATTCCATTTCCTCCTCTAACACCCATCACTGTCTGTCTTCCTCCTCTCTCCCGTTTTCCATCACTCCAGCATACCCCAGGACTTCAAATCATCCTGAGCAGGCTTACCTATGAAGTTGTGTCAGAAGTACATCTCAAAATAACCACTCCCTCCTCCAAAGGAGATCTGTGACATGTGGAGCTAATATAACATTTAAAAAATAAATTAAAAAATAAAGCTCTAGTGGTCCAATGGTTAAGATTCTGCACTTACACTGCAGGGGGCCTGGGATCAATCCCTGGTTGGGGATTTCCAGCATGCTGTGCAGTGTGGCCAAGAAATAAAAAAAATGGAGCATTGGTTACAAGGATAAATATATGTACTTGTCATGCACATTTCACTGTATGGAAAACTTACCCCAGTTAAAATAAGTTGTTTTTAATTAATTAGGTGTTAGTCGCTCAGTCAGGTCTGACTCTTTATGACACCATGGACTATAGCCCTCAGGGCTTCTATGTCCATGGAGTTCTCCAGACAAGAATACTGGAGTGGGTAGCCATACCCTTCTCCAGGGGATCTTCCTGACCCAGGGATCGAACCTGGGTCCCCTGCACTGCAGGCAGATTCTTTACATTCTGAGACAATAAACAGATCCACAATGCTCCTGTCAAAGTTAGCTTGTGCCAAACTTCACCCTCACTCTGCTGTCTTTTGTTGACGCTGGAACTTGTTTTACTTCCTCCAAAGGCAAGCTCTTTCCCACCTTGAGGCCTTCACACCCATAGCCCTGTCCATCTGGTATCTCTGCTGCCATCCGGTCCCATCCTATTGCCTTTCTTCTAGTTACACCTTTCCTCATCTAGCCAGTCTCAGTTTGGGTGCCTTTTCCTCCAGGAAGCCTTCCTTCCTCCCTTCATCCTCATGGACGACCACGTGCTCACACATGCAGGCCAAGGTGCTTCTCTGCTTCCTCAGCATCCTCTATTCCTAACACCACGGCATTTATTAGGAACACACATCAGAAGGGAAGATCCATGACAGCAGGCATCGTCTTTTTATTATTCACTGTTGTAGCCCAAGCACCTGGCACATCATGGATGATCAGTCAATATTCACACAACAAATGTCAAATGGAGGCATAAGGATATCAGTCATTCTGATCTAGAATCTTCCTTCCCCATTTTACTGACTCTAATATACTGCTGCTTGAATTCTGTGTCTGTCATCTCAAATCTGAGTTTAAGGCATGATAGGCTCTGGTTCTATTAATAATTCTGCTCAGGTTTCCTAGCTCAGAAGAAGTTTTCTAGGTTCAAAAAGAACTGAAGTTGAGTTGACAACATGTGTTAAGTCGATTAACATGTACGTTTCAGGCACGTGTCCAGTCTCTCAGCCAACAGAATTGGTTTGTCTAGACAAGCTTTTACGTGAGATGTTTGGCTACATGGCACTGGTCATTCTGGCCACCCCAGGGCAGCATAGACCTTAGCCTTTCCTGAGATGGAATTAATCATGTGACACCGTGACACCTTCAAGCTTTCATCTTTGGAAAGTAAAAAGAAAAAAAGGTAAACCAACTAAATTCCCTAAAAACTCTCTCCCTTGCAAGGTTGTTAGGAGGGGAGGGAAGGAAAATGAGATGGATGAGTCAGTGTGAGTCAGTGTTAAGAAAAAGAAAAAAAAAAACCTCTGCTCTGGTAAACAGTTTGCTCTTTTACAGACAGGATTGGGATTACTCGGCTCCTACTGCTAAAAATACACAAATAACAGGTGGTATATATTATATAAGTAGTTCAAAAACAGAGACTCAGATCACTGACTCTAAAAAGGGAACAGTTAATCAGTGATGGGCCAGACCATCCCTAGGGCTTGTTTCTTCTGGGAGAGGCCCCCAAGACAAAGTCAGTGCTTCCTTTAAGACAATTAAGAGCCTAAATAATCGTACTGTTCATTGAAGTGACTAGAGGAAGCACTGAGCTTCCCTTATAATAACTACCACTTAATGAGCACCTACTATGTGCTGAAAACAGTCCTGGCACTTCGTATTATCCATCTTTAAATTTACAACAATCCTGCAGGATAGATATCATTCTCGGTGTTTTCTAGATTAGGAACCTGGAGCTTACAGAGGTTAAGTGATTTACCCAGGGTTGCACAGTGGCAGTGCTATGACTGAACTCAGATCTCATTGGGAAGTGCTTGCTTTGCCTGGATCCCAGGCCCAATTCAGAAATATACATGAATCACTGCAAAGGCATTTTACCAGGTACCACCTGGGATACAAAGGAACAAGAGGATACCCTATTCTCACGAGAGAAAAGTAAGAAGAAAATGGGACTCTCTAGGAGACAGTCATCGCCATTTCCAGAATCGTGAACAAGGCCTATCACATAGGAGTTGCCCAGGGAATGGTGACCGAAACATATGTAGGAGATAAGGGAGACACACACTCAAAAGTAATACAAGGCAGTCTGTGGCCAAGGGCACGAGAAAGAATGTGTTAGGGGGGTTTAGACTAGATCTTGAAGCAGGGCTCTGAGGAAGACCCACAGCCAACATGGCATTTGAGATAAGCTTGACAAACGGACTTTGACAGGCGACAGTGAAAAGTAAAGAGATCAGTGCAGAACAGGCAGAAGCACTGAGACACATCCTTCGGCACCTCCAGCTAAACAGGGAGAAATAAAGCAATTGAAGGGGCCCTGGGTCTGCTTCAAGTCCCTTTGTGTGGAAAAGCACAAGAATTACAAACACTCCCTAGCTGATTCAGAACAGTACAGAAGACATACTTAGTGGTTAAATAAATTAAGAATTATCATATAGTCTTTCTGGAGCAGAGTGGTGGTGGTGATATAGGGGTAGAATCGAATAAATGGATACATTTGTTCAATTAAATAAACTGAATAAATATGTACACAAATCTAGAACACACGTGCTTCTATTAGAAAAGGAGTGCTGCAGATACGTTCTACCACCTCCATTCCCTCAATACTGAATTGTTACAGTGAGTGCAGTTATTCTGTGAATCCAAGTTTTCTTCTCATTTGACCTATAGCTCTTTCCTGAGGGAACTAGTTAGGTCAATGACTCTCAGTACACAGACACCGCAGGGCCTTTTGGAAATGGGGAAGAAGGGGAGGGCATATTGGGTTGTCACAACATTTGATGGCTTCCTCACTCAAATGGTTATTTAATAGGTGAGGCCCGAGATGTTACAGGTCTTCCTGACGGCTTCTTCCAATGGCTCAGACAGTAAAGAATCTGCCTGCAATGCAGGAGACCTGGGTTTTATCCCTGGGTCAGGACGATCCCTTGGAGAAGGAAATGCCTACACACTCCAGTATTCTTGCCGGGAAAATCCCATGGACAGAGGAATCTGGTGGGCTACAGTCCATGGGGTCACAAAGAGCTGGATATGACTGAGTGTTTAACACACACAAGATGTTACAAGTCCAGCAAACTGTCAGATACTCTTAGAGGAACACTGCCCTTACCCTGGCTATCTTTCAAATACCAAGACCTTCATGCAAGTTGAAAGATGGTCTAAAATTATCTGAGCCTAGAACTTCTTTTCACATGGAACAAAATACTTTTACATGGAGACAGTGTATTTTCCAAGAATGCATGGGGGAGGAAGAATGGAAATATTGCGGATGTAAATATCAAGGAAGATGATGCTCTGCTTTGTATTCATAGGTGAATTATGTCAGTACCATATTTTCAAACAATTCAGCAAAAGTTGAAACACAGACACATATGTTGATAAAGCATATGCAGCAAAATGTTAATGTTGTTTGATCTAGGTATTTGATACAGATGTTCACTGTACTCTTTAAAAATTTTTTTCTGTATGTTTGAAGTTTTTCATAATAAAAATTTGGGGGGGGGATCAATCCAGCCCCCACTAAATGAGAGGTCCTAAAAGAGGCAATAAGCACAGACTCTAGAGTTTTTCTTCTCCCACAGGAGATAAAGTAATGAATAGAACAGGCAAGGTTCCCACTCTATTTAGTTCACCTTCTACTGGGCAAAAGGCAATTAAACAGTAATAATTAAAAAAAAGAGATAATTTCAAACATAAGCAAATTCTATGAATAAAATTAAACAGAGTAATAGGCCAGGTGAACAAAAGTGGGGAAAGTAGGCTACATTAGAGTGGTCAGGGAAGGCTCCCTGGAGGAGGTGACATTTGAGCTGAGATCTATTACTAAGGTAAACTGGGGAAAGGGTACATGGGATCGCTCTGCATTATTTCTTGCAACAGCATATGAGTCTCCAACTATCTCAAAAAGTTTTTAAAAAAACAAACACCATGGCTACTGCTACAAGGCTACTGTGTACAAACCTACATAATATGTATACATACACAAAACTTTTTTAACTTTAATAATCTGTTCTATTTAACCCAGTATTTCCAAAACATCATCTCAGCATGTAATCAACCTAAAAACCATTAATGACATATTCCTCATCTTTGTACTAAATCTTGAAATCCACTGTGCACAACACATCTCAGGTTGGACCAGCCACGTCAGGCGCTCAGTAGCCCCGTGCGGCCAACGGCTACCATGCTGGACAGCCCCACCACAGAGCTTCATGCAAGGCCTTTGATCATGAGCATGGAACTTCGACCCTCATTTCTGTCCACTCTCACTTTTCTCCTCCCCTCCCCCAGTTTTACAGAGATATAATTGACATTCAACATTGTATTAGTTTTAGGTGTCCAACCAAAACTCTTGTAGTGGGGCAGGAAGGGAACCAGGGAGACCAGCGAGCAGGCCACTCCTGCTGTCTGGCAGCTCACAGTTGGCAGCTGGGGAAGGGTGTGATTTGCTTCTATAGCAACACAACCAAATGGACTGGGTGAGGACAGAACAATGAAAGGGATCAAGGAAGAAGGTTTGCAGCCTAAGCAACCGGGTATTTGAGTCCTATCTAACCACCAGTGCTGCTTCAAGATTAAAGGAGCCAAGATGTGTAAGACGCCCTACACACTGCTAGGCACACAGAAGATGCTCAATATGTGTGAAAAATGAAAGAAAAATTCGAGCCTGAAGTTCCAGCACATAAAAAACTAAGGTGGATCTCAGACACTGGATAAAATCTCCCAGTTCCTCTAGAATTTAAAACTAGTTCCTGACTTCATTTTTCAACGTTTAACAAGGAGGATCAAGCAACATCAAGTTAGACCCCTTTCCAACATCCCCTTCAATCAAAAAGGCATAAACACGTATCCCAGTGAAGTAAAGGAACCCTGCGGCTATAAAAATCCAAAGTTCTTCCAGCCAGTCTTCTCAATCTACAAGTTTCAGTAAAGTTTAAATTTATATGAGAAGTGGCATACCTTCTAACACAACACTGGCTAGGTAACTACTACAGATGATTTGTGCTGGGTCTCTTGAAAAGAAGCATCACCAAAATATACTTGGATTTCAGGGGAAAAATAGTCAAGAGGCTGGGTAATAAAACATTTAAATAGAACAGTCTATGGGAAATAAAGCTAAGAGATCATATGTCATTGGGGCCAGATAGTGGAATTAAGAGCTTGCTCTTTTTTGACATAAAACTGCATTTTTGTTTTTATTTGTTTTTGTTATTTGGAGATACAGAACAAGGGTTTAGCTTCTTTGAATGAAGATGTTTATAAAAGTTTAAGATGCTATAAATTATAAATGGTAAAAAGACAACATTTTTTATTACCTGAAAGAACAAAAATAGAACTTTTTTAAAAAGTTAAACCTAATGGCAAGTAATGGTTTGAGAAGGGACTATCTTCCTGAGAAATTAAGTTTGGGGCACTGACTTTCTGACTTGGATTTATTTAACTCTCATACCCAGGAGACCTAACAGTTGATTGTCTGTCCAAACAAACACTGCAGAAATTTATTATAACCATCAGGGATATTCCATTTCTCTTCCCACAGTATCTCCTAACTCTTATCTCAGACAGATATGTGTGTGTGTGTGTGGTTTGGATGGATGTTCTGCATAATTAGAATTCTTTGCAGTGCTAAGGAGAAAGCAGAGTGTTTAAAACTTAGCCTTCATTTAAAAGAAAATGGATTTTTTTAGAGGAATTCTGGCTTTGGGGAAGCTATTTTTAATTAGGAGTTGAGCAAAGTGTTATAAGAAAAATATAGACAAATGAAGATACTGTTTATATTTCAAAGATGGTGAAACAGATTCTGCTATGAAATTTTTTTCAACATTAATCCCCTGCAAACCGTTTCTTAGGAAAACTATTTTTATCCCTTTATCAACTTGGTTGATAAGTATTTCATTTCCAGCGCAAGTATGGACAAGCTATAAAAAGCGAAATTGTTGTCATGCTTCAGGAACAAACATTTTGCAAATAAACATGAAGCTTATTGTGCTACAGTACTTTTTAGGCTGACAAATGACTCTGGGGCTCAGGAAATCTCAGAACAAGAGTTCATACGAGAGACAAGCTTGACTTACAAAACGCTCCCAAGAGCTCCAAAGGGTCCCGCCAGATGGGAACACCACCCCCAGAAAACTGGGATTAATGTTAATTAACCCAGAACACATTTACAGGCATGATTCCACTGCCTTGTGTAGCAGGTCAGATGCTATTATCATTCTTACTTTTCAGATGCAAGATACTGCAGCTCAGAAAGTCTGATGGCCAAGGCTCCCACATAAGGTAAGCACCACAGCCACCAAACTCAGCGCCCTGAACCCGAGCAGCAGAGACAGCAGTGGTGACAGCAGGAACGGCGGTGGCAGGGGCAGCTCTTCAGCTGCACCCACCACGTGGCTGGGCTTTGCTCTTGGCACTGTGTGTGTCAGCTCATGAAACCCTCACCACAGCCCTGGGAGGGCGGCAGGCAGGTTTGTCTGTGGACCACCAGCCTCCTCTTTCTCCACACTGCCCTGCTGCCTTCCCCCCAAAATCAGAATGGGCACCCCAAAGCCTTCATGTTCTCTCTACCCAAATCAAAAATTGGTTCTAAAATGTTAATTGTTGAAGTTTAGAGGATGTGCAGTGGGGGTTTCTTTACACTCCTCTAGCTTTGGTTTTTTTTTTTTTTTTTTTAATATTTATTTATTTGGCTGCACCAGGTCTTAGTCGCAGCGTGCGAGATCTAGTTCTAGTTCCCCGACCAGGGATCAAACCTAGGCCCCTCTCTGCACTGGGAGTGTGGAGTCTTAGCCACTGGACCACCAGGGGAGTCCCTCTATGTATGTTTTCGTGTGAACATCACCTTATAAACATTTTTTTTTCTCTCCTGTGGAATCTGACTTACCTAGAAGACTATCCACTAACAATGAATTCAAAGGAAATGTTATGAAAGATGGCTATGTAATAACAGAAAATGACAAATTCGTTCATTCATTCCATGAACATAAATTGAGGGCCCATAGGTTAGGATCTATAAAGGTCCAATAAAAGACTGCTGCCCTCAACAGGCTAAGAGTTTAGGAGTAGATACAAAACAGATGCAAAAACAATTATAGAGGAGGGCTATTTGTGACAAATGCTATTTTAAAAAAGGTTCAAATAAAGTGCTATGTGAATTGGGAAAAGAAGCTACATCAGAACAACTTGCATTACAGATTTTTCTAGGACAGTATGAAATTTCTGTGTACCAAACAGTAAGTATAATATAGACTCTGAGAGTGGCCCACAAGGAGAACTGGAGCTAAATCCAAAAGCAGAGTTAGGGCAGGCATGCCCACACGCCCTCTTTTACAGTGTTATGATGATTTCCAGACTGAAACTCAGGCCTCTCAGTAAAAAGCGGCTGGCCTTCCTCCCAAGTCCTTGGATTAAAATATACTGATAGAGAAGGTCTTGCTGTAAAGATCAACAGCACAACATCCAAAATACGAAAAACTGAGAAATAAATGTCCAACAACAGGGTTTGGTGATCATCATTCATGGCAACTGATGCACAGTAATCCCTACATAAGAATTTAAAATGAAATAAAGTAGAAGCTCTCTCCTTGATGGGATCAGGACTATTAACAGTAGAATCCATTAAAACCAAAAACAGCCAGTTAAAAAAGAGAAATCGTTGGAAATGTACGTTCACTTGCCAAATACTTGATAAGGTACAAAGATGGTTTCTTTGAGAATAAGTTCTAGCAATTAAAGTTTCTGCGTGACCACACCCAGGAAATGATTTCCAGTTTTCACTGAAAAGCCACTTGTGAAGTTGTACAAAGGCAAAAGGGCTTTCCTGGTGGCTCAAACAGTAAAGAATCTGCGTGCAATGCAGGAGACCTGGGTTCAGTCCCTGACTGGGGAAGGTCCCCTGGGGAAGGGCATGGCAACCCACTCCAGTATTCTTGCCAGAGAATCCCATGGACAGGAGTCTGGCGGGGTCCAGTCCATAGGGTTGAAAAGAGCTGGACACAGCAAAAATTCTACATTTTGATGAATTTTTTTTCTCTCAATCTTTTCAGAAGTCTCTTCCACCTCTAAAATTGACAATAACTTTTTAAATACTCATTCACCTTTTGGGTGGGGGTGCATGGGCTCAGTCATGTCTGACTCTTTGTGACCTATGTATGGACTGCAGCCCACCAGGCTCCTCTGTTCATGGATTTCCCAGGCAAAGAATACTAGAGTGGGTTGCCATTTCCTTCTCCAGGGGATCTTCCTGACCCAGGGATTGAATCCAGTCTCCTCTATTGGCAGGCGGATTCTTTACCACTGAGCCACCTGGGAAGCCCGCTGTTCTAAGAAGCCCATTGTACGTATAAGAAGTTCTTTAATACACAGTAACAGTCTTTTACAAATAAGGAAACTGAGGCACAGGGAAGTTAAGTAACTTGCTTGAGATAATACAACTAGTAAACAGCAGACTGAGAATTCAAACCCAGAGCATCTGGTTCCAGCTTAGTGACTTGAACCATTAAAACTCCCTAAAACCAAATGGTGAGCACAGCAGTGTGCTGGGGCTCTAGAGCAGTACAACGCAATAGAAGTTTCTGCGATGATGGAAACGCTTTCTATCCGGGCTGTTGAATTCAGTGCTCACCAGTCGCATGTGGCTACTGAGACTGAGAGACTGGGATTTTAACTCAACTTTAATTAACTAAAATTTAAACAGTCAGGGAGCTTCACTGCTGGTCGAGCGGTTGAGAATCTGCCTGCCAAGGCAGGAGTCACAGGTTCGATTCCTGGTCTGGGAAGCTCCCGTGTGCCGCGGAGCAACTGAGCCCCGTGAGCCGCAACTACTGAGCCAGTGCTCTAGACCGTGAGCCACAATTACTGAGCCCCTGGGCTATGCAATGAAGCCCACGCGTCTACAGCCTGTGTTCTGCAACAAGAGAAGCCACCGCGCTAGGAAGCCTGCGCACCGCAATGAAGAGTAGCCCCAGCTAGAAACAACTAGAGAAAACCTGCATGCAGCAATGAAGACCCAGCAGAACCAAAAATAAATAAATAAATGAACAAATCTTAAAAAAAAAAAAAGTAAACCGATATGGCCAGTGGCTATTGTATCAAACAGCAAAGTAGAGCTAGTTACTAGCCGGGAATGCTCAGAAAGCTGCGGAAATTAAACACTAAGTTTTACAGGGACAAAGGAGAGGCTTTGTCAGCATTCATTAAGTGGAGATTGGATTAAAAGCTCCTACTGTAATACTGGGTTTCCCTTGTGGCTCAGACGGTAAAGCGTCTGCCTACAATGCGGGAGACCTGGGTTCGATCCCTGGGTCGGGAAGATCCTCTGGAGAAGGAGATGGCAACCCACTCCAGTATTCTTGCCTGGAAAATCCCATGGACGGAGGAGCCCAGTAGGCTACAGTCCATGGGATTGCAGAGTCAGACACGACTGAGTGACTTCACTTCACTGTAATATTAAGGCTTCCCTGATGGCTCAGATGGGTAAAGAATCTGCCTGCAATGCTTGAGACCTGGGTTCAGTCCCTGGGTGGAGGGAATGGTTATCCACTCCAGTATTCTTGCCTGGAGAATCCCATGGACAGAGGAGGCTGGTGGGCTATAGTCCATGGGGTCACACAGAGTCTGAGCAACTAATACAGACAGACTGTAATATTAACCGAATGAAGAGACACTTGTGATGTTGTTAAATGGAAAATATGAGATTATAAAACATTATATCAAGTATGTCTCATTACTGGATTAAAAAAACATGAATAAAAAGACAGTACACTCATTCAAGACTGGCTTCCTCCAAATGGAAAGTATCGAGGTCATGGCTGGCTGCCTTCAGAGGTGGGCACTGCACGCCGCCAGATCTGCAGACACTTTCCCTCTCTTTCGCAGCAAGGGATCCCTCTGCTGCTGGGGACAGTGGTGTGTCCAGCTAAGAAAGGACATCCAGCAGCCTCCTCACAGATATAAACGGTTAATGAGGTGTAAGCTGTACACGCTGGCCGAGGCTTCTGGTATTTGAAAGGGTGTCCTTGGCCCTCCCTTCTACTTCTTTCTGCTTCAAGGAAGGACTGTTTGGTTGGAGAGCCAGAAGTCCAGTTGTGACCTCATGGTGACCACGAGCGTGCCAGCCATGTTATGAGGACAGTGATGCAGAAAGAGAGAAAGATCTAGACTGTGGCAGTGCCATGCCAGCAACAGATTGCCTATTTTGGACTTGATGTCTTTTGAAAAAAAAATAATTTGCCTTAAAGCCAACCCAAATCCTAGCTGACCAAACTACTTGGGTGTCCATTCCTCCTACTCACAGGAAAACTTCCCATCAGACACACAATTCTGTTCGGGATTGGCCTAAAGATAATTTCACTCCCGTTGTAAATGACTTGTTTAAGAACCAGGCTGAAGTCAACAAGGCATGGCGTTGCCCTGGCGACAGGAAGTGGCTCGCGAAGTGGGCACATGACTCGCCTCAGGCCAATGACATTGCAGGATTAGTGCTGGGGGCGGGGGATGTGAGAGAGAGTCTCACTCTTGGGAGAACAGAGGAAGTAAGAATCTTTCTATTCCTTTGGTAGGTGCTGTCCATGGATCTGGGGCCCGGAATTGCTGCCCATATTTTGCTTCTGGGCTGAGGATGAAGCCAACACCCCAGGGAGGGCAGAGCGGCCTGAGACAGTGGATTATGTTAATGATGAAGTCTGTGCTACCTCTGGGGCCTATATAAGTTATATGCGCCAAAAAATATCCACAGTACAGAGAGATCATCTCAGAGGCAAGGGACTAGGTGCTGAGTGCTATTCAAATATTGTGAGAAAGGCAAATAAGGGAGGTCTTCCCAAGGGGCATGCAAAGTCAGGCACTGGGTTTTTAACAGTTCTGTGCCTTTTCCATGAAAAGTGAAAGTGTTAGTCACTCAGCTGTGTCCAACTCTTTATGACCCCAGGGACTGTAGCCCACCAGGCTCCTCTGTCCATAGGATTCTCCAGGCAAGAATACTAGAGTGGGTTGCCCTGCCCTCCTCCAGGGATCTTCCTAACCCAGGGATCGAACCCATGTCTCTCATGTCTCCTGCATTGGCAGGTGGGTTCCTGCACTGGCCACCTGGGAAGCCCAGGTGGAGTGGGTAGCTATTTCCTTCTCCAGGGGACCTTCCTGACCCAGGGATCAAACCCAGGCCTCCTGCATTACAAGCAGATTCTTGACCATCTGAACCACCAGGGAAGCACATGCCTTTTCCATACCAGGTCTGATAAAGAAGTTACTACACACACAGGAAGGTACCAAATACTGAGTTATTTAGCAGAACTTTTTCTTCTTCTGGTCTTCTACAGGCTTCTGCCAAGAAAGGACTTCTCTGGTGGCCCGGTGGTTAAGAATTCCCCTGCCAATGCAGGGAACATGGGTTTGATTCCTGGTCCAGGAAGATTCCACATGCCTCAGAGCAGCTAAACCCCATGAGCTGCAACTACTGAAGCCTACGCATCCTTGAACCTCGGCTCCAGAACAAGAGAAGCCACTGCAACGAGATGCCCGTGTACCACATCCAGAGAGTAGCCCTTGCCCACAGCAACTGGAGAAAGCCCACGAAGCAAGGAGGACCCAGCACAGCCAAAAATAAATAAATAAATTTATATATAAAAAAAGGTCACTGAGTAAGTGTACATGTCTCAAAGGCATTATAACAACCCTAACAGTTAGCAGGTAATGTCAAGTGCTTACTACCTACCTGCCAGACCTTGTGCTGAGCCTTTTATTTTCATGCAATCCTCACAAGAGATGAGGAACTTTCATTATATCCATTTTACAATGAGGAAATGCTGAAGCTTAGAAAGAAAGGTTAAATTTTCTTTTAAGAAAGAAGAAGACTCACAGAAAAAACTAGTGGTTACTAGTGGGGCAAGAGAAGTGGGAGGAGCACTATAGGGTGGGAGAAAAAGGGTTATTATGGGATTATATGAAATCATATTTGTGAGGCTTCTGAAAACTGTAAAGCATGATAGAATTTAAAGAAACTTTCACTCAACAAAAAAACTAAAAATAAAAAAAGATGATCCTCTTATTCAAATGCTAATCACAATAAGGGCTTTTCTACAAGTTATCAAGGAAATTAAAACATTAAAAAAAAAAAAAGGAAAGAAAGAGTAAGTAACTTGTAGAAGAAAGGGCCAAGACTTGAACCCATGTCCAAAGGACCCCAATGCTTCCTAACCATGCCTTCATATTGCTTCCTCTGGATACACAAAACACATCTATGATTTTCCTGAGACTGCGTTGTTTTAAAATAATCTGTTCTCTTGACCCTCTAAGTACACTATACTCAGCAGACCATAAAAGTCCCAATGGTTTGGTTTGGAAAAGACGGCCATATGTGCCACATACAACAAGCAGAGCTCATCAAGAAACACTGCATGTTAAACCCTATGCACACAAGACAATATAATTGCATGGGGCTTCCATGGTGGCTCAGGTGGTAAAGCGTCTGCCTGCAATTTGGGAGACCCAGGTTCAATCCCTGGGTCGGGAAGATCCCTTGGAGAAGGAAATGGCAACCTACTCCAGTACTCATGCCTGAAAAATTCCACTGGACAGAGGAGCCTGGGGGGCTACAGTCCATGGGGTCCCAAAGAGTCGGACACAACTGAGCGACTAATCTGTGTTGCAAATTAAATCACCAGCACTTCTTTTTCAAGCTTTCTTTTGGTGGTAGGTAGAGGCAAACAGCAGGCAGGCTTATGGAACTGGGAATGGGAAAAAAGCAGATTAACTCCCGTTATGCTGGAACTCCTCACCCAAACAGTTCCTCTACCTACTAATCCCCAACCAACTGCAGGTACAGTTTGAAAAGCACTGATACAAGCAGCCCCTCACAGTGTGGTTTTGCCAACACATAAAACCAACCCAGGAAAACAATGGTGTGAGTAACCACTATTGAACTGAAAATATGGGCTCTGTTTTCTGAGCACATACTGAGAACATGATTCAGGATCAGGGCTTCCCAGGTGGCACAGTGGTAAAGAATCCGCCTGCCAGTGCGGGAGATGTAGGTTCGATTCCTGGGTCGGGAAGATCCCCTGGAGGAGGGCATGGCAACCCACTCCAGTATTCTTGCCTGGAGGATCCCACGGACAGAGAAGCCTGGTGGGCTACAGTCCATGGGGTCACAAAGAGTCAAACATGACTTCATGACTGAGCACGCACACACGCCATGAAATAGTAAATAGATTGAGGCAACAATCATCAACAGCTGCTAAAACCATTCTGTGAAAGGCTGATGAGAAACTTAAAATGAAGGGATCATGCTAACAAACTCCTGAACCCATGATCAATCTTACCAGGTGAGAATCAGCCTTTACTGCCTGCTGACATGATACACAGCACCACCCATAAAGAGCAACGGCCAAAAATAATAAAGGGAATGGAGGAGGACATTAGAGGGATATAACCAGGCAAATCCAGAGTAGCTGGACAGGACAAATGACCTGAGTTTTCCACAAATGAAAGGTAAGGGGAAAAAAGAAGAGGCAAAATTGCTATAGATTCAAAGACTTAAGCGACTATCACCCAGATGTGATCCTTGTTCAGATCCCAATTCACACAAACCAAGTGTGCAAAGACATCTATGAGAAACTGAGTATCAAACGGATACAAGGTAATGTTGAGGAATCACTACTGTTCATTATCTTAGGTGTGATCATAGTATTGTGGTTATAGGGGGGAAAGGGGAAAGAAAAAATCCTTATCTCCCATATGCATATTAAAATCTTTATAGATGAAATGATATGATGTCTTAGGATTTACTTTAATATAACCTATGGTGGAGAGGGAGTGGAGTGTATAGATAGAATAAAACTGACCATATGTGGGTAATTGTTGAAGCTGGGGTATGAGTATAAGGTATGTATTATACCATCTTTTTTACTTTTGTGTATGTTTAAAACTGTACATAAGAAGAGGCTATAATATAAAAAGAAAATAAGAAAACCTAGATTCAAAGTGCAGAATTTATTAGATGTAGGAGCTAGGAGGTTTCTTAAATCCTCTGAAATTCAATTTCCTCATCTGAAAATAGGAATGATAATCCCTATCTAAGGATTATTGGAAGGAGTGAAATGAGATCGTGGGTTCACATCTTTTGGATATGAAGCTCTTAAAAACTGCAAAATGCTTATTAGATGTCAGCACAACAGTTAGTTCCCTCTCTGGGAGGCTCTGGGAGCAGAGACATTACAGGTTTGTGGGAAGAGAAGTAGGTAATGAGCTGAGCCCATTTGGACTCTTAACAATTTTTGCTTTGTAGTAAGCATTTGGTAAGACACTGTTTACCTCATTGACCCTCTTCTCCCTAAAGGATAAAGATATTTGCAATTAACTGAAGGTCTATAACTTGAGTTGTTTATATTTCTTGTTTGCTTTCCCAGTTATATTTCCCCTGCTAAAGGTAGAAAGTCAAGTAACAGGAGACTGTGTTGTTAAAATAAAACTGAATGCAATTAAGAATCAATGTAACCTAAATAGGACTTTGTTTAAAATATTTCAGGTGCTTTTAGAAGAGTAGATATGCATCTTTTAACACCAATGCTTTGTCTCAAATAACGGGAAATGAACAAAGGTTCAAGTCTAAGTAACACAAAGGGAAATTTTGCACTCTGGCTTCAGCTCACAGAATGGATTGGCCACGGTGATCTTTCTATAACTCGAATGTGATTAAGTCATTTCCCTTCATTTCAACGGTTTCCCTCTACTATCAGGAAAGAGTCTAAACCACTGAACAAAAAGGCTCAGGTGACTCTCCAGCCTTATTCCCTCTCTTTTCCCCAAGTCTAAATCCCATGGACAGAGGAGCCTGGCAGGCTCCAGTCCATGGGGTCGCAAGAGTCTGGCAGGACTGAGTGACTTTCATTTTACTTCACTTCCCCAAGTCTAAGCCCTCTCTCCCCACAGGCCCCCAGGGTTCTGTCCTTCACTCCTTTCCCCTTTACCTCTTGGTTGTCAAGTCCTGTCGATTCTCCTAAAGGTCTCTCAAATCAGCCCACTCCATTCCATTCCTGCAGCCACTGCCCTAGGTCTGACTCTTTTTTCTCTCTCTCTCTTTTTTTTTTTAACCTTTATTCCCCCATCTCCCCAAATAGGATATATCCTTATTGTTTTTTTCTGATTATGAAAGCCATTCATGCTCATAAAAAAGAAAAATAAGGCAATAAGGAAAGGAATAAAAGGCTCCCCATGGGTCTCAGGACACAAAGAACTTATCTTTCTGGCACATTCATCATCTGTAGCAGCATTACTCAAAATAGCCAAAATGGGAAAGCAACGCAAATGTCCATCTATGGAATGAATAAACAAAACGTGTTCATACATACAATGTATATACAAAATGTATATATCCATATAGTGGAATATCATTCAGCCTCAAAAAAGGAAGGAAATGCTGACATACCACAACAATGACGCACCTTTAGCACATTAAGTTGCTGTGTTGTTGTTTAGTAGCTAAGTAGTGTCTGAGTCTTTCGTGACTCCATGGACTATAGTCTGCCAGGCTCCTCTGTCCATGGGATTTGCCAGGCAAGAATACTGGAGTGGGTTGCCATTTCCTTCTCCAGGGGATCTTCCCAACCCAGGGATGGAACTCATGTCTCCTGCACTGGCAGGCGGATTCTTTACCGCTGAGCCATCAGGGAAACCCTTAGGACATTATGCTAAATGGGGGGAAAAAAAGCACATAGAGATAAAAATTGAGTGATTTCACTTATATGAAGTATTCAGAGTAACCAAATCATAGAAACAGAAACGAGGATGGTGGTTGCCAGAGACTAGGGAGAGGGGTAAACATGGGATTGTCTTAATGGGCATAAAGTTTCAGATTTGCAAGATGAAAAAATTCTGGAGGTTGATTGCATAAGGATGTAACTATCCTTAACACTACTAAACTGTACACTTAAATATGGTTATGATAAATGTATGGATTGCTTCCCACAATAAAAAATAAAAAACTGTTTTAAAGAACTCATCTTGGGACTTCGCTGGTGGTAAGTCACTACACTAAGACACCATGCTACCAACGCAGGGAGGTTGGGTTCAATCCCTGGTCAGGGAAACAGAGTCCACGAGTCACAACTAAAAAGATCACTCACGCCACAGTGAAGACTGAAGAACCCGTGGACCCCAGCTAAGACCAGCACAGCTAAATAAAAAAATAAATATTTTTTAAAAATAAAGAACTCATCTTTCTAGACATCTTTCCTATCAATATACAAGTATACACTTAAAAAACTCCAAAACCAATCAAGTGAAATCTGTTTTCACACCTAACCATGTGACATAAACACCTTTCTCATATATATATATGGCTATATATATATTCCTCTTTTTTAATGGCTGATTGCACCCATTACATGACTGCATCATAATGTAGCCAGTCTGTTATTAGTTTTTCAATATTATAAAAACATCACAGTCGACATCTTTGCATATTTTCTCATGATGTTTCATAATAGACATCTGGTATTTTTACATGCTTTGTTCCTGGTATCAATACCCTGATTTTCCCAAAGAAAAAATTGCTTCCTCTGCATACAAACACACTTCCTGACCTATACTCCCCAACCTCCAGCCAACTCTAATCCTATTTGACTAGCCTGGGTACATTTATTTTAAGGTTTATTCTTAAGTATTTATTTTTCATGTTGCTACTGCCATTTCACCTACAATTCCATTTTCTTACTCCTACTGCTGGTATAAAGCTATTGTTTTTTGTCTCCCTTGTAGCTTGCTTATTTTTAACTCAATTCTCTTGGATTTTTTTCAGCAGATAATCATCTCATAGGTAGACAATCATATCATTTAAGGAGTGATTAGGAGCAAAAGCTCTGGGCTCAGGACTGGATTCAAATCCTATGTGACCTGGGCTAAGCATTATACCCCAATGTCCGCATCCATAAGCTGGGAATTACACTAGAGGCTCTCTCTCTCCCAGGGTTGATGTAAACAGCATGCTTTCAACGGAGACTAGTGTACCTGGAGAGGGCTTAACACAATGCTAGTTCAATAAATGTCTCCCATCTGATGAGAAGGAATATAGAACTTTCCACATTTACATCTTTTATTTTTCTGCTGGCATTACACGGGCGCATTCCTTTTCAGCAATTACCTTGCTTACCATATGTCCAGGAAAAAAAAAAAAAACAAGAAACACGTCATCAGACTCTGTAAAGGATCTGTGCTGTGGATCGTATCCATGCTCACATTTTTGGCAAGTTGTTTGTGCCATTTATTTTCCCCTGAGAAAATCTCCTGTATTTTCTCAGTCTCTCCCTACCTTACTGGCTCTACCATCAGCATTGACATCTGCTCCTAGTCTGTCTGCTGCTTAAAAAGACTTCACCTGATTCCCCAACTGCTCTCCAGCCTTCTCCTCGCCTCTCTTCACAGCCAAACTTCTTGGAGCTGCCTACACGTTACTTTCTCACATCCCACTCGCTCCTCATTCCACTGACATATTACACTGAACCTTTGGAAGATGCCGATATTATAGATTCCGCCCCCATCATTTCACCAAATCTGCTCAATTGGGTTTCTCGGTGACCTCTATATTTACTTAAGCAAAAGGCGCATTTTAACATGTAACTTATTTTAGTTGAAATCTCAACAGCATCCAACAGAGTGGATCTCTTCTTTGGGCTTTCCTTACGACACTCTCCTAGTTTTCCTCCCACTTCTCTGGCCATTTCTTCCTGGCATAGTTCTAAGTGAATGGTTCTGCCAGGAGTGTACAACATAGTGACCCTGAATGATCTGGGCCTTAAAAACAAACAAACAAAAAAATACACTCTCTGGATGGGTCTCTTCCGGTATTGATTCAGTTCTAGTTGTACTGGACTACTTCTGTCACCGTGGATGTACCTTTGAACATGTCTAGAATACATGCCATGAGGGTAGGAACCTGATTCCTTACACAGGGCCTGGCACATAACAGATGTTCAATAAATACATTTTTTTAAATCACCTTAAATGAATAGCTGCAACGTGAAAAACAGACTGGAGGAGTGACGAGACCAAGAGGGAACAAAAACCCCTGATCTTTGGAAACCACACCTCTGATCACACACACACACCCACCCCCACACACACTCACTGCTCTGATTTAAATCCTTTGGTGTTCCCCATCAACCCTCACAACAAAGTCCAAACTTACAGGGAGACACAAGAAAGTCTTTCAGAAGGGCACCTGCTTCTCTCTCAGACACACCTAGCTAGACCACTTCCACTTCCCGGAATCTGTCTCTAACCAGGCTATGAAATGCTAACAGATGTCCAAGAAGCCTGCATTTTCTCACCAGGACCTTACACTGGTCGGTTCTCTCTGCCCAGAACACTACGCGCTCCACCAGCTTCATCTTCCGGCCAATACAAAGGTAGCTGTCATGTCTCATTTTGAAAAGCATCTTCTTTTGGAATCTCTCTTTGACCATCCTCCCCAACCTCATCTCCAGAAATTTGGGTTAAATGCCTTCTCTGTGTATTCACAGTCCCCTGAATGTCCAAAATCATAGCTGGAACCACAATGAGCTCCTATTTATACCTTAACACTGTGGAGTTCCCTGAGGACAAGATGTCTCATTCACTTATTTTTACCCCTGGCGATCAGCCCAGACCCTGGAACACAACACATGCTCGATAATGGACCTTCTTTAGTAGTACTAGTAATGATAAAAGCTCCCAAAGATTGAGGGTTTAGCTGCAAAGATCTGAAATATATTATTTACTTTGTAATAACCTTCTAAACTGAACTGAACTGAACCTTCTAAAACAGGTGCTGTGATTGTCCCCATTCTGCAGATGGGAAAACTGATGTACAAAGAAGTTAATCCTCTCTGGCCCCAGAAGAGTCGCACAGATGCTCGTTTTCGGCAGTTCGGAGTTCTTTGTCGACCCCAAAATAAGAGGTGCTTTTAAAAAAACTTTTGAATCAGGCCAATTGCCCCCCTCACCCCCAACATAATGAGCAACGCAAAGCGACTCCCCGCCCGCGCCCGACGGAATTAAACTGCTCCAGGGGCTCCTCCCCGGCGCCAAGGATGGAGGAGGGGGGAGCCGCGGATAAAGGTCAGGCCCTGTCTCCTTTCCGGAAACCCCAGCGGCCCAGCCCCTCGCCCGCTGCGAAGAATCGACGCCGGGAGTCGGGCGTTGGGCCGCGATTGCCCGCCCGGCCCCTGCTCACCTGCCGTCCCGCCGCCAGCCGAGCCCGGGCCGCTGGCCCGCAGCGCCTCCCGAGGGCTGCCAGGCGCCCGCCGAGCTCAGCGGAGCCCGTTGCCTTGGCGACTGGAGCTGCCGAACTCCCGAGGCTCGCGCTACGGCGGCTCGGAGGGGACCAGGAGGCGTCGCGGCCCCTTCCGCAGCCCCCGAGCGCGCCGAGGAGGGGCCGCGGGTGGAAGTCCCGCTTCTGAGCCGCGAGGGACCGGGGTTGGGGTTGGCAGCCTGAAAGTTGGCCCGGAGGGAGGGGAGAGGGAAGGAAATGTTAAGGGGGAAAGGGGGACAGCCAGACTGGGGGGAGGACTTGTGCTTCGGATCCTGCCTGTGCCTCAGTTTCTCTTTCTGGCACCTGAGATGGAGACTATTCTGGGAGAGATGACGGAGCCGCAGGCGGAATCCTGCTAGACTGGGAATATTTAAAGAAGAAAACTGATGTGGGAGGGGTGGCGCATGCCTCTCTTTAATTTCCGAAGCAGTGGTATGACAAAGAATTCTTTTCTTTTCTTTTTTTTGTCATGCCCACCACCCGTGGGTAGTGAAAACTCCGAATCCTAACCACTGGACGGCCAGCCAATTCCCCAAAGATTTTTTTTTTTTTTTAACTGAAACCAAAACCAAACTGTTAGGTAGTTAGAATAGGGAAAAGGAGTCCAGAATGGCGGTGACTAAAAGACCTGGAAGGGAAAAGCCCACGAAAATAGAACAAAGGTCCCAGTACCGGAGTGAGAACCTCAGGTAAAACAAACAACACTCCTGGCTGGCCCAAGTTACATAGGACAGGCCCAGGGACAGAGAAACATATAAAAAGAGGAGCCAAAGCCCTCTTGCCTCTCTCTCTCTCTCTCTCCCCCCCCGCGATGGGGCGCTCTTCTCTTCACGTCTTTGGATCGACGTGCCCTCAAGCCTTGAAGATGGATTTTCCTGCTTTTATCTAAATAAAATAGAGCTGTAACACTGATTTATTTAAGAGCTATAACACGGTCTGTCCAAGACTGGAGAGCTGTGACCCGCCGAGGGGGTCTTTAAGGTCTGTCACTCCAAATTTTTGTTGTGATGAGGCAAAGAACTGAGGAGCATACACTTGCCTGACAAAACCAACCAACCAAACAAAACCCCTTGTTTCTTTGGGTTCATGGTGAGAATGAGTTCACCAGATTTAATTTCAGTGTGAGAAATAACATACTGTAACCTGTGATCAGCAGTTATACTTCGTGGAATAATCCTGCAGATAATCTTGGGACATGAACATAAAGGATATTCATTGGTTCATTGTTTATAACAGTAGAAGGGCTGAGAAGAAGCTAAACATCCAGGACTAACGAATTAAGTACTTTATAGTACATCCATAAAATGCATTATCATAGAAAGAACTAATGAGGACTGAGACAGACGTAGATACACTTTAGTTATAGACTGGTTTTCAAGCTGTGCATACAGCCATCAACTGGGAAAAAAAAAAAAGCACAACCTAAAAGTTGAGATTTTTGCAGACAAAATTGAGGATTTAAGTCCAGGACACACCCTCTCAGATAACTTTGAGAAACTGCTCGAAAAGATGAGGGAGGATCTGGGATATGTTGGAGTTTTTGCAACACAGATTACTATTAAAGAAAACCAGACATCTCAAGTTTAAGAATGTAGCGCTTTTCTACGTATGGGTTTTTCTGTGTAAGAGTCGGGCACGCTGAAATCATTCCTTTGATATGTACCTTAACTACCTAGGGCCTGTATCCAGATTTTCTCCGTCCTCAATTCCCTCAGGCGCACAGCTGGAGTGACTGCAGTGGCCAAGGGTTTTGTCTCCATCCTGAGTTCCTTCAGGGCTCACTGTCCTAGGTGGTGGTAATGGCTTAATGGCTGCAACATCCTTTGTTTTCTGACATGTGTGACTTAGAAGTTGGCACTTAACCATTGGTACTTGCTGTCTACCTTTGTGGCAGTTAAGAGCCGCTGCAGTTGCTGACCTTCAGCACCTCCTGAAAGAAGTCAGGGATGGAGATCAGAAATGAGGTACTCTGTGCTCTCAGGAAAACTGGCAAAACAGGTCTCCAGATAGTTAAATAGTTACAAAAGATGGTTTTAATGAGCCCCAGTCTTGCATTTCATCATATCAAGAAAAGCACTAAAATCTTTGATGGTGATGTCAGCTTCTCATGACTAATAGTAGTCTTCATGAGACTAGCAGCAGCAACCTTCAGCAAAAATGTGTGCTTGATTTTATGTACTCCCGCATCATCAAAATCACATATATATTGAACTCCCCCCCTGCCAGCCCCCCGCCTACTTCTTTGGAGCAGCTTCTCGGAGCTGTCTGAAATGCTGTCTCCCAGGCTATAGTCCTCATTTTGCTCTTACGTGCATTTCTTTTCAGTCGACACATGGCAGGCAACATTTTTCATTTCACACAGCAATAGTCCCCTAACTAGTCCTGTCTTTGCTTCTGCTCTAACCTCCAGCCCTGTCTCAGTCTCCTCTCTACCCCAAAACCAAAATGATCCCTTCAAAATGTAAACATGGTCACATCCTTCCCCTGCTCAAAAACTTTGTACTGAATAAAATCTAGAGTTACCATGGTCAACGACAGACACCCCCCGGTGAACTATCTCCACGCATACCTGTCCAATACTATCTCTCATCATGTTCCCTCTTGCCCATGCTCCAGTCTCCCTGGCTTTGTGGTTTTTAAGTTAGCAAACTTCTATCATGGGAATCCCAAGTGGTTCAGTGGTAAAGAATCTGCCTGCCAATGCAGCAGACGCAAGTTCAATCCCTAGGTTGGGAAGATCCCCTGGAGGACGAAAGGACCCTTGCCTGGAAAATCCCAAGGACAGAAGAACCTGGCAGGCTACAGTCCATGGGGTTGCAGAGAGTCAGACACAACTGAGCGAGTGGGCGTGCATGCATACTTCTAGCTCAGGGATTTCCCTCCTGCTGTTCCACATTGGAACCACTTTTCCTCCAGATATTCCCATGACTTCCGCACTTCCTTCAAATATCTGCTCAAATGTCAGGTCTTCAAAAAGATTTGTCCGGACTACTTTCTTTAAAAAAGGCCCACCAACTCTGTCTTGTCTTCTCCTGGCTTATTTTTTCTTCACAGCTCTTGTCAGTATCTGATGTCATTTTATACAGTTATTTGTTGCCTGTTTCTTTTTGTTCCCAGTGAATTTAAGGTTCTTGCCTCATCTTGAAAGAATTCAGAGATAAGCAAGGAGGCTAAGAAAGTAAAGTGAGAATTTATTTAAGCAAGAATACGCCCTCCAATACTTTGGCCACCTGAAGCGAAAAGCCAACTCATTGGAAAAGACCCTGATGCTGGGGAAGATAGAAGTCAGGAGGAGAAGGGGATGACAGAGGATGATGTGGTTGGATGGCATCACTGACTCGATGGACATGAGTTTGAGCACGCTCCGGGAGATAGTGACGGACAGGGAAGCCTGGCATGCTGCAGTCCTTGGGGTCTCAAAGAGGCAGACGTGACTTAGGGACTGAACCACAATGCCCTCAGAGGGAGGGCGGGGAGACAGGTGAGCAGCTGCCGCCCTGGATTTCTCTGGCATACAAATGAAGGGGTGGAATATTCACTGGGGAAGGGGGAGTTTGGAGGTCATAGTCCCTGATTTTCATCCCAGCTCCATCTTACCAAGCAGAGGAGGGGTTTTTGTCCTTATTCAGCTTGGATCATAGGGGTCATGGCGTTGGTGCATGATGGGAACTTATCTGCTTACTTAATGAAGCTAATTTTATTGTAATGAGAGCATAATGAGCAACAGGTTACATGCTTATGCAGGAGATTCCCGCCTTTCCTCGCCTTTCTTTGTCTGCTGGCAGGATACTTATCACCCAAAAGGTGTGGTTTCCTGTCAGTCTGGAGGTTCCTGCCTTTCTTTGTCTGTCATTGGACTTTTGCTGTTTACAGCAAAAACAGAAATGAGTGAAAGGCCTTTGGCACATACACGCCAAAGAGGCTCGGAAGAGTTAAACCCTCTTGATTATTCTTTAGCTGTTACTACTCACAAACACTTGTAGCTAGGCTTGTCCTTCACAAAGCTAATTACTCTCTGACTTCTTATGAATTGTACTCTGCACCTGGCATCCTTCTCCCCCTACACTCTGTTGTATCATTCTGTATTTCAAAAAGGTCAGGGGCCGACGACTTCAGGGACACTAAACCTGGTTGCTGAGTTGCCTGGTGCCAGCTGTAGCTGTTTTGAAACTTCACAAAAGAGAAAAAAAAAAAAAAAACAAGACCTTCATGAGGGTATAAAACCTTTCCCTATTCCCAAGAGAACAGGGCACAGTTCTTGAGGTACTAGCCTAGTGCGTATTCCTTTTGCCTGGCAAAAATAATAAAGCTACTCTTTTCTATTTTCTCCAATTCTATCTCGTATTTCTATTTGGCATCAGTGGACAGGGAGCCAAGATTTCGGCCACATTATCCTGCCTCTTGGCCTCTCGCCCCTATTCTTCTGCTCAAACCTAGCTCCTAACCTGCTCTAACATTTCAGTACAATGCATGCGGTGCGTGCGTGCCAAGTTGCTTCAGTTGTACCCGACTCTGTGCGACCTCATGGACTGTAGCTTGCCAGGCTCCTCTGTCCATGGGACACTCCAGGCAAGAATACTGGAGTGGGTTGCCATGTTCTCCTCCAAGGGATCTTCCTGACCTAGGGATCGAACCCACGTCTCTTACGTCTAACCTGCGTTAGCAGGTGGGTTCCTTACCGCTAGGACCACCTGGGAAGTGTCAACCACGGATTGGCACTTGCTGTGGGTGCTTGCCATCAACCTCTACGAGGACTAAATCATGTGGCACTGCAGCTGCTGACCTCCAACACCCCCGAAGGAGTTCAGGGTGGAGAGCAGAAATGAGGGACCTTGTGCTTTGGGAAACTGGCAGGACAGGTCTTCAGATAGTTAGATATTCTCGGGAGCTGATTTTATGAGCCCAATTCTTACATTTCCTCAATCTAGAGAAGCACTAAGATCCTTCGTGGTGGCTATTGCTTCTCGTGACTAGCACAAACTTTGAGAGCAGCAGAAAATTCCTACAAAAAAAGATGTGCTTGATTGCATGTACTTCCCCCTTTGCCAAAATCACATATCACAAAATCCTCAGAGGGGTCTCTCAGAGCTATCTGAGGCACTGTTTCCCAGGCTGCAATCCTTGCTTTGCCCCCAGTAAAACTAAACTTGCCACTCTCATATTGTGCATATTTTTTAGTCGACAGCAGCATAAACTCTTCTAAGAGCAAGCATTTTGTTTGCTCCCTGTTCTCCTCTCATTACTGGGAACAGTGCCTAGCACATAGTAAGAGCTTGGTAACTATTTCTTAAATGAATGAATAAGTTATGTGAAATAAGCGATGTTGCAACACCATGTGGTTGGACTGCAACTATAGGTAAAAAAGGGAGCGGTAGATAATACATATAGTGCTGGCATGGGCATACATCAACTCTGGAAACAGATTTGGGAGATGGAGGAAGTAAGCTCATACATTTTCACTGTATGTTCTCGTGAAATAAAATATTGCCTGTCAGGTCAGTAAACAAAGGATCCAGCCACTAGATTACAGCCTCCTCAGGCAGTGAGCCCTGAGGGAACTCAGGAAGGAAACAGACTGCCAGCCATCTAGCAGTCATCTTGAGGAATCTCAGGATGAGAAAACACAGGATAAATACAGATAGCCAAAGTGCTTATCAAAGGAATGATTTCAGTGAGCCTAGACTCTTACATCTTCCCATACATAGGAAAGCGCTAAATTCCTTAACTTGAGATATCTAGTTTTCTTTGAACAACAGTAACCTTTTGTTCTGACTACCTAGCGGTTGTCGCAAAACCTCTATATATCCTGGCTTCTTCTCTTCTTTTCAACAGTTTTCTCAGCATTTATCTGAGATGCTGCGTCCTGGGCTTGGGCTTGAAGTTCCATGAATGTCCGCCAAATAAAACAACTCTCAGCTTTTAGGTTGTGCTTGTTTTTCTTCAGTCGACTTTCTTTTATGCGGTATTTTAAAAAATCAAATACATGGGTTACCTTTTCAAACAATATATAGGAATATAAGTGATGAGATCATTCCACCCCCAAATATGCCACTTTTTTGGCATAAGGGTTATTTCCAGCTGAAGACAACTGAGAAGCAGATGCAGAAAAGCTCTCTGCCGTCCCCCTGTAAATTTCCCTTTGTTCTTTACATCTGTGTCTCTTTTGCTGCCCTGTATGTAGGATCATTGTTACCGTCTTTCTAATTAAAATAAATTAATTTTTAAGAATTTCCCTTGGTGGAGGTGTTCCTAATCTCCTCTCTACCAGGAAGAGCAAAAGTTAATCACAGGAGAGACAACTCTAGATAGACTCTTATCAGTGAGAGGAACAAGCAAAACAAACTGACTGAAACAATCCTTATCTTCCGTTAGTTTCACCCATATATTTACTTTCCCACAGGCTGCCACTTTTTAAAAGCCATAAACCCTTATCCTTTGTCTAATCACTTCTCTACAAATTTAAAATGTAAGGCTCCACAGGCTTCACCAGCCTCACCCATCACAGAACCTCAAAGGGGAGGAGGAAATTTTTCCTCTGCTTTGCATAACAGTGAGCCCCCCACCCCAGAAGAGATGTTGCTGAAGGATTCTTACAGGAAGTGGGAAAGTGGAATAGATGATCTCAAAGATCCCTTGATTACAGGAAGTGGGAAAGTGGAATAGATGATCTCAAAGATCCCTTGATCTTGGAGAGGCTGTGATGAGAGATGGCTTGAAGCCAGATCTAAGTTCCCTGTCCAGGAATTGAACCTCCTTTGCCTGGAAGAAAAGCAGGAATCCTAATCACTAGACCATCAGGGGCTAGAGGCTAGAAGCAAAATTTCCCTAGCCCTTGTGCCCATTGAAAAATGCCATTTCTCAAGAAGGCAAAACTGTAAAAACAAGTACAAAATTTATTATTAATAACACAGTACAAGTAGGAGAGCGCTCAGACAGAGAAACTGTTTGTTACAGAAGCAACACACCCGGAGAGAAAGGTGTGGGCGTGCTCCCCAGTAAGGAGGAGCAGGAAAGAGGTGATTGGTGTTGTTCAGTTGACTAATCGTGTCCCACTCTTCCCGACCCCATGGACTGCAGCACACCAGGCCTCCCTGTCCCTCACCATCTCCTGGAATTTGCCCAAGTTCATGTCCATTACATCGGTGATGCCATCCAGCCATCTCATCCTCTGTTGCCGTCTTCTTCTGCCAGCAATCTTTCCCAACATCGGGGTCTTTCCCTAGTAAGTAGGCGCAGTAAGGAGGTGGTTAAGTTCACTCAAATAGGGCAGTTCTTCTGGTTCTTTGTTTCAGTTCAGTTCAATTCAGTCACTCAGTCGTGTCCCACTCTTTGCGACCCCATGAATCGCAGCATGCCAGGCCTCCCTGTCTATCACCAACTCCCGGAGTTTACTCAAACTCATGTCCATCGAGTCGGTGATACCATCCAGCCATCTCCTTCTCTGTCGTCCCCTTCTCCTCCTGCCCCAATCCCTCCCAGCATTAGGGTCTTTTCCAATGAGTCAACTCTTTACCTTTGGCCAATTATATGGCTTCTTTTTTCATATCTGCCCTGCCCTAGGACCCACACTAACATGCGTGTGCAACCTTTTTTCCAAGATGGATTCCAGCCCAGAGGTCTCTGGGGGATAGGGAGAAGGGGCTTTGGCATTGAGTAAGCCCCAGGAGTTGGTGATCGACAGGGAAGCCTGGTGTGCTGCAGTCTATAGGGTCGCAAAGAGTCAGACATGACTGAGCGACTGAACTGAACTGAACTATGAAGTGGTGCCCCCTCCTTTTTGACCCCAAGGAGTCTTCCTGCACATGTGCAGCATCTCCCTTGCCCCCAGGAGGGGACATATGTGACCTCTTTATCTTTTTCTTAAACAGGGTTTAGCCCCTCTCTGTCCCTACCATAGCTATTATCCTCAAATATCCACAGGAAACAAAGCCTGGTTATTTATCCTGTTTCTATTTCGAAGTGCAAACAGGAGGCTTATTATAAATGCCTAAACTGGAGCCCACCTACCTCCTGTCTCAGGAAATGCAAACAGGAGGCTTGTTTGTCCGGCCTAAAGCCCATCTATCTCCTGCCTCACCCTCTCTCCCACCTTTGCTACCTAGATGAAGCACATTTAACCGTTTAGGGTCAGAAACACTGAGATGGGTAGGGTCCCACATGGGAGGACTAATGCTTGCAGGTCAGAAAGTGAAAAAACTTCAGCTGCTGGCTAGACCCAATGTTCCTTACTGAACATAAACAAGTGCTCACAGAATATAAGCAAATATCAGACAAGGTCACTCTGTATTTGGAGCAAGACATAGACAAGGAAGGCCACTTTGGAACCACAAATATGACTCAACATTCTCCTCCTCTAACAGGAGTGGGTCCTGCTTTTCTTTCAAAGGCAACTCTGACCTGGCTTGAATTCTTTCTTCTGGATAAAAATTATAAAGATACCTAGTTACTGAATTGTCCTTGCTTCTTAACTCTGTCCAATCCAAAAATGTTCCTCACTTCCTTAAGCCCCTCCTTAGAGGAAACCAGCACAAACCCAAATTCTATAATAAGCTCTTCCCAACTTCCTGTTACTAAGATACCTTGTGGCTTCTCTTAATGCATTCTCCCTTCAAACAAGAATTCTCTAAGCAAGAATCCTGGAGTGGGTTGCCATTCCTTTTTCCAGGGGATCTTCCCAACCTAGGGGTTGAACCTCGGTCTTCTGCATGGCAAGCTGATTTTTTACCATCTGAGTCACCAGGGAAGCCCTGAAGCAAGCTAAGTAACTCGAACCCTTTCTGACTGTGGGTATGTTCCTGGTAGAATCTGATCATGGGCTTTATCACAGTCTTAGCTTTTTTCTGCCCAATCCAATGATGCCCAGAGAGAAGCAAGGATTTTAAGGGCTACCTAGAAGGTTCTGTGGTCCTGAAACAATCTCACTTGGGAAGTTAGTTTGCAGTTCAGAAAGAGAAAGAGGCTGAGGCAGGAATTAGGAAAGCTTGAGTAATTCTTCTTCCTCTGCCATCAACCCTTTCTGTGACTTTAGGCAAATCATTTCATTTTGAGTCTTTTTCCATTTTTTTGTACAAGAAAAGATTAGAATATATGTCTAAGACTTCTTCCAACCTGAATATTTTAGGATCCAAACCCTACAGGTTCTCATACTCCCAGGTAAAATTTTCCCTACACTAGTTATTTGTACAACACTGCCATCATTGTAGTCATATCTATATACCACTGACTCTGTTCAGTGTGTAAGTTGTTTTTCCAATTTTTTCTTTAAATGAACTCAACTTATACTTAAATTTGCAAAGGAAAATTTACTTTTACCATTACTTGCTGGGAAATCAAGTATTGCTTGGTAGAAGTGGAAGAATTTCTACAAATACACACACACACACACCCTAAAACAATGCTATGTAACTGTAGATGTGATTTACCTTTTTATTTTCTTTTGTGATTTACCTTTTGATAAGATTTTAAAAATGAAGCCTTCACCGTGTTGAAAAAAGGGAGATATGCAAATGTCAGAAAAATGTTAAATACATCCTAGTCACCAACATACTTTCTCTTTAGTTTGAAACAAGACTCTCTCACTTTGCCTTTCAGTTCATTCAGTTCAGTTCAGTCACTCAGTCATGTGACTGTGACCCCATGGACTGCAGCACTTCAAGACTCCCTGTCCATCACCAACTTCTGGAGTTTACTGAAACTCATGTCCATTGAGTGGATGATGCGATCCAACCATCTCATCCTCTGTTATCCCCTTCTCTTCCCGCCTTCAATCTTTCCCAGCATCAGGGTCTTTTCCAATGAGTCAGTTCTTCGCATCAGGTGGCCAAAGTATTGGAGTTTCAGTTTCAGCATCAGTCCTTCCAAAGAATATTCAGGACTGATTTCCTTTAAGATGGACTGGTTGGAAAAAAAAAAAAAAGATGGACTGGTTGGATCTCCTTGCAGTCCAAGGGCTCTCAAGAGTCTTCTCCAACACCACAGTTCAAAAGCATCAATACTTCGGCACTCAGCCTTCTTTATGGTCCAACTCTCACATCCATATTTGACTACTGAAAAAACCATAGCTTTGACTAGATGGACCTTTGTTGGCAAAGCAATGTCTCTGCTTTTTAATATGCTGTCTAGATTGGTCATAACTTTTCTTCCTTCTTTTCTTTTGCCTTTCAGTGTAACTTAATGTCCTTTTTGGGGATTCCTTGGTGGCTCAGATGGTAAAGAATCTGCCTGCAATGCTAGAGGCCTGGGTTCCATCCCTAGGTCAGGGAAGACTTTTACATAAAAGTGAATCCTTAGATCCTTTCATTCACCCCAAATGATTTATAAATGCCACGTTTTAGGAAACAGTGCCCATCTTTTCTGCATACTTAGGGATTATCCTTCTGTTCTTAGACTAAAGAAAAATTCCTCAGGTTAGCTATCAAGTCTTTCCATGATTGCTCCCTAATTACCTCCCCCTTACATAGTATTAGTCACTCAGTCGTGTCCGACTTTTGGCGACCCCATGGACTGTAGCGCACCAGGCTCCTCTGTCCATGGGATTCTCTAGGCAAAAACACTGGAGTGGGTTGCCATTTCCTCCTCCAGGAGACCTTCCCAACTGTACATAAAGGAGACTTCATTAATGTGCATTAGAGGATACCCCAGGTTAACCTGTTATAAACTGCCTCTTGAGTCTTTGAATTCTATACCGATTGTACACCTCTGGTGGTCGGCCCGTTGTTTGCTTCTTTATTTAGGTTTTAAGGTGAATCACCTGGGGCTATTTGTTTCCATCAACCTGACTGCGAATCTAAAGGCAAAGTTAAAATGTCTATTTTTCTTGCTATCCTCAGAAGAGACTGCTTCACATCAACTCTATGATTCTCATTCTTTTCAGCTTACAATACAAATAGCTTATTATTTTTGGCAATATGTGTCTTTTAATAAAGCAGTGCTGAAAAATTAAATAGAAGAAAGTTCAGCTGCCATATAGGCTATGCAAATGATTTGCTGGTGGTGATTTTTAAGCATTAACTAAACTTTTATTGAGAGCATATGGCCTCATACTACTTTTTCATAATAGTCACAGCATGTCATAGTGTATTTCTGTCCTTTGTCATTCTCTTCTTAACTTGGTCATACATTCTCGTGCACTCCTGTACCCCAGATCTTGACAGAGCGCGCGCGGCGGAACACAAACGAGGTGAAGGAACGCAACCAGCTCGCCTTCCGCACCCGCCCCTACCGGTGGAGCCCCGCCTTCTCCCCCGAACCCCCAAGGCTGGTGGGCGGGGCCACGCGGTGACGCAGGCCGCACGTTTCCGGCCCGAGAAACCGCCGCGTTTCTGGGGTGACGCCTCAGCCGGCAGTTACCCGCCGAGCTCGGAACCCCGGTATCGGCCACTTCCATCACCCGCGTCACCATGGGGGCCGTGCTGGGCGTCTTCTCCCTCGCCAGCTGGGTGAGTTCGGGGTCTGGTGTCTCTGTTGGTCTTATGGCGCGGGCGCGGGGGCAGGGGTGGGGGGGTCGGCGATAGGGCTCCCCAAGCCGTGTGCCCCGAACGGGCCTGGGCCCCGGAGGCCCGGGGCTTGGGGGTCCGGCCCTGGGCTGCAGAGGGTATATATATCCCGGGAGGTCCAGGGTGAAATCCGCGACGCGCTGCGATCGGATGCGGCGGTTCTCCTTCTGCGTTTGCTGAGGAACGTAAGAGGCCAGGTCTCCATTGTTTACAATCTGATTGCCCCGCCCCCGCCAGCCTTCCGCCTCTGGACTCCTCTGTAGCTGGCGGGGGGACAAGCCGGGTCTGGGCTCCCTGGGCCGGGGTCTCTGGTTCATTTCCAAGCGCCTTCTTAGGGTGGCGTCATTTATTTGGGCGGTGGGGGCAGGGGGTGTGTGTGGATAATATATTTATCCCATAGCACAGGATTTGCCAAAGCTACAGAGTATGTGGCAGAGGTGAGATTTTTAACCAAGGCCTGGATGCGATTCTGCCTCAAGGGAAGAAGGCTTTGTGGATTATTATTCAGAATTGGAAGTCATGGCCTGAACATTTTGGGGCCTCGTACAAGTCATTTCTTTCTGGCTTCCCTTGAAGATGAGGACCATCATCCCAGCATTCCTCACCTCCAGAGCTGTTGTGAGGATGAAGTGAATAAATGGGTTGAATCACTTTGTAAATTGTAAACGTAATATTTGCAAAAGGAAAATTATGGTATCTATGGAAGAGAATATGCTGAGTTCACTCATACATTCGCTTCAGAGGGAATTGATTCCTTCACATCATTTCCTTGTTTCCTAATTCCCCGACTGACTTAATGGGCCAAGGAGTCAATCTCAGCTCATTCTACTACCCTATCTTAGGGACAGACTATATTTCCATTCTTTAAGATTGTTGAACATAAAGCAGAAGAGCTGTTGGTCACTTAAGGGCCTAGATGACAGTGACTTTCCAGTTTTTTGACCTTGCCAAAAATAAGAAATCTTACATGGTTTATTTAATACAGCTGTTTAGATACAAGTTTCATGAAATAATTCTTTGCCCTCTGCTGTACTTTTTTCTGTCACAGTAAAAAAAAAAAACCTGGCCAGTTGAATTTTACAGTGTTTACAAAATAAGTATTTTGCAAATACTTAGAGTACATTTACAAAATTGCAGCATTTACAAAATAAGATTTAGGGGAAAATAGTTAGAAGGTCATTAATTAGGGAGTAAATTGATAATTTGAAACCTGAAACACATGGTAGATTTGATGTAAAGCCAAGATTTGAGTTGATGCTATCAAAGCATTTCTACCTATAAATCACTTTTATATTTTATTGATTTTTTTTGTGGGAACAGCAAGTAATTTAGTGTATCAGGGAATGGAGTGAGTGAGGGGAAGAATAATAATAAAAAAAAAAAAGTAAAGGGAGCCAAATCATGTAGATACCCTTTGATCAATCTAAGGACTTTGGCTTTTACTCGTAGGTGATTATGGGGATCCATTAGAGAAAAGAAGAAGGATGTGAACTGACCAGAGTTTTAACAGGATTGCTGTGTGGAGAATATTTAGATGGTAGAATAGAAAGGGTAAAGCTGTGTAGGGGAGGAAAAACTTTTATTCCATTCTCTGTGGGTTAGTGGTTGGGGCCTGCGAATTAAACTAAGACAAGACAAATCAGCAAGAAAAAAAAGTTTGTACTTGTGCAGCCCACATGCATGCAGGAGTTCTCAGGGATGAATAACTGGAAAGAGTGGTTAGAATATAGGACTTATTATATGCCTTTCTTAATGGGTGGAGGTGTGCAGGAAAGGGCTTCCCTGGGATAAAGAAAGAGGTTTCTTCAGGAAAGGTGAATGGGTTTTTAGGAGAACAAACAGGAGATAAGAAAGTATGTGATAGTACTTGTTTATGTGAGTGCAGAGGTCTTTTTATCTTCAAGGCAATAAAACTCCCTTGAAAAGAGAATTTATGGCAGTTGCTTCCTTCAATCAGATGAGAAATGCTCTGAGAGGGCATTTTTTTTCCCTGTGTCTTTTGAATCTCACATGTCTTCATCTTAAAAAATTTTTGTACTACCTCAGGGTTCTGAATAGCAGCAGGTTGCTATAGCAGCAAGAGAGGAGCTATTGCATTTAATCCAGGTGAGAGATGATAGTGGTGACTGGACCAGTGTGATAACTGAGGATGCTATGAAAGTAGCTAGATTCTGGATACATTTTGAGATTAGAGCTGATGTGCTGATAAATGGAATGAGAGTTTTGGGAAAAGAAGGCATCAAGGATGACTGCAAGGTGTTTTACCCGGGCAACAGGAAGAGTATGCCTGGGTCCTTGGACTCTTTAATCAATAAAAATTAGTAAGAGGCCAGACGAGAATTTCAGGCAAGCAGAAGGAAGAAAAAACAAGCAACAGGTGCCCTTGCTTGCTCCCAAGGGGTGGAGGAGCTGGTTCCTTAAATGGGATGTGGGTAGAGACGAATCAGCGGGTTGAGTAAGAGATGTGGCTGAAGTGGTCTGCTTGCCACCCCCCCCACCCCCCACCCCCCGCCCCAGCCTTGGTGCTGTCACATGCAGGGACCATGCACAATACCCAGCTCAAAAGTAGCGGTTGCTTTGTGGCCCTGTTGTATCTTATTGTTCATGCAGACAGTTATTTTTCCTCCCTTACAGTTTCTTTATATTCTGCTGCTCAAGGGTTGGTCCAGGTGCAAGCACTCTGGGAACGGGTCCCCAGGTTTCGGCTTATCTCAAACAGAGTTATTTATGGAGAGAGGTGTGGAGCCTTATACCAAGGTCACAGATGCGGAGCTCCACACCAAGGTCATCTCTGGAACTGTCTGAGCCCCATAGCAACTGTTGCCATGAACACCCCTGATCTAAACCAGCCTGCTCCCTCACCCCATATTAGGTACAAATACCCACCCTAATATTCACTCTCTAGTACCCTAACCAGTCACCTAATGCCACCCTTCCAGCGGGATTTTTTTTTGTCTTGAGGCTGTAAAAGTGAAAAGTGATAGTGTTCAGTTGTGTCCGATTCTCTGAGACCCCCTGGACTGTAGCCTGCGAGGCTTCTCTGTGCATGGAGTTCTCCAGGCAAAATTACTGGAATGGGTACCATATCCTTCTCCAGGGGATCTTCCCGACCCAGGGATCAAACCCAGGTCTCCTACTAACTCACGAAGGGGTCGGCTCTCCCTTGAACCGGCCCTCTCTTCTACCAGTTGGCTGTCCCTGGTCTCCCTGTCGGGACGTTGGCCCTCTGTGCTAACAGCCAGTCTCCCGCTCCAGTAAACTGTCTTCTCTCATTCCGTTTCATGTCTGGAAATTCTTTTCCAGCCTGCACACAGATCATGAAAATAGGGGAGTGACGTGACATATAATAAGACACGTTTGTTCCACTGTTTGAGTACCTATTGTGTAAAAGTGCAAAAGATAGAATGCTTAGGTGGTCACCCCCCACCCTCAGGTACAGACAGTTATAAACAAGTAAGTAGGTGTACTGGTTTGCCAGGGCTGGATAACAAAAGACCACGAAGTGGATGACTTAAATAACAGAAATCGATTGGCTCGTGGTTTGGAAGCTAGAAGTCTGAGATTGAGGTATCAGCCGGGTTAGTTCCTTCTGAAACTCTGTTCCAGGCTTCTTCCCTAGTTCCTGGTGGTTTGGTAAGCAGTCTTTGGTGTTCCTTGGTTTATAGATCTCTGCCTTCATCTTCGCATGATGTTCTCCCTGTGATGCACAACTGTGTCCAGATTTCTCCTTCATATGACACCAGTAATGTTTGATTAAGGGCCCACTCTTCTCCAGTAAGACATCATTTTACCAAATTACATCTGTAGTGACCCTGTTTCCAAATCAGGTGACATTCTGAGGTACTGGGGATTAGGACATAAACGTGTGAATTTTGGAGGACATAATTCAACCGATAGCGAACAGTGGGCACTTATCATTCGTTTATTTAATTGGCTAGAGGAAAAACAGCTAAAGGAGTTAGAAGCATGTGAGTGTGGACAAAATAAACCGGAAGCAATTAGTGTTATTGTTTTTAGCTGTAAAATGTCTGTATCTCTGTCTGTGACCAGACACAGACTTCTGTTATGGTCTTTTGACCCAGATTATAGTTAAGAATTGAAGACTCAGGCTGGGTGGTCAATTCCCCATGGCTGTTTTGATTATGGATATTACTGGTCATCGTGATATATGGAGCCCCTGCTATGAAAGGCATTATGCTAGGTGCTATATACTGCTGACATTATCTCATAAAAGATTATTACTGAGGCCATACGGTAAACCAGAATCCCCCAGTGTCTGCATCTGCTGTTTCTGCTGATGATTCTGAATTAGCCTATCCTTGTAATGTGACTTGGTAACGTCACCTGTCAAAGCAATTCAAGTGGTTTCCTAATCAGTCTTATAGAAGAATGACTCAAAGTGTGTCCTCTCATCTGGAATGCTTGTTAGGAGAGTTTAGCTGACCGAAGAACCAGGTGACTCTTTTTTTTTAAGTGAGGGGAAGTTCACATAAGATTAACTATTTTAAAGTGTATAATTGTGTCATTTAGTACATTCACATGTTGTGCTGTCATAACATATGTCTGGTTCCAGAACATTTTCATCACCCCAGAGAGAAACTCAGGATCCACTTAGCAGTCACCTCTCCTCCTTGCTCCCTCCAGCCTCTGGAAACCACTGCTCTGCTTTCTGTTGCTGATTGACCTGTTCTGGGTATTTCATATGAATGAAATCACACAGTATGTGGCCTTTTGAGTCTGGCTTCTTTCACTTGGCATAATGTTTTCTAGGTTCACCCATGTTGTACCAGCTATCAGTACTTCATTTTTATGGCTAAATAATATTCCAACCTTTGTGGGTGTACTATATTTATCCATTCATCAGTTGATGGACATTTAGGCTGTTTTTGCCTTTCAACAATTGTAGCTGGTGCTGTTCTGAACATTCATGTCCAAGTTTTGTTTGAATACTTGCTTCAGTTTTTTTGGGTGTATGTGTGAGTTGGAGTTACTGAGTCATATGATAATTCTGTGTTTAACTTTGAGGAATCTCTGGGTTACTCTTAAATAAAGCCAGAAGTCTTTTGCTTTCATTATTTGTAAGGGTTTCTGTGTAATGTTGCCTTATGCTGTAATATTAGCTTTGGTAGCTAGAATTCTCAGAAATCAGCAGGTGGAGTTAGGGTTCTGTTTTTCTCAGGATTAAGATTCATGGTTTTTAAATAAAATATGCTGTCTGTGGGAACATAACCAACACTTATTGGACCTTTACTGTGTTTTAAGTACTGTGTTGAGTGCTCATTTAATACGGCAGTGTCTGAAGAAGGAAGATTCTGCTACAGATGGATAAATAAGCTTACATTTTGTAACTTTCTGAGGTACAATGGTAGAAATAATACTGACTCCAGAACTCGTGCCTTTAACCTCTTCCTCCCAGCTCTGATTCTCAGATAGGGCTCTCAGAGCCTGGCGGGCCTTGCCTTCTGTCCTGGATGTCAGGAAGGAGGCCGCTGAAGGCCGTCTCAGATGGGGATGCTGGGCTCGTTACAGGTCCCGTGCCTTTGTGGTGGCGCGTCATGTTTGCTGTGCAGTTGCTGTCCCAACAGTAAGAACTCCACCTTGACTCGCCTCATCTATGCTTTCATCCTCTTCCTGGGCACCATTGTCTGTTGCATCATGTTTCACGAAGGGATGGAGACTCAGCTGAAGAAGGTAAGTAGAAGTAACAGTAGCCTTATTAAGGTAGTGGTTTTAATTATTTTTATATTTTGCAAAAATTCTAGTTGTAATTAGCACTTATTTCTTCAGTGTTGTGAAACTCAGTCAAGTTCAGTGGATTGGCTGGGATCGTAAATTTCAGTTCTAGTCAAGACAGAATAGGAAGGTATTAGTCTTTTTCCAAAGTAAAGGTAGTATCAGAAGCAACATCTTTAGTTTAACAACTTTGGAAAAGATACTAAAAGAGTGGCCCTAAAGCTCTACCTTTTAAATAAAGTATATTTAATTTTAAACATTTAATCTAGACTAGCCCTCATTTGACAGGGGCCAAAAAGAGAGCACTTGACTTTTATTTTCAAAATGTAACTTGTTCATATTGTTTGGTGACAAGACTGTAAGTGAATTGAAAGCCAAAGCAAAAAGTCCCAGAGGAGGGTCTTGCAGTTGTTGAAGTGGCCAGTTTTATAAATCCAGACTTTTCTTTGGTGGAATCAAATCTCTCTTTAAATGTGGATATTCCCATAGTATTAAAATGTTTTTTTCCAGATACCTGGATTCTGTGATGAAGGACTTAGTACCAGGATTACTGATATTATGGATAAAGATTGTGATGTGTTGGTTCGTTATAAAGCTGTGTATCGAATCAACTTCGCCTTGGCTATCTTCTTCTTTGCCTTCTCTCTGCTCATGTTAAATGTGAAAACGAGTAAAGATCCCAGAGCAGCGATACACAATGGGTACGTAGGAATTATTTATTGTTAACTTGTCATGGTGTTGTATCTTTGCCTTAAGCAGTTAATGTTGCAATTTTGATGAAAGCAGTAGAGTATATAAATCAGTGGCCCAGATATACTCTCATCTATTATACATGGGGAGTTGTTTCAAGGTCATTTTCAGTTGGAGCCCTGCAGTATAGTGGAGGTAGAGTGGACAACGAGGATCTTTTTTTTTTTTAATTATTATTTATTTATTTAGTATTTTTTAAAAATATTTTTGCTTCAGGTTCCTAGATTTCTCTGCATACCTGTGAAACTGTTCAAGCATTGTACTAGGCACTTCACACACACAAACACACATTTTTTTTCTTTCTATTTTTAAAAGATAAACATATACCTGATATAGTTAGACAGGATGCGGCTGCTGCTGCTGCTGCTAAGTCACTTCAGTCGTGTCCGACTCTGCGCGGCCCCTTCGACGGCAGCCCACCAGGCTCCCCCGTCCCTGGGATTCTCCAGGCAAGAACACTGGAGTGGGTTGCCATTTCCTTCTCCAATGCATGAAAGTGAAAAGTGAAAGTGAAGTCGCTCAGTTGTGTCCGACTCTTTGCGACCCCATGGACTAGCCTACTAGGCTCCTCCGTCCATGGGATTTTCCAGGCAAGAGCACTGGAGTGGGGTGCCATTGCCTTCTCCGTTAGACAGAATACAGAAAGATAAATAGTGAATATATTTGGGCCACTGATTCACATATTCTGTTGCTTCCCATTCCTCATCCCCAGTTCCTCTTGTACATGTATTTCAGAGAGGTTAAATAAATTGCCTGAGATCTCTCAGCTAGAGAGGGTTGGCACTAGGATTGAAAGTCAAATCTGTTCAGCTTCAAAGCTGCTTTCTTTCCACGCTGCCATGCAAAGCAGTGTTTAAAGGTTGACTGAAAGCCAGATTTGGTCCTGTGATGAGCTGTGTGATCGTGGGCAAGGGATTTATGTCCACTTGCCTGATGTGCTGCTTGCCATACTGAGATGCTGAGATTTGCAGCAGAGACGGGAAGACACATCTTGTGTCCACCTCCCTGAAGGCCGGAGGCTGTAGATACTTCCGGGATAAAGAAGCAGGGTAGTCTGAGATGTGGGAGTGGAAGGTAAGGAACAGGTGCTGTAATCAGTGTTCTGCACAGGTCTTTATGTGAATTATAGGCTTCTTAACAGGATACTTAACATAATCAGGGGGTGGAGTTTTTGGCACTCTGAATTCATTGAACCACCTGTGCAGGCCCTGTTGTAGGGTCAGTAGTCCCAACCAGTCTTAACCAGCTTGAACTGGACAAAAACTAACTCCTGGTTTCTGAAAAACAGCTTAAGTCCCTGTTGCTGTAGCAACCCATACATCAGAGGCAAGTATCTATAGGGATGGTTAAAGAGTCTTGGGATATATTGTCTAGGCTGTAGGTTGGAAGGTATGAAATTTGAAAAAAATTTAGACAAGCCTTGTGAAGGTAAGGCCACAAGCGGAGGAGTTCTTTAACGAGCTGTTAAAGCAAGGAAACTCTAAGGTAATGTGCTTCTTTCTTATGAATGTGAATGATTTGGTCTCTGCTAATGTTAGTCCTCAAATCATGTGAAATACTGAGTGAAGTAGCTTCATGTCAGACGAAGAAACAAGCCCAATCATGTTGGAAGTGGCTAGTAAGGCTTTATTTTTGCATTTCAGAAGTTCATTTTCTCGGTGAAAGGGAAAAATTAGCAGTTCATAAATGTACTTTTATATTTTAATAGATTTTGGTTCTTCAAAATTGCTGCCATTGTTGGTATCATGGTTGGATCTTTCTATATCCCTGGAGGCCACTTCAACACAGGTATGGTTTGCTATAACAGGGGTTAATTATAATGTGTATACACTCTACAGATGACTGCATTCATTACTGATTTTGCAGAACTGATAATTAAATGAGATGGTGTCCAATTATCATGACTTGATACTAATATTAAGATATTAATTGACTGATTAAAGCCAGGAGGCATTCAGCCTACTTCTCAGCTATTCTGAAACCATATGTTAATTGTTTGCCAATATTTTAGGTTTCCCTTCTCACTTGGCAATACGAAGTTAATCGGGCTTGTCAACATAAGGACTTGTAACCATGTACTCCACTATCCCTGTTTTAACCTGCTTCCTTATTGTGGCATCACATGGCATTTGTAGATTTCCACTGTGATTTATATCCCCATGAGTAAAGGAAAGGGCTTATATCTTTTCCAGTTGGAATGTCAGACCATGGGGTCCCCTTAGCACAAGCTAGAATAGATTTTAAAAGGCCTGAAACCCAACAGAACACTTACCATAGAATGCCTTTGAGTTTGGAATTGGAATAATCTTGCTGTACTGCTTGAGACAGAATACATCACCTTTTCTTACTTGAAACCTTTTTAGTATGTTGGACAGTAACATTCTGATATGTTGCTCCTGTGGTAAAGAATAACTTTGTGCTTTTGTTTTGCAGCCTGGTTTATTATTGGCATGGTTGGGGCTGCCTTCTTCATCCTCATCCAGCTGGTGCTGTTGGTAGACTTTGCTCACTCTTGGAGTGAATCATGGGTAAATCGAATGGAAGAAGGGAATCCAAGATGCTGGTATGCTGGTAGGTGTCAAGCCTCTATGAGAGCCATACTGCATTATCCTGTGTTAAACTGGGTGAAAATTGATCCTCGTTAGTTTAAAAGTCTCACAGCTGTGAGCATTCACGTTCATTTTCTTTTTTCTAGCTTTACTGTCTGTCACAAGCTTGTTTTATATCCTGTCAATCATCTTTGCCGGGTTGCTGTACAAATACTACACCAGACCAGACGGCTGCACAGAAAACAAGTTCTTCATCAGTTTTAACCTGATCCTTTGCGTGGTGATTTCTGTTTTGTCAGTCCATTCAAAAATTCAGGTATGGTTATGATTTCTGCTTCTTCCTCCTATGAGAGATTTTTAATTAATGCTAAACTTGAAACCTAGGTAACCTTTTATATGAATTTATGTCCACAAGTTTATCTACTTAAACATTTTTCTACTTTAGCATGATAAAGTCTTCATAATTATATCTTAATCATAAAATATGCTGTTGAATGTCAGTATTATAATTCAATGAATAATTTCCCTATTATTTAAGGGGAAGAAAAAAACTATGTAACTTGAGAATTTATTGTCCTTATAAAATTGTTTATATCACAAGAATGATTCTTAGAAATCTTTAGCAGAGATATTTTAGGGGAATTAAACTAGAAAAATAATTGATTTTAATATTTAAAACACAACTCCTGCTCCTGAGTTTCCTCATTTAAATACCATATTTTAAAAATTCATGGATTTTTAGATATGAAATATGAAAAGAACATCACCTCTCCTTTTAAAAGTGAGAAAACTGAAGGTCCAGAGAGTTGATGGGTTACCTAGCTAGTTAAGGGCAAAGCTTAGCTTTGATTTCACTATACCAGGGAACTAGTGGTAAATCTAAGCCTTTGTCTGATACACAGGAATTTCCAAGGTTATGAAATGCCTGAGAATTGGTGGTACGTGCCTCCTCTTTCTTGGTTATTTTTCAAGCTAACTTAAACTGAAAGGTTACTTGTCATCTTTCAGCTGTCAAGCAGAATCAGCAGGTCTCAATGACAGCTCAGTGGGTCCCAGGAAGTACGCTTTGTTTTAGAAATTTGGCCATTGCAATTCCTATGGCGTGGTTTTCTTTTCGATTCCATAGGAACACCAGCCTCGTTCCGGCCTCCTGCAGTCTTCTCTCATCACCCTCTACACCATGTACCTCACGTGGTCAGCCATGTCCAATGAACCTGGTAAGGAAATTTTAATAGCACATTCACTTGATGGAAAGAAGGTAAGAAATGGGAGTTCTCTGGCAGTGCAGTGGTTCAGGCTCAGCTTTCACTGCTGTGGGTGTAGGCTTGATCCCTGGTCAGGAAACTTAAGATCCCACAAGATGTGCCATGCACACCAGGAGTAAAAAAAGCACAAAATTGCTCCTTTGGTGGGTGCCAGAACTGAACTGGAGCAAATGTCAGACATACAGGTGAACAGACAAAAACTTCATTTAAATGTACAATGTCTTTGGTATTTACCTTTCAAGTTTTATTCTCCATGTCTGCTCCTTGCTGCTCAGAGCTGACAGCCTAAAGGACCATCTAGAGGACCTTTGTATAGTCCAGGCTTTGCCCTGGACTAAATCCGATTAGTTAAGAGCTGAACAAGGCAGCATTGTTTTGGCCCTTTGTAGAATTATGTTAATTGAATTTTATGTTGGTGGTACAGGCTTCAGAAGAAATAGCTGTGGGAAATCTCCTTTTGTAAACCTTATGGGATTATTTCTCAATAGGGTATCCTGTGGACTAGTTTTCAAGGAAAATCATTACTGCAGACCATCCAATGATGACCCAACTTATTTTTATTATTTTCCTATGTAACTGCAGAAACAGGACTAGGGATAAACTCCTTGTGCTTTTTTTAAAAAAATAACCAGGCCAAACTTACTGACTCAAACCTTATTTTGCAAACAAATTTATATTTTTTTAAACTTTGTTTTATATTGGATTATAGTTGATTAATAATGTTGTGATAGTTTCAGGTGTGCGGCAAAGTGATTCAGTTGTACATTTCCCCATTTAGACTGTTACATAATATTGAGCAGAGTAGGTCCCTGTTGGTTATCCATTTTAAATATAACAGTGTGTACATGTCCATCCTAACCTCCCCACCACCCTTCCCCCTGGTAACTGTAAGTTCCTTCTCTTAAGTCTGTATAAACTCCTTCTGCTTTAAGCACACAACTGTAGAGCCCCAAAGACTTGCTAGTTAAACTTCAAAACCAGTGAAATCAAGATTGACATTTATGAAATTGGACAAATACTCTGTTGCTGTAGTTTCTTTACTCTTTCTGGAAAACCGAGTCTTTGGTTGCAACATAGATGTGTTGCTGACTGCCCAGTTGCAGGTTCTCTGAAGTTTAAAACATTCTCATGTTTGAAATTGTGTTGACTGAGTGATGTGTAAACATAGCCCTCAAATCTTTTTGGACCCCGATGAGTTATCCCAAAAGATAAAAAGCAGTTTCTCGTTATCAGATCGTTCCTGCAACCCTGGCCTGTTGAGCATCATAACGCACATGACCTCATCCACCTTGGCTCCTGCGAATACAACTGCTCCAGCCCCTACCCCTGCTGTGCCATCACAGAGTGGGCCTTCTCTGAATAAAGAGAATTTCATTGGGCTGTTAGTCTTTGTTCTCTCCCTTTCCTATTCTAGGTAAGTTAAAAAGTCCTTGATTTGCCTCAGTTAACCCTGTAGTTTCTATAAGTTCAGTAAATCCTCTTGTGAAATAATTCCCCCCAGCCTTACTAAGAGATATGTTCTCCTTTGTATAGGAAGATAAAGCCCTTACCTGACCTGACTCAAGATTAGCTAGAATAGTGGCTCTGAAATTTGGTTGGCTTATCTTTTTTTTAAAAGCAATCTTTATTTTATGATCATTGTAAACAGTATAAGCAACTAGCAGAATTTTATGCATGAAATGTTCAAGTCGGTCGCTAATCCAAGACCCCAGATACAACCTATGTTAGCAGTTTGCACTCATTCTCTCACTTATTTTTATTGATATTGTCTATCTAATAGTGTGTGATATCTTAGTAATTTTAAAATGTGAAATAATACAAATAGGCAAGGATATATTTATATAAACTAACAGCGTAAGTGAGGGCAGTTTAAAGTAGGAAATGAAATTGTCCTCCCTCTAAATTCACTCTTCTGTCGTTAAATTTTGGCACATATTATTTCAAGCTTTTTTCTTTTGTTTATATTTACTATTTATTGATCTATTTGTATCTATATTGTTATGTATATTTTTATAGTTGGATAATTTTATATCACTTGATATATAATTTAAAAATAGAGAATATACTATATAATAGTATAACAGTATACTATTCTGAAATACATATGAATTTGTCATAATTTGGACAGCTTTGCACATATAATGTGTAGTTTTGCCCTTTTTTTCTTGTTTTTTTTTAATGATTGCTTAAAATATGGGTTGGCAATCTACAGCCCTTGGGCTGACTTCCTATTTCTCTAAATAAAGTTTTATTGGCTTATAGCTATGTTCATTTTTTTCATGCTCTCTGTGACTATTTTTGTTTATTTCCTTTGATTCTTGATCTTAAGAGGAAAGTTTTTAATCTTGTACTATTAAATACAACTTTTTCATAGAGGCCCTTTATCAATTTGAGGAAGTTTTCTATTTCTAGTTTGTGTTTTTATCATAAAGTATCAGATTTTTGCCAAAAAAATTTTTTTAATGTCTGCTGAGATGTTCATGTGGAATTTGTCCTTTATTTATATGTACTTTTAAAATTCAATCATTTAACAAACTTTTAGTGAGTATCTGCTGTGTACTAGAAATGCATAGATGACTAAGGTCATTGCCAGAAGTTCTGTGAATAGCAAGGAAGACAGGAGTGGTTAAGTGATATGGCAGAAGGAAGAGTAAGGAGCTACAGAAATTTAGCCTGGTGATGGGGTGACGTCAGAGAAGCCTTCCTAGAGGACACGGCATGATTAGAGAGTTAAAGAGTGAGTAAGTTAGCTGGGCGAAGATGGGCATTGCATTCCTAGCAAAGGAGAGATCCTTCTGAAGTCCTGGAAGCAGACACCATAAGCAGAGTGTATTTTGGGAAACCCCTCTAGGCAGTTAAAGCATCAAATTGTAACTGTTAGGAATACTGTCTCTGTCTTGTGATGACAGGCAGCAGATCAGAACTTTAAGCAAACCCTTCAGAAGCCTTCAGTCCCCAAAGCAGGAGCAGTTTAGAAATAACCTTCATGTGTACAGGCCCATGACAGCACTTCATCTTCATGGCCTCCTTCTGACTTACCTTCCTGGGATCACTTTCCAGCATCCGCAATTCCAGCAATAGCCAAGTCAGTAAGCTGACGCTGTCAGGAAGTGACAGCGTGATCCTCCGTGATACGGCTGCCAGTGGGGCGAGTGATGAGGAGGATGGACGGCCTCGGCGGGCAGTGGACAACGAGCGAGAGGGGGTGCAGTACAGCTACTCCGTCTTCCACCTCATGCTCTGCTCGGCCTCCCTGTACATCATGATGACCTTGACCAACTGGTACAGGTAGGAGGCAGAGGACCGAGGGAGGACCTCTTAGCCCCTTGGGGTTGCCCGTAAAAGCTCCTGACCTCAGAATCCCCTTCTTTCACCCATATAAAGAAAGTGTGTTCAGTGCTCACACTTTTCTGAAATATTTCTGTTTTTTCTCCTCTTGCATTTAAAATCCAGTTGGAATGCTTACAGTGAAAATCATGGGAAGCCCTTCCAAACTTGAGTAACTTGAGAGAGAAAATCATGACATAAAGTGATCTGACTTGTCTTTGTTCACCGAGTTTTCTTTGTCTAGAAATGGCCATGTATTCTGATCAAAGGAAACATCTGGTAAAGCAGGGAAGATTCAGTAAATTCATTTCAGTCTTGAATTTTACCAGTAGGTAGAACAGCCAGATGGAGAAGGCTTTGGCACCCCATTCCAGTACTCTTGCCTGGAAAATCACATGGACGGAGGAGCCTGGTAGGCTACAGTCCATGGGGTCGCGAAGAGTTGGACACGACCGAGTGACTTCACTTTCATTTTCATGCATTGGAGAAGGAAATAGCAACCCACTTCAGTGTTCTTGCCTGGAGAATCCCAGGGACGGGGGAGCCTGGTGGGCTGCCATTTATGGGGTCACACAGGGTCAGACACGACTGAAGCGACTTAGCAGCAGCAGCAGCAGCAGAATAGCCAAATTCCTGAAGAACTTTTTGCAAGGAATGGTCAGGGTTCTTCAAGCAGGCTAAAAGATAAAAGCTGTTTGAGTGGCAGAGCCCCCTCCTCATAAAAACAAAAAAATAGCAACTTTCTCAAGTCCCTTCTGGTAACTGAGTACAGAGTAGTGTCAGGCAAGTTTCAGTGGAGAATTTCTTAGCTTTTGCTGAGGCGCCGCTGTATGCTGAAATTAGGCTCCTTTACTTAACCCTCAGGGGCTTCCCAGGTGGCTCAGTGGTAAAGAATCTGCCAGCCAAGAGGAGACAGGGGTTCGATTCCTGGGTCGGGAAGATCCCCTGGAGAAGGGCATGGCAACCCACTGGAGTATTCTGGCCTGGGAAACCTTATGGACAGAGGAGCCTGACGGGCTACAGTCCCTGGGGTTGCAAAAGAGCTGGACACGACTTAGTGACTCAACAGCAGCAACCATCTAACTCTCTGCTGTTTTCTCAGCCCTGATGCAAACTTCCAGAGCATGACCAGCAAGTGGCCAGCTGTGTGGGTCAAGATCAGTTCCAGCTGGGTCTGCCTCCTCCTCTACGTCTGGACCCTCGTGGCTCCGCTCGTCCTCACCAATCGAGACTTCAGCTGAAGCTCTGAGTGCCAAGGACACCACTGAAATTCATAAAGGTCTCCTTTGCTGAAAGCTCACATACTGTTTACTTTCGCTTCAACTAATATATTAAGCAAATGCTCTGCAAATAAGACTATATCCACGTTTATATCGGAGGGCAAGATGGAATAATGCTTGATGCAGGATCAGAACCTTTCATTTATATCTCTATTATGTTTATTTGTAAGGCTAGAGAGCAAAAGGAACAGATTGTGTTTTAAAGTGAACTACAGCTGTGCTGTGAAGAGAGTTCTTTATTAAGACTTGTAGGTTCCTACAACTTTGATTTAAAATGTAAGACAGAAAAATGCTGGATATTTGAGGTTGTCATTAATATATTTCTATTGCAGTATCTTTAAAGAGCAAGATAATTATAATGATGCATTTCTATGACAGTTTTCTTCTGTGAAAGTCTTTACTGTGTGATATAGGCCCTTCAGTCCTTAAACTCAGTGCTTGGGGAAAGGAGTCTGTGTGCAGGTCTTGTCTCAGAAGAGGGGTTTTTGGTATGGCTGCTGCTTCTACGTCTTGAGTTTTTTTTATTTCCTTTTTATTTTTATACTACAGCATTGATGCTGCTTGATTCAAGCCTGTGGCTTTGCTGGAAATGTTAATTTCAATAAACGCTTTGTATGTTTGGTTAAACTGAAGATTCACTTGAAAAACTGGTGCAGCTTTAGTCTATGTCATTATCTTGTTATGAGTATGTAAAAATATACATGCATGTGAATATATTATATTTGCACTATAAAGGTATTTGATTAAAATAGAAAGACTTAAGCTTTTTAAGGTCCTTTCTTTAACAGCTTTGATGAGTTAGCAGCATTCTAGGTTTTTCATTTTTTTAGACTTCTTTGGGCAGTAAGGTTTATAAAGCATCTTCCAGAATGCCCTCCTATTCCTTCTAAAATTTAAGCTCTGACCCGTGAGTAAAGTCTTGAACTCATTCAGAAGTTCTGCTAAATATCTTTCCTGGGCAAGACACTTGGGTAGATGAGAGAGAAGGCTTGCATTCTCTGGAAGCTTCTTTGGGAGAGGTAGCACACAGGGATGTAGAACAGGGCAGTCCGCTTGTTCAGCGAAGGTTTACTGCATGTTCTGGGTCCCGTCAGGCCTGGGATACAGCCTTAAACTTGACAGACACCAGCTCTGCCAACTTGGAGTTAAAGAGTTTCAAAGACGGTGAAATGAGCTGACAGGTGATACAGCGTGTTGTAATTAGTGCTGTGATTTAGGAATTGCAGAGAACTCACAAGAGAGGTGCTGGGTGGGGAGTGTCAAGGTAGGCTTCCTGGAAAAGTGATATCTAAGCCAAGAAATGTTAGGAGTTCACTAATGAGAGGAATAGGGAAGTGGAGTGGCATTGCTGAAGGATAGACTAAACTGTATGTTAAGAGTAGGGAGATTTAAAAAAAAAATATCGTGTTCAGTGAAGCTTTAATGGGGAGAAGTGGTCAGGGACCAGGCCACGAAGGGCTTTGTAAACCACACTGAAGAGTTTGGACCTTGTGCAGGGGCAGCAGGGAACAGAGTGCGCCATGGGCAGATGGTCTCGTCAGTCACTGCGGCTGATGGATGGAGAAGGGATCTAGAGATGAGACCGGGCAGTTCTTACGAGGTTTGAAACAGAGAAGTCAAGTGACAACAGAAATGGACAGCTGAGAGCTCCTCAGTAACTAAACATTTTACCTTGGCAGTTGATTAGCTGTGGGAGAGAGGTCGATTCCTGAGTGATGCTAGTTTAGCCACCTGAAATCTCTGGTGGTTCTGTTTATATGGTGAGAAAAACCAGAAGGGGAGGAACAACCTGCGCTAGAAGAAAGATGGAGGTGGTCTCTGAAGATGGCTGTTTGGGTTTGGAAGCATGCTTTGTTATTTTCTGTCAGACTGATCAGTAAATATTTACTGAGTATATACTATGCTTTACGACCTTAGGCGAATGACAAGCCGTCTGAGCCTCAGTGTTTCCTTTGTTTGAAAGTTTATCTTGGTACAGAAGAGAATTTAGAGAGTAAAATTACTTTGCAAAGTGCTTAACCATTATAAGCACACTGGTGGTAGCTGCTCATCTCCATGTGGGCTAAAATGAGACTGGTCAATAGTCAGAGGTCAGAGATGTTCAGCCGTAATCTAACGGAGGTGAGATTTGAGGCTTCTTAAAGAATTAGACAGGGCCTAGAGGGGACAGTCTCAGCTGAGCTGTAGGTGCGGGGTTAGGAAGCAGGGCTTGATAGGAACTGTTGGAACTGCCACCATTTAAACCAGTACTTTATGCCATGGCTCAGAGATAAAATTGCCAGGGATGTGGGAGACAGTTAAGGAAGGTATAACTTACTCTGCCGGTGTAAAGCAGTCACCCCATTTTCCTTAAAGAAGAGCCAGCCAGATTAAGACTTTTAAGGGTCCTGAACTTTAATAACATCACTGTGTACCACCCCTCCCCCACCTTATGTCACTTAAAAGCAATACTAAACTGTAAAATAAGTGTAACAGAGTCCAATAAAGTTTTTATTTTTTTCTCATGATAACTTCGATATTAATTTGAAATAACAAATTCTCTTTTAAAACCGAAGGGGCAGTGTCCCAACTTTACTTGGTTGTACACTAAGAGCAAGTTAAAGCTGGCCTGTTGCTAGGACACCCAGTAGTGTACTCAGGACTCAAGTGAATTATACATGTTGAATGCTGAATTATACACATGCATTAAAAAAACATCAGTGTTTTCAGTAAGCTCAGGATTCCACTGTAAAGGAAGAGGGTATTTTGAATCCTCAGACCTCATGGTGTCATCCCATTCTAGAAGAGTCCCCTGGTGTCTCATCGCCATGAAGCAGGCCTGTCTGTCCCCCACTGTTGCTCGGGCCCTGGCTCTGAGGTCAGCTGTGTGCCCTAGGAATTCATTAAAGGCAACAGTGTGGCTGTCACTTCTGCATGCTTAGAGCTGGGAGAAAGCTTGTCAGCCCTTCTTGGATTTCCCTTTCTAGGTTGTTCTTGCTAGGCATTCTGTTGGATGGGAGATAAAACTCTTGATGATCAAAGATACTCCCAAAGAAAGGCCATGGACCTGGTTTTCCGCGCTTCTGATATTCTGGACCAAACCATAACCCAGACCTAATTTAAACCCGACAACTTTTGTGTTCATTCTAAGTCCCTGCTTGATGATATTTTTCTTTTTACACATTGAGGCTAAAGTGAGTATTCAGCACTCTGAGGCATATGTTTGATCTCTGAGGATGGATGGCAGATGCCAGCCTCGTGCTTATTAATGGGAACTGGTGTTCCTCTCTTTACATTTCATGTCGTTCTATCCATCCTGTCACAGTCCAGATGGGGCCACCTGCTCAGTGGTCTCCTCACTACTGCTGAGTGACTTAAGTCACATGGTGCCTGTATCCTCAGGTGAAAAAAAATAAGAGCTGCCCCAAAATAGCAACATGTACCAAGCAGGGAACAGATATTATCCACAGCCCTGTAAAGTGGTGATGAGCTCCCCTTCTGTAGATCAAACTGAGGTGTAGAGAGGTTAGTGTCTTGCCCACAGACACTTTATTAAGAAGCAAAGCAGAGAAACAAATCCAGGGCTGATTTAGATCCCAGTCTCCCTTGGCCCGTAATGATGTAGGAGACAAGATAAACTATAGAGACTGCTTCATGTAGGGGGGCCAGGCCAGCTGGCTCTCTACCCATTACTAATGAAGGTAAATTAGTAGCTCCCTGAAGGCAGCAACTGCTGTCCTGCTGGGTCAGTGTATTCCAAGAGGGTTGGTACCTCATCAGATAAGAAAGCAAACATTCGGTTTAAATTTTCTTTTTTCTTCCAGAAAAGTAGTGCCCTGAAAGAAATTTATTACCAGCTTTAAATATATGTATTAATTATTATTAATAATTAATATAATAATAATTAATTTGGCTGGGCCAGGTCTTAGTTGAAGCATGTAGGATCTAGTCCCCTGACCGGGGATCGAACCCCGGGCCCCCTGCGTGGAGTGCAGAGTCTTAGCCACTGGACCACAAGGGAGGTCCCCATCCATACTCAGCAGCTTTAAATGCAATAACATGAAACATTCGGTGCCACTTATTGTATAGAAGTGCTGAACAAGTACTGTGAGACGTGGGCACTGGAGAAAACTAAGAGGTATTTTAGAAGAGAAACCAGAAAGAGCCAACTCATGGAAATAACTCCTATGGCTTCTAAAGTACCTAAGTTGATCCTTTTAACACTGTTGTGGAGGTAAAAAGAATTGGAGCCATGAGCTCTGTCTTTCCAGAGGTGAGAAACAGACTTAGTTCCTTTGAGAATGCTGACCTGAAGAGCCGGTATGTTGCAATGTTAAGTACTTACTGTTGCATCATCAGAAACCAGCAGTAACGTATGAATATTCCGAGGGTTTCTCAACTGGCCCATCACCAACACACCAGACCTGCCACAGACTGGGACCTAGCTCCCGTCTCCTCTGGGGAGATAACATAGGGCAGAGACACAGCCATGAGCTTAGAGAAACAGCTAAGCAGCAGGGGACCAGAGCTGAGCAGGCCACACCCAAGTCACCCTCAAGGCGTTTGCACTCACTTGTAGGTGCTTCCCGAATAAAGTGTTCACTTGATAGGTGCTTCCAAAATAAAGTGTTCAGTTACAGTTTGGGTCTCAAGAGATTTGGAACTTCTGCTTTCTATTCTCCAGGAAGCCAGAAAACAAGCCACTTGTTACACCGAGCTTTCTGACTCTATAAATACCTCCCTTCTTTCTATGGTCTGTCTGGGGGCTGACTCCAGCCATCAGGAGGAGATTGTGTGTTCCAGTCAGAGCGCCTGGCCTTGAATCCCAGTGCTACTTAACTGTTAATAGCTGTGTGTCCTTGGACAAGTGGCTTTTCTGTACCTTACTTCTCCCCCAGGGGCAATACTACTCTTTCATTAAGGGTGCTTTAAGATTAAATGACATTTTGTCTTAACAAGATGGATGCACAGCCCACAAGAGCACTCAGGGACTGTTAGCTCTCCGGGCTCAGGGCCAGTCCGGGAAGTATACCTGGGCCTGGCGAGTGGCCCTCTGTATCACTGTGGACATCTTGCTCCACTTCCTTTCTTCACACTGGTGTCCCCTCACCGCACCTGACCTTCAGAGGCAGCCGGTCCACTGCCTAGAAAACGCACGTGCTGCCACAGCGCCCCCTTCCGGCCTCACAGGGGAGAGGCTCTCCCCGGCCACTGGGAGAGTGAAAGGCACTCAGTCGCGTCCAACTCTTTGCGACGCCATGGACTATGCAGCCCATGGGATTCTCCAGGCCAGAATACTGGAGTGGGTCGCCTTTACCTCCTCCAGGGGATCTTCCCAACCCAGGGATCGAACCCAGGTCTCCCGCATTGCAGGTGGATTCCTTACCAACTGGAAGCCCTGCCCACGAAAAATAAAACACTTAGAACATTTACCCAAACTGCTATAGTCACAAAAGAACTCCACACACACTCAGCCTTACAGAGATTTTTTATTATTTAAGACCCAGTCATGCATACTAAAATTACATGTTTTCACCATTTTGACTTAGAAAATGCACTAGAAAAATAAACTTTTGGTCAAAACAAACACTGAAGTAGATGAATCCACCACCACGTGTCCCTATACTTGAAGCCAAACTGAATTTCAGTTTGAAGTGAGGAAGGCAACCAGTGGCCGAAATGATGCCCCAATCTGGTCACAATTAATCCATCTCTAACCCCTTCAGAGTCCTTGAGAGAGGCTCTTGGCCCCAGAGAAGTTTCAAGTATTTTACTTGTAACAGGTTCCCACCTGAGGTCAAGGCATATCCACAAGAATCCCAGTGGATGGCAGCTGCTTAACTGCCCGACTAAACATGGTGCCCAGTGAGATGAAAGGACAAGTGGCTAATTGGCAAAGAGCAGAACGGTCACTAGCAAGGCCATTCACAAATCACCCTGGGCCTTCGCATGGAGCAAGCGCTATGAAGGAAGAATATGACTCTGACATTATTTATTACTTGCATTTCAAGCCATTTCTGCATCAGGAGAGCAGAAGGGAATTTATTCGAGGTTTACAAAACTCACAGACCTCAGTACTGAAAAGTGTGACTTTTCAGATGTCCAGTGTGACTGGACATCTTTCCTGAACAGTTGCTATGTTTTCTGTTTGCGATCTCCACGACTGTCATGCCACAGGACAGCCACACATCATTAGCTTAGCGGACATTTTACTTGCTAAATCAAAGAAGTGGTTTCAAAGGAAAACCTTAAAATGAGGTATTCTGATAATGCCACAACAGTACCATAGCTTTTGGCTACCCAAATGAAAAAGCGACCCCATAACTGATCAGAGAATCAGATGACATTTAAAGTAACTGCCCACCCACGGAGATTTCTGAAAGACTCAACATCTCACAGGAATTCAGGGAAAATATCTCTTATTACCCTGACTCACTTTCTGGCAAAAATGTAGTATCTTGTGAACTGAAGTGTTTGTAAAACTCTAAGGACAGGCTCGTGACATTGAGCAATGTCAGGTTCGTGATACTGTACAGGAGGCATGATCAAGACCATCCCCAAGAAAAAAATGCAAAAAGGCAAAATGGTTTGTCTGAGGAGGCCTTACAAATAGCTGAGAAAAGAAGAGAAGCTAAAGACAAAGGAGAAAAGGAAAGATACACCCATTTGAATGCAGAGCTCCAAAGAACGGCAAGGAGAGATAAGAAAACCTTCCTCAGTGATCAATGCAAAGAAGTAAGGGAAAACAACAGAATGGGAAAGACTAGAGATCTCTTCAAGAAAATTAGAGATACCAAGGGAACATTTCATGCAAAGATGGGCACAATAAAGGACAGAAATGGCATGGACCTAACAGAAGCATAAGATATTAAGAAGAGGTGGCAAGAATACACAGGAGAAATATACAAAAAAGATCTTCATGAGCCAGATAACTACGATGGTGTGATCACTCACCTAGAGCCAGACATCCTGGAATGTGAAGTCAAGTGGGCCTTAGAAAGCATCACTATGAACAAAGCTAGTGGAGGTGATGGAATTCCAGTTGAGCTATTTCAAATCCTGAAAGATGATGCTGTGAAAGTGCTGTACTCAATATGCCAGCAAATTTGGAAAACTCAGCAGTGGCCACAGGACTGGAAAAGGTCTGTTTTCATTCCAATCCCAAAGAAAGGCAATGTCAAAGAAGGTTTAAACTACCGCACAATTGCACTCATCTCACACGTTAGCAAAGTAGTGCTCAAAATTCTCCAAGCCAGGCTTCAAAGTATATGAATCATGAACTTCCAGATGTTCAAGCTGGATTTAGAAAAGGCAGAGGAACCAGAGATCAAATTGCCAACATCCAATGGATCATTAAAAAAGCAAGAGTTCCAGAAAAACATCTACTTCTGCTTTATTGACTTCACCAAAGCCTTTGACTGTGTGGACCACAAGAAACTGTGGAAAATTCTTAAAGAGATGAGAATACCAGACCACCTGACCTGCCTCTTGAGAAATCTGCATGTAGGTCAAGAAGGAACAGAACTGGACATGGACCAATAGACTGGTTCCAAATCGGGAAAGGAGTACATCAAGGTTGTATATTGTCACCCTGCTTATTTAACTTACATGCAGAGTACATCATGTGAAATGCTGGGCTGTATGAAACAGAAGCTGGAATCAAGATTGCCGGGAGAAATAATAGCCTCAGATATGCAGATGACACCACCCTTATGGCAGAAAAAAAAAAAGAACTAAAGTGCCTCTTGATGAAAGTGAAAGAGGAGAATGAAAAAGTTGGCTTAAAACTCAACATTCAGAAAACTAAGATCATGGCATCCAGTGCCATCACTTCGTGGCAAACAGATGGGGAAACAATAGACAGTGAGACTTTATTTGGGCTCCAAAATCGCTGCAGATGGTGACTGCAGCCATGAAATTAAAGGACACTTGCTCCTTGGAAGAAAAGCTATGACCAACCTAGACAGCATATTAAAAAGCAGAGACATTACTCTGCCAACAAAGATCCGTCTAGCCAAAGCTATGGTTTTTCCATATGTATGGATGTGAGAGTTGGACTATAAAGAAAGCTGAGCACCAAAGAATTGATGCTTTTGTTTTTGTGGTGTTGGAGAAGACTCTTGAGAGTCCCTTGGACTGCAAGGAGATCAAACCAGCCAATCATAAAGGAAATCAGTCCTGAATATTCATTGGGAGGACTGATGCTGAAATTGAAACTCCAATACTTTGGCCACCTGATGTGAAGAACTGACTCCTTAGAAAAGACCCCGATGCTGGGAAAGATTGAAGGCGCGAGGAGAAGGGGACAACAGAGGATGAGATGGTTGGATGGCATCACCGACGCAATGGACATGAGTTTGAGCAAGCTTTGGGAGTTGGTGAAGAACAGGGAAGCCTGGCGTGCTGCAGTCCATGGGGTCGTAAACAGTCAGACACGACCAAGCAACTGAACTGACTGAAGGACAGGCTGCTCCTTGTGAAAGCAGGGTGAAGTACTAGGGAGCTGAGGCCACCTTTGCCGACAGAAAACAGGAAACTCGAGAGGACGCCAGGGTTGTTGCACTTTTGGCTATTTCTGTAGATTACTCCCAGCCTCTGGCCGTGAAAGAACAGAATTCCAGGAAGAAGCACAGTTTTCCAGAATTCTGTATAGAAGAGGAGGAAGAACTCCCCCAACCCATTACCTAAGCGGACAGACTCATTTGGAAGCGTTAGGTGTCAGTTCATTCAGACCTAAACTGCCTAAAGGGTCATTCAGATGGCCCGGGTGGGGGTGGGCAGGGAAGAACAAATCCTCTGAGGCCAGGAGCAGAGGGTTCAGGGCTCCCCAAGTGTAGACACCCTTTATCATAGGACGATTCAGGCATGTTCAGCAGCTGACCAAGGCCAAGTGGCAAAGCAAAGCTGGAACTTGGGTCTCCTGGTTTACTGTTTCTTGCCCTTGCCTACAGCACACAGCCCTGAATTGCAGGAAACGTTCACTTTCAGGTGTCTGAGATGGATCAGAACTTTTCCCTTAAGGAGTACGCTCAGTTCTCCTGGTGTTCAGTTTCTTGCTCCGTCACTGTGTCCCCACTGCTGAGTGACACTCCCGGGGTGCCCCTGTGGTCATTCCCCTGCCCTGCTGAGGCAGCCGCAGACAGAAGCCAGGCAGAGACGGCCGTGGTTTCCACCCAGGGAGGTCCCGCTTTCACAGCTTGGAGCAAGCCTCCTGAGGTGCCAAAACCACTTGCTCTCCCTGGAGCCAACATAAAACACAGCAGCTCCAGAAGGCAGACAACCCTTGGCTCTGACTCCTTTCGGAAGCTGAATGAAACAGCTCCTTGATCTAACTGGGAAGGTCTGGGAAATGGGCAACACCCTTCCTGGTCTTTGAGAAATTTCTGGAGGTGAGCCTGGCCATCCCCACATTAAGACACGTGGACAAAGGCAGCTTGCCAGGAACGCAATGCCAGTTCAAACCTTGGAAACTTGGTGGGCCTGATTCACGTCTAACTTTTCTGTTGTGTTTTTTAATCTCTGTCCTCTTTGGGACCTAAGAAAACCTCTGACCAATTCTCCCAGGCAGTTGGGTTCTGAACTTATTACCATAGCCATCCCACTTGTCCCATTTAGACCTTTCCAGCAATGGCGGTCACGCCATCACTGTCATGGCATTGTCTAGATGGGACTAGAGGCAGCCAGGGGTGTGTATTTTGACACCTCCCACCCAGCCAGGTCCTTAGAGCATCCAAGGTTAGTATCTATGGTGAAAACAGTTCTTCCTAGAATTGGCACGAATGAGGTAAGTCACTTCCACCAACAACTTCTCCAGACATTTTAAAAAGTGCTACAGAGAGAAACAGCTTATGAACAACTGATTGGCCTTGACATTGCAGAGGACTGTTCTAGTCCTGAGTCATTCAGGTTGCCTGTTGCTGCTCTAACAAATGCACAGAGAAGGTAACACACACAATGCGTGGTACCTGTCACTTTTTAACACCACAATTTGCATGGAATGAATGAAAGGAAATAGGTCAAAAGCCCTCAGATGAACCACCTAATTTGATGCTTGGGCTAAGGCTAAGTTCTTAACAGGAAGGGTCTAAAGTGCTAAAATGCAGAATTAACATTCAGTCTGGCTGGACACAAGAGATAGAAACTCAAGTGTGTTGTGGCGGGGGTGGCCCAGAATAACTTGCCCTTATTTCCAGAGGCCAAATTTTAAAAATGCCAATTAATTTATCCCTTTACCTCACCAAGTTTAAAATATAAGCCAGAGTCTTAGAGATGGAAGGAATTCATCCAAGATCATGGGCATCTCATCTGCCTTCACAAAGGCCATCATTTTCAAGTTCAACCCTCCCTGTGAAAGGAAAATGGGTATTGCTGAATCCACTCATTTCTTTAAAGACAGGGCCAAAACAATGACGCATCCCTCTTGGGAAGGCCTATGCATACCACAAAAATACAGAATCCAACCACTGGTATCTAGAGAGTGCTCTTTCTAGGCAGAAAACCAATGTCTAACATTCAATAAATAACCAAATCACAGAGGCCCATTAGTAGCCAAAAGGGCCCTCAGCATCACTTCATTCAGCCTCATTTTACAGATGAGAAGGCTAGGAGGCCCACAGAGGCTCATGTGTTCACAGAAACACATCTAAGGTTGGGGCGCAGGTCTCATAATTCTTAGGCCAGAATTCTTTTAGCTACACAGGACTGGCATCCAGGCTTCATGGTTGAGTAAAATCACGTGCGTCTAGGATCATGTATGATTCTTTTGAGAACCAGGACTAAGGCTTTATGGGCTCGGGAAAACCTTAAGGTTCTATTGCAAGATTCAACCCATGAACCCCAGAGGTACATAAGGTCCCTGGTTCCCGAGTTTGATCAGGAGGTGCTGCTTCTGTCTTCTTGCATGATTCAGTGAAGGTGCTTTCCAGACTCAGTGATGGACCTCAGACTTTCAAGCTGAGAGGTCTGTAGTCTGTCTTTCAAGACAATCTCATCATCTCACATGTGGCTACCTGGCAGGCTCGGCCAAACTGTCTCACAGGAGTGCACTGCCTGGCCAGTCGGGGTTTTCTCCTGGAATGTGGGATCAAAGTGACGCTGGTCCTGATTTTTCTTGCTTTGAGCTCTGTAAGAACTGGATACAGCTTCCACATTCGTGGCTGCACGCTGGAATTGCAAATGTTTCAGAATTGCTGGGGGACTTTCTCCACGTCTTCCACAGAGTCATTCAAGCCACCCAAGCCTCACCCTGTGGCTCAGAGCGCTCCAGGCTTTGCCTCCATGCTGCAGTTGTTCCAAGGAGCAAGACAATCCCTGGCAGCTCGAATCTCCTTGGGCCTCTCCGAAGAAGGAAGGAAAGCTTGTAAAGATGGTGCCGTTCGCGGGGGACTGGCTAATAGCAGGAGTATAGCTGTGATTTCACAGCCCGCACGGAGTCATCACAGGGCGCCTCCGAGCTCAGCCCCTCGGGCGGCAGGGCCTGGCCCAGGATGCTGTCACAGGGAGGGCTGGGCTGGCAGAACTCCCTCACGAAGTCCTCCTCCGAGGCCAGCAGCACCGCGTTCCAGGCGGTGATGTCCAGCTCTCCAGCCGTGCCCCCGTATTCCCTGGGGAGGATGTTTCTTGGAAGGTTTGTGTGGAGAGAGTTCAGGTCAGACCCGTGAAGGAAAAACTACAGAGAATGACAGGAAAGCACACAGGTCCTCGGGTTAATCAGTAACCTTTACTGGGAGGCGCTCAAACACACGTCTGCTGAATGAATAAAAGAACGCTTGATGCCAACTCTGCTCTACCAGTGCCGCGAAAAGCTTGAGGATCCTTCATCCTCTCTTCCTTGTATCCTGTATCCTCTTAGCTGGTACTTCAAAACATGTCCAGAATTCTGACCCTTCCCTGCTACCCTAGTGGGACCAGGTCATCACCCCTTCTTACCTGGATTCTCAGAGCATCTTCCTCGGCTCTTTGCTTACACCCTCGCCTTGTTCCACCACAGCCTAAGCGCTCTTCAACGTAAGTCAGATCAAGTCACTCCTCTAAAACGTGCGGACTTCCAGTGCACCCATCTCACGCAGACTAAACGCCACAGTCCACATGATGGCCCGCACGGTCTGGGCTCTTACACCTCTACCTCCCATTCCTCCCACACCCCCCTGCTGCTCCTCCAGGCCTGCTTCCCCCTCTCCCCGCCCCACTCAGAGTCCCCCAGATCCCTGTAAGGCTCACTCCCTCATTGCATTCACGTCTTCGCTCAAATGCCAACTTCTCAATGACACCACCTCTGACCATCCCACAGAATACTACCACTCCTTTCCTTCTTCCAGAACCTGCCGTCTCCTTTCTCTGCTTTATTTTTCTCCATAGCATTACCACTAGATAACAGACATAACTCACTGTCTGTCTCTCTAGAATGTAAGCTTCTTAGGGGCAGAGATTTTTGTCTGTTTTATTCATTGAGAACATACCTGCACAAAGCTGATCAAAAAATATTTCTGAGTCAATGAATTAACATACAGTGGACCAAGTGAACAGATTATTTAACATTAGTAAGGTCATTTCGTAGATGTAAAAGACGTTGTCCAAAGACTGCTTTGGTACAAGCAGGTTCCAAACAGAAGCTCCAGGAAGCAACATGAGTTCAAACCCAGGGTGGGAGGCCACATTGAGAGGTCCTCAATCCTAACTGCATCAGAATCACCTAAGGAAGTCTTAAAAGCACAGGTTCCTGGGCTCTACCCCTGAACCGATGAGTTAAAATCTTTGAGGAAAGGGCCTGGTAATCCAGATTTCAAGTTCCCTCCCTCACAAGTGAGATTCTACATTTCCTCTTTGAAAGAGAGAACAAAATTGAAGAGTATGTGAGTAACCATAACCATTTTCCTAGGCCTAAGAAAGAAGGAGAAAAATACCACCCTTCATATTTTAATCATGGTCCTTGGAAAGTTTAAAAGATCACTGGCTCTTCAGGGTCAGAGAAAGACTGTCTCTTTTTTTTTGGCTGCAGCTTGAGGCTTGCAGAATCTTAGCTCCCCAACCAGGGATTGAACCCAGGTCCCCTGGAGTGAAAGCTCAGAGTCCTAATTTCTGGACTACCAGGAAAGTACCAAGACTGTCTTTTTAAAGGGTCACCTATCTTTTCTAACATAAACATTAAACTATAAACTCACAGATCTCATAAACCTTGAACTGCTCTACAAACTTCACATAGTAAGAAAATAAATTAAGTAAATGGAAAGACTTAAAAAACAATTTAAGCTATAGGGACTTCTCTATAGCTTGGATGGTAAAGAATCTGCCTGCAATGCAGGAGACCTGGGTTCGAGCCCTGGGTCTGGAAGATCCCCTGGAGAAGGCAATGGCTACCCACTCCAGTATCCTTGCCTGGAGAATCCCATGGACAGAGGAACCTGGTGGGTTACAGTTCACAGGGTTGCAAAGAGTCAGACACGACTAAGCCACTAGCACACAAACAACAATTTTAAAGCACAAGGAGCTGGAGGAGGAAACTGCCAGGACTCTTTTTAACTCCCCACCCAATGACCACCCTTTGCTACATCCTCATACATAAAATGGGCTTCCCTGGTGGCTCAGAGGGTAAAGTGTCTGCCTGCAAGGTGGGAGGCTTCGGTTCGATCCCTGGGTTGGGAAGATCCCCTGGAGAAGGAAATGGCAACCCACTCCAGTATTCTTGCCTGGAGAATCCCGTGGACGGAGGAGTCTGGTGGGCTACAGCCCACGGGGTCCCAAAGAGTCAGACACCACTGAGCGATTTCACGTTCACTTTCATACATAAGATATGATGTTGGTTCACAATGCCCAGGCCAGGATATTAAAAAGCCTAAATGATCAAAGAGCAGAGATGCTTCTACAAAAACAACCCTGGGTCTGCTCTCTCTACAGTCAAGTATTATCTTCCCATTAATTTCATCTTCCCTTCACAGAAAAGATTGTTCATCTATTTTATCTGAAACCCTGCACTTTCCAACTCAGTAGTCCCAGGCAAGAACAATAAACTGGGCTTCTCCGGTGGTCTGGTGGTTAAGAATCTGCCTGCCAATGCAGAGGCCACGGGCTCAATCCCTGATCTGGGAAGATCTCACATGCCCTGGAGCAACTAAGTGCTCCCCAACTATAGAACCAGCACTCCCAGAGCCCAGAAGCCACAGCTACTGAGCCCATGTGCATCAAGCCCGTGCTCTGCAACAAGAGAAGCCACTGCAATGAGAAGACCATGCACAGCAATGAAGACCCAGTGAAACAAAAAATAATAAATAGGCAAATCTTTAAAAAGAAAAGAATAAGCTAAGTTTATAGTTGTTGCAATGAATTTAGAGATGTCACAGAAAAGGAAGCATAAAAAAATGAAAGTATCTTTAAGCTGACAGGATCATCACTTACTCTGTTTGCGATCTTCTCCTTCAGGAATGGTTTTATGATGGCAAAAATGCCTTTAAATATTCGCGGTTCATTCACTACATGGACTGCTTTTATCCGAATGGGGAAACCGTCCTGTGGGGGAAGGGAAGGGAATGTGAGAATCCCGATGTTAGAATCTGAAAACCATCAGTTACCACAGCCTGCCTTCCCCATTTTTAGCCCCAGCATCAGTCTGGTCTGATTCTCCAGGTCTCTTCAAAGACAGCCCAAGTCAGGGCTAGACAGGAAGATGGGTCTCAGGCAAAGAGTCTGTCTAAGGACCCAGAGCTGGTTTAGGAAATGGTTAGGCAAGCAGGTGGAGACCTGCCCTTCTTAGGGCAAAAAAGCAGTCTGAGCCTGTGTGGACGGATCTAAAAAATATCAGGCCTTTTAGATCAGTATTTCCCAACGTGTATTTCTCAGGATGTTACTAGCCTGTGATGCAAGAAGGGTTCTGTGGTAAGCAACTGAGTTTGAGAAATAGTAGACTAAATACAGTCAAACAGGTTTCCTTAACTGCAGAACCTGTCAGGCTTTCAGTATGCAAATATTTATGTTGAAATTCACAAGAAAGGGGCATGCTATGCTGTATTTCCCAAACACACTTAACCCTGGAACATTTTTTGTCCCCCAGACCATCTTACAGGACTAGAGAACCACTGCCTGCATGCATTATCCTGACACTTGAATCTGCACAACATTTGGCAGAAGCAAAGAAGAGTGCAAGCTAAGGGAAGTCCGAGTATCACCTCCATGCCAGAATTCACATTTCTGAAAATGACTGGAAGTGACATTTAAATGTTTAAATAATCAGCCTGGTATGTAGGAGAGGTTCAAACACTGTGGAATTTGATGGGGGAGAATCGTGGGATCACTGGTGCCCCCAGGTCACAGGAGACAGCACCCCATCGACTGGGTCTGATGAACGAGGGTCCAGGCTGCCAGACTACATCCTGAAGGTATCCACTTCTATCAACAAGGGAAGATAATTCTTACCTTGTCTATCTCAGAGGATTCCCTGAAGGACTGAATAGCTTACCATGACTGTAAGTGTGCTTTGCAGCAACAAGGATATATTGGACAGCAGAGGGAAGGATAGCTGTTATTTTGTAATAACTTTTAATGGCGTATAATCTATAAAAATACTGAGTCATTCTGCTTAAACTAACATAATACTGTAAATCAACTATAAACTTCAATTTAAAAAACTAACATAATACTGTAACATAATACTGTAAATTAACATAATATAAACTAACATAATACTGTAAATCAACTATAAACTTCAATTTAAAAAAACAAGCACTTTGCATGTGCAAACCATCTCACACACTGCAGATGCATGAGGAACTTTATGGTTCCCAGAGACTTGTGTTCTGAAATGCACAACATGAGGTGTGAAAAGCATCTGACCAAAACGGCCCAGCAGGGTTCCCTGTGCCCAGGTTCTACAGAAAAAAGGAGAGGCTCCATCACCTCAGCAGAAATGTCTCAGTTTCATTTGTCGAGAATTTCTGTCTTCTGGGCCAAAAAAAAAAAAAAACCCCAAAACAAAAAAAAAAAAGCAGAAACCATTTCTCTGGTTTTTGGGCTCCTTTCCTAAAGTTGATTTTGCCCAGTAACTACTGGAGACCTTGATGCTTTTGTATTGTCCTGACTGTGGGGAGGCCTGGGAGGTGGGGTTTGTGTATTAGGTGGAATTGGAGATAGACAGGGCCCTGGGAAAGACACACAGCCACAGGACAGGCACATGACACATAGGAGCCATACCTGAAGGATGCCAATCACCTTTTTGGCTATAAAAGGGCCAAAATGAGATGCCTTTGATAAGCTCACTCCTTTGTAGTCTGCAAGAATTACAATTCCATTCACCTGGGTTTCTTCAGACTGAATGAGTTTCTCTAATGTCAGGTATATGGCTCGGATGTTTTCTGTAATTGGATAGTTGCTTGGGATCCACCTGTCTAAGGTCGTAAGAGATGGACAGTATGTTACAGAAATGAATACAAACACATAATCAGACAGGCTAGGATTTATCTCCTTCCTAAACCATTGCTTTAAAATGGAAAAGAATTCTCCTGGCACAACTATTCAGATCTTTAAGTGGGAGCTGATGCTTCTTGACTCCAAACATAGCAGCACATTCTGAAATGGAAAAGCAATTGAGTGTTGAAGATGAAATCGTGAGCTCTGAAGTCAGACACACCTAGGGGTTTGGATCTTCCTAGCTGTGTGACCTTAGGCAAGTTTTCTCCTCAATCTGGGCCTTTGTCTCCTCCTAAGTAGAATGGGATAATAATGCTTGCCTTAATGGACATGTGCGCCATCTGCCATCATAAATGCCCTTATCTTCATAGGACCACCCTCATCTTCCTTGGGGGGAACCACTTCTTCCCATGCTAGCCATACTGAGTGTGTAAAGTGACTTCACTCCTGGGTCCAGAGGTGGGCTTGGCCAGTGTGGGCATAGCACCCTCCTGGCCACAGCGAGTAATCCAAGTGAGGCCAAGCAGAAGCACAGGGACTCAATTCTGGGACCTGGGCCCTTTGGAAAGAGAAGATCTCTCTTCTCTCTTGTAGTGGTGAGGCTGGGAGCCTGAGACCCAGGGACCCACAAGGCAAGAGCTAGTCAGAGGATGAAGCTCAGACCAAGACAGCAGAGATGGAGATGGTTTCCCAATGGTGTAGCTTGAACAAACTCCCCTTTCCAGGCTGGTTGCTCCCTTAATGCTCCCCATATGATTGAGGAGTCTTTTTCTCTTTGGGGAAAAGATGAGGATGACAACTTTTGAGTGCTAACTACTATTCTCAAGAAAATCCCACCAAGATACGTGTGTCTCTTTCTTAGAAAGATAAAACTCCACTGGATGGTCCCCAATGAGATTTGTGACATGTGCAAAATTTCTATACAAAAAAACCTTTGTCCAAAAATTGTGCCAGCTTGCTGTTTGATAGTGCTGCCAATTAAACCTGCTTCTGCATGCTGGCTATCACCCTTTTCAATCACATATGTCTCAAAAGAACTTACAAAAAGGCAAACCTGACACCTTCCAGATTTATTTCACACTGAAGTGAAGTGAAAGTCGTTCAGTCGTGTCTGACTCTTTGCCACCCCATGAACTATACAATCCATGGAATTCTCCAGGCCAGAATACTGGAGTGGATAGCGGTTCCCTTCTCCAGGGGATCTTCCCAACCTAGGGATCGAACCCAGGTCTCCCACATGGCAGGCAGATTCTTTACCAGCTGAACCACCAGAGGAGCTAGCTGAGAATAAAATCTGTCTGCCTCCTGCTAAAATGTTGAGTTGGTGGGGAGGTGTTCAAATCTGCTCCAGACATATGGTGGGGGGGGGAGAGGGGGGGCGGAATCCATCTCAGGAGCTAAGAGTTGAAACCATGCAAGCAAAGAGGCGAAAACAGTGTGGTAACATCTGACTGTTCTGTAATATTCATATGAGTTGAGTACAGAGGAGCAGCAGAATTCCCATTGGCTGGTTTCTAGCTTTCCTTGTGCCCTGACGTCTCCACCACACTGTTTATTGTAAAATGCATGCACGCATGCTCTGTTGCTCAGCTGTGTCCAGTTCTTTGCAACCCATGGACAGCAGCTTGCCAGGCTTCTCTGTTCATGGAATTTTCCAGAAGAGAATACTGGATTGGATTGCTCTTTCCTCCTCCAGGGGATCTTCCCAACCCAGGGGTGGAACCCATGTCTCCTGCATTGGCAGGCAGATTCTTTACCACTGAGTCACCTGGGAAGCCCTGTTTTAATATGAACACCCGCTAATTTTGGAAAACACCTAAAACAGCAGGTAAAACAGTTAATACTGTGCCTGGTACGTAGGAAAGGCTCATGATAATATGGCTGGTATCCCAACAAGCTTTGGTAACTGACTAAACAAAATGGTAATGTGGGGTCTCAAGGCAGAGGGAGGCTTCCACTCCCCATCAGCTGTCCCTTCAAGAAGTATTTGCACAGGAGCAGAGAGGGTGGCCAGCAGGTTCTCATGTTCCTGGCATGTTTGGGAAGAAGAACAGAGCCATCTTACTTTCAATTTGTTCTCAGCTTGGCCCTGACGGAAAATATTGAGGCAGGGGGAAGAGCAGAGAACTCTCCCGAGTGTACTATGTATTTAGGGTCAGGGAAGAAGGAGAAGATGATGGAGAATCAGAATGCTTGAGTTCTAGGACCCCTCAGTCTCTGTGTTAACCGAAGTCTTCTCTCACATTTCTGATACTTTGGTGGGAGAGGGAGCAGGGAGAAAACTACCCCCACTGCAAACTACTGCATCAAGGAAATGTCAGGCGTTTCACTTACCATCATGCACTGCTGAGATGAAAAAGTGCATCTGAAGTGAAGCTCTTCACTGACTTCAAAAAGCAGAGGGGAGGGGGGAGAAGTCAGAGGAGGCAGGCAGACACTGATATCTGTACCTCACCTGCTCCCTAAGGACTGACAGGGTGGGGGTGGGGGTGTCACGGCATGCCTGTTTAGACCCGATGATCAGGGTTGCTTTCTCAACACACCAGATTCCCAACCCCAGAAATCTGGAATCTGCAGTGAAGGAACGTAGTTGGGTGGCCAGCTAAACCTGGGAGCTGAGGGGTGTATAGCGGGGCCAAAAGCCAGTACTCGGACTGAAAGGTGAAGATGTGCAAAGGGCAGCAGAAAACGTGGCCCTGAGGGACGCACAGACTGCCAGACCGGCAGAGGCAGAGACAGGGAGAAGGTGGTCTCGGCTCCTGTGGTCTCAGGAAGGATGCTGGGTCTAGCTCCAGGGGCGGGTGAGCACCGTGCTCCCTCGGCTCTCTGCTGCTGTGCTCCCGGCTCCTCAGACTACATCCTCCCTTCGTCTTACGTCAGTAGAGCAGGGTTCTGTTCTCCTGCCGTCAAAAGAGCCTTGACTGCGGCCAGGAGGGGACAAAAGGGAATAAGACAGACAGACGGACACACACTCACACACACACACACACGCCTTGACTGCGGCCAGGAGGGGACAAAAGGGAATAAGACAGACAGACACAGACACACAGACACACACACACACACACACAAGCCTTGACTGAGGCCAGGAGGGGACAAAAGGGAATAACACAGAGAGACAGACACAGACAGACAGACAGACAGACACACACACACACACACACACACACACACAAGCCTTGACTGAGGCCAGGAGGGGACAAAAGGGAATAAGACAGACAGACAGACACACACACACACACACACAAGCCTTGACCGAGGCCAGGAGGGGACAAAAGGGAATAAGACAGACAGACAGACACACACACACACACACACAAGCCTTGACCGAGGCCAGGAGGGGACAAAAGGGAATAACACAGAGAGACAGACACAGACAGACAGACAGACAGACAGACACACACACACACACACACACACACACACAAGCCTTGACTGAGGCCAGGAGGGGACAAACGGGAATAAGTCACGCGCGCGCGCACACAGAGCACCCTGGGCAGACGCACCCCACACTGTACCCACACCCATCCCTCCCGCGCCCCCAGGGAGCAGTACCTGGGCGGAGGCAGAGGACGGGGCAGCCCCTGGGGTCGGTGTGCGGCAGGACGGTGAGGAAGCCGGAGGCCAGGACCTCCTTCAAGGCGGAAGGCCGCAGGTCGTTGAAGACTTCGGGCCAGCTTCTCCGGCAGCTGTGGTAGTTGATGAGCAGCTGGAGCGCCCGGTCGTAGTCAAACTTGCGGGCGCGGAGGAAGCGCAGCAGGAAGGCGTCCTCCAGCGAGGTGCTCAGATGGGGGCACTCCTTGCGCACCATGTCCCGCAGGGCCTGCACGTCGCGGAGCCTCCATTCCGGCTTCTCCTGCAGCTCCTCCCTGGCTTTGGCCACCAGGTCCTCGGTCAGCGAGCACACATAGCCGGCGGGGGCGGAAGGCGGCGGCAGCTCATTTTCCGAAAGCGAGGCCACAGAGGGGCTGGTTCTCAGCGAGTCACTTTCTTCTGACATGAGCTCCCAGGATCCCTGCGAAACAGAAGCCCTACGTGATGCCGAGAAAGCCCGGCACGGGCATCGGTCACTCCAAACCCCTGATCGGCGTGAGGGAGGGGGGCAGCGATGCTGTCGTCAAGCCAAAACCCTCAGAGCAGTGGTTCTCTCCTGGAGGAGTATCTGAACCACAGTCCAGCCCAGCCCAGCCCCGGGGCAGCTCCAGCAGGAAACACACACCCCTCATCACACATACAGATTTTGCTCCAGCACCCTCATCACACACACATGCACACACACACCTTGCTCCAGCAGGATACACACACCTATCACACACACACACACACACCCCCTTGCTCACAGAGGTGTGATCATCACACACACACACACCTTGCTCAGAGGTGTGATCATCACACACACACACCTTGCTCAGAGGTGTCATACACACACCTTGCTCACAGAGGTGTGATCATCACACACAACACCTTGCTCAGAGGTGTGATCATCACACACACACACCATGCTCAGAGGTGTGATCATCACACACACACACCTTGCTCAGAGGTGTCATACACACACCTTGCTCACAGAGGTGTGATCATCACACACACACCTTGCTCAGAGGTGTGATCATCACACACACACACCTTGTTCAGAGGTGTCACACACACCCCATGCTCACAGAGGTGTGATCATCACACACACACACCATGCTCAGAGGTGTGGTCATCACACACACACACCTTGCTCAGAGGTGTCATACACACACCTTGCTCACAGAGGTGTGATCATCACACACAACACCTTGCTCAGAGATGTGATCATCACACACACACACCTTGCTCAGAGGTGTCACACACACCCCATGCTCACAGAGGTGTGATCATCACACACACACATACCTTGCTCAGAGGTGTGGTCATCACACACACACACACCTTGCTCACAGAGGTACGAACAGGTGCTTGACCTTACTGGTAATTAAAGAAATGGAAACTAAAACCCCTTTGAATCTCAGATTAGCAAAAATACAAAACAGGGATTCTGATGGGCCTGTTGTTTGTGGGAGAATAAACTGGCATAGCCTCTCTAGGGCAGTGTGTCAATAGTTATCAAGATTCCAAACCACAGACCCTTACAGATGTCATATGGTTTCATTTACATGTGGAATCTAAAAAAATGGGACACAGATGAATTTATTAACAAAACAGAAATATACTCACAGAGAGAGAAAACCAACTTAGGGTTACCAAAGGGGCAAAGATAGAAGGGATGAATTAGGAATATGTCATTAAGATACACACTGCTATATGTAAGACAGATAATCAACAAGGACTACACAGCCTATGTTCAGTATAATACCCTGGACTGGAAAGGAATCTGAAAAATAGATACATATGCATAACTGTATCACTCTGCTAGATACCTGAAACACTATAAATTGGCTATACTTTGATTTAAAAAAATATATGCTTTGGCTCAGCATTCCATTTCTATGTACTTATATGTGTGTGGAAAATATGGATGATCATTACAAGTATTAACTGTAATGGCAAAAGACTGAAAATACTTTACCTCCATCCTCTTGTTGGAGACTAGTTAAATATTACCATATACACAGAATACTATTTAGTACTGAAAAGGAATTAAATAGATCTTTATGAATTGACATGTTAAGGAAAAAGAAAGTAGGTTGCAGGACAGTGTGAAAAAAAGACTTGTATTTATATTTAAAAAATATATACTTGTGAATGCACCTAAAATTTTTGGAAGTACAAGAAAATTGTTAACCATGGTTCCCTTTAAGGAACAGAACCAGACACTGAACATTTAAGAGGAGAAAAGGAGACTCTTCACTGTCTTAAAATTTTTTATTATACCCACACATGACTTAGCATGGCGGCTGTGAAACTGATCAGATCTCCTGCGGAGGTGGAATGTAACTGATGGGTGTCCTAGCTGCTGTCCCTCTGGATCCACCACCCAGTGGATGTACACTTTCCAGACTGAACCCAGCCAATGACTGAGTGAAATGCAGGACTCCTCAAACAGGCAACTTTACCTTGAGGATCCCCTGTCAGCCTGGTCGGATCTTTACTGCAGTCCAAGACTTCTTGCCCAAACCTCCCGCACAGGGACCAGGCTCACATAGCTGTCTAAAGCTCTCCCTGATTTCTCCAGTTGCCTCTCCCTTTTATGTGTTGCCACCGTTAAATTTCTTCCATCTGTAATCTCACCCTAGTGTCTGCTTCTTAGAAGAGCTGAACTAACACACTTATTAAATGGAAAAAAAAACAAAACAACATAGCTGCCTTAGATATTCCAGGAATAAGGTCCCAGCAAGGCTGCCCAGTTCTGAAGCCCAAGCTCTTCTGTCCATGGGCTCTCACTCTTCCCCCTCTCTGAGCTCAACAAGGAAGGCAGGGGTCATCTCGGGGCCTCTGTGCATAGCCAGTCTTCCCCACAGGCCACCGCAGCCACAGTGACCAGGCCACCTCCTCCAAATCTTAGGTCTGCCCACTATGTCGCTTGTGTGCTAACCTCCAGCCCTACCCAGCTTCTTTCACTTTCTCCCAAAGGTGGTTTTCTTGTCTTTGCACATCCTGTTTTCTCTGACTTGCAGGCTTCTCTCCAGTGCCTCTGGCTAATACCAATTCACCCCATTAGATGTCACTTCATGCATTCAACAGATATCAAGCACTTAATAGGTACTAGGCCCTTGACCAGGCACTGGGGGATATAGCAGTGAGCAAAGAAAAACTCCTGCCTTCACTGAGCTTACATTTTAATTAGGGAGACAGAATATAAGCAAAATAAATTGTATAGTCTACTAGAAGAGAAGGGGAAAAAAAAAGAAGATGATAAGGGCTATGCAGAGAAATAAAGCAGGCAAGGGAGTTGCAGGTGGGGGGGGTGAGGGGTGGTGGGGGGGTGGTGGATGTACCTGGAGATAGGAGTTGCAGTTATAAGTAGGGTGATCAGGGAAGTCCTCACCCTGATCAAGTGACATGTCTGCAAAGATGAAGGAGATGAGGGAGCAAGCCATGTAGGTCTGTAGGGGGAGGACAGTGCAAAGCCTGAGGCAGGACCATGCCTGGCTTTTTCAAGGAACAGGGAGGAGACCAGTATGGCAAGAGCCAAATGCACAAGGCGGAGAATATTAGCAGACGGATTTATAGAGGAAGTGGGGTCCCAAATGGTACTGGGCTTTGTAGGCCAGTAAGAGCTTAGTTACTCTGACTTTGGAGGGTTTTGAGTAGAGTGACATGATCGGATTTAGATTTTAAAAGGATCACTGGGTTGTCTCGAGAATGTAAGAGGATGACTGTAAGATGATGAGGACAGCAGCAAAGAGACCATTTAGAGGCTACTGAAATAATCCAGGTCAGGGATGACCGCGTTTGAAGCAGGGAAGACGTCTCTCTCTGGCTCCGGTCAGTTTAGGAGCGCCCCGCGCCCCCTGCAGGAACTCTGTGGCATAGCACCTCTCTCTCTGTCAATTGTAGGCAATTTGTGTGCAATATCCACAACTGTCATGTTTATCACCTTAAACACATCACTTAACAGGGTGTCAGACACATTGTCTGCGCTGCATAAATATTTGTTGAATGAGTTTAATCTGCTTGGCAGAGGTATGCTGAGTGAGGAAGAGATCAACAATCATGGTTCACAGGACCCACCCTGGGCTCTGTTTTCTTGGGAGTCGCCAACAGATGCCCGTAATTCCAATCCATTTCTTAGCCAGAAAACTGACTGCGATGTCCACGGACTACAGACCTAGCCTTAAAATCCCTCTCCAGCCCCTCTCCCACCTTTCCTCCTCTCAATGCACATTAAATGTCAGTCAAAACAAATTAATGATCAAACTAATGAACACCTCATGCGTTTCTGATACCTCTGTCTGGAGTTTCCTCACCTCATTTGTTTCCAACCAGGCAAATCATCACCTTCCAGGCCTAGCTTCAATGTCACCTCCTCTACGAAGCCTTCCTTGACTTCTCCAGGGTAACTTCAGCATTCCACAGCACTGGGTTCCTATTTCTCTTTTAGAAACTGCAGTCCAGTGTCATGTGTGTTTATCCGAAACTCTTCTGAGTCAGTTTTACCCATCCATTCATTTATTAAATAATTACTGATCACCTGTGGCGGCCACTATGCTTAGCAGTGCTGTGCACACAGCAACATACAACATAATTGCTTGCTTTATGAAATTTAACTCAGTGGAATGATGACAAGAGATAATACGTTCATGCATGTTTTACCATGTATCGAGCACTATGATTAGCATTTTATATCCATCTCTCGTTTAATCTTCACAATATTTGGTGAGAACGCTAATACTGTTAACTATTTTACAAAGGGGGGATCTGCTCACTAGAATGTGAATTTCATGGGAGCAGACAAATGGCCTCTTACATTCATTGCTCTCCCAGTGCTTGGACCATGACGGTGCTCTGTAAATAACAGTGGATGATGCGAGGAAGGGCCCAAGGGTACCCATCGCGTGAAGCAGAGCAAAGACGTGTCCAGCCCCACAGTGGGCTCCACGCTGCACCTAGAGCTTCCAGTTTAATCTCCAGGGCCCTGGCGGTATCGAATACAGCGCACGACCCGGTCAGTCTGGTGAAGGAATTGATGGGTGGGCATATAGATGGGTGCAAACACCATCTGTTAGGGGGAAGCCGGGAATCTTCCTCACTTGGAGCCTAACATTTTTCGAGCATCATCTTCCTCCCCACCCTCCCCCAAGAAGAGGTCAGGAATCCACCGTTCCTGGAACCCCAGAGCCCCCACGTCCCGTCGACAACCCTTCGAGGCCCCCCACTTCCGGCTGTCACCCCTTCCCCAGGGGTCCCCGTTTCCTGGGGTCTCTCTCTACGCGGGTGCCCCACTTCCGGTTATTCCTCCCTATCAGGGGTCCCTCTCCCCGGCCCCCAGGGCACACGGGCTCGCGGGCACTCACCGGCCCGGCTACGGGGCGGAGCGCGGGTCAATCGGCGGCGGGAGCCTCGTCCGGCAGCGCGCACAGAACCGACCCGCACTCCCTGCCCAGCCGGCCCGGCCGCTCGCGCCGGAAGTGACGTACGCAGAGCGTGGGAAGGCGGGGCACCGCCCCCGTGAGTGCGCATGTGCGACGTCTCCTGGACGGACTGGCCTTGAGTCCCCACCTGGTGGTAGAAAGCGCACCGTGGGTTCCTGAGCCTGGGGAGAGGCTGGCTGAGAGGCACCGGTTTCGGCGGCATAGGTGGGGTAGCTGAGCCCTCGAGAAGGAAGAGAAGGAGCTGCTGTTTTCCGAGAACATATTAACTATGTTATCTGGTGTATTACATCCCTTACCTCATTAAATTCTCAAACGGAATCCTGCTATTTTATGAAAGGGAAACTGAGTCAACCAGTGAAGTATAGGGCTTCAAACCTAGATCTCGGGGTTAGCATTTCAGAATTCCAGAGCTGCCGCCAGGACTGGCTGCTCCAAAGGTTAAGACTACAGTACAGGGACCGACATCTGTCTGTCTTTAGCCAAGTGACTTTGAGCAAGTCTCCATTCCTCCTTAGGCCTCCTTTCCCTCATTTGTAATATGACTCTTGTTCTGGAATCTTGATTCAGTAGTTATGTGCTTCCTGTTTTGGTGTTCATGAAGTCCGTTTTAGAGAGTGGTAACCTCAAAAACATCTATTCTGCTTTATTGACTATATGCCAAAGCCTTTGACTGTGTGGATCACAATAAATTGTGGAAAATTCTGAAAGAGACGGGAATACCAGACCACCTGACCTGCCTCCTGAGAAATCTGATGCAGGTCAGGAAGCAACAGTTAGAACTGGACATGGAACAACAGACTGGTTCCAAATAGGAAAAGGAGTACGTCAAGGCTGTATATTGTCACCCTGGTTATTTAACTTATACACAGAGTACATCATGAGAAACACTGGGCTGGAAGAAGGACAAGTTGGAATCAAGATTGCCACGAGAAATATCAATAACCTCCGATATGCAGGTGACACCGCCCTTACTGCAGAAAGTGAAGAGGAACTAAAAAACCTCTTGATGAAAGTGAAAGAGTAGAGTGAAAAAGTTGACTTAAAGCTCAACATATGGAAAACTAAGATCATGGCATCTGGTCCCATCACTTCATGGCAAATAGATGGGGAAACAGCGGCTGACTTTATTTTTCTGGGCTCCAAAATCACTGCAGATGGTGATTGCAGCCATGAAATCAAAAGATGCTTACTCCTTGGAAGGAAAGTTATGACCAATCTAGATAGAATATTAAAAAACAGAGACATAACTTTGTCAACAAAGGTCTATCTAGTAAAGCTATGATTTTTCCAGTGGTCATGTATGGATGTGAGAGTTGGGCTGTGAGGAAAGCTGAGTGCCGAAAAATTGATGCTTTTGAACTGTGGTGTTGGAGAAGACTCTTGAGAGTCCCTTGGACAGTGAGGAGATCCAACCAGTCCATCCTAAAGGAGATCAGTCCTGGGTGTTCATTGGAAGGACTGATGTTGAAGCTGAAACTCCAATACTTCGGCCACCTCATGCGAAGAGTTGACTCGTTGGAAAAGACCCTGATGCTGGGAGGGATTGGGGGCAGGAGGAGAAGGGGATGACAGAGGATGAGATGGCTCGATTGCATCACCGACTTGATGGACATGAGGTTGAGTAAACTCCAGGAGTTGGTAATGAACAGGGAGGCCTGGCGTGCTGCGATTCATGGGGTCGAAAAGAGTCGGACACAACTGAGCGACTGAACTGAACTGAACCGAACCTCAAAAAGGCTTTACTAGCCTCTGACCCCAGTCCATTAAAATCCTAAGCACTCTCTACCTCCCCGCCCATATATTCTGTACAGTTTTTGAGACAATATCCTAGGTCCCTCTTTCTTTTTTTTTTTTTTAATTGTTTTTTTTTAATTTTATTTATTAGACACACAGCATGTGGGATCTTAGTTCCCCAACCAGGGATCGAACCGATGCTCCCTCCATTGGGAGTTCAGAGTCTTAACCACTGGACCACCAGGGAATCCCCCCTAGGTCCCTCTTTCAAGCAGAATAATACTAATGTCTTGGTAAAGGCAGTGAAACACTTTTTGGATAAAAAGTGTTTTTTGGACTCAAGAGCCCAAAGCAGTATCCAGGATATGGCTTTAAACAATCTAGCCCCTTTCTTACCCCTGGAGCAAGAGGAATCCCATAGAGATGTGAACTGACGTAGGTGGGCCAGGAGAACACAAGTTTCTGCTAGATGTTAAAATGGGCTGGGGCCAGGGCGCAAGGATCTTGGGAGTTAGGAGTTTTCATTCCTGCTCTGACTCTACCGCTTCTAGGATAAAGTACAGAAGGCTCAATTAAAGTTGAATTTCATACAAACAAGAATTTCTTTTTAAATATGCAATTTTGGGGATGTACTTATACTAAAAATTGTTGTCCATCAGAAATTCAAATTTCACTGGGCATCCTGTGTTTTTTGTTTTTTTTTTAATTAAAAAAAATTTTTTTTGGCCACGCCACACAGCTTGTGGGTTTTTAGTTCCCTGCGCGTTTATGTTCAGCTACTTCAGTCGTGTCCGACTCTATGCGATGCTATGGACTGCGGGTTACCACAAACCTCTGTCCGTGGGATTCTCCAGGCAAAAATACTAGAATGGGTTGCCTTGTACTTCTCCATCTGGAGATCAAACCTGTGGCTCCTGGGTCTCCTGCATTACAGGTGGATTCTTCACCACTGGCCACCGGGGAAGCCCCTTTAGTTCCCCTACCACTCAGCAATAAGATCATGGCGTCCCAACAACTGGTCTGCCGGGGAATTGCCGGGTGTCCTGTGTTTTTGTTTGCTTTTTTCCCAAATCTATGCTTTAGTTTACTATTGCTGCTATTTAAAAAATTATTACAAACTTAGTAATAATTGAAACGACAATTGAAAGGCTTGAAACAACACAAGTGTATTCCCTTATAGTTGTGCAGGTCAGAGAGTCTAAAGTCAAGGTGTTGTCAGGGTTGTATACTCTCTGGTGATTTCGCCTGGGGTTGGGTGAGGGGGTTGGGGGGATGGGGGTGGGAATGCATCTTCTTGCCTCTTTAGCTTCCAGAGGCTGCTAGCATTCCAGAGCTCACGGTCTCTTCCTCGAATCACTTCAACCTTTACTTCTGGTGTCACATCTACGACTGACTCTGATCTTCCTGCTTACCTCTTTAAAAATATTAAAACAATTTTTTCTTCTGGTAAGAACATTTAACATGTTATCTACCCACTTAATCAATTTTTAAGTGTGTGTGTACATACGTGTGAGCTCATTCGTGTCTGACTCTTTGTGATGTGAACCCATGTACTATAGCCCACCAGGCTCCTCTCCCCATGGAATTTTCCAGATAAGAATACTGGAGTGGGTTGCCTTTTCCTACTCCAGAAAATCTTCCCATTCCAGGGACTGAACCTGCATCTCTTGCATCTCCTGCATTGGCGAGCAAATTCTTTACCACAGTGCCACCTGGAAAACCCCATACACTATATCTGGGCAAGATTGAAGGTAGGAGGAGAAGGGAATGACAAAGGATGAGATAGTTGGATGGCATCACTGAATCGATAGACATGAGTGTGAGGAAGCTCTGGGAGCTGGCGATGGACAGGGAAGCCTGTGTCCATGGGGTCGCAAAGAGTCAGAAATGACTGAGTGACTGAACTGATAGATGTGATGTCTCCCATCTCAAGATCCTTAATCACATCTGCAGAGTTCCTTTTACCATATCAGGTAAGATATTCACAGGTTCCAGAGACTAGCACAAGTGCATCTTTACGGGGGCCAATATTCAGCCTATCACAGTCTGGCATCCTTATTCCCAGCTGTGTGACTTTGGTCAAGTCGATCAAATTTCCAAAGGCTCTGATTCCTCATGGGCAAAATGCTGATTAAATAAGTTCATGAGAGGAAACACCTTGCCCCATGCTAGGCAAACAGTAAGTGTTTTTTTACAAATAGCAGCTCTTGTGACAAAGGGCAAGGGATGACCCTGTCCAAACCATGTTGTACTAGGCATTTGGGATAAATGCCTCTCCTCAGCCCACACCGTGGTGGTAGCGAGGCCAGGTTGCCATCCCAGATACTGCTAGCAGGAGGAGAGGTGTGCAGGTCTAGATGTGTGGGTACTTAGTCACTCAGTCCTGTCCCACTCTTGCCTCTTCTGCCTCCTCCTTCTCCTGCCTCTTTATTTTTACAAGATGGGAAACAGGCTTAAAGAAGGAGAAGAAATTGCCTGTGGCCACACATGATGAGTTTGTGGTTGAGTTGGCGATTGAGCTTCTGTCTTCTAAGTTTCTGCCTTGGGCGTTCAGAAATAATGAACTTTGAACTACTACTCCTTGAAAAGGTCCATTTCTTCATGTGTGAAATGATAGTGGTGTCCCTTGTGTAGGGGGTTCTTGGGAGACTTCAGAGGGATGGCATATGCAGAATTCTAATGCATTGAGTCATGCAATATCTGTTGATTGATAATGACCACCCCACTCAAGAACAGAAAGATCACTGGAGGGAGGACAGCTTGCCCTGCGTCTTGGTTTGAATGACTCTAAATATCCTGCCCTCTAAGCCTCGTAAAGTCTCTGAAGAAAAAAGCTGGACCTTGAATGTATGCTGGAGGAGGCTGTCTATTTTCAACGCACATGATTCTAAACTCAGACGATCTAGAACCAGCCTCAGTAATTTTTTTGTAATAACCTAAATTCTCTTGTTGTTGTTTAGTCACTAAGTTGTGTCCTAATCTTTGCGACCCCTGTGACCCCATGGACTGTAGCCCGCCAGGGACCCTCCGTCCATGGGATTTCCCAGGTCAGAATACTGGAGTATGTTGCCATTTCCTTCTCCAGGGGATCTTCCCAACCCACATCTCCCTTTGGGATCTTCAAACCCGTGTCTCCTGCATTGACTGGTGGATTCTTTACCACTGAGCCACCAGGGAAACCCTCAACCTAAATTCTGATTTTTTTTAAAAATATTTATTCATTTGGTGGCACTGGATCTCAGCTGCAGCACACAAGATCTTCTATCTTTGCTGCAGCATGTAGGATCTTTAGTTGTGGCGTACGAACACTTAGTCGCAGCTTGTAGAATCTAGTTCCCTGAACCAGGGAGCCAGCCCAGGTCCCCTGCATTGGGAGTGTGGAGTCTTAGCCCCTGGACCACCAGAAGTCCCTTCTCTGAATTCTTGAAATAGCCACCAGGACAGGCCCTGTGCTGGAGAGAAGCTATTGGGAAGGGAATCAGAAAAGAGCAGAAGGACTAGATGAAGGTAGGGATGGGGAATGGAGCCAGAAAACCTCAGAGAACAGGCCATAGTTTTTATTAACAATATGCATAAAGCCTATTTATATGTGTGTGTATATACATACAGGGGCTTCCCAGGTGAGTGGTAAAGAGTCTGTTTGCCAAGGCAGGGACATGGGTTTGATCCCTGGGTCGGGAAGATCCCCTGGAGAAAGAATGGCAACCCACTCCAGTATTCTTGCCTGGAAAATCCCATGGACAGAGGAGCCTGGTGGGCTGTAGCCATGGGGTTTCAAAAAGAGTTGGACACGACTTAGTGACTAAACAAACAACAATATACGTACATAAAATATACATATGTATGTACATGTGTCCATATGTATATAAATATTTGTATATATCAAATATTTAGTTCTAGCCACTAAAATGGCACAGAAGCAATGACTAATCTAGTGGTACCTACCACTCAGATTCTAGTCTTGAGATACTATTTTCTACTTAAAAAAATATAAGGATCTCCTAGAGAAACTGCTGATTCCAGATAAGCAGCAGGAAATATGCAAGATAAGCCTGGAATGTCTTGTCGTATCAGATAAGGAAGCTATCAAAGGCCGTAGGGTCACATTCAAAGGACTTGGAAACCAACCTGAAGATGGGACAATTTCAGCTGCAACAAAGACAATACTTGCCATTGATTGAAACATCAAATATGCTTCAGTCCCTGAGTTCATAATATTTGGCAAAAACACTTATTGCTTATCTTCTGAGGATGGCACTGAAAAAGTATATTGCCTTTCCAATATGAATTCTACCACCAAGTAACCTAATAATAGGTTAAGAAAAGCATCTTCTTGTGAAATTATCACTTCTAATACATGAAAACTAAATGATAAACAATATTGCCATTCTGCAACCTGTAATATATTAATATGTTTAGCCATTTTTCACAATAGCCACTAACATCAAGAAAAGAGCAAAGCTCCAGCCAGGTGCATGCTTCTTGTCAAAAGAACACAGAACCACTTATAATCATGCCAATGGGATGGAGCCTGGGTCTGATCCAGCGGCTAATTTGCAGGAAATGAAGAGGTCAAAGGGCCATGTTGAGCTGTACTATGAGGATGCAATTGACAAAATCCAGACTTTGAGAAATTCTCCAGGTCAAGCAACCTCAATCCTTCAACAGATAAAATGCAAGGGAAAGAAAGAGATATAAAGGAAAACTCTGGATTATAAGAGGCTTACAAGACATATCAAAAAAAATTTTTTTTAATGGGCAAAACTATACTGTCTAGGGACGCACACTTGGATGTTTAAACCATTAAGAAATGCAAGGATATAATTACTCAAAGAGTCAGGTAAGTGGCTACTTGGTGGGGGAGGGGCTATGATTAGGATGGGATACACAGAGGAGCCTCTGGGGCGACTGCAGAGTTCTGTTTTGTGACCTGGGTGGTGCTTTCAAGGGCATTTTCCTTGTGATAATTCACTAAGATGCAAACTTAATTTGCATGACTTTCTTCATCTGTAGTTCGTTTTTACAATAGAAAGTTTTGAGAAAATGAAAGTAGAAGCACCCACCTCACTGCGTGTTAATGATGTATGTACAAATACACATCTCTGAATATATGGCTTCTGGGAGCACCAGGTGCATAGAAGGTGCTCACAAAATATGAGTTCCCATCCCTGTTAATCCTGTCAAACGCCCTTACCGGTGTGATTTCAGTGTCAGTCTAACTTGTGTGACTAATCAAGGATAGTTAATGCTTATTAAGTGATTATTATGTGCCAGGCACTGCTCCCAGTATATTGAATCTAACTAAATCCTTATAACCCTATTATTATTATTCCCATTTTACAGAGAAGAAAACTGAGACTCAGAAAGGTTTTCGTGGCCACACAGAATGTGATGGAGCAGCCTGATTTTGAACCCAGGCAGCCTGGCTCCCCAGTGGTTCTCATCCACTGTATGTATAACTTACTGTTTTCTGTTTGGTGTTCAGTGCCCCCATTTGTGATAATAATTCCCCCTTATTGAGTGTCTGCCAATGTCTGTGCCATCGCTTGACACTCATTACCTGAATCTCACAACAGTCCTGGGAGGTGGAGAAGCTTGTTAACCTGCACTTTGCAAATGGGAACTCAGAGCCGTGAAGGAACTTACCTGAAGGAAATGTCAGGGATTTGAATTGTGCATGGGGTGGGTTCATACTGTTTGGCCCTGTGATTCTGAAGAACGAAATGTTCCCTGCTCTTAACCAGATGCTCACCTGATGGATCTGACCCAGTGTGAGGTCATGGGTTGCTCAACCAGCCGTCCAGAGCCTGAGTTGGCTTGACGAGTGTCCAGACCAAGGCTGGGAGAAGTCAGGGGCTTGGCAGGTGCCAGGCATACCTGACCCCATGAGGGGGTCATACAGAGCTTGTGATCCATGGCTCCGGTGAGTCAGAGATTTGTTTCTCTCCGTGCCAAGCTTTTGCTTCTAAGAGCCTTAGAATCAGGACCCATCATAGAGCTGGTCAGCTCTCTGACTTGAGATGAAGACATGGCGTGGGCTGGTTGTGTGGATTTCTCAGAAGTGGTGAGAGCTAGCTGCATTTTTCTGGTCACACATTGACTTTCTAACCTGAGCCAGCATGACTGCATGGAGGCGCGGGGAGCCAGGCTGAAGCACTTCCCAATCAGGGCCTGGAGTGGTGAGGAGATCGGAGGGGCACGAGACATCACACCCCCTCCCCACCAGCACCAGCTGAAGAGCCTGCCCAGCCCAGCTCATTGTACTGTTTTTTAAGATACCTTTTATTACCAGTTGGGCTTACCTGGTGGCTCAGTGGTAAAGAATCTGCCTGCAGTGCAGGAGACGGTTTCCGTCCCTGGGTCAGGAAGATTCCCTGGAGGAGGGCATGGCGACCCACTCTAGTATTCTTGCCTGGAGAATCCCATGGACAGAGGAGCCTGGCGGGGCTACAGTCCATAGGGTCACAAAGAGTTGGACACAACTGAAGTGACTTAGCATACGTACATGCATTATTATCAGTTATTACTTTTATTATTCCTTCTTTTAAAATTTTTATCTTTTTATTTTATTTTTTCATTTTCTGGCTGTGCCACACGGCATGTGGGATCTTAGCTCCCTAACTAGGGATGGACCCCTTGTCCCCTGCAGTGGAAGCACAGAGGCTTAACTGCGAGACCGCCAGAGGAGTCTGAGACACGCTTTTGCGACGGGGCCACCTTGCTAGTCCTGAGCCAGGTCCTTCGTTACAAGACCTGGGGACCCCCAATCAGACTGACCAAAACCCGGCACAGTCATGTGAACTGCTGGGAGACCTTGACCAGTATCTGGCTACTAAAACTTAGTTTTCTCATCTGTAAAGTGGAAGAAGACAATCACCCACCTCAGAGGGCTTTATAAGGATCAAACACACACAGGCGCCAAGAATAGTGCCGGCACCATCAATGCCACTATCATTATTCTTCCAGGCTAACGGCACTGACTCAGTGCAAAGGGGGCAGTTGTTACCATCTAGTTGAGGATGCTGTGTCCTGGGATAAGTCACCAAGCCTTGGCGTGGCTGGGGTTCGCTTGTAATAAAATAGCCACCTTTTATGAAGCATTTACTGTGCGCTTATCTCTGTCTGTGCCATTTCACTATGTCTTCATTACCTTTCCAACTTACTGATCTGCTGTGCTCAGTCGTATCTGATTCTTTTGTGACCCTATGGACTGTAGTTCCCCAGGCTTCTTCTGTCCATGGGGGTTTTCAGGCAAGAATACTGGCGTGGGTTGCCATTTCTTCCTCTAAGGGATCTTCCCGACCCAGGGATCAAACCCTCGTCTCCCGTGTCTCTTGCATTGTAAGCGGATTCTTTACTGCTAAGCCACCTTTCAAAGATGACATGACTATCTCCATCTTATACATGAGAAAAGGGAGGTTCAGAAAGTCTGAGAAACTGTCTATGGGGTCCATAGGTTAAAAAAGAAAAAACTAGTACATCTAGAATGGCTAAAATTGAAAAGACTGACTAGAGTCACCTGTAACTTTCATACACTGCTGGCAGAAATGCAAGATGGTACAATTACTCTGGAAAATAGTTTTCAGAAGTTTCTTAAAAAGTTAAATATGGGACTTCCCTGGTGGTCCAGTGGCTCCGAGTTCACTCTGCCAAGGCAGGGGGCCCAGGTTCAATTCCTGGTCAGGAAACTAGGTCCTTCATGCCGTAACCAAGAAATTCACATGCTGCAACTGTGTTTGCATCCACAACTAAAAAAGATCCTGTGTGCCACAACTAAGACCTGGAACAGTCAAATAAATACATTTTTTAAAAAGTTAAACATACGCTTATTAATATATGAACCAGCAATTGATGGCTCAGTGAGTAAAGAATCCAACTTGCAATGCAGGAGACACAGGAGACGTGGGTTCGATCCCTGGGTCAGGAAGACCACCTGAAGAAGGAAAAGGCAACCCAATCCAGTGTTCCTACCTGGAGAATCCCATGGACAGAGGAGCTGGGCGGGCTACAGTCCATGGGATCACAAAGAATCGGACATGACTGAAGTGACTTAGCATGCACAGCAAACATACTCCTAGGTTTATTTACCCAAGAGTAATGGAAGCTTTTGGGTAATAAAAAATGTGTACATGAATGTTCTTAACAGCTTTATTTATAATAGCCAAAAAAACTGGGGAAAAAATGTTCATCCACAGGAGGATGGGATAAACAAACTGAGATATATGTATTACTATATATATATATGTATGTATATACATATCACAGAGTAGATACGTATGAGTGCCTGCATGCTAAATCGCTTCACTCATGTCTCACTCTTTGTGACTCTATGGACAGTAGCCCGCCAGGTTCCTCTGTCCCTGGAATTCTCTAGGCAAGAATACTGGCGTGGATCGCCATGCCCTCCTCCAGGGAATCTTCCCGACCCAAGGAACAAACCTATGCATCTCCTATATTGCAGACAGATTATTTACCCTCTGAGCTATCTGTGAAGCCCATACCTATCAATAGCTTCTTTTTATAGCTAATATTTATATATTATATGTTTATATTATATTATATTTATATATTATATTTTATTTTATTATATATATAATATATATTTATTGCTAATATACATTAGCAATAAAAAGAAGCTATTGATATGTAAGCAGTATGGATGAATCTCAAAATAGAATGAAAGAAGTCAGACAGAAAAGTACAAATTGTATGATGTCATTTCTGTAAAATTCCAGAGAATTTAAAGCAATCCACAGTGAAAGAGAGTCATCTATGGTGACCATGGTTGCCTGAGAATGGGGATGTGATGAGAAGCCAGCTTATAAAGAGGCCTGAGGAAACTTCTGGTGGGATGGAAATGGTCATCATCTTGATTGTGGTGATGAGTTTGTGGGTACATACATATATCAATACTCATCAAATTATACGATTTAAATAGGTATCATGTATTGTCTATCAGTCATACTTCAGTATTGCTGTTTGTTTTATTTTAAACTGAGAGTGGCACAGTTAGGATTTGAACCCCTGTATGTCTGGGATGAAATCACTCAGGAGCTGATAAGTTATCAAAAGACCTCCTTTCTGGGCTGGATTCATAGAATCAGTCCACATGGTACCACCTCCAGGAAGCCTTGCTCTTCCCTCTAAGAACTGTGGCTTTTGGAAACTGTATCCTGCGGACTTGGCCCATTCTGCCCTCCTCCCTGCCTTTAGGATTTGTCAGTGGCTCCTTTTCTCCACCTGGGAATCTTCCCTTGGGTCCTCCCCACTATTGTCCTCCTGGTCGAGAGCCCAGCGCCAGAATCAGAGGGACCCGGGTTTGAACCGCAGCTTGGCCATTTACACCAGCTGTCTGACTTTGGAGTTTGTTTCCCTCTTTGACTTTCAGCTTCCTCATCTGAATAATAATAGAAGCTACCTGGAGTCTTGTGCTTGCAGTTCATGGGGTCGCAAAGAGTCAGACACAACCGAGCGACTGAACAACAACCTCAAGATTGCCCCAAGGATCAAATGAGAGATAGTTCATGTTAAACAATTAGGATAGGGCCCAGTGTGTAATAAAGCACTCAATAAATGTTAACTATTATTGATCTTCACCTGGGCAGTGGCTGCTGACTGTTTAAGTTTCTCAGCCTTTGAATCAAGTACATACCGCCCCAGCTATATTTATTGACATGGAAAGATGCCCAAAGTGTGCTCTTGAGAGGAAAAAAGCAGGCTAGAAAACAATATACGCCTCACAGGTCATTTTAAGATTAAGGGGGGAAATGGATGTTATCTCTCAGCGTGGTGCCTGCACAGGTGATGAGCTCACTGAAAGCTGTGATTATTATTAATGTGAAAACCCTTCCAATGCTACTTTCAAATCTTACCATGTGTTGTTGTTTAGTTACTCAATCATTTCTGACTCTTTGCGACCCCATGGACTGCAGCACGCCAGGCTTCCCTGTCCATCACCAACTCCTGGAGCTTGTTCAAACTCATGTCCATTGAGTCGGTGATGCCATCCAACCATCTCATCCTCTCTCACCCCCCTTCTCCTCCTGCCCTCAATCTTTCCCAGCATCAGAGTCTCTTCCAATGAGTTGGCTCTTCCCATCAGGTGGCCAAAGTATTGGAGCTTCAGCTTCAGCATCAGTCCTTCCAACGAATATTCAGGGTTGATTTCCTTTAGGATGGACTGGCTTACCATGCGAGTTCCTGTAAAACAGGATGCTGTTTGTCACTGTGCTTTGACAGTGAGTCAGGGAGGCAAACCCAGACATCCCCTTCTGCCTTCCTTCTGACGTACTTCAGGGGGCTATCGTGAAAAGGACTGGAGCTGGACTTGAGACCCATTGATCTCATGTGGCTCCTGGTATTTTCTTATGTGATCCTGGAGCAAAAGAAAAGCAAAGCATTGCCTTTTGGAATTAAGACTCCAAGCTTGTATCAAGGATGTTCTTTGCAGTAACTGAGATGCTATGAGAAAAGGTAGACACGTGGGGGCGCTCCAGTCAATCTGCATCAGAGAAAATGACAGAAGATGATAATAATGCCAACCTTCAAATTAACAGTGGCTTCTATTTACTGAGGTCTTGCTATGAGCTCCTAGATTGTGTTAACCGACTCACAAACTTTATCTCATTTTGTCCTTCCAAGCACCTCATTAGTTTGATGCTATTACCAAAAATTTTAAAGATAGGGTGTATTGCTCTTTAGAATTTTAAAAATGTTTTAATGGAGTCACAATTCACATACCATGTAAAATGTACAAGCCCTGAGTGTACAGCCTGGTGAGTTGTTCTAAGTGTACACACACAGATACCCACACCCAGATCAAGGTGTGAAACTGTTATAACAACCTTTCCACTTACCCCCCACCTAAGGCAACCACTATCCTGACTTCTATCACCATTTATTCATTTTGTGTGTTTTTGAACTTCATATAAATCAAATTATACATATATAATGTTTAGAGTTGCCAGGTCTATCACATAAAAAGCCAGGATGCCAATTAAATTTGAATTTCCTATGGGACACTGTTGTTCAGTTGCTAAGCCGTGTCTGGTTCTTTGCAATCCCATAGACTGCAGCATACCAGGCTTCCCTGTCCTTCACTATCTCCCAGAGTTTGCTCACACTCATGTCTATTGAGGCAGTGACGCCATCCAACTATCCCATACTCTGTCGCCCCCTTCTCCTCCTGTCCTGAATCTTTCTCAGCATCACGATCTTTTCCAATGAGTCGACTCTTTGCATCAGGTGGCCAAATATTAGAGCTTCAACTTCAGCATCAGTCTTTCCAGTGAATATTCAGGATTGATCTCCTTTAGGATTGACTGGTTGGATCTCCTTGCAGTCCAAGGGACTCTTAAGAGTCTTCTCCAGAAACATAATTTGAAAGAATCAGTTCTTCGGGACTCAATCTTCTTTATGGCCCAACTCTCACATCCATACATGACTACTGAGAAAACCGTAGCTTTGATTATACTGCCTTGTTGGCAAAATGATGTCTCTGCTTTTCAATATATTGTCTAGGTTGGTCATAGCTTTTCTTCCAAGGAGCAGCATCTTTTAATTTCATGGCTGCAGTCACCATCCAAAGTGATTTTGGTGCCCAAGGTTAATTTCATGGCTGCAGTCACCATCCAAAGTGATTTTGGTGCCCAAGAAAATAAAATCTGCCACTGTTTCCACTTTTTCCCCATCTATTTTCCGTGAAGTGATGGGACCAGATGCCATGATCTTAGTTTTTTGAATGCTGATTTGTAAGCCGGCTTTTTCACTCTCCTCTTTCACGAACTTCACCAAGAGGCTCTTTAGTTCCTCTTCACTTTCTGCCATTAGAGTGATATCATCTGCGTATCTGAGGTTGTTGATATTTATCCTGGCAATCTTGATTCCAGCCTATGATTCATCCAGCCCAGCACTTCATTTAATACACCCTGCATGTAAGTTAAATAAGAAAGGTGACAATATACAACCCTGATGTACTCCTTTCCCAATTTTGAACCAGTCTGTTGTTCCATGTCCAATTTTTTTTTTATTTTTTATTTTTTTCAGTGGGTTTTGTCATACATTGATATGAATCAGCCATAGAGTTACACATATTCCCCATCCTGATCCCCCCTCCCACCTCCCTCTCCATCCGATTCCTCTGGGTCTTCCCAGTTCCATGTCCAATTTTAACTGTTGCTTCTTGACCTGCATGCAGGTTTCTCAGGAGACAGGTCAGGTGGTCTGGTATTCCCATCGCTTTCAGAATTTTCCACAGTTTGTTGTCATCCACACAGTCAAAGGTTTTAGCATAGTCAATGAAGCAGAGTAGATATTTTTCTGTAATTCCCTTACTTTCTCTATGATCCAGCAAATGTTGGCAATTCGATCTCCAGTTCCTCTTTTCTAAATCCAGCTTGTACATCTGGAAGTTCTCGGTTCACATACTGTTGAAGTCTCGGTTAAGGACGTTGAGCATTATGTTGCTCGCAGTGAAATAAGCACAGTTGTACAGTAGTTTGAACATCCTTTGGCATTGCTTTTCTTTGGGATTGGAATGAAAATTGACCTTTTCCAGTCTTGTGGCCACTGCTGAGTTTTCCCAGTTTGCTGGCACATAGAGTATAGCACTTTAGCAGCAGCATCTTTTAGGATTTTAAATAGCTCAGCTGGAATATTTTTATACTAAAAAAATTCATTGTTCATCTGAAATTCAAATTTAACCAAATATCCTATATTTTTTTCCTGACAACTCCAGTACTCTTTTGTGCCTGGTTCCCTTTAACATAATTGTGAGACTCACCTCCATTGTTTTGGTTATTTATAACTTACTCTTTTTCATTGCTGTGTAGTATTCCATTCCATGAATGTATCTTGATACATTTATTCTTTGTATGGTTGAGGAGAAGGAAGGGTTACTCTCAGAAATTCAGCCTAGATGGTGTTAAGCAGTGTACTCTGGCATCAGAGTCCTGAGGGATTTGAATCCTAGCTCCACTTCTTACTACTTGTCAGACCTTAACCAAGGGACGTAGTCTCAGCTGGTTTGACTTTAATATGGGTTAGTAATAGTACCTCAAAGGGTGTTGTAAGGTTTAAAGGATATATTACATATAAATCTCTTAGAATAGGGCCCAGTACAGAGTTAGCACCTGATGAATGTTGCCTGTGTTATGGTACCCGTGAGACCTAGGAGAAAATTGAAGTTCAGAGGTGTTAAGAGACTTGCTGAAAGTCACTTACCTGCTAAGTCATGGAGCCCTTTTGTCATCAATACTGGCTGAATTAGTTATTTATCAACAGTTTTTTTTTTAGCACCTGTTATGCATCAGGCCTTGAAGTAACATAATGAGCAGAAGAGCCAAAACCCTTCCTGTTATGAAATGTACACCCCCAGGGCTCTCACGGTGCTGTTTGCCGCTGTGTGCTTTCCCTGGGCCTCTCATGAGTTATGTGGCATAGTGTCTGAAAGGCACTTCGCATGGAGCCCCACAGGCATTGCTGTTCCAGAAACAACAGCTGTTGTCTGGGTAGTAGCAATCTCTATGAGCCTTCCCAGGTGGCTCAGTGGTAAAGAATCTGCCTGCCAATGCAGGAGATGCAAAAGATGTAGGTTCGATCCTTGGGTCAGGAAGATCCCCAGGAGTAGGAAATTGCAATCCACAGCAGTATTCTTGCCTGGAAAATTCCATGGACAGAGGAGCCTGCGGGCTCCTCAGGGGCTACAGTCCATGGGGTTGCAAAGAATCAGACGCGACTAACCACAGCAATCTCTATGGCAACAGTGTGTAATGGGGCTCAGCAGCCCCATTTTACAGATGAGAAGACTGATGCTCAGGGAGGTTAAGAGGCTGGCCCGAGGTGATACAGCTAGTATTGGCAGAACAGGAATTCAGCGTCACATCCAATTGACTCTAAAACCCTCCTGGATGTCTCAGTGCGAATTTTCTGTCTTGAGTTCTGCCTCTGGAGTTCAGATGTGAGAGATTCAAGTTCCAGTTTTGTGACCCTGGGCATGTTATTTGCTGTCTGTGGGCTCTAGTTTCCATATCTCTACACAGAATTGCCTTGGGCGTCTGCAGAAAGTTCTCCGCAGGTACAAACACCTCTGAAGGGATGTTGGTGGGAATATGCAGTAAGGAAGGGGCTTTTGAATGTGCAAGCTGCTCAACTCTTAAATCAAAACTTTCCTTCCAGGGAATTCCCTAGGGGTCCAATGGTTAGAACTGTACACTACCACTGCAGGGGGCACAGATTTGATCCCTGGTCGGGGAACTAATATCCCACATGCTGCATCAGTTCAGTTCCATTCAGTCTCTCAGTCGTGTCCAACTCTTTGCGACCCCATGAACCACAGCACATCAGGCCTCCCTGTCCATCACCAACTCCCAGAGTTCACCCAAACCCATGTCCATTGAGTCGGTGATGCCATCCAACCATCTCATCCTCTGTCTCCCTTTCTCCTCCTGCCCTCAATCTTTCCCAGCATCAGGGTCTTTTCAAATTAGTCAGCGCTTTGCATCAGGTGGCCAAAGTATTGGAGTTTCAGCTTCAACATCAGTCCTTCCAATGAACACCCAGGACTGATCTCCTTTAGGATGGACTGGTTGGATCTCCTTGCAGCCCAAGGGACTCTCAAGAGTCTTCTCCAACACCACAGTTCAAAACCATCAATTCTTTGGCACTCAACTTTCTTTATAGTCCAACTCTCACATCCATACATGACCACTGGAAAAATCATAGCCTTGACTAGACGAACCTTTGTTGGCAAATTTATGTCTCTGCTTTTCAATATGCTGTCTAGGTTGGTCATAACTTTCCTTTCAAGGAGTAAGCATCTTTTAATTTCAAGGCTGCAATCACCATCTGCAGTGATTTTGGAGCCCAGAAAAATAAAGTCAGCCACTGTTTTCACTGTTTCCCCATCTATTTGCCATAAAGTGATGGGACCGCATTGCCATGATCTTAGTTTTCTGAATGTTGAGCTTTAAGACAACTTTTTCACTCTCCTCTTTCACTCTCATCAAGAGGCTCTTTAGTTCTTCACTTTCTGCCATAAGGGTGGTGTCATCTGCATATCTGAGATTATTGATGTTTTTCCCGGCAATCTTGATTCCAGCTTGTGCTTCCTTCAGTCCAGCGTTTCTCATGATGTACTCTGCATATAAGTTAAATAAGCAGGGTGACAATATATAGCCTTGATGTATTCCTTTTACAATTTGGACCCAGTCTCTTGTTCCATGTCCAGTTCTAACTGTTGCTTCTTGACCTGCATACAGGTTTCTCAAGAGGCAGACCAGGTGGTCTGGTATTCCCATCTCTTTCAGAATTTCCCACAGCTTATTGTGATCCACACAGTCAAAGGCTTTGGCATAGCCAATAAAGCAGAAATAGATGTTTTTCTGGAATGTCTTGCTTTTTCGATGATCCAGCAGATGTTGGCAATTTGATCTCTGGTTCCTCTGCCTTTTCTAAAACCAGCTTGAACATCTGGAAGTTCACGGTTCACGTATTGCTGAAGCCTGGCTTGGAGAATTTTAAGCATTACTTTACTATCGTGTGAGATGAGTGCAATTGTGCTGTAGTTTGAGCATTCTTATGCATTGCATTTCTTTGGGATTGGAATGAAAACTGACCTTTTCCAGTCCTGTGGCCACTGCTGAGTTTTCCAAATTTGCTGGCATATTGAGTGCAGCACTTTCACAGCATCATCTTTCAGGATTTGAAATAGCTCAACTGGTATTCCATCACCTCCACTAGCTTTGTTCATAGGGATGCTTCCTAAGGCCCACTTGACTTCACATTCCAGGATGTCTGGCTCTAGGTGAGTGATCACACCATCGTGATTATCTGGGTCATGAAGATCTTTTTTGTACAGTTCTCCTGTGTATTCTTGCCACCTCTTCTGTGGCCAATAAATTTATAAGTCAATTAATTAATTAAAAAGTTCTGATTACTGTAGAAAAATGGAAAGCCTTACTTACATAAATGAACTTAAAAGACGTAGAAAGATGCCTAGACTACCTCGTTGAGTATATTTAAAAACCCATTTCATGGGTGTAGCTGTATGTACAGAACATGCATGAGAAGGATTCATTGAGCAGTCACTTAGATAACAGCACTCATTCTGTGTGGGTGCTGTGCTAGGTCCTCTGGAAGTAATTCTCCTAACAGACCTGTGTGGCGGGCGCTGCCTTAGACAGTTGTGCAGGCAGACAGTTAGCACTCTGTGGGCTGCCCAGGTAGCACAGAGCTGCCACCTGGATCAGGGCACTTTGGCCTCAGAGGCTGTGCTCTTGACCCCAGAGCTCTGCCACTTCTGCTACGGGTGGTTTTTTTTTTTTTCTTCTGGGTGGTAATATGTCAGTGTTTTGAATTTTCTTCTTTATGCTTCTCTGCATTATCTGAGCTTTTATGGTACATAGATTTTGTTTTTCGTAAAAACAACTAGAGTTCTAATTTGATGTCTTTAAGAATTAGCTGTGAATGCTTCTAGGGATAAGCCGCTCCCAGGCTTTTTTGTGGTGGGGAGACTGCAGTCCTTAGACCTGGAACCCACTGCCCAGCCCTCATGTCCCCCTGCAGGGCACTCTGACCCCGGGCAAGTCACAGTGTCTAGTCATCACCTTCCCCCTGGCCTCGTTAGAGTAGGCACAGATGGGGACCTCAGAAAGCGTCCTCTGATGCAGAAGGAATGGGTCACTGTGCCCTCAGAATCTCACTCCACTTCCAAAGGCTGTTCCCTACCTTCCCCCAGGACTCCAAGAACTAGTGACTGAACCAAGTCACTATAAAGTGCTAATAGTTTATAGGGTTTTTTCACATGGATTTTAGTTGCGCCATGTGAGGTCTAGTTCCTGGGCCAGGGATCAAACCTGGGCCCCCTGCATTGGAAAACGAGGAGTCTTAGCCGCTGGACCACCAGGAAAGTCCCCTAGTTTATAGGTTTTTAAAGAGGCAAGTGGCAAGAGACCCAAGCCACAACCAGATGGATGACTGATGGGGCCCATTGGCTGGGGTGTGCCTGTCAGAGAGCCCCAGAAATCACTGCCCAGGCTGGTAGGGGAGGGGCTCAGGCCTCACCCCAAGAAGGGGCTGCTGGGAGTTTTCTGCCCGTGACCCCACTCGTGACCCCAACTCCTATCACCCCCGCCTCAGAAAGGCTGGGCCCACAGAGCCATAAATTCCTGCTATCATTAGACCGTATCTCTACGGCTCGGGCTGTTTGCCAGGAACCCTACAATTATTTTTTATCACTTAACAAGTCGTATAATTATTTTTATCACTTTTTTCTCACAGCAGGGCTACTTTTGCCTTCTTTCAGTTTGGAATTGGGGGGAACCCGGCTCCCCGAACGTTTCACAGAGTTTCCTGGCTTTGTCCAAAGCTCTAGAGTGGGTCAGGGTTTGAACTCAAAGCTCCTCTGGGGGATGAGTGGGGACTTTTGTGAGGGCAGAGGCTTGGGAAGACTGGGGGGTGGAAACTGGGAGCCCTGAAGAGCCAGGGAAAGGTTTTAGGCTCAGCTACTTCCTGTGTGACCAGGGCAAGTCACTCAACCACCCTGTGCCCCGATTTCTTCATCAGTTAAACGAGGAAGTGATACTAATACCCAGCTCACAAGTCAGTACATGTAAGTGCTCAAACACTATGAGATTCTATTCAACCTTGAGTTGGGACCTAGATTCCAAACTGAGACCCTGGCCTCCTGGATGACTTAGGCAAGTCCCTTCCCTGTCTGAGTCTTCGACTCCTCACCTGTAAAATGGACATTATCTTGCCTGCCTAACTGTCTGGCTTTCACATCTCCAGTCCCCATCAGCCTGACCTTCCTCAGGTCCTCAATGCTTCCTCAGGTTCCCAATGCTCCCAGCCCTAGTTTTGCCTGGGTAACTCCATTATCATCCCAGGCATCCTCCCTTCTCTCCCTCCCTTCTCTTCTTTACTTATTCAATAAATATTTTTTGAAGAACTACTGTCTGCCCAGACTGTGCTAAGTGGTAGAGAAGACAAAAGTCCCCGTGCTCCTGATGGGGAGATAGAAATAAACTAAAAAGAGAGTCAGGGACCTCCCTGGTGGCCCAGTGGTTAAGAACCCACCTGCCAATGCAAGAGACCTGGGTTCCATTCCTGGTCCAGGAGAATTCCACATGCAGTGGGAAATTAAACCTTGCACCACGACTACTGAGCCCGAGCGCTAGTGTCTGCAAGCTGCAACTGTGTGCCCCAGAGCCTGTGCTCCACAACAAAGAGAAGCCACTGCAATGAGAAGTCCACAGATTGCAACTAGAGAGTAGCCCCCGATCGCCACAGCTAGAGAACCCCTCCATGTGCAGCCAAAAATAAAAAACTTTTAAGAGAGTTAAAGTAAAGCAAGACAAAACCCAAGGGAGTTACAAAATGTATTAAACACTTCATAAAAGAGAATCAGAGCACTGTAAGAGGAAGTAACTGGGAAAGGTCACTTTCCAGAGAGGCCTCCTGAAGGAGATACTTCTGTTTAAAATTAATAATCTTTGAATATGCACATGGTATAAAATTTAAAGAGTACACAACACCACCCAGGATGGTTCTGCCTGCCGTCCTCCTGTCCCCAGCTTTGCAGTCCTCCCTGGAGGGGCCCCTGTGTTGGCCATTGCTGGGGTTGGCTGACATTTGTGTGACATCTGAATCTCAAGAACCGCAGATAGAGACTTCGCTGGTGGCCCAGTGGTTAAGAATCCACCTTGCAATGCAGAGGACGCAGGTTCTATCCCTGGTCAGGGAACTAAGGCCCCACAGGCTTTGCAGCCAAAAATCCAAAACACAGAGGAGAGGCGATGTGACAAATTCAGTAAAGCCTTAAAAAATGGTCCACATCAAAAAACTTAAAAAAAAAAAAGAAAGAATCAGCAGACATTTGAAGAGGTAGGAGAAGAGATGTCCAAGTCAAGAGAACAGTGAGAGCAATGGCCCTGAACTGGACCTGTGTTACTGGAGAGAGGGGAGAAGAGGAGATCGGTGTGGGGCCTGGGAGCCGTGGAAGGAATTCGGATGTCACTCTCTGTGGCCTGGGTATAACTTGCAAGTTGGCTAAGATAGAAGTGAGCGTCCTCTTCTTTTTTTTTAAAAAAAGAAAAATTTCTTTATTTTTTTATGGCTGTGCTGGGTCTTGCTTGGGTCTTCGCTGCTATATGTGGGCTTTTAGTTGCAACAAGGGGGGGCTACTCTCTAGTTGCAGTTTGCGGGCTTCTCATCGCAGCAGCTTCTCTTGTGGTAGAGCATGGGCTCTAGGGTGCATGAGCTGCAGTAGCTGTGGCACTCAGCTTTAGTTATCCCACGACAGGTGGAATCTTCCCACACCAAGGATCGAACCCTTGTCCCCTGGATTGGCAGGTGATTCCTTAACGTCTAGACCACCAGGGGACTCCAGGAGTGAATGCCTTCTGATTTGTGATTCGTAAAAACACTCTGAAGAGAGCTGATTTAGGGAGCTGAGAGGGGCAGGGAGATGAGTGAGGGAGCGCCCATGGAGTTGGGGATGGTAACCCCACCGTGGAGGCGGTGAGGAGGGGTCCATCTGGGTTGTTTGGGAGGTGGGCGGAACCCAGCGAGGGTCCCAGTCACAGGCTCTGATGGTGTTTTGGCAGTGTTAGGAGTCCCGTCTTTGTGATTCTAAGATTAACTTGCACACTTGTAACCTGGCACGGAGTGGGCACTTGGGACGAGTTTGCTGAAGAGATGACTAAGGATAGAAAGGCCCTTTGTAAGTGGAGACACGCCCTCTGAGAAATGGCTGCAGCCTCCCCTCCCCCTGCCTCCCTCCTTACACGGACACTCCCCTCCCATCATCCCTGTCCTTGAATCACCTCCAGACACGTCCTGCTGTCTGGACACTGCTTCTGATAGGCAGGATTTAGAAGCTCAGCCTTCAGGTTCTCGTATTTTCTTAGCCACAAAATCCCTTTTCCTATGGAAGCCTGATATATAAACGATATAGAAAGTTATTTTACAATTTCAAACACCCAAGAATCTGAGTAAAAGAAATGAAGAAAATCGACAGGATTCTCAGCACAGTTATTGATATACAAATGATCCTTGAGAAGCATGGAGCTGTTTTATTGAATGCCATAATTTCGAATCAGGGCATTCCTGACAATGTGTTCTTTTTACATACCCAACAAAGAGCTCTCAGAGGCTTTCTGCAGGGAAACCCAGCCTCTGAAGTCAATTATTCCAGCATTTGGTTTCCTTTGTATTCAAGTGCAATCCTGCTTCACCCAGAGAAATATTTCCAAATGGTAAAAGTCTGTGTATATATGTTTCAAATTTTTTATATAAAATATACAACATACATTTCTAAAAAATGCACCAAGCCTAAGTGTACACCTCAGTAATCCTCACAAAAAGACCACCACGGTGTCCCTGGCACCCAGAAGGCAGGGACCCTGGCCAGCCCCCCAAGCCTTCCTGTGCCTCTTCCAGCCATTCACAGCTCACCTCTCTACAGAGTAACCATGATCTTGACCCTCAACACTCTAGGTTATTTTGGTCTGTTGAACTTTCATAGACATGGAATACAGCATGTATTCATTTGTACCTGGCTTGTGTTTGAGAGATTCATCCATATTTTTTACAGCGAGAGTCTGTTCATTCTCATTGCTGTATAGCATTCCATTGTATGAATATACCACAATTTCAAAAGCCATTTTTAAAATGTTTAAGTGTTTTTTGCATGTACTTTTATTATGAATTCATATACTGTATGAATATACCACAATTTCAAAAAGTGATTTGTAAAATGCTTAAATGTTTTTTGCGTGTATTATTATATTTTCTTTTTTTATTGGCATTTAATGGCTTTACATTTTTGTGTTAGTTTCTGCTGTACAATAAAGTGAGTCAGCTATATGTTACACATGTCCCCTCCCCCAAATATGGAGGGTTCATGAGTTTGCACGTCATCCTTGCGCAGGGGTCGTGCTAATATTCTCTGTGTTTTTCCAGTTCTACTATATGTGCTGCTGAAGCAAGCACCAAATAGTGATTAAAAAAACCCAAAAACAGTAGGTCACTAGGGGGTGGTGGGCAGGGACTGGATTTGACCCACAGATAAGTTTTGCTTTATACACCTGGTGTTTTCGTTTTGTTTTCACTGTCTTGGTTGCTGTTAAAAATCAATGTCTGGCCTCTCTTAGAAGATCTGCTGTTGCTGGGCCCCCAGTCTCAAGTGCCTGGAGCTGAGTCCCGGCTGCCCCTTCTCAACAATGCTTCCTGTTCCCATTTTGCCACAGTCCCCACCACCCCCTATTCAGGCCCACCTTACCCACCAGCATTGCACACCTGGCCCTGTAAGCATTTTATGTTTGTTAGTTATGTATGACCTTTATTTTTAAAAAATTATTTTATTGAAGTATAGTTGACTTACAATGTTATGCTGATTTCTACTATACAGCAAAGAGATTCGGTTATACATATATGTATATACATTCTTTTTCATATTCTTTTCCACTATGGTTTATCGCAGGATATTGAATATAGGTCCCTGTGCTATTTAGTAGGACCTTGTTGTTTAGCCCTGTAAACATTTGAGTCTTCCACTCCAGCTTTAATTTAGCAGAAGTGGCTCCAATATGCTTTATTCTGTGGTCTACACAACAGGCAAATCTGGCCATTTAAGTTAGAATATAAATTGTCTCCACTGGGTTAAAGTTTGGAAGGTATATTTGAATGCTTAAAAATTTAGGACTTCCCAGGCAATCAGCTGCTAAGACTACGCTTCTACTGTAGGGGGCACAGGTTCAATCCCAGGTCAGGGAATTAAGATCCCATAGGTCTCTTGGTGGTGCAGCCAAATATATATATATATTTACATACACACACACACACATATATTATCATTATTACTAATTCAAAAAATGTTTTAGAATAGATTTCACAGTTATTGTTATTATCATTATTTCATGTGTGTGTGGTGTTGCTTTAGTCGTGCTGACTGTTTGAGACCCAATGGACCGTTAGCCCACCAGGCTGCCTCTGTCCATGGGATTAACCAGGCAAAAATATTGGAGTGGGTTGCCATGCCCTCCTCCAGGGGATCTTCCCGACCCAGAGATTGAATCCGCATCTCTTACATCTCCTGCATTGGCAGGGAGATTCTTTACCACTAGTGCCACCGGGGAAGCCCGTTGTCATTATTATTGTTAATTAAAAGATCGTTTAAAATATACAGTTGACCATCGAGCAACATGGATTTGAACTGTGTGGCTCCACCTTTATGCAGATATTTTTCAATAGTAAATATTACAATAGTGCACAATCCATGGTTGGTTGAATCCATGGGTGCAGAACTGTGGATACTGGAGAAACCACTACTATGGAGGAACTGCTTGTAAGGAGGGCTGATATAAGTTATACACAGATTTTTGACTGCACCAGGGATAGGGGCCTGTAACCCCAACTTTGTTCGGGGTCAACTGTATTCAAATGTATAGTAAAGGCCATAATTAAACATGATTCTGATGATTTGGAATCAGATCCTGGCTCTATTCCTCAGGAACTGTGTGACCTCAGGTAATTGTGGTCCCTCTCTGTGCCACAGTACAAAGTTTAGTACACAGTACTAATATTTACCTCACTGAGTTCTTATGAAGATTAAATGAGCTAATACTCATAACGACGTTAGACAAGCATCTGGCACATAATAAATATTCAACATATGCTAGCCTTTTATTATTTTTAAATTTTGTGGGCTGGCCACTCATCTGACCTGCTAAGGTGACAGACCAGCTCAGTTTGCCCAAGACTGAGAGGGCTTTCGGGAACTGGAAAGTGAAAGTTGCTCAGTCGTATCCAACTCTTTGCGACCTCATAGACTATACAGCCCATGGAATTCAAAAGTGGAAATGTCCTGGGCGAAAAAGGACCAACTGGTCACCCTCGGTCTGCCTGACAGTGACCCTTCACTGTAACATAGCAGACTGGGACTCTTACTTTAAAAAAAAATTAACATAGCCATTTTATTTATTTATGCTTATTTATTTGTGACTGCACTGGGCCTTCACTGCTGAGCACAAGCTTTCTCTAGGGGCGGGCGGGGGCTACTGTTCACACAGTGCTCAGGCTCCTCATTGTGGTGGCTTCTCTTGTTACGGAGCACCTGGTCTCTCAGGTGCATGGGCTTCAGTAGTTGGGGAGCACGCGCTTAGTTGCCTCAAGACGTGTGGGGTCTTCCCAGACCAGTGATGGAACCCATCTTCCCAGACCAGTGATGGAACCCATTGGCAGGCAGACTCTTCACCACTGAACCACCAGGGAAGTCCCACCATTAACATTTGGGGCAGAATAATTCTCTGTTGGGGAGAGGAGCTGCCTTGTTCATGCGGGATGTTTAGCAGCATCCCTGGCCTGCACCCACTTGATCCAGCAGCACCCTCACAACCAGTCATGACAACTGAAGAGGTCTTCAGATCTTGCCAAATGTCTCCTGAGAAGCAAGACCTCCAGGTCGAGAACCACTGGCTCAACAGGCAGATTTAATGAATGGCGTGTTTACAGCGGTGTGGGCAGGCTAAGGGACACTTCAAGGAGCACTGAGGCACCCAGGGTCTAGAATGTGGGGCACTGATCTCACCCCCAGACCTACAGGAGTGAGAGAGGGAACAGTGTTACTGCTCCCGGAAGTAGCTGGAACCGTGGAAGTGAGGTCATGGAGAAATGCAGGCTCTGTCAAATGAGGGGAAACGTGGCGTGACTACCCATGCTTCTTCCTCACCCTGCCTTTTATTTTCCCCTTGATGGCTCTCTTTGGCGGAATCCGGTGAGAAGTCAGGAGGCGTGGGCATCTCCTGGTGCATAAAACAGAGCCGATGAGGGTGGGTGGAGGTGCTGGGCAGACAGACAGAAACCATCACGGGGAGGCCGCACCAGGCCTCAGACCCTGGACGTTTGAGTCCAGTCTTGTAGTAAATTGCGTAGGAGTTTTCCAGGTAGAGCAAACCGGGAAAGGGTATTTCACCCAGACGGAACAGCATGTACAAAGGCATGGAGTTACAAAAGAGCCTGGCTCCCACTTCATTGTTTATTTAATCATGATTGTTTGTTTGATTGATTGACTCTGTTCTAAAACATTCGAAAGGTACAAAGCCAGGAAATTAAAAGTAGAGCTTCCTCCCACCCCTAACCCCAGCTGCTGAACTCACCTCTCCCAGAGGCCACCTTTCTCTCCAGGCTCCTCATACTTCTAGAAATAGTCAGTGCAAATGCTAGCTAGTAATGTATATGATGCGTGTCACAAACTCCTAATTTGACTTAATTTCACTGATGTTTGTGGAGCCCCTGCTGTGTGCAGAGAAACAGGTGGAGAGCTCTGGCCTTGAACTCCAAGCCCAACCCTTCACAAAACTCCATGTTGTTTTAGGCACATCACTCTCAGCTTCCCATATACTCTTCCAAGAAAGGAGTATCTCCAAGGGTCCTGTCAGCTCTGTGGGGTTTGCCCACAGTTGTGTAGTTCAACTGATTGTGAATTAAATGGAATTAAAAGTGAACCTGGTAGCTCAGACAGTAAAGAATCTGCCTGCAATGTAGGAGATCCAGGTTCAATCCCTAGGTTGGGAAGATCGCCCCTGGAGAAGGGAATGGCAAGCCACTTCAGTGTTCTTGCCTAGAGAAACCCTTGGACAGAGGAGCCTAGGATCCATGGGTCCATGGGATTGCAAACAGTCGGACATGACTGAGCAACTAACACTTTCACTTTTTCAAAGCTGAACCACTGGCAAGAAGCAAATTGTAACAAAAGAGCCTTAGTTCTCTATCAGGCCCAGGTATTGTCATTTTGGGAAGATGAATAAGGTTTCTGTCTCCAAAGACATGAGCCAACAGAATCGTTGTCTAAGAAGAGAGTGCCTACAGTACTGTAATCTTGAGCATGGGCTGACTTGGGAGCTGGTTGGCTCCAACCAACTGGGTGGTACTTAGCCTAGCTCTGAGCTGCCCAGGAAAGATTAGACCCTGCCGGGCTACCCCCAGCTGGGGTGTGAAGCTCTCAGGGGAGTTTAAGATCAAAGGGAAGAACTGGGAAGGCTATCAAGCTACAGTTACAGGGAGCCTGATGGCCAACTGTTATACCTGACGGTACCTGGAAGCAAGCAAACAAGTCTGGGCACCATTTGCCCAGCCAGAAGCCCAGAAACCAGAGCAACCCAGGTCACCAGGAGCAGATGAGAACAGGGCTATTCCTTACCTCTGTTCTTCCTTTCTGATCTGTCTTGTCACCATAAGACTCGGTTCTTTCCTGACAATACCTGTATTTCCAGCACTTGGGGCAAAGTTGCCTCCCACAGGTGGACCACCTGCCTTGTTTTAGATGCTGACCACACACCAGCACTCAGTTCCTGGCTACTTTGCAAGGAAGGTCTTGATGACCCCCACTTTGCAAACAAGGAAAACTGAGGCTTGGAAAGGAGAGATGCAGGGCATTGTGAGGTCAGGGACTATATAGTGATATCAACAGGTATTTTGTGTTGGAGAGGTATGGAGTTTTGAGCACAGAGTCAGAGAACCTTAGAAGTCCAGGAGGGCTGGGTTCACAGGTGACCAGTACAGTCCACACCCGCACCAATCACTACACCACGGATTAAGCGTCTCTCTTGGGCCCATTTCCCATGTATTCAGGCCTCTTCTCTCACCTGGCATCTTGTTCCAGCCTCCTCCCTGGTCTCTCTTCTTTCCAAAACTACAAGCAGCAGCCAGAGGCATTTTTGTAAACTCTAAGCAGACTGTGTCACTCTTTCTCTTAAATCCTTCATGGGCTCCCCTTTGCCCTCAGGATAAAGTTCAAATTCCTTGACATGGTTTACTAAGTCATCTGTCATCTGGCCATAAGTCTCTTGCCACTCTGCCTCTCTCCAGCACCCCACCCCCGGCTCAGCACCAACTCGGACAAACCTTGGTTTAATTTACCAGATATGCCACATACCCTCTCTCTCCCTAACCCCTGGACCTTTGCACTTGCTGTTCCACTCACTTGGAACACAGTGTACTCTCGCATTCCCTTTCTCTGGTTGAATACTCTTTCTCATTTCCTAACTCCTCTGGGAAGCTATTTCTGCTCACACCCCTCCCAAGGAGGCCGGGTTGGTGCCTCCTTCCCCACCCCCACCCACAGTTCTTGTCTACCTGTATGACATTCACTGTGGATCATATATGCCTATGTGCTTGCCTGTGTCCCCAGGAGCTCAAGAGGCACTGGAGGGCAGGAACAGGCATCGTCTTTTCTCTACCATGCCCCTAGCTCCTGACATTGTGCCTGCAAAAGAAGAGTTTCTGAATAAAAATATGTGTTGATGTTGTTGTTCTGTTCTTAGTCATATCCAGCTCTTTGTGACCCCAGGGACTGCAGCATGTCAGGCTTCCCTTTCCTTCACTGTCTTATGGAGTTGGCTCAAAGTCATGTCCACTGAGTCAGTGATGCCATCTAACAATCTCAGGAGGCAACCGAAGATGAGAGGATGAGATGTATTGATAGATGATTCATACTATGTCAGAATCAGAGAATCACAAAGTCTTAGAATTATGGACTTGGTGAGACAGAAACCTAAAATCTCAGAGTCATATAATCACAGAATATTAGAAACATAGAAACTGAGAACTCAAGAAGCTTAGCATCTCAATATTGGAAGAATTTTTGCATAGGCACCTTGTCCAAGGACTGTTAGTGAATTTGGAAAGTCTTACTTGTGCCCTTCTATATTATTGAGCTTGTATTTTTACATATGTTTATATAATATTACATGTATACCTTTTAAATATTTATTTAAATGTGTTATTCTATAATATTTATTAAGTACCTAGTTTTTTTATTCACCAGTACTTACTGAGTCAATCATTGTACTGGGCAACTGTTTTGATTTTTCTTTTTTAATCTATGGCTGTATAATAAATTATCTTAGTTTGAAACAGCAAACATTTTTGACATCACAATTTTTGTATGATAGGACTTCAGGAGCGGCTTAGCTGGATGATCTGGCTTAGGGTCTTTCAGGAGGTTGCAATCAAATTGGCAGCCAGGGCTTGACCATGGCTGGAAGATCCACTTCTGAGATGGTGCACTCACGTGGCCGGCAGCTGACAGGAGGCCTCAGCTCCTCCCCATGTGGGCCCCACCACAAGGCTGCTTGAGGTTCCTTACAACATTCCTCAGAGCAAGTAATCCAAGATGGCAAAATGAAAACCACCACGTCTTTCATAACCTAGCCTTCAAAGTCACACTTTTAAATTTCCACAATATCCTGGTGGTTACACAGGACGGTCCTGTTGAGTCTGGGAGAGAACAACACGACCGTGTGTGTACCAGGAAGTGGCGCTCCTTGGGGGCCATCTTGGAGACTGGCTTCCACAGCAGCGTTGGACAAGACTGACAGCAGATTAGAGTTGACAGTTTGGGCGGCTAGAACAGAGGAAGACAAATCATTACACAAAGGAATCATTTCAGAGAGTGGTGAGCACAATGACAAAAATCAAACAAGATGATAAGTTAGAGCAAGGGTCAGCAAACTATGGTCACTGGCCCAATCTGACCTGCTGCTGACTTTTGTCAATAAAGTTTTATTGGAACTCAGCCATGCCCATTCACCTTCAGACTGTTTATGGCTGCCTTCATTCTGTAACGGCAGGTTTAAGTAGTTGCAACAGAGACCATCTAGCCTGCAATGCTTCATCTATTTAGCTAACTTTGTCAGAGAAGGCCACTCCAAAAGGCGACATTGGAGCAGAGACCTGAATGGTAAAAAGGAACTGGCCAGGAGGAGAGTTGAGGAAAGAATGTTCCAGAAAAATGGAACATCAGGGTAAAGGCTGTGAGCTGTGAGATGAGAAGTTTTGGTGTTTTGAGGAACAAAGGGGAGGCCAAGGGGTTGGAACAGAGTGAACAAGGGGCAGGGTGATAGGAGAGAATCTCAGAGAAGCAGTCAGGAGCCACTTTATGTAGGATGTTGGGGCCCTGGTGAGGAGGTCGGATTTGGTTCTAGAAATAATGGGAAGCCACTGGAGGGTTTTAAGAGGGAGAGGTTGGACCTGACGTGAATGGGAAAGATGGTGAGTGTAATTTGGCCCCATCCTCTGAATAAGACAGTGCCTCTACCACCCCTGTGAGCACAGTGGTCCCAGAACTTGTGGGTCGTAGAAGATCCAGGGAAAGACCTTCAGTGTATTTTACTGTCTAACTACATGCTCAGTGCTCGGCAATCACTCTGGCCAGAAAGTCTCTCCCTTGACCCGCTTGGAGTCTCTGGTCTCTCGCCCCAGCCTGCCTCTTCCGGATCGAGGACATCTGTGAAGTTGGAAAGGCCATTCAGTCTCGAGTCCTGGATTCCAGACTTTTCCTGACACTGACTTACCTGTGACCATGAGAGAATCAGGCAAACCCTCTGGACCTCAGCTTTCTCATCTGTAAAATAAGGTGAGAGTCCAGTCTGCTTGGGGCAAGACAGGCGATTAAGGGTGGGGTTGTGCTGGACACATGCGCCATGGTTCTAGGCCGAGCCCAAAGGACGTGTGTTGACCCAGACTGAGGTGGGCTTAGCCAGGCTGAGGCTGCTGACTTGGGTGATGAGTAAAAGAGGCCATTGGTCCATTGGGCAAAAGGTTTCTTGCAAGCCCTCTCCTGATTAAATTTTGAACAACAGGGAAGCTTGCTGCCTCCCAGATCCCCTTAGGGATGGCAGACTTTGCCTGGGGGTGAGACTGTGGAGGGAGATGGGAAATCAGTGTCCATGTACAAGTCAGCTTTGGGTATTAGATGGAGCACAGGATCTGTTATCAGAGAGGACGCCTCCCGCTGCCCGCCGCCGCCTCATTTAACCCATGCCCTCTTTTATCCCTAGTTTTCTCACCTGTGAAATGGGTAGAATCCAACCTAAGATGTCTTAAGGTTGTAAGAAACCCTAGCATTTTGTGTACTATTAGGAAAGAAAACACACTGACAAGTTATGACATAACGCTTTCTCATCACTTAGAATTTTTATTTTATTTTTATTAAAGAGCTCTGAGACTTATTTAGACGTTATCTTTAAAAGCATACAACAGCCTTGCACATAGATATAAAGGAGAATCTAAGTGAAATAAATTAGTTAAGAATTCCTAACATTTCTTCCCAGTCAGCGTCCAGCCCATCCAGATAACTTTTCTTTCTTTTTTTTTTTTTCAGATAACCTTTCTGCACAACATCTTCCTTGTCCATATTTTTCATGCAGTATTGTCCTCTCTTACTGTTAAAATTTGATCACCCATCACTCCTTGAAACAATGCTCCACTATGATCTTCAGGACTTTCTTCCAACCTGTTTACTCCAATTCTGCAGGTTTGACCCTGGGGCTTTCTTGCTTTTATTGGAAGTTGTCAATGGAAGGTTTTCAGGAAGCAACCAGGATTCAAATGGTCCTTAAATCAGTGGTTTGTGAGGAATACACAGAGGGGGCAGTGGACCAGGCAGGCCACCGGAAATAATGACCAGAACCAACCAGGTATGACCGCCATCTGATTTGACCAACAGTGATTGTCAGATATGATTGATTTAAAGACATATCCTAACCTCAGACATGTCATGTGAAAAAAAAAGGTGCATTGAAGAATTAAAAAAGAAAATCTCAGCCACTGCTGCCCATTAGGTTTCTGCAAGGCTGAAGGGTGGGAAGCGTGGGACCAGCTCTGCAGGAGCCATCCCTGGGCAGCTCTCAACTGTCCCCTGACTCTCCTGCCCCGGGCATCGCCCTAGCACGGCTGCTCAGGTTTATGGCGACAATCGCTGCTGCTGCCAGACGTGATCTCAAAGCCATAAAGGCCTTTTACAGTTTCACTCTCCCCCTGAGATAAGCCCAGGGAGCCCTTCTCAAGGCCGGGGAGCAATTTCAGAGTCACAGGGGGAGGGGCCGGGGTTGCACAAGTCGGGGAAACGGAACAGGTTTTATGGCCCCGACTTCTCTGAAAAAACCGTGTTCTCATATCCTCAGTTTGAACTTGCTGGTGACGCCTCAGCACCTGGAGCACAGTGACATTCATTCATTCATTCGTTCATTCGTGTGTTCATTCATTCGACAAACAGAGAAGAAAGTGCAAGGCACACCGCTGTGATGGTCTGTGTGGATCCAGGGCAAGTCATTTACTCTCATCTGTAAATCAAGTACGGTTCACTGAACCTGCCCCTGGCCCATTGAGCCAGCCACGTGAGACAGGGAGTGAGGCAGCACCCTCAGCACACAGTAAGCCCGCAACCAATGTTGGCCGAATTGCTTTCCCTCTCCATCAACATCTGTGTCACCTGTTTTGGGCCCTTTTCCTCCTTCTTTCTTTCTTTTTTTAAAAAAAGTATTGAATATGTTACAATTCCACTTTAGCTTTATGCTTTGGTTTTGGAGCTGCAAAGCAGGTAGAATCTTAGCTCCCTGACTAGGGATCAAACCCATATCCCCTGCATTGGAAGGCTAAATCTTACCCACTGGACCACTGGGGAAGTCCTCCTTCTCCTCTTTTTGACCAGGATGGTGGAGGGACCCAGACTGCAGTCACCCCTACAGCGCTCTGCAACCTATACACCCTCTTTTAAATGAGTTCAAGCAACTCTGACTTTTTTTCTTTCATTTAAAAAAAACCTAAGTTATTAATTTCCATATTCTAAATCCGACTCCTTTTCATGCATGGGTCTGCAAGTTTTGGCAACTGTATATAGTGATGTAACCCCACCACAGTCAAGATACAGAACATTTCCATCACCCCAAGACCCCTCCCCTGTACGCCTTTGTATTTAAACCCCCCGACACAGCCCTAGCCCCTGGCAACCACAGCGTCCGGCCTGAGAGCTTTAGCCCTCATGGCAGATCCCTCTCCTGCTTCTAATTTTATTTGCCAAAAAGAGCTCCTCAGGACCTCCTAACCCCAAGTGTTCACCTGATTAGGGAAGGCCCAACAAGGATAATCTCTACATCACAAAGTCACTGGCTTGGGACCTTCATTGCACCTGCAGAATCACTTTACAGAAGCTCCTAGATTCGTGTCTGATTGAGAAGTATGGAGAAAGTGGGCAGAGACTGGGAAGGGGGGTAGCATTTTGGGGGGGACCACCTTAGAATTCCGCCTACCACACCAGTCTATTCAAGCTGTCATTGTCTCTCCCCTGAACCACCGCACAGGTCACCTCTGGGCTTTTCTGCTTCCCTTCTTGTTCCTTGGAGTCCATGCACTACACAGCAAAGAGTGACCTTTTAAGAACGTGAATCAGATCACATCACTTCCCTATTGGAAAACGTCTGAGAGTTTCCCATGGCTCCCAGAATACAATCTATGATCATTCTTATGGTCCCACCTGGTCCTGCCCACCTCTCAGACTCCATCGTCTCCCACTCTGCTCCAGCCACACGGACCACTGTGCTCAGCCTCTAAGATGCTCAGCTGGCTCCTGCTGCAGGGCTTTGACACTTGCGGCTCCCTGGCGTTCCTTTACCCCAGCCCCTCCTCAGCCTCCAGATCTCAGCCCAGATTCACCTCTTCGGGGAGGCTCTCCCTGACCCCCTGACGTGATGTCATCGCATCCTCAGCACTTTTAATTGAACCCTTTTTGTTACTTCCTGTTCACTCATTCACAATACCTTGTTTTACTTTCAAAGAACTTGACTGTTGGACCGTCTGACAGCTCTTGACTTTTCAAATTATATTTTTAAAAGAATAATTGCATTTTTCTATTTACAAAATTATTTATGTGTTTGGCTGTTCTGGGTCTTAGTTGCAGCATGTGAACTCTAAGTTGCGTTATGTGGGATCTAGTTCCCTGGCCAGTGGTTGAACCTGGACCCCCTGCATTGGAAGCACAGAGTCTTAGCCACTGGACCACCAGGGAAGTCCCTCAAATTACCTTTTTAAATGTATTCACTCAAGCATTGTCAGCCTGCTCCCTCTAGGAGGTAAGCCTCGTGAAGTCAGGGACTTTATCTGTCCTGCCCGCCCACTGTGTACCTTGGTTCCTACAGTGCTCCGGCACTCAATGGGCACCTGTTACATATTTGTTGAGTGAGTGAATGAATGAACACGTCTTTTGGATTGGGCCCCTCCTCTGCATCTCTATTGCCTCCACATGGTACCAGCTTCACCATCTCTCATCTGGTCCAGCACACGAGTATCTTCACTGGTCTTCCTGCGTACAGCTGCACCCCATCCAATCCATCCTCAACAAAGCTACCAGAGTGAGCCTTTAAAAACACAGACCCTGCCACCACCTTCCCTCAGTATCCTCTCTCCGGTGACTTTTCTATTTCCCCCAAAGAAATTCCAGTTGCTCAGTGTTTGAGGCCCCCACCCCCTAGCCCAGACCATCCACCATGGCGTGCTTCCAGGTGTGGGTTGAAGACTTCAGTGGGCGTGCTGAGTGACTTTCGGGTTACCCAGAGATGGCATTCAATGCCATAGCCACCATAGCCTGTCTCTTTACTAGTCTTCCTTCCTTCCAAAAACTTTACAGAGAAAGTTTGGATAGCACATCTCTCTAGATATTTGTCAATTTCCCATTTGAAGAGGAAAGTACAGAGCTTTCCCTGGGTGATCCTATCTGGCTCCACCTTAAAAATAAATCACTTACTTTTTGCTCTAATTTGGCAATCATCTTCTATCTACACAGCAAAGTGACACTGGCTTTCCATTTATATCAGTGATCAATATAAAGAGAATGCTTATGAGTTGATTGAAAGAAAAACAGTGGGAATTCCTTGATGGTCCAGTGGTTAGGACTCTGAGCTTTCACTGCCAAGGGCTGGAGTTCAATCCCTGGTCGGGGAAGTAGGATCCTCCAGGCTTCGCGATATGGCCAAAAAAATCATTAATTAAATAAAATCAGACTACCTTATTTAAAAAAAATAAAGAAAAATGGTAATTAAGTAAGGTGCAGTGGTACTCGGGTGTGGAGGGGATATGACGAGTACAGTGACTGCAGGTTGGGAAACACTGGTCTCCATCCTCCCTCCCATCCACGGGCTGCCTGCCATGACTCGATGCTCCATCCTTCTCCTTCTCCGTGAACACACATCCGTCTTTTCTCTGTCTCACCCCTGCCTCCAAATTCTGCAGCGAATGAGACCTTCCCAGACTGCTGTCATCCCTCCATTCAAAGGACCATCTCCCCTGATGTCACTCTCTTTTGGCTCTCAATATTCAACTGCTTATAATTTTTTAAAAAATATTGTTGATTGCTTTTTGGCTGCTCGGGGTCTTCTTTGCCGTGCCCGTGCTTTCTCTAGTTGCAGTGAGCGGGTGCTACTCTTTGTTGCGCTGCTCAGGCTTCAGGCGCATGGGCTCAGTAGTTGTGGTGTATGCTAAGTACGCTCTGTTGCATGTGGGGTCCTCCCAGATCAGGGATGGAACCTGTGTCCCGTGTGTTGGCAGGTGAATTCTTAACCACTGGACCACCCAGGAAGTCCCTGCTTGTAATTTTCCCTTCTATAAGAGAAAATTGTAAACTAACAGGGAGACACCTCTTGGTTCTGCCCCTCCATAAACCCCAGGATGCTTTGACACAAGGCTCTGCCCTTCAGTATTTGTCAAATGATGAACTTTTATCCGTTCACACTGCTTCTGTGCTCAGCATACAGTGACTGAGTCATCGGCTTTCTCCCAGGTCCCATCGTGGTGGCCCCTGGGGTCAGACAATGGGCGTTTGAATCTTGGCTGTTGGGCCAGCTCTGAACTGTGGACAAATCTCATCCTCATTTGTAAAATAGAACAATAGAAAAAAAAATAGAACAATAGGAACACCTGACTCAGGGTGTTGTCGTGGGGGTGAAAGTATGCCCGACGATGTTTAGCAGAGAAGAAGTGGTCAATAAATGTGAGACTTGAAACAGGATGAGGTTGTAGCTTCTCCATCATTAGACAGTGGCAGAGGATCCTGTAAGACAGGTCTCTTAGGTCTTGCCTTGGAATTTACAGATCACACACTGATCCGAGAAATGTAGGACAAAGGTGATCTGGGTTCCACACAAGAGGAAGTAGGGTGGTCCCACCATTTGGGGTGATTGCATGCACATTCCTTTGGATGGTCACACAGCCCATCACACAGAGTCCCTCCCACTTCTTCCCGTTTCTTGAGGGGTTCCATCTGGGATAAACAGATCAAAGCACCCAGTGCCATGGCTGGGGAAGGAGCCTCTGTAGGGGGAAGGTGAATTCCCAATTCTTGGGAGGCCACGTGGGTTGGTTAAAGAAGGCTGGCTTTGAGTCCTGGCTCAACTGCTCCCTGGCTTTGTGCCTGGGACAATTTCCTTCACCTCTCTGAACCTCAGTTTCATCATGTCTAAAATGGTGATCATGGGCTGTGCTGTTTGCCGCCCGAGCTGATGTTGTTTTGCAACGAAAATGGAAACCAAGCTTGCGGCTCGGGCTGCCTAGGCTGAGATTTGAGATTAACGGGGGCAAAGGGCTGATGAGGTTGGAGGAGCCAAGGCCAGAGGAATTTATGACGGCCCAGGGTTTATGGTTTTGATATGAATTTATTAAGCACACTCTAGGGCTGCAATAGCCTGCTCTGTCCCCCACCCCCGCGTCCATGCTGGCAGCGGCCTGGACGAGGTTTCTGATGCAACATTAGAGAGATTACTTCCTGGTGCTTGTGAGTGGAGGAAAGGCCCCGGGGGTGGTAGGAGTGGCCCTGGGGATCAGGCTGCAGGGAAAGCGTGCTTTTGAGGCTGGAGAACTCAGTGGTTAGCTTCTCACTGGACAGGAGCTGAGTGCAGAGTCCACACTCACAAAGCCCCCCACCCCACCTCGAGCGGGCACTCCGTACACCTTATATACACGGCAGCTGCCATAGCTGCTGGATCTCATTCAGTTCAATCCTGACGACACCCCTGGAGGGAGGGATCATTTTCGTTTTACAGATGAGGCTCAGAGAGGAGTGACCTGAAAGTCAATCACCGAGATATGTGACTCCCAGGTCAGAGCTTTTGTCCCTTCCCTTTGTGAAACAGAAAGGGTCACCCTGCTCTACCGTCACCCTTGACCACACCTAGGCATCCACCGCCCAGCCGTCAGCAAGCCTCCATCCCCCCATCACCGAATGCCATGTTGTGCTGGTGAATGGTGAGCAATTGGCTGGCCAGGAAACGCCTTGAACTGCAGTGTTTGCCATTTCTTGTGGTGTAAATTCTCCCACCATTGCTATCCATCTGTGTAGCATTGTCCAACACAGAACTGGAAAGAGCAGCTAAAAATAAAATCTCCCAGGCCAGCTCCAGCACACTCCTGGGCAAAAGCAAGGTTGTGGTGGGCAAGGCACAAGCCCAGCCTTCTGGGTTATCTGGGGAACAAGGTGGGTGCAGACCTGGGAATTCTCAAGTGCATCTCTGCTTTTATTCTCTTTTTAAATGTTTATTTTTTAAATTTTATATTGGAGTACAGTTGATTTACAATGTTGTCTTAGTCTCAGGTGTACACCAAAGTGATTGAGTTAAACATATACCTATTCTTTTTGAAGTTCTTTTCCCATTTAAGTCCCAAAGAAAAGCAATGCCAAAGAATGCTCAAACTGCTGCACAGATGGATCATCGAGAAAGCAAGAGAGTTCCAGAAAAACATGTATTTCTGCTTTATTGACTATGTCAAAGCCTTTGACTATGTGGATCTCAATAAACTGTGGAAAATTCTGAAAGAGATGAGAATACCAGACCACCTGACCTGGTTCTTGAGAAACCTGTATGCAGGTCAGGAAGCAACAGTTAGAACTGGACATGGAACAAGAGACTGGGTCCAAATAGGAAAAGGAGTACGTCAAGGCTGTATATTGTCACCCTGCTTATTTAAGTTATATGCAGAGTACATCATGAGAAACGCTGGATGGAGGAAGCACAAGCTGGAATCAAGATTGCCGGGAAAAGCATCAATAATCTCAGATATGCAGATGACACCACCCTTATGGCAGAAAGTGAAGAACTAAAGAGCCTCTTGATGAAAGTGAAAGAGGAGAGTGAAAAAGTTGTCTTAGAGCTCAACATTCAGAAAACTAAGATCATGGCAATGCGGTCCCATCACTTTATGGCAAATAGATGGGGAAACAGTGAAAACAGTGGCTGACTTTATTTTTCTGGGCTCTAAAATCACTGCAGATGGTGACTGCAGCCTTGAAATTAAAAGATGCTTACTCCTTGAAAGGAAAGTTATGACCAACCTAGACAGCATATTGAAAAGCAGAGACATAAATTTGCCAACAAAGTTTCATCTAGTCAAGGCTATGATTTTTCCAGTGGTCATGTATGGATGTGAGAGTTGGACTATAAAGAAAGCTGAGCACTGAAGAATTGATGGTTTTGAACTGTGGTGTTGGAGAAGACTCTTGAGAGTCCCTTAGACTGCAAGGAGATCCAACCAATCAATCCTAAAGGAAATCAGTCCTGAATATTCATTGGAAAGACTGATGTTGAAGCTGAAACTGCAATACTTTGGCCACCTGATGTGAAGAACTGACTCATTGGAAAAGACCCTGATGCTGAGAAAGGTTGAAGGCAGAAGAAGGGGATGACAGAGGATGAGATGGTTGGATGGCATCACCAACTCAATGGAATTGAGTTTGAGTAAACTCTGGGAGTTGGACAGGGAGGCCTGGTGTGCTGCAGTCCATGGGGTTGCAAAGAGTTGGACACAACTGAGCGACTGAACTGAATTTAATTTCCCATTTAGACTATTACAGAATATTGAGTTGAGTTCCCTGTACTATATGGTAGGACCTTCTTGATTATCTGTTTTAAATACTTTTATTCTTTTTTGAAAACAATGCTTACTTTTGTAAGATTTCCTATGCCTACTTGTTCCTTATTGCTGGCAGGTTGACCCAGGTCCCTGGAAGTGACCCAGAACAGGGTTCCATCTTAGACCCTGATGGTCAGTGACAGACCCTGGAAACTTCTTGCCATTCTTCTTGCCATCACCTCCTCTCTTATCCCTCCCCTACTCTCTCTACATACTGAGCAGTTGGAATCAAGACACTAGATTTCAACTCCCACCTCTCAAGGAAAATTGCTTCCCCTGAGCTTCATTTACCTCATTGATAAAGCAAGAGGTAATCATGTCTACCCTGCTTACCTTGAGAAGATGAAAAAACCATAACAAATATGAAAACATTCTGCATATAGAAAGAGCTATCCTAATATTCTTATTTTTATCTCTAACACCTGAAAGGAAGAAAGGACACTCATCCGAGGACTTAGAAAACATAGGCGCCATTTATTTCTTTTTATAAACTTTTGTTAAAATGCACAAGAGTAAGAAATCTTTTTTGCTTCTTTGCCCCATTGGGTGGCAGTGACAGGGGCTCCGGGGACAGCACAGGACCCGATGACATCCACCACGGGAAGATGCTGATCAGTCTGGCGGGACGCCAAGCCCACCACTTTCAGAACTGCTCAATGTGAATTTCTAACTTCATCACAATCAAGGCAAATCACGGAGCGATTTGGCAAAGGTAATTGGCTTGGTCATCACAAGAAATCGAGGAGCGTCCATTTCCAAGGCCCTGTTCCCCTTTGTCCACCCTCAGGAGAGCCGTGTGGGTTCTGGAAGCTACTGAGAGCCACCCAGAGAAGAGGTTGTCTCAGTGGAGGAATTACAGGGTCTGTGCTTGCCCTCCAACCCTCTTTGAGTCTATGAGATTGCATGTTTTAGGACCACGACTCAGGTAGTGAAAATAAAGATTTTTCCAAGGCCAGACTCCAAACTGGCCTCAGTTTAGAGTCAGAAAAATACATTCTCTTTGTTTTGTGTTTCCTGCATGGCAATAAAATTATTAAAGTGGCATGGATTTCTCTTCCAGGGAGGTTGATTTGGGGCCAAGAATTGGCCCCTGGCCCAGAAGATTGGCTACCGTTAAAAATCACAGGTACCCCACCCCACCCTAAGGGAACTCCTTATCTCAGCTTTGTTCCCATGGCAGAAGTCTGGGCAACAGTGAGGCAGGGCGAGGGGATCAGGGTAGCAAAGAGGGGGAATGACAATGACCAGAAATGACCCCAGCTTCCCTACCTTGCCCCAGACCCATCTGAGCACCCTGGCTGGGGTTTCTGGGGGAATGCCTCAGGAATGAGGGGTGGCTATGTGAGGCTGGGCTGCCCTGAGCAGGGAACAACCTCTCCTGGGACTGAAGACTTGGCTTGGTGGAAGGGGGAACCCCAACTCTGACAGCACTGGAGATGTGGTGATTGTTCTCGGAAATCCCGTCCCAATACCCTTCCTGCCTCTCTCACAAAAAGCAGTCCTTAATGGTGGGATTTGGGGGGCACCGGGGCTACCTGCATCTACTCAGAAGCCTGCATGGGGGGTAGGTAGTCAGTCTGACTGTTTACTCTCCTGCCTAAGCGCTAGTCCTAGGACACATCCCTTTAAATCACACTGGCCAGTGGCGCTTTCCAGAATTTTCACAAAGCCTCTAAAATTCTGCATGGATGAGTACTGGCTGCTTGATTCTGGGGTTTAATGGTTTCAGAAGGTACCCTGAGTGATGCTCAGAGCAGGTCTCAAACCCAGTTCTTCTTCCCTCTCCCCCGCCCCCACTCATACCATCCCACTTCCAGCATGCCAGGTCACATCGGTCCATCTCACGATGGACTGCTGAACGCCCCTTCCCCACACTTGGGGACTGAAGAAACAGAAAAGGGGTCTAGGAACCACAACTTCTCCATGTTTATCAGCAAACAGGATTCTGGGCCCAAAGTGGACTTTAGTGCAGCCTCAGGTCAATCTTAGTCCTGAGAGTAGGCAGGGCTCCTGGGGAGAATGAGGCTTCCAAGGCTGCTGAAGCGGGCAGGAAGGCCCTCAGCTCAACCCCAGTGAGGACAGAGGGGGCCTTTCCAGAGAAGATGTTCAACCACTGAGGCTAAGAGCGCCTGAGCCTGCCAGACCTGGGATCAAGTCTGGGTCACTTACTAGCTGTGTGAGTTCCAGAAAAATGATTTAACCACTGAGATTTCAATTCCCTCTTCAGTAACGCTCTCTGGGTATTAAGGAGGATGAAAGGAGATGGTGCAGGTCAAGTGCTGGGAGGAAGCGCTCGAGACAGGCCCGGTGGGATAATTCCTCCTCAATGCCGCTCTCACCTGAGGTTCACCCACCTGTCTTCTCCATCCCCAGCGTCATCTCCCTCACCTGAATGACACCATCAGGCCCCATCTGATCTCCCAGCTCTCTCCCAAACTTCTGACCTCTGGAGGGCTGTGATCTTCCAGTTTCTGAAAGCTCGGCTCCCTGCACATGCCTCTCCAGCCACTCAGACTGGGGACCCAAGTCGCCATGCCTCCATCTGGCATTCAAGATCCCCAGGCTGTCCAGCGCACCCCCTCTCCTCCAGACAACCCCATCTTTCATCGCCTCCTTCCACGGCCTCCTTCTCACCTCCCCGACTGGTCTTCCTTAGAATGTTCTGGCTCACCTGTTCCACCAGCCGGAATCCAGCCCTTCCTTAAAGGCCTGCTGGATAGTCCACCCCTTCCTGCCTTCTCTGACCCCTCCGAGCCTCCCCCCTAGGTCCTGGCTGCAGTGTCCACCCTGGATTGTTCTTTCATGGCCAGCAGCCTATAGGGACCATCACTCTGACCCAAAGGACCCTCCCAAATCCCAGAAGAAGGGAAGAGCCAGGGGTTAGAGGAGAAACGGTGTCCACCTGCTTGAGAGGCTCCCCCACTGCACCGAGCTCCCATCAGTGCTTTCTAAATGCTCCCGGGATGACTGGGGGTGTTGTTTGCACGTCTTCCTCGGCCTCTGGAGAGGTGGCTTTGGGGAAACGAGGATGACTCAGGGGGACAGCGGTGGCTGTGGCAGCAGAACAGGGGTGGGGGAGGTGCCGCCAGGTGACCCAGCCCGGAAGGGCTGTGTCCAACATTACACAGTCTGAGCAGGGAGGGAGCCGTGCTTCAGCAAGGGCTTGTGTGGTCTCCAGGCGGCAGCCCTTTGGGGGTGAAGAAGTGGGGTGAAGGATGAGGGGAAGGCAATGGTTTCAGCAGGAGGAAAGCTGTCCAAGCAGGAGAGGATTTTCCAGCTGGGGTCTCCCCAAGTCGCAGCCCCGTTATCCAGAGTAAGTGGTGAAGGGGGGCAGTGGGATGCAACCCACAGCCCGAGTTCAAGGGCCTGCGCCCTTCCCATCACTGCTCCGGGACTGGCCTGTGGTCACAGCTTGCTCCACTGCGACCAAGTGACCATCAGGGGCTCTCGGAGGGGCCTGGGGGGCCAGCAGAGCCCCCGCCCCCCAGTGACTTGCTAGATGACTTCCTGCTTGGTGATGGTCGGCTGCGGGATGGCAGACGGGGGCTTGACGATGGTGGCGATGGCTCCAGGCAGAAGCTTGTAGGGCTCGGACCCTGAACCACCGGGGGGCGAAGGCTGCGGAGTCTCAGGGGTGGCTGGAGGGGCAAAGAGACAGACAGGGCTGCTCAGAACTCCAGCCCTTTGGGGGTTCAGTGAAGAGCCCTGGGGAAGTCCTCCCCACTCTCTGACACTTAATTTCCTCTTCTACAAAATGAGAGAATTAGACTAGATTATCTCTAAGGACTCCTACAGCTCAAACCTTCTGAGCCCCAGATCACCAAGTCTAAGTTCCATCAGGTCTGGAAGGCTATAGCTGGGCCAGGTTCTGTAGTTAGAACCTTTGCCCACATCCCTACAACCCCCATCTCCTCCAACCTTTGATATGGAGACTGGATGCTTCTCCTAAACTGGGGTCCAGGTCTGAGTCTCCCTAAGGATTTTGGGACATGTGACAGGATCAAGCTTTCTTGGACAAAAGGAACAGCAGTAGATGAGACCCAAGGAGCTGGCTAACTGACTCAAGAAATACTCTCCCTTGATAGGTAGATGAGTAGCAGAAACTGAAGTCCCCACCCCCATGACAAGTTCAGAATGTAATTTTGACTGTGATCCTCTTGGCCAACTTTATTCAAAGGCCAACTTCCCCAAAGAACAATCTCAGTGAAATGCGATCTCATCTTAGCGGACCCTCTCATACCAAAGATAATCTTCTTTGAAGGACCTTGCCCAATGACAAATTCACTCTTGTGAGATTTCAGCTCAGAGGTCAGTCTAGCCCAGGGGAAGCCTTCACCCAGTGAGGAGTCTCACCCAGTTGTCTAGTGGACAGTCTTACCCGACTGGGAAGTCTAACTTCAGTGAACAATTTTACCTGGTGGACAACATCACCTAATGGAAACCTCACTGCAATGGACATCCTCAACCAATCTACCCAGTGGATTGCCTCATCTAAGGACAGCTTCATTCAGGGGAAGCTGTCAATCACCTCACTGAAGAAGCAGCCTTAACAAATGGACCGTCTTACCCCTCGTTCCCTACCCTGGAGCAGAGAGAACTGTTTTACCCCATTTCCCATCTGTTAGACCCAACCTTCTCCAGATTCCCTCTCAGGCCCCAACCTCGCCCCTTCCAGGGAGAGCCCAAGTTGCCCACCTGCCTGCCCCCTGGGCCGGGGCCACTCACACATCTGTCCGTTGCTGAGGTGAGCAGGCATCGTGTTGGCAACAATGACGTTGGTGCCCATGTGTTCCTGCATCAGGTGAGGGTGCAGGGGATGGTGGGCATGAGGTGCTTCACTGGAGGACCCTGCAGGTAGAAGATGCTCAGTGAGGATGGAGAGTCTGGGATAAAGACCACGGCACCATCTTGAGGCACCATCGTCCGCGAGTGTGGCCGTCAACCTGCGCATCCAATCTTCACAGCGCCTACTGGGCTCCTATTTGTGGGTTAGTAAGCTGGGGCTTTCCCAGGTGGCGAAGTGGTAAGGAATCTGCCTGTCGATGCAGGAGACACAAGAGATGCAGGTTTGATCCCTGGGTTGGGAAGATCCCCTGGAGTAGGACATGGCAACCCACTCCAGTATTCTTGCCTGGGAAACCCCATGGACAGAGGAGCCTGGCGGGCTACAGTCTATGGGGTCGAAAAGAGTCGGACATGACGGAACATGCCCACACACAAACTGAGGTTTCCATTCCTATTCACAGGCTTCATGAAGGTATTGAGAGGACTCACAAACCAAGAGGACAAAAGTGATTTGAAAGGAACAAGGAGTCTATAAGGAAGCTGTGAGATCATTTAGACATTGCAACGAGCAGTGTATTGATTGCATGTTAATATAATGGATTCAATCAATGTCTCTCAAAGCTCCTTGGTATGCAGATCCTTAACCTTTTGGTCCCAACTCACCTTTCAGCCTCATCCCCCACATCTGAAGCCCAACTTGCCTCTTTATAGCATCACCACATCCCCTGGATTCACCTAGCTCTGTGTTTGCTCCTGTGTTGCTAAAGATGCCTTCTACCCCACTTCCTCCACCCCCACCAATATCCCCAAGTCCAAATTCCAACTCATACGATCCCTTCTTTGGGAAGCCTCTCCTGATTCTCCCTACTTCAGTAGAAAGTAACCTCGCCTTCCTTGGAATTAACATAGTCACTTATCTGTAACCCGTCTTTGGGGAACAATCACTTCTGTCTGTGAACATTACAATTACAGGTGTATCTTCTCTCTTTGAGATCCTAACAAAGTGTCTGGAACACAGCAACTGCCTCAAAAAAATATGTCAAGAGAATGACAGTACCATATACATAGCATATGGTCTAGTAATAGACTATGGCACTAATACAATAATGATGGAATTTTAGGGCTTGAAAGGGGTCTTTAAAATACCCTGTTTCAGGGACTTCCCTGGTGGTCTAGTGGCTAAGAATCTGCCTTGTAATGCAGCAGACTTGGGTTCAATCCCCGGTCAGGGAACTAAGATCCCACTTTGTGTTGTTGTTGTGCTCATTCACGTCCGACTCTTTGCCATGCCATGGACTGTAGCCCGCCAAGCTCCTCAGGCTCCTCTGTCCATGGGATTCTCCAGGCAAGAATACTTGAGTGGATTGCCATTTCCTTCTCCGGGGATCTTCCCGACTCAGGGATCAAACCTGCATCTCCTGAGGCTCCTGCACTGGCAGGAGGATTCTTTACCACTGAGCCACCTGGGAAGTGCAAATAAGTCCATTCACCACAAATAGAGAGCCCAAGTGCCAGAACAAAAGATCCCACAAGATGCAACGGAAATCCTGCATTTCCATGGATAATGGAAATACTGCAACTAAGTATGGATGCTGCATACTGCAACTAATGCAGCCAAATAGATAAATAGAGAAAAAATTTTAAAACTATACCTGTTTCAAAGATTGCTATCAACATACTATGTGCCAGGTACTGTTTTACAGCATTTTCCAGGTTTGACATAACTTAACCTTCACAACAGTCTTAAAGGCTGGGAATCATTATTAACCTCATTCTACAGATGAGATGACAAGGCCCAAAGAGATGGATTATTTTACCCAAAGTTTATCTGGCTCCTTCCTGATCCTAGCCTCAGTGGCACCTGATTCATGGTGACCCTGCATCCACAGGGTCAAAGTGAGAAAGAAGTGAGTTATCATGTGACAGCGGTTCTCAGCCAGGGGTGATTTGGGCCCCTCAGGGGACCTTTGACGACATCTGAGTATCTGTCACCACTGAAGGAGTGTTACTGGTGTATCACGGGTAGAGGCCAGTCATGTGGCCAAAGAAGATACAGAAGAGCCCCCTCAGCAAAGAATGATCCAGACCCAAGAATCCACTGAGGTTGAGAAACCTTGTGCTTGGCCATCACCAGTGATCACGTCACGTCACCTCCAAAGTCTCACGTTCAAGCATCTTTATTTAGACCCCGCCTCCTATCGTTCCAGCTCACTTCCTTTAGCACCATCACTGCACAACTTCTTCAGCCCCGTTGAGGCTGTCATTTCACTGGCCCCCACTTTTCCCTGTCTGTCACCTGTCTTCATCCCTCTCAGCCCAGCCAAGATTCCATGGCACATCATCACAATCACTCCCCTGCGATCAGCCTTAGCTCTCTCCCAGCTCCCTTCTGAGCAAAACATTTTCCAAAGGCAGTCAATTCTTGCTGTCTCCACGTCTCCACTTTCCAACTCACTCACTCTGCAACACCCTCCCCTGGTTTCCTTTCCCACTGACACTGCTCTCAACACAATCGCCAAGAGCCTCCTTCCCCCTCCTGTGAAATTTAACACCATTAAATGCTCTGTCCACACTAAAACACACTCTGCTCTTGGCTTCTGGGACTTCCCTTGGCTTTTCTCTTATCCTCCTGCCTAGATCTTCCTCCATCTCCTTCTCTGGCACCTGGTTTCTGGGACACCACTAAGCTGCCTCTCATCCCCAACTTTGGGCTTGTTTGAGCAACAGACTCAAATATCCATCCGCCTCCTGGATAACTCAACATGACTATCTAACATCATTTCAAGCTTCACTAAATTCTACAATGGATCTTCACCCCCACCCCCACCCTCAGCCTCAAATTGTTTTTTGCCCCTCCTCCCCAAATCTTCCCCATCTCAGTAAATTAGTACACCACCATTCCTGTTGCGCAAAGCAAACATGTAGGTTTCATCCTTGACTCTTTCCCTTCCCCTCATTGCCCCTGTCTGATCAATCAGAAAATTCTGTGAGTTCTTCCTCCAAATAGACGTTCAAGTGTATCTGTGTTGGTCAATTTCCAGTCATGCCTGGTCCAAGCCTCCCTGTCCTTCCCCTGATTGAAGATGGTGACATTTCTCAAGGGTTTCCTGTCTCCATTTTGCCCTCTGATGTTCACTTTCTACCCAACAATCAGGATAGTTTGTTGAAAACATTAGTCTGATTTTCCACTTTTCTTTTAAGAGTTGCAGTGAGAATACAATGCAATCTCTAACCATAGCCTCTGAGACTATAGTTTGGTTTGGTTTCTTCCTAATCTCTATCTTCATTTCATACAGTTCCTCTCGTCTCACAATCTTATCTTTCTCGAACACACAAACTTCTCCTGCTTCAGGGCCTTTTGCACTAGTTACTGGTGCTTGGAGTGTTTCTCCTTTGGCTTTTAAATGTTCTCCTTCCTTCTATCAGATCTGTGGCATAAAAGCCACCACTTTAGAGTGGTCTTCCTTGACCAACCTATCTAAAGAGGCCCCTTTTCAGTTATACTCTATTGTATTACCTTGTTATTTCAAAATTGGTAGTTGCCGTCTTTATTATATACTCAATTATCATCTGTTCCCCCGAGTGTTAATATACACTGGCACGCACACGCACACGCACACGCGCGCACACACACACACACACACACACACACACACTTATATATACACTCATACACAGCCTCCGGGAGAACTGACTCTTGTCCTCTGCTGAACCTCCAGCACTTAGAACGGCGACTGGAACATGGTAACTTCTCAGAACCTGAATTAACGGGCCACTGTCCCCATTTTCCTGATGAGTAAACTGAGACTCTAGTAGATAAAAGGATTTGCCCAAAGCTACAGAGCAAGGAAGTGATGGAGCTGAGTGGTGAGCTCAGGTCTGCATGAGGCTTGTCTCTTAGAGAGGCTACCTCCCCCAGCCCCGCCCACTGGCTCAGACGGTAAATAATCCACCTGCAGTGTAGGAGACCCAGGTTCTATCCTTGGGTTGGGAAGATCACCTGGAGAAGGCAATGGCAACCCACTCCAGTATTCTTGCCTGGAGAATCCCATGGACAGAGTACGTGGGGTTGCAAAAAGTTGGACGTGATCAAGCAACTAACACTTTCACTTTTCCACAGAGTGAGAAAGTGATGGAGCTGAGAGGTGAACGCAGCTCTGCATGAGTGAGGCTGGTCTCTTGGAGAAGCGGCCTCCAGCCCTGCCCACCTCTCAGCCCCTCCCAGGCTAGACACTAACCTCCCAGCAGCATCTCCTGCAGCAGGTTGTCGATCTTGGCCATGCCGAAGAGCTTGATGAACTGGATCTGCTCGATCATCTGCCAGGTGATGCTCTGAAGGGTGGGGAGCAGCAGCAGCAGCTCGCCGAAGCGGCCACGCGAGTCGTACTGGCGGTCGTTGATGTAGTCCTCCAGGCTCACCTGCACCTGGGAACGCAGCCTCTTGATCTTGCCTGGGTCACTCAGCCCCTTGGCATCTGCAATGGGAGGGATCATGCCAGGGAGGCAGAGGGCCAACCTGGAGCGTCTGGGGAGGTGGGACCCAATGTCCCCTTACTCCGGGGGCTCTGATGGGAGACCTAGACCCAAGGGCACCTAGGAAATCCTAGCAGTGCTGGGGCAAGACTTCAGGAACACTCCCAAGAGGGCACCTTGTAACCTTCTCATCTTACAGATGGGGAAACCAAGGCACACAAAAAGGAGAGGACTTGGCCCAGACCACAAAACCACTTGTTGGCAGATCCATGATGTGGAATTAGGGCTCCTGATTCCCAGTTAAGGTCCCACTGGCAGTCCAGTGGTTAACACTCCACTTTCCAATGCAATGGATGCTGGTTCAATCCCTGGTCAGGGAATTAAGATTCCACATGTCTCATGATTCAGCCAAAAAGGAAAAAAAAAAGAAGCCCCACCATCCAGGCCTCAGCACTGCTTCTCCTGCTGCCTCATCAGTCTCCCCGCTGGCCTGCTCCCTTGCCTGTGTAGTCTTGGGGTCTCAGCTTAGATCACACTTCCTCCGGGATGCCTTCTCCATTCCACCCTACCAGGTCTGCACTCTGGGTGTTCATGGGGTCCCCAGACTTCTGTGGCTCTTTCGTCACCACTGAGCACACAGGATGGAATGTCTCTTCTGCTAGACTGTGATCTCTATACAGAATACATGCATCTTTTAAACCCACCACCTAGCACCATGCATTGTCAATATTTGTTGAACAGATAACTAGATGAAGGAATGGGTACATGGATGGAAGGGTGAATGAATGAAAAAAAAAAGCGATGGATATATTTTAGATTCTTAACCGGGAAAGTAATTGAAGTGGTTATTCAATAGTTAATCTCAACCTTCATGGAAGACATCTATAGTCTCTTTTATGGATAAAGTAAGCAGCAGAAAGATAATTTCACCCACATTTCCAACGTATGGCTCTCTCTCTCCTGAGCCACATTTGTGCATTCTATCATTCAGTCAATAAACATTTATTGAGCACCACCCACATGCCCGGCCCTGACCTAGGTCACCAGCCCCTCCAGGCCAGGCTGCTGACCCTGACTCAGCATCAGTAATCCTGCACATTTGACTGAGCAGATACCGTCATCCAGCCCCACGCCAAGCACCAAGGGTACACAGCCTGGGCCATGCTCTGGAGGAAACTGCAACTAGAAATCTTATCCCCTCAAGAAACCAGGAATAGCGTGTGATAGGTAGGAACATGGGCCTGAGAGCTGAAGAGTCTGAAGTTCAAATCCAAGCTCTGCCATTTCCTAGTTCTGTGACCTGGGGCAAGTCTATCAATCTCCCTGTGACTCAATTTTCTTATCTGTAAAATGGAGATAATAGCAATTCCTACCTCACAGATACCATGTGGCAAGTAACGAGTGAAATCAACAAGAGCCTTAGTGAGTGCTCCATACACAGTGCTCATTTCCACTTCCTCACTGTGCTTACTAGACTCAATCTCCATTCAGAGAAGGCTTGGCGCTAAGGACGGTGCCTGGCACAAGGTAGGACCTCTCTAACATGGAAGGACAGAAGAAAGCAAGGAAGCTTTGGAGCCCGGGCGTCCATCTTGACATCATGAAATGAAAACAGGTTTTTCATAAAATCACAACAACAAAAATGTTGTATGGGGGCCCAGTGGTGGGGATTTCCTCTTTCAAGGCAGGGGGTGTGGGTTTGATCCCTGGTCTGGGAGTAAGATCCCACACGCCTTGCAGCCAAATACCAAAACATAGAACGGATGCAATATTGTAACAAATTCCATAAAGACTTTATAAATGGTCCACATTGAAAAAATCTTAAAAAAAATGTGTGAAAATGGGTGGAAGGTCGGTAGATGGAAGAGGGAGAATGCAAATACATTAACTTTATCCTGCTAATGAAAGGTTAGGAGATACTGCCGACAGTTGATGGAACAAGAAATAAAAGCATAAGCGCTGAACATTATAGAGGCAATCAGTAGAGACACTGAAATAGCAAGAAAAATGTATTAGGATGATGGGAGAGAAAAGATGGAGTGGTGATAGGGAAAAATACAATTCTCAACTATCATAGGAGGAAAAAATATGTTCTAAAATGGATAAATCAAGAAGTAGAAAGGTTAGCATTTTATTTAGAGCTGGAGAGGTGGCAATAAAAAGAAACAGTATAAAGAGTCAGAAATGCTTCCTCCTGGGGAGTAGGCTTTGGACAGGAAAAGTAGAGTGGGGAGGACTATTTTCATTTTAAGTATGTGCAGATATTATTTTGATGAAAATTTTTTTTGAGGGAAAGAAAAAGAGGATGGTAGTAGGTAAGGAACAGAAAGCAGAGAGGAAGGGAAAGAAGGGTAAGATGGGAAAGAAAAACACCAAGCCTCTGGAGTCAGTGTGCCCCATCATCACATCAGTCATTTGAGCCTCGATTTTCCGCATCTGTTAAATGGAGCTGATAAAGATGTCTTCTCCTGATTGTCATACTAGAGAGATGAGGTGGCAAACTCGGGGTTCGTAACCCAGTGGGAGCAGTTTGACAGAGGGTCTGGGGCATCAGGGGAGGGTGGGAGGAGTGAGCTGTACCTGGGTCAAAGAAGATGATGGCTTTGAGGCAGGCGTACTCGTTGTCGTCAATCTGCAGCTCTTGAAAGGGCAGCACCAACTCATCGAGGATACGCACGGACACCCGACTCATCTCCGCCAGCTCCGGGCAGTGCCGAGGGACGATGTAGTCATTGCCTGGGTGGGTTGGGAAGGAGAGGGGATGGGAAGCACCGGGGAGTACCTCTCTCCTCCAGCTTTTGCTGTTTGCGGTTATAAATGCAGCGGCTGCCCATGGGAGGAGGGGCTGGTGGGGACTGTCACGCCCATCTTACAGATGAGGAAGCCAAGGCCCAGATTAAAGGAATGAGTGACTTGCAGGCATTGGCCTGGGCCCAGAGCCTGACTTCTCAGGACCCCTTTCATAGCACCCAAGCTCCATTCTTTAATGGCGACAACAGACCACAAGACTGATGACATTCAAGGGCGGCTTGGGAGGCATAAAAGCACCAAGGGTAAGGGCTCAGGTCTGGAATTTGACCACCTGGGCTGAATCTTGCTTTTTCGACTGACTAGCCAGATCTATCTGGATAAATTACTTTCTGTGCCTCGGTTTTTCCACCTGTAAAATGGGAATAAACTGTAGAGCTTATCTCATTGGGTCGTTGTACTAGAGGAGTTAGTATTTGTAAAGTACTCAGACTAGGACCCACGGTGTGCCCTATATAAGAAGTTAGAGTAATAAACAAACATGTTATGAAGGCATAGGCGACACAGACTGGGGGTTTGTGCCATTCCTGGCTGCCTTTTGCTCCCTCTCCAGAAAGTGCATCTGAATGCACAGGTTATCCCAGGGCTAAGCCTGACTGTGCTGTAACGTGAATGCTGGGGAATTTAATTCCTTGAGTCCACATTTCCTTGCATCTGAATCGGGTATCCAGTTGAGAATACTGAGGACAAGACCATTCTTGATCTGCCTCCCACACTCTGCACACCACCATGGAAATCTCCCATGCCCGGGTGCGCTTCACGCTAGGCATGCCCCTGCAGAGCCCTGGCTGGGCAGACAGCATCCTCACCTAGAAGCAGAACATCCTTGAACACCATGGAGCGCTTGGTGGCTCCGAGCAGCAGGTGCTCGCCGGCGTGGGCTCTGAGCAGGGCCACCTGGAAGAGAGAGGGCATGGCGTCCGGTGTCCGCATGCCTGGGAAGGCACCTACACCCCTGGGGAGGCTGCTGCCAGCCAATGACCCTGAGCAAGTCAGCATTAGTGTTCCGCTTGCCTTTACCTGTCTGAATGATAAGATGGGCATCAGAAAACTGCCGCCTTCCTCTCATAACTGATAAAACTAGAAACATGGAAAAGCTTCGGCTTACCCCTGAAAGGGGAAGCAACCTGTGCTCAGAGCCGGGACACCACATGCCAACTCTGCCCTTGGACTGCTGCATTTGGGGTAAACTGCTGCTCCCCTCTGGGCCTCTTCTGTTGTCTGTGTGCCTGGTAAAACTGTAACAACACTCTGTGTGTGTGTGTGTTAGCAGAGACTTAAAGGCTTTCATCAGACTCTCAAGAGGGTCTACAAACCCAAAAAGTTCTAAAACTTTTAGAGCTTTTTTGGGGGTTCTGAATTCCTGCTCATGGATCAGCTATGTAACATGATGAAGGGTGTTTTGTAAAACACACATTCTTAGGCCTTACTACCCAAGGCACTGACTCTCTTTGTCTGGGGTGGACCCAAGGGATCTGAAATTAATAAACTCCTCAGTTGATTCTGACACATGGTTGTGTTTGGGAAATCACTGCTCCAAGAGATCTCTAGAGCATCCACCCACTTGAAGCTAGAAGATTCTAGATTCTGTTGTAAGAATCTGGACATGGATGCTGGTTCCCAAGGCAAAGGGTGTGAGCACTGGTCCTTGGCCAGGGATCCGCTTGACCAACCCCTTCCCTGCAGAGAGGACAGAGAAGACTTGGAGGATTGAAGTCTGAGTCTGGAGTCTGGTAGGTGGGAGCCCTGCCAGCCCACAGGAGGGCATCACCTGCCTTTTCAGAACCACCTGCTCCAGTGCTTGCATGAGGACCAAGGATGGGACTGGTCAAATGGTAGCAGGCTGGTAGCCTCAGGATTTTTTTTTTTTTAACCTCAAGGATTTTATCTGCAAGGTTGGGTTAGGGAGTTTGGAAATTCTTTAGCAGACTAAACTAGGAAGCAAAAATGCTTTTATGCATTAATTCATTGGATTGCTCATTCTTACAGTCATCAGACAGATGTTAGTGCCTACTAAGTGTCAGACATCACTTTGCCAATAAAGATCTTTCTGGTCAAAGCTATGGTTTTTCCAGTGGTCATGTATGGATGTGAGAGTTGAACCATAAAGAAGGCTGAGTGCTGAAGAATTGATGCTTTAGAACTGTGGCGCTGAGGAAGACTCTTGAGAGTCCCTTGGACTGCAAGGAGATCCAACCAGTCCATCCTAAAGGAAATCAGTCCTGAATATTCATTGGAAGGACTAACGCTGAAGCTAACGCTTCAATACTGTAGCCACCTGATGAGAAGAACCGACTCATTGGAAAAGACCCTGATGCTGGGAAATATTGAGGGCAGGACAAGAAGGGGGCAACAGAGGATCAGATGGTTGGATGGCATCACCAACTCGATGGACATGAGTTTGAGCAAACTCCAGGAGTTAGCGAAGGACAGGGAAGTCTGGTGTGCTATAATCCATGGGGTCTCACCCCAGACTGGGACCCGACTGAGAGACTGAATGACAACCACAAGTGTCGGATGCTTGTCTGGGGACACAATAGTGAAAAGAAAGGAAGGAGGGAGGAGGAGAAAGAAGGAAGGAAGGAGAGAGGAAGGGAGGGAGAAAGAAAGAAGAAATAAATGGATGGAAGGAAGGAGGGGAAGAAGAAAGGAAGATGAGGCTCATGTGATGAAGAGCAATGGGGTAAATCATAAAAGGCCTCGCTAAGGACATGAGGTTGTTCTAAGGCAAGGAGGGCACCTGGCACATAGTAGGCATTCAATAAATATTTGTTCGAATGAAAGACGAAGGGACAGGTGAATGGATGAGTCAGTCTATTTAACATCCTCCCAGATTGAGCCCCTGTTGCGGCAAGGTCCTTACATGTGAACCCCCAGGATGACGCCTGGTGACGACAGGAAAAGCGGGGGAATGGCAAACAGCCTTGGAGGAGGGGGAGAACTCCCTTTCCATGACCAAGACAAAAGGAGACCAAAGCATGCTGATTATCAAGCACTTCCTACACTCCAGGCACCATGCAGGACTTTCGTCACTTACTGCAGTGTCTCTGCGATCGAGAGACAGAAGACCTAGAGTCGAACCCTGTGGCTGTCTTGTTCTGTGACCTTGCGCAAATCTCTCTTTCTCTCCAACCCTCCATCCCCTTATCCAATGCTACCCAGCCTTCTAGGTTTCAATGGGTCGATGCCCAAAACAAACCAAGAAGCAAACACACTTGGTTCCTGGGGCAATCTTGACGGACAACATCCCCGAGTTCTCCTAGCTGTGCCCCACCCATCACAGGCAAGATAAGCTCCTTATACACTATGAATGGGGAGCTGGGAACCCTCCTGGCCCTGGGTCCAGCCCCCTAACATGACCATTCTGGGGGTGGGCAGGTGGTGGGTGGTGATGTTAATGATTATTCTGTGTTACTGGCCACCCATCACTGCTCTCTGAGAATGCTCTGAGCCCCAGCCAGGGAGGATTGGGTGGGAAATGGAGGTTAACAATTGCTCAGCTTGTGGGGGGAATCTTGTTGTCCTGCTGAGCCCCTGGGAAGGAACAGGAGGGATTAAACATTAATGGAGCCTCTCCAGCAGAGGGGACCGGGGCCAGAACACGAGGAGCAGGGAAGAAGGCCAGGGCAGCCTGGCCAAGATCCCTGCCTTGTCATCCCTCCTGAAGCAGCGAGGAATCTGTGTGAGAAGGCATCCGATCTGACCCCCGTGTGAGGGTGAGGACCAGCCAAGCCAGGGTTTTCACAGTGTGTTCCACCATGTGATGCAAATGCATTCCAGAAGCGCCTGGGCACCAGAGGACTTTGAGAAGCCCTGGCTTCCCAAGGTTCAACAGCTGCCTTGCCTGAGGACTTTTCAGAAACTTTAAGAGGCCAACACATGTTGCCAATCTTCTGTGCAGAATTATAAAACAGAGAAGCAAATGTACCAGGAGCCGGAATCTGGAACACTGTCCATTGGTGCTGCCCAGCTTCCATAGGAGCTGAGTTGATGACCCAGTTCAGCTCCTTTTTCCCAAACAAAGAAAATGTCTGCAGAGGCCTCGGGGGGCACCCTGATCAAGTGCTCAGGAACTCGATTGTCCTCAGCGTCCCATCCCTCAGCCCCAGCTTTTCCCCCAAGACATTTTTTGTATTTCAAAGAAGGTAGTTTGGGGAATAACATGCTGAATGAAAATCCATCTTGGTGGGATACAAGGAAGAAACTGACATTTAGGGAGGCCAGGACTGTGTAGGTGTCCTGTTACACCACTGACGCTTTTTAAATGGTAATGTTCTCTATCCTCCCAACAGCTTTCTGAAGGGGATATTACAATTCATACTTTACAGATGAGAAAACGGAGGCTCGGGGAGAGGAAGTAATTTGTCCAAGATCACACAGAGAATCTTTATTAGAGTCATGGCTTAAGCCCTGCCCCTGAGCCCCTACCCACATCCTACCTGGGAGAGCTGTCGGATGTAGCGGTGCAGAGGCTATGGGCCTGGACTTTGAAGCCTCCCTGCTTGTTCTAATACCAGCTGTGTTGGATACTAGCTGTGTGACCTTCAGCAAGTTATTTAACCTCTCTATGTCCCCAGTTTCCTCACCTATGTGATGGTCATAATAGCACTTACCTTCCCTGGGGTTGTCAGAAGGATTAAATGAGCTAACATTTGTAAAGTGATTTAAACAGCTCCATGCACACATGAGCACTACGCGTTTGTGAAATAAATCGAACCAGTCCAAGGCCATATCCGGTGGGATGGGGAGCAGCAGGACCCACCTACCCAGGGCCCGCACTCCCTGCAGACCGTGTCCATCCTCACCTGGTCATCCAGGGGGAGCTCACAGAAGGCTGGGATATACTTGGCCCACTCGACGAGCACCAGCAGCTGCTCTTTCATGGACTCACACACATCCGCGATGCTGGCGATCTTCTTCGCCCGAATGTCGCCGTTGATTCCGGAGACAGGGGAGGTGATCTAGGAGAGGCGGAGGAAAATGCTGGGGTGGATATCCCCTCCATATACTCTGTCCCCTGCAGAGAACCCCACCCCCAGAGAGCTTCCCTGCCTGGGAAAGAGGAGCTGGACTGTGGGCGCCTTCTCAGCTCTGAAGGACGCTCCGGGGAAACTGGAAAGGGAAAGGGAGGATGCCAAGCAGGCCCTCTGGGCCTTCATCTGCTGCTTGCCCCCTACCTCCTCCTCCACCGGCTCCTTTGAAGCCTAAAAACACCTGTCGGCCCTGGAGGAGAAGCAGGGCAAAAGTCCCCATCCTCTTCGGAAGGTGCAGAAACCACTGCCCAGAGAGGCCCAGCGACTCGCCTAAGGTCACACAGCAAGGGGGACTGGCTGAGCCCCAGTGTGCTACTCTGCCCGCCTGCCCACTCCTCTCTTCTCTCGGGGCGAAGCCCATCTCAGACCCTCGGTGAGAGTGGAGATGGCTTGGCCTGCGCAGTGCAGGCCCCACGGGGCCGCCAGGTGCCAGCTGCGGGTTTGTGCTGTGCCTCGTCACTCAGTCATGCTCGACTGGCAGCGACCCCATGGACTGCAGCCCACCAGGCTCCTCTGTCCATGGGAGATCTCCATGAACTCCCTAGAATACTGGAGTGGGTTGCCATGTCTCCTCCAGGGGATCTTCCTAACCCAGGGGTGGAACCCAGGCAACTGCAGGCGGATTCTTTACCGTCGGAGCCACCAGGGTTTGAGTCTTTGCTACTAAATGGGCTGTGTGACCCTGGACTGTTTCCCTTCGTGATGTCCGAGGGCCCTCCCGTCTGCTGCTCTGAGGCCCGGGTGGGGAGGAAAGGGGTGGAGTTGAGATTCCTCCTTGGGATGAGGAGGCCCCAGGTGGGTGGGGGAGGCTCCCCACCTGCTGGGACAGGACCTCGGCCTGCAGGAGCGCGTTGATGGAGGGCAGGCTGCTGTCCTCGTAGCTGGACCGGCGAGTGCTGATCCGGTCCCGTTCATTCTGGACAGCTGTGAGGAGGCAGAGCGAGTGAGCGGGAGGAGAGGGGTCCCATGGCAGGAGGGGTGGCTGAAGGACAAGGGGAGAGAAGTGAGCCTGGAGGGCTGTCCTGCAGGGCTGTCCAGGAACAAAGGGAACGCACTCGGAGGTGGGAGTTGGGGGCAGGAGGGAGAGTGTCCAGGCCACATAGCCCAGGTCAGCGTGTGGGGATGGGGGTCAACGGCTCCTAAGCCAGCCTGTGGGAGAACTTTCCCAGCACCACCACTGCTCCTCACACAACAGGACGGCTTGAGGAGTGATCTACCCATCATGGGAGGCAAGCAAGGCTGTGATGACTTGGCAGAGGGCTTCAGGTGGGTCTTGAATTTTGAGCAGGAGATCTGTCTTGATGACAGGCTTTCAAGCTGTGTTTTAGAAAAGGGTCCCTTCCTTTCCATGTGAAAGTGGTTAAGACAAGCAAAATGAATCGCTCTGGGTGATGGAGATGGCCCAGGGACCCCCGAGTACAGAGGCAGAAGCCTGGACAAGCGCGTCTGGAGGCCCCACCTGCCCTGGGGTCTCAGTCATCAGCAGGAAGCGCATGTGCTCTAGGCTAACCTTCTCAGAGACAGCTCGTGAAAGCTCTGGCTCCCTCCTGCTCCACCATGGGGCTCCCCTCCCAGGAACTCAGATCTGGGGCCTCTGTCTACCTGGGCCCCACACCCCCTTGCACCTCCACCTGGGTCAGTCTTGGTCTAAGATGTAGGATGGTCCTTCTGCCGCCCTGACAGACCCCTGGAGTCTGGGAGTCCTTGGTTGAAGCTCTAAGAAGGGAGGACGAGGCTGCAGGAGACCTGGGTTCCTGGCGGGATTCACCTCTCAGTCTCCGTGTGCTGGTGGGGGCCACACCCTTTCTCTGGGCCTCAGTTTCCCCATCTGTAAGCTTCTTTCCCAGACCTGCTCCTCTTGGTCTTTCCCATCTCAGGAACAGGCAGCCTTATTCTTCCTCCCAGTCTGGGGACCTCGCTATATGTCTCTTTCTCTCACCTGCCCACCACCCCGCCACCACCACACACACACACACTCCAAATGCTGTCAGTAATCTGTGCAAACCCACTGGCAGCTCCCACTCTGGGCTGGGTCCTGAGGGAATTCAGACCCTCCTCTCGGCCTGCTTTGCTTCCAGCCTTACCCCTGCAGTCTGTGCACCTCTCGGAAGACAAAGGGATCCCCTAAAACCCAACTCAGGTCACATCCCTCCACTGCGGAAACCCAGGACCTCCCCATCATATCTGGAGTCAGGTCACCCTTCCTCATGGTGGTCCTATCTCCCCCATCTCACTTTTACTCTCTCTATCAAACCTGCCTCCCAGCCGTTCCTGGGACTCACTCAGCCACTCTCCAAAGTCTTCGCCACTGCTGTTCCCACTGCCTGGAATTCTCCCTGCACCCACACCCCATCCCCCACAACTAAACTTCTCCCGCTCTCTTTACTCATGTCTCCTTGCAAATGTCACCTCTCAGAAACACCCTCTCTGACCACCCTGTCTGATGGGGATATCCCTCCTGCAGGTTCTGCCCCTTTCTCCTGTTTTATTTTTCTTCTTGGTACTTGTTCTCTGTCCTTTCTTCACTCTCTGTCTCTGTCAGAGAAAGAAAGCTCCAGAAAGCCAGAATATCTTCTCTTCCATCCACTGCTGTAGCCCCAGCAACTAGAACCCTGGCGCGCAATGGGTGCTCAATAAATATTCATTGAGTGGCCGAAAGAAGGTGCAGAAGACAAGCTTTGATTCTCGGGTGCAATCTATGCCCCATTTCTCAATGGAACATTGACATTTTGCTCTTCAACCCTCTCTTGATTTCAAACATCATTGAAATCAGAGAACGGAAGTCAACTAGTGTAGGACTTTCCTGGAAGTCCAGGGGCTAAGACTGCAGTTCCAATGCAGGGGGCGTAAGTTCGATCCTTGGTCAGGGAACTAAAGATCCCACAAGCCACGTGGAATGGCAAAAAATATTTTAAAAAGCCAGATAGTGTAAAGGGAACCCAGAGTTAGTGGGGTGTAACAGAAGTCCCAAGGTAAGAAAACTCCTCTTCCCAGACCCACCACCCTGGACAGGGGGTCAGCTCCCAGCAGCGCTCCCCTGCCCGGGTCCCGTCCCGCCCACGACACCCCTCCGGCGGCTGCCAGCCCGCACCCACCAGGGCGCCAAGTGGCGGCGGGCCTAAGAAAAGGGCTGCTGTCAGCAGCTGGGGATTGGGCTCCTCAAGGTTAGGCCGGCGTTATCAGTGCCCGGCGCGAGCTCAGTCACGGAATGATGTTTTCCAAATGTTTGCTCAGTATTAGCAGGGTCGGGGACCTAAATGTAACTTCTATTGAATATTAACCGGCCCTGGGCAGAGGCGGAGAGGACGAGCTTGTCTTCCGAGAGAACCCCTGAGTGGGGGTGTGGGGAGGGGGTGCTGGGCCGGGGATCCCAGGAAGGGCCCATCTGTGGGCCCCTGGCCTACTGCCAGCTTGTACCACCTGCATCCCTGACCCTATTTCCTGGGCTGAATTTCCAATGTCGAGAGTCAGACATTTGTCCTGGGTCTGACAGCTCAGGCTCAGGTAGGTATAGGTTTATAGGAAAGAATGTGGGACCTGCCGTTGGGCCCACTGACCCCCAGATTTCTTCCCAGAGTCTCCGTTCTTTAACCCACTTGGACACCATGGAATATCCTCTGGCCAAACTCACAAGACTTTGAGATTCAGAGCCCTTCTCTGTGGTTGAGAGGAAGTTTCAGGAGACTTGACCAAATCCAGGTGCTTCCCAAGGCCATCAGTCCTAGTTCTCATCCAAGGAATTTGGTGTCTACTCAGCTCTGGGGAGCCCGAGGTCTAGTCCTGACTTCCTCTGCACTTGACCCAATCATATCACCTCTCTGGTCTCAACTTCCCCATCTGTAAAATGGAGAGATTTGATGACCTCCTATACACCCAACTGGTCTATGAATGCTATATTTACAATCCATGTTTTCTTGTCCTCAGAGACAACTTTGGAGTTCTAATTCCCAGATTCTCCTAGGGCCATCAAGGAAGGGAAATAAAAACTTGTCCCAACTCTCCCAATCCCTGGGGCTTCCATTGAGAATCTCTCTTGGCTCTGAGAACCTCCCAATAAGCCAAGGAGGGGTTTTGGGACTATAAAACTTAGGTAGAGCTAGTGAAACCAGTCAATCCTAAAGGAAATCAACTCTGAATACTGATTGGAAGGACTGATACTGAAGCTCCAATACTTTGGCCACCTAATGCAAAGAGCTGACTAATTGGAAGAGACCCTGATGCTGGGAAAGACTGAGGGCAGGAGGAGAAGGGGACGACAGAGGATGAGATGGTTGGACGGCATCACCGACTCAATGGACATAAGTTTGAGCAAACTTCAGGAGACAGTGAAGGACAGGGAAGCCTAGCGTGTTGCAATCCATGGGGTCGCAAAGAGTTGGACATGACTTGTTAAGTTCATTTGTTAAATGAACAATAACAACAAGAGCTAGTCGTGCCCTTACTTCCCAGAACTTGACCACAATGGCAATGGAACCCTTTGCTACCCTGGCCTGCTCTCAAAGCAGCTGAGCCCACTGCATATGTCATGATCTTCTGGTTAACCCAAGCATGCAAATAACCACCAGCCTTTCCTACAGCCCACACGCACTTGCCATTAGCTGATTCTCCTCTCCTCCTGGCATAATGCCACCTTCTCCAAGATAAGAAGCAACTGGCTATTTTCAAGGCTAAGCCAAGGTAGAATGGCTGGGGACCCTCGCTGCCCTGGGCCTGCCGTCTCTGCAGAGTTCAGTGGGAGGACCAGGGAACAAACACACACGTCCTGGTGGGCAGTGTGTACGTGCACAGGTAGATCAGTGGGCATACAGCAAGACTGACAGAGCTGGAAGGGTTCATTATCCACCCCGGTGATTTTATAGATGTGAACACTGAAGCCCAGTTGGGGCAGAAACTCCACTGAAGTAACACACACGAAAGTGACTCTGAATGTTTGATAGGAGACACCTATAAAGAACAGTGAGATGCAGGAACAGGCTACCTACAACCTAGGAAGGTAGCCGTCTGCTCAGGTGAGCTGGCAACCTTTCTCCCTCCCACCTATCACAAGGCTTGGAATTTTAACACCAGAGATTCATTCTCTCAAACATAAAATCTTAGGCTGTTGACCTGATAGAATCACTGGCTGGTAGAACCCTAAACTGTTTGACTCTTAGACTGTAGCTCTCAATTGTTTCCTTGCCTCTAGCTATTCACGTGTGTGCCCACTTGCTTCAGTCGTGTCCGACTTTGTGACCCCATGGACTATAAGCTCGCCAGGCTCCTCTGTCCATGGGATTCTCCAAGCTAGAATACTGGAATAGGTTGCCATGCCTTCCTCCAAGGGATCTTCCCAACCCAGGGATTGAACCGGGGTCTCCTGCATCTTCTGCACTGCAGGCAGACACTTTACCGCTGAGCCACCAGGAAAGGCCCTAGCTGTTCACACATGCCTCATATTCCCATTCATGACATCTCTTTTATTTATTTATTTTCTTTTTCGGTGGCCATGGCCTGTTGAATGCGGGATAGTAGTTGCCCGATGAGGGATTGAACCCTCGCTTCCTGTGGTGGAAGCACAGAGTCTTAACCACTAGACAGCCAGGAAAGTCCCTCATTCATAACATTTCTCATTCGACAAAGTTGTTCAAGGTGAGAGTGGTCAATCCCATTGAAAACTGGGTGGGGGAGAGCTGGGAGGCATCTGCCCTTTGAAAAAGGTTCTCCTTGCTCTTGAGAACCACTGAGGTCCAGATGAGAGAATTGTGGTGTTGCGAGCATCATGGTGTGTTCCTGAGGGTCATAGCCCAGGTTTGGCAGCAGGGGTCATAAACTCTCAGGGCCCTATATGGATGAGACCCAGAGGATATTTCCCAGGAGGTGGGCAGAGAAACAGGGGCTCAGAGGCAGAGTCAGGGAGGGGAGACTGCCAAAGCCAAGTTATCCCCCTTCCCAGTTGGCTGGGGGAAGGCTGGGTCCCAGGATCTTGCTGGGGGTCGGGTGGAGCAGCTATGTGTTTGTACAGAACTTGACCAAGGGTTTTGGCTAGTGTACCGCAGCTGTGGGCTGGAAGTGAAGGGCTGGGAGCCAGTCTCAGGGCTGGGAAAGGTGTGTTCAGCAGAGAAAGAGACAGATTTAAAAATGGACTCAAGTTACTCAGAGAAGCAGCTAAAAGATGTTTGTTTCCTGAGCTTGGGCTAGAAAACTTCCAAACATTCCTAGAATCCGGAGGGCATAGCAGGCAGCATTGAGGTATCATCCAAACCACACTGAGCTCAAGACCAAAGCTGGGGGTTCAAACTTCGGAGCTTGCTTTGACCAACTGGGGGGGCCTTTGGCTCAAGCTGTTGACCCATTCTGGGCATCAGTTCCCCTGTCTATGAAAAGTGGGGGTGATAATAGCACCCTGCAGGGCTGTCATGATAATGAAAAGAACTATCCATTGTGGAAAAGCCCAGCTAGGTGGAAAAGCCCAGCTACTGGTGTCAGGAGGCAGGAGACACTCTAATAAATGCTGTGCCCCAGCACTCCCAGCCTCCTCCACCCAGAACGAGTCTGATGCCTTGTTCCATTTCTCTAGAGCCTGAGGACGCTGGGTCATGTGATACCCAAGAACGAAGACTAAGGAACTGGGGCACTTGACCCTGGAACAGGAAGATGGGGGATAGAGCCCCGCCACGTCCCCGTTCACATTTGCTGAGTCTAGTCATGGGGCCATGGAAGTTCATCATGCCATTCTCTACGTTTTTTCCTGATGCTTGGAATAGTATACTAAGCAAAAACACCCAGGGACTTCCAGGTGGTCCAGTGGTTAAGACTCTGTGTCTCCACTGCAAGGGGTGCAGGTTCAATCCCTGGTCAGGGAACTAAGATTCCACATGCTGAGGAGTGCGGCCAAAAAATGAAAAAATAAAATCACGTTAAAAAAAACAAAAGAAAAAACACCCAACCTGGCTGCCTTGTGGTGGTGAAGGTAGGCAGGCGAGGTGGTGCTGGGAACCCGAGTAGCTGAAAGTAGGAGCTTATCTCTTGGAATCTTTCTCAAGACCAAGCCCAGCCCCTCCCTATGGTCAGATCTTCAGGCCCTCCCTCCTCTCAGCCATTAGCCAGTCACCTGGGTCTGTCACTGAGTCATAAAGTTGTGGCCATGGTTGTAAATGGCTGTCAGGAGCTTGTGGGCGCGGGTGGGGCAGGGGGGGGTGGCAGGAGGGGCCGAGGCTCACCTTCCTTCTTCATGCCAGCCCGGAAGCACTTCTTGAGCCTGCAGTAGCGGCACTGGTTCCTCTTGTCTTTGTCCACCACACACTGCCGGCTAAACCTGGGGAGGGCTTGGGGTGGTTGGAGGAAGAAAGGACAGCCCTCCTTCTCCCAGGGCGCAACTAGAATCCTGGCCATCTGGTTGACCTCCAGGCTCCCTGCTCAAACCTGTCATCCCAGGAGTCCTCCAGCTAACCAACCAGGAGCTGAAAAGGCCCTGTGGACTCTCAGAGCCCAACCCTGACCCCCTAAACATGAGGAAACAGGCTCAGAGAGTGGACATGTGGCCTCAGATCACTCAGCTACGAGTAGAGGCACTGCTATTTCCCATGCATCTTATTAAAACCCCAGAGCCCAGAGTGGGCTGCTGGCTGTGAATCAGTTTCAGTACTTGGTCCACATAAGCCACCTTCTGGAGGGGGATATGGAGTAGAGGCAGGCAAGCGCCGCCGTGGTTCCGGGTGGTGCCCTGTCACCCCCGGGCTCTGCCGTTGATTCAAGCTGGGTGACCTTGGGCAAATTCCCAGTCCTCTCCAAGCCACAGCTTCCTCATCTATAAAATGAGATAATAATAGTAACCTCCACAGAGGGATGTTGACAGGTGAAAATGAGATAATTACCCAAATGGGGCTCAATGCAGTGTCTGTTCATGGTAAGAACTTGTAACTACAGCTGCTATTATTTTATTATTGTTGTTACCCAGAAGGGGAGATGCTTCTGAAGGACGACTCTCCAAGGCCTTGAGAGAAGTGGAAAGGCCTGGGGCCAACCCCTAATCCACCCCAGAAAAAGCGCCAGGTTGGGGGATGGGCCTCACCCTCTGCGGTGTCAGAAGAGACTTGATCCTAAGCCTCAGAGGTTCCCATTTGCTAAATGGGAAAAATCACAATGCGCTTCCAGGAGCAGTTAATACAGGCAAAAACTCAATATGGTGCCTGGCACATAGAAAGTGCTCAATAAAGGGCTGTCTAGAATAGACATTCCCATCTGGATCTGCAAGGGTGAAGAAATCAGAGGCTTGAAGGCCTTGAGGGGCAGATGGCTCTGAGACCTACCCAGGGAGAAGACAGACCTGGGGGAACATCAGCCCACGTGCACCCATTTCCCGGATGGAGAAATCGAGGTTCCTCACCTGCAGGAGTACATGTGGTTCTTCCTCACGCTTCTCCGGAAGAAGCCCTTGCAGCCGTCACAGCTCGAGGCACCGTAGTGTTTGCCCGTGGCCCGGTCCCCGCAGATGGCGCACAGGGCGCTGACTCCCAGGCTGTTGGGTGCATTGAGGTTGGCACCCTCTGATGGGGATGTGTCTGCGCCGGAAAAGCAAAGAGTGAGGATGCAAGAGGGGCAGAAAGTCACCTCTCGGAAACCCTGCTCTCCTGGTGGTTTAGATTCAGAAACAGATGTGAGCTTTGTGGGGATCTTTAAAGGGCTTCGGCCTCAGCTAGACCCAAGTGCTACTGACCCCCCCTTCAAAGAACTTGGGCAAGTTCCTTGCTGTTTTGGCATATGTGCTGCCGAAGTGAGCACTCCTTGCTGTTTTGGAACTCCCACTTTGCATCTATAACTTAGGGATGGTTGTGACACTGACTTCGTAGAGTTGTTTAAGGAGGGTCTGCTCCTCCCCGTGGTGGCAATCGCTAGCCTCAGCTTTCTCTGGGAAGGAATGAAGAAACTGGCTGTCTCCTAGGATGTGTCCAACAGTTGTGGACCCTGACTGGCTGGGCAGAGGGGGCTATGAGAGGGGCAAATATTCCCCCATCATCTCCAGAACCAAGTCCTATTTCTCACTGAGTGGCCAAGGCTGGGTGAGTCTCAGCTTGGTACTCAGGGGGCTTGCAAATTCTGCCAGGAAACAGGAAGACATACATCAAGGACAGTGGCTTGTTTGCCCTCCTGGGAGGATCATAGCAAGGATCTGGGCACCCCATAACAAAAGCTACTGCATTGGGACTTCCCTGGTGGTCCAGTGGTTAAGACTCTGCACTTCTAGTGCAAGGGGAGTGGGTTTGATCCCTGGTCAGGGAAGTAAGATTCCCACATACTGTGGGGTCAAAAAAAAGAAAACACAACTGCTGCATCTCTGTGAGGAGGGGATACGAGGCAGGTGGCTGTGGTCTTGGGGAATAGTGCCGCCTCTAAGTTGTCTGTGACCTTGGGCAAGTTCCTTTTCCTTGCTTCAGTTTCCCCTGGGCCTCAGTTTCCCTAATTGCAAAAAAGAGCAGATTGACTGGTTCAGTTGTTTTCAATTTTATCTTATATTTCCATAGCTGAACCCTCGTTTTTGTAAGCAACTCTTCCGCCAAGGATAGACCTCTTAGAGAAGATGATACTGTGAACCATCTCCCCAGAAAAATGCTTGCAGACACATACCACACAAAGTCACACACACACACACACACACACACACACACACACACACACACGTGTTTTCACCCTGAATCCGCTCGAGGGCTCCTAGGGAACATCTAGCTAAGCACTGGACAGGGATATAGTGCTGTGGTTAAGAGCATAATCTCTCTAGCCCTTCTGCCCAGTTTATATCTGAGTCTGCCCACTTCTTAGCCATGGGACCTTGGCCACATTTATGTATTTCTCAGTGCCTTCATTTCCTCACTTGTGAAATGCTGCTGCTGTTGCTAAGTCGCTTCAGTCGTGTCCAACTCTGTCCGACTCCATAGACGGCAGCCCACAGGGCTGCCCTGTCCCTGGTCTTCTCCAGGGAGTGAGTTGCCATTGCCTTCTCCGCTTGTGAAATGGGGCACATAATAATCTCTAGGGCTGTTATGAAGGTTCAGTGAATCAATATATGTGAAGTGCTTGGCAGGTAAGAAGCACTATATCAGTGTTTGTAAAATAAAAACTTTTCTGCAGAAGAAGACTCTGGGAGCAGATGATTTCCAGCCTCCGTGCACAAGCAGACACCCTGCCACATCTCATTTCTGTCATGTCCTGGCTGAACATCTCGTCGCCTCTGAGGGTGCCCAGGAGCACGGCCCCCTCCACTTGGTGAATTATTCCTAGAGACGAGGATAATTGTTAAGCTGCATTGGTGCCCTTTCTCCTCCAGTCTTGCCTCCTCCAACCACCGGGAGAGCTGACCCCACAACTCAAGCGGAGACTGGGGGAAGGGCTCACACATCCTGGGCAGGATAGGCTGGGTGCTGCCAAGTAGTTCATTCTACTCCCCAGGGTCAGGTGATGGTGCCCATTCTCCAGGTGAGAACATCAAGGCTCAGAAAGGACAGGATCTGCCCAGAGTCATCACACTGCTGCTAAGTAGAGGAGTCGGATTTACGGTCCAGGCATCCAGTGCTGTCCTCTTGGGGTGTCTGTTGGAGCCTCTGATAAACAAGCACCCCCTGCTCCTTCTGAACCAGGAATGGGAGGTGGGTAGGGAGCTTGGAACCTTTGAGCTACCAATGTAGCACATATGCAAAACATCACCCCAACTTTCTGGCCCACTTCAAACTCTAATGTGGAATGTAGACCCTTCTCAAAGATGCTGAGTTCCTGACCTGACTCATGGAGGGCGCAGGACCAGTGACCAGTAAGCCCTCAGGTGCCTTATAGTATGGGATCCTCTGGTTAGCCCTGGGAGGCAGGCACTATGATTTATTCCCATTTTACAGATGAGAAAACTGAGGCTCAGAGGCAAATGACTTCATAAGTTTACACTGGTAGGAAGGATGGACACCAGAATTTGAGCCCTGATCTTTCTGGCTCCAGAGCTAGAGCTGCCCCATCTTCAAGACATCGGGTAAGCCCCTGCCTCGGGAATACACACTTCCTAGGAGCTGGAGGCACCCACTCTGAACGGATGATGGGGGGCTAGATGGTGGTCAGGTGTCTTACATGCCGTCTCTCTGGGGTCACACATACCCCGCCTAGTGCAGCAGCTTCTTGTTTACCATTGCCTACATGTTTTCCCCTCAGCTCCCTCACGTGATCCCTGGACACTCCTGAAAGCCAGCAGGCCTGGAGTGACTAAGCCCATTTTGCAGAAGGAGCAAGTAGTGGGGAGGTGACATGCCCAAGGTCACACAGTGAGTGAATGGCAGGGGAAGGCGAGCAGATGGTGAGACTGACCACGGATCGTGCCCACTGGCCACGGGCAGGGCAGACACCTCTCTCTGGCTGAGCTGAGCTGACTCAAGTGCTACAGAGCTCGGCTAAGGCTGCCGAGCCGGGGAAGGAAGGCAGGTGAGCTGCCCCCCTCCTCTGAGGCTGCCCTGCGACCGCTCAGGTCCCGGTGTCCGGCCTTCCAAGCCTCCTCCCTCCCCCCACCTTCCTGTAGAAAACTCCCCCCACCCCTTCAGATGTGCTCTCGGTGATAACGGGAGTGGATGTGCAAACCTGGGGAGACAAACAGGCAACGCAATCCGTTCAGAGACAAATGGACGTGTTGCTGATGTGACTTGCGTGTGTCAAACGGCAATGGCATATCACATGAGTGCTGGAGAGTGCTGACCCCCCAGGACACGGATGTGCACACGTTCAAAAGCAGGTACAAACAGGGGCACAAGACAGGATGCCCAAGCTGGACATACGTCCGGGAAACCCAGGACACACAAACCAATCCAAGTCCAGAGCTCATGCGTGCAAACGTCCACAGACACAGGGACACACACTCACTGCTGCTGACTGGATATGCACTCATTGCCACTTACTGTACACACACTAATCACTGCTTACCGTATACACACTCACTGCCGCTTACTGTACACACATTCACTGCCACTTACGGACATAAGCAAGATAAACACAGACATCCCTAGAGATAACAACAAACACGGACCCACTCAGAGAAGAAATGCAACTAGAAATAGACGGAGAACACGTGCACACACAGACCAGTGAACACAAACATGCAAATGGATTCCTGCAGACATACATTTCAACAAAGTCCACCACTTGCCCACGTGTGTACATGGAAACTCAAGCACCCATGCCAACAGGAGCTTAGAATCACACACCAGTGTGCTTGTGTGTGTGTGCACGTATACACACACACACACACACACACACACACACACACCATGCACGTGCGCATGCGCACTGTTGATCCTCGTCTCATTTAGCAAAACCTCCCTGAGAACTCCATTTTCTCAAAGTGGGGCGTTCACCCCAGGAAAGTCCCAAAGACACCCTGAAACATGGTCACGTCTCCATCCACCGTCTCTGGGGATGGGACATAACCTTTCCATCTCTCTGGACCTCAGCCCAAGGGGTTCAAGCAGGGATCCCGTTGGGCCCAATGACCGGGGCTGGACGCCGAGAGGACGCTCACCATGAAGTCCCCGCTCCCGGTGACACGCTGCACGGCGACGGCTTCGGTCACAGGGACTGCGAGGGCCTGGCAGGAACACCCGGGGCCTGCTTTTGCTGCAGACTGGCCCTGGCAGACCCCCCCGCCACCCTGAAGGCTTCTGGTCACTGTACCTGGGCACATCGACTTCACCTGGTAACGCTGAGCTCTCACCTACAGGAGCACCGTGCTCACCCACCACTCTCCCCCCAGCCCCAAACCCAGTGCGGCAGACTCGCTCCGGTACCTGGGTACACCTGCCCCCACCTACCATTGCCCATCGTCAACACCTGCACGTTCTCAAACTCCAGGGTGGTGTAGGCTGGGTCCAGCGCGGCACTGTAGTCGGCCATGTCCATGTCGACAAGGGTTTTGGAGAGGCGCATCCTCCCTCTCCCCGCCTCGGCCACCTGCCCTGCCCAGGATGCCCACCCCGAAGGCTCCGGGCCGAGCCCCGGCCTCCGCCCTCCGCCCTCCCACCGCCTCCTCCCAGGCGCCCTCTCTGCCTTCCTGCGTTTCAAACCGTCCTCTGGGAGGGTCTGCCGGGAGTCCGGGCCTAGCCTCTGCGCAGGGGTGGAGGCTCTGCTGGGGAGGGGTGGGGGTTAATGGTTAATCAGCTCCCCCCTTGATGGACCGGCTGGGCGGGGCCCCGGGGATTTGGCTGTCTGTTAGTTTCTGGCTGACACTGGGGTGCTCTTACAACAGATGGGGGGCCCTAACGCCCCAATACCGTATTACCAGTCCTGTGAGACGACAGACACACGCTGCCTCTCCAGCACTCACTGGACCCTGACTCAGCCACTCTCCGAGTCACTGTCACCCCGAGTCATGCTGATATTGACACGCGCCCCCAGACACTGACAACCCACCTCCAAGACGCCCTAACTCAGGGACTTCCCAAATCATTGACTCCGACCCTCAGTGCTCCTGCAGAGAAAACGCCGCCTCATGCTCGTGAATCAGAAGCGTGGTCCCAGGCCCCACATACCAGTCTTCTAGATCCTCGTTCTAGGAGGTCCCTTCCGGTTTCCTGCCTTCCCTGGGGGCAGGAAGGACTGAGAGGACCAGACCCCTGTCTAGGTCCCCTCCCCTGCTCCCCGGGACCCCACTCCGGGCACCACCAGCCCCGCAGTGCCCAGGTGCTCAGGCCCAGACTCTATCACCTCTTTCCTTGTCACCTCCTCCAGCTGCCCCCCGCCCCCGCCCCCTGCCTCCCCTAACCCCCAGGGAAGAAGGGAGGCTTATAGCCCCTTAGACCCGGATTAACGTTCAGGCGCCTACCACCTACTAATCTTGACTCTGGGTAAATGATTCTCCTCTCTGAGCCTCAGTTTCCTCTTGCAGGAAAATGCACAATCAACTTCAAAGGGTGGTCTGAGTATTAAATGAGTTGGCGTTAGGAAAACACCAAACAAGCATCCATTTCCCTCCACCCCCACCCTCTTGGCCTCCCTTTCATATCTCCCCTGTTTCTCTCCTCTCTCCAGAGTGGGCTTCGTGGGCACCCACCCAAGCAGTGCACTCTTGGGCAGAGTACCGCCACTCTCAGGCTCCTTAACAAGGGGCCTGCATTTTTGTTAGGGACTGGGCCCTGCTGATCTTGTGGCCTTCAACTCATGGCTCACGCTTGTCTTCTCACCCCCTCCAGCCCTCACTGCCCGCTACACAGACACGGGCAAGAGCTCCCGATCTAGCTGGGGAAATAAGGTCTCAAGGTAGAGGTGGAAAGTGTAGGTCTGGGGAGAAGGACCTACGATTCTGGAGGCCTGGGAGCTTGTCCTCCTTTATTGGCGGGAAGGGCCAGGCAGAGGAATTTGGTAATAAGGGCAAGGGTGGGTGAATTAGTGAAAGAGGGCATTAATGAGTGAGTGGGTGGGTGAATTAATGAAGGAGTGAATTAACGAGTGGGTGAGGGACTTCCCTGGTGGTCCAGTGGTTAAAATCCACCTTGCAAAGCAGGAGACTCGGGCTCAAGCCCTGGTCGGGAAACTAGACCCCACATGCTTTGAAGCAACTAAGCCTGCACCTCAACTACTAAACCTGAGTGCCTCAACTAGAGTCCATGCACCATAACAAAAGACCCTGCGTGATGCAGGTAAGACCCGATGCAGCTAAGTCAATAAATATTTTAAAAAAAAGAGTGGGTGAATTACAGACAGGGTGTGTTAATACGTGAATGAGTGAATTGATGAGTGGGTGAATTACTGAAAGACTGAAATGAATCAGTGAGTGAAATGGTGGATTAGTGAGCAAAGGACTGAATGAGTGAAACGGTGAGTGAATTAATGAATGGGCACATCGGAGGGAGAGGCGGCTTGTGCTTGAGGGGCGTGTGGAAGCCTCCTCCTCACACTCTTCCAACTATTAGAAGCCCTTTCTCCGGCCTGTGTAGCCTTGTTCTCCTCCCTCCATCTTCCCCCTGAAGCTTAGATAATTAGGGTGGGAAGTTGGGGGCAGCCATTGTTCTGGAGAAGAGAGGCTGGATTTGGCATTAGGAGACCAAGTTTAGGGCCTTCCCTGGTGCCTCAGATGGTAAAGAATCTGCCTGCCATGCAGGAGACCTGGGTTCGATCCCTGCGTGGGGAAGGTCCCCTGGAGAAGGGAATGGCAACCCACGCCAGTATTCTTGCCTGGAGAATCCCACTGATGGCAGAACCTGGTAATTTACGAACTAGCTCTGTCACTATTTGGATAACTTTGTTTAAATCACGTCTCTCTAAGGGCCTCAACTTTCCCATCTGTAAAGTGGGGTGAAGATGCTGGCCCAGTTGTTTGTTGATAAGTACAAGACCTTGAGGGAGGGAAGGAGGGACAGAGATTCCATAAGGGCCGATGGAAAAGACTTCAGCTCCTGGTGGATTCCTCCCATGTTCCTCCAAGGACGTCTGAGCCTGGTTCCAAGAGCTTTGGGCAGGAGACCCAACTAAGGGATAAACATAGAGGAGAAGGAGGGACAGTCCTAGGAGGGGTTACCTAGGGCTGCCTCTGGGTCTTGTCACCTGTCTGACACCTGTGACAGGCCACACACACTTACTCCTCTCACAAACCGACACATAGGACGTCTCATCCAGTCTAAGGGGAGCAGTTCCCTATTTCCAAAAGTGGGCTGGGATCGCTGGAATGTCAAAGTTTAATCCATAATAAAAATAACAAATCTTTGATCTCGGTAGACAGCATCTTAGATTAAATAAAGTCTATGATCAATAGAGACAGCCATGCCACATGCATGTCTGTTACCGGGTGGGCAGCCTGTACACCGTAAGTTACTCCACACACAGGGACACAGGTGTTTTACCAAACACACAACACAGGTGATCCACTGCCTATGAGGTACATTCCAGAAAACTATTTCATACCCCATCCATGTCCCACCAATCACGACCTACCGCATAAGTAAATCTACCCACCCGTAAACTGGAACTTGCGTAATCTATTACATACACCACTCACCCCAGCCTTGAAAAGGTGAAAGTGAAAGTCACTCAGTCGTGTCTGAGTCTTTGAGACCCCATGGACTATACAGCCCATGGAATTCTCCAGGCCAGAATACTGGAGTGGGTAGCCATTCCCTTCTCCAGGAGATCTTCCCAAACCAGGGATTGAACCCAGGTCTCCCGCATTGCAGGCAGATTCTTTACTAGCTGAGCCAGCAGGGAAGCCCAAGAATACGGGAGTGGGTAGCCTATCCCTTCTCCAGGGTAACTCCTCAACCCAGAAATCGAACCGGGGTCTCCTGCATTGCAGGTAGATTCTTACCAGCTGAGCTACCAGGGAAGCCCATCCTCAGCTGATCCCAAACAGTATCTTCTAGATACACATCCCTCATATAAACAACTGGCCACCTCTAAGATCTACCAACTTTGTGGTCTCTGGCAAGTCATTATTTCCAAGCCTCAGTTTCTCCTTCTGTAAAATGAGCCAAACTTGAAATTTGTTGTGAAGATGAGATGGGATAAAACTATAAAGTTCTTAGCCCTTTCCCCACCCCCACCCCCATCCCACCCCTAAAGGATAAACCGTGGACCTTGAAATCAGAAAGAGCTGGGTCAAAAGTCAGGCACTGCCGCAGCTAAAGAGTCCGCATGCCGCAACGAAGATCGAAGAGCCCACGTGCCGCCGCGGAGACTGGGCACAGTCAAATAAAAACAAAAACAAAACCCTCAGGCCCTGCCAACTGCCCAAACTGCGACCTCGGGCTCCAGCTTTCTCAACCTTACTTTTGGCACCAGAGGGCTTGTACCTATTCCCCGGGGGATGGTGTGGGTATGAAATGACCGAGTGTAGGCACACAGCGAATAGCAGAGACTGCTGGGACTGATTCCTTGACCTTGGCTACAGAGTCAGCTGGAATAGGGACCCCCACACAGGAGAACTCCAGGGACAGCTGGCCCAGCCCTGAGCAAACCCTGGCCTCTTTGCCATCAACTCTGCAGCCTTTCTTTATTTCGGCACCGCCCCCCCCCCACCAAGCTCAACATGTCCCAGATCCCAGGGGAAAACAGGCCTCAGAGCTCACTTGGCAAAGGTCCCACTCCTTCTTGTCATAGATGGAGAAGCAGGAGCCTCAGGAAGGAGAAGCAGGGCATTTTGTGAGCAGTGCCCCGGGCAGCCAGGGGTTGGGGAGGAGGGGTGGTGGGCAGGCTGCTCAAGACAATGTTGCGGACAGAAGTTAAGGGAGCTGCCATTCTGGACCACAGCATTTTTCTTTTCAATGACAATAATGTTTCCAGGAAGATTCCACGCTAGGCCTGGTGCTAAGACCCTTCCACTCTTCTCGGCTGATCTGTCCCACTTTGTAGTGGACACAACTGAGGCTCAAAGAGGTGAAGCCTCTTGCCCAAGGCCAACCTGATGTAAAGAGGAGGGGCTGTAACTGGAACCCCAGTCTGACTCCAGAGCTTGAGGGCTTCACCTACTCCTTGCTCCCTCCCAGAAAGAATCTCGAACTTCTGAGCGCTGGAGGCTAGTGGTCCCATCGTCACGTTACTGCTGGAGCACTCGGGGGTCTGCGAAGCCGAGGAGCCTGTCCTGGTGCACACGCCAGTTCAGAGGCATCCCACGGCCACCAGGCATCTTCACGGCCCCTGGGTGCTCACGCCCCCACCGTCTCCAGCCTCTCCTCCCCCACCCATCACCCAGGGAGCGGTGCAGGGAACCAGGGACTTATCAAGACAGAGAACAAAAGTCGTGGGGGAAAGAAGCCAAGAGCCATCTCCACTCTGGGGTAGGGCCCTTCAGTCTCGCCCCTTTGAAATTTCAAATTCCAGTTTGTGGACAAAGTCCTAACTTTCTCACAATATAGGTCCCCAAACACTGACCAAACTCCAGTCTGGGCAGCCAGCAGGGCCCAGTGTGGCCTTTCGGCTTCCTTTGGCAGCTCTCGAGGCCTCGGGGCACCAACCGGGGTCTGTCAGGTCATGCCTGCAGCCCTAGCCCACCCCACAGGGACCCATGCCTCCCACCTGAGAGGACAGCCCTCTTCCTGGAGCTGGGATCTGTCACTGGCTGGTACCAACAGCAGATACCAGGTAGGCCCCCTCCCTGTTCCTGGCTTCTTTTCTCCCCCTCATACTCCCTAAAACCACAGCTCATCCCACTCTCCTTGTCCTGAGCACAGGCCATGTTGGTTTAACCCAGTCACAGAACTTCAAGACTGGACAGGGTGTCGCAGCCAACCCACCCATTTGGCAGATGGAGAAACTGAGGCCCCCAGGGGAGTGGCAGCCGTTGAACAGACCCAGGGCCCCTCACTGAGCCCTGAGGATGGAGGACACATGCTGAAGATCATGCAGAGGCAGCGGGGTTGGGGCTGGGGGGAGCTCGGTCTTAACAAGACCACAAGCCCCACAAGGAGCCCTTTGCTTCACTCCAGGGTCCTGGCAGTGCCTCCTACAGACCCCAGAGGGTGGGAGGTCTGATCCCTCAAGGACTGATGGCCACTTGCTGGGATGCCCTGGAAGTACTGGGTGGGCAGAAAAGTTCGTTTGGGTTTTTCTGTCAGATGTTATGAAAAAACCCAAATGAACTTTTTGGTCAACTCAATATTTCCGAGAGGAAGAGGAGGAAGCTGAGGGCTGAAGGCCAGTGGGCTTGGAAGGAAACATTTATGTGGTTAACTGATAACTAAGCCCCATCCTTGGGCCCCTGGAAGCCTCCTTCCTCCTTCTCCTCAGCATGATTAAGACCAACTTACCTACTCGCTAATCATTGCTGAGCCTGTTGATTTTGCCTTAAAAAATTAACTGGGCATGAGTTTGCGGTTTGCCTCACCCCTAACCCTGCAAAGCAAAAGGCCTGGGTGGGCAGGAGGACGCTGGGTTATGCAAGAGGCCATCAGCCTCCCCACGCACAGCCAGAGCCACCTCTGCTGCTCTCCAAAGGGGAGGTTTTGCTCAAGAGTCAACAGTCTGCTTGTTTCCCCTGCTCTGGGTCCTGAGCAAATTTGCTGTGTTACCAAACAGAGATAAAAGCAGCTGGAGGGGGCAAGGTGGGGGGGAGAGTTTTCCAAACAGGGATGCGAAGCGGTGGCTTTGAGCTGCGATTCTGGAATCCTGCGGTGTCAGAGCCAAGGGAGCCCTTCGGAGGATGCGGCCTGGGGTCTTTCAGATGGGTTCTGAGGTCCTGGGAGCCAAGGGAGTCTATGCCCAGGCCCTACTTCACCCCGTGTCTGCCTAGTCTGCCTACGAACACTGGTCCTTAATATTTCATTTCAAAGTGGAGCCAGCTGTGAATAATGAGAATCAGAAAGCCACCAGTTCAGCCTCATCTTACAGATGAGGAGATGGAGGCCGAGTGGGGAAGTGACTTGTCCAGGAATATAAAGTCATCCAGGGTCTCCAGCTAGGCTAGAGCAGGCAAGAGCTCTCTCTGGTACTCAGGGATGTATCCTGGATGTTAGCGAACAAAATGGCACTGAAAGGCCCTTCTTCGCTGTTTACCCTCCCTCCCAGGGCTGGCTGTAAGCACAGTGGTGCCTGAGAGCCACTGGGAGGTCTGAGTCAGGGAGGAAGGGTGGGGATGAGGGTGTCACCTGGCCTAGAGTCCTGTGGGCCCTCTGAGAAGCAGTCATGAGCTGCAAACCAGAGGCTCAAAGTTATACCCCATGCCAGCCACATCCTCTCTCTGAAGGATTCGGGCCATAGAAATAGATGCAGAGCCCTGCCCTGACTCTCTTGACCTCTCTGGGTCTCAGTTTTCTCATCTGTAAATTGGGAACAATGGTATCTAACTCACAAGGTTGTAGTGAGGATGAAATGGAGTGGGATCTACTCTATGACAACCATGGTCAACATTTACAAAGCTGTTTTGAGGGCGTTTCACGTATTAACAGGCTTCCCAGGTGGCTCTAGTGGTAAAGAATCTGCCTGCCAATGTAGAAGACATAAGAGACATGGGTTCAGTCCCTGAGTTGGAAAGATCCCCTGAAGGAGGACATGGCAACCCACTCCAGTGTTCTTGTCTGGAGAATCCCATGGATAAAGAAGCATGGCTGGCTGCAGTCCATAAGGTCACACTGAATTGGACACAACCAAAGCAACTTAGCACACACACATGTACGTATTAACTCATCAATCCTCATAACCACTCTGCAATGTAAAGCCAAGTTTTTAATCACCATCTTATAGACCCAGGGTACAGAGAGATTGAATCATATGCCAGAGTTCACACAGCTTCTAAGAAGCTGGGATTCCAACCTAAGCAGTCTGGCTCCAGAGTCTGTTCTCCTAATCTCCAAGCCACCCTGCCCTTCCAGGGCTGGCACACGGTAAATGCTCAATGAAAAGTGGCCAGTGTGATGATAAAATAAGCTCCATCCCAAGGCACATGTGGGCTGTGTGTATGGATTGTGAGGACTGGAAGGAGGCAGAAAGAAGACCTATCTCTGGGCTAGAGTAGTCAGAGAGGGCTTCCTGGAGGAGGTGGCATCCTAAGCAGAGGAAACTTCCAGAATTGGAGAACATGGTGGGTGAGGGTGAAAGGGCATGGAAGCCACTCTGGTTGGAGAGCAGGGCATTATGGGAGATTCTGTCTGCAAGGCTCAAGAGGTAGTATAGAGAGTGTGGTCTAGAGAATGATCAGGAAGGAAGCCAGGAGGACTTGGGTCTGTGTGGGCGGGGCCTCCCTGCAGGCTGCCTTCTGGCAGGTGGCTTGTGACTTCTGAGCTGAGGCTGTTTCTGTCCTGTGTACCTTCCTCCCTCCTGGGTATGAATTCCTGACTTTATATGCAGAAGTGACTTTGGGAGTTGCATGGGGCCTGCCCAGCTCTTGATGGGTCTGAAGGGTGCAGGTCCTGGTATTCAGGTGAGGGATGAACTCTCATCCCAGGAACCATGCTTGGTCTCCTCCATCCTTGTTCTGAAGGGCTACAGGGATCTGCCTGGAGGCAACTGAGTTGAAGTGTTTGGGACCCCGAGACTCAGGCCACAGTTGCTGTGTACAGTTGCACAGGTTGCTCACTGCACAAAGGTTCTCTGGGTAAGGGAGCAAGTGGAGGTGGAAATCCAACCATGTTCCACTTACCAAGCCAGCTGCCCGTGGAGATCTGTCTGCCCAGGGGTGGCGCACCACTCACTCATTTTCAAAAAATCTCCATGTGAGCCCTGCTGTAGTTCTGTTTCCAGCTACTATGTGACCTTGAGCAAGGTCATTTCCCTCCTGGCCCTCGGTTTCCCATTTGAAAAGCTGTCTAGCATAAAGCAGAGATTCAACCCTGATGGTGAATTAGAATCACCTGGAACCTTTAAAGAATACTGATGCCCAGATCCTGTCACAGTCCAGTGATCGAATCTAGGGGTGAGTGGGTGCTGGCTCTGAGTATTTTTTAAAGTCCCCAGGTGATCCTGATATGCAGCCAAGATTGACACCCATCGTAGGAGGGCTTAAAATTCTGGAGCTGGAAAAGCCTAGATGTGTATCCAAGCTCTACAACCTCCTGGTTGCAACTGCAATGAGGCTCCATTTCCCCATCTGTAGAATGGGAACATGATAGCTTCCTCATAAAGTCAGAATACCAATTCAACGAGATGCTATTCAGACAGTGCTTGTCACTGTGGAGGGCCTGTAGGGAGCTCCTGATTCTTGGTATTGATGACTATTAATTTGCTATTGGCAAAATGAAATTGGCTTAAAATCAAGGGCCTTTCTAGGTCGAGGATTCAGAGACTCAGGGTCTGGTTCTAGTTCATGGGTCTTCATGTTGTCAATAATATGACATTAGCCAAAATGTTACTGAAGTATGAGCGATTGATCTTACGGTTTGATATTTTCCCCAATCTGCTTAAGAAAAAGTAAATTTCTTTTTTAATTGGTACTACGTTCACATGACTCAAAAATCAAAACAAAATAAAAGGTGCAGGGACTTCTCTGGTGGTCCAGTGGCTAAGACACTTTGCTCCCAAAGCAGAGGGTCCAGGTTCAATCCTTAGTGGGAGAACTAGACTCCCACATGCTACAACTAAGATCCAGTACAGCCAGATAAATAAATAAATACATAATTTTATTTAAAGGTGCACTTGAGGAAACTAGAGTCCACCCCTGCCTCCTGTCCACGGCTAACATATAAGATCATGTGACATCACCTCCCACCTCTTAAACTGTTCTGCATCTCACTTTGTTCATTTACCAGTATAACCTGGAGATTTTCCCATAGCAAATGAGAACGAGCTTTGAGGACGGAAGGGTTGTTGCCCCCTTTCACAGGTGAGGAAACTGAGGCTCACAATGCTGAGTCAAGAGCATTTGACCTATGGCTACTTGGCTCCAGAGTCAGTGTTTGCTTTCCTGCCCCAGTGTGGCCTTCCAGGAAGCCTGGCCCAGACAGCTTTGGAGCCAGGCCTAAATTTCTCCAACCCAGGCCTGGCAAGAGGAGATGGGATAAGGACGGGTTCTCACGGCCCCCCACCTTGTCCAGGTCCTAAAGTCACAGAGGGGCTGGAGTGTGGGACAAAAAACGTCCAAGGTCATCCAGATAGTGACCCAGTGCGCAGATGCCCCCTGCACGGGACAGTTCGGGCCTGGTGGCCATGCCCTCCAGTGGAGTGGAGCCTGCCAGGGACATTCTGGCAACCTCAGACTGCAGGCGCTGGGGGAGGCAGGAGGAGGGGGGCAGGTGGGGAGGGAAGGGAAGCCCGGCTGATGGGACAGGCCCAGGGGAGAGGAGGCTGAGGGGACGTCATGCCTAGAGGTCAGGAAGCAGGATCTGGGATTCACGGTAGAGGGGGCAATGACATTTGAACCAAATGTTTTCTGCTCAGGCAACCCCAGGGCTCCCTCTGGATTCCTGACCTGCTTCAGTTCACTGACTGCCTGACTTTGGACAAGTTACTTTCCTATTCTGTGCCTCAGTTTCCCTAAAGCAAAATGAAGCAGATTAGGAAGCTGGTCTTCAGGTAGCCTTAAAACACCCCTAAAAGACTCTGTGAGGTGGACTTCCTTTAGTGATCCAGTGGCTAAGACTCTGGGCTTCCACGGCAGGAGCTGTGGGTTCAATCCCTGGAGAGGATCCACATACCTCGAGGTGCAGCCAAAAAATAAAATGAAAAATAAGGACTGTAAACTGCAAGGTATTAAAAAAAATAAAAAAGACCCTGTGAGGCTCCCCTTGCCTTGTTGAAGGAATTTGAATCTTGCCTTGATCAGAATAGGGTCTGCCTGTCAAGGCTCTGGGCCTTCCTGGGTTGGGGGCTGAGGTGACAGCATCTCTACCCTGCTCCAAAATCTATACTCCTCCCCTTGGCCCTGTGTCTGTCTCCCACCACCTCAGCCTCCTCTGCAGGTAGATGTGGAGTCAGGATCATACCTGAGGGGTCCCGGGGGAAGCCCTGGCCCCAGTCTGACATCCTCCTCCTGGTGTTATGGGGTCGCACACAGCAGGCAACCTCTTCATCCTTAAGGGAGCTCCCGCAGCCACTCTGGCACTCAAGACCCTGTGAGGGCCGCCGGGCAGAGTTAATCTCTTAATACTGGTCACAATGAGATTTCAGGGATGGATGGAGGCAGTCTCCATGGAAACTGCAGACCAGCCTGGGACCCATGCAAGGAATTAGCCAAGGGCTCAGTAAGGGATTCCTAGAGACTCAACCCAAACAGAAACGGGAGACACAGCGGCCTGAACGCCCTTGTCCCACTCCATACCCCTCGCTGTACTATCTCAGTGCTCTCCGGTTAAACTGGATGGAGCCACCTTCACAGGGAGAGCCCTGTCACCTTTCTGGGCCTCAGCTTCTTCATTCTCCAGTTGGACTTATAATCCTTAACCCTGAACCTTTTCTAGAAGAGTCAGGCTTCAGAATCTGTCAGAGCTGAGCTTGAAGCTAGGCATTTCCCACTCAGACTATAAACCCAGACTAGGCATTTCCCCTCTCCTAGCCTCAGTTTCCTCATCTATATAATAGGTACAATCACTGTGGTACCTGACTAGTGGGTACTGATGCTCAGTAACTGAGTCTCCTTCTTACCTCTTTCTGACTGCTCCTTCCACACTGCACTTCTGCCCTCCACTCCAGCCACTGCAGCTTTCAGAACCCCACAGCCCCTGACTTATCTCTGGCCTTTGCACACATCACACCTCCGCCTGGAGCAGCTGTCACACCACTCTCTTCACCTCCTCATCCTCCAAGTCCCACCTAGGTCATCTTCCTCCAGGCAGTCCTGCTGGCTTAGACAAGTCAGGGCTCCCCTTGGTGCTCCCACAGCCCCTATTACTTTATATCATCACAGCTCAATCACATGGTGGTTACTGTTTATTTGTCTGCCTCCTCCACTGGACTATGTCTCATTTTGCCCTTATAAGTCCCAGAACCCAGCTGGCAGTTAATATAATGGGTTGGATGAATAGATGAGTGAATGAAGAAATTTGCCCATCCAATCATTTGACATTTATTCAGCACACTCTATATGCACTATCGTGGGTGCTAGAGGTGACACAGGGAACAGTTAAGATCCCTCCCCGACAGGGCTTCTGAATTAACAAGTAAAAACACAGGAGGCCCAATTAAATTTGAATTTCAGATAAACAGTGAATAACTCGTTTAGTACAAGTATGTACCAACTAACACAGGGGACATATTTATATATATATTCATACTTTAAAACTTCAGTTGTTTTATCCTCCATTTCAAACATAACTGTGCCTTCTACATTGGATCTGGCCACCTTATTTTCTCCCTCATGGAACTTACATCCTGGTGGGGAGGTGCGGTGGAGACAGAAGGAAGTAAATGAAAGAGAATTTCAAACATGAGTTGAGTGCGGTGAAGACAATGAAACAGCACAGTGTGGATAGCACCTGGGGATGGTAGGAGCCTTCTGTGTATTGGGTGATCGCCAAGCTAGTGACCTTGACCTTCAAGGGACAAGTCTAAGCTCCAGTGAAAGGCTACCTAGGAAAAGCCTTCCGAGGGTCATAAAGGGAGTGGAGGCTGTTAAACTTGAGAGAAGGGCTCTGAGGCGAGCTAACAGCGCAGCCGGGGCTCACCTGACAGACTCAATTCTGCAATTTGGATCTGGGCCCTCACAAACCTTCGCGAACCCGCAGCCCTACCCCTTCGGCCAGTCAAAGTCCTCTGCGGGGCTAAGAGACAGGGGAAGGGGCCAAAGGGCCGTACAGAGAAGCGCGGCCACCTGGGCCGGAGCGGGGAGCCCCGACGCCATCCTCCCACCTCCGCCCCCGATGGCCCCCGGGGCGCAGGGTAGAACCTGCGCGGCGCTGAGCCCGGGGGCTTCGGGGAGGAAGCCGCCTAGACGCTCCGCAGCGCCGCGCTTGGCGTGTCCCGGGCTCCCCCTAGTGGTCAACGCAGGAACTGGCTAACAGAAACTTCAAACAACGCACGGGCTTCACCAATCACAGCCGACGTCGCACTACAATCCCACCAATCACAGGCCCAGAAGGACTAGGACTCGCCAAACTCGGCGAAAGACAGCTGGACCCAATCCTCTGGGGTTCTATTTACGAGGCAAGCAAACTTTCCTCCACTCACACACCAGCACGTGGTCACTGCACCAATCAGGACGCAGTATTTAAAAACTGGTTCCCTAAGGCCGGTTTCGCGCTCTAATCCATTACACCGTTCGCCTAATTTGTATTCCCAATATCCGGTCCCAACAGGCAAGCGCCTTTAATGAGGGTCCTAGACTTTGTGGAGGCTCTATGTGGAAGGCCATATTTGCTTTCAGGGTCGTTTCTTTATCTTAATATCTAATGATAACATATCATTAAGTATCCTCCCCCGTTATAAAAATTAATGTGTGGAGAGTGAGAAAAGCTTGACCTTTGGAGTTAAATACACCTGAATTGGATGTTTCCTGGCTTTGTGAAGTAGGTCAATTCACTTTCCCTTCCTCAATCTTTAAAAAATAACAATAACAATACCTTCGTTAATTGTCATTGTCCATCACTCCCCACCTCAGTATTCAAGTCAAAATCCTCCCATCCCTACATCAACTCATGAGAAAATCCAGTTCTTGCCACCTCCAACGGTTTCTCAAATTTTTATTGTTTTCTCATCTCCACCACAGTCAACCTTGTCCCCACAACAGTCACCTGGAAAGTGTGGAAGGGAGGGAGCTCCCTTAGCAACAAGTAACATGACAAAGCTCCAGTGGTTTTACTTGGCTGCAGCAGCCCAAACCTCTAACCCGGTCTCATGTGCCATTCGTCAATCTATAGTGCTCTGGTGAAATGAGCTAAGAAGCCCTCTGTATACACCGACCATACACAAACGATTGTGTTTGACTTCAATTTTAATAGAAACACAACATTTTCCTAAGGTGGGACAGGTTAAGAAAACCAATAATTGACGATCCAAAGGAGTTCTGGATTGTGACTTCCCTGTGGTTCAGTGGTTAAGACTCTGCACTTCCACTGCAGGGAGGCACATTGGATCCCTGGTGTGGGAACTAAGATCCTCAAGAGAATGCTGGGTGGTGCAGTCAACACCCCACTCCCACAAACAAAAAGAAAGCAAACAAAACCAAAAAAGTTCTGGGCTGACTTGGGGAAGAGGAGAGGGGCAGTGTATCAGAGTGGTCAAGGCTACTGCTTTTGAAATATTAATGGTTCTGTTTTCATAACTGTTCTACCCTGTGAAAATAAGTTCTTCAAACCTTATTTGTTTCATCTGTGAAAAAGGAATCATTAAGAGGACGTCTTCAAGATGGCTTTGTGGAATAAATGTGATAAACCACATAAACCCAGTACATGGTTGCCCACCACGCTACTGTGTTATTTACTGAATACAAAGTACTTTCCTTTGGAAAAGGATGCTCACTGTTCTTAGAGCTCCACAAGACAGGTTAGGACCAAAAGATGGATCATACAGGAAGGAAGATTTGTGGTTAAAATGAAGAACATTTTTCTACTGGATACAATGGCACCACCTGGGGAAAAGTTGCTTCATTAAGTAGTGAGTGATCTGTCACTAGAAGTGACAAACCCAAGCTAAATGACCGTCAGGGAGGATGGTGAGGATGGTGAGGATTCTTCCAATGGATCAAAGGTTGAATCCAAGTAGCATTTCCCAGGTGCAAAAGCCTTAAACTGTGATCAAAACCAAATTCATGTTGGAAAAACTGGATATTCACATGTGAAAAAAATAAACCTGGACCCTAGTTTACATATATAAAAGAATTAACACAAAATGGGTTAAAGACTTAAGTGTAAGAGTTAAAATGGTAAAACTTCTAGAAGAAAACAGGAAGAAATATTCATGATGTTGGATTTAGCAATGATTTCTTGGAGATAACACCAAAAGCACAGGTAACAAAAGAAAAAATAGATAAACTGAACTGCATTGAAATGAAGAATTTTGTGTGCCAAAGGACATTATTAAGAAAGTGAAAAGGCAACCCATGAAATGAAGGAAAATATTTGTAAATCCTGTCTGATAAGTGGTTAATATTCAGAATATATAAAGAATTCCTATAGTGCAACAACAAAACTTGATTTTAAAATACGCAAAGGATTTAAATAGACATTATTCCAAAACATACAAATGACCAAGAAGCATATGAAAGTATGCTCAACATCACTAATCATTGCTTGCTTGCTTGTTCAGTTGTGTCCAACTCTTTGTGACCCCATGGACTGCAGCCCACCAGGCTTCTCTGTCCATGGGATTATCCAGGCAAGAATACTGGAGTGGGTGGCCATAATGTCCTCCAGGGGATCTTCCCAATTCAGGGACTGAGCCCTCATCTCATCTACAATGCATCTCCTGCATTGTAGAATTCTTTACCTGCTGAGTCATCTGCAAATTCTAATTATTAGTGAAATGCAAATCAAAACTAGAATAAGATACCACTTCACACCTATTAGGATGGATATGAGAAAAAAAAAAGATAATAAGCATTGGTAAGGATGTGGAGAAATTAGAACACTTTCTCACTGCTGGTGAGAAAATAATGCAGCCACTAAAGAAAGCACTATAACAGTTCCTTTAAAAATTAAAAATAGAATTACCGTATGATCCAGCAATACAACTTCTGGGTATATACCCAAAATAATTGAAAGCAAAACCTGGAAGACATTTTTACACCATTTCACGGCAACACTATTCACAATAGGCTTCTCTGGTGGCTCAAATGATAAAGAATCTGCCTGCAATGCAAAAGACCTAGGTTCAATCCCTGCATTGGGAAGATCTGGGAAAGGTGATGGCAACCCACTCCAGTATTCTTGCCTGGAGAATTCTGTGGACAAAGGAGCCTGGAAAGTACAGTCCATGGGGTTGCAAAGAGTTGGACACGACTGAGAAAGGAACACACACACACACACACACAGGCAGAAGCAACACAAGTGTCGATGAAAACCAGAATTTATATATATGGTGGAATATTATTCAGCCTTAAAGATGAAGGAAATTCTGATAAATGCTACAACATGGATGAACCCTGAGAACTCTTCATAAAGTGAAGTAAGCCAAACACAAAAAGACAAGTGCTGCATTACTCCATTTATAAGGGTACTTTGAGTAGTCAACTTCATAGAGTAGAAGAGCAGTTGCTAGGAGTTGGGGGGAGGAAAGTCAGTTCAGTTCAGTTCAGTCACTCAGTGTGTCTGACTATTTTTGATCCCATGGACTGCAGCACGCCAGACCTCCCTGTCCATCACCAACTCCCGGAGCTTGCTCAAACTCATGTCCATTGCATCAGTGATGCCATCCAACCATCTCATCCTTGTCCCCTTCTCCTCCCGCCTTCAATCTTTCCCAGCATCAGGGTCTTTTCCAATGAGTCGGTTCTTCACATCAGGTGGCCCAAGTATTGGAGCTTCAGCTTCAGCATCAGTCCTTCCAGTGAATATTCAGGACTGACTTCCTTTAGGATTGATTGGTTGGATATTGCAGTCCCATGAACTGTAATCTGCCAGGCTCCTCTGTCCATAGGATTCTCCAGGCAAGAATACTGGAGTGGGTTGCCACTTCCTTCTCCAGGGGAACCTCCCAACCCAGGAATTGAACCCAGGTCTCCCATATTGTAGGCAGATGCTTTACCAGCTGAGCTATTCGGGAAGCCACCTGGGAGGGGGCTATGGAGAGTTATTATCTAATGGAGACAGGTTAAAAAATTCAGGAGATGGATGGTGGTAAAGGTTGTATAACAATGTGAATGTACTTGCTGCCTCAAAATTGTACATTTAAAAATGGCCAAAATAGCAAGTTTTATGTTGTAAATATTTTACCACAATTTTTAAAAATTTCTTCAATGTATAAAATATATGTATTTCATCCTGAAAAATTTAGGTTTAATTTCAGGAATGCAAAAATGGCTTAACATTAGAATATTAATAAATCAACAAACTAAAAGAGAAAAAAAGTGATTATCTTAGTAGATGCCAAAAAGCAATTAAGACAATTCAACATTGCGATTAAAAAATGAGCAAAACGTCTAGCTTATTTAGAACAAACTTTAAAAAAAACCAGTAAAACTTACCTACCAAAACCCTAAAGCAGATATACTTAAAAGGGGCAAAGTATCCCTTATAAACGTCAAGAATAAAACAAGGCTGTCCACTGCGGCAGAGGCTGCAAGTTAACTGTCCTGTGTTATACTGTCTCCTTGTCTTGCTTTGTAACATAACCTTCAATTTTCATTTGAATATAGGGATGCCCCCTCAAAAAAACTTATCTCAAACTTTCCTTAAAGTTAGGGGAGATTATGTGAATATGTTCTGGCTGATGAAGTATAATCAGAAATGTAATGTGGGAACTTCCAGTAAAGTTGTGGGGGAAAGAGGCATGTGAAACATGCATTTATTTCTTTTCCTTCTCTGTCTCTTGCTCCATCTTTCTGCCTGTAACATGGCTGTGTGGCTGGATCTCTGGCAGCCATTCTGGACCATGAGGATGAAGACCTCGTGAGGATGGAAGGAACACCGGTTCCTGAGGACTGCTATGGGGAAGAGCCACCATACTAACCTTAAACTGCCTACCTCTGGACTTTCATAACCTGAGGAAAAATCTTCTACTGCTATTTTGTGGCTCAGCTACTCAAAGACAAAGTAAACCCTATTTGAAATACTCTATTTCTATTTGATATTTTACTAGAAGTCCAAGAGATGCAATAAGCAGGAAATTAAAACATCTACTAAGAGAATTTAATACAATTGCTGGATACATTTTCAGTATGTCAAAAGCAGTTGGTTTAAAAAAAAAAAAGCAGTTGGTTTGTATACACTAATATCAACAAGATTCCATTTTTAAAAGTATTTATGATAGCAAGAGCAATAGGATTAATCTAACAAAAGATCTTTATGTATTAAAATTATTGAACTTTATTTAAAAAAATAAAAGCACACATGTATCATGGTCAGAAGGATTTTAAAAAATTAGTAAAGGGAAACCTCATTAAAATGAAGTCAGAAGGCCAGAAGGGGGAGCTCTCATGTACATACTCTTATGCTACAGATCCCAACAGGAAGAGATACACCTTACATTTCTGGAAGGAAGTGACACTCACTACTTTACTATAGGAGGAAGAAAGCTTTTCTCCTTGCCTGGCAACAGTGTAGCCAATGAGAAACTGTCACAACTCAGCCAATGGAAAGCCACTATACTTCCAGTTTCCACTTTCCAAGGGACTATTTAGAAGAGCCCATCCCAACTTCCCCTTCTTCTCTATAGAAGACTTTCTTCTTTGCTTTATGAGACTTCCATGTGATTTGCCATAATTGCATGTCTCAATTGCACTTCTTTGCTGCTCCCAAAGAAACCCATCTTGCTGGTAAAAATAACTGACTAGTTTTATAGGTTAATAGCTTCATTATGCAGAGATGTTGATTCTTCCCAAATTAATCAATAAGTTCAATGTAATTTCAGTTAGAAGGCCAAAAGGACAAAGACCTTTGGCACTGTACTTGGAAAATTGCAAACTCTCAAAATATAGTAGTTGCCTTTATTGAAATCCAGTGGAGACAAATAAGCCATTGGTCTCCAAACTTTGTTCTGTCCTGTTCAGTCTCATCTTAAAATTTATATGAATGAGCAAACAGAATAGACAAGGTCATTTTTTAAAAAACAATTATAATATGAGGAGAGCATGCTCTATGTAGGGGTCCACAACCTCCAGGCCAAAGACCAGTACCTCCTGTCAGATCAGCAGTGGCATTAGATTAGAAATAAAATTCATGATAAATGTAATGCGCTTGAATCATCCTAAAACCATCCCCCCACCCCAAGTCCATGGAAAAATTGTCTTCCATGAAACTGGTCGCTAGTGCCAAAAAGGTTAGGAACTGCTGCTACATAAAGCCAGAGCTTCACTGTCCAATATGATAACCACTAGCCACATGCGGCCACTGAACATTTGAAATCTGGTTAGTTCAAATTGAGATGGGCTGTATGTGTAAAATATGGGTTGTATTTGGAAGACCTAGTACATGAAAGAAGAAAAATACCTCATTAGTTATTTTTGATTGATTAAGATAACTGAAATAATATTTCAGCTATACTGGAGTGAATAAAATATTATTAAATAATTTTAACTATTTCTTTTTTCGACTTCTAATAAAAATCAAGTGTTTTGTTTTAGTATGATTGTAGATTCACGAATCTTTTTTTTCCTCATTGTTTGAAAGTGACTACTAGAGATAAGTGGAACAGTATAGAGAGCCTAGAAATGGGAGCTACGTGTGTTCAAAAATGAAAGACAAAAACAGTGGCATTGTATAACCAACCAGGACCTAATGTATAGCACAGGTAACTCTGCTCAGTATTCTGCAGTAACCTAAATGGGAAAAGAATTTGAAAAAGAATAGATACTGACTTTGTAGGGCAGAAACTAACACAGCATTGTAAAGGGCATCCTCCAATTAAAAAATGAACTTTAAAAAGATACACGATGTATAACTGACTCACCTTGCTGTACATCTGAAAGTAATACACGTTGATAATCAGCTACACTCCACTATAAAATAAAAAAATTTTAATGTAAAACAATTAACGCTTAAAAAAGCAGTGGCATTGCAGAGCAGTCAAGAAAGGGTGTCCAAGTCAATAAATGGTCTGAACCAACTGGTTATCCACATGAAGAAAAATATAATGGCATCTCTATTTCGTATAGCTCACAAAATCAATTCCTAAGGAATAAAGACCTACGTATAAGAAATGAATTTAAAAATTATAGAAAACATGTAGCAGAATATCTTAATGATCTCAAGGCAGTGCAAAAAAACAAAACAGCACACAGCATAAAGGAAAAGGTTAGTAAATGTACTGACTTTATTTAGAATTTAACCAAAATTAACTACAACTGTAAACTTCTGTACAATAAAGATACTCTAAAGAAAGTGAAAAGATGAGCGATAGACAGATTAAAGGTAGTTTCCACTAATACAACTGGAAAGAGCATTTGTATCAAGAATTCATAATCCCTTAAAATAGTTAAGGTAGATAATCCAATAGGAAAATGGGCAAGGGGTAGAAACAGGCACATTCAAATGGCAAAAGGAACTTTTCCTTCTCCAGCTATATGGGAAATGCAAATTCTCATTTTCCATCCATCATCTTTCAGAGTCAAGTGCAGATGAAGATGCAAAGCAACTAAAACTCCTAGCTGCTACGGACCCAGAGTGGTAGTTGGTGGGCAAGACTGACCAGTTTATCAACATCTCATCAAAGTAAAGATGCTCATTGCCTGAAATCCAGAAATTCCAACCCTACACATGATCCTAGAGAAAATTTCACCCACAGATATAAGGATGTTCTTTGTAGCATTGCTTAAAATAGTGAAAAACTGGAAACAACTCCATCATCCAAAACTGGAATAAATATACTTTGGGATGTTCATTCACAGCATTTTCAGTGAGTGCCCTAGTGCTGCCTGTAGATGTATGGGAAGATCCAGAAATAAAAGGAAGTTGCTGAAGGATACATACAACGTTTGAATAACTTTTCCAGATAAGCAAAATAATGCCATATATATGTAGCATTGTAGCCATGTAGAGTAAAAGCATTAAAACTTGTCTATGATACTTCCCTGGTAGGCCAGTGGTTAAGACTGTGCTCCCAATACAGGAGCATGGGTTTGATCCCTTGCCAGGGAACTAAAGAAAGATCCCCGTGTGCCAAGCTGTGTGGCCAAAGTTGAAAAAGAAAAAAGAAAAATCATGCTTAGCAATGATGCACAGCAAAAGTTGACAGGGGTCAACTCTGTCAACAAGCAAGGGCTCAGGGAGGCATATAGGTGGCAGGGGCAGGGGGATTCATATCATTAAAACAATGAAAAAAATGAATCTCATGAAAATATGGCCATGTATGTAGGATTTGACAAAACTGAGTGATGGGTACATCCATGTTCACAGTATTATTCTACTTTTTTGCAATATTAGGAAATATTACAAATTTTTTTAAAGGAGAAAGATAGTGAAAAAAATTAACGATCTTTCAAGGGAATTCCCTGGCAGTCAAGTGGTCAGGATGCTGCGTTCCCATTATAGGGGGCGTGGGTTCAATCCCTGGTTGGAGAACTAAGACCCCATAGGCCATGGGGCACAGCCAAAAAAAAAAAAATTAACTGTCTTTCTATATAGCAGAAACGATCAGTAATGTACTTGTTAAAATCATAATATTTAAAATATTAATATATTTTTTCTTAAATCTAGGAATGTATTAAGCTATAAAATGTCTCTGTGGTGAGACAGAGAGAGCTTTCTAGGTGTTGATGTCTTCAAGGGGGCTCAGTGATGAATTAATGTGAACACAATGAAGGCTTCTCTTGGAATGCCCAAGGCATTCATTGTCCTGTGTTAAGGGCTCTGAGAGGTTCTCTGATACTGAAATTTATACAGCTTTCCAAGCCAGCCCTGGTGGTTCAGACAGTAAAGAATCTGCCTGCAATGCAGGAGACCCAGGTTCGATCCCTGGGCTGGGGAGATCCCCTGAAGAAGGGAATAACTGCCCGCTCCAGCATTCTTGCTTGGAAAATCTCATGGGCAGAGGAAGCTGGCGGGCTACAGTTTGTGGGGGTCGCAAAGAGTTGGACATGATTGAGCGACTAACACTTATGAGCTGGTATATTTTCAAACATCTTAGGATAGAATCCTCCCAATCTGAGTGGTTTCGCCTTGGGAAAGGCTGACCTAGTTACCTCCCAGTTTCCTTCCAATCCTCAGATTCACTGTTCTAGTGTTGCCTCTGCCACTGACTTGCCAAATCACCTTCCATCTTGGGGTCTCTGTTTATTAAAATAGTAAAAGGGTGTGCGAAGTTTAGACTCTAAGATTCCCTTCCTTGTTCCCAGCTCTAAAACCCCACATTGGAGCCCAGCCTTAGAATGACATTTCCACTCAATTTTATTCCTTTTTGCTCAATTAACTTTTTATGATTTAACTGAAGCAAATTCATGGTAGAAGAATTACAAAAATGCATACAAGTGAAATAAAAAGGAATTAAATCTACTCCACATACCAACATAGGCCCTTTTGCAAAAGGTATGATGATCGCTAGCATTTATGGAATGTTTGTCCAAAGCATTGTGCTAAAATAGAACTGTTCTTATCCTCATTTTATAGATGGGGAGACTGAGGGTCAGAGTGTAAAAGTCACGTGTCCAATGTCACACAGCTTACAGAGCTCTCACCCAAGTCTTCCTGAGTCTGCAGCACAAATTCTCAGCTACTACCGAATAAGACCTCCCCATTGGAAGGGGGTCTTCATCACTGTGAGATTCCTTTTCCTCCCGGCCCCCTAAGTCCTTCCAAATTCTCTCGTCTCAGAGGAGTCCTCGGAGGATATTATCTCCTCCAGAAACAAAATCAGAGCTTTCCCTGTAGAAGGCCCTGTGTCCCTCCCCCCTATTCACTCCACCTTATCTCTAGAAAAACTATGAATTGCTGTAGAGAAGGGGAAAAAAATAATCCTGTCTCCCCCCCCCAATCCTCCCCCCCAAATCACAGGATTTGGAGGTAAATTCACAGGCTGGAGAGAGAAGAATGGGTGTGTAATTAAGTTTCAAATTGACTATTGTTTTATGTGAAAGTCTGATAAAGAGAACACAATGGCTGCCCGTGGGGGCTGGGAGATGAGATTTCCCAAGTGTAGAATTCTAGAAGACAAGTTTTGAATTCTAGAGCCCCCACCCCGCCCCCGACCGGCAAGCAACAAGGGTGAGGACACCAGAGAAAACTGGGAACTGGGGAGAAGACCCAGCCAGGGATGGCTGGCTTGAACGGGTCTATTCAGAATGGGAAACGGAGGCAGGATGAGTTAGCTGCTGTATTAATAGAAATTGAGGGGCTAGAGCTGCAGCGTCCAACAGAAATGGAATGTGGCCCACAAATTACAAATTATAATTATATATAATTGCATATATACAATAATTATAATTACAAATGATATGTAGTTTACAACGTTCTAGTAGTCCCATTAAAAAATGGTAAATAAAAAAAATAATAAAATAAAAAAATGGTAAATAAAACAAACAAACAAAAAAGGTAAATCTATGAAACAGGAAATTGCGCTCACAAATACTGAGTTGCCCCTTAGTCATAGCAATCAGGGGGTCCCAAACTCAAGTATCCTAAATGTCCAGTAGAGACATTGGAGCAGATAGAGAATAAGCAAATTTCACACTTTCCTATAAGAAAACACAGCAAAAATAATGGCTCATGTTTATTAATATAATTTTAATGTAGAGACACTAAGGAATAGTGGGGACTGTGGCAAACTAGTGGAAGCCTAAATTAGCTCCAGTGGACTTTTTGTCTCATGGTTATGGGGGTTCAGTGTTGCTAAAGCTTCCAAGTTTTTGAAAGAGGCTGGGAGTTGGGGTTTTTAAAGGTTAGCAGTCAATTGAAGTTTTAAATAAACACCAAACAAAACTGGGTGGTCTGGATCTCAATCTCTGATCTCCTTTAAACTTTTGGCCACGTTTTACAGAGGAGGAAACTGAGGTTCAGAGGGGTTACAGTAGACACAAAGAACTGGTCCTTTGGGTCATTCCTGCTACTTCTGTTAATAACCAGCATTGGTTTCTCACTCTTCCTATTGAGAATTTGCTAGGTGCCAGGTTCCGGGCTGACCATCGATACTGTGAAGGAGGTACTGTTTAAGACACCAGATTTAGAGAAGGAAACCAAGGCTCCGAAAGGTGTAGATCACCCAAGATGCCAATGTCTGACTTGAACCTGGAGGTAGGTTTTTTTTTGTTTTTTTGTTTTTTTTTGGAGGTAGGTTTAATGACAAGACTGTCACTGTGGACCTCAGAGACCGAGGAGATTTGGTGGTTTTCACCCTGGGGCTGCTTTGAAGGGCCAGGGGATGTGGGGCGGGCAGCATTCTGCAGCCCCACATTTTAAACCGAGGGCCTCCTTTGTGCAATTCCCGCAAACTGGCTTCCAGTAAGATTTTGCTTAAAGAAAGAATGCCGTTGCCTTATTATTTTTTTTTCCCTGAAGCTTGAAAACCACCGACCAGCCTCCAGTCTCTTATTTACAGGAGAGGAAACCGAGGCCCAGAGGTGGCAAGTGTCTGAGGTCCTTGTGCAAGTCAGGACCAGAGCCGCGACCAGAACTGGGTTCCGGTGGCCAGGCCCTGCCCGGGAAACTGCCCAGAGGGCGTGCCAGGGCCTCCCTCCCACTCCTCCCGGCTCTGCCCCAGGAAGGGCCAGCTGCCGTGTGTCCCACCACCTCCTCTGACTTTCCTCGTGCCTGTTTGGGTAACTTTTTGACCTGTTCCTTCACACGAGCTCTCCCTGAGGCGTGGCTGCCTCTACTGCTTGTCCCAGGGAGTCCTGGGGCCTTGGCTGTGTGACGGGCCTGGCTGGGCCGGGCCGGTGGCAGACAGTTGTCAAACAGGCGGCTGTCTGGGCGAGCGGGGGCTGTTTACTCAGGGCCGGCCCCGGCAGGGGCTTGCAGCTTCCTGGCCCACCCGGCCCCTCAGCACACTGACTCAGCTGTCCCCCTCTGACTCTGTTCATTCCACAAATATTTATGGAGCGCCTACTGTGTGCCAAGCGCTGTTCTACATGCTGAGGACGTCGCAAGGCAGCCAGATTCCCTGTCCTAATGGAACTTCCATTGTAGTGGAGGAGACAGATGATAAACAGAGAGGTGAATCCACAATTCCAGGGCTGTCGACGATAACAAGATTGATGATGATGACGGCAGGAGGGGCCGTCTGAGGTGGGGTGGTCAAGGAAGGCCACTCTGAGTAGGGGACATTGAGCTAAGAACCACACTAGGGGAGTTCCCTGGCCATCCAGTGGTTAAGGATCCACCTTCCAATGTAGGGGACGTGGGTTCGATCTTTGGTTGGGAAACTTAAGGTTCCACATGCCTCAGGGCAGCTAAGCCCGTGCACCATCACAAAAGAAGCCCTCGAGGGCTGTAGCTAGAAAAAGTCCAAGTGTCACAACAAAGATCTTGCCCAGTGGTGGGAAAAGAAAAGAAAAACAAGAAGACATCAATTTTGGGAAGATCTGGAGAAAGGGTGCTCCTGGCAGTTGTTGCTGTTGTCCTGTCTTTGTGACCCCGTGGACTGTAGCCCACCAGACTCCTCATTCCGTGGGATTTCTCAGGTAAGAATACTGGAGTGGGTTGCCATTCCCTTCTCCAGGGAAACTTCCCAACCTGGGGATGGAACCCATGACTCCTGTTTGGCAGATGGATTCTTTGCCACTGAGCCACCTGGGAAGCCCTGGCAGAAGGAGCAGCAAGTACAAAGGCCCTGGGGCAGGAATGTGCTTGGTGTGATTGGAGGATCCTAGGAGGGCCCAAGGGGGCTGAAGTGGAGTGAGCAAAAGGGAGAAAGACGGCGGAGGCCAACAGAAGGGCATGTGGCTTCTAGGGGGCCCTTGAGGTGAGAGAAAAGCACTCAGCTTTTTAGCGTGACACAGAACAATTAGACAGTGTTCAGCAGAGATTTTAAATGCAACTGGATCCTGAACTTCTAACTTTAACTCTGCATTTTCCTTCTGTGACTTTCTGTCCCAGGACTCTTGTTTTAAAGTACAGTTGAGGATATTTGAAAGTGCTTAATTATTCCCTTTTCCTCTTTAATTTAAAAATTGTTCTGGGACTTCCCTGGCAGTCCAGTGGTTAAGATTCCACACTCCTACTGCAGGTGGCATGGGTTTGAACCCTTGTTGGGGAACGAAGATCTCACATGCAGCATGACCCAGCCAAAAAAAATAAATTTTTTAAATTAAATTAAATTTTAAAATAGTTTCAAAAAATTTATTAGCATAGTTATAGGTACACAATTGAAAAAATCAAATACTTCTAAAAAGTATTTGATATAAATACCAGTAGTTACCCACCCACTCTTTCCTGAACCTGATTCCCCACAGCTCAAGGGCAACCACTTGCAACTACTGGGTTGGCCAAAAAGTTCAGATTTTCCTGTAAGATGTTATGGAAAAACCTGAAGGAATTTTTTTGGCCAACACAATATCTTAGCTCGGTTTTCCCTGCTCCTGGTGTTTTCCTTTGTATTTCTAAATATCGTGGCTATACTTCTTGATTTTTCACTTCCAGATGTTGTGGGTTAATTTGCTAATAGGAAAGATGCTATAAAGTATTTCCCAGTTTGGAGGTAAGTTAATATGCATTGTTTCATTTGCCAGGCCTGGAGTGCTGCAGTCCATGGGGTTGCAGAGTTGGACACGACTTGACAACTGAACAACTGCTGCCTATTATTACTACTGCTCACAGCTGACGGAGTCCGTATATGTTCCATGCAATATATGCAATATCTCAGTCTTTACAGTAGCACTGAAAGGTAGGTGTTGGCCAACTTAATAATGTTACTAACACTGAAATCCACTGGACTTGGTTGCAGTTTGCAGAAGACCCTTGGACCCATCCCCTGATCTACAGAGCTGCCCTGAGAGGTAAGCAGAAACAGCACTACTAATCCTATTTTTCAGAGGAGGACCTGGAGGCCAGAATGACAAAGGAAATTCTACCTATCACAGTAAGATAGTTAAAATAAAATCCATCTTCCAAACAAGGAAGGAACCTGCGTCCCTGTATGAAAAAGATAAATTCTTCTGACATCTTGGGTTTGTTTATCATACCAGCTCGTGTTGTCCTTACTAATGTAATGCCTGGGTTTGAATCCTAGCTCTGCCTCTGGTAGTCTGGGTGGGTAGGTTACGTAATCTCTTTGAGCCTTGGTTACCTCTTCTGAGCAGTGGGTATGATGACAGCACCTACTCAGTGGGCAGTTGTAAGGATTAAAGGAAGTAATTTTTATGAAGTGTTTAAAACAGTGCCTGGTCCATCCTACATGCTATATGTGAGATACAATAATCAACAAAGCCCTACTAGATAGCACAGGGAATTCTACTCAATACTCTATAATATCCTATTATATATATATATATATATATATATATATATATACATATAACTGAATCTCTTTGTGCTACACCTGAAACTAACACAACATTGTAAGTCAACCATACTCCAGTATAAAATAAAAATTTAAAAAAGAAAGAGAAAAAATAAACCAGAGCTAGAGAATGAATAGACCAAGACCCATATCCAAGCCTTCTGATACCAAGTTCAGTATTTGACCCCAAAGCCCCAAACATTTTCATTCCTTTTATGATTTTTATTATATCTGCCCATCACATCTATTTCACTTATCTATAATTATTTACTTGATAGTTTTCTTTCTTTTGAAGATGTACATTAATCTTTTAAATAATATTTTATAGTAGTGCTTTAGTATGCTAGTTATACATGTTTCTAACATGCGGTAAAAATAACAAGATTTGAAAGTGTTTGTCCATGTACTACCCAAAATCAGCCCTTGTTCCCTGTGGGGACACTTAAGGAAAAAATATGCTATTTTTAGATCTATAAAGAACATTTGGGAACATTCTGTCCAGTGACTTTAAACCCTTTTGACCATGACTCTTAGTAAGTAACACATTTTACATCACATACTTTATATACAGTGGCAATAAAGGTGGTAGTCAAAACACAGACTCTGGAGTCTTCCTGCCTGGTCTGGAACCTCAATCAACGTCACCTCTTAAGGCATCTGTCACTTTCCCCGAGTGACTCAACCTCTCTATGCCTCCATTTACTCATCTATAAAAGGGGAAGGGCAATAAAAGCCCCTCCCTCACAGAGTTATTGTGAAGATAAGGCGTTAATATGTGGAAAGCCCTAGTATGTGATCTATGAATGGTTGGTATTATCACGATCACACACGCATATCCAGAAGCATGTAGAAAAGAACAAAAGTTTCACACACACAAAATCTCCTATACATGAGATGCACTAGGCTGTTTTTCTATTCTATTTTACTTCATTATAAAAAAAGTAGTCATCCTTATTAAATTTCATTAACCTATTTGTGATTTATTATTCATGCTCTTTGCTGTGTGAACAATATACTTCAATAAACATATTTTTCAACAGTACATTTTTACTCAGAGAAAAAGTAAGAAATGAAAATGAAAGAAATCAATTAATCATGTGAACATCAGAGGTCCGAAATTATTGTATCCTGCACAGTGAGGGTATATGAACAGATTCGGTGTCCCTAATAGCATAGATACTGCTGGTCTGTAATTTCTTTTTTTTAAAAATTAGAAAACATTTCTCTTAATTTTTTACAGTTTAATATTGAAATAATCAATTCTAATAAACATGAAATATTAGATACATAAAATTTATCTTCTAGAGATACTTTAGGATTTTTTAAATCATAGAACAAAATGGTTTTGTATGATTTTATTTATTTTTTTTTTTGGTTTTCTATGATTTTAAAGGGCATATTTTATATTCAAATTCCAAAAATGGTCTGAACATTTCTTTCTAAACTACAAATAGATTTGTTCTGCTCATCCGTAATGTCTAATAAAGACTATTGGATTGTACTCTAGGAATTATATATGTGGAGCTTCCCAAGTGGCGCAGTGGTAAAGAATCTGCCTGCCAATGCAGGAGACATGAAAGATGGGTTCGATCCCTGGGTGGGGAAGATGCCCGGGAGGACAGAATGCTACCCACTCCAGTATTCTTGCCTAGAGAGTTCCATGGACAGAGGGGCCTGGCAAACTACTGTCCACAGAGTCACTAAGAGTCGGACATGACTGAGCATGCATTCCCCAGTCTTTAGGAACAAGAAAAATCATTTGTGAAACAATCAGAAAAATCCCAAGATACTGTGAATAAAGGGTGGAATTAGCTGCAGTCAAATGTTAGGTAAAATAAGTGCTGTGTATGGCCAGGCTCTGGGTCTGTGCCTCTGCTGTCCCCTTCCCTCTCTCCTCCCGGCTGACTCCTGCTGAACCTTCAGGTTTCAGCTTAGATCTCAGTTCCCTCCTCCACGGTCAAGAGGCGCCTGACCCCTTCCTCTTCCTAAGACCCCTGTGCTCCCAGGGTGCCCTATTCACCCCTGTTATGGCACTCTGTTTTTGATTGCTGCTGGATCATCTGTTTACCACCACCACCCCCCAAACCAGACACTCCCCAAAATCTGAAGCCACACTTTATAGTCTCCTACATTACCTCAGTGCTTAGCAGAATGCCTTGCATACCATAAGCCCGAGGAGTCATTTGTTGAAGGAATGAATGAGTGAGCAGGAGCCTTCTGGATGGAGATAGATGCTCTCTGAGTATCCATATCCTCTCTTTATAAAAAGGGACAAAACAAAGCCATGGTTTCCAAACTCTAGCTGACCCAACACCCAAAATCACTTAAGGAATATAACAAAAATTTAAAAGTTCTTGGAACTCTTTCCAGGAGATTCTGATTTACCAGGTCTGAAATGGAGCCCCAAGGTGTCAGCTTAAGAAATTTTTCCAGGGGCTTCCCTGGTGGTCCAGTGGTTAGGGCTCCATACTTCCACTGCAGGGGGCACGGGTTCCATCCCTGGTCAGGGAACTAAGATCCCTCTGGCCACACTGCACGGCAAAGAAAAAGAAAAGAAAGTTTCCCATAAGCAGGAAGATTTGTAAACCATTGAACCAGAGGGGCTGAAATCAAATTGAGGTTGGACAGGAAGATAACATGGGGAGAAAAACAGGAAGGGAGGGGAGAATATATTTAGGGAATGAAGGGTGGAAACAGCCATGTTTGGTATCAGATATAGTCCTGTAGCCAGCCAGCATCTGGGGTTCTACCCATCTTTGGGCTCATTAACCCTTCAGGGAGACAAAGCATTTTATAGTTTATGATACCTTTTCTTCTTCATGAGCTCATGGAGTCTTCACAACAACCAAAGTTCACTTGGTTGATGAAGAAATTGATGATCAGAGAGCTGAGCAAAGTGTCGGGCATCACACAGCTTTAAGTGGGAGAGTCACTTAATCAATTGTTATCTCCTCTGACAACAGCCTCTAATCTGGCCTGAGACTGATGCCATTAGTCAAAGGAACTAGGCCTACTGCCGTGAAGGAGGATTATTGACCAGTGGCCAGTCACTGTCGGTCTCTTTACTTGCAGATACTGCTACCCCAACACAGCCCACCTCGTCCATCTATATATCCATCTATCTTTTCATCTACCCACCCACCCATCATCTCCTTCATCCATCCATCCATCCATGTACCTTTCTAGTTATTTATTCATCTATTTACCACATCCACCCACATATCTCTCCATTCTTTCCATTCATCCACCATCTACCATACCCATTTACCCATCCATCACATCTATTCATTATTCCATTCATCCACCTACCCACCTGCCCATATTCCCTGTTATTTATTCATTTGTCCCATTCATTTATCTGTCTATCCATATTATGCCCATCCATCCGTCTCTCCATATTATGCCCATCCATCCATCCATCCGTCCATTCACTAGCCTATCACATTGGTTCATCAAAGCATCTACCTAACTACCCATCCAGGTATCCATTTATTCATTTATCTATTCATTCATCCACTTTCTCATTTATTCATTAAGTAAACATCTATCATAATCTACATGGGGCCCCAGTCCTGTGCTAACCGGGGGTATAAGAAGATCAGACAAATACAGACCTGGCCCTCAAGGAGATTTGAAATGCTTACAAGAATGACAAAGTCCCAAAGGGCCAAAATAAATCATTAAGGGAAGCTTGCTGAAAGCAAAACAAGGGTAGGAAAATAATGAAACCAGGAGTGAGGTTAGCATAGAGACATAGCATCTTATCCTCACAGTTGCTAAGGGCAGCCTCAAATTTGGCACTGAGCTAGATGCTGATACCCAAAACAAATACTACCACACAAGTCACAGCCACATTCACAGTCACTGCCACATTCATCTCTGGCAGATCCGAATCAGCTGCTATTTCTGCTTCCTTGTAACACTGGTGTTACATGTGCCCAGGACACATTTGGAAATGGCAGGAGACATTTTTGGTTGGCACAACTGACAGGCAGCATGCTCCTAGCATCTAGTGAGTTGAAGCCAGGAAAGCAGCTAAACAGCCTACAGTGCACAAGTCTCTTTACAACAAAGAGTTATCCAAGCCAAAATATCAGTAGTGTTGAAGCTGAGAAACCAATTACAAGGGAACTCCAATTTGGTTTGCAGCAACATTGTATCAGACCCCAAGAAAAAAACCATCCTTGGTCTAAGCCTGTGCTGGCTTTCTCATTTCTTTCCACTAGACACTTCCCAACTTTCTTTGAACTAAGGAAGTCTGCTGGGAGATTTTCGGGAAACTTTTGCTTTGGGGGAAAATCGGGCTTCAAGAAAAACCCCTTCCAGCTTCAGACAGACCCCTTCCAGCTCAAGTGCAGACATGATCTCTGATGCTGTGACAGCCACCTTAGGTCTATAACGGGACAAACCAAGAACCAAAAGCCAACAGTGAGGAAGGCAGGGAAGAGGGAAGGGAGGAGCGTGGACCTGGTTGACATTGCTGACCATTGTCCTAGGGCTATTTCTTAGATTTTCCATCAGTTCATTCATCCAACAAATGATGACTTGTGCGTGCCTGCATCACTTCAGTCGTGTCTGGCTCTTTGTGACCCCATGTACTGTATCCTGCTAGGCTCCTCTGTACATGGGATTCTCCAGGCAAGAATACTGGAGTGGGTTGCCATGCCCTTCTCCAGGGATCTTCCTGACCCAGGGATTGAACCCATGTCTCCTGAGGCTCCTGCATTGCAGGCAGATTCTTAAACGCTGAGCCATCGGGGAAGCCCAATTGATTACTTACTGAGCACTTATTCTGTGCCAGTCACCATGTGAGACAGGCAAGGATGAACGAAGCACTGAGGTCCGTGGCCTCATGGCGTTTATAGTCGAGTAGGGGAGACAGACGCCACGGTGCACACACAGTGACTTGATCAGTGATGAGAACTACAGAATAGAATCCAGTGTGCTGTGGATGCATTTTAAGGCCAGGGAAGGGTCAAGTTCGCTTAGGACCACCACACCAAAGACAGTTCATTAAAGACTCTCCTACTGGGACTTCCCTGGTGGTCCAGTGGTTAAGAATTCGCCTGCCAATGCAGGGGACATGGGTTCAATCCTTGGTCCAGAAAGATTCCACATACCTTGGAGTAACTAAGCCACAATGACTGAAGCCTGTGTTCCACAAGAGAAGCCACCTCAATGAGAAGATCGCACATTGCAATGGAGAGTAGCCCCTGCTTGCTGCAACTAGAGAAAGCCCACACACAGTAAAGAAGACCCAGCATAGCCAAAAATAAATAAATAAAATTGGGGGGGGGGGTGACCAACTATCCTACTAAGGTTCAAAAATGTAAGACAGCATTTGGGATTGATTTCATGCTTATTCTGGGTCAGGTGCTATTCTAAGCACTTGTAGATTCATTCATTCCTGTGATCCTAACCACTGCCTTGCCCTCCATCACCTCTCCCAAAGTTCTGCGGTGAACAATGTTGCTTACTCAGCAACTTACCTTTGTGATTGCAACCTTTAGAGACTATTATTATCCCCAATGGAGACTTTCAAAAGAAAGGATTTTATTCAAAGTACTTTTTTGTTTTTAAAATCAGTAAGTGCATCTTTCCCAGAGCTTCACAGCAGACTGCCCACATTTAGTTTACAAAAGAAATGTCTGAGACTCAGAAAAAAGGTAGGTTACACAGCTTGGGGGGATGGGGGGGAGGCGGAGGCAAATCCAGAATCTAACCCAGATTTATCTAAAAAGCCAGGTCTTTTGGTCAATGTCACACACACACACAAATACACACATCAGCAAATGCCCAATCTTTTGCAGGACAGCAGTATTCTCTTGTTGATGCATGCTGCAAACCTGGGCATGGGAGCCCTCCTTTCTCTGCCCAGCTATACCTGTGGCTGAGCTGAGAGGGTTCAGGACAAATGGACGATGTCAGGTCTGGAGTCATGATTTTTTAAAAACAATTCTAAACATTAGTTTTCACTTCTATCCTTAGACATAATAGTGTTATTTATCTGAGACAAGTGTTTTGAGAATTAAGTGCAGTAACAGGAGTAGAACATCCATCCATCCATCCAGCCAGCCAGCCACCCACCCATCCATCCATCCATCCTTGTCTGACCATTTGGGAGACTATGAGTCTTCCTCCAGCCACAGGATCAGCCAAGTCTCATAACTGTGTTTTAACCTTGAATGAAGCCCCTCAGGCATGCCCAGCCCTTTAGCTGTGCAATCTCTTCTAGCCACCACCTCCTGTGTGATAGGTCCTGTTCTCTCCATTTTACAGATGAGGAAATAGATTGAAAGATGGGAAGTCACTTGCCCAAGGTCACACAGCCCTGCGGGATAGGTCCCCAGGTGGTTTTTTTGGTTCCTCAGCCTCAGCTATTTCCACTGCATCTCAGACTGCTGCTGGGTGATGGGTCAAAGGGCGAAGATTCCCTTGGACCAGGCAAGAGAACAGTCCCCGATTCCTTGGCCATCTTCTCTCAGCTCACCCTAACTGTCCTTAGGATGTACGAGGAGACGAGGGCTTAGCGGGAGGGCTCACACCCTCGCCTTCGTTTAGACCTGCAGGAAGTCCCTAAAACACCCTCTGTCCACTTCAGCGAGAAGGCAGCCAAGGCCCAGAAATGATGAGCAATTTGTATAAAGTCACGGAGCAAGAGTCAAAATCTACTGGAGTTTCAGAGGCCAAGCTCTGCACGTGCGTGTGATTGAATCAGCTTGTAAAATTCACCTACTTTTTGAAAATCCAAAATGTGCAAAAACAGTGAAAACAAACGTTTACCCGAACTTCCTTCCTCCGAAAAACAAAGTTCTGTTACAGGTTTCTTTGTATCCTTCCGCTAATTTTCTACACAAACACAAACGTGTCCTTACATACATATGCGTATATCTGTTCTGTTATCAGAAATGTCATATGCTATAGGCTCTTCAGCTTACTTTTTTTTTTTCACATAATGCACTTGAAGGTCCTTCCCTATCTGTACACAAATCTGGATTTTTTTTTTTTCTTCAGCAAAGGGATAATATTTCATCCTAAAGAGGCACCAAGTTTTATTTACCCATCCGCTACTGCCGGACATTTGAGGTTACCTCCGATTTTGGAGTTACACGCCGAACATTAAAGTCCCCTGCCCTTCACCGTCAGCGGACACACTCTCCCCTCATCCCGCATCTAAGTCACACACTTACAGCAAAGATGATTTCCGTTTTCCACTGCCCCGCCCTGTGCGTTGCTTTCTATGGCTTTCCCTTGCAGAATGATCCAGAGCAGATGGCCCTCGGGGCCAGCCAACACTCCCCTTGGGTCGCATCCCACCTTGATCCGAAGCCAGCTCGGAGGCCGAGCTCCCGCAAGCCTCTCTGCGGGCTTCAAAGCGGGGACAATGCTTTAGCTCCACGTTTAGTGGAATTTCAGAAATACTGCGGGATGCATCCCTAGGAAGGCAGTCTCTCTGGGCGGGCTAAGTGAGCCGAGCCCCTTCCCCGGGGCTCCCGCGGCCCCTCCGAGCGCTTCCCACACATGGATACGCCAGGCCTCGGTTTAGGAGCTTAGTCAAGAGGTCACTCGCCTCCCGGGGGCTTCCTGCCATTCTGGAGAAGCCCTTTAGGGTCTTGGGGGCCCTAGGAAACACACAGAGGGCCATCCCATGCTCCCCCAAACTTAAGGGTGGTCCCACCACGCCCAGTCTTCCCCTAAGCACCAGCTACAGATCCCACTCACCATAGGGACTCTCCACCGGAGCCCCGAGGGGCGCGTTCACGCTGACCATGGCCGAGCCCACCCAGCCGGAGACCCGGGTGCATGGAGGAGCCGGGGCCCCAGGCACACAGCGGCAGCCGCGAGAGCCAGTCCACCAGGAAGGCAGTGAGTGCAGCCAGCTGCCACCGCCCGGTTATCTTATTGATTCTTCTAATCACCCAAGGTGGGTGGATACGTTAAAGAGTAACCAGTCACTTAGGGAACCTGCGGCTGGGGACTGTCATTGTTGCCATGGCAACGACAACCTGGCCAGACCCGAGGTCCACTAGGGCCCCAGTCTAGCCCTTTGGGGTTGGGAGGCTCTTGAAGCCAGAATATGGGGGATACCAATCCCTTCACCCCTAACTTAAGGGAAAGGACTGACCAGGAGGGGATGAGGAGGTGAGAGTCCAACCTGGGTTGGGTTTTATGGCTCCAAACAATGGGTGTGGCAAGAGGCCGGAGGGAGGGGTAGAGGAGAAAAGGAGGAAGCTGGGGGGAGTGTATTTATTGAGCACCTACTGGATGCTGAGAGTTACATACAGGCATTGCCACATTTAAATTAAAATTTAGGATGAGGAAATTGAGGCGGAGGAAAAAGTTACTTGCCCGGAGTCTCCCAGCTGGTACAAAGAGGAGTTAGAATGACAACCCACGATCTCTTCACTATCTAATGTATATTTTTTGAGTGCCTACTGTATACTGAGCTCTGTGCTAGACTCCAGTGATATAGAAATGAGCCAAGAGACATCATCCCTGAACCCATGGAATTGTGGACTAATGGAGGAGATGGGCATCAATTAAATAACATTAAAGATATACTATTCAGGGACTTTCCTGGTGCTCCACTGGTGAAGACTCCACATTCCCAACGCAAGGTGCCTGAGTTCAATCCCAGGTCAGGGTCCTAGTGCCCACATGCTGCAACTAAGACTCAGCAAAGCCAAATAAATAATAACTAAATAAATATATTTTTAAAGATATTATTACAGATGGTGAGTGCTAAGAGGAATGGGGTAACACAGGTCTGCCTCCAGGCCTATGGGGCGGAGGCACTCTGCCTGCTCCTTCCACTGGTCCATGGGTCTCCTTTGCCTCACAAAACGCAGTCTACTGCCCAAATCTGCTTTCTGGTCTTGAAATGCAGAGCCAGCTTACATCTTAGCTGTCCTACACAGTAGGCTACCATCTGGCTTTTGGGGGCAATAGCCCCATTTCTTTTATTACAATGTTGGGGTTCACAGCTTGACTTGGGATCCTGAGTTCAAGGTCTTCATCATGTTGGGGGTGCTCAAATGAGAGGCAGGAAAACGTGGGACTTAGGATCAGAAAACCCCAGCTCCATCATCATTATCTTGCTGTATGGATTTGGGTACAGTATTTCATTTTCCCATAGTAACACCTACCTCACGTGTTGCTTCACTTCTAAAATAGCTAATTGAGGTCCAGTGGTTAAAATCCATTCTCCCATTGCAGGGGTCCTGGGTTCAATTTCTGATCAGGGAACCAGATCCCATATGCAGCAACTAAGAGGTCACATGCTCCAAGTAGAAAACAATCCTGCATGCCACAACTAATGCCTGACACAGCCAAGTAGATAGATACATAAATACATTTTAAAAAAATATTGACTAAATAAATAAAACAGATAATTGATCTATTTCTCTCTGTCCACAGTCTCTTTTTTCCAGTATACTCACTCAGTCACCTCAACGGGAACTCCCACCCCCTACTGATGGACTCTGGTGTATATCCAGTCCTTTCTTCCTTCTGTTTCCTCCCTCCCTGTGGCACCTTCCTGTCTTCACTCCCTCCTGTCAAGTTTGTAGCCCACAGTCCATCTTAGTTTCTCTTTTACTTCTGTCTCAGGTCCTTTCCTTCTAACCATCTGACAAAAGCCCAACCCTGGACAAGCCTATGTACATTGCTTTCTTCATGCCTACACGCCAGCCGCTGATCACTGTTGGAAAAATAAAAAATCACATAGACGGACAGATGGGCCCACCAGAGATTCATAATCATGAACTTTGATGGGTCCCTCCACACTGCCTGGAAATTCTATCCTGTTTCCATTCTCCTGGCTTTTCCATTTTCTACCTCTACTTCAGACCTTTTCTCGCCTCAGAAATTGTCCATCTCATTCTCAGGAGGCTGAGGCTTTCCCTTCTTCATAGAGAAAATAGGAGCCTTCAACTTGGACCATCCTCAATTCCCCACAAAAATTCACCTGTTTGCACTTTGCTCACCTCTTTCCCTCCTGATCCACATGGGTCCACACCCTCCCTCTTCCCACTGCCCAGGAGCCCCACATGACCATGTAAGTCCTCTTATATATTCAACCTCTCCCTCTTTAGACTTTAAAAATCAACTTCATTGAGGTATAACCTATATATAATAAAATTTTAGGTGTACACTTTTATGAGTTTTGACAAACGTATATTCTTATGTAACTATAACCTTAATCAAGAGACAGAACATTTCCACCTCCCCCTAAAGGTCCCTGTTTTTCCTCTGCAATTAATCCCCCTAGCACCTCCCATTCCAGGCAACTGCTGATCTGCTTTCCGTCACACTACGTTAGATTTGCCTTTTCTAGAATGGCATTTGTCTGTTCTAGAATGGCATTTACTCTTGTGTCTGGCTTTTTTGCTCAGTATATTTGTGAGTTTCACCAGTGTCCTGGCCCTTTTTTCTTGCTAAGTAGTATTCCATTGAGTAGATATACAGAAATTTATTCACCCAGTCACTTGATAATGGACTTTGTGGTTATCGCCTGTTTGAGACAATTATGAATTAAGCAGGGATGTACATTCATGGACAAGTCTTCTTTTACACATATGTTTTCATTTCTCTTGGTTAAATTTCTAGGAGAAGAATTGCTGGTTATTATGATGTGTGTGTGTGTGTGTGTTTAATTTATAAGAAATTCCAAACCTATTGTCTATAGTGGTCATACCATTTTCCATTACTGCAGCAGGCTGAGAGAGCTCCCTTTTTACTCCATTTCCTTATCACCGTTCGTCACTCTCAATCTTTTTTTTTTTTTTTTTGACTGCACCAAATGGTCAGTGGGATCTTAGTTCCCTGACCAGGGATTGAACCCATGCCCCTGGCTTGGAAGCTCAGAGTCTTAACCACTGGACCACCAGCAAAGTCCCAGCTGTTGTCAGTCTTTTTTAATTTAAGCAGGTGATATAAGCTTTCTTTTGGCTTTTATTTGCTTTACACTAGTTTTATAAATGAAGCCATTAGTACATTCATGTGTTAAAAATGAAAATTGTAGGTCCTTGGCTAAGAGGAGACTCTGCCTTGGGCCCGCCGATGTAATAAAATGAACTAAAAAAAAAAAAAGAAAATTGTATGAACAGCATATAATGAAAAATAAAAGCCTTTCTCCAGTCTTACTTCCTACATCTCACTCTATTGAACTTTTCTTTTTTAAAGAGTCAGGCACGACTTATCGACTTTCACTTTATGATTTATTTGGCTGCACTGGGTTTGGGTTAGGTCTTAGGTGAGGCATGCGGGATCTAGTTCCCTAATCAGGGATTGAACCCCAGGCCCTTGGCATTGGGAGCCTGGAATCATAACCACAAAAAGTCCCTCTATTGCACTTTAAAAAAAACTCTTGTATATATATCCAGAAATTATACACATAGACACTGCTTTGCACAGAAAAGTGTTCCCTCAAATTCATATGTTGAAGATCTAACTGCCAGTGTGATTGTATATGAAGACAGAGCCTTTATGGATGTTCAGTTCAGTTCAGTTCACTCACTCAGTCGTGTCCGACTCTTTACGACCCCATGGACTGCAGCACACCAGGCTTCCCTGTCCATCACCAACTTCTGGAGCTTACTCAACCTCATGTCCATCGAGTAGGTGATGCTATCCAACCATCTCATCCTCTGTCGTCCCCTTCTCCTCCCACCTTCAATCTTTCCCAGCATCAGGGTCTTTTCCAATGAGTCAGTGCTTCGCATCAGGTGGCCAAAGTATTGGAGTTTCAGCTTCAGCATCAGTCCTTTAAATGAATATTCATGAAGGTAATTAAGGTTAAATTAGTAGGATCCTGATTCAATAGGGTTAATGCTCTTATAAGAAGAGACATGTGAGGACTTCCCTGGCAGTCCACTAGTTAAGACTCTGTGCTTCCAAAGCAGAGGCTGCAGGTTTGATCCCTGGTCAGGGAACTAAGATCCCACATACTGTGCAGCTTGACCAAAAAAAATTTTTTTTTAAAAAAAGAAGAGACATGAGAGTGCACCCCTCTCCTCCCCCACCTGTGCAGATACAGTGAGAAGGTAGTTGTCTGCAAGTCAAGAAGGAAGATCTCACCAGAATCCAACTATGCTAGCATCCTGAACTCACACTTCTAGCCACTAGAACTGGGGAAATTTTGTTCTCTTGGTTGAGCCACCCAGTCCACGGTATTTTGTTATGGCAACCCAAGCCGATTTGGACATACACACATGGTAAATGCATGTAAATACATGGGAACATATGAACCACACTCTTCCATCAACTTCTTGGTCTCTAAGGGCTACCTCCACACCAGCATACCCACCTCATTCTTTGGGTGGTTATGTATTGTGTGGATGTCCCATAAGTGATTTTTCTAGTCTTCTGTTCCTGGACACTTAGGTTGTCTCCAGGCTTTTGCCACTACAGTGAATGTCTTCATAAACTTCAAATGTCAGATGTGGGAGTATATCAGTAGGTCAAATTTATAGTGGCAGAATCCTATCAATATGTAAATGTACTGTCATATGTCTTTTATTTAAAAAAAACAAAAAACTTCCCTCCGTAGTTTACTTTCCCATCTCAGTGACAACATCTCCTTCCTCTTGACGTTGAACTTTTAAAAAGCTATTTATTTGGCTGTATCAGGTTTTAGGTGCGGCATGCAGAATCTTTGATCTTTAGTTGTGGCATGTGGGATCTAGTTCCCTGACCAGGGATTGAACCGGGGCTCCTTGCATTGTGACCAGGGAATCTTAGCCACTGAATAACCAGGGAAGTCCCTTGACATTGAACTTTTAAATCAACTGTCTACACTAGTGCCAGGTACTGTCCCAGATGCTTTCTACATATTCATTCATTTCATGCTTTGAAGAACCTCATGAGCAGATACAATTTATGTCCCCATTTACAGGTGAGACTGAGGCGTTAAAATCTTGACTTACCCAAGCACACTCAGCCACTTTGTGTTAAATTTGTACTGAGGCATTCTGGTTTCAGAGTCCATGCTCTTAACTCTCTTGGCTGGTGAATGTACAAATGAGCACTCAGATGAGACTGGGGAATGATTTTCAAAAAGCATAAAATATTACGGAGGTTTAAGAACTGTCTCAGATTTCTTGCAGCAAAAGTTCCCAACTTCAAGAGGGGAGGAGAGGGTGAGATGTATGGAAAAGGTAACATGGAAACTTGCATTACCATACGTAAAATAGATAGCCAATGGGGATTTGCTGTAGGCTCAGGAAATTCAAACAGGGGCCCTGTATCAATCTGGAGGGGTGGGATGGGGCAGGAGATGGGAGAGAGGTTCGAAAGGGAGGGGATATGTGTATACTTATGGCTGATTCATGTTGAGGTTTGACAGAAAACAACAAAATTCTGTAAAACAATTGTCCTTCAATTAAAAAAGAAAAAGTTCCCAACTTCAGTTGGAACAGCGGCTTAGCCAAACTAGGGAACTACCCGAGTCTTCATTGCCACATCTGTAGGGGCCAAGGCTTGATGATCACAAGCATGCCCACCTGGTTCATTCCTTCTTTGACCTGGGATCTTCTCAGAGACAGTTTCAGAAATGGGGGATCCAGGAAGACATCTGGAATATTGTTTAGTCACTAAGTCGTATCTGACTCTCTGCAACCACATGGACTATAGCCCACTAGGCTCCTCTATCCGTGGGCTTTCCCAGGCAAGAATGCTGGAGTGGGTAGCCCTTTCCTTCTCCAAGGGATCTTCCTGACCCAGGGATCGAACCTGGGTCTCTTGCATTGCAGGTGGATTCTTTACCAACTGAGTCACCAGGGAAGCCCCTCATCATCTCTAACTTTGTCCAGTCCCTGGGTTTCTCCCTTCTTAGCTGAGAGGCAAGAGAGTGACACTGGGCATTGCAGTCGTACAGAGCATATTCAGACCCAACTTCTATGGCCTCAGTTTTTATGTCTATAAAATGGGCATAAGATCAATACATAGTAGGATAATTCTATGAGATTATGTTCTCAGCAGCTCATAAATGCCAGTGGTGATTACTTTGGTTATCCTGTTAACTCAGGATATAGGAAGGCAAAGTGGGACTCTCAGAAGAGCATATGCATTGGGATCGGAGGGAGCTGAATTCAAATCCCATATCTGCTCCTTACTAGCTCTGCGACCTTATACATGCCATGGAATCCGGAGGGTCACCTGCCACTTAAATTTCCAAAACAAGGTTTTCCCTGGTAGTGGAGTGGCTAAGATTCCACACTTCCAGGGCCGGGGGCCTCTGTTCAACTTCTGGTCAGGGAACTAGATCCCAAATGACTCAACTAAAGATCTCACATGCCACAACTAAGAGCTGGTGCAGCTAAATAAATAAACTTTTTTAAATCTAAAAAACTTTTTCCAGAACATTTTGGGAATTTGACGTAAGATTGGCAAGTCCTTCCCCCACCTGCCATATAAGGATGTTAGTAATTTTTAAGGAAATCTAACATTCATTATCATCACTGTGTGATACATGAAAGGATATTTTAATACTCTCCCTTCCAAAAAACCTTAGGAAGAATATAATCTGAGAATAATGAACTCAGAACCGCGTCCTTGTTTTTCTTATTTCATGCATCTCCAGCATTTGGAAATGGGCACTTCTGATAAGTCTCATTTTTCTTAGTTGTAAAGTGGAGTGAGACGTCAGACGCCTGCCCCTGTGATCTAACTGATGTACTTGGTGCAAAGCAGGAGCCGAGGGGCTGTTGGCACCTGGCCTCCTTTATTTATTTGGCTGTGCCGGGTATCGGTTGCAGTACAGGCTCTTCACTGCAGCATGCGGGATCTAGTTCCCTGACCGGGGATCGAACCAGGGTTACCTGCCTTGCGAGCTCGGAGTCTTAACCACTGGACCATCAAGGAAGCCCTCTTGGCCTTCTTCTTGAGCTGGTTTCCCCTGACCCCATCTCCTCTGCTCCATTTCCTTCTCTCCTCTTTGACCCTCCTGAGGACCCAGAAGGGGAACCAGAAAGAGCCACTGCACCAGATCTCAAAGAACTTTATTGAGGGCGGAGGAAGGTGATGTTGGAGACACAGGTACAGGTTGTAGTCGAGGCGGTAATGTCCAAGAGGGACGAATACTCATTCCATCCAGGATCATGTAGGGACTGTGAAAAGGGGCTTGTTTTCCATCTGGGTCTTTGAATGAGGCTCTCTCCAGCCAGGCAGGGAGTGGGCCCCAGTTGGAGGGCAAGGTCTGAGGGCGAGATTTTACTATCTCTAAAGACAAAAGGTCTTTTGTGTGTTTTGATAACTGGGTGGGGTGGGGAGAGGAGAAAAGGTTTCTGGGAATGAGAATGAGATTCTGTGGGAGAAATAAAGAAAGGAGAGACAGACAGAGAGAGCCACAGGAAGAAAAAAAAATCTTAAAAGAGAGAATTCCCTCAGGCGAGCTTTGCTTTTAGCCGGTCAGCTCTGAGCTTTCAGAGAGGTGTCTAGAACAGCCTGAAGGAGATGTCAGAGCCTGAGCTTCAGGCTGGGTGCCTTCCCAGACAAGCCGCGCAGCTTCAGTAAGTCATGGCCTTTCGCAAAGCCTCAGTGAAAGCTGTGGAAAGGGTGCCTGGACACTGCGGTGGCTTCAGCAACGTACACCGGGGGTGGGGTGTCCACAAGCTAGCTACAGGTGTTTTGTAAAAGCTTGGAACTGAAATGGTCCCAAATCAGAGAGGGAGACCACTGGTCTGCAAAGACGGCCCAGAAGCTGGTTGGCTATTATTGAATGAATGATGGTAGTTTATTGGATACACAAAGACTTGCGGGTTGGAGGCCTGAGAGTCCAAAAGCTGCTGCCACTGCTTCTTCCAGCCCTGGCTCTCTGAGAACTGAGTCAGTTGAGGATGCAGGCCTCTTTCCCGGAGTCCGGAGGAGAAAAAGATGTAACAGGTAAGAAGGAAAGCAAGGAGGCTGTTTTCTTCTGGCACATGCTGCACGTTTAGGAAATGGAAGCAGGAGGGAAGATTCAGGCTGATGGAGTGAGCCCAACTCACGTCCTTAAAAGAGTATTCCTTGACCCCGTCTTGGGGAAGGGTCTCTTGGAGCATCAGGCCCAGCTGGAGGCCTGCCAGAGCCCAGGGAAAATTCAGAACCACAGGAGTTTGTTGGACTTGTGTCTCGAGAAGCACATGTTGCTGCTGCAGCTGCCTTGGTAGATGGGGGGGCAGGCGGAACACGGCCTGCCCGTCTTGTACGGTGCCTCGCCGATCCAGTTACCCCTGGAAGAGAAGAGGTCCCAGGGAGGCGGGGTGGGGGACAGTTACATGAGCTACCTTCACACAGGCTTTCAAATAGCAGCAGGGCCGCTGACTGGCCCTGTAACCAGGTCACAACTGCAAGCCTCAGTTTCTTCATCTCTAAAACCAAGAGAAGACATTCCTCCCACACAGGAATGAGCGTATCCAAGCACCTGGCTTGGCAGATAAGCAGTTCCCCAGGAAGTGCGATTTTTTTTTAATCCTTCCACACAACCACCCCACCCCAGCCACCGCCCACCACCGTCCCCCCACCACAAACCCAGAAATCCCTCCCTCCCATCCCCAACAGGCAGGCCTGTGTTCTGATCCTGGTTCTGCCAGCTGGTGACAGAATAAACCATCTCATTTCTTTTCTTTTTAAGATTTTTTTTTTAATGTGGGCTATTTTTAAAGTCTTTATTGAATTTATTACATTATTGCTTCTGTTTTATGTTTCGGTATTTTGGCCCCAACCAGGGATCAAACCCGCACCCACTGCATTGGAAGATGAAGTCTTAACCACTGGACCACTTAACCACTTAACCTCTTACCCAGGGACCACCAGGGTAGTTTAGTCCCTAAACTACCTCATTTCTTGAGCCTTGATTTTATCCTCTGAATAAGTTAATGAAATGGTGTCCATAAAAATTATGCGAAAACACTTTGTAACTTACAAAGAGAGAAAGATAGCACTATCTTTCTTGGGATCCCATGGACTGTAGCCCGCCAGGCTCCTCTGTCCATAGGATTCTCCAGGCAAGAATACTGGAGTAGGTTGCCATTTCCTTCTCCAGGGGAGCTTCCTGACCCAGGAATTGAACCCAGGTCTGCCACATTGCAGGCAGATTCTTTACCAACTGAGCTATGTGGGAAGGACCTGTAACTTACAAGGTGATATGCAAATAAGAACTAGAATAATTAGATACTGGGTGTAATTCAACCATGGGGGACATGCCTGTGAAGCCTCTTTGTGGCCTCTGCTGTACATTTATTTTTCATGGACAGTCTTATCCAAAAACCATCCTAGCTGCTATGAAGTTAATCTTCTCAATGGATTTGGGGAGGTGGGGGGATAGGAAGCTATTGCTTAAAAGTAACGGTTTCTCTTTGGGGTGATGAAAACATTTTGGAAATAGAGGTTATGGTTGTACAACACTATGAATGCAATTAATGCCACGAAATAGTATACAGTACTTAAAAATGACTAAAACGGCAAATTTTATGTTTTCTATATATGTATTTTACCAAGATTGAAAAAAATGAATAATGTAAAACACTAAAAACCCATTAAGTTTTACATTTCAAATGGATAAACTGTATGGTATGTGAATTATATCTCAATTAAGCAGTTTTTTAAAAAGAGAACAAATCAGGAATTCCCTGGACATCCAGTGGTTAAGATTTGGCGCTTTCACTTCCAGGGGGCTGTGTTTGATTCCTGGTCAGGGAACTAAAATCCCACAAGCCTCGAGGCACGGCCAAACAAACAAAACAAACCTTCATCCCATCATTCTCCTGCTCAAGAACTTTTAGTGGTTTCCCATTGCCTGTGCAGGAGTTTGCAAACTTTTTATGTAAAGGGCCAGATAGTAAATATTTTAGGCTTTGGGGGCCAAATGTCTTTATTGCATGAAAGCAGCCCTAGGGGATATGCGAACAAATGTCGTGGCCATGTTTCAATAAAAGTTTATTTATAAAAATAGGCAGCAGGTTGGATTTTGGCTGTAGGCTGTACTTTGTTGGACTCTGGCTTATGAGTCACAACTACAGCTTGGGTCAGGCCTTCCAGAATGCTCAGGCTCCCCTAAGAGCTCAGCTGGTAAAGATTCCGCCTGCAATGCAAGGGACCTGGGTTCGATCCCTGGGTTGGGAAGATCCTCTGGAGAAGGGAAAGGCTACCCACTCCAGTATTCTGGCCTGGAGAATTCCATGGACTGTATAGTCCATGGGGTCGCAAAGAGTTGGACACAACTGAGTGAATTTCACTTTCCAGACTGCTCTAGTGGCACATGGATCCAGCTTACACACCGGTTCTTCCCACAGCTCTCTTCTCCATCCCACCCACAGAGTTCTCTTTTCTCCCTCTTCATCCACCTCAAGGCCTAAAATCAGTTCCCCAGGATCTTGCTCGGGGCAGCCTAATAATCTTACCACTAGCTTGTAGTGTTAGTGATCGCTCAAGTTCCAGTGCCTTATTTTCTCACACATCAAACACTCTTTGTAGGCAGAAATGGAATCTTACTCCTCCAAAAGTGATGGCTGAATGACAATAAGTAAAGTCAGCCAAAGTGCTTAGAAAAGTGCATTTCTGGTTTCATATGGGTTCATTCATTCATTCATTCAACAAAGACTTTTAGTGGGCATCAGGATTTGTGTCAGATGCTGTGAGTCCACAGTTTTCAAAAGGTGCTCCTGGAAGTTTAGGGGCAGGGAATGTGGGTGGTGCAGACACCAGGAGATGATGGAATAAAAGTCATTCTTTTTTTGTTTAATTTAACCACTTGAGGGAAAGTTCTGCTTTCCCTCAAAAAAAAAAAAAAAAAACAACGAAGGGTTTGAAATCACTGTAGTAAAAGGATGTCAAAATGAATCAGGTCTATTTCCTGCTCTCAAAGACTTTTGACCTCTCTCCCACCTAGCTGATTCGAGAGTCTGGAAGAAGCAGCTGAGCATCCTCACTGCATCCTTCCTTTCTTTCCTATGGGATCTGCCTGCCTGCAGGGAGCATGTGTCCTTGGTTGCTCTGCTTCTTGTGGGAAGTTAAAGGGGCCGGCACTACACTTAGAAGAGGCCTCTGGTTGTCCAGTGTTGCTTGTTAATGGAGGTGAAGGTCTAAGTCAACAGCAAGCTCTTTGCAAGCCCACTTGGCTGGCAGATCTAAAACACATTCTCCACTACTGGCTTCATCAAGGAGACTGCCTATCCACTAAGCACCTGCCTTGGTCCTCTGTCTATTTCCCAGTTGACTGTGGAGCTTGAGTAAAGAAAGAGGATTCTCGATCAACTCTCTAAAAGTACCAAACTGTATGGTGTTCGGGTTTTTTAGAAGAGAGGAGGGCAAGGTGTCCTGTGTGCCTTCCTCCGCTGAGAATCCTGCCCACCCCACCTCGTGATCCACCCTCCTGCCCCAGAGTCCCCTCGGCCTCAGAGCTGCACTCACTTAATGGCATAGTTGCAGACCAGGTACACAGCCTGGCGCCAGGTGCTGCCCCAGACACGGATGCTGCCACAGGTGTGGACGGCACAGCCCAGCCGATTGGAAGATGCCCACACCATCTGAGAGGGGAGGACAAAGGCAAGGGAGGCTGTGAGAAGGACCTGGGCCTGGAAGCTTCGTACGCTTGCTCAGTTCAGGGTGGATGCATTAGCTGAGGTTTTCCTGGGGGAGGCATCTCTCTCAAAAGTGAGAGGATGGAGGCATATGGTACTATTAATATAATGTTTCCCAAACTTTATTTTTTACTACAATCAACAGTAGGGAAAACAGTTTTGTATTGTTACCCAGTGGACCAACACACACACACACACACATACCCCTACCCCGTTGCAAAAAAGTTTTATGAACTAATATTTAATCTTATCATATAGAATGATATATGCTAGTGTTTTCTATAGTGTTCAATTAGATTTCTTTCTTTTTTTCTCCCTGGTGAACAATGCTTGAAAATCATTGTTGTGTTGGAGATTAGAACACAAACTTTGAAGTTAAACAGCCTTAGGTCAGTTTCTCAATATCAAAAGCTGTGTGACTTTGACCAAGTCACTTAACCACTCTGAGCCTAGTTTCTCCTTTGGTTAAATGGAGATAATAAAATCTCGTGGATGTCAGGAAGGACATTTAGTTTAAACCTAACATTTCCTAGGGGGTCTCTATCTTCAGTTTTTGACATTTACTGCAAATAAGTCACAGAGAAATTGGCAGGTCTCCAAAATAAAACATTTGTCCTACCATTGATCCTGTTTCTTATAACATTATACTGCATTGTATTTTTATGTACAATAAGTGGTAACATCTCGATATGAGCACTCAAAATATACTACGATTTTTGGGTAATCTTATTTGGCATTTCTTTTTTAAGATAGCACAGCCTTAGAAAATAGAAAAAATATTGGGAATGTTAGGACCTATTGAAATCAAAGGCCCTCTTGAACTTGTCGGACCACACATCTCCATTTTGGGGTCAAACAACATGGTCCACTGAGCTAAGACACTCAAAATAAGATCCAGTTCAGCTCAGTTCATTGTATATAGAGGAACAGGCTCACTATATAAAAGGAAGTCTGTACAGGCCTATGCTTTTTTTCTACTTGCTGTCCACCACATTCTATTTTTCCCACCAGCCCTTCATCCCTACAAAGGAGTACCTGGGTATAGTGGGAGCAGACGGGACCACTGCAGCGCCAGGGGCAGTGCGGGGTACAGTCCTTCGGGGCTGGAAACAAGTAATGCCGCTTCTCCTCTGACCAAGACTTCACAAGATCCACCACCGAGCGGTACCTGGGAAGGCAGAGGTGATGGAAGAAACTCAGGCTGTGTGCTCGGCGAGCTTGTTGAGTGACGGAGTGAAAGAAGGGCAGTGAAGTGACGGGGTGAAGGGAGGGCTCACTCACCTGCCAGAATGGACAGACAGGTTCTGGCCCACGTATCTCATCAGCTGTGAGGGCCCGTGGGCCCAAATGCACTGGGAGGCCCAGGCCTCAGCCGACCTAGCCAGCCGCTCATCCCAGACCTGGGAAAGCAGAAAGGTCATGAAATTCCCCGCGGGAGGAAAACCACAACCATCTCAGTAGTGTCTAGAAATGCAAATATACATGGTATCATGACTCTTCCATCTCCTGGGAGCCCTGCAATAAATCCACTTGATTAATGAGAAAACTGAGCCTTAGAGAAGGCCTGTGACTTCAAGGTCAATAGCAAGTCCACACGAGAGCTGAGATCTACACCTAGCCTTCTGACTCTTAGCCCGATGCCCTTTTTCCTTCACTGGACTTCAAGCTTGGGGTTCCTGGCTCTGAGGGGTGGGGGGTCCCAGGGATTGGCCTGGGAGCTCCCAGCAATCCCTAGAAGTGACTGAGCCCAGGATTATAGGAAGAGAATGGATTTTCTATTTATCAAAATTTGAAAATGTGTTTAACATTAAATTTTTTAGCTTCAAGGTGTGTGTGTTTGTAATAGTGAAAGCATGCACACGTTTAACATGTAAGCTGTTGAAAGGAGGAGAAGTGGAGATTCTTTCATCTTCATCTTATACTAGTTCCTCCAGCCACCCTGACCCTGCAGGTAACCATCATCGTGAGTTTCCTGAGTCCGGTTGCAGAAGTATTCTACACCCATAAGCATATTATATATACATATATAAACATATATGTATAATGTAATGTTTATATAATATAAACATTACATATATGTTTATATGTAAATATATGCAATTATATATCATATAATGTGTGTAATATATGTAATTATATACCATATATTGTGTTAATATATACATAAATATGTATTATGTAAATATAATAATTATATATTATATATATACACATATAATCCTTCCTGGAGATGGAAATAGCAACCCACTCCAATGTTCTCAACTGGAAAATCCCATGGACAGTAGAGCCTAGCAGGCTACAGTCCATGGGGTCACAAGAGAGTCAGACATGACTTAGCAACTAAGGTGTTAGTCACTCAGTCGTGTCCTACTCTTTGTGACCCCATGGACTGTAGCCCGCCAGGCTCCTCTCTCCACGGAATTCTCCAGGCAAGAATACTGGAGTGGGTTGCCATTTCCTTCTCCAGGGGATCTTCCCAACCCAGGGATTGAACCCAGGTCTCCCAAATTGCAGACAGACTCTTTACCAACTGAGCCACCAGGGAACAACAACATATGTATATATATAAATGTGATTTTTTTTGACAGATGACAGAGCGCCAGACATTCTATTTGGCACCTTGCTGTTTTTATTTAACCAGATAGCTTTATCTTAGCAATGATTCCACATCAGCATGCAGAGAATACCCTCCTCTCCTCTGTAACGGCTTCTTAATTTTCCAATCTATGAATGCCCCAAGTTTTATTTCTCAAAAAAGGATCACTTAAGAAAAAATACTAGTTCCCTTCCACTCTGACTTCCTGAGATTCTGAGATATTATTTGTTCCTTCATTTCATCTGTTCATTTAGCAAATATTGAACAAGGACTCACAGTCTAGCAAGGAAATGAGACATTAAGCAATCATTACAGTTGGCTGGTGTGAGAATGTGAAACGGAACCTGGTCTTTCTTGGAGCCATAGAGAGAAAGGGCTCCTTGAGCAAGGGATGTTTAGCAAGATAGCTGTCCTGTGGGCTGAAGCCAGCTAGTGAAGCAATGGGGACTCCCAAAGAAGGGTCCAGACATCTCCCCGGGGTTGTGAGACTCATCCATTCTTAGAGAAAGCAGAGGAATGTTTTCTTCAAGCTGCAAAGGGGTCAGCTGCAGTAGCGGCATGCAAACCTCTAACCCACACTCACTGACCCTCCCCGGGGCCCCTCCTGGTGGAACTGTCTAGCTCTCTCTCTTCCACAATACATGCAACAATCAAACACCTGTTGCAGGGAGGGCCTTGCATGCAGGCCTGGTGCTCAATAAATGTGTCATTGTTTGAAAACTGGAGGGCCTTCTACGTGCCAGCCACTGTGTTAATCAATGGATGAGTCAGTTAATGAACAAATAAATGGCTCTCCCACCTTTAGCTGCCTGCCATTTGGGCTCCCATCCCCACCCCTCCCAACACCTTATTACACCTGATGTCGTATTCTACATAAATGTTGCGGTTGATCTTTGTTTTTTATCATGCCCACTGAAATGGAAGCTCTGTGAAGGATAAGACCGTGTCCATCCTGTTCTCAGCAATGTCCACAGGGCTTAGCAGTGGTGTCTAACTCCAAGCAGGAGATGCTACATAAGTGAATGAACACATTGCAAAAGTACAAGTGTTTGCAGGCAGTTAAGCGAGCAGGTATCTGTCTTACAGGGGTGGCTGACAATCCTTTTTCCTAAGGTAATCTGTAGGTGAGCTGGAGGCCTATCTCTACAGGCTAGTTTGGGACAATGGTCCTGGAGGAGGGGCTGCGATAATGAAAAAGGTTCCCTCCTCCCCTCCGGAGTCAGGCTGTAGGGGGCTGGGGTGAGACACCCCCTTCTCCACCCACCCTCCACTCTGCCTTTTTGAAGGAAGACATCCCAGCCTTTGCTGGTCAGCTGCTGTTTCTCCCCAAGCCTGTGCCCTCCACCCCCACCTCAGGAACCAATTCTCATCTCTCCCAATTCAACCTCCAGAGACTTGTGGACAGACTGGGAGTGTCATCAAACCCCTGGGGCAAAGAGACAATGGCAGGGAAATCTCCAGCCACCCACCCTCTGCGGGTCCCCAGCAGGAGGCCAGAATTCTTGGAAAAGGCATTGTGTTAGTTAAGACAACAGCCTTAGCAGCTGGCAGAACTGGGGTGTAATCCCAAGTGAGTGACCTTCAGCAAATTAATTCTCGGCTTCTTGATTTTCGTATTTGGAAAATGCAGATAAATCCTACCTTGAAGGAAGAGGGTTCTATGTAAGTGCCTGGCGCACAGAGGATGGGTCATAAATCGCAGTCCTCTGCTCCTGCCTGCAGAAAGGACCTATATAAAGCCTTAGTTTTCTCATCTGTAAAATGGGCAGACTTCACAGGGCCCAGATCCCAGATACTGGCTAGAGGCTAGACTCATGAATGGTCCAGCCCTTCCAGGGCACACTGAGTGGACTGGCGTTTGCCAGAGGGGGCACTGGCAGAGTGTGGGGACTCACCATATACTCCATGTTGGCAGCAGGTGGGTGCACGCTGGCCCGGATGTGGTTGTGATAATCCAATAAGGCACTCATGTCCCGGGCAGAGATGTGGCGCTTCCGCCGGTACCGGGGCACCCCCAGGCCACTTGGGGGCCTCACAACTGTGCCCTTGGTCTGAGCCAGTGCCAGCGTGGCATTGGGCATCAAGGCGTTCATTGTCTGGCCTGCCCAGAAGAGCAGACCTGCCAGGCCCACAGTACTGGGCAGCGGGGGCATAGCTGGCTGGAGGGGGTCAACGTCTGGCCTCGTGAAGTCAGAGCTGGCTGCCTGGAGGGGGTGGTCATGAGGGCACCAAACTCTGAGTGCTCCCCAGCATTCCCACCCCAGAGGATGCTAACTACTGGGAGCTTGACGCAGACCTCCCAACACAGCTCTGGTGGCGGGGAGCAACACTCCATCCTTCCCACCTCATGGACTGAGTGGATGGGGCAGTGGGAAGAAATGCCCAGACAGGGACTTCCCTGGGGATCCAGTGGCAAGCCTCTGAGGTCCCATGCAGGGGGCCCAGGTTCAATCCCTGGTCAGGGAACTAGATCCTACATGCTGCAACTAAGAGTTTGCATGCAGGCCACAACTAAAGACCCTGTGTGCCTCAACTAAGATCCGGTGCAGCCAAATAAGTAAATCAATATTTTTTTTAAAAAAAGAAAGAAAAATTAAAGAAATGCCCAGAGAGTGGCTGAATCCAGACCAGGCCCGGAAGTGAGACAACACTCCAAAGCCGGAGTTCCATCCCACCAGCCCAGGAAGCAGACCTCAAACCTGCCCAGACTGGATACCCTCTGCACCAATCTCACTCCACATGGGCTCTGTCGGTGCCCTCAGAGGGGCAGCGCCCACCTCCCCTGAGGCTGCAGTTTCAGGATGGAGTTTAGTTCAGTTCAGTCGCTCAGTCGTGTCCGACTCTTTGCGACCCCAGGAACTGCAGCGCGCCAGGCTTCCCTGTCCATCACCAGCTCCCAGAGCTTGCCCAAACTCTTGCAAGACACAGAAAGAAGGAAGAGGCTGAAAGAGGCAGACAGAAAGAAAATCAAGAAACAGAGAAAAAGTACGTGAGGGAGACAAAAAGGTCACTGATAGAAAGAGATCCAGGAAAGAGCTATGAGACAAAAAAGAAAGATACAGAGAGAAAGAGACACAACACTGGGGCAAAAAGAGAAGGAACATGGGAGAGACAGAGAGAGAGAAAGAGGGGAAAAAGAACAGAGAAGATGGAGAAAGAAATGCTGAGAAGAGAACCAGAGAGAGGGGTCCGGGAGGCAAGGCGGCAGGCTCCCCAGGGGTGCGTACCCAGGATGGGCAGCCCAGGCTGGCGGCAGGAGGCGGCCGAGGAGGCAGAGGACCTCTGCAGACGCCCAGCCCGCCTGCCGCACAGCGACTTAAGCGGTCCGCCAGGAGCTGATGGCATCTGACGTCCCAGCCCCCCAGCCCCCTCCCCTTCCAGCCTGGCCAGGCTCGAAGCTCCGCCTGCCAGACCGTGGCCTTTTCTCTCCTCCCTCCGCTGTTCCACCTGAAGTGCAAGGAGGCCGGGGCTGAGCTGCCGGTCAGGATGGGGGTGCGGTCAAGGCAGGGATTCCTGGACGAAATACCACCTCTCCTCAGGAGACCTCAGACCCGGAGACTTTTCTCTGCCTTCCAGACCCCACATATTACGGCCACCTTGCATCCAGAAAGTGTTTTTCTGTTTTCTCCACAAAGCCCTCCAGCCCCAGAGTTGGCAGTTTTCATACGGCCCCATCTAATGAGCCTGGCTGAACTTGAATGCTGAGCTCGATGTATACAAGCTCAGCCAAACCCTCAGAAGCAGATACGATCGCTGCCCATTTTAGATGAAAAACCTCCAAAGAAGTGAAGGAACAGTTTAAAGTCACGCTAGCCTGTCCAAGACTGACCCCAGGGAGGGTCCTGCTAGTAGGTAAAAAGGATGTCATTTCTGTAACCAAATCAAATATAGAGGCATAGAGGGGAAAAGCCCTATGAGAATATTAGAATATTTGCTGCAAGGCCACTCAAACATGGCACCATGCAGCCTAATTAATTAAGCCAGTGGATATGGATTCGAATCCGCATTATTTTGTTTTTGAGGTTTTTTTTTTGGTGGTTCTTTCTTCTAAAAATAATGCCTTTTTGTGCTCACTGGTGTCCTTGGGTAGATTACTTAACCACTTGTGCTTTATCTGGAAAATGGGAGAAATAATGGTTCTTTCCTTACAACCCTGATGCCAGGATTAGATGAATTCACGTCCGATTGAACTGGCGGAGCACTGAGTGTGTGCTCTTTAGGTGTGCGTGCGTGTGCTTATGAGGGTATGTGTGTTTGTTATAGGTGTACAAGAACATGCAGACACACACGTGAGGGCTTGTGTGTCACATACGGAGGTATGGACACGTGCATGACCATGCAGATGTCTGTACCTGCGTGTGTACTTGCATGAGTGTGCATGTGCTTGTATGTTATGAATGTGCAAGCACACACATACAAGCGCATCTTCCTGATGATTTCTATGTCATATGCATATTCAGGGATGTGTATGTGCGTGTGTGTGTGTTTTGACAGAACCCCTCTGATCTCTGAGTTGCTGTACTTCATTGTTGACAAAGAATTTCATTTTCTCTTCTCTGATTCCTTGTATTCTCTGCAAATAACACGTGATGCTTTTGCAATGGGAAGGGACAGACTTACCAGAAAGGTGTTCCATTAAAAAACCAAAGTTGAAGCGCTTGTAATCTTCAGCTTCCACTTCCAGAGACCTTTCTGAGCAGTTCCAGGCAGAACCCAGCCTCCAGTGCCAAGCTGAGCCCTGGCCCAGGTGACGATGCAGGGCTGGGAACTGGGATGGGGCTACCCGAAGTGCGGTCCTCCCCAGACACATGGAATTCCCGCCCCAGGCAGCCGCCCAGCCTCAGCCTCGGCAGCCCAGACAGTGCCTGCTGCCAAAGCTTCCCCATCGGGGAAGATTCCCCCAGCCCAGGCTGACTGCTGGATGCTGGGGGAGGCGGGGCACACAGAGGCAGGGGGGTGGGGGCTGCTGACTCTGACCGCTATGTGGCTTTCTCATCACGCCAGAAGGGCAAGAGGCACTGGCTCTGATCCAGCTCCATTCTCTGCCTCCAGTAGGCTGAGTGTCCTGGGGCAAGTCTCTATCCTTCTCCGGGCCATTGGAGCAACTGGACTTAGGGCTTTTCTGCTGAGATCCGTGATATACCAGGCGGCAGAGGAGGCGGACACAAACAGCTTTGGCACTGATGACCCCTGAGTGTGTGCCCCACTCTCTCTGAGCGCTGAATACCAACCTCTTCCATGTCCTGGCCACTTGCAATGATCCAGGGCTTTACATCCATGACTCACTTGGTCCTTGCAGCTGCCTTTGAGGCAGCAACCCCGCCCATGGACAGACGAGGACAGAGAGCTTCAGTGACTTGTCCTAGGGCCTGTTTGTTTGCTAACTGGGGTTCTGGCAGTGAACATTCTCACCCATTTTACAGAATGCACGTGCATCCACTGTGCTCACACCACACACACATGCACATATACATGCACACATACCCTCCTCCCACAAATATGAGACAGCTGGTTCCCCCAGTCCCTTAGATTCTTGCTGTCAGATGACCTCAGGTGCCCTTCCATAAATAAACAGAAACCCACCCTTTACACACTTGATCATGTTAATACATATAAGCGGCATGTACTTGTTCTTTTCTCAGTGCTCAGACCATTTCAAGCACTTGACCTCGATGAGACCATTCAATCTTCAGACCAACCCTATCAGGTCGGTATTATTATTGTCATCATAACCATTTCTCTATACGTGAGGAAACAGGCACACAGAAGTGAGTTGTTGGCCTGGGGTCTCACAGCAGGCGGAGGGCAGAGGTGGGATAGGCCAGGCTAGTCCCACTGCCTCTTCAAAGAGACAGACAGACAGACAGACATCTGAGGAAGAAGGCACAGCCTTGCAGTCCAACCACATATACAAAATCACCATCTCCTGGGACTTCCCTGATGGTCCAGTGCTTAAGACTGCGCTTCCAATGCAGGGGATGTAGGTTCGATCCCTGGTTGGGGAACTAAGATTTCACATGTCTCGCAGTGTGGAAAAAAAAAAATCACTATCTCCCACCCAACATGTTCACACATCCAGAACAACCCAGAAAATAACACTGGTAGCAAACATACAGAAACACCCCCTGGCCAATCCACCAGGTAGGACCTTCCTTGCTGTTGACTAAACCTTTTCCCAGGTTCACTTTGACAGGTTGGTGTTGTTTAGTTGCCAAGTCATGTCTAACTCTTTCTGACCTCATGAACTGCAGTATGCTAGACTCCTCTTTCCTTCACTGTCTCCCAGAGTTTGCTCAAATTCATATTCATTGAGTCGGTGATGCCACCTAACCATCTCATCCTTTGCCACCCTTTTCTCCTTTTGCCTTCAACTCTTCCCAGCATCAGGGTTTTTTTTCTGACAAATCGGCTGTTTGCTTCAGGTGGCCAAAGTATTGGAACTTCACCTCAGCAACTGTCTTTCTGATGAACATTCAGGGTTGATTTCCTGTAGGATTGGCTGGTTTGATCTCCTTTCTGTCCAAGGGACTCTCAAGAGTCTTCTGCAGCACCGGAACTCAAAAGCATCAATTCTTTGGCACTCAGCCTTCTTTATGATCCAACTTGTCCATCTGTACATGACTACAGCAGGTTGCCAGTGGATAAAAATGTTAGGGGTGAAGGCAGGAAATAATCAGGGATGGCCCAGATGAATGTCCTGGACTGGGATGTCACTTCAGGGTAAGAACTTTACTCACCCCTGGATTTTGTCAGACTGGATTCAGCTATTGCCTCATCTTCACCCCTACTGGAATTCTCTCTGGTCCTGGGCAAGTGAAGGGGAAATTCTTCTAGGTAGCAGTAGTATTTGAGGCAGTACATCTCAGTGACTGACACTGCTGACTCTGGATCCAGGCAGCCTAGGTTCATGGCTTACTAGCTGTGTGACCATGGGCAAGTTACTTAACCTTTCTGCGCCTTGGTGTCTCACCTATAAAATAAGGCTGCCTTGTGGAGTTGTTGTGAGGATTAAATGAACTGATACACGTGACATAAGGCCTGAGTAAGCAGTCAGTAAATGTTAGCTATAATTGCTGATAATAATAACAACAATAACAGTCAACATTTATTTAGCACATACTAGATGGGCTTCCCTGGTGGCTCAGACGATAAAGAATCTGCCTGCAGTGCAGGAGACCAGGGTTCCATCCCTGGGTCGCAAAGATCCCCTGGAGAAGGGAATGGCTACCCACTCCAGTATTTTTGCCTGGAGAATCCCATGGACAGAGGAGCCTGGTGGGCTACAGTCCGTGGGGTCACAAAGAGTTGGACACAACTGAGCGACTAACATTTCATCTTTTTTCCAGGTGCCAAGCACTAAGTGCTATAGGGGTCCGAGATCATTTACGTTTTGCTCCAGTTTTATGGATTAGGGTTCAGAATCTCCACTCACCAGACGAAGAAGTGGAAACTCCGAGAGGTTCAGTACCTTGTCCAAGTTCACACAGCTAGTCCCAGTGGAAACTGGATTCCAGTGCCAGGTCTCCGATTCTTACCCCAGTGTTCTTTTCAGACAATAAAGCTGCTTTTAAGAAGAGTCTGTGTAGGGAATTCCCTGGTGGTTCAGTGGTTAAGACTCCACACTCCCAATGCAGATACACAATGAAAGAAAGCCCGTGTTGTAAACACAAGGAATATGGCCAAAATTTTCTAATAACTATAAATGGAGTATAATCTTTAAAAATTGTGAATCACTATATTGTTCATGAATTTATATCATATTGTACATGAACTATACTTTAATTTTAAAAGAGAGATTAAAAAGAAGAAACTGTGGAATAGGAGCCTGGTGCTTGAGAGAGGAGACTAAGAAAGTTAGAATGTCTTTAGAGATCTTCCAGATCACCCCTTCATTTGCCAGCTGAGGAAATAGGTTCAGAGTGGGTGAGTGACTTGTCCAAGGACACACAGTAATTGGCAGACTCAAAACTTCAATCCAGATCTGTGTCACTCCAAGTCCAAACAAGGGAAAGAGGGAACTGGGAGGGAGGCGAACACATGTGAAAGATAGGAATGGTGATCCACACTCTTCAAAACTCTTTGGTCAAATGTTCCAAGTTCTTCTAAAAGACAATTGAGAAAATGAAAGAAATGGAGGTGGAAGTCAGTAGATAGACAAAAGATAGACTTTTTAAAAAATGTTTATTCTTATTGATTTATTTGCCTGCACATGGGATCTTCAAAGTTCCTTGTGGCATGGGAACTCTTGGTTACAGCCTGTGGGATCTAATTCCCCGACCAGAGATTGAATCTGGACCTCCTGCATTGGGAGCGTGGAGTCTTAGCCACTGGACCATCAAGGAAGTCCCTACATTATTTTATTTTATTTTATTTTTTCCTACATTATTTTATATGGGCAAATATTTTATGGACTCTACTGTTGAGGGATGCACACTTGAGTGTGCACAAAGAAATATAGAAGTCAAGTTGTGATTGAGGTGGGACATTTAAGGGGCTCCTCTTTCTTGATCTGACTGGTGGTTACAAGAGGTTCACACTATTGGGTCCCATGTTGGTTATATGTGACTTTCTGTACTTAAGTTTTATTATTCAATACAGAGGCTAATTTAAAAGGTAATTTATACAATGACACTTTCCATCTGTTACTGTCCTAACCCTGCATGAGGATTTTAGCCTTCTTTCAACAGTTGAGGATGTGAGGTTCAAAAAAGGAGGTAGCTTCCTGATAGTCACATAGCAAGTAACTCTGGGAGCCAGGACTCAACCCTTGTGGTTGGTGTGTCTCTGCAGCTCTGCTGTGGCCGGGCTGCCAGTGGTGGGTGGTTCCCGATCCAGCAGTGGGGGGTGTTGGGGAGATCTGACAACACTGACTTCTCAGAAAATAACTAAAGTACACCCAGAAGCACCTCTGGGCTCCCAGGTCTTCTGTTTGTACCCTATAAGTCATGTCACCTCTTCGGTGGTTACCAGAGTGAGGCAGGATGGTTTAGGAGTGGCAAGGACCAGAGTTGTGACCTCAGATGAGTGACCTTGGTCTGGGTGACCCGAGGCAAGTCTCTGAGTTTCAGTTTCCCCATCTGTATAATGGGAACAATAAACAGGCACTAAATTATTTGGCTATTATGATAAATTCAGTGAGATACAGGAAGTGTCAACACACAAAGCAAGTTTGTTCAGTGTTAGCTATTAACCTGCCCAAGCAAACACCACGTGACTCCATTGACAAAATGCTCAAGAATGGGCAAAGCTAGAAGACTTCCCTGATGGTCCAGTGGTTAAGAATCTGCCTGCCAATGCAGGGGGACATGGGTTCAGTCCCTGGTCTTGGAAGATCTCACTTGCCACAGGGCAACTCAGCCCGTGCTCTACCCCGAGATGCAGCGACTGAAGCCTGCACACTTTAGAGTCGTGCTCTGCACCAACAGAAGCCACAAGAAGAGAGTAGCCCCAGCTCACCTCTTCCCCAGGCCCGGGAAGCTCGATAAATGTATATAAAAGTTCATCAAGCTGTACACTTAAGATTTGAACACCATAAGTTACACCTTGGTCTTCCCAGATGGCGCAGTGATAAAGAGTCCACCTGCCAATGCAGGAGACACAGGTTTAATCCCTGGGTCAGGAAGAAGCCCTGGAGAAGGAAATGGCAACCCACTCTAGTATTATTGCCTGGAAAATTCCATGGACAGAGGAGCCTGGCAGGCTACAGTCCATGAGGTTGCGAAGAGTCAGACAGGACTGAGCAACTGAGCACACACACAAGTTACACCTTAAATAAAAACTGAGTTATAGATGGTTTTAAAAGCCTTTGTTTAATTTCAAAGAGTTCTTTCAACAAGTGTCAAATTAAAATCCAAAATAAGAAAACACACACACATACCAACAGAAGTATCCCAATTTTGTCTCCCCAACACACACTCCCTACCCAATACACAGACATATCCTTCCCAGTACACCCACCCAAACCCCCAGCACTTTACACACACAGTCAAAGACCCCAACATCAAAAAGAGAAGTCACAACCCCACAGAGCAGACATACCTGCATTCCTACTCAACCTCACAGCACATCCATCTTTAAATAGATGGTTTTCAACTCTGGGTGTGTGTGAAAACACACCTTACTTTTATACACACAGAGACACACACAAACCAAACCCATAGACCAAATTGGCTTGGGCAGATTTGTGAGTCAGACTGACTGGGTGGGGGTCTTGGCTCCACCACTTCCTCACCGCAGGACCCAGGGCAGGTCATGTAATTTCTCTGGGTCTCAGTTTTCTGATCTGCAAAATGGGCCCAATAAGATCTTCTCTCATGAGATGAAATGAAATAGAAAGGAAGACCAGGAGCAAAAGAAGCTTATTGAGGGAAGGAGCTGCATGATTTGTCTCTGTATCCTTGATGACTCACAGCATGTCATTATAGGAAGCTCATAGGTGTTGTCCGTTCTCACCAGATTAAATTTGCTACAATCCCAGTGGAAATTCCAGCAAGGTTATTGGAGGAAATTGGCAAGTGGATTCTGAACTTTGTGTAGGAGAGCCGTGGCCCAAGAATTCTAAAGACACTCAGTCATAATCTTAGTAAAATATGGTGATTAAGCAGACAATAGAAAAATGAAAAATGAGGGGAGGGTGAGCCTGGGACATAGGGGTGAGCCAGGGGGACAGCAGTACAAGGAGGGGGGACAGCATGGGCAAAGGCTCTGAGGCTGGAGGGCATTTGGTTCATTTGAGGAACTGAGAAAAGGCAGGTTAGGGAGGACTGGAGGGGGCACTAGTGGTGAAGAACCTGCCTGCCAATGCAGGAGACGGAAGGGACACAGGTTCGATCCCTGGGCTGGGAAAATCCTCTGGAGGAGGGCATAGCAACCCACTCCAGTATTCTTGCCTGGAGAATTCCGTGGACAGAGGAGCCTGGCGGGCTACAGTCCGTGGGTCCGACTCACAGAGTCGGACACGACTGAGGCGACTTAGCAGGCATGCACAGAGAGGGGACAGAGGGGTACGAGGCGGCCCAGAGGCGGGGGCAGAGGTGAGCAGAGGCTGTTTGTGCTGCTGGGAGGCCTTGAATGCCACCCCAGCTGCAGAACTGAGGACCTCAGTTTCACCTTGGCTTTGCCCTGGGCCCAGCCCTGGTGCCCCACTGGGGATAGGCGTTGGGGGGACACAGGAAGAGGAGAGGATGGCCTAGGTTTCGGGGAAATGGGAGCACGTCCTCCCACTATGATCTCTTAGCATCTGACTGCCCACCGACCCCCAGAATCCTGAAACCAGAAAGGTGCCCCTGAGGGGTCCTCCATCCTCCTCCTCCCAGTCAGCATTCTCAGCAGGGTGTTTTCCGGGGCTCGGCCGGGGAACCCCCCCATCCTCCCCGGTGTCAGAGAGGACTAGCCTCCTTCCCTACAGGCCAGGTGAAGAGGAGCAGCTGGAGAACCCGGCTGGTCCAGCGCGCTTAACCCGGCGGGAGTGTTCGGCGTTCCCCGCACCCCTGATCGCTAGCGGTCAAGGCCGTGCCCTCGGGGGCCTGCGGCCGGAGGACTGGGGAATCCTCCTCCCGGCCCAGCCTGGACAGCTGCACGGCCAGGTGTGGCCGCGGAATTTGCTGTGTCGCCCGTCCGCGCAGCTGGAGCGGAAAAGCCTCAGCGTCAGCGCCCCCTCCTCGCCGCCAGAGCTCGCGCCCCACATTCCTGCGGAGCGCGGCGGGGGCCAGGCGGCCACATCAGACGCCAGACCCGGAGAATTCGACCGGGCGGGGCCGGTAAGGGACCGGTGGACCCTCGGGGACTCCTCACCCCTTGGTGGTACCGGAACTGAGCCAGATCTCCCATCTGATAAATGCGGACAGCGACACTTGGCCTTGTCTGTTTCCTAAGCGGTGAGCCACCACCAAACACGAGCAGTTTAACTTTAGAGGTGATCATCTATTGTGTGCCTACTGTGTACTTCATACCTGGCAAATAAGGTTTCACTTACTTATCCTGGCAACAAAGGTGGTAGAGTACCGTCCTCATTTTTCTTGTGAGAGAGAAATGACTAGTTATAGAGGTAATAAATTGTGAGTTTAGACTTGAACCCATGCCTGTCTGACTGTATTCTTTAAAAAAAAAAAAAATTCTTTATTTGGCAGCACCTGGTCTTCCTTGAGGCAGGTGGGATCTAGTTCCCTGACCAGGGATCAAATCCAGGCCCCCTGCATTGGAAGCAGGGAGTCTTAGCTACTGGCCACCATGACCTCTAAACCCTACCAACTGTAAAATTTGCAGTGTTGTGACTATGTGGCTGTTATTTTAGCAGTCAGGTAAGGTCAGATCTGGGAGGCAGTATGGGCCAGAGGTTAAGCTCTTTGCCCCTTGAGCGCACTGACCCTAGTTTGAATCCCAGCTCTTCAGGATTGCTAGCTGTGTGACCTTGGCTAAATTACTTAGCTTCTCTGTGCCTTGGTGTTTCCATCTGTAGACTAGAGTGATCCCAATACCTACCTGTTGTGTGAAGCAAGAGAGGAGTTAAGTACAGTGAAGCATTTAGCACAGTGCCTGGCCCCTGGTCAAGGCTCAGTATGTTATAAATCAATGTCACTTCCATAGAAAACAAAAACAAAACAACTAGCTAAATGTTTAAACTAGTAAAGGAGACTATTTTAATTCATGTTTAACTCAACTTTAAGAATAGAGGCATTAAACTATGATGTAGGTACATCTGAATTCTTTGCTATACTTTGGATGGGAAGACTGGAGGAAGAAAAAGTTTCAAAACACTCATTCTTCTCAGAACCTAGGCATTTTATTCCCAATTTGGTGTTCTCTTTAAAAAAAAAAAAATACTATTTCTTAAATTGTGAAATATAACAAATGTATGAGATGTATAAAATATAAACATATAGTTTAATGAATATTTTTAAAGCAAGTATCTCTGTGACTCTCCCCAGGTAAAGAACCAGAACTTTGTCTACACCCCCAAAACCCTCTGATCCCAACGGCCTCCCTCGGTCCCACAGGTAACTGCTATACTGACACTGGAATAGTCATTTTTTGCCTTTCCCCCATCCCCTTATTTTACCAATGCTCTTTCAGGCAAAAACAAATAAAAAACCAAACCAAACCAAACCAATCAGAAAGCCCTGCTTCCAAAACTTGGGATTCCCTGGTGGTTCAGATGGTAATGAACCCTCCTGTCAATGCAGGAGACTCAGGTTTGATCCCTGGGTCGATCCCCTGGAGAAGGAAATGGCAACCCACTTCAGTGTTCTTGCCTGGAGAATCCCCTGGACAGAGAAGCCTGGCGGGCTACCGTCCATGGGGTTGCAGAGAGTTGGACACGACTGAGCGACTAACACTTTCCAAGCCTCAGCCCGGTGACTGTTTCAGAGAGCAGGGTCCTGGGGCATGCAGGATGCAGTGGCCAGAGGGAAAGCAGGCAGGTACTCAGGGCTGCTGGGGCTGTTGGCCGGCTCTCCTGCCTCTCTCCCCGTGGCCCGAAGATGAGCAAAGCCAGATCGCTGCCCTGCGGTGCCAGCTCTCCTGACCCTGTGCCCAGGCAGTCCCAGAGGCTGGGCGTGTGTGTGCTGGGGGCGCAGCCAGTGGATCCAGCCCCCTCCCAGTTTGGCAGTCAGGCAGCCTGGCCTCTGGCAGCTGCTGGCTTTGCTCAGCTGCCTCACCCTAGGCAGTGGCTAGCCGTCCCCTCCAGCCAGAAAGAGATGTGGCCAGAGGTTCGGAATGAGGGAGGCATTGCAGAGGAGAGCTCAGAAGGAAGGGACTGGCCGCTGGGGAGGAATACTTCTGCCCTCTGGCCAGGAGCTGTGGACAGAGGTCTGCCCGCTGGGAGAATTACTGGGCTGTCTACTGCTCTCCCCACCACACCAGGAATGAATTATTTCAGGCACACCAGCCAACAAAAAAGCACCTGCTGGTTGCTCTTCCTGGAATGACTGCTTCCCACTGTTCCTCTGGCCACCCTCTGGCCAGTCCTTCCAACCCCAGCTTGGACAGAAATCCTCTCTTCTAAGAATTCTTCCCTGACCCTTCCCTGACTCTACAGGGTCTTCTCCTCATGCCCCCGAGCATCCTCTACTTAACCCCTTCTCATTTTTTTGCTACTTCTTTCAAGGTTTTATGGACCAGAAACCCCTCTCACAGCGATTTATCATCTTGGGAACCCCTTATTAGTAAAAAAAAAAAAAAAAAAGATTAAAAAATTTATCATTATTACTTTCTGCTGTTTCTCTTCTGTTTATAAGGAAACAATTTAAATTTTAAAATAATTTCCTTTATATTCACATATTAATAATTATTCTTCATGTAACAAAATAAAATTTTTTGAGTGCTTAGTAGGTGCCAGATATAGTTTTAATGCTTGGGATGCATTAGTGAACAAAACAGGCAATGCTCCCTACCTTCTAGGGCTGGTAAGCAAGTAGAAAAGACAGAAAATAATTAAGTAAATTATAAAATACATTTTTTATAAAGTACATTTTTAAAAGACTCGTTGATGATACTCCTAATCCATTAAAACCTCCTGCTTTTTGCATTAAATCAAGTAATACAGGCCAATTTACTTTTAAAACTGACCAAGATCATTGTCAAAATAAAGATCTCTTTTCCAGTGGAAACACTCACTTTTTGTTGTTATTCTACCCCAGTAGAATTTAACCTTATGAGTCTGTGGCATTATAATGTAATATGGTTATAAAGCAGAAAAATTCCATATGGGAAGGCAATCAAAGCTTGCATTTATTTATTTATTTGGCTGTGGCAGGTCTTGGTTGCAGCATGCAGGAGCTTTCATTGCTGCCCGTGAACTCTTAGCTGCGGCACGTGGGATCTAGTTCCCTGACCAGAGATTGAACCTGGGCCCCCTGCGTTGGGAGTATGGAGTCTTGGCCTCTGGACCACCAGGAAAATCTCACACTTTCTCCTTTTTGGGTGTGCCGGGTCTTCATTGCCGCATGAGGGCTTTCTCCAGTTGTGGAGAGCCAGGGCTACTCTCTCGTTGGAGTGCCTGGGCTTCTCACTTCGGTGGCTTCTCATATTGCAGACCTCAGGCTTCAGAAGCTGCAGCACACGGGCTCAGTAATTGTGACCCTGAGGCTCTAGAGGAAGGGCTGAGTAGTCGTGGGACACAGATCACAGACTTTGTTGCTCCGCTGAATGTGGGATCTTCTCGGACCAGGGATTGAACCCATGTCCCCTGCACTGGCAGGCAGATTCCTAACCACTGCACCATCAGGGAAGTCCCCACATTTCCTTTTATTTAATCTTTAGTGCACATATATTCATGTTCAGGCTGGCCAAAGTCCAGTTATAGCCTCAGAAGATTCCCACACAACCATTCACAGATTTAGTAATTTTACATTTTTCAAAGAACTCAAACTGCCATCAAAATAAAAAGACAAATAAATGTGATTTTCAAAAAATTCAAAGAGCAGACTGTTTATCTGTCCAAGGGAGACTTAGATGCCAAGATAAATTCTATAGTCTCCAAACTCTTGCAGCAAGTGACGTACATGTGGAGCTTGCTTATGAAATTGCATTTTGCATTCAGCAAGAAAAAGCTACTTTTTTTTTGTAGCAGACATATTTTTTATTCTAGTTCTCCATTTCTTTTTTTTTTCTCTTCATTTCTATAGTAAACATGAAGCCATGTGCTTAATAAAATCTGACAGCAAAAAACCTAAAATATAAAATTCTGAGCAAAGGTCACAATTATGATAATCTGATTTTAAATTTTGAAAACTTATGAGATGGATTTGTAGAGATTTATTTGAAAGTGCTTTCAAGTATGTATTTGTATTAAACTTTTCTTTTTATGAATATCCGCAAGCTGACTTTTTATAAAGAATAAATCTGTCTCACCAATATTTCAAATGAACATTTTAAACTTTCATGTCTGATTCTGTTGTTCCTTCATTTACTTGCTGAGATATTTCTTTAGCAAGAAATTCACTGGCTCCCTGGCTATTCATTGACTTTATTCCCATAAGAGTGGCAGGAAAAATGCTTGATTATTTCCTTTTATTTAATAGCTGTCAAAATAATGAGAGCTGATTTCTCCAAAGGTAGCCATTACTCTTTTTTATTTTTTTTCCGATAGTTACTAATTTTAAAGCACATTATGAACCTTTGGGACATCCCTGAAAGTCCAGTGGTTAAGACTTCATGCTTCCAATGCAGGGGGCACAGGTTCCAGGTTCGATCCCTGGTCAGGGAACTCAGATTCCACATGCCTCACAGCACAACCAGAAAAAAAGCTCCTAAACAAATGTGTGTGTTTCCATCCAGTGCAGTTAATACTTTTATTTAGGCTCAAGTTGTCCCGTCTTTGGCCTGTGGGACCTTTTCTAATTGGCTTCTGCGTCCTCCTGAAATGACCTTAGCAGTCCTTGGTAGGTTATGACTTCCTTACTTTCTGGTTTTGATAAGATGGCTCAGCTTTGTCTTGCCTCAGGTTTGAAAAATGTTGTTTTTTAAAAGATGAATCTATAGTTATTAAGGACACTCGTCCATCCAAAACATCAGAGGTCTTAACATCTAGCCCAATGCTTGGTGCATGGCAAATAGTTCATAAGTGTTGTTTGCTGAATAAATTAATGATGATCAGCTTCACAAGGTGAAGTTGCTTGAGGTCTGAGGCCATATAAGTCAAACAAGTTATTTATTTATTCTTGAATAAATAAATGAAGGACTGAAACCCAACAAATTAGGTGATACCACTCAGTCTTAGGCAGGGCAAAGCCTTGATGTTTGTACTTTTCCATTACCTCCTGGTAGGGAAGAGTAGGGCATGGTCCTCCAATGCTCTGGAATCTTCTAAGGAAGTGTTTCTCAAATTACAGATCCACACCTATTAGTGAGCTGTAAAATCAATTCAGTGGGTCATGACCAGCATATTTTAAAAATTCAATTTATAATTGAATAGAAACTATCGGTGTGCCTCACACAGTAGAGGCAAACTCTGTCATGAACTGTCATGAAGCTATATTTACAGCTATATCTATATGCTTATTAACAAACATAGTCACTTATGCTACATATGTGTGTACTGGATCACAACCAGTGATGTGTTGACAAATGTTTAGCAACCCTCTCTCTAAGGGAAAATGTTAAGTATTGTGTTGTGCTGTTAACTTAATCACTTCAGTCATGTCCAATTCTTTGTGACCCCCATGGACTGCAGCCCACCAGGCTCCCCTCTCCATGGGGTTTCTCCAGGCAAGAATACTGGAGTGGGTTGCCATTTTGTCTTCCAGGAGATCTTCCTGACCCAGGGATCAAACTCTTGTCTCCTGTGTCGCCTGCCTTGCAGGCAGATTCTTTACTGCTGAGCCACTGGGGATGTTTCTACATACATAAAAGTATAATAAATTTCTCTTAATATAAAGAATGTGGCATATAATTTTAAAATAATAAAATATGCAAATACTCTTCACTCTAAATTCCGTATAGTGAACTGCTTCTTCTAGAATGCTTTTCTTGATGTTTACTGGTCTCTTGTCTCCACAGCCAACCTCATGTTTCAGTTTAACCATGTTTTGACAAATGGAGTTTCATCTCAGTCCAGACAATCAATAAACACTCAATACACCAAATAAAGCCCTGATTTACAGTATTTGCCATTTCTCTTAATGTAAACACTCCCACCAGAGCTGGTTTCAAGCTACAAATTGATGCCGACGAACACACAGTTGGCGAATTTGCACCGTAACATACAAGACATATAAGCAACCTAAGGGGCGTGGATAGTAATAAAATAGAGTAAAATAATTAGGGAATGATGACTTTTGAATATTTATTATGCATTTAATTGTTCATGTATACATTGTGATTTTTAAAGATGGCTTTAACAATCAACTTGCAAAAGTTCTGAAAATTTAACAATTTGTTCTCATACGCACACAGCGAGACTTACAACATGAATATGTATTTCTTATTGTAGGTTGAAGTTTAACGAAAACAAGAAAAATTCTCTAGAGACCTACCATTTTTCAGGTCTGGGTTTAACCCTGTCTTTGAAAATCTTCAGGGATGAAGCTGCAAAGTCTCAATTGGAACAAACCCATTTCCTTTCTAGAGGAATACCAATCCTGAAATTTACAGGCGGTAAATTTTTTGCTAGTTCCTCTGGGTGATGTCTACAGTTTTTGTCACCCAGAAGAACCCTTTCCCTTTCTCTTGAGATGGGGGATCAACATCTGGATTTTCACCAGGAGGGACCACTTAGCTTATAATGCCCAGTGTATCTCTCTGTTCCTAACCATCATGCAGCTTGTTCTAGAAAGTGACAATAATTGAGCAACTGACAATCTGCAGGAGATAGAGATCGTTTCAGATACTATTTACAAGCTGCCTTCACAATTAACATCTTTCCGGCTGTGTGGTTTTCATCCCCAATTATGAAAAGCCAAATTAGTGACTGTATAATCACTACTGTTGCTAAGTCATGTCCGACTCTTTGCAACCCCATGAACTGCAGCACGGCAGGCTTCCCTGTCCTTCACTATCTCTCAGAGCTTGCTCAAACTCACGTCCATTGAGTCGGTGATGCCATCCAATCATCTCATCCTCTGTCGTCCCTTTCTCTTCACGCCCTCAATCTTTCCCAGCATCAGGGTCTTTTCCAATGAGTTGGCTCTTCACATCAGGTGGCCAAAGTACTGGGGCTTAAGCTTCAGCATCCATCTTTCCAATGAATATTGATTCAATCCTGAAATCCAGGGTTGATTTCCTTTAGAATTGACTGGTTGGATCTCCTTGCTGTCCAAGGGACTCTCAAGAGTCTTCTCTAGCACCACAGTTTGAAAGCATCAATTTTTTGATGTTCAGCCTTCTCTCACATCCATCTATGATTACTGGAAATGTAAACATCTTTTTTTTTTACGAAAGTATGTATTCATTTTAGGCCCGTGTTGGGTCTTAGCTGGGGCACTTGGGGATCTTTCATTGCAGCGTGAGGACTTCTCTCTAGTTGTGGCATGGGACTTAGTTACCTCGGGTTCATGTGGGATCTTAGTTCCCAGACCAGATCTTGAACCCATGTCCCCTGCACTGGGAGGTGGATTCTTAACCATTGGGTCACCAGGGAAGTCCCACATTTGCTTTCTTAAATCTAGTTTTTTAAAGACGCAGAGATATCTTGATATATAAAAACTATCATCAGATCAATGCAGTTTACAGATGGAAAATCATCTTGAGACAATTTTAAGGAATTAATACCTTTATTATTTTATTGACTCTCTGCATGAGAGATTTTAAATATCAGCCTATTATTGGCATAAATCAGACAGGTGTTCCCCAAAGTGCAGTGGCTACCCTTGGTTTAGGGACAGAGGATTATTTTAGGCAGATAGAAAAAAGTGTCAGTCACTCAGTTGTGTCCAACTCTTTGTGACCCCCTGGCCTACAGCACGCTAGGCTCCTCTGTCCATGGGATTCTTCAGGCAAGAATACTGGAGTGGGTTGCCATTTCCTTCTCCAGGGACAACAAAAAAGAGGGATGAGCAATTCGGAGACAGGCGCGCTGCAGAGGCTGCAGGTGGCCAGGAGGGGGAGCGCACGGGTTCCAAAGCCCGACGCCCCTCAGGGCGGGACCTTCGAGCGGCGCGCATGCGCCCAAAGGGAGGCGGCGGCGCCGGCCCAGCTGAAGGGCGAGACGGTGGCCGAGAGGGTACGCGGAGGCGGACGGTGGCCGACGAGGTTCGGCATGGAGCACCTGGAGCGCTGCGCGTGGGTCCTACGGGGGACGCTGGTGCGATCGGCAGTGCGGCGATACCTGCCCTGGGCTCTGGCGGCCTCTATGCTGGCAGGCTCCCTCCTCAAGGAGCTCTCTCCGCTGCCCGAGAGCTATCTCAGCAACAAGCGCAACGTCCTCAACGTGTGAGTGCGCCGCGGGTCCTCTCCTGCCCGCGCCGTAGCCATCACTGTCGGCTTGCCCAGAAAGCCGGGGCTTAGCTGCTCTGATGGACGGGTCATTGGAAGGGGAGGTCCTTCTCCGCATCGTGGCAGCTGTGTCTACACGCGTGTCGCGATGAGGGGACCCTGAGATGGCTAGTGTCACTGGCAAGTCGCGTTTGCACATCCAGAGCAGACAGTCTGAGTTTGACTGGGCAGGGGTGACGGGCAGGGTGCGTGTATCTCTGTGTGTGTAGAGCTGGGAGATGGGAAGGGGGCATGAACCAGCCTCTGTGGCTGCTCCCCGTGCCTCCCCTCAGGATTGGGAGTTGGCCCCTGCTCTAGGGGAGATGCCACCTCCCTCCTGCCTGCCAGTGTCAGATCCAGAGCCTCTGCCCTAAGCCCTGTATCCCCCTCAGCTGGTGACGGAATCCCATCACACTTGGGTGGGGCAAGTAGACCTGCCTTCTTTCCCCAACACCCCTTCCTTCCCGCCCCCCCACCTTTGAAAGCCTGTCCTAGCCTGTGACAACCCCCCCCACCCCCGCCCCGCGGTCCAAGATAATCACCCGGGAGTGGAACCCTACAGTCTATGACCTTTCCCCTGGATCTGCTTGGATCTTCTCAGCTACTCAAAGTTCATGGCAGTGGCCCAGGAATGCAATTCCAACTGAGCTCTTTGAGACTTCTCCTTAAGTCCACCCACCTGCTCCTTTTTTTCTTTTAATTTATTTATTTTCTGGCCGTGTCCTGAGGCATGTGGGATGCTTGTTCCCCCACCAGGGATTGAACCCACGCCCTCGCATTGGAAATGTGGAGTCTTAACCATTGGATGACCAAGGAAGTCCTTTTCTTCTTTTTTTAAACCTCTTGGATTTTAAGTTTTTGACTCAAACACTGATTTATAGTGAAGGGAAACTCTGAAAGATAAAACTTCTCCCTTGATGTTAGCTTCCATTCTTCTTTGGAATTACAGTGTCTGCAGTATCTCGCAAGAATCAGTCCAACTTTGCTCTTCTACTTAAAACCCTAGTTTTCTTTCTCCAGCAGCTTCCTCACATACCTGTCAGGTCTTGACTCTAGCCAGATCCTCGCATGTCAGTCCCAGGGAAAACTTTCATGACAGGCACTTGGGTATTGTCTGAGGAAGCTTTGGGACCCAAGAAAGAGTCTTACTGTCTCTGGCCCACCTTCCTTCCTCACCCACTCGTGGACGCTGGGCTGAGACTAGATTATGAGAGTGGTCCTGGCCCCAGGTGTCACTTGCATGTGTCTTGACTGCACCTGGTATCCAGGTCATCCACCTTTGCTGAACTCAGGGGTGGCAGGCAAGGCAGCTGCTTGCTTAATCTGGTCTGGGTGAGCTGGGTGCCCAGCAGCCTGGTAGACGAGTTCCTGTCATTTGAGAGTTTCCATGAATTCTGGTGTTTTGTTCCATCCCTCTGTGCTAGTTATTGTGTTGGCCAAAATGTTACAGAAAAACTTGAATGAATTTCCTGGTCAACGCGATAATTAATCAAAGGGACCTAGTGAATCATTGGCTCTGAAAGGGATTTTAAAGGTCATTTCATCCCCTCAGTTCTATTTAACAGTTGAGGAAACGAAAACCTGGAGAAGTGTGGTGATTAAGTCAGAGTCAGGATTGGAACCTGGGTCTTCTAGCCTGAAACCAAGCTTCTGTTTGATCATTTCTGCCACATAGGAAAAAGCCTTGGTATAGAAAAACATGGGTTTGGGGGCTGGCCGAATCTTGGTTTCACTTGGGCTTGCTGGTCGTGTGAGTGTGATCCTGGGCAAGTTACCAAACTATGCTTTATCTATAATATGGGGCTAATGACACTTTCCTCACAGGGTAGCTGGGTGTTCTGTGGGAAAGTGGATGTGCGTGAAAGGTCTGTAATTACTTTCCTGAGCAAATAACATAGTTCTTAAGATAGTAGGCCCTGGATTTGAACCCCAGCTCCACCACCGATGACCCCAGCTTTGGGCATGATGCTTCTCTGTGCTCTGTGTTTGTATCTCTGTACGGGTAAAGTTTTCTTATCCATAAAGTGGGGATAATAGCAGTACCTCCCTCATAGAGTTGTGTGAAGATTAGGTGTTAATGGCTTCCTTGGTGGCTTAGATGGTAAAGAATCTGCCTGCAGTGTGGGAGACCCAGGTTTGATTGGGAAGATCCCCTGGAGATTCCCTGGGCTGGGAAGATCCCCTGGAGAAGGGAATGGCTACTCACTCCGGTATTCTTGCCTGGAGAATTCCATGGACAGAGGAGCCTGGTGGGCTACAGTCCACGGGATCGTCAAGAGTTGGACGCGACTGAGCAACTAACGCTTTCACTTTCTTTGAGGTATTCATAGTTCATGCACTCAAATAGGTGAAGTTGTCGTCTCTAGCTTTTATCGCCTCTTGCCTTTTTCCCTGCTCATGAGTCCTGAGTCCTGGGACGTGACACAGGCCTCTCCGCCACATTCCCGGTCTTCACCTCCGCTTTCCTCCTCTACCAGGTATTTTGTCAAAGTGGCCTGGGGCTGGACCTTCTGCCTCCTCCTGCCTTTCATTGCCCTCACCAACTACCACCTGACGGGCAAGGCCGGCCTGGTCCTGCGGCGGCTGAGCACCCTGCTCGTGGGCACGGCCATCTGGTACGTCTGCACAGCCATCTTCTCCAACATCGAGCACTACACGGGCAGCTGCTACCAGTCGCCCACCCTGGAGGGGGAGAGAAAGGAGCACCAGAGCAAGCAGCAGTGTCACGGGGAAGGCGGCTTTTGGCACGGCTTCGACATCTCAGGCCACTCCTTCCTGCTGACCTTCTGTGCCCTCATGATTGTGGAGGAGATGGCCGTGCTGCACGAGGTGAAGACGGACCGAAGCCACTGTCTCCACGCGGCCATCACCACCCTGGTGGTGGCCCTGGGCTTCCTGACCTTCATCTGGGTGTGGATGTTTCTCTGCACGGCCATCTACTTCCACAACTTGTCCCAGAAGGTGTTTGGCACCCTCTTCGGTCTGCTGGGCTGGTATGGGACGTACGGCTGTTGGTATCTGAAATCCTTTTCTCCAGGACTTCCTCCCCAGAGCTCCAGTTTGAATTTGAAGCAAGACACTTATAAGAAATAAAAGAGAAACAAAAGGGATGAGGGCAGGACCGGGGCTAAAAGGTTTTTCCGTTTCTTTTTCTCCTTAATTGTTTGACTAAATGATCGATCCCGCTTCGGGAAGGAAGCTTACCGGGCAGTTTTGGGGTGGGGGTGCGGTGGTGGAGTCTGGGGAGCTGGGCCAGGCCCCAGACAGTTCTTGGCGACATCATGCTGTGTCACAAGCACCGCCATCCCCAGTCAGGCACTTTGCGTCCCTGGCAAGACTTGACCTTAATCTGTTACATCTCTTTTGTCCCTGGATGGCGAGCTGAGGCTCAGCGAGAGGGCAGAATCAGGAAGGCCTCTCTGGGGTGGCTGAATTGAGGTGGGGGACTCCCCTGCTGCGTCACTCGCTCCCTGATTCTTAGCTGTCTTCTGTGTCAAGGGCTGCTGATGCTATTAGTCAACAACCATGCCCTCTGGTCAGTTTTGCATAAGCATTTATTTCCAGCAGGGTTCTTTATATATATCAACTACCAACCGCCTAAAAGACACACTCTGGTTCTAGTATTTGCTCTATCTGTGGAGTGTCAAATACTTCAACTGACTTGTGATTGACTACCAAAATAGTCACACTTGAGTGCCTCTGCCACGGAGTATTGGATACTTTTTATGTAACGAACACTGATAATTTTCTGTCTGTGTCCTCTAGTATATATTGGTTTTTGAAGCAATAAGGTTATCTCCCCTCCCCTTCTGTTTTGAGTGAATGCTTTATAGTTTTTAATAACAACCATGGTATTTGTTCTTTGTTGACAGAACTTCCAAAAATAACTCACGACTCCAGTGTTGCACTTTGGCACACATGTCGAGTGCCTTGAGGGTTTTTAAGAACACTAAAACACTCTTGGCTTTATGGCATTTATTCAAGCTTGCGGGGCTGTTTTCTTGGTTAAGGATCAAACTGGGAAGCAGACATTTGAATAACTTGTTGAATTTTAAGCTGAGTCAGAGTAATTTTGCAAAATGCCTATTTGCACTGAAACTCTCCTGACCACGCATCAGTGGTGTTAGACTGAACAGTGTTTCAGAGTCGTGTGATAATACGTCTTCTGTCTGCTGCTATGGCCTAGAGCATTTTTACCCGTTTAGACGAGATTATGATAAGTCAGAAGTGGAGGAAGGTGTCTTCCCTTGCTTCTGAGGGCAAGAAGCCAACTTCTTTGCAAGAACGTCCCTGTTAAATGGTGACTTGACTTTGACCCCTCCCTCTTCTTAATTGGACTACCACCAAAACCACACCAAACCAGGGTCTGTTCCTCTGCCCTTGAACTTGACTTTTTCTTTCCCATTTGCAGCATTCTCAATTTCCAGCCTTGTCCTCCTGCGGCCTTCACTGTGAGAATGCTGGAAAGGGTTAGATACTCTCTTTCGTCTGCCCTGCAAAGACACAGTTAGTGCTGTGATAAGATACCCCTTCCACTCTCAGTGTCTCCGTAAGCCTTTCATACCCAGCCCCTTGCATTTTGGATAATCATCCTGGAAGCTTCTCCTATACTCTTTGCCCCCAATCAAGCCTCGTAATAGCATTAACTGATAAGCACTTGACTGGTTTAACTCAAGTTTAGGTTGCTAGGAGCTTGATGTCTGGGAAATCTTCAGTGTAAAACATATTGCTTACAAAGATGTATTTAAAAGATGTATTTAAAATACGTATCTCATCCGGCCACAGGTTATCCTGTATTGATCAAAATGTGAGGTGTGACGCATTGCACCCAGAGGCGGCAGAAGCGCCTGGCAGTGAGATTCTGGAGGTGTCGCCATGGTGCCCCTGGAGAATGGTTTTGCTCTCTGGAGCTTCGTCTGTAAACCAGGGGCGGCCGAGGGGGTAAGATAGGTGGCAGGGGCTTGTTGAAGGGATCGAAATCTCTCTGAAGTGTCACGTTCAGCACTGAAAGGCAACAGACAAGGTGACGCCGGATACTTGTTTGTCCCACGTAAATCTCCAGACATCTCTCTCCTGCAGGTCTGATTCAAGCTCAGCCATACATTAACTCCATGGCACGCGTCCATTGCCGAATCTTGTCGAGTCATCAGTCTCCCTCCACTTCCTGCTCAGTCTTACCACCTTTGCCTGTCGCTGGGGGACATGCTCTCCATCCGTATGGGACATAACATGGCAAGGCTGAAAGCATTGGGGTTTGGGCAGGTGTGAGAGGTGGGTCCAGATCTCAGCACCACCACCACGGAGAGCTGTCTGACCGTGGGCATGCCTCAATTTCTCCATCTGTGAAATGGAGGTGGTCCTGTCGGGATGAAGGGAAATGATGAAGGTAAAATGCCCAGCACATGGGCAGAGCAGGTGACCATCCCCCTGCTTCCTTTTTCTTGATTACGCCTTGAGGACTTTTTGGCTCCTCTAGAGAAGGCAGGGAGACCAGCATCTTCTTTGGAGTGCCATTCAGGCTCTGGGTGTCCTGTTGAAATAGCCTCGTCTTTTGAAAAGTGTCTGTTCCCCCGGTGCTGAACAAGAGGCTTCCGAGGGCATCTGCAATCACAGAACACCGCCGTGCTAGTTTTGCCTCTGTGTTGAGGTTCATTCACTGGCACCTCGTTTTCCACATGCATCTGTCATAGTCTGAGTACCAGTTTGTATTTAGTGAATGACTCTTGCCACTGTTTTTGTATACACACAGATCGTGTGTGTAAACAGGCAAATGAAGTAAACTGGAGATAATGAAAACCCCACATTGCTGCGTTTTGTGTGTTCTTTTCCACAACCCCTAATTCCAGAACCAGGAGAGCTCAGCCCGCTTTACGAAAGGAGGGTAATTTTTTGTGGAGCCCCTCATCACAGATAGGGAATTTCAAGGCTGTCGTCACTCTGAATTATTTTCTCCTCAACCCTGGAAACTAAGGATGGGTTGCCGTGTATGTGTTTCTTAGCCTGTTTTACTCCTTGCCTCTGTGCCACATCCGTGTCTCAGCGCCCTGATGTCTGTATCTGCCAGATTTGCAAGCAGTTTTCTTGGCAGTAGGAGGAAGGCTAAGCCTCACAGAAGTAACACAAAGGGCAGTTACAAAGTTGACTCACACGAGGTCATCTGTGAAAACTCCTTCTCACTCTGGAGGCCTGTAGCCTGTGAGAACTTTCTGTACCTTTTAGCACCTACTCCTTTGTCAGCCTGACCCGCTTGGCACCGCCACGCAGTGTCTGTAGAAAGTTCAAGGGCTCCAGGGTTTGACGCTCCTCCTACGGCAGAACTTCCCAGTTCAAATGCCCTCAGCAGCACCAAACCCTTCTTGAGTTTATCCTGTGAGCCAGGAGCTGGGGCAGGATAATAAAGTCCCTGCCTTCTGAAGCTTGTGGTCCAAAGTTCGTCCCTTCAGAGCTTGAGGTGTGTGCTGGGGTTGCAAAGGTGAATTTGCTACATCTTTGCATCTGAGAAATTTTCACTCATGGAGAAGATGTCTGATGAGCCAACAGCCACCATCAAGTGTTCCGAGCGCTGGCCAAGGGCAGGGCCTGGCGACACAGCAGGGGACCACCAGCTACCCTGCAGGATCCTGGGAGATTTCCCCAGAACCTAGTTCTTTCGGGTCTTGAAGGATGGGGAAACGGTCAAACAGTTGAGAACAGAATCCAGGGACCTGAGAACAGCACACAAAGGCGCAGGCCTGCATTGCTGTGACTTTCATTCAGAGGGCTCTTTCTCAAGAGACCTAACTTTCCCCTAATGGTCAAGAGCAACAGCATGAAACATGGCAGACTAAAGAATGTCAGTGGGGATCCTGGATGCACCCTGCTGCACTCTCAAGAGCACTCAGCTAGAAATACAAACGCCTGCTTTGAGCTGGCTTCCCCCACTGCTTTTTCTGCTCTTCTGTGTGACCTTGACCGAGTCACTCAACATCTCTGGGTCTCAATTTCCATATCTGATAAATGGTGGGCACAGACTGGTTAACCTCACCAACTCTTCTACTCTCTTTCTCTGTTGCACTTGATGAAAAGTTCTCCCAAGTGGGTTAGGACTTTTATTTAAGGAAACAGCATGAAAAGAGACTCCCACTCAGCTGAGGTGGCAGCTGGCTTCCCAGTGAGTGATGGGGGAGCTGACCTCTGGGTGCACTTGATCACACCCCAGCTTTTCTCTGCATCAACAATTAATGCAGTTCAGTTCAGAACTAATGCAGTTCAGACCTGATTGCTTGGCTTCGTAGCTACTTCCTGGGCATGGAGAGCTGGACCTGGCTCCCAGAGGAATGAACTTCAGAAGGCTTTTTTAAAAAAGTCTCCAAAATCAAACCAATTTCAATATCTGTCAAGAAGAAGGCAGGTTCTGTTAAGGGAAACCCTGTGCACTATAGTCACCTTCAGAAATTGTCGCAGAAACCCCTAATGCCGTCTCTGGGGAGTTTTAAAATTGAACACACACAGCACAGAAAACAGGTCCTCCCATACCCTGAGGAGAGAGGAGATGGTACATTGGGCCCACATGATTACATGGTAACCTTGTAGCATCCAAACTTAAAATTTGCAGACCTGGGAGTTCCCTGATGGTCTAGTGGTTAGAACTCCAGATTTTCCCTGCCTCGGCCTGGGTTCAGTCCCTGGTTGGGGAACTGAGATCCCACAAGTTGTGCAGCATGGCCAAAGGCAAAAACAAACCAAAAGTTTGTGCAGACCCGACAATCTCTGTCTAGGGATTTAGGCTGTGGGAATGCTCACCGAGGTGGGCAAAGATAAACAGAAAAGATTTTATTGCAGCTATTTGTGATAGTGAAAAGTTGTCAAGATTTATCTGTTGCCAATCAGATAAATAAATTATGGTAACTATATCAGGGGGCTTCTCTAGTGCCTCAGATGGTAAAGAATCTGCCTGCAATGCAGGAGACCCAGGTTCAATTCTTGACTCAGGAGGATCCCCTGGAGAAGCAAATGGCAACCTGCTCCAGTATTCTTGCCTGGAGAATTCCATGGACAGAGGAGGCTGGCAGGCTACAGTCCATGGGGTCGCACAGAGTTGGACATGACTGAGCAACTAATATACACACCTACCAGGAATATAATACAGTCACTGCAAAGAATAAGTAGTATTATATTTAGGGAATCTAGAAGCAGAAAGACTGCGTTTGTGCTGTGCTAGAACTTGCAGCCGTGTGACCTCGGTCAGGTCAGAATCTTGGAGCCTCTTTGTGAAGGGTAAGATGGGGATAATGCCACACCTCACTCAACATTCATTGCCCCGCTAGTTGAGGGGGCACTGTGCTGGGCACAGTGTTAATTCAGAGACACTGTTCTGCCCCCTGGGGGTTTATAGTCAGCCAGGCACAGGCAAATCCAAAAGGGTGCAAAGTATCAAAGGCAGAATGTTTCCCCACCCTGCCCCAACACTGCCCCAGCTCAGGCAGAGAGGATGTTCATAATGTATGCAGAAAAGCAGAGAAGGGGGCTTGCCTGGTGGTCCAGTGGCTGAGACTCTGCACTCCCAATGCAGGGGGCCTGGGTTCAACCCCTGGTCAGGGAACTAGATCCCACATGCTGCAACCAAGAGTTCACAGACCACAACCTAAAGGAGCCCACAGGCTGCAACTAAGGCCCAGTGCAGTCAATTAAATAAATGAAATACTGGGGGGTGGGGGTGGGGGTGGGGGAAGGAAAGAAAAGGAAGGAGGAGATTATTCTGCTTCTGCCATACACACTGGCAGTGTGACCTTGAACAAGTTCCTCAGTTTCCTCATCTGTAAAATGGAAATTCTGTAAGTACCTAACTTGTAGAGTTGTTGTGAGGATTAAATAAATCAATGCTTACAAAGGGCTTCCTTAGAACAGGGAGGCACTATATAAATGTCTTTCAAGTGCACAGTAAGTCCCTAATGTGCCAGCACAGTAAGTCCCTAATGTGCCATCAATACTATAGCTACTTTAAAATCAGGAAAAAGAAACCCCAGAGATGTCAATGTTTCAATTGTTATTGACTCAGAGGTAGTTAAAATGAAGTCAAATGTGGAAGGCCATGTCCCAGGATCTCTAGAACAAGCAGAGTCTCTGGGACTGCAATCTGATTTCAGGGTTAACTAGGGGGTGGGGGAGAGTGAGAGGTGTTTTCAGGGAGAGCTGAAGGGAAAGGACATCCATGCATCCCTGGGGTCCTTTGGGGCAACATAAAGTAAGTGTTTGAGATGCTGTCCCTTTGGAGCTAAGCTACGGGCTGCCTGGCCCTGGTTTCCAGGCTGCTTATTTGAGGGATTGGGCTGGAAGCCTTATCACGTCCCCTGTCTTCTCTGCCAGGGCGTCGCTCCCGCGGGGTGTGTGTCTGAGTGCCCAGGAGGTGCGTAGGTGGGGTAGCCTGAGAGCTACTCTGATTAGCATCTTAATTTCTAAAGCAAAGGCATCAGGCCCCACCTGAGCACGCAGCTGTCACCCTCTCCCAGCTCCACTCTTCTCATGCTTTAAAAAATTTTTTTTTAATTGGAGGATAATTGCCTTACAATGTTCTGTAGATTTCTGCCATACAACAAAGTGAATCAGCCATGAAGATCCCCTGGAGACGGAAATGGCTACCCACTCCAGTATTCTTGCCTGGAAAATTCCATGAACAGAGGAGCCTGGCAGGCTACAGTCTAGGGGGCTCCAAAGGGCTGGAAAGGAGTGAGCACACATCACCCACGGATACCTATGTCCCCTCTGTCTTGACCCTCCCTCCCAGCCCCCCATCCATCCCGCGGCTCTAAGTTGTTACAAAGTAGCGCCATGAGATCCCTGCGAGCAACTTCCCACTAGCTATCTACATATTCTCATGCCTTCTTGCCTTCAGTTTGCATCTCCTGAGCATCTGCCAGGGATGGGGAGGGATGCAGGGCTGAATAGATGGGGATATAAACTTAATCTTACCTGGAGTTATTAGAAGCCTTGAACTAGAATAAGCAGGCTGTTCAAATCCTGCCTTTCAATGCCTCAGCTGTGTGACCTTAAGCAAGTCGCTTTACCTCTCTGGACTTGTTACGCAACTATGAAACGGGGATGATTCTTTCTACATCACTGGTCTTTGACTGGTTTAATGAGATCATAGACAGGGAGATATGTCATAAGCTTTAAAATGTTGAGCTGAGAGATTTACTTTGGTGATTGTCTCTCAGAAGCCAGGACACTATAACTTCTACATGTTCCCAGTAACCTGAACTGGCTTGGTGTCTTTAATATAATTTTTAAAATGCAGCACTGGGACTTCCCCATGGTCCAGTGGCTAAGACTCCACACTCACAATGCTAGGGGCCCAGGTTCAATCCCTGGTCAGGGAATGAGAGCCAACACGCCCCAACTAAAAGTCCGCATGCTGCAACTCAAGATTCTGCATTACGCAATGAAGATCAAAGATCCCTCGTGCCACAGCTAAGACCAGGGCAGCCAAATAAGTAAATACTTTTAAATGCAGCATTGAATAAGAATTAGTAACAACTAACATTTGTTGTGAATTTTTAAATCTGCTGCCTGATATTTTTAGTGAATTATCTCAGCTGTAGCTCCCAACTAGGCCATAGAGAAAACAGGAAGGGCTTTGGCTTCATCCCAGCTCTGCCACTGTATTAGTCAGCTATTGCAGTAACAACCTCCAAACCTGATGATTTGTGACAGCAAATGCTCACAGGTAGCTTCAGCTCTGCAGATATGGGCTGGCCTCAGTTGGTGAGCTCTGCTCCTGGCAAGCTGGACTTGGTCCCGGGTCACAGGCTGGGCTCAAGTCTGTTCTACTTTCACTCTAAGGTCCAAGTGAAAAATGCAGTAACTATAATACCTGGGGCTAGATCACGCTGGTGGTCCAGTGGTTAAGAATCCCCCTGCCAATGCAGGGACACCAGTTTGATCCTTGGTCTGGGAAGATTCCACATGCTGCGGGGCAACTAAATCCACGTGCTACAGCTACTGAAGCTGCGCAGCCCGTGAAGAAGAGCAGCAAGAGAAGCCACTGCAGTGAGAAGCCCACACTCCGCAACTAGAAAGTAGCCCCCATTCGCCATAAATAGAGAAGGCTGGCACACAAAGACCCAGTGCAGCCAAGTATAAAAAATTAATTAATTAATTTTTAAGAATATGTATATAATACCAGGGGCCTGTTCTTCTTGTGATGAACACTGAGGCACCCACATGGCACGTTTAAAGCCTCTGCTCCCATCACACCCTTCCACTAACAGCCCACGGGTCACATGGGCAATTCCCTTGGGCAGGGAATATACTCCACCCACAGTGGGAGGTGCTACAAAGTCACATGTCAAGGGTTATGGATGTATAAACCTATTTGTTGTTTAGTCGCTAAGTGGTATCTGAATCTTTTGTGACCCCATGGATTGTAGCCTGCTGGGCTCCTCTGTCCCTGAGACTTCCCAGGCAAAAATACTGGAGTGGGTTGCCATTTCCTTCTCCAAGGGATCTTCCCCACCCAGGGATTAAGCCCAGGTCTTTTTTGTCTACCTGCTTGGCAGGTGGCTTGTTTACCCTTGAGCCACCAGGGAAGCCCATAAACCCACTAGGGAATCCAACAATCCAATCTACCACTTGCACCTAGGGTGCTAACTCTCTGAGCTGGCTGTTTCCTCATCAGTGAAACATGAGAAACTGTTGGGGACTTCCCTGGTGGTCCAGTGACTGAGACTCCATGCTCCCCGTGCAGGGAGCCCAGGTTCAACTTCTGGTCCTGGAAGTAGATCCCACATGCTGCAACTAAAGAGCCTGCATGCCACAACTAGGACCCGGTGCAGCCAAATAAACATTATATATATATAGATATATGTATATGCAAAACAATGCTTTGCAGAGTTAGAAATAATTTATGTGAATTTCCTAGCTCCTGGTTAGGACTCAAAAGGATGGCAGTTATTGTTATCAGCTCCATTTAGAGATGAGAAAACTAAGGGTTTTAGGCAATGTGGGCCCAGGTTGCAAGGGAAGAACCAAATAGGTCTTCGGAAATATGCTGTTATGACCTGGGCAGTAGATTCTGTGACTTTGGCAGTGAGCAGCCAGTGAACTGAAGAATACAGCCTTCAGCAGCCCTTACTGTCCTGCCCAACAGCATCTTTCTGTGAATGCTGGAGAGACCTTCTCAACAGTGTAAACACTGGGGGCACCCATTACCACAGTCCTGGTGCTGGTGGTGGTGTCTTCATGACTAGACTGAACTCTGATAGCCCCACCTCCTCTTCATCTCTGCATCCCTCCAAGGGACCTCACAGAAGGTTCAGCAGTGGATGGATTCTGAGTAATCGTTTGCATGCTGACTCTTGTCCACACCCTAGCTCTCTCCATAATATTCCTAGATGGAATGGGAGTGGAAAAGGACACTTGGCTCTCTAGCTCACTCATAGTGGGATCCTGACCAAACCAGGCACGTGCCCATCCAAGGCTTCAATTTCTGCATATGTAGAACAGGCAGGTGGGAGCTCAGAGGCTTTGAGTCTACAGGTGTCTCCAGAAGTCTGTCTGTGCCTCTTCTCGTTCAGTTTCTCCTTATGATCTGTTCTCTTCTTCCTGAGCAATAGGTTGGCCAACCAGGGACTACATTTCCCAGCCTCCTTTGCAGCTGGGTGAGACCCAGCAATTAAATTCTTAGCCTTGAACCAAGATTGGAAGTCACCTGACCCTCTTGCACGACTGGGCCTTAAAATACTGGACAGGTGCTCTAATATCCTCTCTGTCCTTTCATATCAGCTAAAACTTGGTCTCCCCAGCTCAAGCCTTGGGCTCCCCCAAAGCCGTCAGTCATTTCTTCCTTCTTTATAGAAGTGAAATGGTCAAAAATGGCGACAGAGTCGGGAGAGTCAGACTAAGAGTCTGAATGTTGTGTCTCTACCCCTCTAGCCCTGACCTCTGGAAATGAGAGCTAGATGGACAGCTCAGGTTTAGAAATGAAAAGCGGCGGCTCCTCCTGGATGCTTTATTGGGGGCTTTCAGTGGTTTTTAAGCATGAGGGGCAGTGACACCCAGACCCTTTCCCAACATGCAAAAGGCACAGGGAAGTGAGACGCAGCGGGGCTGGCAGCGTGGATGCAGAGACCCCCTGCAACACATGGTGGGGCACGGAGGAAGCCCCGAGAGTGATGGGGGAGGCAGGCGTTGACGGAGATGGCTTTGGCAGAGGCAGGAGAAGGACCCAAGGACCCTCCATCTCCAGACCCAACACTCCGGCCAGGGCTGAACTGCCGAGAGAAGGTCAACATGGCTTTTACTGAAAGTCCACCTCACATGGTGGGAAAACTCAACTCCAGGTGGGAGGAGGAGGATGGGACGGACGCTGCCTTCAGGAACTTCCGGTAAAGCCAGGTCAAGCGCTCTGCTCAAATCGAGAGAGGAATGGGAGGGTGTGCTTGTGGCATCGGTCCAGACACAGCCTCTGGTTGGATGTCACGGCCTTGGCTTCAGCCAGTGCTGACTCAGTTCAGGTCCAGGAGAAGAATGAAGCCCCTAAGCCGATCTTCAGGGGTCTCCCATGCGGGTCTCTGGGTCTCCAGCCCCACCCGGAAGTACCGCTTAGAAGAGTCGAGTCTTGATGTTGGCTTTGTCCTGTGGAAGAGTTCCCTGGGCAAGAGGGAAGGGGAGGCGAGGGTCAGGCCCTGTGAGCCCCCAGCACCTCCCAGAATTTGGGCCCTGGTGAATGAAATGGCCTGGGACTCACCTCAGATCCCAACTAGTCCCCACAGTTCCATCTTGAGACCTTGACTCAAAACAAACAAAAGGCATTCGTGTTTTTGTTTTTCCTCTCTCTCTCTTTCCTACTCGTTCTTTTTCTCCTTTAGTAGAGCCGTGGCCTCAACTCACGGCATTGGCAATATCTACTCCTAAACTATGGAATGTTTTCACACTGACTATAGAATTACTCCGAACAAGGGGTGGGAGGGGGCTGTCCAAGTGTTCGTGAGACGAGACGGTGGTTACCGAGAGCTCGTTGGGAATCACACAGCACAGAGACACCGACAGTCAGACACCAAGCCCGGGGCCTGGCTTTAGATGTATTTTTTCTTGAGGTACCAGTAGGCAAAGTAGCCCATCCCTCCCAGGGAGCCCATGAGGAAGGACGCCCCAAAGAAAGATGGCGGTTTCCGCTTGACCAGCCGGAACGCGTTGGGGATGACCGCCGACAGTAGAGTGGTGTGGATGTCGCCCAGAACTTTCCGGAAGGCAAAGCGTTTCTGGACCCTCTCGAAAAAGGACTGCAGGTTGGGCCGGCTGCCGTCTTCCCAGTATTTCTTGGACAGTCCCAGGAATTTGAGGCGGTGCAGGGTGGCTCCCAGGAGGACATCCGCAAGGGTGAAGGCACAGCCGCAGAGCCACAGCTCGCATTTCTGCCCTGGGGTGGAAGAGAAACAAGATGGCGGTGGGGCGGGCTCACCTTCTGTCTTCCCATAACTCCCTTCTCTCTCATCACTTACACCTCTGGCTCCTGTCTGCCGGCCATAGTGTTTCCCCAAGGTCACCCACTTCTGTACTTCTTTCATGATTTGGGCCATATGCATATACTTCCTCTATTATTTTTTTCTTTTAACTCAGGTGACTTGTTAAATGCAAATATATGTGTTTAGGGACTTTCCAGGTGGCACAGGGGTAAAAGAATCCACCTGCCAATGGAGGAGATGTAAGAGACCCTGGTTCGATTCCTAGGTCAGGAAGATGTATTTAAACTCTGGACTCACATATCACACTGTTTATTTTCCAGCTCTACTTGCCTGTTCACTGGGTGTTTCAAACTGGACAAGTCCAAAACTGAATTCCTGACCAGCACCCCAAATCTATCACACTCATCCACACGTCAGTAACAGCACCTCTGTCCATTCAGTTATTCAGGCCCAAAGCCTCATGCCATATTGAATTCTTCTCTTTGTTTCACACCCACATACACTTTGGCAGAAGTTCCCATCAACTTTATTTTCAAAAAACATCCAAAGTTGGGTGTTACCTCCACTGTTACCATCCTGGTCCTAATAACAATTATCTTTTGTCTTTGACTCCCTAGAGTCTATTCTCAGCACAATAGTCAGAGGAATCTTGTTAAACCTTAAGTCAGATCATGTCCTTCTCTCTGATCAAAGCCTTGTAATGACTGCCTGTCGTGGTCAGAGTAAAAGCTGAAGCCCTGGGCTTCCCTGGTGGCTCAGTGGTAAAGAATTCGCTTGACAATGCAGGGGACATGCGTTTGATCCCTAGTCTGGGATGATTCCACATGCCGCGGGGCAACTAAGCCTGCGTGCCACAACTGCTGAAGCCTGAGCACCTACAGCCTGTGCTTTGCAACAAGAGAAGCCACCATGAGAAGCCTGCACGCTGCAACTGGAGAGTAGCCCCTACTTGCTGCAGCTAGATAAAGCCTATTCACTGCAAGGAAGACCCAATGCAGTCAAGAATTAATTAAATAATAATTCAAAACATTTTAAACGTGTATCTGGTGGTATGTTCCATGGGTCGCAGAGTCAGACATGACTGAGCATGTGTGCTGGTCATGAAGAGGTGAAGACACAGTGTCTTCCCTCAAGAGGTTCATGGTTTCATGGGAGGAGGAGCTAAAATGTAATGAAGGCTCTGATCAAAAGTTTGTTCTTGACTATGGAACCTTCCAGATGCTAATGAGACATCTGAGGAGAGATGATGTGTCTGCAGTTAGAGGCACAGTTAGTGGCACCATCAAGGGCATGAGTGGAGACAGGGCTGAGAACGAGACCAAGAGCGGAGCTTTGGGGGCATCACGATTGAGATCTTGGGCAACAAGAGGCAACCAGCAAAGCAGCATGAGAAGCAGCAGCCTATGGAGTGGGAGATGACCCAGGAAAGGGGGGTGCCCTAGAAACCAAGATAAGAAAGTGTGCCAGGGAGAGAGGGCTCAGCTGAGGTCAGATGCTGACGGAAGGTCACAGAAGGGGAGGCTGATACTGGAGACTGCATTCGGCGGCTGCTGACCTTGACAAGAACAGCTGGAGGACATGCTGACAATGAAAGCCTGGCTGGAGAGAGTCCAAGAGAGAAACGGAGGAAGGGAAATGGAGATGTTGAGCAAAAGCCCCCCCTCCAAAGAGTTCTGCTGTGATGGGAAGGATACACCGATACTATGAGATGAGTCAAGAGTGTTTTCATAAGTTGGAAGAAAAAAAAAAACACGTTGATGGGAATGATCGAGCCGAGAGAGGAAGAGATGCTACAGGAGAGAGTGGAGAGAATTACTGCTGTGGTTGTCCTCGAGTGGATGAGCGTGGGTGAAATCCAGTACACAGGGAAGGGACTGGGCTTAGCTAGTTCAAGAACAATTCATCCTTGTTAGCAAGAGGATGTACCGCACTGTCTTTCAAGACATCTAAGTTTCTAATTCTAAATTTCAAATGTAAGATATCCACCCGAGAGAGAACAAGCAATGCCAATTAAACTACTGAAAACCTTCCAATTTCAGGGATGTTGACAAGTGATTTAACAAAGATGCATCTTAGAATCGATAAAATACAGTGTATGTATGGGCACTAAGACTGGGGGGAGGGTAGCATGGGGGTGAGTTGAGAGTGAGGATGTGGGAGAAGCAGCTGGAGGGTTCAGGAGAAAGGAGAGGTAATAAATCGTCACCTAGTGGGAGGCCTGGGGCACCAGGAAGGCCATCTAAGGCTAGTGGTCCTGAGTTCAAAATGAGACCAGCCAGGGACTTCCCTTGTGGTCCAGTGGCTAAGACTCTGCATTTCCAGTGCAGGGGGCCCAGGTTCAATTCCTAGTCAAGGAACTAGATCCCACATGCCACAACTAAGAGTTCAAATGCTACAATTAAAGATACCACATGTGGCACCAAAGATTACATATGTTGTAACCAAGACTTGGCACAGTTAAATAAATAATCATAAGAAAGAAAGAAAGATCAGCCACCATCCTTCTACATTTCTCCAGCCATGTTTAGGCTCTTGGGTATAGGCTGAATAGGTGGGGAGTTGGGTTTAACTAGGTTTGAGGTTTTGAAATCAATTCGATTCCTGGGTTGGGAAGGTCTGTTGGAGAAGGGAAAAAGCTACCCACTCCAGTATTCTGGCCCGGAGAATTCCATGGACTGTATAGTCCATGGGGTCAACCTAGACATCATCTTAAAAAGTAGAGACATTACTTTGCCAACAAAGGTCCATCTAGTAAAAGTTATGGTTTTCCCAGTAGTCATGTATGGATGCGAGAGATGGACTATAAAGAAACCTGAGTGCCGAAGAATTGATGCCTTTGAACTGTAGTGTTAGAGAAGACTCTTGAGGGTCCCTTGGACTGCAAGGAGATCAAACCAGTCCATCCTAAAGGAAATCAATCCTAAATATTCATTGGAAGGACTGATACTGAAGCTGAACTCCAATACTTTGGCCACCTGATGCGAAGAACTGACTCTTTGGAAAAGACCCTGATGCTGAGAAAGATTAAAGGCAGGAGGAGAAGGGGCAAGAGAGGGTGAGATGTTTGGATGGCATCACCGACGCGATGGACATGAGTTTGAGCAAGCTCCGGGAGTTGGGATAGACAGGGAGGCCTGGCGTGCTGCAGTCCATGGAGTCGCAAAGAATCGGACACAACTGAGCGACTGAACTGAACTGAACTGAGGTTTTGCAAAGTGTGATGAAGTAGGAGAGGGATAAGGGAGCTGGAGGTGCAGACAAGGGGCTGCTAATAATGATGGATCAGGGAATTACTGCTGTGTAAGAAGAGGGGTAAGATCATGATCAGGGTGAGGGACAGTGAGAGGAGGAAGGACCAAGGGATGGAAGTGCCGGAGTACGCACTGGATTAGTGTAGACAGATTTGAGAACAGGACCACGGACTAAGCTGTGGGACACGCCAAGGTTTAGATATTGGGCAATGAGAGAAACTAGTGACGGTGCACGAGAAGGCACAGTCTGTGAGGCATGAGATGAACCAGGAGAGTGTGGTTTCATTTCCTTAATCCACACATCAGTCCAATCATATAGGTGCTATTATCCCTGTTTCACAGGTGAGGGAATTTGAGGCCCAGAGAGGTTAAGTAACTTAGTAGAAGTCACACAGCTAGTAAGTGGCAGAGCAGAGTGTGGATTCGAACACAGGCCAGCTGGTTCCAGAGCCTGTGCTTATAACCATTGCATTAAGCTGCTTCTTTCTATGTGCAAATACGCACATCTGTATGTATTTCTACAGACACACAATCCCCTTTCAATGGGTGCATTTTGATTTGGATCTGTATGTGAACCTATGTGTCTGCAACCTGCATGGTGTGTATGTTTAGCTCTGTGAATGTCTGCTCAGATCTGTGCAGCTGATTGTGTATGTAGACATGTAGACAGCTGCACACATGGGTGTCTGTGTCCATGAAGTGGGCTGGGTTACCACACGTGTGAGTGAAGTGTACACCCACGTGCATCTGTTGTTTGCCTGCAGACAGATGTTTGCAAGCATGTACATGTGCGTCACTATAAGAATGTCCATTCCTGGGACTTCCCTGGTGTTCCAGTGGCTAAGTCTCTGCACTCCCAATGCAGAGGGCCCAGGTTCAATCCTTGGTCAGGGAACTAGATCTCATGTGCCTCAGCTAAGTGTTCACATGCAGCAACTAAAGATCTTGCATGTGGTAACGAAGATCAGAGATCCTGCATGGTGCAACTAAGACCCAGTGCAGCCAAATAAATAATAGAATAGAATGCCTTTCCATAAAGAAGAGAGAAAATAAACTAGTGGTTGGACTTCCCTGGTCGTCTAGTGGTTAAGAATCTGCCTGCCAGTGCAAGGGACACGGGTTCAATCCCTAGTCCCGGAACATCCCACATGCCATGGAGCAATTAAGTCCGTGCATCACAACTACTGAACCCACAGGCCCTAGAGCCCCCGAGCTCTAGGGAAGAGAAGCCACCACAGTGAGAAGCCTGTGCACAGCAACTAGTGAAAGCCCACCTGCAGCAATGAAGACCCAGAGCATCCAAAAGCAGCTAATTAATTACTTTAAAAAACCCCAGTGGTTCCCAAAGTGGAGAAGGAAGTGTGGGGGCAAATTAGGGGTATGGGATTAAGAGATGCAAGTTACTATGTATGCAAATTACTATGTATGTAATAGGATATACTGTATAGCACAGGCAATTATGGCCATTACCCTGTAAAGACTTTTAATGGAGTATAATCTGTAAAAATACTCAGTTACTATGCTGTACACTTGAACCTGACTTCCCTGGTGGCTCAGAAGGTAAACTGCCTGAAACTAATATAATGTTACTTGAAACTAATATAATGTTGAGCATCAACTATACTTCAACTTAAAAAGAAAAAATATGCCTAAGATTACTTGATACTTATCTCTTTTGTGGAGCCCAATTTTCTTCCCTTTGAATATATGCTGTATTTAATGACTGGCTTTGAATGAACAGAATGTGGTAGAAGTGACAGAATGACTTTCAAGGGTAGATCATAAAAGATAATGTGGCTTCTGCTGCTTCTATCTCTCTGGGGTCACTCACTCAGGGGAAAACCAGGTGCCATGTTGTGAAGAAACTCAAGCAGCCCTAATATGAAGCCCACATAGGAACCGAGGTCTCCTGCCATCAGCCACTGAGGAACTGGGACCTCTAGTCAAGACCCATGTGAATGAGACATCTCCGATCCTTCAGCTCAAAGTGCTGCAGCCCCAGCCAACAGCTGGACTGCAGCCTGCATCATGCAACCCCAAATTAGAACCACTCAGCAAAGCTGCTCCAAAATTCCTGATTCACAGAAAAATGTGTGATATGACAAAAGCTTTTTGTTTAAGCTGCTGAGTTTGGGAACAGTTTGGTATAAGCAATAAATAACTAATAAGCAGGTCTTGATGCGTCTTTCTCTCTCCACCATCCTCTACATGACATTATCCAATTCTATAACTTGAATCACAACATATATGGGAATTCCCTGGGGGTTCAGTGGTTAGAACGCTATGCTTTCACTGCCAAGGGTGTGGGTTCAATCGCTGGTCAGGGAACTAAGATCCTACAAGCCACATGGCCAAAATAAATAAATAAATAACAAAACCAAAAATATCATGTATATGCTGAAGACTCGCAAATCTCCATCTCCAAATTCTGACCTCTCCTTTGAAAGTCAGACTGGAATATCTAATAGCTTATGTGACACACCCTCTTGGGTGCTGCAAAAGCATCTCAAACTGACTGTGTCCCAAACTGAACTCTTGGGTCCCCCTTGCCCATATCAGGAAATGGTATCATCAGTAACTCAGACCAAGACCTCAGAAGTCCTCTTTGATTCCTTTCTCCCCTCTTACTCCCCACCCCTCCCCCCACACCCTCAACCTTTCAGCAAGTTCCTGCCCATTTTGATCTCCAAAATACCTCTCCAGTCTTTCATGCCTTCCCATCTCCACGGCCACCACCTCAGTCCTAGCCACCACCATCTTGGTGGTAGTGATCTGTGCTTCTGTCTCCCTTAAAATCCACTAAAAGTAAAATCAGAACACCTCACCCTGAGTAGCCTGCAAAAACAGCCACAAATGCTTCCCATTCTTGCAGGCGCACCCCTTCACAAAGGCTTTACTGATCCTGCCACCAAGAGGCAGAATCCAACCCTCCACCCGTTAAATCCTAGCTCTGCTGTGTCACTTGCTTTAGCCAATGAGGCTTTAGTCAATGTGGCACAAGAAGATGCTTAACATGTGTTTGCACACTGGGTCTCTGCTCTGTTGCTGCTCTCGGAATCCCTGTGACCATCATTTGGCTTAGTCTTGCTTAGCCTTCCCGATGATGGGCAGCATGTAGTCCAGCTAGGTCCACTGGCCCCTGAACACTCTTCCATAATAGCCCTTCTCCAGCACCCTGTCAGATAGAAATGAGAAAATTCCTTCTTGAGGTATCAGGTTGGTCAAAAAGCTCATTCAGGTTTTTCCCTAACATCATGCGGAAGAATCCAAACGAACTTTTTGGCCAACTCAACATATACTCTTTTTACTCATTTAGCCATACTGTGCTTTTTTTGTAGAAAAGATTCATGACAGTTGGTTTCAGCATGCATGACAATGTCCCTCTTTAGGACTTTAGGTACCTGTGTGTGCCTTGCACTTGGAGCCTCAGCTGTGAAATGCTGGATGAACATTGGACCCACCAAGATGGAAGCTGTTCTTGCCCTAACTATGCCATTAAAGAGCTGTGTGACCTTGAGCAAGTCACTTTACCTCTCTGAGCCTCAGTTTTCTGATCTGAAGAATGCACATGTCTTTAGCTGTCACATGTAATTAACTAGTTTGTTCTAAACACTGTGCTGAGTGCTTTTCACCATTTAAAGAGTTCAACAGGATGGAGTTAGGGTTTTAAAGTGTACTATTACCATCCTATTTTGGGCTTCCCTGGTGGTTCAGAGGTAAAGAATCCACCTGCAGTGCAGGAGCCACAGGGGACGTGGTTTGATCCCTGGGAAGATTCCCTGGAGAAGGCCATGGCAACCCACTCCAGTTTTCTTGCCTGGAGAATCCCATGGACAGAGGAGCCTGGCAGGCTACAGTCCATGGGGTTGCAAAGAGTCAGATAAGACTGAAGTGACTGTGCATGTGCATACATATCCTGTTTTACAGAAGAGGAAACTGAGGCTCCAATAGGGAAAGAAACTTGTCCAGGTCGCACAGTACAGGCAGCAAAGCTGGAACCCTAATCTGACTCTGTCTGACTCTACACCAGTCTTCTATTTCATGCAATGTCTCACTATCTCTCTGAAGTAGGTCTTATTATTATCCCCATTTTATAGACAGGGAACTGAGGTCCAGGGAGGTGAAACACCTGGCCCAGGCCCATTCACCTAGCAAGTGGTCAACCTAGGACTTAAACCTAGGTTTTCTGACTCCATGGCCCGTGATCCTAACCACCTGGATAGCCCTCTGAGACCTTTGGGGAAAAGATGATGAGACACAGACAGGGTGGGCTGGATGAGCTCCAGCCCTCACCTACCCCAGAACCGGCACCCACCCTCGTTCTCAAGCTTCCTCTTCTCCAGCTCAGCCTCGATCTGGTCCAGCACCATGGCCAGCTCCCCCAGGATCTTCTTCAGGTAGCTCACGTCGTCGTGTTCCAAGATCTTGGCCTGTGGGCAGGACAGGCAGGAGCTAGAGGAGCTGAGTTGGCTTCAATAGAGCAAAGATGACCAGGGATGGAAGAATCTTGGTCCAAACCTCCTTCTGCAAACCCAGTCTCCAAATAATTCCTCAAGTGTGTTGGATACCCCAACATTACAAACCATCTTCATCTGCTGCTCACAGCAGTCTGGTGAGCTTAGCTGTCCTGACCAGACCCCTTTCATGGGTGTAAAAACTGGTTGATAGTGGCTCACAGTTGCCCCTTCTCCAGAGAATTGCTTTCGGCCAAAAAGGAGTTTCCAGAAAATACTTGAGAAATACTTGGGCCAATGGCTAATACAGAGGTATAAAAGTCTATCCCTTTGTTCAAGGTGACTTTGTGGTACCCTTTAAGCTCCAGGTCAGGTGAACTTAGCTCCTTCTTCATTCCTAACCCATCCTTACTGGATTCTCCTCAAAGCATTCCCTCAATACTACATTTACCCAAGAATCTCAGTACAAAGCTCTGCTCTTAAGAGATACAACTGAATTCATGAGGAAAGGGAGGCCCCAGGGGCACAGTGACTTGCTCAAGGTCAAAGAGCCAGTATATGACAGAGGAGACAGGATTGGAAAAGCAAGCTGGTGGTTTTCCCATTTCAGGTCATCAAATGATGTCTACTTAGAACAAGCTCCTCTCAATTCTTCTCTTCCATGGAAAAGATGGTGGGAGAGGGGAATGAGCAGGCCTAAGGGCACTCACCATGAGCTTCTTCTGTTTAGAAAGGTAGGGCTCAGATAGCTGGTGCTCCTCTTCATGGTCTAATTTCATGAGGTCTGTGGTGGCATTGGCTAAATGTCCTGGGGAGAAAATAGGAAAGGTCCCATTCATCTGACACCTGGTGCTTTTCCTTTCCCTTCCCCCACACAACTTGGAATAGGTCCCACTCAAATACTAGTCTGGGATAACAATATCAATAGGCATAACTAGCAGACACTATGTCACCTCGGGCCAGGACATAGGGATGGATGAGACGCCTTCCTGCCTTAGGCTCAGGCTAGTGGGAGAGACAGACCCTTACAAGACACAGCATGGCCAAACTCTAATGAAGAATGAACGGATGCTGTGGGACCCAGAGAGCCACCTGTCTAGAGCATAAGGTATCAAGAAACCTCAAGGAGGATGCAACTCTGGGGGATGAGTAGGGTTTGGCCAGAAATGAATATCACCCTAAACCTGGACAAGCTCCTATTTCAACTACATTTCCCCACCCCTTTCTGTAGTGAAGAAACAAGTTCAGAGAGGCTAAATAACATAACACACTAGTAAACAACAAGCGGAGATTTTGAAGCTAAATCTGTCTGATTATCAGTCTGGTGCTCACTCACTGTAACCCACAAGGAAAAACTTGTTCAGTTAAACAAATGAAAAATCATAAGAGAGCTTGGTGTCCACTTCTAGTGAGGGAACTTCCCTGAAGATATAGGGACACATTGACCATGTTTTCTGGGAAAACTGACTTTTTAAAGATGCCAAAAAGGCCAGAGTGATGGAACATGGGTCAGTGATAGAACTCAAGGCAGCACCATGAGAATTATTCTTAATGGGTGAGAGAAACTGTCCTGTAATCTACCTTAAAAAGTCTAACTGTGAGCCGTAGGTTTTACAAGAGGAGATGGAAAGATTAAGTGGGATAAGTTCCTGCATGGGAACAGTTTACATGTGTGGGGTAGAATTTCTCCAGAATTCTTAGCCAGTGAGCCTGAGACATAGTGGGTCAGGTGGTGTGCAAATCTGACCTGCCTTCTCTTCTGAGCCCCAAGTCCATTTGGACATCTCTTGGGCTCCTCAAATTCATTCTCACTCACCCAACCCCATCAGCTTCTCTGCTCCACCTCCTCCTTGTTCGCATACTCCCCAGACTGAAGCACTAAGCCAAGCCAGATGCCTGAGCATGCGCATGTGCTAAGTCACTTCAGTCTTGTTTTACTCCCTGCAACCCAATGGACCATAGCCTGCCAGGCTCCTCTGTCCATGGGGTTCTTTAGGCAGGAATACTGGAGTGGGTGGCCAAGCCCTCCTCCAGGGGATCTTCCTGACCCAGGGATCAAACCTGTATCTCTTATGTCTCCTGCATTGGCAGGTGGGTTCTTTACCACTAGCACTACCTGGGAAGCCCAGATGACCAGGGGTTGTCCTCAACTCTGCTTCTCCTTCCTCCCCAAGCCAAATTTGTCACAGTTTCCGTTGATTTTCCTATTTAATCTTTCTCACATTTAACTTCTCCCTTTCATTTTTCTGACTCTCCTTTAATTCAGGCCCCCCTTCCCCCACTGACCTCTTTCCTGGATGCTGTGACCTACCCCTGGTCACCTGTACTCTCTCCCCTCCAAGCCCTTCTTCCTGGTTCTGCCAGAGAGATCCTCCTCAAACAAATACCTGATTATGGCACTCCAGCTGAAAACCCATCTATTGCTCCTCACTGCCCTCGGAAAATGTTCAAGCTCTTCAACTTGCCTTAAAAGATGCAGCAGGATCACCCCCTCTTCCCTTACCAGCTCCACCTTCTTCCACTGAGTTCCCCCAACTGCCTCTATCCCTGTATGGTAACATTTCAACCCCTCCAAACGCTTGATACTCCACGAATGTCCAGATCATTCCAAACCTCTAGGCCTTTGCTCTGACTGCTTCTTCCTGGAAGGGCCTTCTCCTGTATTCCTGAAACTCCCCTTCCAGATCCAGCTCAAGATTACCTCTTCTATGAAGCCCTTCCTGATCCTCTTGGAGATCTTTTTGTCCTCCAGCATATGCTGTGCAGATTTCCACCAGAGAATCCAAGCACATTAATTAGCTGCCAGTGCACAGATCTATTCACATTGCAGTCTATGTGAAAAGTGCCCCCTGGACTTGTGCAGTGCACAACATGTACTGCTGTACATGGAGATTTTGATGCCAATGTACTAATCTCTGGATGTACGTGTCCTCCACTGGAATCTGAGTCTCTGGGGAGCAGTGAATATATCTGATTCATCTCTGTTCCCTTAAAACTCAGCACAGGCCTGGCACAAAATAGTAGTTTATGAATGAATGAATGGTATAGAATGAGAAAATAAATGAGTGACTGCAATTGTTCAGCTTCTGCCCTCTGAGGTTTCACTGTCCACCATCCCATCTCCTGGGTTGATATCAGCAAGCACACTTCCCAGATCTTTCAGCTATGGGTCTATATTAAGTCTCATTGATGTTTTATGAGTTTGAAGTTCAAGGACAGCATCTTCTCCTCTTGCCAGTCACCCAGGGCTGCCCATGTGGCTTTCTTTAGACCCCAGGAGGGCAGATCAGGCCAAAGAAAGACATTTGACTAATTGGGATGGGGGAGGGGTCACTGCAGGATGACTTCTGCATCCTGTGAGGCCCTTCCTCTCTCCCTCAGCTGGGCTGGAGCCTTGAGATCCTCTCTGCACCCCAGTGCCTTCTAGGTACCTTCAAATAACTGAGGACAGGATAGGGGAGCACCTCTATCTTTCAGAAGCACTTAGGAACTCCTTCCACCTAGTCCAGACCAGCATCATTGCTCACCTAGATGACAGTCATGGCCCTTTAAATGTCCCACCCACTCTTCTTTCTGTTGAATGATTTTTATAAAATGCAAATCTGATCCTGTCACTTTCCACCACTGTTTCTCTGCTGCTCTTCAGATAAAATTCCAATTCTGCCAGTCCTACTCCCTAGATTCACACCAGGACCACACCTACCCCCATTGGGCTATATACATCAACCAGGTTAAGTGTCCTTCGGTTTCACACCATGCCCTCTCTTATCCCTTCACCCAAAAGGATTCTCTCTTTTATTTCCCTTTCCAGTTCCTGGTCATCCTTGAATATTACTGCCTTCCAGAAGCCCTCCACGACCCCAGGGGCTGGGATGGGCATCTTCTTTAGCCCTAACCTCTGTGTCCCATTATCATAACACTGACTGGTACTAGAAAAGAAAAATTTAAATCAATTAGTCCCGAACAGACTATACATGCATACTTGCTTAAGAATTCAAACAATATTAAAGAATGTACAGAGAAAAGTAAATCTTTCTTCTCTCAATCTTCAGTCCCTTAGTCCTGCTCCCTTAATCTTCTCATGCATCCTTCCAGAAATATACTTTGTGTTTGCAAGCACTTGGGTAGCCACTGGACCCCCTTTTACATATATAAATGATAGTGCATCAGATGCTTCACTTTCTTCCTCTTTACTGATACATCTTAGAGAGCATTCCATATGCCTATTATTTTTTAACAGCTGCACAATATTCCATTGTTTGTAAGAAATAGAATTTATCTACCTAATCCCTAAATCATGGACAACAAGTTTATTTCTCTGATGACTCAGTGGGTAAATAATCTGCCTGCCAATGCAGGAGACACAGGAGACTCGGGGTCGATCCCTGGGTTGGGAAAATCCCCTGAAGAAGGAAATGGCAACCTTGTCCAGTACTCTTGCCTGGAAAACCCCATTGACAGAGGAGCTTGGGGGGCTACAGTCCATAGGGTCACAAAGAGTCGGACATGACTAAGCACGCATACACATTCATGCATTCATGTCCCCAGATCATGGACAACTAGGTTATCTCCAGCTTCTTGCTATTAGCTCCTATGCTGCAATGCATATCTTTGTACATATTTCTTTGGCTCACACATCCAACTGTCATTGCAGGACACTCTCTAAAGGTGTGGGCCTTTTAATATTCAATACAGTGTGCCAGACTGCTCTCCTGAGAGGTTGTTCAAATGTACTTAGTCCTGCATTGTAATTTCCTGGTCATCTGTCTTTCTGCTTCCAGGAAACTATGACCCTGGGAGGGTAGAAGCTGTGACATTCTCTTTCTGTCTGCAGCCCCCTATCCAAAGCCTGGGTCATAGAAGACCTCAAAAATATTGTTGATTCACTGGGGACAGGACAATATAGACACATCCTGAGTCTTGTTCAGGGGCACTCTAAAAGGATGAAATCAAGTTCCACAACCTGCTTCACCTTCAGACATGAGCCTCGTTTCCTTGACAGGAAGTGATCATTTACCAAGCATCTATTATCTACTTAGACTTGTCACACTTCCTCTGTGTATAGGACACCATGGTGTCTGCATACAGCCTGGACCAAAGTCTGTAAACAGTTGTTGATGGATGATCTGATTTCATCCAACCTTTATTTACTGAGTACTGAAAAAAAAAAAAAAAAAAAGAAAGGATAACACAGGATGTGGGCACATTCAAGCTGGCAGTTACGACAATACCGGGTGATGGACGAATCAGAAATCAGAGACTCCACTGGGGGCCTTGCAATATCTGGGCAGTCATCTTTGGTGATGCCAGCCCTAATGTCACTCAATGCCCTGGGTTGCCAATCCCAGGTGTCTGGGGCTGGGATGCCTTTGGAGAGGTGTCCAAGCTCCCATGGACAGACAAACCTCTGGGGCGACCTATAGCCTAATAGCCTCTGTATGGGATAGCAGGACAAGAGGAGGGGGCAGGAGAGGGGGACAAGAAAGAGCGACTTTCTTGTCCAGAGATGAAGAGAGATGTTCAGTTCAAAACAGGGTGAGTGAGATGGAAAGTCAGAGAGAGAGAGAGAGACAGACCCAGAGTGAGAGATAGAGAACTGAGCAGAGAAACAGACACAGGGATGGAGAGAGAGATCCACGGGAAAGAGGAGAGAAGGAGTAAAAGGAGGAGAAATAAAAGGAAGAAAGTGAGTAAGAGACGCAGAAACAGGAGGAAGAGGAGGAGGAGCGAGGGTTGGGTTTACAGGGAGGAGGAGGGCTAAGCCAACGTGACCGGAGGGTCCGGCGGCCCCGCCCCCCGAGCCCGGCACTCACTGCGGATCTCGGCCGTCGCGTACTTGGGGATCATGGAGTCGGTGGTGAGCTCGGGGTGCAGAATGCAGCCGTGCGTGTAGGCGTCCATGGGCAGCGCGTCTAGCAGCTCGCGGTACTGCAGCACCCGCGCGTGCTGGGGGCTGCCCGCCTCCGGCATGAGCGCCACCACGTGCTCTGCGGGGCAGAGTGCGGGGCTGGGGAGGGGATGGAGGGCCCCGTCTTGGGCCTCCCGCCCCCCTGCTCCAGAGAGGCCAGCCTCTGGCACCACACCCCCCAACCGCAGCATCCTGGAACCGCGAATTATCCAGCGGTCTGGTGCCCACGCCCTCTCCTTGACTTCCCAGGTGATGCTAGTGGTAAAGAACCTGCCTGCGAATACAGGAGATATAAGAGATGCTGGTTCAATCCCTGGGTCGGGAAGATCCCCTGGAGGAGGGCATGGTAACCCACCCCAGTATTCTTGCCTGGAGAATCCCACGAACAGAGGAGTCTGGCCGGCTGCAGTCAATGGAGTCAAACAGAGTCGGACATGACTGAGTGACTAACACTTTCTTGGGCCCACCCTCTTTCCTTGACTCGAGATAAAGTCCTTACCAGGCTAAGACGGGATCCCAGTGTGGTCCTGCCTGCCTACCTCTCTTCAAGGGAGCCCTACCAGACTGTCCTTCGAGGGACAGCTCCTCACCTGCCCGGGCTTGTTTCCAGGTGGGGGTCTAGGCCTAATGTTGCCAGACTTGGCGAGAAGTTGGAATCCTGGATGTTTGAAACCGAAACATCCTTGGTTTTTAAATGTTGGCAACTAATTCACATTTTAAAAAAAACAAAAAACACTGTGCATCTGGGCCTGCCTCTGCCATGGGGACTGAACTCCTGAACTTGAGCAGGGCCAGAGGGAGGGAAGGAGACAGGGAGGGGGAGGAGGAGGACTTTGGGGGGTTCTGAGGCGCTGGGCTCTGCTCACCTCTGGAAAGTTCTCGGATATCTGAGCCTGTCTCCGGGGTCCGGAGAGTCTGTTGGTCCTGACAATGCTTACAGGGTTTCAGGATCCTGCCCAAGCCCTGGCCTCTCTGGGAGATCTGGGTCCTGTCTGTGGGGACTTCGAAGGGGGTCTGGGCCCTGCTCGAGCCAGGGGGGGCTTCGGAGATTCTGCAGCCGAGTCTGTGACTCCTGAGTTCCTGGGAGGAGGCTACAGCCCCAGCGCTCCAACTGGGGGTCCCCGGGGATCTGCGGGTCCTGGGGGTGCGGTATCTGAGCCCGGCCTGTAGCCCGTGGTTCCTTGTCGGGGAGACCAGGCCTGGGTCAGGGGTGGCGGGGGTAGGGGTGGGTCCCCAGGCTTTCCAAGCTTCCAGGGTGCTGTCTGGGCCTGCGCGGCCGCCGTACCTCCCGTGAACGTGCGCTCCACGTAGTCGATGATCTGGTCGTAGTCGCTGATGATGTTGTCGCGGTGGATGATGACGGGCACCTCCTCGCCCAGGTTGAGCCGCATGAACCAGGGCTCCTTGTGCTCGCTCTGCGGCAGGCTCACGTCCCGCTCCTCACACGCCAGGCCCTTCTCGGCGATCACCAGCCGCACCTGCGGGCGCCAGGGTCAGAGCCGGGAAGGCGGGCGGACACACGGGGACCCTCTGCCCCGGTGGGGCGGGGCGTGCGGGAAGAGGGGTCAGAGGTCACACACCGGAGGGGACCCTGTTGCTGGAACCCATTCCTGGGCCCCTGGGGTGCAGGAGGGGGTGGGGAACCTCCCGGGGCCTGGTGCCTGGTGGAGGGAGGAAGACAGCTCCGCCCTGGGGACCGGGGGCAGTGCTGTGGTTACGGAGCTGGGTGTTATAGTTGGAAGTGGCTGGGATAGGATTTCTGGCTCTGCTGTGTGAGTTTGGGCAAATTCCTTACACTTTCCGGGCTTCAGGTTTTTTTTTTTTTTTTTTTGCCGAATTGAAGTATTAATAATAGTACCAACACAGTGTCTGGTACATAGAAGGCACTTAATTCATGATTCTCATTATCAGGATTGGACTCTCAGCCTGGCCTCCCAATGTGAATCTGGCCAGGAGATTTGCAGAATTTCTCATCATCGTCATAATCAAGAGCAAAATTTCTCAAATGATTTGAGAAATCTAAAGTGAGGTGAAAAGAATTTACTGACATCAGCCTAGCCCTTTATTGTCCCCAAACACCTTCTGATCTGGTTGTTGGATGCTCACGGCAGCCTTCCGTAGCTGGGCAGAGCAGGGACCATCTCCCTGTTTTTCTTGATGAGAAAATTGCCCAGAGAGGGCAACTAGCTTACTCAAAGCCAAACAGCCACTTTGGCAGTAGACGTAAAACTAGAAGGTTCCTGACTCCCAGACTAGTGTTCTCTGCCCAAGGGGCTCCTTCCAGGGAGTCCTGGACCTGCCCTCTCTGTAATCTTTCTCTAAGGTTCAGAGGGTCCCAGACTGGAGCTGGTAGATGCTAATGGAGAGTTTTGAGGCTAGCTTGCTCCTGATCCAGCCCAACAGTTCTGAGTTGGGAGATGGTTAATAACCACCTAGTCCAACTGTCCCCTCCCTGTGAACTGAGACTCAGAGAGAAAGCTGGGCTTGTCCAAGGTCCCCCAGCAAAAAGATGGCAAGATCCACACCTACAAGCTCTCCCTACTTCTGACTCCAGTCGAGGAGAAAGAGAAGGCATCTGGAGAGAGGCACAGGTCTCTTCTGGTAAAGCATTGATGACCTCCATCCATAGCTAGGTGGTATCTCCTGATCCTGGGTGTCCCCAGTCTTCCTCCCAGATGCCAAGAGGTAAGCTCCCAGAAGAGGCAACATGGTGTTATGGTCAAAACACTGAGCTGCGTGCCAGACTGTGCCAATTCAAGTCCCAGCTCTAGCACTTAATTGCTGGATGGCTTGGCTTTACAAGTAGCTCTCCATCTGTGTGCCTCAGTTTCCTCATCTGTTCAATGGAAGTCTCACGAGTAATTTCCTCAGAGGGCTGTTGTGAGGATTAGATAAATTAGTCCCTGTGGAACAGTGCCTGGCATATGGTAGGGGTAATGTGTGTCTTGGCTCCTTGAATTAGACTAGGTTTTGGAGGCAGACAGACTTGAACTTGGAGGCTGACTCTGCTGCTTATTTGCTATGTGACTTTGGGCAAGTCGCTTGACTTCTCTGATCCCTAGCTTCTGTGAAATGAGGAATGTATTCTATTCCTTCAGGGCTGGCAAAAGGTTGAGGTGGAATGATGAGGATAAAGTGCCAGTGTGGGAGGTTAATACATGGGTTCCAAAATCACTGTTATCCTCCCCCCCCCCCCCCCACACACACACGCACACTGCCCTGTCCGGCACTCCTGGCTTCATGCCCCACCCTCACAGCTGACGTGAACAACCCCGTCTGTGTGCTGGACTGTGGGGAGGGAGAGGTAGTCAGCCCTTGAGCCCCCAGCCCTCACCCAGATTCATTTGCTGCAGCAGCCAAAAGCAGGCCCTGCGGGTGGGATGGGGAGCCAGGGGCTCAGGTCCTCAGCCTGGCTCTGCCACAGCAATGCTGTGTGACCTTAGAACTACTGCTGCCCCTCTCTGAACCTCCTTTTAATTGTTAGTAAAATGAAAGGGTGAACTCTGTTCTCAGAGTGCCCTATGGCCCTGCTTTGAACTGATGCTACATTCAGATCCTGCAGGAGACAGGGCTGGCTCTGCCCTCCTCAGCAGAGGGTGGGAACTGCTGGTTCTAAGGTGGGGAGGGGACTGCGGCAGAGGGAGCACCAGGGTGGTATTTATTAGGTCTAGCCGTATGAGTGTGTGTGCGTGTGTCTGACTGGCAGCTGTGTAAGGGAGCAAATGTCTGTGCATGTGTGTGCACGAGTGTGCGTGGGTATGGATACAAATAAGTGTGAGCATCCAGTCTTGTGTGAGCACGTGTACACGAGTGTGGATGAGTGTGTGTGCCCATGTGGATATGTGTAAGTGTGAGTGGGCACGAAGGAAAGCATTTATATGGGTATCTTTGAGCTCATGGGTGGCGCCCGTGCCCTGTAGGAGATTCAGGGCAGTCGAAGCTGGAGTTCAGCTGGAACCCAACCAACCCATTCCCCTCCAGCCCATCCTGGCGGGCTCTGCCGGGCCATCCAGCCTGAGTCAGGCTGGGATCTCTGGATGTATGGAAACAGAAACTAAATCAGGCCTTTGCCCTTGGCAGGTCCAGACATTTGACGGTGCATCCTGGTAGGGTGTCTGCTCCCAGGGCCCTGCCCTTCAACTTCAGTGAGGATGCCTAGGGTGGGACTCCTGCCTGGGGAGGGGACTATCTTTAGAGGAACAACAGTCCTGCTTGGAGCTGCTTCGGGGTCACGCTGGCAAGCAGCCAAGGAGACTTTCTCCTTTAGCTGTGCTGCAGGCCACAGCCATGTGCTATTCTGCGGGGGAGGAGAGTGTGGGAGGAAGCCAGGCCCGGGGGAAGGGCATGCAGCCATCAAGGCCATCTGCCATCTCCACCTCTTGGAGGCTGGGTCAGACTTAGGTGGTCACCACTCAGTGTGACCAGGCATCAGCCATCTCTGGGCAAACTGTCTCCCTGTGGGTGCCTGGAATTCACCCGCTGGTGCTTCACTGTCGTGGTTAGGCAGTCCCCCTTCACCCAGGCCCTTGAACAAATGGTGATGGGCTCGGTTGGTGTCTCTGGTGACTTTGTAAAAGACACTTGGAGTCTCTGAACCTTAGTTTATTTGCCTCAAATACTTTTTTGAAAAAATTAATAAGCTTTGTTTCTTAGAGCAGTTTTAGGCTTATAGAATCAAATGCCTTTTAATATAACATCGTAAAGCTTACACACGAGCCCTTTTTCAGCACTTATTTACTGAATGCTTACTCTGTGCCAGGGCTTGTTCTAAGTGCTTGAAACTCAGCGGGGGACAAAACAAAGGTAACCGCCCACGGGGAGCTGACATTCTATCGGGTGCAGACAGAAGACGAGCAGTTAAAATGAGATAGTGTGACAAAAGATAGTTCATTGGGAAAAAAAGGACAAAAGTAGAGCCAGGTAAGGAAAACTGGGGGTCCAGGGCATTTTAAATAGGGTGATCCAGGGGCTTCCCTGGTGGTCCAGTGGTTAACAATCCACCTACCAGTGCAGGGGATGCAGGTTCGATCCCTGGATGGGGAACTAAGATCCCACATGCCGTGGGGCAACGAAGCCCACACGCCACTAGAGTGCCTGTGTCGCAACTACTGTGCCTGCTTCAGTAGAGTCAGTGCTCCGCAATAAGAAAGAAGCCGGGGCACCACAGCTGGAGAGGCCCACGCACCGTAACGAAGACCCAGGGCGGCCCAAATAAAAAAACAATAGAGTGATCCATCAGGGCAGGCCTCTCTGAGAAGGTGCCACTTGAGCAAAGAACGAAGTGAAGGGGTAGTTCAGTGATCTGAGGAAGAGAGTTCCAGGCAGAGGGGACAGCCCGTGCAAAGGCCCTGAGGTGGAGATGTCTGAAATTTTTGAGAAATGATGAGATGGCCAGGGTGACTGGAGCAGGATGTATGGGAGAGGGAGGAGAGGGGATCAGGAAGACTCGTGCACAGGGGTTTTTAATGGAGATTCCTAGACCCAGGGGTCTATGAATAAAATCAGGGAGTCCTTGAACTAGGATGGGAAAATTACAGGTTTATTTTCAGTCATCTCAAACTGACACTTAGCATTCACTTCAATTATGAGTGTAGGCGACAAAGCATGGTAGTGTTAGCAGTGCCTGCAATATTGTTACCACTAGGAATCAGATACTGTCATCACTTCACAGTTGCCGCAGTTATAACTGTCATGACTTCAACATTACAGTAGTTATCACTCCTGCCACTCGATCGTGTGATATGGTGGGTTAATACAGAAACACATGTTATTATGTAATAAATTTGTTTTGGAAAATATGTCAATAACTATACTTTGGTAGGACTGGTTTTCCTTCTAATCTAATTCTCCTTTGTATTGATGTTACTCAGTGAAAAACACTATTCTGAGAAAAGTTCATAGGCTTCCCCCGATTGATGAGGGTTCCACGACCAGGCAAGGTTAGATCCTGCAGGAGGGCCTGAGGCCATTATGACAACTCTGGCTTTTTCCAGAGGGACTTGGGAGCCACTGCAGACTTCTGAGCAGAGGAGTGGTGGGCTGTGCAGTCCTCGCCTGTGGAACTCCTGGGAGTGGGGGTGGAGGTGGTCCATGGCCAAGGGCAACAGGGACAGGGCTGGGATGTCAGTGCCCAAGAGCTTGAAATGCAAGGCCAGAGGGGCAGGTAGAGGCCATTTACCTGCCTTCTTCCATGTCTGGGAGGGCCCTCTGGGAACTGCTGTGCATACAGGCAGGGACCTTTAGGACTGATGGGAAAGAAGGCAATGCTAAGCTGCTGCTGTGTGCCTGACACTTAACACGTGTCCATGTCCTCTGAATCCCCCAGAAATCCTGCAGAGCCAAATGCAAATGTCCCCCTTTCCAGAGGAGGATATAGGGGCATAGAGAGGTGAAGTGACTTGTCCAAGGTCACACAGCCGGTGAGCACCCAAGATGAAACTAGAAGCCAGGACCATCTGACTGCACAGTCCAAGAGCTTTCTGCCAGGCTACCCTGCCTCTAGAACCCACCAAGGGCACCTCGGCAAGGAGAAGGCCCTGGTAGGAGAGGCAGGAGAATGCCTTGGTCAGAGGCTTGGTCACAAATGGGATTGCAGTGGGTGGCCCCATCCTTGACTTAGGGGACAACTTAACCCTGAACTCATCCTGAATAAGAAATGCTCAGGAGGCTTCCTGGGGAAATGGTGATGGGAGGTGCCACCCTCAACTTCCTGTCCAGTCCTGGACACTGGGGCTTGGCTCCTGAGGTTCTGGGGGAGGAGGAGATCCTGGCATCTGGAAGTGGGTCTGACTCATTCCCAAATCCCCAGCAACTTTATCGAGCCTGGCGTGCAGTAGGTGTTCAGCACACATGTATATAATTTATGGACGAGTCCCCGCGTGACCTTGGTTAACTCCATCTCCTCTTTATCTAACACTTTAGTGATATCATTATCAACAGAGCCCTGGTCTCGTGCCAGGCACTGCTCTCAGCACTTTTTGTGCATCATCTCATTTCACCATCACAAATAACCTTCTGTAGAAGGTACTGCCATTAGCTCCATTTTACAGATTATAAAACTGAGGCTTTGGGGGAGGCAAAATGACCTGCCAAAAACTCCATGGTGAATTATTGGGGAAGATGGCTCTCCTGCTGGGGACTGTCTGGCCTCAGAGTCTGTACTTTAAACTCGAAACTACTCAAAGGAGAGTCAGTGGACCAGCTTCATCAGCATCACCTGGTAGTCTGTTAGGATGCAGCATCTTTGACCCCACTCCAGATCTACTGAATCAAAATCTCTGAGGTGGGACCCAGTGTTCTGTGTTTGAAACAGTAATGTATGCTAACGTGTGACTAGTGCCAGTGTAGAGCAGGACTTAGCGACTGAACAAGTGTAAAACTATAAGCTGTAACACCTTTTCAACAACGCTCTCAGCAACCCTGAGAAGGGGTTGCAATTAGAGGAAATAGCTATAATTGTTATTATCATCCCATTTTCCAGATGATGAAAACTGAGCCTGAACCCCAAAATCAAACCAAAGACTGGTTCCAAGGCCATTTCTCTTTAAGGCATCCATTTCTCCATCTGGGAAATACGTGAGTGGAACAGAAGGATCTTCCAGGGAGAAGTGGAAGGGTCAGGCAATGGGTGACCCGTAGGCTCCTCCAGGACCCCGCTGCTGGGACCTGGCCATGGTGCTGAATTTGTGCCTCAAAGGACAGCCCAGGATTGAAGATTGCGCCCCTAGAGGTGCCCGGGTCTTACAGTCACGGTGTTCGGACCTCACCCCCAGAAAGCGGGAACCCCGATAACTTAACACCGGGCTGGTTCCCAACCACCTTCCTGCTCCCCTGAGTCTGAGAAAGGGCCGTGGGGTTGTCTGTGCCTTTAAGAGCCGCAAACACAGATATGGGCCGAGCTGAGGTTTGGGGAGATGGGTTAACTCGTAGCTTCTCAGCTCAAAATTAGGGGGGATAAGGCGAGGGCTAGGGTCAGACCCTTCAAACCCCAGTCAGAAGACGGCCCCCGGGCGGACAGAGAGGGAGAGAGCTTTGACCCGAGGCCTGTGGTATCGGGATAGCAGCGCAGAGGGCAGGCCTGCGATGGGACTGGGGCTGGAGGCTGGACCCCAGGAAGCTCTCCTCCCCCTCCCCGCAGCAGCCGCCCCCTCCAACAGGCCGCCTTTCCAGCAGTGCCCATTCGCTTCCTCTAGCCTTTGTCTCTCTTCTCAGCCCTCCAACAGATTGGGTCTTTCTGGGAGGGAAAGAGGCAGAATGGCTGTGCCTAGAATGAGGGACGGTGCTCCTGGGGCCCAAGACAAGGCCAGTCCCCGGAGGGCAGCCCAGCGTCCCCCGTCCTCCAGGCCCCCCCGTCCTCCAGGTGCCCCCAACCGCAGATTCTACCCTCCAGTCTCTGAGCAGATCTTCAGATCTTTAAACCCTCCCGGGTCCCCTCCCCCAAGTCTCCTAGCCGCGGGGCGCATCGGGTTCCCCGGCTCCCTCCTGGCTACCTTCTGCGAGCTGAAGGACTGGGTCCAGTGGTACAGAACCAGGCTCTCCTTGGGCCAATGGGCGTGGCTGGCCGCTTCGGGTGCGTCGGGGGCCTCTGCCGGCTTCGCAGCATCGCTCTCCAGCGCCGAGATGGGCCACCAGCTGCAGTTGGTGGGGGTCAGGTTGTTGGGGGTCGCCATGACAGCCCGAAATCCGAGGGAGGAAAGCAGGAGGCTTCGGCGGCGGCGGCTCTCTCTCGCCCAGCATCACATGGCCTCGCGAGCCTGCCCCTCTCCTTCGCTCGCGCGCTCCCTCCCTTCCCGTGAATGTCATTACTCACTGGGCGCGGGGGGAGGGGCGAGGGGATCCCGGGAGCTCATTCCCTCTTCCTCCCCTTGGCCCGCCCCCGGCCCGTGTCGGAAAAGCCGTCAGTCCTCGGTCAAGCTCGGTGGGAGGGCGCGAGGCGCCGTAGGAAAGTGGACCATGCCTCCAAGTAGCTCCAATCTGGCCAGTCACCTGCCGAAGATTCCACCATTGCAAACCCATTCTGCCTCTCAATCTTCTAAAAGGCAAATGGGACCGCTGGGATTATAGGAATTCATTCCTTTTATCAATTAAAGTCTGGAAATAGCTGGTTTCTCTTTGAAGCTGTTGTTTTCTAACTTTTCTCCAGAAGGACCTTTAAGGGTTAAAGGGAACACATTATGATCTATTGAACAAACACTTATATAGCACTTCCTGTGTGTCCAGACTCTTGTCCTAAAGGCTTTTCAACCATCCATTTATTTAACCATCACAATAGCCCTATTAGCTTCATTTTATAAACAGAGGAGGAAACTGAGGCACAGAGGGTCTAGGTGACCTTGGGCAAGGTCACCTAGCTAGTAAGTGGTGGAGTTGAGATCCAAACCCAGGCTTAGCAGCTCCAGTCTTTGATTTTAGCCATAAGGTCATTATGTGACATTAATATAAAGAACAACAGAGCAAGCATTTATCAACCCAAGTAATCTACATGCATCAGCTCATTTCATCTGCACAGTAATCATTTTTCCCAGGTGAGGGAGGTGAGGCTCAGAGGCATCAAGTCATTGGTCCAAGGTCACATCTTCACCCCAGAAGACTGAAGCATAACTAGAGAAGCCCTGTATCGGCTTTGCTGTCACATGATTTACCCTAAACATTCATGGGTGTGTGCATGCTAAGTCGCTTCAGTCGTGTCCAACTGTGTGACCCCATGGATGGTAGCCCACGTCTCTTCTGTCCATGGAATTCGCCAGGCAAGAATACTGGAGTGGGTTGCCATGCCCTCCTCCAGGGGATCTTCCTGACCCTGAACTTGAACCCAAGTCTCTCACATCTCCTGCATTGGCAGGCGGGTTCTTTACCACTAGCACCACCCGAGAGGCCCAAAATTCATGGAAGTTTACATAAAGTTCCCTAATATATTCTTGCTTTCCTTGCTGTATTTTATTTATCATTGAGCAAATAGATGCAAATAAAAACATTAGCTTCTCAGTTTGCCCTCTACTGCCCACCCTAGGTCATGCTACCAAGGGCCCTTGAGCCCATCACCCCCAGATCAGTTAGCATATTTCTGGTGGAACGAGTGTCCTTTCTTCCACCAGATAACAACAGTTCTGTGGTCTGAGAGTTTCCTGTTTGTGTTGATTGCCAAGAACCTTGAAACGATGTTCTAGTTGCCACATCAACCTCCCTGGTTCAGCAAAATCTCTCTCTCTCTTTTTAAAAAATTTAATTAATTTATTTATTTTTGGCTGTGTGGGGTCTTTGTTTCTGCTCCTGGGGTTTCTCTAGTTGTGGCAAGTGGGGGCTACTCTCTAGTTGTGATGCGAGGACTTTTCATTGTGGTGGCTTCTCGTTGCAGAACATGGACTCTAGAGCATACAGGCTTCAGTCATTGTAGCACACGGGCTTAGTTGCCCCAAGTAGGCGTGTGAAATCTTCCCGGACCAGGGATCAAACATGTGTCCTCTTCTTTGGCAGGTGGATTTTTAACCACTGGCTAACCGGAGAAGTTTAGCAAATTCTCTTTTTATGAAAGTTTTATTTCTTCCTCAAAATGTTTTGTTCACAGTTTAATTTTGCAAAGGACATGATGTGTCTTGGAAAATTCAAAAATCTGTGAATACAGGAGAGTAAGACCTTAGAAATCTGATCAGTGTGGAAAATCTGGGCCCCTATCTGTATCTTTGACCTGAATGCATACAGAGAGCCTGACTCAGAGCAGTCACATTGAAATATGTATTATTTATCTCAAGAAACATTAATATTAATCATGTACTCACTATGTGCAAAACACTTTTTGAGGCAAAGTAATAAGACAGACACTGGTTTGTTCTTTGCATTTTTCACTTAGCAATACATCTTGGAAAGACTTTCCTACCAGCACAGGTATAACCTATACTTTATAACAGTCCACGCTGTGTGGATGCAACATAAACCGATGAATATATATGCTATCTCCAGTCTTTTGTTATAAAAACAATGCCGCAGTAAATATCCTTATTCATATAAACTTATGCACATGTTTGAAGATAATCTACATGATAAATTTTAGAATTGGAATTGCTGGATCCAAAGTATGTCTTTGCCAAAGTTCCCTCTGAAGAGGCTGTACCAGTTTATGCATGAGTGCTAAATTGTTTCAGTCTCTTTGCAACCTCATGAACTGTAGCCCGCCAGGCTCCTCTGTCCATGGGAGTCTCCAGGCAAGATACTGGAGTGGGCCGCCATTCCCTTCTCCAGGGGATCTTCCCGACTCAGGAATGGAACTCTTGTCTACTGCGTTGCAGGCAGATTCTTTACTGTCTGAGTGACTAGGGAAGCCCATACCAATTTACATTCCCCCACTAATGATCTATGAAACTGCCCATTTCTCTACACCCTTGACAACACAGCATACTTTGAAATCTTTTTTACATTTTCTATGGGTGAAAATGATATCTTGTAGTTTTTATTTGCTTTTCTTTTTTGACTTTTATTGTAAAGAATTCCAACATATGAAGCAACAAAGAAAATAGCTCAGTGAACACCCATGAATCAATCACCAAGACAGAATCATTGTTAAAATTTTACATTTGTTTAATTGGGGGGGGTGCAGTGAGGACTTGAAGTATTTTGAAATAAATTATATGATATTTTGAAATAAATTGTATGATATTTTGAAAAAAATTGTATAGTATTTCATTCATTAAATACTTCAGCATTAGTTTATATCTAACCTAGGTCATTTTTAAATGTCATTTTCACATTTAAAAAGTTAAAAATAAGATCCTAATATCTAGCTTAGACTGTAAGTCCTTTACATATGAATGAGTTCCATTCCAAGAGCATATTCATAAATCCAGTTTGTAAGTCTAACAAAGGTAGCCTAGGTACCCTATTAACACAACCGGCTATATACTACTACACTGTAAAAGGTTTATAGTATTTTTCACATATAAATAACACATAAACAAACAAAAAATGAAGAAAACATTTTTGATCTTACCGCACAGTGCCTTGAAAAGTAGTAGCACAGTAGTTCAGTACAGCATCTGGCATATGGGGCTGGCATCAAGCGAATGGGCAAGAAGAGTTACTGACCAGAAGGAGGTGGGAGATGGTAGCGCTGAAGAACCAACAACAATAGGAGATGGAGGGCAAGCTGTAGTTTCACTCAGGCCTGAAGTCAATGACACAGGTTCTGGTTCTTCGCTGAGTTCAATTCTATCTACCTTTTTGAAAAAACGATCCAGTGATGTCTGGATAGTAGCTCTCTTTTTCTCACCAGAGATGACACGGTACACCAGATTGCATTCTGAACGGCGGCTGCAACCTACATGTTCATTCTATGTTCAGGTCCTATACCTCAAAATTAACAATGCTTCCTCAAATAAAGAAAATCCTCTTGCCATTTCCTGCATTGTGGATCTCTTTGACTCTTCAGTGACTTTTTCTTCTTGCCTCTCTTCGTCCTTTCTTTGGGCCTCCGATTCCATCATTGGTAAGTTCCTCCTGTTGCACGGCAAGGAGTTCAGTGCAGCTGTCCTCTTGCAAATGTAGCTTGAAATAAAGATACTGTACTCTGCAACACTGTACAATTAAGTATGGAAAAGCGCAACCACTTATAGAGGATTTACGCATGTGACAGTGTACACCAGACATATGAACTAGCTCATGTGATTGGACATGTGGATGCGTGTTTGAATAAACTTTGAAAGTTTACAACTTGAAGGTTCATATGTAGGGGACTCACTGTATTTGAATTTCTCCAGCTGTACCAGAATGTCTTTATAGCTACTTTCAATCAAGGATCTTGCAATGAGTTCTGTTTTAATTCTGTTACATCTCTTAAGTCTCTTAATCTTGAATGGTTCTTACCCACTCTTCCCCAACATTGACTCATGAAGAGACTGGACTGGTTGTCTTGTACAATGTCCCACTTTGGGATTTGCCTGATTGCAGGATCCTTTAACTTGTGGTACGCCCCCACTTGCCCTGCCCCCTGTATTTCTTTAAACTAGTCAGTTCAGTTAGTTCAGTCAGTTCAGTCACTCAGTCGTGTCCGACTCTTTGTGACCCCATGAATTGCAGCACGCCAGGCCTCCCTGTCCATCACAAACTCCCAGAGTTTACTCAGACTCATCCCCATCGAGTCGGTGATGCCATCCAGTCATCCTCTGGTGATGCCATCCTCATCCTCTGTCATCCCCTTCTCCTCCTGCCCCCAATCCCTCCCAGCATCAGGGTCTTTTCCAATGAGTCAACTCCTTGCATGAGGTGGCCAAAGTATTGGAGTTTCAGCTTCATCATCAGTCCTTCCAATGAAACCCAGGACTGATCTCCTTTAGGATGGACTGGTTGGATCTCCTTGCAGTCCAAGGGACTCTCAAGAGTCTTCTCCAACGCCACAGTTCAAAAGCATCAATTTTTCAGCACTCAGCTTTCTTCACAGTCCAATTCTCACATCCATACATGACCACTGGAAAAATCATAGCCTTGACCAGACGGACCTTTGTTGGCAAAGTAATGTCTCTGCTTTTCAATATGCTGTCTAGGTTGGTCATAACTTTCCTTCCAAGGAGTAAGCGTCTTTTAATTTCATGGCTGCAGTCACCATCTGCAGTGATTTTGGAGCCCTAAAAAAATAAAGTCTGACACTGTTTCCACTGTCTCCCCATCTATTTCCCATGAGGTGATGGGACCAGATGCCATGATCTTAGTTTTCTGAATGTTGAGCTTTAAGCCAACTTTTTCACTCTCCTCTTTCACTTTCATCAAGAGGTTTTTTAGTTCCTCTTCACTTTCTGCCATAAGGGTGGTGTCATCTGCATATCTGAGGTTATTGATATTTCTCCCGGCAATCTTAATTCCAGCTTGTGCTTCTTCCAGCCCAGCGTTTCTCATGATATACTCTGCATATAAGTTAAATAAGCAGGGTGACAATATACAGCCTTGACGTACTCCTTTCCCTGTTTGGAACCAGTCTGTTGTTCCATGTCCAGTTCTAACTGTTGCTTCCTGACCTGCATACAGGTTTCTCAAGATGCAGGTCAGGTGGTTTGGTATTCCCATCTCCTTCAGAATTTTCCACAGTTTATTGTGATCCACACAGTCGAAGGCTTTGGTGTAGTCAGTAAAGCAGAAATAGATGTTTTTCTGGAACTCTCTTGCTTTTTCAGTGATCCAGTGGATATTGGCAATTTGATCTCTGGTTCCTCTGCGTTTTCTAAAACCAGCTTGAACATCTGGAAGTTCTCGGTTCACGTATTGCTGAAGCCTGGCTTGGAGAATTTTGAGCGTTACTTTACTAGTGTGTGCGATGAGTGCAATTGTGTGGTAGTTTGAGCATTCTTTGACATTGTCTTTCTTAAGGATTGGAATGAAAATGGACCTTTTCCAGTCCTGTGGCCACTGCTGAGTTTTCCAAATTTGCTGGCATATTGAGTACAGCACTTTCACAGCGTCATGTTTCAGGATTTGAAATAGCTCAACTGGAATTCCATCACATCCACTAGCTTTGTTCATAGTGATACTTTCTAAGGCCCACTTGACTTCACATTCCAGGATGTCTGGCTCTAGGTGAGTGATCACACCATTGTGATTATCTGGGTCATGAAGATCTTTTTTTTTTTTTAGGATAGATTAGATTCAGGTTAAACATTTTGACATCAAGAATTTAATCAACATGTCATGGGTGTTGCTGTTTGATTTATCCTGTCTCAAAACAGGAGGTCCATGATGTCTTGCTATCCCATTATTATTTATGCCAAGTCTGACTCCAGGGTAAGGTGGTGATCACGTCTCTCCCCAAATGTCTGTTTTTCCTCTTCCATCAGAACCTGGGGTATCCAGTTTCTCATCCATGCATGGTCCTTGACTGAGCAAATAATTGGAGGTTGAACCATGATTTTCTAATTTTGTCCTTTCACTTGCATTTCTCAGCTGGCATTCTTCATTTGAATTTCATTAATTATGAGTGGAGTTGACCATCCTCTCAAGTGTTTAAAAGCCATTTAGATTTCTCTCCCAGTGAATTGTCTGTGTTTCCATGGGAACCTGGGCAATTATGGCACAGCGTGATGAGGGCTATGACCAGGGTAGGAACATGGGGTTGAGATAGAGCTGGGAAGGGACCATGGGTCTGCCCCACCTAGATGATGGACATGCCAGGGAAGGCTCTCAGGAGATGGAGGCTCCTGATATGGTTTCCTCCAAAGCAGACCTTGAGACAAGAATTGAAGGAGAAGCAATTGATTTGGGAGATGAATTAAACCCTGGAGGCAAGGGGGGAAATGAGACAGGAAAAGCAGCCAAAGAAGGTGTGTTATCAAGCTAGTTAGCACTGTGAATGTCTAGAGCTTAGTTTCCATGGGAAAATTCTGAGGCCATTGTAAAGTACCTTGGCATTATACACTAAAGGAAGAGAACTCTTGTAATTGTACACCAAGTCCAGTTCGTCATTGCTTAAATGTTTGTCCTTGAGGGAGTGTTAATTTCCCAGCATTTCAGGCCTGCCTTGAAGTTGGCAGAGTGGGCTCTAGTGACCACAAAAGCCTTCAGGCAACAAATGTGGGTGCTGCTAGCTGGGGTCAGCCAGCATGCACTGACATGGTAAAAGTGAGGACCAATGGCTTCTGCAGGGATCTCTAAGCAGAGATTCTAAGGATGTGGAGACATGAGCCTGTTGAAGAGACGATGGGGAAAGGGATGCATGCTCCAGGTAGAGAGAGAGCAGCAGGTGCCAGAGCCCAGAGGTGAGAGTTAGGTGAGCCTGAGGGACCAATGGACTTTCATGTGGCTGGGGGCAGAGGTGAGAGGTGAGGCCGTGTCAGACCGGTTCAGCCACCTTTAGAACTTGTCACATCATGCCGAGGGCACAGGGGAGTCACTGGAGAGTTGGTTTTTAAATTTATTTTTGGCTGCTCTGGGTTTTTGTTGCTGCACACGGGCTTCCTCGAGTTGGAGAGAGCAGGGCTACTCTCTAGTTGAGGTTCGCAGGCTTCTCACTGCAGTGACTTCGCTTGCTGGCAGCGCGCAGGCTCTAGGGCCTGCAGGCCTTCAGCAGTTTCGGCGCGTGCGCTCCAGAGCCCAGCTCAGTACTTGCGGCACAGGGGCTTAGTTGCCTCATGGCATGTGAGATCCTCCCAGACCAGGGATCGAACCCACGTCCCCTGCACTGGCAGACGGATTCTTAACCCCTGGATCACCAGGGAAGCCCATCTGGAGAGTTGTAAGCAGGGAAGTAACATTAGTTTGGGTCCCAGAAATGTGGAAAAGCTGAAAGTGTGCATACTGGCATGCCAATGGATTGATCCACATTGGAGGCTAGATGTTCCTTCCTCCCTAGTGATGGGACTCCTGTCCTTCTTCCATGACGACTAGGGATGGACTGGGCTTGAATGTGAGCTCAGGGCACGGTGAGATGGAGAGTCTTAGGGAAACATTTCACTTGGCCCCACTACTGGCAGATTCTAATGTATAATGCATGTTTTTTTAAATAACAGCTCTGAGGGTTTTCCATGTGCCAGACACTGCGCTAAGCACTATACAGTTATTGTCTCAGTTGAGGTGATATTTTTATCATCCTGATAACACAGATGAGGAAACTGATGCTCAGGAGGATGGGGTTATTATTAGGTCAAAGCCAGAAGCTAACAAACACCCAAGTCCAGAGAAAATGGAATTATGATTGAGACAATTAAGGATTAAATATATGAGTAAATCCTTACAAGGGGTCAATTTATATTCATTATACGAGGAAGGTTACAATTAAAAACAAGTTACAATGATATAAGTTACTGTAAATTTCCTATTTAGCTTAGATTACTATAAATGTAAAAAGAAAAGAAAAAGCAGGTTAACAAAAAAGTATGTAGAATTCAATTTTAATTTTAAAAATATATGAATCATGGAAGGATAGTCAATAAAAGTGGTTCTGTGGTTAGACTGGGGTGGGTGGAGACAGGGGCAAGAGAAAATGATGAGTGATTTTTTTTTCCTTCTTAATTGGATTTTCTGGTTTTCCTACCATTATTGTCTGAATTTTGCATCCCCACAAAATTCATATGTTGAAGCCCTAACCCCCAGTGTGACCGTATTTGGAGGTGGGGCGTTTATTGAAATAATCAAAATACCTAATAGGACTGGTGTCTTTTAAGAGGAAGAAACACCAGATCTCTCTCTCTCTCGTCTCTCGAGCACCACGGAAAGGCCATCTGGGGACACAGTGAGAAGGTGACCTTCGACAAGCCACAAGAGAGATCTCACCAGAAACCAACCCTGGCGGGACTTTGATCTTGAACTTTCAGCTCCCAGAACTGTGAGAAAGTACATTTCTATTCTTTAAGTCATCAATTTGTGATGCTTTGTTAAGGCAGCCAGAACAGATTAATACACCTACAACAGATTAATATGCCTATATTTTCAAAAGAATTCAAAGTCGATTAAAAAAAAAGATACTATTGGATTTCCCTTTACTCCTGGAAGCAAAGCTAGTCTTGGTTCCCACACTACAGGCTTCAAAGAGAGAGGAATTAACGTGGTCTGTGTCTGACTCTTTGCAACCCTATGGACTGTAGCCTGCCAGGTTCCTCTGTCCATGAGATTTTTCAGGCAAAAATACTGGAGTGGGTTGCCATTTCATACTCCAGGGGATCCTCCCCACCCAGGGACTGAACCCACGGATCAAACCTGCATCTCCTGCATCGGCAGTCGGAGTCTTTACCACTGAGCCATCTGGAATCCCCTCCGTGTCCTGTAGCCAGACCCTTTACAGAAATCCCACAAGAAGAGTACTAATGTCCACACTTGACAAATGGGAAAACAGGCTCAGCAAATATGAAATGCCGGACCTCACATCACTATCTAGGGACCAGCCGAGCTCATGCTGGGCTCCAGGTCTACCTGATCCCCAGATACACCTGAGTTCTCTTCTCCTCCTGCCACTGTCTCCATGGAGCAGGTGCTGAAATGGTCACAGACGTGGGTGGGGTGGAGGTGGCCGACATCCTTCGGCCAGTAAGCATTAGTCAGGAAATTTTCCTTCCAAGTTCTGGGCAGGATGAATGGTTCTCCTGAAAGTTATTAATAGACGTCACCTGAAGGAATTCACTGGGAAAAATCCTAACAGCAAATGATTCTAATGGCTACATTTATTACATCAGGAGCTGCTGACTCAGGAAGCTACAGGGATCAGAGAAATGCCATAAATGCCATAACTATGAGGTTAACCAGGTATGAACCCACAGGGTGGGGTGGAGGCTGTGGCGAGTCATAGACAAGTCCCACCCTGTGGGGCCAGATGCGTCCTATACTGCCTTACGGGAATGCAAACCCAGCTGCCAGTTATTCTGGGTTTTCAAGACCTGGAAATGCAGAGGTTCGTGGGAAATTGTTCAATTAAAATTTTTTTGGTAGATTGAAAAAAAAAAAGCCACAGGGCAGGCATAACAAAATGACTTGTGAGTCAGAGTTAAACTCTCATACAGTTAGTTTGAAGCCTTTGTTTTTGATAATTTAATTTTTGCCACAATCCTGGAGGCAGTGTGTTAGTTAATGTAGCACTAGCCACTGTAACAGCTAAACTGCCAAGTCATAGGGACTTTACGCACTTGCAGTTTATTTTTTCACTCATATTGGTCCAGTTAGCAGCAGGTGAGGAGAGAGGCAGGGAGTGCAGTCAATCTGCCTCGGTGGCTTCAAAGAGCACCCAGGCATTGACATCCAATGGTCATTGATCACTAACAGGCAGATAGTGAAGAGAGAAAACAGAAGACCAGATGAGCACCCCTCACTCTGCCCACCTTCTATTGGACAGAACGCTGTGGCCACCTCACTTGAACACAGATCAGAGCTGGGTATGTAAGTCCCTGGCCTGTGACAGCCACTTTCCAACAACTCTATTCTGCAGACCCATCCACAAATCTTATCCATCCCTGCCTCAGGCAGTTATTATCATCTTTGGTTTATCAGTGGAGATCCAAATCCCAGAGAGGCAAATTGACCCATGAGAAGTCACATAGCCAGGAGCACTGTCTTTCTGACCCAACCGAGGGATCATTTTTCTACCTTAACCTTTCCCAAACTTGCCATCTAGTGAGCATCACTTGTTTAATATACAGATTCCTAGACCTCATCCTGGAACCTGAACTGAATGTCTGGGGGGAGAATGTGGTAACCTGTACTTTCACTGAGAATCCCAGGATGCACCCCGGAATTGTCTGGGGAACTTTGTGAAATGCTAATCTCTTGGTTCCAACCCTTAGAAATTCTCATTCAATTGGTCCATAGGGAGGGCCCCTGACATGGACCTGTTGTCAAGCTCTCAGGTGACTCTGATGTGGAGCCAAGACTCAGAAACACTGCCTCTGGTCCCCAGTCTAACTGGGTCGAGGGAGATTTACAAACTAAAGCAGCAAGAAAGAGGGAAGGAAGGGAAGGAATGAGGGAGGAAGATAGGGAGGGATGTCACATGATTCTCAATCTTCAGAATCAGCATTAAAAAAAAAAAACAAAAACTTTTGGCCACACTGCATGTGAGATCTTAGTTCCCTAAACAGGGGATCAAACCCATTCCCTCTGAAGTAGAAACATGGAGTCTTAACCACTGGAGCACCAGGGAAGTCCCAGAATCAGCATTTTAAAAAAACTTTTCAAATGATTCTAACATGCAATCCATGTTGCGACCTACTGAATAAATGGACCAGAAGATTCTGATTCAGTAGATTTGGCATAAGCCAAACTTTCTGTATTTTTAAAGTGGAGACTGTGATTCCACTGCCCTAGGGCTTTGCTACTCAAAGTCCGATCTGAAGTATCAGTGCATCACTGGGAACTTGTAAGAAGTGCAGACTCCCAGGCCCTACCCAGGACCTGCTAAATCAAAACCCACAATTTAACAAGACCCCTAGGAGATGAGCATGAATGGGAGAGGCACTGCTCTCAGACTCACAAGCTTTTTGCCAGGAGGACAGCAGTTTAGTCCTTCAATCAGGGTCGGTCCAGCTTTTCTCCCATCTCCACTCACCCCCTTTTGAGGCTGCAGAACCTTTTCTAGTGTCACCAGCATAGTCTATCCTCAAAAGATAGACTGTTCTCAAAGGTCTGGGCCTTGCGGCCCCCATATCATGAGCATCTGTTCGTGGATACTTTGTTAGAAGGTCTGGGCATGCGCACTGACTGATGACTCAACAGGGGGCTTGCAGGTGCCTCCAGCCAGAGCAGGACATCACAGATGTGAGGCATTGACTTGAGCACCAGATCGTGGGATTGGTTGCTTCACAGGAAGATGTCTTTACGGACTGCCCTGGTGGTCCAGGGAGTAAGAGTCCACATTTCCAATACAGGAAGCCTGAAGTTCAATCCTGGTCAGGGAACTAGACCCCACATGCCGAAACTAAGAGTTCACACGCCACAGCTAAAGGTCCTGAGTGCTGAAACTAAGACCTGGTGCTTATAAATTAATTAAAGAACTATTTTTTAGAAAGAGGAAGACAATTTCTTTAGATCTGCAGGTTGGAGAAGGCAGACTTGTTTTGTGAGGTTCTGGGACCAACCAGAGTCATAGGGATGGAGGTTGCAGTTCAGTGGAAGGAAAAGTTTCAAATGAGCATTCCTGCCTGAGTCAAGCAGAGGGAGCTTCTTGTTCCTGGAAGTTGAATGGCCTTCGTTCAGAGGCACCTAGTTGCAACCTCTGGATTGGACACGAGTTTAGGGGAGACCCCTGGTGGAGGCTGAAACATATAGTGCCCCGGAAGGCAGGGAGGCTCAGTCAGGAAGTGAGAGGACCAAGATAATTTAGGGTTCCATTGTGCCTGTCAGTCATGAAGGCCGTTTGACTAAATATAAACTATTGTTGGTACATGAAACAATTTCCCTGTGGGTCCCTGCTAGCGTGAAAGCTCAGTGAAGACAGTGGCTGGGCTGCTGGTGGGGTCCACGGCAGCTGACATAGAGTCTGGCACATGAGAGCATCTGCCCAGTAAATGTTTGTTGATGTAAATGTAAATGTCTGAAAGTGAAAATGTTAAAATGGCTGAAAATAAGGTTTAATCTTTTCTGTTTGTGAATGGTAATTTTTGTGCACTCCTTTTGTGTCCTTTAAAGCGTTTTTGTCAGGTGTTCCGATTGAGTTTTTCTTGTTTTCTCATTAAGTTCGATTTCTTTTTCATCTGGCCTCTCTCTACATGGTGTTCATTGTAATGGTAAAACAACTGAAATATCCTAAATGGCCCATGAGAGGGAGTTTGCTAAATCATCAGTTGGGGGGCAGGGATTGGGGAGGGAACTTCCCTAGTGGTCCGGGGGTTAAGACTCCACACTGCTAATGCCGGGGGGCTTGGGTTTAATCCCTGGTCAGGGAACTAGATCCCAAATACCAAAAGTAAACATCTGGCATGCTACAGTGAAGATTGAAGATCCCACATGCTGCAATTGAGACCCAGCACAGCTAAATAAATAAATGTTAAAAAAAAATTATTCCTGAACTCTCTTCCCCCAAAGGCTATTCACCAATACACATTAAAAACTTTTTAGCTGGAAGGATCCCAACAAGACATCAACAGCATGGTCTCTGGATGGATGATAGTATGAGTGTTCTCTAGGAATTCTCTATGAACTACTTTCTGCTTGGCTCTATCTTCTGACTTTTCCTGTTCTGAGTATCTATTACTTTTGAGTAAGAAAAACTAGCCAACAGGAACTGGACCTGTTCTAAACTTGATTTTCAACCTCTCATTTATTTTAGCCAGCTTTATCTAATTGACTGTATATTGTCACCTTGCTTATTTAACTTATATGCAGAGTACATCATGAGAAATGCTGAACTGGATAAAGCACAAGCTGAAATCAAGACTGCCAGGAGAAATATCAATAACCTCAGATATGCAGATGACACCACCCCTATGGAAGAAAGCAAAGAAGAACTAAAGAGTCTCTTGATGAAAGTGAAAGAGGAGAGTGAAAAAGTTGACTTAAAGCTCAACATTCAGAAAACTAAGATCATGGCATCCGGTCCCATCACTTCATGTGAATAGATGGGGAAAGAGTGGAAACAGTGGCTGACTTTATTTTGGGGGGCTCCAAAATCACTGCAGATGGTACAGCAGCCATGATATTAAAAGATGCTTGCTCCTTGGGAGAAAAGCTATGACCAACCTAGACAGCATATTAAAAAGCAAAGACATTACTTTGCCAACAAAGGTCCATCTAGTCAAAGCTATGGTTTTTCCAGTAGTCATGTATGGATGTGAGAGTTGGACTATAAAGAAAGTTGAGCACCGAAGAAATGATACTTTTGAACTGTGGTGTTGGAGAAGATTCTTGAGAGTCCCTTGGACTGCAAGGATATCCAACCAGTCCCTCCTAAAGGAAATCAGTCCTGAATATTCATTGGAAGGACTGATGTTGAAGCTGAAACTCCAATACTTTGGCCACCTCATGCGAAGAACTGACTCACTGGAAAAGACCCTGATGCTGGGAAAGATTGAAGGCAGTGGGGAAGCCTGGTGTGGTGCAGTCCACGGGGTCCCAAAGAGTCATGACTGAGCGACTGAACTGAACTGAACTGATCTAATTGACAATCCTTTTACTTGTGAAAATTGCACATTGGAAAAAAAAGTTAACGTTACCAATAACCAGTGAGCAAGGAAGCTGAGAGCCAAAGAAGTAAAGGGCTTTCTGTGCGCCGGAGAAGCAGCTGGTCGGGGCAGAGCGCAGGCCCTGACTTGTTGACGGGCACCCTTGCCCTCACCGCGCTCCTTTCCGTGCCCTCTGGGAGCCTCCGACAGCGCTCTCTCTCTTCCTGTCTCCCTCCCTCTCTCTTTCATTAAGTCACAATTCACGGGTGTTTCAGGCATCCGTCATCCATGGCTTCACAGGCTGGACATTCTGCTGTGTGGCTGGTCCGGTCGATTCCAGAGGCCAGGCAGAGTCCTTAGCCCAGGCAGCCTCTTTCGTCTGCCCTTTGCTGTGCTGCGCTTACTTGTCCAGTCGTGTCCGACTCTTTGTGACCCCTTGGACTGTAGCCCGCCAGGCTCCTCTGTCCATGGGGATTCTCCAGCCAAGAATACTGGAGTGGGTTGCCATGCCCTCCTCCAGGGGATCTTCCCAACCCAGGTCTCCTGCACTGCAGGCAAATTCTTACCGTCTGAGCTACCAGGGAAGCTCAAGAATACTGAAGTGGGTTGCCTATCCCTTCTCCAGCGGATCTCCCTGACCCAGAAATCGAACCGGGGTTTCCTGCATCGCAGGCAGACTCTTTACCAGCTGAGCTACCAGGGAAGCCCTCATCGGCCCTCACTTCCTGTAAAACCACAGTAGGCTGCAGAGCAAATGCACCGAACTGCTGACGGAAGTCCTGCCCACCCACCCAGCCCCAGGCCGGGAGCTGTCTGCCCACTTCATAAAGCTTTTTAAAAATGTGTTTAAAAAAAGCAATACAAACAAACAAAAAAATGTGTTTATTTTGGCAGCTGTGCACAGCATGCGGGATCTCAGTTCCCAGACCAGGGATGGAACTGGTGCCCCCTGCGTGGGAAGCCAGATTCCTAACCACTGGGCCACCAGGAAGTCCTGTCTGCCCACGTCAAAAGTCTGCTTTTGGGAGATCTGTGAAGACAGAAGGCAGGCCTTTGTATTTCTGTCACCTGGGACGTTACCTGGAAGGATCCAGGTAATACTGACAAGTCCTCCATGGGCATTTCCTCTAGGCTGGCTGTGGCTTGCTCTGAGCCAAGTAAATGAAATGGGACTCTTCTGGAAGGGTCCTTGGCATTTTGGGTTGGGCTTGGGATGGGGCTCTAGCCCTTTTTCCATTTGGGTAAGACCCAGTGGAGGTCAAAGCTATTCAAAGCTATGGTTTTTCCAGTAGTCATGTATGGATGTGAGAGTAGGACCATAAGGAGATCAAATCAGTCAATCCTAAAGGAGATCAACCCTGACTATTCATTGGAAGGACTGATGCTGAAGCAGAAGGTCCAACACCTGATGTGAAGAGCTAACTTACTGGAAAAGACCCTGATGCTGGGAAAGACTGAAGGCAAAAGGAAAAGGGGGTGACAGAGGATGAGATGGTTAGATAGCATCACCGATTCAATGGACATGAGTTTGAGCAAACTCTGGGAGTTAGTGAAGGACAGGGGAGCCTAGTGTGCTGCAGTCCATGGGATCATAAATAGTCAGATATTACTTAGCAACTGGAAAACAACGACAGTGGAGGGAACGTGAGAGTGTCCCTGCTGCATCAGAGCCCATGGCAGCAGCCCCAGGCTCTGCAGAAGCCCAGTAAAGGCTGACCATGCTGCCTGGGAGATACACGGGTGAGTGGATATCAGGTTTCACAGCTGAGAAAGGAGCTTGAGGATTTTTTTTTTCCTGGCTTCTGGGCAGATGGGTGCATGGCAGGTGCTCTGGGGGCCCTAAGGTCAGCCTGGGATACATTTTGCCCTGGAGCCCTGGTCTGTGGTGAGGCGTGTCTCTCTGGGCTAAAATGTTTCTTGGAGGTGGCTCCTAGGCCTGGGTGTCTGCTGGGAGACGGTGCTTTGGAAGAGCAATCAAGAAATTCTGAAGGCAGAGGATGGGGGATTTGAACTTGAAATACTGGCAGCTTTTCTGTTCTGAGCATCTATTACTTTTGAATAAGAAAAACTAACCAATAGGAACTGGGCCTGTTCTGAACTCGATTTTCAATTTCTCATTTGTTTTAGCCAGCTTTATCTAATTGACCATGTTTTTATTTGAGAAAATTGCACCCATGGGAAAATGGACCAGGCAGGAAGCAAGTTAACACAGACATACAAACCCTATCCAGGCTTTGTGGGACACCTCAGTTAATTTATTAACGTTATAAAAGGTAATGTATGCGGAAGCGCCTTGGGCAGGAAACCATCTACCACCAACTCAGAGAAATGTGCTAAATAAAAGTGACCTTATAAAAGGAAGGGCAGCCACAACAAGCAGACTTAAACATACTCATCTCACTGATGGAGAGGGTGTAAGAAGGTGGGCCTGAGTGTGTAAATGGGCGATAATCTTTCATTCAGGCAACTTATCAGTGTGTTACTGGAGACTTTAAACAGCTCATACCTTCTTACTCAAGTGTTCCAGGTATAAAATTCTACTCTAAACAAATAATCATTCTTACATACATGCACACACACACATGTTTTTATGTGCATGCATGCGTGTGTGCAAAGTCTCTTCAGTCGTGTCCAACTCTGGGCGACCCTGTGGACTGTAGCCCACCGGGCTCCTCTGTCCAAAGGATTCTCCAGGCTAGAATACTGGAGTGGGCTGCCATGCCCTCATCCAGGGGCTCTTCCCAACCCAGGGACTGAACCCATGACTCTAATGTCTCCTTCAGTGCCACCTGGGAAGCCCTTTGATGTGTGTGTGTGTGTGTGTGTGTGTGTGTTAGTAGCTCAGTCATATCTGACTCTTTGCAACAACATGGACTGTAGCCTGCCAGGCTCCTCCATCCATGGAATTCTCCAGGGAAGAATACTGGAGAGGGTTGCCATTTCCTTCTCCAGGGGATCTTCCCAACCCAGGGATTGAACCCTGGTCTCCTGCATTGCAGGCAGACTCTTTACCATCTGAGTAACCAGGGATGCCCCCTTTTATGTGTATATGCACACACACAAGGGTTTTTCAGCTCAGAGTTCTTATTATTTTTATTGTTATTTTTATTGAAGTATAATATACATACCAAAAAAAAAAAATGTACATGTCCCAAGAGTACAGTTTGATGAATTTTCACAACTAGGAGGACCCATGGACCCAGCACCCAGATCGAGAAACCGTATGTTATGAGAGTCCCAGACGGCCCTTCTGCTCCACTTTTCCAATCACTTCTGCCCCCCACCCCCACCATGTAAACCTGACCCTGACTCTTTTTTTTTTTTGACTTTTAAGAGCAAAGATTAGTTGTATTTTTTTGCATTTTATACAAATGGAATCGCACAGTATGTGCTCTCTTTCAGAGTTCTTTATTATAGAAAACTCACACACATACAACACACACACACACACACACACACACACACACACACACCTGTCCAAAAAATAAAGCAATGGTTAGCTACAATAGAAATTATAAGTATATTTAAGTAATGGGCTAGAATTCGATCATAAAAATTATGTTTTTGGGGCTTATTTTGTGCCATGGAAGGTGCTTCCAATAGTTAACAGGAAAAAAAGCAGAATATAAAACTGTATATAAGTTTCTTGGCAATTAAAAGATACATTAATAATTAATAATAATAATAACAGCAGTTGACATTTGTTGGACACTCACCAGGAACCAGGCAGTGTCCTATTTCATCACTCGCTCAATTCTCTCCAAGCCCTCTGAGGTGGAGCCTCTATCATTAGCCCCATTTTTCAGAGCAGTAAATAGAGGTACCAGGCTTGGGCAGCATGCCAAGGCTACACAGAGGGGTGGATGTGGTGAAGTCAGACTTCTAACAAAGCCAGCCTGGCTCTTAGGCACGTCACAACACTATGACAAATGCTGACGGGGGTCATCCCCGGGTGCCAGCACTGGGGGAGAAAGTCTGCCAACCGCCGCAGAGCCTCCCAGGGCTTCTCTCATCAGAACCGGAATCCTCTGCAGAGGGACATGAAGGGGGGTGGGTCACAAATGCGTGGAATCTGATGCCCCAGAGATACTGCCTGCGAATTCCTGGCACCTGGGAAAGGCTCTGTCCCTAGCCTGATGAGGTCTGGCCGATTCAGCGTTTTCTTCTGTTGAGTGAGCTGACCGCCTTGCAGTCAATTCCTTTTCCACTCAAGCAAATCAGAGTGGATTCCTCTATGCTCTGACACAGGTTCATCCAAGGGAGTGAAGGGGAGGTAAGAAGCAGCGTGGTGCAGGGTGGTCCCGGCACAGCAGAGGGGCAGAAGAGCCTGGGAAGGAGACGGAGCAGGAGAGGCAGCGAGGATGGCCCTGAATGCTGGGACCACAGAAGCTGGGAGGGGACTGAGTTAAGGAGGCCATGTCCAGTGTCAGATCGTGCACAGAACTCGAGCAACCTTAAGAACTGAGAAAGGGGCCGCTGGATTCAGCAGCAAGGAAGCCTCTCCTGCCCTTGGCCACAAGCACTTCAGTGCGGATGGAAGTCTGGTTGAAGAATGAGAATCAAAGGGGAAGAGACATTGACTGTGGTTCTAAAGGGGTGATAAGGACAGGTGTTTAAGGGAAATCCAGGTAGAAGGGGGCTTTGTGGGTTTGGGTTTTATGGGTTGTTTTTTGTTTTCTTTTTTTTTTTTTTAAATATGGGAGAAGACACATGGTGTGTTTACACATACAGAAAAAATAGTGTGAGTTTCCCGAGAAGGTACGAGAGACAGGCACCAAAGTGACATTATGCTGGGGGCTGGTCTCGGAGGGAAGACCCTCTGAGGAGGAGGAAGGGGAAGAGAATGGCTGCAGAGACAGGCAAAAACGAAAGGATGAAGAACAAGATCTCCATTGGTGTCTGTGGACACACCGAAAAAAAGGTGCACTTGTTTTTGTGTGAAACCTTTTCCTTTTCCCTCAGGCAGAATAAGATGCTCATGAATTATAAGTAAATGTCAACACTTGAGAGGGCAGACCGGGTTAGAGGACAGGCAGGGCAAGGAAAGAATTCTCGGGAGTCAAGGCTGAGCCAGGAATCCTTGACACAGCAGCTCAAATGTATCAACAGAGTAAGCTGAAGACTCTTTATCGAGACACAGCTTCATTCAAATTAAAAAAAAAAACAAACCCCGCCATTGTGAAGTTGGCAGCTAAGTATGAGAGCCTCGAGGCTTTAGCTCAACAGCTTCAGAGCAGGACTTTTTAAAGTCTGCTGCTCTTGTTTTGCGTAGTGAAGACAGGGACAGGATTCAAAAATCAGAACACAAGGCCCAGGCGAAGAAGTCTGGCTGCCCCCGCCCCACCATTGTCTGACCTGCTTCTCTTGCTGCCCTGTACATATTTTCATTCTTTATTCAGACAGAAATAATACGAATAAATATTCTTAGCTTGCATCTTTTCTTTTTTCCTTCCTTCTTCCGTCTTTCTCCGTTTCTCTTTCATTTCCTTCCTTCCTTCCTTCCCCTTTCTTTCTTTTACCGCCTGCATCTTGGAGGGCTGTCCTTAAGTCCACAGAGAGCTTCCCGCTTCCAGGACCTGGCACCCCTGCACGTGGCTGCACCGAAGTTTGTGTCTAGTCTGTGCAGATGGACACCTGGGTTGTTTCTGTACTTTTGCTTTTAACAACCAATGCTGCAGTAGCTAACCTTTATACATGAGTCACTGCATAGACGTATAGATGTCATCTGCAGGGTGGGGCTGCTAGACTTGTCGCTTTAATACTGTCATCTTGCAATCCCTCCAGCAATATCTGAGACAGCCTGTTTCTTACTGCCCCCATGGCCTACCTCCCACCCAACCCCATGAGCTGTCAAACTTTGGGATTGCTGCCAACCAGAGGTTAAAATTGGTGTCTCTGTGCACTTTTAATAAGCATTCATCTTTTGCAAGTTAAAACTGAGCATTTTTTCATGTTTGTCATTTGAATTTCTTTTTCTGTGAACTATCTGTTTATATCCTTGGCTCCTTTTCTGTTTTGCTGCTGCAGAAGTTCTTAACCAGGGGTCTTTTTCAGAGGGTCTTGTGACTCAGATAAGGTTAAGAATTAAGGGATAAAAAGAACAGTCACCCTAATCCAATACATATCTTGTTATACTTAAGAGAATTTTTTTTAAGTTTTAAAAACATTTATTGAAATTTAATACATATACAGAAAAATGTATTTATACTATGTCACAGCTTGATGAATCTTCACAAACTGAACACACTCCTATAATCGACATGAGACCAAGAAACAGGATTACCAGCACACCAAGAAATAAGTAATCCTTCTCAATAAATAATCCCTCTGGTCCTCACCACTTACAGACTCTTTTCTTCTGTAGTTTCATTGCTTGATTCTATTTCTTGACCTTAATACCTTCCTGATGTCATCATTCAGTTTCCATGACAAAGCTGAATGAAATTTGATCAAGAAGGCAAGTTATTCACAACTCTCAGTCTTCAACAGTTCTGAAAACCCACTCTACTCTGTAAAGGAGTTTTATCACAATTATGGAAGCGACGATCTTAGGGCTCCCCCTGCTGGTGACCAGTTGCTGCTGCTGCTGTTGCTAAGTCGCTTCAGTCTGTCCGACTCTGTGCGACCCCAGAGACGGCAGCCCACCAGGCTCCTTTGTCCATGGGATTTTCCAGGCAAGAGTACTGGAGTGGGGGTCCCATTGCCTTCTCCGCTGGTGACCAGTAGTTACCAGGAAAAGCCTCCGGTCTCCTCTCCAGGCTCTCCGGGACTCGAGTCGCTGCAGACTTACTGTGAACCAGTGCACAGGAGTGTCAAGTACAAATTCCCACTTATCTCTACAAGGATTAAACTGTGTGCTGTTGCTGCTGATGATTTTCAACACCCCCTGAAAGGAGTTCAGGGTGGAGAGCAGAAATGAGGCACTCTGCTCTGGGAAAAACTGGCAGAACAGGTCTTCAGATAGTTGGACACTTTCAGGAGCCTGCTTTATGAGCCCAATTCCTGTATCTCTTCAAATCAAGAAAAGCACTAAAATCCTTCATGGTGACAACTACTCCTCATGATTAGCAGAAACTTTCTGCAAAAAGTATGCACTCGATTGCATGTACACCAAAATCACATATATACTGAACTTCCCCCTGCCTCTCTGAGCTGTTTCCCAGAGCTGTCTGAAATAGTGTCTCCTGGGCTGTAGTCCTCATTTTGCTCCAAATAAAACTTAACTCACAACTCTCCTGTTGTGCATTTTTTTTTTGTCAGCAGAGGGATACAGTGAGGTCACTTAGCAAGGCAACTGGAAGTCCCCTTTCCCTTCCCATTCCCTCAGCCAACATCTGAGGAAGGCAATTATCAACTAATGGACCACAACAGCTCTGGGGGCTATGAATAGAATGACAGGAAAGTGCAGTTAATCTTCGCTTCCCCACCTCTTGCCTATTCCTCCTCAAACAAGGGATTGTTGCAAAGGGCCCTGCTGACTAATATTAACTTATCAAAGGAGCCAACAGCCCGCTACGGGTCTCAAAAGCCAGCAGGCAAATAATTATTTACTGAGCAAGATGATGGATTGATCAGTTGGCGGGCTCTCACTGACTCAGTAGATTCTGTAGCGTGCTCTGTGCCAGGTACCCCGGCCACATGATGCAATCCCACTGACGATGGGCAAGTGTGAGGGCCAGGGGAACACCGGGTGTAGGGACATTTAACCTACATACCCACAGGGGCAAGAGAGGCTGGGGTGGGGGGAATGGGGGAAAGCTGGAGGAGGAAATATGCTTGCTCTCTGGAAGCTTAGAATCTAGTTAGAGACACAAGAAATGTATGAATAAAAGGCTAAAAAAAACTAACTTGAGGTGGTGTGTGGAGTTGAGAAATGTCACTTGGGACTCCAAGCACCTCATTTTGGAGTCTTGGAGACGGAGAGGGGCCCAGGGCTGACAAAGCTGACAGGGGGGAGACAGAAGAGCCAGACGCCCTTCAGTTGCTGTGGGGGGCAAAAAAATAAAAAAGATGTCCAGGAAGCCAACAGGCCAGAGTGGGATCTCAGGGAGGAAAGAGCAGGGAGGGTTACCACCACTCAGGATATGTCCTTAGGGCTGCGGGTCCAAGAACTCTGCCATGTCAGGGGCCCCAGAGCTGAACAAATTCAAGGATGTGGACTCAATGAATATTGGCTGGTGACCTAGAGATCTGATGCCAGTTTATTCATGAACAAAGGAAAGATACCTTCCCCACAACTGGAACGCTTACCGCTTGCCTCCCAGGGTTCCCCCCACTTAAAAAAAAAAAAAAAAATTGGCTATGAATGGCAACCCACTCCAGTGTTCTTGCCTGGAGAATCCCATGGACAGCGGAGCCTGGTGGGCTGCAGTCCATGGGGTCACAAGAGTCGGACAAGACTTAGTGTTTAAACCACCACCACCAGGAAGTCTTAGCACTGGAATTCCAAGGGAGTAACCCCCTGCCCCACTTGTTTCTTTCCTCCTGATAGTTCCCACCTCTCGGGGGGGTGGGGCTTGCCCTCCCTATGGCTTCATCAGCCACCTGCGTGCTGACTTTACAATCTCTTTCCAGTCCAAATCTCTCATTTGAACTTCAGACCCGTGTCTCTTCCTGGTCCTTGGACACCTCCATGTGGCTGCCTCCAGAATCTCTCAAGGTCAATGTATCTAAACTGAGCTCATCATTTAGAAGTATTATATCACAGGGAGGCACAGCCCATGTGAGAGCAGACTGGAGCTTGAGCACCTCCATTCAAATTCCAAATCCAACACTCACCAGCTGTGTGACCTCAGGCACAGGTTCTTGGCTTCTCTTGGCTTCAGTTTCCTCATTGGAAAATGAAGATGATAAGGATGATCACATGGGACCACTGTGAGAATTAAAATGAGTCTTCTAACACATAAGGAAAGCTAAAGAAGTACCAGCTTTTATTGTGATCTTCTACTTAATTGTGGTTCTTCATCTGTCCCGTCAACTGGATTCGACAGTGACATTAGAAACAGGCAACAGGAACTTCCCAGGGAGTACAGTAGTTAAGACATCACACTTCCCATGCAGAGATGAGGGGCTGTGGACTTGATCCCTGGTCAAGGAACTAAGATCCCACATGCTGTGCTATGTGGTGTGGCCAAAAAAGAGAGAGAAATAGGCAACAATAACCATTCAGTTGCTCAAACCAGAAAGCCAATTGTTATTGTTGACTTCCTCTCCCTGCCCCTACTGGTCACATGCAACTTCTGATTTTTTGAAAATCAAAAGTTTTGATTTTTAAAATAAAAAAAATTTATTTTAAATCAAAAGTTATCTTCCTATATAAATTGTTTCTGCAGTATAATTTGATGGAGTTAAGTCTCCTCTATTCAATCACTTTCCTGGAGAAGGAAATGGCAACCCACTCCAGTATACGTGCCGGGATAACCCCATGGACAGAGGAGCCTGGTTGACTAGAGTCCATGTGGTGGTAAAGAGTTGAACACACCGAGCAGTTGAGCACACACACACATTTTCCACGCTTTCAATCACTTGTAAAATTCATGTAACAAGAAGGACTTTGACAGCTACCTTAGCTTTCTGATGGGCTTCCCTAGTGGCTCAAACAGTGAAGAATCTGCCTGCGATGCAGGAGACATGGGTTCAATCCCTGGGTTGAGAGGATGCCCTGGAGAAGGAAATGACTACCCACTCCAGTACTCTTGCCTAGAGGATTCCATGGACAGAGGAGCCTCGCATGCTACAGTCCATGGGGTTGCAGAGTTGGGCACGACTGAGCGAATAACTTTCATTTCATAGATTCTGATTAGATGGCATTACTATGGGTGTTAATACCAAGTCAATTTCCTGAACACATACACATAGTCTCCACGTAAGTTCAGGGCCTTTTCTATGGCTAGAAAGATCCTGTGTTGCTGATGTAGGTGGCAGACTGGGATTCTGGTTCCCTCAGGTCACGTGTTTTGTGACTTCTCCCTCATTCTAAGTCAGGAGGTACCACAGTGAGTCAGGCCTATAACTAATGACTTGAAATTTCAGGCCACATCACTGAGGTATGAGTTAACAGACTTTATTTCCTAGAGGCTCTCACCTTCCAAATACTCCCCGAGAGGTGAGCTACATCCTCAGAAAGCATCCAACTTTATGATGGAGACATGCTTACCTAAAACGAAGCATTTAAAACCACTTTTGTTTTAGTATTTTAATGCCATATGTGTATAAATAAGGTAAAATGAAGAATTCATCAAAACTGTACGGAGCACCTACTAACCTCTAGGATCTGTCTTAGGCTTTGGGAATTCAATTCATCTAGATATAGTCCTAGCCCTCAAGAATGTGTGGTTTTATCTGAAGCAGTATTTTCAAATGACAGCTTAAGAACACATCTTTGGTCATGATGAAATTCACTTGGGAAATTCACTGAGGGAAAAAAATGCATTTTTTCCTGTTTCTTTCTTTTTTTTGAATAATTTTGGCCACATGAGGCAACTAGAGGGATTACAGTTCCCTGACCAAAGACAAAACCCTGGCCATAGCAGTCCACTTTTGTTTTAGTATTTTAATGCCATATGGGTATAAATAAGGTAAAATGAAGAATTCATCAAAACTGTGTGGAGCACCTACTAACCTCCAGATCTGTCTTAGGCTTTGGGAATTCAATTCATCTAGATATAGTCCTAGCCCTCAAGAATGCGTGGTTTTATCTGAAGCGGCATTTTCAAATGACAGCTTAAGAACACATCTTTGGTCATGATGAAATTCACTTGGGAAATTCACTGATGGAAAAAAAAATGCGTCATATTTTCCTGTTTCTTTCTTTTTTTTTAATAATTTTGGCCACATGAAGCAACTAGAGGGATTACAGTTCCCTGACCAAAGACAAAACCCTGGCCATAGCAGTGAAATGCCAAATCTTAACCACTAGACCACCCAGGATACTTTCCTGTTTCTTAATCTTTTCTAAGAGATGTTGAGAGATGGGCAGCAGTGGATGGCCAAGCTTTTGAGACTGTTTCAATCCTTATTTTGTCACTTTCTAGCACTGTATGACACAGGAAAATGGGCGACAGAACAAGTTATCTGAGTCCCAGTTATCCTCATCTGTAAAATGGGCAAAAATCACAAGAATATTAAATGTGAAAACATGTATATGGTTGTTGCATAGTGGAGAACAGTCATTATTAGCATTATTAGGCTTGATGTTGGAAGTTCGAAATTAACAGGCTTTTTTCATCCGTTGTCAGTTACTGAGCCTCTCCTACTAACAAGGAGATTTAGAATGTTTTACCCAGCAACCATGGCAGGCGTTATCCAGTGACCTGTACATGGGTTAGGCCTTCCAAGATCTAGCTGTAGGTAGGTTAAATATACACTTTCAGCAGCCTATCTACTTAGGTGATTATAGCTAAGGTATTGGGGAGTGGGAGGGTCCAGTTTTGGTTCCGGTGACAACTTCACATAAAGGCTGGGCAAGGACCAACTTTAGCCCATTCTATTGAGGAGTCATCTTTTCCCATACAGCGCTGACAGCTGCTCTGAGAGATTCAGACGGGAGTTTGGGTGCGGTGAGGAGAGGTACAGTGAACTCCGCAGAACCACTCTTCCTGTTGGAGGGAGTGGCAGCTGAGGGGAAGCCCACCACTTCTCAGCCTGTTATGAGTCATACAAATAGACAAGATACCTAAAAATCACCTACTTAGGTGACCTGTACAAACCTTTTTGCAAAATTTAGTATGCATGTACGTCTCTTTGTCGAGAGGGTCTACAGATCTCCCCAGATTCTCAAAGGAGTCCATGCCTGGAAAACAACAACAACAACAAAAAACAACGAGCGATGAAAATAGTCCGAATGGAGAAACTGAGGCCCAGAGATGAAAAAGCGAGTTGCCTCAAGTCAAACAACAGGGATATACTAAAACAGAGGCATTTCAGTTCCGATTCCGGTGTCACGTTCACGGTTCTGACAGTGTCGAATAGCTCCTTTCACTCTCTGCAGTCCTAGAAGATTCCTTGGGAGGCGAGGGCTCTCGTCGGAGTTCTGGAGATGTCGCAGGAAATTCGAGCGTCGAGGGGGCTCTTGCCAATCGCTCAGACGGGGTCCAATGCCGTGAAGATCCGCACCATCATGGCCGCAGCCTTGTCGACTCCAGGTACGGCTCCAGACACCAGGAGACCCGAAGTTGCGGCGGCTGGCTGGTGAAGCACGGCCACTCACTCACCTGACCAAGGGGAGGAAGCGGGCAAGCCCCCAAATCCCATCCCCAGCGAACCCTTCGCGGAGGGAGGAGCCAGTGAAGAGAATAACAGGAAATGACGTTAGGCGCACGTGTTTCGTGAGCGGCTGGCGCCAGGCTTTTGAGACGCGCGGCCACTGCCTGGCGCCTGCGCAGCCGCTGCCTCCCGCGTCGCCGAGTCCCGGAGAAGGGAGGAGAATGAGAAGTGGGCGGGGCGCGTGCCTGGGGCACGCAGGCGCACTGCGACTTCGGAGGCGCTGGTCGTCCCTCCGCGGATTTGGATCCGGGTCAGTCAGGCGCCGCGATCGGGGAGAGACGTTCTAAACTGACCGGACTGGCTTACCGGAGCGCCCCTGCTGCGAGAAGGTGAGTATACTGACGTGACGCGGACGCGCCGCGTCACCGCGTCTGGGCCTCCCGGCCCGGCCCGGCCTGACCACGGGCGTCTTCCTTTGGGCCCTCCCGCCTCACGTCGAGCCGCGTCGCCCGCCGGCGCTGGCCGCCTGGGCCGGGTCGTCCGGGCCGGGCCTGCGCCTCTCCGCGTCCCCTCGGCCACTACGGCCTGGCCCTGCCAGAGGCTCTTCTCTCTCGCCCCTTCCCGCCTCCGTGGCCCCCGCCCAGTGCCTCCGCCCTCTCCCGCCGGTCCACAGCTTCCCCTTTTCGCTCTCCTCGGCCGCCCTTTGCCCCTTCCCGCCCTTTCCCGCTGGTTCCCGAGCCCTAGTCTCGTTGGCTGCCTCTTCGGCCCTGTTCCCGCCTCCTTCTGGATCCCTCACCCCTTTGGCCCGACGCAGGCCTCTCATCCTGGCCGGGGGGGTATCCTCAAGGGGAAACTTTGCAGCGGGAGAGCCCGGGCGGGTTAGGGCGCCGGACAGCTCCCCACTTTCCGAAGCCCCCCAGGCCCTGACCTTTCCCCCAACCCATCTTGTTTAACCACGACCGACCCAGTTTCTGGGTGAAAAGAATTAACGTTGTGCTCTAGCACCGAGGTTGTAGAAGTTGAGTGGGTAGAGAGAGACGTGAACGGCCGATTGTTGCAACTTCGTCTTGTTTGCGTCTTTCAGAGTTGCTGGACAGGATTTTCTTTTCCCCGACTCCACGCTTCCTGCTGGGCTGGGAAATTTTCTAAAAGCTTTATTTAACATTGTGATGACACGCTTACGCGTGGATCCTTTATTGATCGTTCTCAGGTCTTTTCAGGGTCCGGGAAATTTGGACCTAGGCTTGTGGTTGTTAAGTGGGCTTGGTTAAAACTGCAAGATATAAATAATATTCTGAGATCTACTCTTCGTTTAAAGTCAGAGAAAATTCAGGAATTTGCCCTTTTGATGGAGGAACTTAGAAAAATTTTGTGTTTTTGTTTTTTTGAAAGGTTAAGGGAAACTCCGAATCCCCGTGTGATTTGACTTAAAGTAACTTTAAAAGTTTGACCTTTGCGGGGATTGTTCAATTTCAAGAAGATAGTACAGTAAAAATCGGCAAGAACGCCTCCCACAAACTTAATGAAGATAAATCAAGTGTAAGATCCCCGGAGTTGGTTGTGCAGCTCTTGATTTGAGTGAATGGGAAGAGGGAGGAGCATGATAAAGCCTTTTAAAATTACAAACACGCTACTATTTAGCTGTTAAGATGATACCTGAGATTCACCTTTGCTCTGGGTTAATTTAACTGAGGAAAAAGATGAATAATCAAAATGCTCGAAGTCTGAAAATAGTAGATGGAACTTCATTCCTCGAGTTTTAGTCAGTAGCCAGTTTTATTCTGGCCTGTTTTGGTTTGTAAAATGGATCTCTTAAATGTGTCAGTAAGAATGTTAGTGGAGTTTGTATTAACATCTGGAGGTCACCTACAGTATTAAGTTAGCCCTGTATAGTTAAAAGTTTTATATGAGTACAAAACATCCTAGCACAGTGTTAGGGCAGGAATGGGGTTCATAGTCCTGGTGTCAGGTTCACACTTAGATGCCTAAGCATCCAGACTAGTGCTAAAAGTACATCGTAGTGATTCTGTCAATATTTGTGTAAGGAATGGATTTCTGCCCAAATGCATATGTAGATGTGATGTGTGCTGATTTCTAGAGAGGCCAGAAGAGGGATTGTGTGGGATCCACAGGAGTGGGGAGACTGGTTCAGATGTTGTCTGTCTGTGAGGGCCAGTGTTTGGTCATAAAGTAATTGAGGAAAACTAATAAATAAAAACTTTTAGTTCTGCCAGCAGGAGGAATTTTGTTTACAGCCTACAGATAGCACCGTTTTAGATGCTGTGGAGCTTCAAAAATAAGAGAATATCTGATCTTTGGTCACCCCTTTCCCCAGGTATATATATATATATAGGACGTTATTGTGTATCTGGGAGAGGAGCCTCTAAATCTAGAACTGAATTAAGAGCTAGTGACATACGGAATCGACACCGTTTCTTCTGGTTAAATAAACCAGCAAAATATATGTGGGGAATGTATTTCAATATTTTGTTTTAAGAAGTTGAGGTGAAAACCAGATGAATTCTTTTGAGACTGTTTCCAATGTTCTCAGAGAAGTCTACCTAAAATACCTTTTACACATAAATAAAACAAGTAGTCTTGATTCCTTGCTTCCTAATTATGCCTCTGGTACTGCATGGTTACATTATCAAATATATCATGACACTCTGACCTTTAGAATATTAGAGATCTCACAATAACATCAAACCCACTCCTGAGAAATGAGGAGATATAGAATCAAAGAGGCTCCAAGGATCCAGGCACTGCTCACTGGGAGAGTGCCCAAGGAGGGCTGGGGGTGGGGGGATGGGGTAGCAGGTTAGAAATAGAGGTGAGTGCTTAAAAAATTCCTCATTTTATTATTTTTTTGTTTTTACTTTTTTCTTTTTGATTTCCAGTAATATGTTTATAGAAACTCATGTGTTTTTCATTCTGGATTTGGTATCAGGAAATTTTTTACCCTAAAAGTAAAAAAAAAAAAAAAAAAAATGGTGAGATTAGAGTCAGTGAATTGATTAACTTCTCTATTGTATCTTTTGTTGTTTTGGTTCTTCTGCCCCCCCCCCCCCCACCACCATTTTGGTTTAAATATAAAAATCAGGGTGGGAGAAATGGAGAACTTTGGTTAATCAAACTAGTTGATTAGGTGGAGATCATTTAAAGGCGTATCTGTAGAACAATTTCAATTTTTTTCCTTTACTTCCTATCTTTTTAGCTACCTTTAAGATTTTGAGTTACAAGTATAGTTCATCTATTTTTGTGAGAAAGTATTAGAAGCTAAAGAAAGCAAAGGTATCAATCTTATAGATGTGTGCGGAGTAGTCAGTATCACTGAAACATGTTTGTAATCCTGCCTTGATAGTGGTAACAACTTGATACCTATCTGAATATTAATACAAGTATAAATATTGATATCTGCTTCAGGATTGCCTTAGAGAAATGCTGTCATGTGTCATGTAGTTACTCTTATCTGAAATGTTTAGAGTTAGATGAGACAAATACTCAATAGCAGGTTTTTTGGTTGTTTAAAAATTTTTGTTGAAGTATATATAGTTGATTTACAATATTAGTTTCAAGTACACAGGAAAGTGAATGTTTGCATATACATATATACAATTTTTAAGAGTAGCATTTTAAAGATCAGAGTCTTGTAGGCTAAGCTTTTCCCTTTTATTTCCAATGCAATGATCATCTTTTCTGTAGGTTTCTAGACTTCTACAACTGGAGAGATTTCCCTTCCTGTTAAAAAGTATACTGAAACACAGATTTTAGGTAATGTGATTTAATTTCCAAAACTGTGAAACAGGATATTGGCATCAAGTATTTGGACAATTTAAATACCATCGTAATAAACACATGTTTTCTCTATCATTTCATTTGTCTCCTCTTAAGAAATAAAATCTGCTGTTTCCTAATCATTGAAACTTCCTTTTAGAAATAGAAATTTGCACTTTATCCCACTAAGAAGCAATGGTAGTATCAGGAATACAGATTTTTAACCTGTTTTCACTTTGCTCATTTAATTTTTTATTTTCTTTTTTTTTAGTATTAACGGGAACATCCGTAGTAGTATAAAAACTTTCACAATGAAATCGGAAGCCAAGGATGGAGAGGAGGAGAGTCTACAAACTGCTTTCAAGAAACTAAGAGTGGATGCATCAGGGTAATTAAATATGAAGTATATTATTGGGGAATTGTTTACTAGATTTAAATAGACATTTCCTCAGGGGAGCTCTTTCTCTTCTAAAGTTTCTTTTTATTTGTAGGAAGTATAAAATGTTAATAGTGTGATATTTTACCAAATTCTGTATAACATTGTTCTAAAAGAAACTCTTCTGTTAAATTTTGAGAAGTAGCTGCTCATTTGTATTCCAAGGTTGGGAATTATCCTTAACTTTGGAAGAGTACCGCTTTCCCTGCCCCCTGCCTCTTTTTAATCACACATTAGCAGTCAGTGTCCCATCAGAGAGTTCCTCCTACTCCTCTAGGGAATCACAGTATTTTTCACTGAAAGTGAGTTGGTTCAATAGGAATCTCTGCAGACATTGTCAATTTCATGGGCTCTGATCGCTGAGCCTATCACTATGGAAACCTCTATTCATTAGGGTTCTGTCACTGAGATCAATAGTCTTGGACCCTTTGGCCAAACTAATTAGAGCACCTGCAGACCAGCTGCTGTCTGAATGTTAATATTTCACCCTTTGCAAAATGTTTTATACAGGACTCTTCATCCCCATTCTTTGCCCCAGGCCAGAAGATATCTTAAATTTTAATAGATATAACAATATTTCATTTCATGAATGGAAACCCAACACTCAGCAAGACGCAATAATGACTATTAAAATTTATTACTCATTTTACTATCCCCTCAACACTGACTGAAGTACTCTGTATTTATCATCTAATCCTCACTACCAACTTAGAAGATAGACAGTACAGAGTATACTGTATAGTTTACAGAGGAGTTACAGATGAATTGTCTTGTAAAAGGTCACATTGGTAAGACGTGGTAGAGCCAGAATTTGAACCCAGATAATTTTTCTCCAGAACCTCTGCTCTTAACCATTCCTTTTTATGGTACCTTGAAGACAACATGAAGAAACGCATTCAGTACCTGGTGCATAGTAAAATTAAATAGGTGTTAGTTGTTACAGCTGTCTGCCTGTTGCTAATACTGGTTTTGGCCTACCAAATGAGAAAATTTATACTCATAGATTTGTACAGCAGCTGTTACAGGTGCTGACATTCGTTTCCATGATACTGCAAATAAGCATCTTCTCCTAGTGATTTTGCCAATACGGTCATCTTGTTGTTAGAATTGATTACTACTTGCTGTTTGGGGAAGCAGAAACAAAGCAGAGCAACACATAGTTCCAGACTTTAGTCATGGTGTGATTTCTGTGATTTCTGGTATAGACATGCAACTTTTAATCAGGAAAATACTTATAAATGCACAGGTATATGTAAATCCCTTAGTGTATAAATTTACTTAGCTCTTGATACACAGACTTTTTTCCTGGTTATTTTCCTTGGAACATAAAATTAAGCTATTTCTGTGCCCCTAAAAATTACTTGGAACATAAAATCTTTCAAAATACTCTGTATAGATTATGGTCCAATATTATGTATTCGTAGCTTGCAGTCTGCTATGTGTAAAATTATAAAGAGAAGGAGCAGTGGAGAACATCTGAGAAAACCAAGTTAAGAGTACGTGGGGTGAGTCATTACTGTGACTAAGCAGAATACGACTTGTATAGTGTATCATACAGTCCTAGTTGGTGGTTTGGAATTGTCGCTGATTTACAAACGGAACATGTGAGGTACTGACTCATAAACTAACCAAGCCTTGCCAAGGAATTTAGTATGATCCTGTTGAACGGGTTTTGGTTCCTAATGGTATTTGTCTTATCAGGATAGACTCTGTATATTTAATTGCAAAACAATATAGTCCTTTTTTCACATTGTACATATACATATATATATATTTAGCATAATACATGCTTATGTGTAAATGGTAAAATGGATAAAAAAGTAAAAATCACAACTTAACCATTACCACTGTTAGTATCTAAATCATCTATAATATCACTTTCTTTACACAGTTGAAATCATAATATATGTACAGGTATTCATCCATGCTGTTTTCCCTTAATATTATAAGCATTCTCCCGTGTCATTAAAAGTTCTTTGTACACTTAATTTTTAATAAATTCCTAATATCCCATTGTATACCAAACGACACTAATTTTATATAGTATGGTATTTTCTGTTATTAGAAATAACAATTTAGTTATTGCCAGCTTTTAAATTATATTTCAGTGAGTGAACATCTTTTTACTTAGTAGACTGTCTCTTTCTATAGGGTATTTGTCAGCACTACAGCATGTATAATAGGAGCCCTGTGTACGTGTGTATGTGTGTGTATATATTGAAAAAGTTCAGAAGAATTTGATGTTAATGTTGATCTCTGGATTGTGAAATTAGAGTTGATTCTTTTCTCTTTTAAATTTTTTCATCTTTACTGAGAACCCACATTACTTGTGTAGTTTTAAACTGCAGAGATTTAACTGAGTAATATTTCAGGTTTATTGGTTGTAAAAATCAGAATATTTTTGTATAAGTTGTATAGTATTTGAAAAAGGATTCATTTAGATTGAGTCTCCCAATGTTAGATTGAGTTTCCTGAAGTTTATCCTCCTGAACTTAGTTTCCACAGCTCTTTTTTTGCCCACATAAAATAAGTGGTCAGTGTCATTAGCATTCTCCCTGGACATAAGGCCTGATCTGCCCCAGATAAACAGTCTATTTATATCCCACTGCTGGTTATACTTAAGAGTCATTCTTTGGCTTACGATTTTGCAACTGTGAATTCTTAGGGATCCTCCAAATTTGGTTTTGGAGGACAGTTTACAGTAAAAGCTGAGCAATTCTTGAGAAAAGCAAACGGCAAAGGCAATAAAGGTATTAACACAAGTTGCATTTGGGTTGGTGAGAGCAGTGTGTTCTCCTTGCGTGGTTTTCTAAGCAGTAAACTCTGTTCTTGTCTTCAGGTCCATAGCATCTCTGTCTGTTGGAGAAGGCACAAGTGTTAGAGCGTCAGTCAGAGCAGCAGTAGAGGATACCAAACCTAAGACCGTGTGTGCATCTAAAGACAGTTGGCATGGGTAAGAACTTCTCAGTGCAGATGGTTTTTATCCCAGCACCTTGACGTATTACTGGATTTTCTTTCCTGAAAATTCAAAAGAGAATGTCTTACAGTACAGAACCCAAGATGGACCATTAAAGAAGAACCTTTTTTCTCATTGTGAATTTGCTGTATGGCCTGGTCCGTAGTCAGTTTTTATAAATGTTCTATGTGTGTTTGAGAAGAATGACTCTCCTCTAATCATGCTTAGGTTTTATAAATATCCATTAAAGTAAGCTTTTAAATGTCTTATTTACAGGATCTTTTTTCAAATAATTTTTGTTGTTGTTGTTAGCTTGGCCTATTAATAATTGAGGGTTTGTTGAACTGTCCCCCACTGGAGTACATTTGTTTATTTTCCCTGTAAGTTCTATATTTTTGCTTTATCGTTTTGAAGCTATTTTGTTTATAGCCTAAGTTCATGCCAGTTTAGAATGTTTTCTTCCTGATGAATTGAGACTTTTACTGTATTTAGTGACCTTCTTAATCCCCCATAATGGCTTTTGTCATAAAATCTGTTTTGTCTGGAATTGATAAAACTAATGCAGTTGTCTTTTAGTATTTGGCTAGTGTATCTTTTTCTATTTTATTTTCAACCATTTTGTGTTTCAGAATTTTTGGTGTGTCTGATATAAATATGTATGGCTTATTTAATTTTACTCAGTCTGATAATTTTTTTTTTTAACTTACATTTATTTTGATTATTGATATATTTGGATTTGTTCTGTTCTTTTATACTATTTGTCCTGCTTTTTCTTTTTTCTTTCTTTTATTCCCACCTTCCCTCTTCTCCCCATTTAAAAAATTGTTTGAAATATGTTTGTTTTTCTCCATACCAGTTTTCCTTTCATTGGTTTGGAGATTACATACTTTGTTTCTCTTAGCCCTCCTCCTCAGAACTGTTTTGCTCCAGTCTCCTTCTGCGATGTGATGGCCTGGTTCTTTAGTTCTGTCACTCATTTTTTGTCTTAACTAGTTCAGTTTTATTTACCCTACTTCATTTTATTTAAATTAGAGAGTGTTTGTTTAGATTCATCTCATGTACACTTTCTTTACTCTCACCATTGTGGCATCAGACCTTCCATGTAGGATCAATTTCTTCCTAAAGAAGTCTGTTATTTAGTTTAAAAAAGGGAGGGGGGCTCTCTGTTAGTTGTCCATATAGAATGTTTCTCTGAAAATGTCTGTATTTCCCCTTTTTCTTGAAAGTTATACCTGATTTAATATACCTGAAATCATGGTCCTAGTTGACAGCTATTTTCTCTTAGCACTTGAAGGTATTGTCTTCTGGCTTCCATGTTGTTGTTGCAAAGCCTACTTCCAGACTTAATTTTTCTTCTTCTGGCAATAATCCATCTAGTCTCTAGCTGCTTTTAAGATGTTCCTGTTGTTTTTGGTATTCTCCAATTGGTTGTTCTACTTTAGCATGTGCTTCTTGTGTTTGTAGATTCTCTTTCATCAATTCAGAAAATTGCTCGGCCATTCTCTTTCAGATTTGCCTGGCAATTTTGAGCCTTTTTCTCTTTGCACAATTCTTATTAAAGACTTTTTATAAAAATTACATAATGTGCCTGATAATTCCCAATATCTGAAAACTTGAGTGTCTAAATCTGTTTTTCAGCTGTTTCCAATGATAGAAATGAATTGTAAATCTGTTGTTCTGTCGAACAAGTGACTGTTTGTAGCATTAGCGCCCCCCGCGATGGTACTGACATTGCCTTGTTCAGAGCATGCAGCCCAGCACTGAGGTTTTTCTAAGTTGTCTGTGCAAGGTGCTTCCCCAGACCACTGGTCAGAGGTTCCTAAGCCAAGGGTTGGGACAGGGCAGACAGGTCTTCTGCACCAAATGTTTGGTCTGAGAAACGTGACTTAAAACTACCCTTCATCAGTCCTGTAGTAAGGGGGTGTTGGAGTCTGAGATGCACAGACTCAGGCAGCTTGACAGTGGAGGTGGGCACACATCTTTGGGGAGAACTTATTTCCACTCATTCACCAGAGAGATGGCAATTTCCCAACCATGTTAAAGGATCTCTTTAGAAGAACTCTGTATCCTAACATCCTCTTGTGTGTTTTTTCCTCTAGGTCTACTAGGAAGTCTTCACGAGGAGCAGTGAGAACCCAGCGTCGACGCCGTTCCAAGTCTCCTGTCCTTCATCCTCCAAAGTTCATACATTGCAGTACAATAGCTTCTTCCAGCAGCCAGCTCAAGCACAAAAGCCAGACTGACTCCCCTGATGGCAGCAGTGGGCTGGGAATTCCAACCCCTAAAGAGTTCAATGCAGGAGAATGCTCAACTTCTCTCGATACTAATCACACAGGGGCGGTTGCTGAGCCTTTGAGAACTTCGGTTCCAAGGCTCCCATCAGAGAGTAAGGAGGAAGATTCCTCTGATGCGCCCCAGGTCTCCCAAGCAAGTCTCCAGGCCAGTGATCTCTCTGACTTTCAATCGGTTTCCAAGCTAAACCTGGGCAAGCCATGTGCATGCATAGGCAAGGAGTGCCAGTGTAAGAGGTGGCATGACATGGAGGTGTATTCCTTTTCAGGCCTGCAGAATGTCCCTCCCTTGGCCCCAGAACGAAGATCCACACTTGAGGACTACTCTCAGTCGCTTCACACGAGAACTCTGTCTGGCTCTCCCCGTTCCTGTTCTGAGCAGGCTCGCGTCTATGTGGATGATGTGACCATTGAGGACCTGTCGGGCTACATGGAATATTACTTGTATATCCCCAAGAAAATGTCCCACATGGCAGAAATGATGTACACCTGAGAGTGAGAATCTCCTTCCTGTGCTTTAACCAATGAAGGGTTGTCAGAGAGTTAGTTAACAGCAGACCTTGCAGCTACTTTGTGTGAGAAGACATCTCCTTCTGCTCACTGTGCTTGCAATAAAAACTTTTCTTGGCATCTCAGTCAGTTAATCTTCATTCTTTAAATTTTCTGAGTTCTTACATACCCACCAAAGTGAGCAGATCATTTAGAAATGTCCCTGGGGGATGAACAACCGGTCATTGCTTGACTGGTAGCAGCGGGTTTATGGCGAAAGCCTTTGAAAAAACAGTGCATTTTTCAGATGTAAGATTTGGGTGCCAAGGAAAATGAAATGTGGTTTTGTAACTGGACTGAACATGTGTCATGCTGTAGTTGCCAGCCCAGCAGTATTAGAAGTTACACGACTGGTTTAAATCATCTGATTTACATGAGATTTATTGTGTCTTTAAAGGTTTTTTATGTTACTGTTAAGCCAGAGATCTAAGGTTTAGATTCAATATAAATAAACTGGCTGGCCTGCCCTATATTGTTTGAGAGAATCATTAACCATCACCAAGCAGACCCCTGCTGGTGCTATTCACCCTTAGACACGTCACATAAAATTTCTTACATGAGAAGCAGCTTGGAGTGAGCTGCTTTGTTGCTGGAGAGGGGTGTGGTGTTTGACATTGCTGTGTATCTGCTCCATCTCTAGCATTCTGGTATATATGGCATGTTTCAGTCACTTGCAGTATAGATCTCATACCTCAGTTTCAGATGTTCTGGACGGACAGTATCTCTTTGTGCTGCCCTCCTACCCCAGCAGGCCCCAAAGAGAATTTTATCCGTGCCATGCCCTGTAATTAAAGGCCGACCAGGCCACTGCTCCTCCAAAGTTTGGTACAAAAGTCTGTCCATAGTTTCCACTGGAGGAAGAACTCTCTCTTCTCCAGGTGGTTCCAAAGTGAATTTTACATAGGGCCATATAAGGCAAGAGTACTGGTTTGCCATTCCCTTCTCTAATTGAATATATCCAATGAATATACTCCAATATTCATTGGAAGGACTGATGCTAAAGCTGAAACTCCAATACTTTGGCTACCTGATAACAAAAAACTGACTCACTGGAAAAGACCCTGATGCTGGAAAAGAGGATGAGATGGTTTGATGGCATCACTGACTCGATGGACATGAGTTTGAGCAAGCTCCAGAAGTTGGTGATGGGACAGGGAAGCCTGGCGTGGTGCAGTCCACAGGGTCGCAAAGGGTTGGACATGACTGAACAACTGAACTGAACTGAATCTAGGCCATTAGCGCTTCAGGTTATAAAGGCACCTATGGCCCCTCCCCCTACCCACTCCCCAACTTATACAGCTAGAGTTTTGCTTTACTAGAAAGAAGTGGAGCAAATTGAGCTGAACATGTTACTTGAATTAAACTAGTTCCTAAGTCTGTTAAGTCTTTTAAGGTTTTAGTTTGCTTATCAAAGCAACAGTCCAATTATTCCGTATATTAACAGAACAGTCACAGGAGAAGGGTGAGTGAGGATTGTTTCTTTTTTTCAGAGTTGTTAGGAGAGTCAGAACTGAAAAGGACCAAGTTCCAATGGCTGAGTACCTGTTGGAGAAATCCACACTTGGACAAAAGCTTGGCAACCCCAGATTTGCAGGAATGAGTTGTAAGATTTACATCTCAGTCAGAATCTTCCTTTAAACGTAAATCTTGGAAGTCCAAGGTCACTCCACTCAAAACCCAGTTGGGCCAGCTTTAATATGTGTCCCTAATTGGAACAGTTAACCATTTGTAAGTCCAACTTAAGGACCAATGTTTGTCAGATGCATCCTGGAAAACATTCAAATTGTGGTTTGAGGGATTTTTACTCTGATGTTTCGGAAAGTAGCATCCTGACGTGTAACTTCATTGAACATTCATTCAACAAATCTTTACTGAGTGCTGGCAACACAGTCATGCTATGCTAGGTGCTGGGAATAGGACATCATCTTATCCTTGGTGGAGAAGATGCTATGGAGAGAGAAGGATTAGGAGACAGCAAGGGCTAGGGCAGGGAGAGGGGTTGCTGTTTCACTTGGGGTAGTCAGAGAAGCTTCTGTGAGGAGGTGACATTTGAGCTGAGACCTGAAGATAAGAGTGAGCCATGTGGCTATTTGGGGGAAGAGCATTCCTGGCAGCATTCCTTGAAGCAGGTGAGGTCACAGAAGCATGGGTCACAGGCAGATCGTGGAGATTCGTGGGCCGTTTTAGAGGCTGATTTGTGAGGAGACAGGGAGCCTTTGAGAGGGTTTGGAGGACAGGAGAGACGTCAGACTTGCCTTTTATAAAGAGCACTGGCTGCTCTGTAGACTAAGGGGAGTTAGGAAATGGAAAGGAAGGAGGCAGTCAGGAGGCTACTGCACTGAATCAGACAATGGTTTCAAGTGGCTCGGACCCTTGGCAGTGCAGGAGAGAAGACCTATTCTGGAATTATTTTGAAGGTCGAGCTAAAGGGATTTGCGGATGGATACAAGGTGTGATGGATATGAGGATATGGGCTTCTCAGGGGGTGCTTGTAAAGAGTGAGTGAGTGAAAGTCGCTCAGTCATGTCTGACTCTTTGCGACCCCCTGGTCTGTAACCCGCCAGGCTCCTCTGTCCATGGGGGTTCTCCAGGAAAGAATACTGGAGTGGGTTGCTGTTGCCTTCAGGGTATCTTCCCAACCCAGAATCAAACTCAGGTCTCCTGCATTACAGGCGGATCCTTCACCATCTGAGCCACCAGAGAAGTTCAGTGTAAAGAACCCACCTGCCAAATGCAGGAGACATAAGAGACATGAATTTGATCCCTAAGTCAGGAAGATCCCCTGGAGGAGGGAATGGTAACCCACTCCAGTATTCTTGTCTGGGAAATCCCATGAACAGAAGCGCCTGGCAGACTTAAGTCCATAGGGTCTCAAAGAGTCAGACACAACTGAAGCAATTTAGCATGTGTGCACATAAGGTGTGAGGGAAGGATTGAAATTAAGGATGATTCCCAAGGTTTAATACAGTGGGAGGTGGCTGGAGGAGCAGATTTGGGAGGAGGCTTGGGGAGTTTGGTTTTGATATTGTGTAGAGATGCTGAGTCTGTGGTTGGATAAGCAACTGAAGATCGGGAGCGGGACAGGTTGGAGATCCAACGTTAGGAGCCATCAGGGTGTGGGTGTTACTGAAAACTCTATTGCCAAAGGAGATCACCTAAAGAGTAAATGTAGGTATACAGTAAGAGGACCAAGCTCTGGGCCAATTTCCAAAGTCTAGAGCTCAGGGCAATGAGGAGGAACCTGCAGAAGACTTGTGTGGGAGCAGCCAATGAGGCAGGACAGAACCAAGAGACAAGCCCTAGGAGTAGAGTGAAAAAGCATCTCAAGACGGGAGTTGTCAACTGCCAAATCAGAAGGAAAGATGAGGGCACGTAGTTTGTGCGGGTGCTGGGCTTTTTTTTTTTGGAATGAAGATAGTCCTTGCCTCAGACAACTCATAGGTGGGGGAAGGAGTCAGCGTGTGGGAAGGCGCGTGACCCAGCCAGATCACTTGTCTGGGGAGGTGAGGCTTCTTTAACTAAATCTTCGGTGCTGAGAAGGAACGTGAGACCTGAGTAGATTTCTGTGTGCATTCCTTCTCTCTGTTCTGGATTTTTAGTCCCTTCCTCTCCTCCCTCCCTAGGAAGCAATCATGCTAGAGAAGTTGAGGAGGAGACAAGGGAAGCAAGTGACTGCGCCTTCTGACCGAAGAACAACACTGTGGAGTGAGAAAAACCTGTGAAAAAGAGAGAATAGGATAGCTACCTTTAAAAGCAATTTAAAATTCGTTCCAAGTTTAGTATACGTTTCAAATGTAGAACTTGGTTTTTCTAAGAAAAATCTGTTGTAATGCACATATGGCCACAAGGGGTCTCCCTTTCCCTGAAACGCACTGGTTTAAAGGGAGAGGCAAAGAAGTGATGGCTGGTCAGGTAAGGCTGGTACCAAATTTGGCAAAAATTTACTGAAACTTCTGGCTGTGCTGCATGGCCTGTGGGATCTTAGTTTCCCGACCAGGGATTGATCCCGTGCTCCCTGCTTTGGAAGTGCAGCATCTTTACTGGACCGCCAGAGAAGTCCTCACTTAAACTGTCAAGAAATGTGTCCCTTTGCCAATAATATAATTTATCAGTTTGAAAAGGGGAAAACCACAGGGTAATGTTGAGTAAATACATATTGGGAAGAGTAAGGAGTGCTTCAGTGTTAAGGTACTTAGTATTTAGGGAGTAATTCTTCCCTTTGGTAATAATTTTATTAAGCATGATAGTGTGAAAAGCAACTTATTTTTTTAAATTTATTTTATTTTATTCAAGTATAGTTGATGTACAACATTGTGTTAATTTCTGCCTTACAGTGCAGTGATTCAGTTATACGTACACATGCATTCTTTTTCATATTTTCCATTATGGTCCATCACAGAATATTGAATATAGTTCCCTGTGCTACAGTAGGACCTTGTTGCTTATCCACTAGTTTGCATCTGGTGATCTCAAACTCCCACCACATCCCTCCCTCACCCTGCCTGCTACCTTGACAACCATGACTTTATTCTCTATGTCTGTGAGTCTGTTTCTGTTTCATAGATAACTTCATTTTTTGTCATATTTTAGATTCCACACATAAGTGATATCATGTGGTATTTGTCTTTCTCTTTCTGACCTACTTCACTTACTAAGTGATAATTTCTAGGTTCATCAATGTTGCCTCAAATGACATTATTTCATTCTTTTTATGGCTGAGTAGTATTCCCTTGTGCATATGTACCACATCTTCTTTATCCATTCACTTGTCGATGGACATTTAGGTTGTGAAAAGCAACCTCCCGTGTGAGGGTAATATTAATAATAGCAAACCTTTATTAGGTATTTAGTGTCTTCTGAGCCATTTTACAGGCTTCCGCAGGTGGCGCTAGTGGTTAAGAAACTGCTTGCCAATGCATGTAGAGGTAAGAGACCCAAGGCAGACTTCCCTGGGTCGGGAAGATCCCCTGGAGGAGGATACAGCAACTCGCTCCAGTGTTCTTGCCTGGAGAATCCCATGGACAGAGGAGCCTGGTGGGCTATGGTTCATAGGGTCACAAAGAGTCAGACATGACTGAAGTACTTAGCATGTGTGCACAAGTCTTTTTACACCTTTAACTCACTTAATCCTCATCCAGCCATATAAGGTAGATACTATTATCCTTGAAACAGAATCCTTGGGAGGGATGTTCAAGAGGGAGGGGACATATGTATACCTATGGCTGATCCATGTTGGTATTTGGCAGAAAACAACAAAATTCTGTAAATCAATTATCCTTCAATTAAAAAATAAATAAATTAGAAAAAAAAAAAAAACCCTGAGAATCCTATGTTGCTGCTGCTACTAGGTCGCTTCAGTCGTGTCTGACTCTGTGCGATCCCATAGACTGCAGCCCACCAGGCTCCTCCGTCCATGGGATCTTCCAGGCAATGGTACTGGAGTGGGTTGCCATTTTCTTCTCCGGAGAATCCTTTGAGATAGGTCCTTTTGCAGACAAAGAATTTGTGACTTAGAGAAATTAACAATTAGTCCAAAGCCACATAGCTTGTGAGGGCCAGAACTAGGATCTGAACACAAATCCTCTGTAACTATCTACCCTACATAGCAGATGGTAAGTAAGTAAGGGCATGGATCTGTACATTATTAAGAAACTGTTTCTTAATTGAAAACCTACAGTGATTCTTTCCTGGGAATGAGAGTCAGATTTGTCCAAGGAGATTTTAAAAAGAATGCAAGTGCCGGAGCCTTCTCCCAGGACAATCCAGTAGGTTGGGGAGGGGGTGGGATTCCAGAATCTGTTCGCGTTTTTAAGTTGCACAGGTGATTCTTTTTCTTTTTTTTTGCACAGGTGACTCTTACGTGTCCCCACCCTTGGGAGGGAACCGCTGCAGAGAGGCTTATGGACGAACAGTTGCTACACTTGGAACAGCTCGCTAGGACACCGCAGCCAGCCACCCAGCCTTAGAACCGGATTATGCCGATTTGCCGGGCGTTTAAACCACAAAGGGTATTGAACTCAGAGTCCTCTGGCTTCCATTTGGAGATGCTCTTTCCTCTCCCCTGGAGAGCATAGGTGGAAAGAAACGCGTGGCTTTCCATGGCTGGTCAGAAGTGGCAACAGCAGAGTTCTATGGGGCCAGCACTGAGGTGGTCTCAGCAGTGAACTAGAAGAGCAGGCTGTCAGGCAACCTTCGGGGCAGGGAGCTGGGTGGGTCAAAACCCAGACGAGACAGTCTTTATCTACTGCTTTTTGCTGCTTGTCTGCTTGGCAAAGAGCTCCGAGGCTGGGTGTTTCTATCGGGGGGTAAAACGTGGGCAGAGAAGGGTTTTTTAAGGCAGGGGACTGAAGAAGGAAGGAACCAAACGGCGATAAGAACCAGGATCAGCTAAGGGTGAAGGGAGAGAGGCTTGTCTATCCATTTCCTAAACAAGAACACATCTTTGGTGGTGACTTGAAGTGGCCTAAGTCATCATGGGATTCAGAGTATGACAAATCGGTTTGAAGTCAGATAATAATAGTTGAATGTTCTCAAGTGCCTTCTGGGCTTTTTGTGTGTGTGTGTGATTTCTATCCTCCTCACTGCCACCCGCCTCATCTTTCTCACACACACAGACACACACGTACACACAGTTTCCTGTGCTTGGCGGCTCCTATCTTTCACAGAATTACTGTGTTCCTATTAACCCTGGATTCAGTTGGGATTTCCACTTTTTTGAAACAAAACCCTGAATCTTGTATTTATTTATTATTTTTGGCTGCACTGGGTCTCTGTCGCTGCTCGAGGGCTTTGCTCAAGTTGCGGTGAGCGGGCTTCTCCTTGCGGTGGCTTCTCTCATTGTGGAGCATGGGCTCTAGGCGCTCAGGCTCAGTAGCTGTGTCTTGTGGGCTTAGCTGCTCCAGGGCATGTGGGATCTTAGGGAACCATGGATTGAACCTGTGTCTCCTGCACTGGCAGGCAGATTCTTAACCACTGGACCACCAAAGAAGTCTGAAATTTCCATCCTTGGTCTTGGCCACGCCTCTCATCATGGAGATTTATTTGTCCCTTTTCCTGGAGTTTGGTGGGAACCTGAGGGCTGGTCAGCCCCTTTGCTCTTGACCTTGCCCTAGGAACTTTCTGAAATATGGCCTCCTAGGCTGTTAGGAGAGCACAGCAAAAGAGAGTCTGGAAAGAGAATTAAAAAAAAAAAACATGGTCCTTGAGTATTTCTGAGAGGATCTCCTGGCAATACAACCAGTCATGCTGTCTCAAAACTATAGAGAGCAGAGCGCGGGCTCCTCACCCTTGAGAAGAGAGAAAGGGAGTGATCCAGAGATGCTTCTTGCACGGGGCTCTTCCCGGGGTTTTCCCAGGGTGTGGGGGCAGGGAGGGAATAGAGGCTGTCTAAGATTTACTTTATCTTCCCCACTCTGTTTCCAGAACTTCACCTTTCCTCCCGAGTTCCCTCCTCCACTTTCAAAAGCATATGTGACCCCATGCCCGTTCCTTTCTCTTTAGGTCACCAGATTCTTTTATGGGGTTGGCAGCGATGAGCTGATAGCCCCGGGTCCTGTCGGGGCATGTGAGTGGCGCTGGGGCTGAGGTTCGCCGGCTTCTACACTCAGGGGGATTTGAAAGTGTTTCAGGACTGGGTCTTCTCTCCCCTCCCTGCCGGACACTCAATGGACCAGGAAGGTGGAAGGGAGCTCTTCTTTACCCAAGAGAAGAAAAGCTGCCCGATAGCCCGGCTACCCACACTTCGCTCTCAGCTTCTCTTCCTCATCCCTCCAGCCACTCCCGGAGTCTGAAGGGCTAGCCCAGTTTGAAACACCCCTCCCGCTTTGAAGGAGGCTGGGCTGGCCGGGGGGTTATTTTGGGAGCAGCCTCTGAGATCCAATGGCCTTGTTAGGGCAACACTGACCTTTCCATCCCAGGAGGAGGGTAGGATTGGAGGGGGGCGGGGCAGGGCGGGGAATCACAGCCCGGCACACCCAGGGGGGTGGAGGAGAAGGGGGCCAGCCGGCTTCGGGAATTCAGCCTCTGGGCTGGGGGCTGTCACCGAGGAAAAGTTTTCCTTTTTGAAGACGGACTGGGGATCCCTCCACCCCATCCCTCCCATTGCACTTCTTAAAGGGATCACAGCGCTTTTCCCTTTGACTCCATGGAAGCCAGGTTGGGGACACTCCGTGGAGACTTCGAACCTTTCCTTCCCACTTCCTCCTCGGCTGGCAGCCTTCCTCTGGCCGACTGAGTGGGGGCCTCCCAGGCATGGCACTGACCGCCCGACCCAGTGCTGACTTGGCTCCTGGCTTCCTGCAGCCTCGGGTGGCATCTCGCTTCCCCCCTCCCGGGGCGCGGTGAGTTAGGGGTCGCCCAGCCCTGAGCTGCTTGGAGAGAGTTGCTGGCACCCCCTCTCCCCATCACCTTCTCCCCCAAAGCTGGAGAACGGTGAGGAGGTCGGGGGCTACGATGAGATGAGCGGGGGTCGCTTTGACTTTGACGATGGCGGGGCGTACTGCGGGGGCTGGGAGGGGGGCAAGGCGCACGGGCACGGCCTGTGCACGGGCCCCAAGGGCCAGGGTGAGTACTCGGGCTCCTGGAACTTTGGCTTTGAAGTGGCGGGTGTCTACACCTGGCCCAGCGGAAACACCTTCGAGGGATACTGGAGCCAGGGCAAACGGCACGGGCTGGGCATAGAGACCAAGGGACGCTGGCTCTACAAGGGCGAGTGGACACACGGCTTCAAGGGACGCTACGGGACCCGGCAGAGCAGCAGCAGCGGTGCCAAGTATGAGGGCACTTGGAACAACGGCCTGCAGGACGGCTATGGCACCGAGACCTACGCGGATGGAGGTGAGCCCGGCCTGCAGCCTGCAGACCTGGGAAGGGGCCAGCTGGGGTGAGGAAGGTGGTGGAGGGTGGGGCAGGAGGGGCCAGGATGTGATTTGCTGTGTGGCATCGGGCAAGCAGCTCCACCTCCCTCTGCATCCATTTCATTGTCAGGAAAAGTGAGGCCAATAACGGAGCTGTTGAGAGAATTGGCAGACATGCTTGGTACAAGGCCTGCCATAGAAACACACATTCAAGACACATTCAATAAGACACCACTGTGACTGTGGCAGGCTAGGTGTACAAAGAGCTCTGGAATTTACTCCAGAAGAATTGGTACCTAATGTCAACTTTGCCATGAAAGTTATTTTCAGCCAGTAGATCATGAAGTGTTCATTCATTCATTCATCTATCCACCCCCCACCCACTTACCCATTTACCCATCCATCTGTCCACCCACTCAGTCATCCATCCACTCATCCATCCATCCATCTATCCATCCATCCATCTATCCATCCAAGCATAATTTTGTTCAGTGACTATTTCTGTAGTACCACTTATTCACCAGGCATTGTAAAAAGGGTTAGAGGTAGAGAGAAATAGAATAGAGTCCATGGGTTCAAAGATAGGCTTGCAGACAGTTATACGCAAGTACTCACAGAGTGCTGTGGCAGAAGAGGGAAGTTAGGTCTGAGGAGGTCAGGGGAGGCTTTAGAGGAGGAGACATCGGAACTGCATCTTGATGGGAAGAGTGTGTCTGTGAGGCTTGTAGACAGTGGCCTCAGGTGCAGAACGGGCTCCTGGCTGGGTTACCTACTGCTGGGTACCTGGTGAGGGCTCAATCTTGAATGCACCTGGACAGTAACAGGTTGTGAACAGAGTTTTCATGGCACAATGGCTGACTGGAATTGGACAAAATCTGGCTCCACGTTTCCTAATTTGGTGACTTTGAGCTGTTTTTGGAACCTCTGCAATTCAGTGCAATTCAGGCATTTATACTGGTCACTGCGCAGAGCACTGGGGATGAGCAGAGAGCAAACCTCACATGTTCCAGTTACCAAGTGGAGATAGTTCCTGCAGGCTTGCTGGGCATCAGTGAACCAGGCAAAGTGGTGCAAATATACATGTGCAGAAAGTTCCTTCCCTCCCCTCCCCTGTTCCTCCTCCCCACACAGTGTGTGTGTGTGTGTGTGTGTGTGTGTGTGTGGTGGGAGCATGGATGTGAGTCACAGGAACACAGCAATATTTCTGGGAAACTACAGGCTGATGTCCCAGTATGTCTAAAACAGGGAAAACCCATTCATTCCTTCACAGAGCGCCACTGATGTGTCAGGCGCCCTCCCGCAGCAAGTCCCAGGGTCCGAGGCAGTGAGCAAAGTCCTCAGGAAGCTCCCTGTCTAGTGAAGAAAACAGAAGGAAACAGGAAAACAAACACAGATGCAATTTCCAAAAGTTACCTGTGTTATGGAAAAACTAGCAGAGAGGGAAGAGGGTGATTTTTTTTTGGAGGGTGGGTGTCTGAGTACTAGGGTGGGGAGGATGGGAGAAGGAAGGAAGACCCCAGGCAGAGGGAATGGCGATTACAGAGGCTCTGAGGCGGGACTGGGCTTGGCATGTAAGAGGAACATGTACGAGAACGCCAGGGTGGTGGGAGAGGCGTGAGTGAGGGGCACAGTCTGGGCTGCCAGGGCTGCCGCTGGAGATGTGGGCACGGGCCAGGGCACCAAGTTTGCAGGGCCCGGGGGTTTAGCCTAGGTGTGTCCAGGAGCCCTTCGGGCCAGGTCATAGGGAGGTCTGCCCCTCTGGTTTGTCAGAAGCCCAGATTCTCCGCTCGGATGAGACAGCCCCACATCCAGGGGGTCTGGAAACCTCAGAGATCCTCTCCCCCGAGCGCAACCCTCCAAAATTAGATGTGGCCACTGCTTCGGAAAATCTCTTTAATCAACCTGTCATCAGTTTTCCCAGGGGTTGTTAAGGACCTGCCCTTTGCCCCATCCTGGGTAGCACTGAGGGGAATGTGGACAAATAAGATCCTGGGATTAGGGACGGCTGGGAGCTGGGCAGCCTTGGATCACCACCGTGCCCCTATCGTGTTCTCTTGTCTCTTGGAACTTCAGTTTCCTCATCCCTAAGATGGATTTATACTAACCTCTCCTAAGTTTTCTCATGGGATGAATGTGCAGTTGCCATTATTACTATTAACTATCACTAATTCATTCAGGAAGTATTTATTGCGTGATTATTAAGAAGCCAGCACTGGGTGGGCTGTGGGGGGGGGGGGCGGATGGGGAGAGTGTAGAAATGAACAGGATGGGAGAGGTCACCCTGCCTTCCAGGGAACGTAAGAAAAAATTGTGTTGGGTGCAAAGCAGGGACATGCTGGGGGCTAAGCGAGCAAGAAGCAGGTGGCTGACCAGACTGAGGCAATCAGGGAGGCTTCCTGGAGGAAGTGGCAAGTGGGGCTCTGAAGTACAAAGTGAGCCAGGTGACAACGGTGGAGGACGCTTGCTCCGGGTGGTGAGAACAGTGTACAAAGACTGAAGCCTAAGCTTGCTGCCCAGCGGAGATCAAGCTGAGATTTGCGTCTTGTTCTCAGTTTGAGAAGCATTGATCAAAGTGACATCACGGCTGCTTTCCTCCATTCCCTGGCTTACCTTGCAATCTGATGCTACAGGTGTCTGCCTGCTCCAAACCAAAGAGTAGCTTTCCAAACTGGAGGTGTCGACCCATTGGCCAAATCAACTTGGTGGGTCATGACCTGCATTTTAAAAGAAATGAAAGAATAGAACAGAACAGAGTAGAAAGTGTCAGAGTGTTTCATAGAGAATGAGATTAAAGTGTTGATCCCTGAAATTCTTGTTCAGTTGGAGATTATATATATTTATATTGTGTATCAAAACTTCTGTTTATGTGTATATCATGATTCAAATGTATTTTTTGTTGCAGATCATGGTCAAAAAATAGGAATATTACTGTTCTAAAGTGATTTGAGCTGACATCTTCATGGCTGCCCCTGTCATTCCTAAACCCACAGACCTTCCCCTTCCCCCTCTGCTTGTCACTTTGGCTGGAAGTTCCAATTCTCTTCCCCTGGGAAGGGGAAGGTAGTCCAGGCACAGGAGTCTTCCAAACCCTGCCCTAAGCCTCCTAGCACCCCTCCCCCATCTATAGCCCCACATTCCTCCCCTGGCCATATATAGCAAAGCTAAAAATAGCTGCTGACTTAAAGCCCAAAGCCAGCACACCCAGCCCTTAAGTAGTAATCCACAGCTGCATGGCTGCCTGGCGGTTCCCACCCGAGACCCACAGACTCCAGGACTAGAAGGGTCACTAGTGATCTTGGTTTTCCTCCGATCTTGACCTGGGCCTGAGCCTAGGATTCCAAGGCCCGTGAATGGCCTGAAACTGTAGGACTCTGTGCGTGGAATCTGTGTTTTTCTGGGAGGTATTTCCTGCAAGAGCCATCAGATTCTACAAGTAATCTGGTGCTCAAATAAATTCCAGGACAATGGATCTAATTCAATAATCCCCTCCCCAAAATGTGCAGCAGGAAAAACCAAGCCCAAGGTTGACTTTTTTTTCCCCCTAAAGCTAATAATAGTTAACATTTTTGGAGTATGAACGATGTGCCTGCTGCTGATTTGGGCACATGGCAAGCGTTGTGTTACTTAAACTTTCACAATAACCTTATGGTGAAGTACTATTATTGCCCCTATTTTATAGATGAGGAAACTGAGATTGACAGTCCTCTAATTGATAAGGGGCCGAGATGGAATTTGATCATCATAAGTGACAATTAAATATTTTATGTTGTAAATCAGCATTTTAATAAATGATAAACAACTATGCAAAATAATCAAGCCTGGCTACATACTTTAGGGACACGGTGCAAAACAAAAATGCTGGGCCCCTACTTCAAAATTAAGAATTTCAAGATGGTGACATCAGAGCCTTAAGCCAAGTTCAGGGCCCTTCTGAGCACATAGTCTTGTGTGACTGTACAGGTTGAATGCCCAGGAAGCTGGCCTTATCAAGACCAAGTAGTAACAACTGTCTTCTCCACCATTTGTTGAATCTTTACTAGTTTTTATTTTTTGGCTCCATTGAGTCTTACTTTGGCACTCAGGCTTAGTTGCTCCAAGGCTTGTGGGTTCTGAGTTCCCCAACCAGGGACAGAGCCTGTGTCTCCTGCATTGGGAGGTGGATTCGTAACCACTGGACCACCAGGGAAGTCCCAAATCTTTGTTAGTTTTTACCAGGCTCTGTGACAGTAGTAATAACCACCTCTACCATTTATGGAGTCTTTACTAGTCTTTATCAGACTCTGTGCTAAGAATCATACATGTATTATATTGTTGAGGCTTCTTAATTCTCTCTTCTACTACACTAGTGGCTTTCAAACTTTTATAATTATAACCCACTTTAACATATGTATTTTCTGTTATAATTCTGTGCATACACATAAAAATGTAAAACTGAAACAAGTCATCATGAAGTAATATTTCTCTCCCTGTATGCTGAACTTGCTATTTTCTTTTATGTGATCTCATTAATAGAATTGGGCTTCCCTGGTGGTTCAGCTGGTAAAGAATCCACCTGCAATGCGGGAGACCTGGGTTTGATCCCTGGGTTGGGAAGATCCCCTGGAGAAGGGAAAGGGTACCCTCTTCAGTATTCTGGCCTGGAAAATTCCATGAACTGTACTGTCCATGGGGTCACAAAGAGGCGGACACGACTGAGCAACTTTCAACTGATAGAGTTGTTATTTTCTCTTTTTGAAAGAATTACATGATGCATTGTTATACATTAAATACTTAGAATTAGGCATGTGGTTAGTACTTTGATTATTATTACTATTACATGCTGAAATGATGATATTTTTATGTTTAAGTATGACAACTGGGTCAAAAACGAAATCTTCTATGCTCTGGGTACAGATTTCTTTGTTCTTCCCAATGCTGATGGCTTCAGCTCATTTTAGCCTGACTGTCTCTGAACATGGGAGCTAAATGAATTTGCCAAGCTAGACCCCGAAGTAGCTCAGCTGGTAAAGAATCAGCCTGCAATGCGGGAGACCTCATTCCATCCCTGGGTTGGGAAGATCCCCTGCAGGAGGGCATGGCAACCCACTCCAGTATTCCTGCCTGGAGAATCCCCACGGACAGAGGAGCCTGGTGGGTTACAGTCCATGGGGTCGCAAAGAGTCAGACACGACTGAGCAACTAAGCGCAGCACAGAGCCCTGAGTAATATCTGCTGTCACATGACCTGGACCTGTGACTCGTGTTCCTTGAAGAAACTTAACCTTCATATTTCTTTCTATATTCGTTCCCCAGAGGAACATCATTTCTATTGATCTATGTGTCTATCTCTGTGCCGATATCATGATGTCTTGGTTACTGGAACTTTAAAATAAGTTTTTATTTATTTTTGTTGTAAATTTTTCTCGGGGTATAGTTGGTTTACAATGTTGGTAGTTTCAGGTGTACGGCAAAGTGAATCTGTCATATACCCACTCTCTTCTAGATTCTTTTCCCACACAGGCGTTACAGAGTATTGAGCAGAGTTCCCTGTGCTATGCAGTAGGTCTTAGTTATCTGTTCTATGTGCAGTAGTGTATATGTGTCAATCCCAGTTTTCCATCAAACAAGTTTTTCAATCAGAGTAAATCCTCCAGCTTCTCTTGTTCAAGACTTTTCAGGTTATCCTAGATCATTTCCATTTCTGTATATATTATAAAATCAGCTTGTCAATTTCTACCAAAAAGGCCTGATGGAAATTGGATTAAAAGTGCATTCAGTGGATCATGAGGAAGTATGTTCAGCAGAACTTCACAAGAACCAAAGGCAATTTGTAAAGAAGTGATTATGTTAACTCTTCGCTAGAGAATTTGAGAGACTCATCCATACAGATCTATGCAAACTGTCGATCTTGTTGCTTTTTTAAAAAAGTTATTTAATGTATTATTTTTGACTGTGCTGGGTCTTCATTGCTGCATGTAGGCTTTCTCTAGTTGTGGCAAGTGGGGGCTACTCTTCATTGCAGTGCCTCGGTTTCTCATTGTGGTGGCTTCCCTTGTTGTGAAGCACAGGCTCTAGACATGCAGGCTTCAGTAGTTGCAACTCGTGGGTTCTAAAGCATGGGCTTAGTAGTTGTAGTTACTCTGAGGCAACTGGAATCTTCCCGGACCAAGAATCAAACCCATGTTTCCTGCACTGGCAGGCAGACTCTTAACCACTGGATCACCAGGGAAGTCTTTTGTTGCTTTTAAATTCTCTTTTTCTATTTTGTGGGTCCTAGTTAGTTTTCTAACAATTGGATGCATTGTTCATATTGATGCATTCATTACATTCCTTTTATTCTATCAGTTCAGTTCAGTTTATTCGCTCAGTCGTGTCCGAGTCTTTGCAACCCCATGGACTGCAGCACAGCAGGCCTCCCTGTCCATCACCAACTCCCAGAGTTTACTCAAACTCATGCCCATCGAGTCGGTGATGCCATCCAACCATCTCATCCTCTGTTATCCCCTTCTCCTCTTGCCCTCAATCTTTCCCAGCATCAGGGTCTTTTCAAATGAGTCAGCTCTTCGCATCAGGTGGCCAAAATATTGGAGTTTCAGCTTCATCATCAGTCCTTCCAATGAATATTCAGGACTGATTTTCTTTAGGATGGAGTGGTTGGATCTCCTTGCAGTCCAAGGGACTCTCAAGAGTGATTACGAGTAAAATAATTAAAGAAAAATACATTTAATCTTTACATCAATTTGGAGGGAATGGATGTCTAAACAGCAATGAGCCTTCCAATTCATGGGCGTGGTATATATCCTTTCTTACTTATATCTTCTTTAATTTCACTCAGCAATGTTTTAGCATTTTCAGTATCTTGCACTTTTAAAAAGTAAAATTAACAAGCATTTTATTTCTTATGATATTATAAATGGCACTTAAAATTTCATCTTTCCTATTGTTCATTGCTAGGTTATAGACATACAATTATTTTTGTACATCAGCCTTCAGTCCTTTTACATTACTAAATTAATTTCTTAGTTTTGGTGGGATTTTGGGGGGGTTTTTCTTCAGATTTAAAAGGAACGTCTTTTAATTTAAAAATTCTTGATTGCTATTAAAGCTTAAGTGTAGAAGGCCTAAGAGAATCTGATGGGACTAAAGGCATATGTTACTTAAGCACTTGGGTCTTCAAGTGGCCAGATCTGGGTCCAAGTCCAGGTGGAGCCACCTCTTCATTCTATAAACATGGGCACATCATGTGGCCTCTTTCACCTTCCATTTCCTTTTTTTCCACTAAGGATGTCAAAATCTCCCTCAAAATATGGCTAAAACAATGAAACGAGATAATCTATAAAAAGGGCTTAGCGTGATGCCTGGCACAGAGGAAAGGCTGAAACGTACACCTTCTTTTCTGTGTTTCCTTCACAGACCAAAGGGTGAACTGATTCAGGATGGTCTGAACCACAGCTGCCTCTGTTTGGGGAAAAATATTTCAGTACAAAACCTAGCATTTGATTTTGGAGCACTTAAGAAGCCAAGACTTTGGTTTGCTTAGTTTTGCGTTGGGTCCTGCCACATTAGGTCGATTCCATTTCGAATGTAGAATCAGCATAATTTAACCTCATCTTGAAAATCTCACGTTCCAGTTCACAGCCAGGGGTCAGCGTGACAGGCAGCTGGGTTACTGTGATGGCAACTTCTTGGCATTTATCTGGGACCCCAGGGGAGCAGAACGGACCCTCAGTAAGACAGGGAAGTGGATGTCATTAGTCCTTCCTCTCTGCAGCCTTATTTTCTGGGATGCATGTGTCTAGCTGGCCAAATCTCCCCAGACATGCCCCTGTCCAAGGCCAGGCCCTTGGCATTCATCAAGCTGGCGTTTTTCCAGCGCCTGCTAATTCCGTGTCCCCAGCAGCTGTTCCCTGGACCAGCCCTGGCCGCCACACCTTTATGAGGAATGTCCAGTCTCATTTTCTAAGGGCCCTGGTTGAGGGCAGAGCACGGGGTGAGGGAGACAGGCTTGCTTCCTGCCGTAGACCTAGTTCTGTCCTATTCCTTCCTAAGCTGGAGCCACAGAGTAGGTGGGCGTTAGGTCTGGTCACGACTGATTCCCCTACTTACTCCCGCATAGCTGGGATTCGAGTGGCCCAGAGCCGCCTGGCAGAATCCACAGGGCGACCCAGGGCCAGTAGGAACTCCAGAAGCGCCACCAACCCCCTCGGCGAGGAGTGACCACCTTGTGCCTGGAAGCATCAAGCATGTGATGTGGCGCTGACCACTGTTTGAACTGTGTGGATGGGGGCCACCCCCAAGGCCTGAAGGTGGCCCATAGCTCTGTGTTTAATGCACCATATTTTTCTTCCTTTTATTTATAATACAACTTGAATCTTTTATCATCTTATCAAAGTGATCAAATTTCACATTGCTGATGACAGGACAACCTGGCAACAGGGGCCCTTGGTGGGATGTACAGAGAAGGCTGTCCCTTCCCCTGTGTAATATTCCTGTGGGACAAGTGTGGAGCGAGGGAGGCTCATGCAGCGCCTGGGAGGCCTGCTAAGAATCTGGCTTTGATCCTGAGAACAATGGGGGCTATGAAGTTGACATGTTTTGGGATGGACAGGTACACACTGCTGTATTAAAATGGATAACCCATAAGGTCTTACTGTATAGCAGAGAGAACTCTGCTTCACATTATGTGGCAGCTTGGATGGGAGAAGAGTTTGGGGTAGAATGGATACATGTACATGTATGGCCAAGTCCTTCTGCTGTCCACTGAAAACTATCAGAACATGGTTAATTGGCTATACTCCAATATAATATAAAAAGTTAAAAAAAATTTTTTTAAGTAATATGAGGGAATTTCCTGGTGGTCTAAAGGTTAGGACTCTGTGATTTCACTGCAGGGGGCACTGGTTCCATCTCTGATCAGGGAACTAAGATTCCTGCATGCCTCATGACCAAGAAAAAAGAAAAATGGCTTGCTCTGACTTTGTTTAAAGGGATTGCTTTGTGTTGGGAGACTTGGGGAGGAGATGGTGCAGAAAGGTAGAAGCAGGGAGATCGATTAGAATCAATGTATTCTATATTCTATTGTAGAATCAATGTATTCTATTGTAGAATCAATGTATTCTAATGTATTATTGCAATGATACAGCTCAGATGCCAGGATGCTTTGGACCAGCCTCCTGGGGCAGCCGAGGTGGGGAGAAGTGGTTGAACTCTGTGTCCATTCTGAAGGTGGGGCTGATAGATTGGCCTCATGGGTTGCAGAGAGGGTGTGGAGAGAAAGAGGAGTCAGGGAAGCTTCCAAGGCCTGAGCTGCAAAGGATGGCATTGCCCTGAGCTGAGATGGGATGAGGATTCAAAGAGGGAAGGTCAGGAACTCAGTGTTGGATACCGAGGGTAAGGGATGCCTCTTAGACAAGCCACGTGGGTGGAAGGGTTGTGCGCAGGCCTGCACACACACAGGGACCTCGGAGCGACCAGTGGGGCGTCTGAACCCAGACCTTCTCCCCTTGATCCGTTTGTGTCCCCCACCCTCAATTATTTCTGGCTTCCTAGGCCTTTAGCGTGGCTGAAATGACCCAGGACCTGGCAAAGTTGCTTTCCCCCAGACTCCAGGATTGTCAGCATGCAGGCAGTGTCACTCAATTAATCCCCTACGTCTTGTACAAGCTAGGAGAGCAGCCTCTACGTGTGGGGGTGGTGGAACCTGCAGGCTACCGGGACTGTTACACACCCACTGCAAACCAACCCTGATTCCGGGAGCTGGTCGCCCATGCTGTCAGCCCCTCCACTTTGGGTCCCCTGGCGGTAATCCTGGAAAGAGGAAGACAGGGGAACTTTGATGGGAGGGAGCATTTGGGGGCCAGGGGAAGAGACATTGCTGCCACCTTGCAGGCAAGCCAGAGAGCAAGGCCTTGGGATGGTTACAGCAAAAGCAGAATGTCGCCTATACAGTCACCCACAGGGACTGTTCAGTCAGTCCATGAGACCATGCCAGGAAGGACTAAAACCATTACAAAAACAGAGGTCCAGTGGTTAAGACTCCATGCTTCCACTGCAGGGGGTGCGGGTTGGTCCAGGGAACATAATCTCGCATGCCAAGTGGTGTAACCTCCTGAAAAAAATAGAAGCAAAACTATACTAAACTTTTTTTTTTAAGAGAGAGAGGGGAGGAAAAAAGAGACAGATTCAACTATACTCATACAGAAAGGAATCTAAAGCATTTTAATCAAACAAGAGCAACTGGATGAATATTTATTGAGTGCCTACTGTGTGTGGGCAGTGTTCTCAATAAGGGGGGAGAGTGGTAGCGTGAGGACCAGCTAATCTTTTAGTCCACTTCTGCTATGCATAGGCTTCTAAATAAGCAGAAGAAATCCTGGAAGGACCAAAATTGTTAACAGTGATTACTCCTGGGGAGACAGTACAGAGTTTTTTTTTTTAATAATTAAAAAATATATATTTATCTATTTGGCTGCAACCAGGTCTTAGTTGCAGCATTTGGGATCTAATTCCCTGACCAGGGATCGAACCTGGGCACTCTATATTGGGAGTGCAGAGTCTTAGCACTTAGTGGAAGCACTGGGGAAGTCCCAGTACAAGATTTTTTTAGTTTAAATACTCCTCAATTGTTTGAATTTTATGCAGTGAGCCTGTGCGACTTTGTGATTTTTTCAGAAGTGCCCTCCTTTCAACAGATGAACAACACTTATATGCCGACATACTGAGAAGTCTTCAGGTACAAAAAGACTTTGGGAGCTCTAAGCAGAGCTCCCCAGAATCTAGGCTCAGATCCTAGATGGTTTCCCTTTGTTCCACCCCAGTCTGGGGCAGGCAAGGCAGGAGTGAAAGGGCAAGCCAGGAAGGTGAGCTGTTCTTCCGTCCCAGCTGAGCCACTGACGGCTGTGTGACCTTGGGCAGGCCCCTCTGCCTCTCTGTGCCTGAGCTGCCTCTCCTGTATGAGGGGCTGAACCACACTTACCCCTAGAGGTAGATCAATTTCTTTTATGTGCAGCATCAGCTATGTGACTGTGGCTGCTTGGAGACATGGTGAAGGGAGACTGCATGGCCATGTTAGGAGACAGCGTCATGATCGATGAGCAGTGTCTGCTGTGGACACAGGATGGATGGGAAAGAGGTGGCCCATGTGATAGGTGACTTGTCGCCTTGGACTAGATGCTCTTCAAGGTCCACTCAAGCTGCGCCCTTCTTGGAACTGAAATAACCTCACTCACCCCCAAGTTGAGGTCATCTATGACCACATTGTGCATGTGCAGATAGCAGGATCACGACAGTTAGTATCAGCCACGGGGCTGCCACTAGCTCCTCCTGGTCCATGACAGCCCATTGTTAAGTTTTCAGGAACGTTGCAAACTGGCTGTTCAACTGTTGGTAGCTTGATTGGCCATGGGGAGGAATATTTAGAGGATGGAAATTGGTCAACACTGTGAATGAGGGTAGGGCTTCCCAGGTGGCGCTAGTGGTAAAGAACCTGCCTGCCAGTGCAGGAGACGTAAGAGAAGCAGGTTTGATCCCTGGGGTGGGAAGATGGAGCCTGGTGGGCTACAGTCCATAGGGTTGCCAAGAGTTGGACATCACTAAAGTGACTTAGCACGCATGCACACACATGAATCAGAATTGTTTTTCCAAGGAGCTGTTTTACCAGCATGCCATGAACACTGTACTAATTAATATGAAATGCCCTTCTCTCCTTCTCATCCAGATTTAGGTGACCAACCCTTCTGATCTGCCTGGGAACTGCCCTGGCTTTAGTACTGAAAGTAATAAAGTTTCTTGGGAAACCCCTCAATCTCAGGCAAATGGGGAAGCCTGGTCACTCTGCAATCTTCTCCTAAGAAGTGAAGGGAGCCAGTGTTTGTTGACAGTCTGAGGTCTCCCCTAGATAACTCACTCTTTACTCACAGCAACCCCAAAAAGAAGCTGGCTCTGCCTTTGTTGGGTGGAGATACATCCAAAGAGAACTTGTCCAAGGCCAAGTACTCATGCACTCAATTGACAGTATCTGCTGAATGCCTTCCATGGTCCAGTCATCACACTGAGGGTTAGAGACGCTGTGATGAGCAAGGCAGTCTTGGTCCCTGCCCTTAGAGCATACATTCTAACAGCAGAGACCAGCATCAGACAGTTACTTAATTACAATATGGTATTTATAATTTGAAGGGTAAGTAGAAGGGTTTATGAGCTGATGATGGATGAACCTAATCTGGTTGGGTAATCAGAGAAGGCTTCCTGGAGGAAGTGATCTCGGCCTTGAGGCTAAGAGCTGAAGGATGGGTGACCAGAGGACCACACTGCTGGTGCCAGGCAAAAGGAAAATCGAGGACTTCCCTGGTGGTCCAGTGGTTAAGAATCCACCTGCCAAGGCAGGGGACACGGGTCTGACTCCTGGTCTGGGAAGACTCCATATGCCCTGGGGCAACTAAGCCCAAGCACTGCAACTTCTGGGACCCACAGTCTAGAGTCTGCGTGCTGCAGCTACTAAAGCCCATGCGCCTAGAGCTCATGCTCCACCACAAGAGAAGCCACTGCAATGAGAAGCCCGCGCACCGCAACTAGAGAGTAGCGGCCCCTGTCACAACTAGAGAAAGCCCACACGACAGCAAAGACCCAGCTCAGCCAAAAATAAATACTTTTTTTTATAATAAAAAGAATATTGAGTGTAAAGTCTTGGAGGCGGGAGCAGAGCATCTGTATTCAAGAACACACAGACTCAGAGGAAGAAGGGGGTATATGAGATAAGGGTTGGCAGGACCCAGGCCATGAGGGTTTCCTGGGTCACAACGAGGAGTTTGAATTTCATTCTTACAGGGGAGGCTGTGGGACACCATCAGACATCCCTCAGGAGCAGGGTCCTCATCCCCCTATCTGCCAGGAGTGTGGGTTGCTGATGGCTCATAGCTGAGCACTGCCCTCTGCCAGAAGGAGGTGCCTCCCTCTGGGGGTGACCCATAGTTAACGAGTTGATGCTGGAGTACAAAGCCTCCTAGTTTCAATTTCAAACTACTCTGAAGGTCATACCAGCTTCAGACCCCATGGGATCTGTTCAGCTTCTTCCAGTTAAGGAAACCTGCTTCCTTCTTTACAGGTGTTTGTCCTGAGAGTCCTTCTTCCCCCCAAAATCACCCACATGCAGTCTCAGCCTCAGAATATGTTTCCTAGGGGACAATCCTCCCTCAAGGCCCTGGGAAGCCATCACAAACCAGGTTTTATGTGATCAGATCTGCATCTTAGAAGGGAGAGGACTCCGGTGGCAGCCAAGGGTGGACTGAAGTGGGTATCTGAGGAGGCAGAGACTAGGGAAGATGCTATTATCATCACTCCGGGAGAACTGGTGCAGCTGGACGAGGTGGATGGGGTGGAGATGAAGACAAGGGTGTTTTGGGGTATTAAAGAGAGATTCAGAGTCAGGTTTGTTTCTGAAGCCCAAGCAATTTCCATTATTCTTTGCTGCCCCAGAGATGCCTCAGGCTTGCTTGACTTGCTCTCGCTGGGACAGAGGGTCCGTGGTCATTACCAAGGTGGGTTAGAGCCAAGCTGGGATGGGTCCCCTCTACTCAAGAGCATCTCTGTGGGTGTCCATGGTGTGGGCATGTGTGTTCCTCATAATGTGCATACCTGGTTTACCTGGTCTGATTTGGGGGTGCTTGGACAAGAGGCACGACCATTGGACTCCCTGGTCCTCACTCCCCTACCTGTCATGTACATGCATGCTAAGTGGCTTCAGTCGTGTCCAACTCTTTGCGACCCTATGGACTATAGACCCCCAGGCTCCTCTGTCCATGGGATTTCCCAAGCAAGAATACTAGAGTGGATTGCCATTGCCTGCTTCGGGATCTTCGTGACCCAGGGATTGAACCTGCATCTCTTATGTCTCCTGCATTGGCAGGCAGGTTCTTTACCACTCACGCCACCTGAGAAGCCCCAAGAGTTCTCTTCCTTTGAGCCTTGAGAAGAACTTGGTATGTGTATGCCAAGTCGCTTCAGTCATGTCCAATCCCTGTCTGAATCTGTTGATGAAGCTTCCATGGTCCTACCCAATGATCTTGAGCTAACTCCTAAATAGAGGACCTGGAGAAGGATCACAGAAGGCTGTTGGACAAAACAGATCGGGCTTCCGTGATCCTTCTGACAAGATAGCAGCTGTTAGTGGTAAGAAGTGATGAGAGTTTGGAGAAAGGAGGTGGCCTGGGTAGTTTTCTGAAGCAGGTGGCTTTGAAAGTGGGTTTTAGTGGATTTGGGAAGACAAAAACTGAGAAAGTGAGCTGGGACCAGGTTATGCAGACACTGGACTGTCAGTTAAGGACTTCCATGGACAGGGGGGACCCCTGGAGAGGAACCTGTCCTGATCCCTTCCTTTCCATCTCTCATCAGTCCCTTAGGGATACTGACATTTGGACCTCAGACAGTTTCCTAGAAATAGGCAGGTGTCACTGGCCAGAGGGAATGGTTTTCTCAGTATCTAGTCTGTATTTGGAGGCAGAATTCATGGGCTGATCCACATATCTCTTTTCTGTTTCAAAGTGGACTGTCTCCTAAACTCCCTGTGAGTTTCTTTCTTTTTTTTTTTTAATCACACTTTTATTTCCTTTATACTTAAAAAAAATTAATTTATTTTTTATTGAAGGATAATTGCTTTATATCCCTGTGGGTTTCTGAATGGTTGCACTTCTCTAGGGCTGAGGTTTGGGTGAGGGCTTCTGAACCTTTAACTTGTAAAGGGTGTTCTCAGGTTCTTAGAGGTGCCGAGGAGGCACTGGTCTGGATGCTTAGCTGTAATCTCCAACTGCCACACTGGTATGATCATGAGCAAGTCATTTACATTTTTCATTTCAATTTTCCCAGCTGTAAAATTAGAATGATTATACTTGTATCTCTTAGGATATTTTTTTCTGTCTGTAAGTAACAGAAAGTGCTAACTTCCAAATGATCTAAAACTAACACTTCCCAATAGAAATATAATGTGGGCTCCAAATGTAATTTAAAATTTTCTAGTAACCACATTTTAAAATGTGAAATCAATTTTAATCACTTTTTTAAAAAATTGGTTGAAAATTGCTTTACAATGTCACACCTTCTATTTAACTTGTTATCCAAAAAACGATCATTTCTACATGTAATCAATATATAGTTATTAGTGGGATATTTTACATTCTTTTTTGTACCAAGTATTTTCAATCCAGTGCTCAATAACCACATGCAACTAGTAGCTACCATTATTGGACAGCACAGACCTTTTTTGATAAGGATATTTCTAATGGCACGTAACACTCCAGAGGTAGGGAAGTCTCACGATCAGTTAATTTGGAGGTGCAACAGCATCAGTAAGAACCCAAGCTCCTGCTATCTTTTTGCTCTGCCATCCACATACTGTGGGTTTTGCTCTCAGCTAGTTACCCTCATGGTCCCAAAATGGCTGCCACTGCTCCAGGAGTCATGTCCACATTCAACAACATCCAGGAGAAAAAGAGGGTATGTTTCTCCACATGTATCTCTTTATAAGAGCTATGAAAACTCTCTGGTCTCCCTTGCCCCACCCCGCTAGCCAACTTACCCTCAAGTCTCAATGTCAGATTTCATCACATGTGCATGTCTAATCCAATCACTGGCAAGCTGGATAGACTTTGATGTTTGACTTATTGCAATCAGCATTTGCCCCTGGATTGAGAACCTCTCTCAGAGTCACACGGGAGGAGTACTGGACCCTTGGGCAAAAATTGAGGTGCTGTCAAACAAAGTGGACAATTACTACTGGGTCAGTAATTGTAATGTCATTTCCCAAAGTGGGTTCCTTGGAATACTAATCCTGATAGATATTCTTCAGGACGGCCTTCTGAATAAATAGCAATACCACTTAGGAGACTCATGGTCCCCAGGAGCACTTAAAGTGTAAATCAGGATTTACCCCTGAATTGAGAATCTTTCTCAGAGTCACATGGGAGGAATAGTGAAGAATTAAGAAAAATTCTTGAAGAATTCTTCTGAGGACTTCCCTGGTGGTCCAGTTGCTAAGACTCTGCATTCCCAATGCAGGGGGCCCAGTTTGATCTCTGATCAGGGCACTAGATCCCACATGTCCCAATTAATACCCAGAGACTCAAGCACTGCCAAATATATATATATATAATAATTTATATAAAATATATAAAATTATATATAAAATAATTCTTCTGGCATAGTCTCACAGTCAGAAAAACTCATTTCATTTAATCTCCTCAAACTGTCTTGACTTCAGAATCTTTTTTCATGATAAACTATTAACATCAGTTTTGAGAAACACATTTTTTGAGAGCCTGCCTTTATAGATCATTAGGTTGTGTAGCTGGGAGAATCTTCTAGGCTATACATCTCTAGTTTGGCCTCTTGTGGTCTGAACAGAATGACCTGTACCTACCACGCTGGGAAAATTCCAATGGACCAGGTAGAAGACAGAGTCCCCAGTGACTCAGGTCAGAAGCATCCTTTACTTGAGAGAGAAAAACAAAAGTGCAGTGTTGTCCTAAATAAACTCATCCAAACTTTGCATTCACATCCTATGGGAGAGTCACACATCAGGGTGTTGGCATACACCGACTTTTATTCTCCTTGTCTTAGTTTCAATTATCCATCTGGTATCTTCTTTCCTGAGATGGACCCATCTCTTTGTCACAGCAGATGTATTCACACTGTTTAAAACCGAAGTAGAAGCCCTCTAATCTGATGTCATCAATGCCAAATGCAACTTGGTTAATTCAATGTTAGTGAGAGCAGAGAAAGATTTTTAATTGATTTATAAACCTTAAGATATTAACTTTTAATTTATTTTCTCACTGCACTGTGTGGCCATTGGATTTTAGTTCTCCGACCAGGGATCGAACCCGTATACCCTGCATTGGGAGCTCAAAGTCTTAAAACAACTGTACCGCCAGGGGAAGTCTCTTGTGATATTTATTTTAATTTATATCACATTTAGGTATATGCTGTGTCAATTCTGTGACCCCATGGACTGTGATCCCCCTCTAGGGGATCTTGCCAACCCAGGGATCCAACCCAGGTCTCCTGCATTGCAGGCAGATTCTTCACCATCTGAGCCACGAGGGAAGCCCAAGAATATTGGAGTAGGTAGCCTATCCCTTCTCCAGGGATCCTCCTGACCCAGGAATTGAACCAGGGTCTCCTGCACCGCAGGCAGATTCTGTGCCAGCTGAGCTACCAGGGAAGTCCCGTCACATTTATGTACCGTGTGTAGATATTCAGTGGAGCTTCTCATTGTCTGCCTTCCATTCCTGTAATTTATCATTTACAATTTCCAGTTTCTGTTGGTTTCTTTAAAATGGAGCAAGAAATTAAATTTAATTTATAAATTAAAATTTTATATTTTTTCCCAGTCTTTTATAGTTAGCCCATTCGTGCCAAGTTTGAGAGCGATTTTTAAGGAACTTTCTCCCTTATGAACATCCAAAAACATTCATCTTGTTTTTGGAGAAGTTAGACTCTCTTTTTCTGTACACTCATAGTCCACTGGTTTAGAGAACAAATGTTAATAAATAACAATATTTCAATAATGAGTCCAGGGCTTCCCTATTGGTCCAGTGGTTAAGAATCTACTTTGCAATGCAGGGGATGTAGTTTCAATCCCTGCACTGGGAAGATTCCACATGCCTTGGGGCAACTAACCCGGGGACTGCAACTACTGAAGCCTGCACACCCAGAGCCTGTGTTCCACAATAAGAGAAGCCACCTCAATAAGAAGCCTACCTACTACAGCTAAAGAGCAGCCCTTGCTCACCACAGCTAGAGAAAGCCTGCACACAACAAAGACCCAGCGTAGCCAAAGATAATTAAAACAAGTAAATAAATAAGGCACACAATAGAAGTGAATAGATTCAGGAACAGTTAAATAGACAGACAACTCCACATGTGGGAACGGGGCATGGATCTGCTAGAGTACTGGATGCCAAACGGGTAAATCAAGGTGCTGAGGGCCTCAGCTAGCAGGCTTTACAACAGAGGGACAGAGCATGCTGGCTGATTGGAGGTCAGTGCAGAACTTTGACAGAATGCATATTACAATCATCTGATATGCTTTCTAGTATCCACGTCAATTAAGCCGTAAACTCTGGCCCTGGGGGGGGTGGATCTCATACTATAGATGTGACTTCCAGAAAGTCATCCATTCTCACTGATGAACAGATCCCCCAGTTGTTCTTCCTCCCAAGGACAGAAGCTCTGAGGCCTCCTTGACTCAGGCGTGTCCCCAAACCAGCAAAAGCTGGGCATTCCAGGACACAAGCCCGCTTTCTCACAAGCACGCAGACCTAGGCAGAAAACCAGAGCTGGTCTCATTCTCTCCCTCTAAGTTCTCTCTGTCCTCCCTGGCTCCTCTTCATCTTCCCAGTTAATCCTTTCTGGGCCAGCTTTTCTGAGCAAGGACTTTGACCTGCCAAAAAGCTAGCCTTTATTGAGCACTTGCTATGTGCTAGCTGCCTCACATAGAGTTCACTTAATCTTTGGTCAACCAACCCTCCCTACTGCACTGCCAACCAAGAACTGGATGGTCATCACTCTGGATCACACTGCTGGGGCTGCCTAACGTTTATTCCTGTGATGATAAATCCAATCTATCACTGGCACTAGACTCCAAGCCCCTTGAGGGCAGTGACCACATCTACTTATTTGCATTATATCCCCAGCACCTAGGCCAGTTCACTGCAAATACTCGATTCAAAGGGATGAGTGAAAAACCACAGGAAGTAGGTATCATTACCTCCATGTTATAGTTATAGACATAACTGAGACTTAACTGGCTTCAATAACTTATGCATGTTTTAGGACTCCTCAGTGTCAAGAGTTATGATTAAAACCCAGGTTATTCTTTTTTAATATAATTTTATGCATTTTTTAGTTTTGGCTGGGCTGGGTCTTCGTTGCTCTGCAGGGTTTTCTCTAGTTTCAGAGAGCGGGGGCTACTCTCTAGTTGAGGTTCTCAGGCTTCTCATTGCGGTGGCTTCGCTTGCTGCGGAGCTCGGGCTCTGGGGCGCGTGGGCTTCAGTAGTTGTGGTGCGCAGGCTCCAGATCACAGGCTCAATAGTTGTGGCACATGGGCTTAGCTGCCCCGAGGCCTGCGGGATCTTCCCTGATCAGGGATCGAACCCGAGTCTCCTGCATTGGTAGGCAGAGTCTTTACCACTGAGGCCCCAGGGAAGCCCAACCTAGGTTATTCTATTCTAAACCTGAACGGGAATTGCAAGAAGGCAATATTTCGGTTTTATTAAACTGAGGAGTCTGGTCTGTATATTAGGATGGCGTTTACCATGGTTACAGCCTTCATCAGTTTTTTACAAATATCCCCAATAACTCCCAGCATTAGTCGTGAATATTCTCAGCAGCCACTGTCAGTCCCGACTGAGCACTTACTATGATCTGAGTCATGAGGGAAAAGATAAGATATAGTTCCTAACCGTGAAAGAACAGCAGGGTTCATTCAGGAGATGCTCCCAGATTCACCAGGTGTTCACTCAGGGCTTCCTTATGCCTGCATACTGTGTAGATACTGAGATCATAGCAAATAAGCTAGATAGGATCCCATCCTTCTTGGAAGCCACAGTCTGGTAGGAAAGGCTTAAGGTGAATAAACGATCATAATCATTGTTTGTCTGTGACTGCACACAATGCCCAGAAGTACTGACGTCATGTGGCAGTACCTGGTGGGGGAGGGGTGTGGAGGGCTCAAGAAATCATCCTAGGTGAAGTCAGATTTAAGCTGAAGCTTGAAATGTCGCTAGAAGTTGACTAGGGGAGGAGAGAGGAGAAGAGCACGCCAAGAAGAAGAGGGAAGGCATGTGCCAAGGCCCTGAGGTAGGAAGGTGAGTGTTCCTGGAGAGCCATTCAGGATGAATCAGGAGAGGTGGGCAGGGGCAGCCCATGTCAGGCCTTGCAGGCTGCTGAGAATCGTGGTCCTTACCCTGCAGGCAAGCCCTATAAGTTCAAGTGAGGGGACCATCCCAAAGGGTATGAGGAAGCACTTCCTTACACAGAGGGCTCCTCTCAGTCAGATGGCTATGGGTGGGTTCCCCTCTCTCTCTTTGGATGCATTCTTCCTGTCCCCAGAGAGAACTGTCCTGTCTTAGAGAGAGTCAGGCAGGGGATGGCCCCAGCACTTGGCTCTTCCCCTTCCCAGGGCCCCGTCCAGGGCCCCGTCACTCCCAGCCTCCCCTGGGTGTCTGTGCTTCTTGTCACTTGCTTGTAAGTTTCCTAATATAGCCTGGCGTTTCCTCCCCAGCTGGAGGCCAAGAGCCACTCTCCTGTTGCAATCTCAGTTTTTCTTGGGCTTAAAGGCGCCACATCAGCAGATCTCATGCCAAATTTAAGCGAAAGGTAGACTGGTTGATTACAAACTTATTCAATTCAGAGATTAGCTGTCTTCTTTTCTTTCCTCCGGTTTACCATCTTCTCTGTCCTGTTCTTGTCTCATTGTCTGTCTACAATGTCCTGTCTCTTGTCCACTTTTCTGTCTCATTTTTTTCTTTCTTCTTCTGAGACTTTGGAAGGAGCACAGTCAGATATGGATGTGAGTTGTGACTCTCTGCATTTATTAACTGTGTCATCTTGGGTGAGTCTTATAGGAGTCATTAAACATCTCTCTGGTCATTTTCGCAGATCCGTTTTTAGCTGAGTAGAGCAGAAAGAAGAGAAAATAGTTTAAAAATGCATGCTATTCACGCACTCATTCTTTCAACAAATATCTATTGAATATTATTAACAATATTTATTGAATAATGTTATTATTTTAGGTATTAAGGATACAAGAGTGAACAAAAAAGAATGGAAACCCTGCATTTATGGAACTTACATTCTACTAGGGAGATGTGCCATGTATGTGTGTGTATGTGCTCAGTCATGTCCGACTCTCTGCAACCCCTTGTAGCCTGCCAGACTCCTATCCATGGGATTTTTCAGGCAAGAATACTTGAGTGGGTTGCTATTCCCTTCTCCAGGGAATATTTCCGACCCAGGAATCGAACTGTGTCTCCTGTGTCAGCAGGTGGATTTTTTACCACTGAGCCACCAGGGAAACCCAGGGAACACAGTCAAAAAACAAAAGAAAAAGCAAAATATATGAAATATTAGATATGCTATGAAGGAACAAAAAGCAAAGAAGGAAGGTGAAAGAAACCTGGGTAGGGGTTATCATTTTACTGCTTTTTACAAACATTTGTTTAGTTAGTTGCATCAGGTCTTGATTGCAGCACACAGATCTTTGCTGCATCACACAGGATCTTTTGTTTTGGCGCGGGGACTTCTAGTTGTGGTCGCAGGCTTTGTTGCTCTGTGGCATGTGGGATCTTAGTTCCCCGACCAGGACTTGAACCCATGTTCCCTGCATTGCAAGGCAGATTCTTAACCACTGGACCACCAGGGAAGACCCAGGCAGATTGTAATTTTAAATAAGGTGGTCAGATAAGCCTCAATGAGCAAACACTTCAAGGACATTGGGAGGGGAAAGAGTTCCAAGCAGAGGGAACAGCCAGTGCAAAGGTGTGAATGGGAGCCTGCCTGCTGGGTTGACCTTAGGGGTCCCTTGGCAGCCATCCCGGGTATTTGTTGGGAAACCATTTGGTTGTTTGGTTAGCCAGGGCTGCCTATCAGCTTGTGTTTTTTTTTTTTTTTTTCAGCTTGTGTTTAAAACAAAGGCTCTGAATTCCCCCCTCACTTCAGCGAACATGATGTGTAAGGCACTGTTCTGTATACTCCAGGCACAAAGATAGAGGCAGAGAAATGGTTTTCAGGGGTGCTGCTGCTGTGGGGAGAAAGATCAAGAAGGCAAAACAGGTGTGGGGGAGCGGGGAGGCGGGGTGACGAGTTGGAGATGCTGTGTCACATCTGGGGACACCCATCTTCAAGGTGGAACTGCAGAGGGGAAGAGGTTGGAATATAGTCAGGGCAACCAGCAGGAGATAGGAGGCAGTTATAAAAGTACCAGATGATGCAATCCCCCAGGGAGGATGGGGGGTGGTGGTGGTGGGAGGGGGAGGTCTTGGATGGAGCCCCAGGGAGCACAGCCTGTTAGGATGGGGGTGGAATATGAAGCTATTTTGTAGCTTTGTATCCGCTTGTTCATGCAGCTAGGTGACCACACACACTAGCACAACTTTGCAGAATCACAAAATCACACGCATATCTTTTCCTTCATTGTTCATCAGCAATATTAACTTATTTAAATCTACAACAACCCTATGAGGTAAGAGGCAACTGGTACCTGTTTAATGGGTGAGACAGCTGAGACACAGAGAGGTTAAGTCACTTGCCCAAGGTTACACAGCTAGCAAGGGCCAAGGCAGGATTCAGAGCCACCAGCCTGACTCCGGAGTCTGTGCTTCTAACCACCACTCTCTTCTGCCCCTCTGTGCATGTCACAGTCACATGCACAGATTCTAGTTCCCAGGAGCTCATGTGTTCACACTCATGGACACGCAAGGCCTTCCTGCTAATAGCTCCCTGTACACGCCACTATCCTGCGTACACGTAGTATCACACGATCTCAGTTTCATTAATGTGCCCAACCTCACAGCCTCACTCAGCATCGGGTGTCTCAATCTCAGATTACTTTGCACTTTAGCACTCAGGTAGCCTTGCGTACTCAGACTTCACGCATGCCCGCAATGTCACCTCCACTAGGCACTCATGCCACGAGTACACACTGCATTAGACACACACAGCCTATATAGTCAAAAGACACTGATATGCATGCCCCCAACAGTCTTCTCTACACATGGCCTTGCACAAATACACACTTGCCCATGCCTTCCAACATTCATACCACCATGAAAACACCGCCTTAGCCACTCACGACCTTGGATCTTCACTTCACGTTGAACACCAGGATAACCATGCACATTTAACCTCACATACTCACAAAACCTTGCCTGCTCACAAGTTTGCACTCTGATCCTCTAACAGTCTTGCACCTTCACTCAACTTTACCTGTCCTTGCACACTGAAGACCGCAGATGCTCTCATAATCTTACATACATCTCATGACGACCCGCTGGTGTAATCTCGGTCACCCTCTGTGCACACACTGCCTTGCACACTCACACAAATGCAATTTTCACACTACTGCACAAACTCACTGTCTTACCCACTTTCGCTCTGGCACTTTCAGTTCTCTTGTGTGATTCCATTTCTATGCGCACTCAATTAACTTCACACTCACAGAGTGTGCTCTGCTCACACTTCACTTAAAAGGGCTCTCAACCTCACTCTATTTGGCACACTAAAGACCCTAGTGTGTTCCCACCAGCAGAAATATACACACCGTCTGCTCATATCCTGGCACACTCGTGTAACTCCATGCACTCGAGGGACCCCGCCTGCTGGCACGGCTTCACACATTGATGCCCTGCGACACTCCACCTCACTCCATCTGGCATGCTCTGACCTTGCCACGTTCCCACCAACGGGACTATTCACAGCGCTGCATCAACGCCTGCCTTTCAGGCATGTGTTCTCACACACTCAGGCGACCTCAACCCTCGGAGGCCCGCTGGCTCCGGCCACCCCACATCCCCTGCCCCTCGACGGCCTGGCCCGCGGCACGGCCAGGCTCCCTGGCAGCCCTGGGGGCCGCACTGACCGTCCTCTCCTCGCCCGCAGGGACGTACCAGGGCCAGTTCACCAACGGCATGCGCCACGGCTACGGCGTGCGCCAGAGCGTGCCCTACGGGATGGCGGTGGTGGTGCGCTCGCCGCTGCGCACCTCGCTCTCGTCCCTGCGCAGCGAGCACAGCAACGGCACGCTGGCCCCGGACTCGCCCACCTCGCCGGCCGCCGACGGCCCCGCGCTGCCCGGGCCGGCCATCCCGCGCGGCGGCTTCGCGCTCAGCCTGCTGGCCAACGCCGAGGCGGTGGCGCGGGCGGCCAAGGGCGGCGGCCTGTTCCAGCGGGGCGCGCTGCTGGGGAAGCTGCGCCGCGCCGAGTCGCGCACGTCCCTGGGCAGCCAGCGCAGCCGCGTCAGCTTCCTCAAGAGCGACCTCAGCTCGGGCGCCAGCGACGCCGCGTCCACCGGCAGCCTGGGCGAGGGCGCCGACGAGGCCGCGCCCTTCGAGGCCGACATCGACGCCACCACCACCGAGACCTACATGGGCGAGTGGAAGAACGACAAGCGCTCGGGCTTCGGCGTGAGCGAGCGCTCCAGCGGCCTCCGCTACGAGGGCGAGTGGCTGGACAACCTGCGCCACGGCTACGGCTGCACCACGCTGCCCGACGGCCGCCGCGAGGAGGGCAAGTACCGCCACAACGTGCTGGTCAAGGGCACCAAGCGCCGCGTGCTGCCGCTCAAGAGCAGCAAGGTCCGCCAGAAGGTGGACCACAGCGTGGAGGGCGCCCAGCGCGCCGCCGCCATCGCGCGCCAGAAGGCCGAGATCGCCGCCTCCAGGTACGACCCCCGCGCGGGCGCAGATGGGCAGCGCCCCACTCCGGGAAGGGGTCCCGGGCCAGCGCAACCTAGGAGGCCCTGTTTCTGCCTCCTAGGCAGAAACCTAGGTCTTCCACCATCAGGGGTTCCCCCCAAGACTTTATATAGAGGGTTCATTGGCGGTGCTTCGGGATCTCGTGTCACCCATTCACCCATCCATTCATTGTCCATCCATCATCCATCCATTTATACACCCGATTCCTCCCTCCACCCAGTCCCTGCCTTCACGTAAACCTTACATTCACCCAACCTTTATAATATTGATCTAAACAACCATCTCTCTACCCAACTGACCATCCCACCCACCCAGCCAATTAATTTTCTGTTTACTCATTCTACCCCCCAGTTACCCATCCAACTACCCAACAACCCATTCAGTCACCCATCCAACCATCCTGTTATTCGTCCATTCACCCAACCCCTTTGCTCACCTAACTTCTCTACTACCCACCTGAGCAATCCCTCCATTCACCCAACTCCTCTGTCCATCCGTCCACTCAGCCCATATATAACATCCACCTTATCCACCCAACCATTTCTTCATCTGTCCATTCAGCTTTCCATCTTTACACCCTCTGAACCAAGCACTTATCCACCCATCCATCCACAACCATTCTTCCAACCACCCAGACACCCGTTCAACCACCCATCCGTCCCCTCATCCCCAGCACCCACATTCATTCAACTTCTCCCATCCACTGAACCACCAGGCATCCTAAATTCAACCATGCATCCATTCACCCCACCACCTTCATTCATCTGATTTCCTCCATTTATCCAGTCACCCCTTTACCCAATCATGCTTCCATCCACTTAAACAATATCCGCTTCTACCACCTACCCAATCATCCAGCCATCCACCCATAATCCATCCATCCAACCACCTTCATCACCCAAACAGACCCAGCAATCCATCCACCTGTCCTTTCTCTCAACCACCTCCACTGACCCATCCGCCAGCCCTTCATCCATCCACTCTCCATCCATTCAGTACCTATGCTTTCATCCATATTCAAGTCCCTGTGTGTCTTCTCACTGTACTTCAGGAAAAGTTCCAATGTTACCTTCAAACGTTTATAACACCTGCTGTGTGCTTGGCATTATTTTAAGTGGTTTACAAATATTGACTCATTCAGTCTCCTTAATGACTTTGTACTATTTTTATCTGCATTTTACAGATGATATAAATGAGGCTCTGAAAGATAAAGTTGCAAATCACCCAGGTAGTGAGTGGCCAGGTAGTAAGTGGTTCCTACCCTCCCATCCAGCCTCATTTTCTGCCACCCTGTCCTAGGACCTGGGTTTTTGGCTCTGTACTAGTCATACTGGCCTTTCATCATCCTTCTCTAGTTCTTCCTATCCAAAGGCTTTTGTTCCTGCTGATTCCTCTGCCTGGACTACTCTTCCTTCTTCTTGCTGCCCCTTAATTTCTATTCCTCCTTCAGAGATCGGGTCAAGTCTGACCCCCATATTGAGGCCTCATCCCCTGTCACAGCTTGACTCTCACTCAGCTGCATAGATGTCTTCTTACAACATTCGCAGTTGCAACTTTATGCTGCTTATATGATTTGTTTATATTCTAGCACTTATAATGGGCTTGCTGTGAGCCAGTCACCATTCTGATGTCTTCATGTATGTGTGTTAGTTGCTCAGTCGTGTCTGACTCTTTGTGACCCCATGGACTGTAGCTCACCAGGCTCCTCTGTCCATGGGATTCTCCAGGCAAGAATACTGGAGTGGGTTGCCAGTCCCTTCTCCAAGAGATCTTCCCGACCCAGGGATCAAGCCCAGGTCTCCTGCTTTGCAGGCGGATTCTTTACCGTCTGAGCCACCAGGGAAGCCATCAGGGGTGTATAGTAACTCATTTAATTTTTACAAGATCATAAGGAGGTAGGTACTGCTGTTAATCCCGTTTTGCAAGTATTGATGAACTGTGGGGGCAACAGAGGGTGTGGCAGGACAGCAGTGAGAGGTACCAGCCTGTCCCCATGCCGAGAACCCTCCTGCTGGTGGCTCGAAATGGCCTGGGATGAAGGCTTTCACACTGTATTCTTCAGGGTTAAGAAGGCGAAGGGCCACGTCTTAGCTCTTTCATCTTTCAGCTCAGACGTGGGCAACTCGGTTTGCCCGTCTGAACTTCCATCCCCAGGCTGTGGTGCCATCATTTCTTAGTTGTATGTTCTTGGCTAAATCAACCTCACTTGTTTCATCTCTAAAAAGGGGTTGTTCTGAGGGTTAAGAAACACAGTGCACATCCAGTGATCCACACTTCTGTCATGGGACGAGTTCTCTCAGAAGCTGACTTTGAGATGGAGATTAATATGCAGGAAGTTTGCGGGCACACTCTGAGGATCAACATCTGGGGAAGGGAAGGAGGCAGGGTTGGGCCGAGAGGGTCATGCTGGGCTGCAGTGCAGTCTCCGAAATGCCTCAGCAGACCACAAGGGGCGCCCTGCAGTGGAGATGACCTTCAGAGTTCTCCCAAGTTGAAGTGAGGGAGCCGGATCTTTGGAGCCTCTGCATTGAATCCAGGCTGACCTCACGAAGGCACATGACCTGGGGCTGGTCGGCTCTCTTTCTTTAGCTAGTGGCAGTCCCTGGACAGGACTGACAGTAGGCTCACTCTGAGCAGCTGGGTTGAGGGCAGGAGGAGGGGAGAAATAAATCCGTGGTTCTGAAGCGGAAACTGGGGAACACATCACAGTATCCACCGCCGTGCTGGACACCTAGCAAGGGCTCCACAGATTTTGCTAGTCATCGTGTCCTTCAGTGAATTCATTTTACAGATGTGGAAACTGAGACCCAGAGAAGGAAGACCGTATGCTTCAGGCCACCTGGCAAGCAAGTGAGAGAACCAGGGCTTCAGCTCCTACATTTCTGATTCCAAAGCTTTAACCAGCACATTTGCCTACTCTAAACATTGTAAACTTTGAGTTACTAGGAATGTGTGAATAGTTACTGTCATTAAGGCAGAAAGAAGGTGTGGGTAATTTTCTTACGATTTCTTGGTTAGGGGCAGAGCCAGATAGTCATAGGATTTATTGGATGCTTTTATGAGCACTTTATAATATTTACTTGGCTGTGCAGAGTCTTAGTTTGCATCACACAGGATCTTCGATCTTTACAGCCTGTGGGATGTAGTTCCCTGATGGGATTGAACCCAGGCCCCTTGCCTTGGGAGGTCTGAGTCTTACCCAGTGGATTACCAGTGAAGTCCCAAGGGGTCACTTTTTAAAAATAGCACTTTGATGTTGGAATCATTGTAGACTTACTGAAGAGCTGAAAAGGTAGTACAGAGAGTTCCCATATACTCTTAAGCCAGATTCCTTTAATGTCAACTTCTTTCATTACAGTGACACATTCATCAAAGCCAACATTCATACCTTACTGTTAACTAAACTTCAGACTTTAAGGTGGCGTCTGCTGGGTTTCTCTGCTGTCAAATTACCATTTTCTCCTTCCCCTATTTTAATCTTTGGATCCCAGACACCCAGTTCAGCACACACTCAGAAAGGGTCTGGAATTAACCTCTACCTTTTGGAGGGGAAAGTATCCATATACGTTATTAGAAATTCTTCTGTATGGAAGATTTGTCTCTTCTCTCCAAAGGAACATTTAAAGTTATTACGCCAAGTGTATATAGTTACGACAGGCATAAGCCAAGACTGTCCCGTGCCAGCCTGGGGCTCAAAAGAGCTTAAATGAGATAAGAGCTTAAACTCTTGATTTGGAAGTCCACGAGCTGAAATTCTGGCTCTTGTACTGAATTGCTGTGTGACCTTGCCCGAGTTGCCTCACCACTCTGAACCCTGGCTCTTCTTTCTTTCCTGGGTTTGTTTTGGGGAGTAGATGACATGATGCCTGAAAAATACCTGGCACAGAGCAACCAACAGTCAAAGCAGTCTTTGCCATCATTTAACATGTTCGATTTTAAAGATGATGAAATGAAAGCTTGCAGAGAAAGAGGGATTTCCCCAAGGTCTTCCCTTGCTGGGGGCACAAGCTTGCCCCTGTCCGCCGCCTTGCTTTCCCTACCCTCCCTGTCCTTCCTGCCAAGGATGTGCCCTTGAACACGAAGACCCTGAGCTCCCTCCAAGAAGGCTGCCAGGCCCACGGCTGGGCACTGAGTCTCAGCAGTGAGGAGGTGGTGCCAGCTTCCTCCATGCGGTGCCACCAGGAGGGGAGGTTAGGATTCCTTATCCTGGATGCCCACAGGGCTGGTGGCAGAGGGTGGGGGAGAGCGTGGGTAGCTGCTTGACTCGGTTTTAAGCTCAGATTGAATTTCCAATTAAGGGAATCTTTGGGTTAGGAGGAAAAGCAGAGTTGTCTCGCTCCCGGGGGCTTTGTTGAGTAATCAGGCTGCAGAGAACAGAGAGCCTTCCTACCAGCCTCCTTGGCCCAGGCAGCCTGGGGTTTCTCTCCACTGTGGCCTCAGATTGTCTGCTCCAGGCTTGAAAGGAACTTCTCAGTTCAAAGTCTAGGACCAGGACCGCTTTCCCAGGGAGAAGGGAGAGAGCTGAGATGTCTCACTCCCTAAGATGGGCTCTAGATTGAAGGCAACTCTAGCTCTGCGCTGTCCAATATGGAAGCCCCCCGCCATATGCGTCTGTCGAGGTCTTAAAGTGTGGCTGATAGGAATTGAGATGAACTATAAGTGTGAAGCAGACCCTGGCTTTCAAAGACTTTGTAAGAAAAAAATGTAAAGGAACCTAGTAATAAATTTTTATATTGGTTACAGGTTGAAATGCTTATATTTTTGGGGGGTGGGGGAATGTGGACCATTTTTAAAGGCTCTGTTGAATTCACTACAGTATTGCTTCTGCTGTTTATGTTCTGGTTTTTTTTTTTGGCCATGAGGCATGTGGGATCTTAACTCCCCAACCAGGGGTTGAACCTGCAGTCCCCTGCGTCGGAAAGTAATGCCTTAACTTCTGGACCACCAGGGAAGTCCTGAAATGATTATATGTTAGATAAAATGGGTTAGAGAAAGCATATTATTGTAATAAATTTCACTTGTTTCTTTTAGCATTTTTGAATGTGCAACTAGAAAAGTAAAAAAAAAAAAATTGCATGTGTGTCTCACGTTATACTTTTCTTGGGCAGTGTTGCTCCTAGACCCATTCAGGGCCCTAAGGAGATAGTCCAGCTCCTTCACTGACCAGATAAGGAAACTGAGGCACAGAAAGGGGCAAAGAAAAACTCATAGCCACTGGATGATCAAGGGGGAATTAGCTTCAGGGTTTCTGATTTTGTGGCTACTCTCGCTTTTTGTAATGCCTTTTAAGGTCATGGATGCTGGGCCGTGGAGGGAAGCTGGGATGTTTGAGGAGGCATCTAAACCCTTCTAGTTGTCATGCCAACACCCTGATAAATGGCTCCCTTCTGGAAGGAGCACAGCGAGACGTTCTGCGTGGAGCTTGCCCTCTGCTGCTGCTGGCCATATCTTGTCTTCTCTCCAGATCGCAATTCTCTCATGTCTAAAAGGAGACGAATGTTTACCTCGAAACATTTTCACAGAAGTTAAACCAGATACTATATACGCAGCACTCAGGACAAGGGCCAGAAGCGGGAAGTACTCGATAAATATTAGCTGCTGTTGTCATTGTCTGGGATTCTTGTTGTTATTGTTGTCGTTGTGCCACTCCAGCAGAGGCAGGGGCTGGCCTGTGGGAGTTCTCGGCCTCCCCGGGGTGGGACGTTCGCAACATCTCAGGTTCTGGATCATGGTAGCATCGGTGTGACCCTGAAGATAGGGTTCCCTGAACACATGTGTTCTCTGCTCCTCCACGTCCCCACCCCGATTCTCGCCCACTCCCCGGCTGACCCTGGAAGTTCTCAAGTTGAATGCAGGGTTAGAGTTGGCGTTGTGAGTTGCTGGGAGGTGAATTTCTCAGATGAGCAGAAGCTAAGAGCTTGGCAAGCTTAGAGCCAAGAGCTTGGCTATGACATTGGACAGATTCAGGTTTGGATCTGGGTTCAGCTTCTTACAAACCTTGTGACCTTAAGCAAGTTACCTCACCTCTCTATGCCTCACTTTTCATTTCAGTCAACTGGGAATCACATTAATTCTCTTTCAAAGTATTGAAAGAAATAAAAGAGATAGCCCATGTAAAGGGCCTTTGCTGTGAAGGTGTGCAAGAAGGTGTACGCTGTTAACAATGAATTGTGTTATAACGTGTCATTCTGTACTGATCTGAGTCTCCCTTGAGAATAATATTAATATCAGCTGGAGGGAAGCCTGTCTTCTCTCAGAGTCCCAACAACAGTTTTCCAGGCTTGTATCTTCTGCAGACCACAGTCCCAATTTTTGCTATATCCACGTATCACCTCTGCTTTCCAATCTTAGTCAATCATTTCAGTCACTCAGTCGTGTCTGACTCTCTGCGACCCCATGGACTGCAGCATGCCAGGCTTTCCTGTCCATCACCAACTCCCAGAGCCTGCTCAAACTCATGTCCATTGGGTCGGCGATGCCATCTAACCATCTCATCCTTGTCGTCCCCTTCTCTTCCCGCATTCAATCTTTCCTAGCATCAGTATCTTTTCCAATGAGTCAGTTCTTCGCATCAGGTCGCCAAAGTGTTGGAGCTTCTGCACTGGTGTCAGTCCTTCCAATGAATATTCAGAATTTATTTCCTTTAGAATTGACTGGTTTGATCTCCTTACAGTCTGAGGGACTCTCAAGAGTCTTCTCCCACACCATAGTTCAAAAGCATCAATTCTTTGATGCTCGGCTTTCTTTATGGTCCAACTCTCACATTCATACATGACGTTTGGAAAAACCATGCTTTGACTATATGGACCTTTCCAATTTAATCTCTATCTTTAAATCAACTTACTTTAAAATATGTACACTTACTGAAAAGGAAGACTTTGGAACACTGTTAAAAATGAGAGACCCATATCATGGGACGTTCTGAAAACAGAATGCTGTTCAAGTCTGAGGTCAACCTGAAGGCCAAAGATGCTAAGCCTGAAGTCCGGTCCCTTTTTGCTGAAAAGAGACATTGACTAGAGATTGACAGGTGTGGGAGACCTGTAGGCCCCTGACCAAGGTTGGTCCTTGACCAACAAAAGGAATGGGTCTGGTGCTATTTCATTTTTTGCTTTTTTTTATGAAGAGTTTTTATTTATTGATTTGGTTTTGGCCCACCGGGTCGCCTCTGCTGCTCACAGGCTTTCTCTGGCTGCAGTGAGTGGGCTTAACGTGGCGCTTTCTCTTGTGGAGTGTGGGCCCAGTAGGCGTAGCTAATGGGCCTAGTTGTCTGGTGGCACGTAGGGTCTTCCCAGACCAGGGATCGAATCCATGTTCCCTGCCTTGGCAGGCGGATTCCTAACCACTGGACCCCCAGGGAAGTCCTGGTGCTGTTTCAGGCTGTGAGTTCACATCTGCCAGTACGCGTTACCAGCACCTCCCGGGTGTATAGACCATCCTGGGAAGAGGGGCTGGCCTTGGACTAGGGCTAAGTTTGCCCATGTTTGTGCCTGATCATCTAATTTTTATTTAACGAGGATCTATGTAGTTCTTATTTTTAGAAACCAGAAGGATTCTAAGTACCTTAGTTATATTAACTCAATCCTCAGAACAATCCTATGAGGAAGGTACTGTTATTCTCATTTTACGGATGAGGAAACTGAGGCACAGACAGATTGAGTATCTCAAACAACATCATTCCTCTGAGTAATGGCAGAGCTGGGAGTTGAGACCCCAGAGCCAAGAGATCTGGTTCTAGAATGGCCTTTATCATGACCTAACCTTTAGCTGGTTTTCTTTCAGAACTGTTGATTAGCACTTACTCTGGGCCAAGCTTGTATTGGGACACTGGACACCCAAATGATCAGCATGGCTAGCATCCTCTGGGGACCCACAGCCTAGTGGACAGGACAAGCTGGAATTTGACACAATCAGTGGTGTGTTAGAGGAGCAAAGAATAACTACTTGCCCCAGAGGTGGTCTGGGAGATGCCCTTCAGGTTGTGGGTAAGTCTGCTTAGGAGTTTGCCAGGTGGAAAAGCGGGAGAGAAAGGTCACTCCAGGTAAAGCCACGGAGGTAGGAATGTGTGTGGTTTATTTTGGGAGCCATGAGTCATTTGCAGGGGTGCCATGGGTGGGGAAAGAGATTAGAGATGAGACTGGGAAGGCAGCCGAGGGCCAGGTGAGAATGGCTTTGAACGCCGGGTTAAGGAGTTTGGAACTTACTATGCAGCAGACACTGTTCTAAATGCTTAGCTAAATCCACTCGTCTAATTCTAACTGTGGCACATAGAGACTGTGAGAACATACTCCAAGTCACATAGGTAGTAAGTGATAGATCTATAAATCTGGCCCCAGAGTCTGTGATCTTACCCAGGACAGTTTCTGCCACTTCAGATATGGTAATTTCTCTCTTTCCTCTTTTTCTTTTTTTTAAACATTGTTCAGAAGAGCATACTTGCTGAAATGTAAGGAAATTCAGAATGATAGAAGATAAAAAGTAATAAAACCTCTTTCCTACTTCCATTTTGATTGTACCTTTAAAGTAGCCATTGTTAACACTTCACTCACAGAATCATTCCGTTTACCTATTCTGGTTTGGGATTTTTTTGTTTTTATTTTCCACAACCAAACTACCTACATAATGTTCTTTATTTTTATTTTAAACTTAATTTGTTTTGAGATCTCTTCATCTTATGTACATACTGCCTTCATCTTTTTAATAACTGCATAATATTCCACAGTTTGAATGCAGCATGGTTTATTTAACCAGATCTCTTTCGATGGAGATCGAAAGCATTTCATGTTTTCACAATTACAAACGACGCTGCAGTGAATATCCTTGGACCCATGTCCTTGCTCATGGATCTGGTTAAAGGGATGACTCAGCCAGGTACCCTGTCCTATTAGGGCTACTCAGGCATCATTCGAATGCATTGGAAATATAAGGTCATTAGTCCAGGTCTTTGCAAGGGACTGACTCTTGACATTCATGGTCAAAATGTAAATTCAGTGGTCTCTCCCCTGGAAAGGTCTGTGGTACCCTTGAGTGGATTAACACAAACAAGAAAAAATCCAAATCACCCCTATCTAAGGTCCCACTGCCCCCTCCCCATATATGTTCAATAGATTTTTAAGAGTAATCATTGCAAGGCGTGCCAAGTTGTTAGCCTGCTGGGATGCTCCCATGTCTCTGCCTGTCATCCTTGCTTGCACAGATGTACTTTTATGGGTTAAATTCCCAGAAGTGGAATTGCTGAGTCAAAAAGAATGTGTGTTTTAATTATTATCAGAATCCAAGTTCATCTCCAGAAAGGGTCACACCAAATTTATAACCCACCCCAACAATGTATAAGAGGGAATTTTCCTTATACCATCATCAACACCATGGTTATCAGTCTTTTGCATCTTTGCCAAATTGTTTGAGGACGGTCGGGTGTTCCATGAACCCAGTGGTCCCTGTCAACTTGCCCAGGCTCACAGAAGCAGAAATTCTCCCTTGTTCTATTTCCAGCAGACCTCCAGAGATTCCTGGATATGGGGTTCCACCAAGGAGGATTAAATGCCCAGGGGGTGGCCTCGACATGTTGGAAAGGCCCCAAACCCTGAATTTCTGCCCCCCATCCTATTCCTCTTCCGAGAAATGCCAGATGGACAAAATCCCCTTGCTCCCAGAGACCAAAGCCGGGGATGAATGGAATTTCCTGAGTTGTCAGAGCTGGATTCTCATGATATACACGAGGCAGCTGTGACTCTAAGGCCTCTGAGCCCAGTGGTCTAGGGAGAGAGAAGAGATTGCCTGGGTCCCTGGCAGCAGGGCGATGTTCAGACTATAGGGCAGAGTGCTTGGTGGAGCCAGGCCTTTGCAGCTTGGAGAGTGGAGGTGCAGAGAAAACACTCAGCATCACTCCCATCAGTCCTCAGACAAAGCTGGTCAGAGGATGCCGCCCAGTGTGTTCATTTAGCAGATGGAGAAACTGAGGCCTCAAAAGGGGCAGTGACCCAGAGAGAGGAGCATGGCCACAGGACAGAGTGTGGGGGGCTCTTGCGAAACCTCACTTGGTTTCTGGGTCACATGTAATAGATCGATCAGGAAGAGGACAGGGATCTGGGAGGTGGAAAAGAACATTTTATCTCCCCCACCCCTGGCCCTATAAACTGTGATTCAGTCTGGCTCTGGAACCTTTCCAGCTTGATATGTCAGCCTAAATAGCGGTCAGAGAACAGACAGGTCAATAGGCTGCACTTTGGGGAGAAATATCACCTCTTTGTTCCAATGCCAGGGTTTCCCCATGTCCCAGTAGAAGGTCCAACCCTGCGAAGCCTGCTTGGCCCTGACCGTGGCACCTGAGCTGGGCCGCAGCAGCTCCAGGGACTCAGGGGGTATCACCGGAAGGGCCTGGACACAGGGTGTTGGAATAACAGTAACGGTGAGAATAATAGTGGTGGCCATAGGGTAAGTGCTTGAGGGCTCATGCTCGGGGCCGGGCTGCTTGGGTTCTAGTTCTGGACACTCGGTAACCTTATGGGCAAGAGACTTCCCTCTAAACTTGGTCTCTCCATTTCTGTTTTTTTAATTTTTACAATTATAGTTTATTTTGTTCATTTGGCCACAGCATTTGGTTGCAACATGCAAGATCTTTAGTTGCAGCACGTGGGATCGAGTTCCCTGAACAAGGATCGAGTCCAGGCCCCCTGCATTGGGAGTGTGGAGTCTTGGCCACTGGACCACCAGGGAAGTCCCTCTGTCCCTCCGTTTCCTCATCTCTAAGATGGGGATCACAAGGGGGCCAGTCTTGGTCATATGAGAGGATCAAGCCCTTAGGATGGGGCCGGGCACAGGTCAGGGCCCTGTTCTAACCACCGGGTACCAGACTCTGTGCTAATTCCCTTTTATACGCATCATTTCTTTTAATCCTCATGAAGGTGTTAGTCGCTCAGTTGTGTCCGACTCTGTGGCCCCATGGACTGTAGCCCACCACGCTCGTCTGTCCATGGAATTCCCTAGGCAAGAATGCTGGCGTGGGTTGCCATTTCCTTCTCCAGGAGATCTTCCCGACACAGGGATCGAACCTGGGTCTCTTGCATTGCAGGCAGATTCTTTACTGTCTTAGTCACCAGGGCAGAGCCAAATCCTCATGAGGGAAGTGCTGGATTAAATATATCATAGTAACCCATTTCACAGATGAGGAAACTAGCCCAAAGTCCCCAAGTAACTGATACAACAAGGCTTCAGATTTTCTGATCCGGACTCTACCCTCCTAAGCACTGTTGGAAGAGAAAGTCTTTGAGTGCTAAATAACATTTCAGGTTACTATCCTGCCAGTCTGATATTCTGTGCCTTGACCTTGGTGCCTGGCCAGCCATCCTTTTGTATGGCAGAGCAGCTGAAAGCCTGGGGAGGTGAAGAAATTGAGGTTCGAATCCTGCTGTTTCTTTCTTTCTCTCTCTCTCTGTCTTTTTTTTTTCGGCTGTGCTGGGTCTTCACTATGGCACAAGGGTTTAGTTGCCCCGCAGCATGTGGGATCTTAGTTCCCCGACCAAGGATCGAACCAACGTCCCCTGCATTGCAAGGCAGATTCTGAACCACTGGACCACCAGGGAAGTCCCCCACTCTGTTTTTTGCAGACATATGTCCTTTGTCCTTCCTGAGCCTCACTTTCCTCATCTGCAGAATGGGAACAGTTAACACCTTGGCCTCCCACATTGCGATGTGGACTAAATGAGAGGATGTGTGTAGAGGATTTTATGCAGTCTCGGTGCTCAGTAAAGAGAGGCCGTGGCCAGCTTTATCATCATTCTTCTTACCCAGAGAGTCAGGCGAGTGGAACTCAGAGAGGCAAGCTGGCATTTCCTCCAAGCTTCATCCTTCCCCAAGCGCAGGCTGTTTCACTCCCCTGGGTTTCCACAGCCCAGTCCAACTTCCACTTGACTTCCTCAGTCCACACCAGTGGGTCCCTGCCATTGGGAGAGCAGTTAAAAATAAAGCCCAGTCTTCAAATCCTTCAAGTAAACACCCAGCTCTCTAAATATAGCATCTTTTTGCCACAGGTCTCCAGAGCCAGGGCGGGCTTGCAGGGTGGAAATTGGCGAGCCTGCTTCTCACAGACAGGCAGGCTGGGCCCAAGTGTCCGTCACCCTGCCTTGCTGCTGAGCTTCTCGACCTGAGGGGCATCCAAGGACCCCCTGGTGTCTGCAGCCTCAAACTGGCCACCAGTGCCTTTTACTGCCCCACTGTAAGGGCCCCTCATCAGCTCTTCGGACTTCTTCCTGCCCTAGAGTCTGCTCAGCAGCTGGAGTGAGATTTTAAAATGTAGACCTGGGGACTTCCCGGGTGGTCCAGTGGTTAAAAACTCTGGGCTGCCACTGCAAGGGGTGCAGGTTTGATCCCTGTTTGGGGAACTAAGATCTGGCATGCACTGCGATGCTGCCAAAAAGTAAAAAAAAAAAATTAATAAAATGCAAGCCTGACCATATGTATCACTCTAATGAGCAAAACTTTCATGGAGTCTTCAGTTTGGTTTCCCGTGAAGGCAGAGTCTGAAATGAGGCTTTAGGGGCAGGAAGTTGATTTGGGAAGTGATGCCAAGAAGGAGGAGGTGAGAGGAAGTGGGTGGGTAGAGTGAGACAGAGAAGAAGGAAAAGCGAATGTAAATGTGTGTCATGGAGGCATGGTGGCTGCCACAGGAGCTGGGTTGGATGGGGACCTCAGTACAGAACACTCCCGAGACTGTGCTCCGTGGAGCATGGGGGGAGGGTAGGTGGGCAAGGCCTCACCCTCTGGCCCCAGTCTCCCTTCACGGCAGATTCCTCTGGGGGCAAAGCTCCCCTGTCCTTTCGGATGCGCTTGCATTTGGGGTGGGTTGAAGGGGCCTCCCTCCTGCAGCACTGAGGGCAGGTTCTGGGCAGAAAGCCTGGATGGGATGCTGGCCATGCCAGGGGCATCCTCCTCTGCGTGGAGCTGTCCCGAAAAGCTATGGGTGAAACTGGGGGTTACACTGAGGTGGTGTGATGTGGGCATCACGGGTGTCTGCCCTTAGGAGAAATTTCAGATTCCTTGCTTCGGCCCCCCAAGACCCTTCCTGTCTGGCTCAAGCTCACCCCCACCAGCCGCATCTCACACCACTCTCCCCATCACTCGCCTCCAGTCTAGGTTCCTCCAAAGGGCCATGCTCTTTCCTGCCCTTGGTCCTTTGCACATTCTGTTCCATGTGCCTAAAATGCTTTTCCCTTACTCTTGATCTTCTCGTGGATCAGACCTCACCCAGCTCAAATATTTCTTCCTCAGGGGAGTCCTGAGCTCTTTCCTAGTCTGGGTTCCCTGTTACATGTTCCCCATGTGCCCCGGTCTCAGCTGCCACCCCCCCCCCCCATTGTCCTGACTCATTCTGTCTTCCCTGCTGCTTTGTCCACTCCCAGAGCATGGGGACCCCTGTCGGCTGTGTTCACTGCCAGGTCCCAGCAAACCGCACAACACCCAGCACTTAGTGAGGCTCAGGAAGCCTTGTTGACTGACTGATAGGTAGGTCTTCAACAGCTCATAAGGGGAGGCACCCTGCATTTGACTCTGTTAAGCTTTCAATCCCATTCAGCAAATAAGCATTGAAAAGCAGAGACATCAGTTTGCCAACAAAGGTCTGTATAATCAAAGCTATATGTGGTTTTTCAAGTAGTCATGTACAGATGTGAGAGCAGGACCTTAAAACAGGCTGAGCACTGAAGAACTGATGCTTTTGAACTGTGGTGCTGGGGAAGACCCTTGAGAGTCCCTTGGACTGCAAGGAGATCAAACCAGTCCATCCTAAAGGAAATCAGTTCTGATTATTCATTGGAAGGACTGATGCTGAAGCTGAAGCTCCAATACTTTGGCCACCTGATGCAAAGATCTGACTCATTTTTGGAAGAGACCTTGATGCTAGGAAAGACTGAGGGGCGACAGAGGGTGAGATGGTTGACTGGCATCACTGACTCAATGGACATGAGTTTGAGCAAACTCAGGGAGTTGGTGAAGGACAGGGAAGCCTGGCGTGCTGCAGTCCATGGGGTCTCACAAAGAGTCAGATAAGACTTAGTGGCTGAACAACAGCAACCTACTGTGTGCTAGGGAGTGTTGTAGATGCTTAGGGAAGAAAATGCCAAGATCCCAGCCTGCATGGAGTTACATTCCAGCTGGGGAGACAGCACAGCAGACAATAAATAAATTTTAGAGCATGTGGGAGGGGGCAAATTGCCTTTCTAAATATGTGACGTGAAGGAGTTGAGCCAATTAGCTAATGGAGTACCTGAGGGGAGAGCATCCCAGCAGAGGACAGAGGTAGGAGGTGCGTGGAATGGTCTAAAAGCAGCAAGGAGACCAGCGTGACTGAGGTGGAGCAAGAGAAAACCATAGGATAAGAGGCTGGAGAGAGTGCAGGGGTGAGGTGGGGACAGGTCACTCTGCCAGTGTGGGGGCCGCTAGCCGCATGTGGCAGTTTATTCATTTACTTTTAATTTCAGGATAATGGCTTTACAGTGTTGTGTTAGCTTCTGCTGTGCAACAGCCTGAATCAGCTCTGTGCTAAGTCACGTCAGGTGTGTCTGACTCTTTGTGACCTATGGACCCACCAGGCTCCTCGGTCCATGGGATTCTCCAGGCAAGAATACTGGAGTGGGTAGCCATTCCCTTCTCCAGGGGATCCTCTTGACCCAGGGATCGAACCCAGGTTTCTTAATGTCTCCTGTATTGGCGGGCAGGTTCTTTACCACTTGTGCCATCTGGGAAGCCTTGGATCAGCTCTGCAGTGCTGTGTTTAGTTGCTCAGTCCTGTCTGACTCTTTGTGACCCCATGGACTGCAGCCCGCCAGGCTCCTCTGTCCATGGGGGTTCTCCAGGCAAGAATACTGGAGTGGATTGCCATGCTGTCCTCCAGGAGATCTTCTCAAACTAGGGATCCAACCCAGGTCTCCCACATTGCAGGCAAATTCTTTACTGTCTGAGCCACCAGGGAAGCCCGAGAATACTGGAGTGGGTAGCCTATCCCGTCTCCAGGGGAATCTTCCTGACCCAGGAATTGAACCGGGGTCTTCTGCATTGCAGGCGGATTCTTTACCGGCTGAGCTACCAGGGATCAGCTATGTGTATACATACACGCCCTCCCTCACACAGCACACACACACACACACATCCGCTCCCTCTTGAGTCTCTCTTCTGCCATCACCCCCATCCCATCCCTCTGAGTCATCACAGAGCACGAAGCTGAGCTCCCTGTGTGATACAGCAGCTTCCCACTAGCTCTCTATTTCACACGTGCTAGTGTAGATACATATATGGGCTTCCCTGGTGGCTCAGAGGGTAAAGAGTCTGCCTGCAGCGCAGGAGACCTCGGTCCGATCCCTGGGTCGGGAAGATCCCCTGGAGAAGGAGATGGCAACCCACTCCAGTATTCTTGCTTGGAGAACCCCACGGACAGAGGAGCCTGGCGGGCTACAGTCCACGGGGTCGCAGTGAGTTGGACACGACTGAGCACAGCAGTGTACATAAGTCAGTGCTGGTCTCTCAAGTTGTCCTGCCTCTCCTTCCCCTGCTGTGTACCCAGGTCCGTTCTCCATGTCTGTGCCTCTCTTCTTGCATGCGTGGCAATTTAAATGGCAATACATTGAAATGAAAATGCCGTTCTTCAGTCTCAGTAGCCACATGTCAAGGGTCCCCTGGCTACCGGGTAGGACAGCACAGATGTAGACTGTTGCCCTCATTGTTGAAAGTGTAGACACAGCCTGGGTGGGGCCTTTCAGGTCATCGCAGGGCAGCAACCTGGCCCGCACATGGCTGGGCACACATCCTGGGGTCCTTTCTTCACCTCTCAAAGTGGGTATGATTAAAGCATGCGAGGCCATTTGGTCCAGCCCCAGGTAATGTCAGAATGCCTTGCCCATCATCCTTGCCAAACGGCCCTTTGGTCACTGCCTCTGTGCCTCCAGGTGTAGGAAACTCACTCCTCTTGAGCCGGTCCAGGCCAACTTTGCACAGCCTTGGCTTTGAGATTGGCTCAAACCAGGAGAATGTTCTGCTTCTCTGTCACTTCAGTTCGTTGGTCCCAGTCCTGCCCTTGGGGACTGTGTGGGTTAGAAACGTGTTCAACTGCGGGTTGCAGTACTTGTCTTAAGCACTCGATTTATCTTCTCCCAGAAGAAGACCAGAGAGGCAGTGCAAGGTTGGCATGGCAGCTCCAAGGCGCTCTGGGGGCGCACCTTCCTCTGTCTTTCCCTCCTGCTCTCCTTAGAAGGTGGCTTCTGGCCTTCTACTCAGAGGTGGCCACAGCACCCCTAGCTTCATCTTCATATCCAGGGGCAGAATGCATCAGTGTCTCTTGATGGAGAAAGAAGCTCAGCGGGGACTCATATCTCCTTCTGCAGAGTGGGTCACGTGGCCTTCCCTGAATGCAAGTAATCTGGGAAGGTGAATATTTTTAGCTGGACACAGTGCTTCCCTGAGCAAGGTTACACTTCTGTTAGGAGGCAAGAAGGGGAAGAATGGATATTTGGTGAGCGATTATCTGTGCCTGCCCCCGACATCCCTGGGGAGATGCAAAGATTGTGATCTTAACACCTTCGAGAGTCTTCTCTGGTCTAAACATCTCCAGCTCCTTTCCTCAGCCCCTGTTTACAAGCCTTGTTGCTTTTTCCGCTTTCCCAGGTGGAGAAACAGAGGCCTAAGACATCCTTTAGTGATCAGGAGCATGGATTTTGGGGTCAGGTGACACTGCTTCATTCAATAGCTCACTCTTCTTGAGCTTCAGTTTCCCCGGCCTTGTAGTATGGTGGCAACTTCCGAATGAGGGCTAAAATGAGATGGTTGATGTCAAGTACTCGCCACAGGTTTCCCAAATGGTGCCAGTGGTAAAGAACCGGCCAGCCAGTGGAGGAGACATAAGAGATGCAGGTTGGATCCCTGTGTCGGGAAGATCCCCTGGAGGAGGGCACAGCAACCCACTCCAGTGTTCTTGCCTGGAGAATCCCCATGGACAGAGGAGCCTGGTGGGCGACTGTCCATGGGGGTCACAGAGAGTCGGACACGACTGAAGCAACTGAGCATGCATGCAGCCTAGCCCCAGCGCCTGGCACACGGGCGTCACTCAGCAGTGGCAGTTGTCGTCGTTATTATAACTGTGCTTCCTCTTCAGTGGTTCCTTTGGGTGTTGTTGAATGAGGAACCAGGGAGCAACCCAGACCGGGGACAGCCGTTCTCCTCCCGTCTCCAGGAGGGGTGTGGAGTGGGACCACAGTCTGGGGAGGGGCTGCGTTGGGGATCCATCTCTCTAAAGCCATCTTTGGCCAAACCGCATCCCTGGTAAGGGCGATCGCGTGACTGCCCCAGCGCTCTTCCCATCAGCCCCCGCTCCGTGCAACCCTATCTGGGAAGGGGGTATCACCCCAAGGTCATGGCAGCCTGCTGCCAACCCCGTGACCCCACAGGACTGGCGGCAGCCTTGCCAGAAGCCTGGCCAAGGCTGGGGGCCTCTGAGCTCTGACCCAGCAGGTAGGCTCAGAAATGTCACCGAGCAAGTCTTGTAGGTGGGAATTTGTCAGAGGCTCCCCTGGGACAGCCCCTACCCGCACCGGGTATCAGATGTACATAGTTCTTCCCTGAGAACCCCATCTGGCGTGGATATAGACACAAGCTTTCCGTGCCAGCAAAGTTGGCCCTGGAGCCCTAATTATTCATTCTTTTATATTTTTAATCGGTTGTACACTCATGTGGTTCAAAACCCCACTTTTAGACCAAAATGTAAAGTCTCCCTTCTTCCCTTGTTCTTCTCTGGTTGCTTGCTCCACACTCCCTGGTCAACTGTTATTTGCCGTTTTTCTTTTCCTTCCAGAGTTACTCTATTAAGGTGGAACTTCATTTGACCTGCAAAATGGTAGTGTCACATGGTTCCATCTAATATGAGCAAACCCTATTTGCTATTTCCTCTTCGTAGGTTTCTGTTTTGCTCTCTCTGCCCCCAAAGGCAGCATATTAGCCACACTTGTCTGAACCTTTTTTCCTGTTTAATATAATTTTATTTATTATTCATTCATTTATTTATGTTTGGTTGTGCTTGGTCCTCGACGTCGCTCGGGTTTTCCTCTAGTTGGGGCACGTGGGGCTACTCTCTGGCTGCAGGGCGCAGGCTTCTCACTCAGGTGGCTTCTCCATTGCCGAGCACAGGCTCCAGGGTGTGTGGCTTCAGCAGCTGCAGCTCATGAGCTCAGTAGTTTCAGTTCCCGGGGCTCTAGAGCACAGGCTCATCGGTTGCAGGTCGCAGGCCTGTGCTCTGTGGCATGTGGGGTCTTCCTGGATCGGGGGTTGAACCCGCGTCTCCTGCATTGGCAGGTATATTCTTTACCACTGAGCCACCAGGGAAGCCCTGAACCTTGCTTTTTCCTCTTTGCTGTGTTTATATATCAGAGAGCTTTCCTGATCTTTCTAAGTAAAGAACTTCATCCGCTTTAACTCCCGCATAGTATTTCATTGTATGGCTGAATCATCCTTTGTTGAATCAAGACCCTGATGTTGCACGGATTGTTTAGGTAGTTTCCAGAATTTTGCTCTGTGAGATAAAGCTGTCCATTCATCATTTCACCTGTGGGTCAGTATGTGTCTAGAATAAATTTCCCCAAGTACAGTTACCCGTCAGAGCCTCTGTCGTGGTGGTGCCATTCTGTCCTCCATCCATGTTGTGTGAGGCGGAGACGGCCTCTGCCCCCAACCTGCTGAAAGTCCCCAGGCAAGTCCTGCTCCCCACTGGTCTCCGTGTCCCGGGTCGCGAACTGTCTTTTCCTTGTTCTGGGGAAAAACAGCCGCCCAGATTTGCCTGTTTGGCTTGGCCTTTCCCATGCCCGACCACGTGCACATTGTTACCATGGCTTCTCTGGGAGATGACTTCAGCCCGGACCAAGGTCAAGGGAGCCTAGTGAGGTCTGCATGGAAGAGCAGGCAGCGGCACCAGCCTAAGCAAAGGCCCAGAGGTGTGACCCTGGGGGGGTAAGCCGGAGTTTCCCTAAAGCTGTTCACTGATGTACCTTCCCATGCCGAACCATGGCCATATACCCTTTGGGTTGCTGTTTCTTTACTATTTAAAAAAAAACAAAACACTTAACCTTCCTAAGCCTAAATTTATTTATTTTTAATTTTTCTGGACATGTACACACCACTTTATCTTTGGTTGCGCCGGGTCTTTGTAGCCGCACGTGGGCTTTCTCTAGTTGTGATGACTGAGGACTGTTCCTCACTGTTGTGTGTGGGTTTCTCATTGCGGTGGCTTCTCTTGTTGTGGAGCACAGGTGAATGGGCTTCAGCAGGTGCGGCGCAAGCGCTCGTTAGCTGTGGCTTGTGGGCCCTGGAGCGTGTGGTTTCACGAATTGCATCATGTGGGCTCAGTAGTTGTGGCTCGCGGGCTCTAGAGCCAGGGCTCAGTTGCTTGGTGAAATGTGGAATGTTCCCAGACCAGGCATCGAACCCATGCCCCCAGCCTTGTCAGGCGGATTCTCATCCACTGCACCGCCAGGGAAGTCTGAAACTGATTTTTATAAAGGATCTTTAGATCATTACCATAAATAGAAATCCAGTGTTACATAAAGAGGAGTTAGAGGGAAAAAACAAAAACAAATAATACCACAAGAACACCAGAACAACACACACACGAGAAAAAGAAAAAAATACAGTGAAGCAAAACAGCATTCAACTGTCCCCAGTAGGGTTGCCTACTAAAAGCTCAGATCAAGGCTACTTGCTGCTCTGGTCTTTCTCTGTTAAAAAATGGAATATAAGACTCATTAAGAAAATATAAGGGACTTCCCTGGTGGTCCAGTGGCTAAGACTCCATGCCCCCAATGCAGGGGACCTGGTTTTGATCCCTGGTAAGGGAACTTGATCCCACATGCTGTAACTAAAAAAAAGATCCTGCGTGCTGCAACTAAAAATCGAAGATTGAGCAAATGAGATCTGGTGCCGCCAAATAAATAAATACTTACCAAGAAAAAAAAAGATATATAAGCATGAAATGAGACTTTCTTATTGAAGAAATCAGAATGGTTGACTTTGAATTTAAAGGACCAGTATTATCTGATGAATGTCCTGGTACCACCTATCATTTTTGGTCTTGTTAGTAGTAAGCTTTTGAGTCATTGGCCTGAAAGATTTCTCCTCTCCTTCTTTCCAGAGCCTGAAAGGTAGGGAAAGCGGGTCTTTAGAAGGGCAACTGGACTCTGGAGTTGTGGACAGGAGGAGCCCAAGCTTAGGCATTATACACGGTAGACGTTCATTAAATGCTCGGCAATGACCGACTCATTAATGAGCCTCTGGGGCTCTTTTGAAAGAGGGATAGGAATTCAGACTAACAGTGCCTTCCTGAATCTTGTCCAAGAAGAGGAGGTGTCCTGCTCTCACTCTGGCCTCCAGTGGCGAACAGTTTACCTCCTGGCTGAGGCTTGCTGGGGGAGCCCGGGAACAGAAGCTCCCTCTCCCCCAGGCTGGAGAGAAGGACAGGAGTCCCTTAATAAAGTCTTTCCTCATCTGCTTCTTTCCCTCCATTTGTAGGAAACCAGCAAACACACAGACACAGAACACATCCAGCACAAGTTTATTTTTCTCTCCTGTAATATCCAAAATGGGTACTCTTATCAGTGGGCAGCTCTGTTCCACGCAATGATTCAAAGACCCGGTCTCCTCCCGTCTTGTGGCTCTGCTGTCCCACACGTGGCTTCCAAGATCATCATGCTCTTCTGCATCAAGCCAATGAAAAGGAAAAACGCATTGAAAGAGGCAGTGGAAGGTTCTTATTGGCCAGGAAGTAGGGCGCGTCATGTCTTCTCACATTCCATTGGCCAGCATCTGGTCCCTGGCCACACTCCTCTGCAAGGGAGGCTGGGAAATAGTCCAGGCTTGTGCTGAGGAAGCAGAGGAAAGCAGTTCGGTGAAGTTTTGTCCCTCTTGACATTGTCAGGTTACTTTTCTCAGTTTCATGAAAATGGTGTGTGTGTTTTAAACACACCTTTCTTTGCCTTGACTCCTGCACTTCCCTCTATTTAGACCATCCTTTCCTCCTTTTTTTCTTTTCCATCTGACCGGCTCACATGGACGTGGAAATAAGACTCAGAATTGAAAATAAGACTTTGTCATTTTCCCAGGACTACACGTAGGGAGAAGAAGGGATGCCTATACACAGCCTGGAGGGACGCCCTTCACTTTCCCAGCTCGTTCACAGAGCAAATTGCAGGTTTTATACGCTGAGGCTGCCTGAGACCCACTCAGAAATTGTCCTGTGATAAACAGGGAGGGGAGATTTTGTGCTTGGAGATGGCAAATTTAAGTGCTTTCTGTCAAGAGAGCTGATAACGTGTTTTCCAAAGGGATAGGGGGTGGGAGGTTGTCCAGGTAGGAGGTAAGACATAAGGACATGAGTCTGCTGAGACCGTTAACTTTTTTCTGGTTCATGTCTGTTCTAAGAAGCAGTGTGCTGATTAAGTAGCTCTTGGAGGGGCTGATGGGTGGGGAGCGGAGTTGGAGAACTCTGCTTCCTGGAGTTCGCCAGTTTCCGTGGTGTAACGGCGGCTGTGGCTGATCTCAGGCTACCAGTGTCCTGTCAAGAGCTTGCCTAGGTCACCTCCAGTACATGCTTAGTACCAGCCTTGATTTCTCTGTCTCTTCTCTGTTTCAGGCTATAGCTCAGAACTCTCATCTGCAGGCAAGTTTACCATGTCTCTTCCTCTTCTGAGCTCCCTTTTTAAAAAAGCCTGAACTTAGGACTTCCCTGGTGATCCAGTGTTTAAGACTGCCTTTCAATACAGGGAGTGCAGGTTCCATCCCTGGTCCGGGAGCTAAAGATCCTACATGCCTGGCAGCCAGAAAACCAAAGCATGAAACAAAAGCCATAATGTAACAATTCCATAAAGACTTAAAAAAAAGTCCATATTTTTTAAAAAAAGAAAAAAAAAACACTGAATTTTCTCAACTAGATTCTTTTCCTGTAGATTTTCTTTAGAGGTCTATAAGATCCTTAAAGCCAGAATTCTGGTTTTAAGTTTCTTTTTATCCCCATTATGTTGTCAGATGCCTGCACTTATTAGGCACCCAGGGAATGCTTATAGAAGATGGGCGAGAAATAGGCAGGGAGGACAGAGGAGTTGCGGTTGAAGACCCTGGCCGGGAACCCAGATCCTGCTCTGTGACTTGCTAGGAGTATAATCTTAGGCAAATCCTTTCACCTGTCTCAGCCTGTTTCCGCATCTATAAAAAAGCTCCTTGTTTTTCTCTGCTCCAGCTCAGCCAGGTCTATTACTGCATAATAATTATGATAATAATATTTATGATGACTGCTGTTTATTCATTCAGCAAATTTTTATTAAGCACCCACTGTAGGCCACGTCCTGTTTTTGGTGCTGGCGATTCATCAGTGAACAAAACAGACAAAACCCCTTCCATTTGAGACGTGCAGTGAACTGAACGGAATTTTACAAGCATCATCTCCTTTGGTATTCGGGCAAAGGTATCGTTTGCTCCATTTTATTGCTGTGGAAAGTGAGCGATGTGTGAGTTGCCAGGGGTCAGCCAGCGCGTTAAGGGTGGAGATGGACCTTGGATCCTCAATTCTGGTCCAAGACCTGGTTCTTGGCCATCACAACACGCCCTTCCCAAGCCTGAGTCCCCTTCCTGCCCACCTCTCTGCCTTTGCTCTGCATTTGATCTGTTCCCGTGGTTACATCCCTAGGGCCCACCCGTGACCTGACCCCTCCCTGATAGTGTCTTTTCTGTCTTGAATCCTCTCCCCAAATCCTCTCTTATTATCTGACCAACCACGGCTGGTCACCGGGAATGGAATCCTTTACTTCTTTATTTTGCTTCTTCTGACGCTTCTTTCTCCTCCCCCCTCTCCCCAGGGCCCGGGCATGGACCCACATAAAAAGCTCAATAAATATCTGTTAACTATTGCATTGAAATCCTTAATGTTTTTCTTTGACTCTAGCTCAAATTTCGGTTTTACGTGTCTTCCTCCTGGGAAATCTGAAGGTCAGATCGGTGTGCTGGGTATGCTGTTCACCTCTTGCAGGGCTGGCTTACAAAGATGACATATAGTCGCTGTTGGTGACAGTTGGCACCTTAGTTGTGGTCAAGTCTGGGACGACCACGCGGCCTCCTGTGCATGAGATTACCTTGGATCATGCAGGGTATACTTATAAACAGCCCCCACTTTCACCTTCAGGCACCCTGGTTTAAATGGTAGGCTCTCCGGTCGGTCACCCTGGACAAATCCGGAGGACACGACCTCCTCCTTGCTGCTCTGAGCACTTTGCAAAACCAGTGTACTTAGTCCTCCCAACTCTGAGGTGGGTGCTGTTATTCTCCCATTTCACAGATGGGGAAATGAAAGCCCAGAGTGGTTAGGTAACTTGTTCAAGGTCACACAGTTAGGAAGAAACAGGGCTAGGATGGGAACTCCAGTCATCTGGTGCCACAGTTCCCCTGCTCAACCCCTGGCTGAGCAAGAACTCAAAGACGTCTTCCTGGCCCCATGCTCTGGACTAGCTGTGTCTGCCTTCCCCCACCCCACTGGGAGCAGCTGTGACTGCTGGGGCCTGGTGTGGGGATGGGGAGACTGCAGCGTGATCAGAATCTCCGCTGGGGCCCTCACACCTGACACAGTGCCCGAGGCCAAAGAATATCTCTGGAAATGCTTTTCGAACCAAGGGATGCAATTTTCCAGGGCTGGGGCTGGGCTGGCCCCTCCCTGCAGTTTCTTCCTCTCCGTGTGGCAGCCGGGATGCCAGCCCCCAGGAGCAGATGGAGCTGCCTGGAATTCCTCCGGAAGGCTCCTTAGCAGTTATCAGAGCGGCCTGGGCCGGGGGAGGGGGTGTCGGGGGCTGCTCTGGGAGAAACTGGGAAGCCACACCTGGGGAGGGGCCGGAGGCGGGGGAGGGTGCCGGGCGGGCGGGCTCAGCTGTCACATTCCTCCGGCTTGCAGAGAGCTCTCCTGGGCGCCTTGTCCTTATTTAGGCAGGAGATGTCTGCTGACTCGAGCCTTGTGGGATGCCATCGCTGGCTGGCTCACCGGGGTTGGGGGTGGTGGTGGGGGTGGTGGGGGTGAGCCGAGGCGGGGAGGGTGGCGAGTGGGGGAAGCAGAACACACCCAGACCCAGGTCACCAGTAGACCCAGGTGGGAAGACCAACCCTGGGGAAGAAGAATCACTCTCTAGTAGTAGCAGCTACCATTTATGGGGTTCCACTATGCGCATGCTAGGCTAGCCTGTAAGTTCTAGGAGGTAAATTTCTTCTGTTACTGTTGTGCCTCTAGATCCAGCCCAGGACATGGCATGCAGTAGGCGCTTAGTAAATACTTGTCATGATCAAGTGAGTATACACTTCACATGGCACAGTTCACAGTGTAGTTCTAGTGGCAGCTAAGTGCAGTGACTAACCTGAGTTGCTGTTGTTAACTTGTGAAGTTGTGTGACTCTTTGCCACCCCTTGGACTGCGCGCAGCACACCAGGCTCCCTGTCCTTCACTGTCTCCTGGAGTTTGCTCAGATTCTTGTCCACTGAGTCGGTGATGCTATCTTACCATCTCATCCTCTGTCGCCGCCTTCTCCTCTGGCCCTCAATCTTTCCCAGCATCAGGGTCTTTTCCAGTGAGTCGGCTCTTCTCATCAGGTGGCCAAAGTATTGGAGCTTCAGCTTCAGCATCAGTCCTTCCAATGAACATTCAGGGTTGATTTCCTTTAGGATTGATTGATTTGATCTCCTTGCTGTCCAGGGGACTCACAAGAGTCTTCTCTAGCAGCACAGTTCGAAAGCATCAATTCTTTGGCACTCAGCCTTCTTTATGGTCCAACTCTCACATCCGTACATGACTACTGGGAAAACCATAGCTTTGACTATACGGACCTTTGTTGGCAAAGTGATCAACCTGAGTTACAGATGGCGAAACTGAGACTTGGAGAGGTTCCATGACTTGGCAAAAGTCATACAATTTGGACGTGAAGGAACTGGGGTTTGAAACCAGGTTGTCTGACTCCAACACTAACACATGCCTCCTTTTTGTCTTATTTTGGTGTTAAACACACTGGAATTCTTGGCTTTCCTCCTTTATTGACTGTGTGAGTTGGACAGGTTACCTAACCCTGTCATCCTTAGTTTTCTTACTTGTAAAATGGGAATTGATAGTGATGTCTACTTTAGAGAATGCTGTGAGGATTAAATGAAATAATATATGCAAACGTCTAACCACAGTGTTGACACATAGTAGGTACTCAACAAGTATTGATTATACCATAACATAGTCAGCTAGTTCCCCCTTCTTGCTTTGGCTTCATTTCCAGTATTTTGTTATTACAAACAGGATCGCAGTAAATACCCTTGTATGAGTGTCATTTGCACAGTTTGAGTGTGTCAGTTGGTCGGATTCCCAGAAGAGGAATCACTGGCACAAAAACACATGGATGTTGGGACTTCCCGGGTGGCCCAGTGGCTGAGGCTCTGTGCTGCCAATGCAGATTGGCGTCAGGTTCAACACCTGGTCAGGGAACTAGACCCTGCATGCTGCAACTGAGACCCAGTGCAGCCAAATACATAAGTAGATACATATTTTAAAAATAGGTAGATGTTAAATTTCATGTTAAATTTAAAAAGAAAAAAGGTTGAGGGGTCTGAAATGATAAACATGAACATGTGGAAACACGAAAAATTATGTAAGTGAGAAATATGTAATAGTGAAAGCTAACACTTTCATACTACTATCGTATAACACTACGATAGTATACCCTGTATGCAAGGCACTATTCTAAGCCCTTTCTGTATATTAATTCCTATAATTTTCATAACAACCCTATGAAGTAGGCATTATGATCCCAATTGTATCAGTTGTCTGTCACTGGATAATAACTTATGCCCAAACATAGCAGCACGAAACAGCACACATTTCTTATCTCACAGTTTCCGTGGGTTTGGTTTCTGGGCCCTTTGGCTCAGGATCTCCCACGAGGCTGCTGTTGGTCGGGGCTGTGATCCCATGTGAAGGCCCCACTGGGGATGGATTCACTCCACCCTCATGCACTCGTCTGTAAGAGGATGCGGTTTCTTGCAGGCGTTTGAACTGAGGCCCTTGGCTTCTCACTGATGTTGGTGGGAGGCTGCCTTCAGTTCCTTGCTATGAAAGCTTCCCCAGCGTGGCAGCTTGCTTCGTCAAGACCAGCAAGAGTCTGCTATCAAAAGCGAAGTGTCCATCTTTTGTAAACTAGTCATGGAAGTGACGTCACCATTGTCATGGTCTTTTAGTTAGAAGCCTGTCACTGAGTTTAGCCCATACTCCATGGTGGAGAGATGGGGGCTCAATCCCATAAGGGTGTGAATACCAGGAGCTATCTGAAAAATCTTCTTGCCACGCTCACTTTTCAGAAGAAGAAGGACGGAGAGGTTAAGTGATTTGCCCAGGCTACACAGCTAATGTCTGACTCAGGGATTCACACCTGGGTAGCGTGATTTCAGATTCCATGCTCTGAAATTCTGGGCTTTACAGTTAACAGAGTTGTTCACAAAAGGCTCAAAAGAAGGCTCAAAAGGTAACATAGCCGTTGTTTTAGCACAGTGAGTTCACAGTGCTGTTGCTTTGAAATTACTGTTCTCATAATTCATAAAATGTGATTTTAAAATCTGGCATAGACTTTTTATCTTTTAAAATATTTGTTTATTTATTTGGCTGCCCAGGGTCATAGTTGTGGCCCGTGGGATTTTCGATCTTTGTTGCGGCATGTGATCTTAGTTGCGGCATGTGGGGTCTAGTTCCCTGACCAGGGATTGAACCTGGGCCACCTGCATTGGGAGTGCAGGGTCTTAGCCACTGGACTACCAGGGAAGTCCCTGGCACAGAATTTTTAAAAAGGAAGCTTCTGTATACAGCCAACTCATGCAGAAAAGGCCTCACTGCTGAGAGCTGGGCTTCAGATTGGACTGTAGAGCCCAGTCCCATGTGGGGAGGGGGAGCAAGGCCTCATGTCCCCTCTCTGTCCCTTCACTGGCTGCCATAGTATAGCCAGACCTCAGTCATATGTAGTCAGCCAGGCGATCCCGGGTTCCGATGGACTAGCCTTTCACTGGGGAGGTTGATGGTGTCCCTGCTGGTAGCCACTAGCCCTGGACTCTGAGGCAGGCAGGATGCATGCTAGGGCTGCCCAGGCCCCTGGGGGAAACAGCATGGTTGTGGCCAGTTCCAGCTGCTGGGCTCTTCTGGCTTAACTGCAGATGAGTGGGTCAGCAAAGGCTCTGGTGCCAGACAGGCCTGGAATCATGTTCAGACTGGCTCTGGATCTGACTAGCTGTGTGTATGTGGTTATGCTAGGTCGCTTCAGTCATGTCTGACTCTTTGTGACCCTGTAGACTGTAGCCCAACAGGCTGCTCTGTCCAGGGGATTCTCCAGGCAGGAATACTGGAGTGGGTTGCCATGCCCTTCTCCAGGGGATCTTCCCGACCCACGGATGGAACCCATCTTACGTCTCCTGCATTGGCAGGCCGATTCTTTACCACTAGCGCCACCTGGCAATGAGCCATGGGCAGATAATTTCCTGAGCTTTTCTTTCTTCTGCACAGTGAGTTGTCTTGAGGATGGCATGAGATCACAGAGGTTGCTGCAGTTTCCTGTTGCTTCTGTAACAAATTACCACCAACTTGGGGGCTTAAAACAGCACAGACTTACCCTCTTACTGTTCTGGAAGTCAGAAGTCTGAGATCAGTCTCAGTGGGCTAAAGCCAATGTGATGACAGGGTTGGTTCCTTTTGAGGGTTCTGGCAGGAGAATCCAATTCCTTGATTTTTTAGCTTCTTAGTGGCCGCTGCCATTCCTTGGCTTGTGGCCCCATCCTGCATCTTCAAAGGGCATCACTCTCATCTCAGTTTCCATCCTCACATCATCTTCTCCTCTCCTGTGGTCACATCTGCCCCTGCCTCCCTCTTATAAGGACATGTGTGGTTACATCTAGAGCCTGCTTGTCTAACCCAGGATAATTCTTGCATCTCAGGATCCTCAATTTAATCACATCTGCAAAGCTTCTTTTGCCGTATAAGGTAACATTCACTGGTTCCAGGGATTTAGGACCTGGATATCCCGGGGGCCATTATTCAGCTGACCACATAGGTCAAGTGTCTGGCACATAGTTAGCATTTAGTAAACAGCAGCTTGTTACTCTGCCTCCTGCTTCGAGACTGGGGAATGGGAAAGGGTGTCACATACCCACTCACACGTGGTGAAGACTTCCCAGATGGGCTGGTGATTCTTTTTCAAGAAGAGGAGAAAGGTCTTTGTAAAACATCATCTGGAAGAATTCACCTCCACGGCCTGGGGATTTCAGGCTGGGCTTCCAAGGTGGGGAGGTTCTGCTTAAGCTCTTGGGGGGTGGCACAGCCCTCCAGACTCAAAACCCATGCCCCTCCACTTCAACTAAAACAAATCAACTTTTTAAAATTTTAAAACACTTGCACAGAGCTTTCTATGTGCCAGGTTCCATTCTAAATAAATTATGTACAATAATTCTACAACTCTTTGAGGCAGGGGCTATTCATATCCCCACTTTACAGATGGAAAAAAAAAATCAAAGTACAGAGAATTTATGTCACCAGAGTTTTTATGTGAAAAAACTGCTCTTAACCACGTCACATACCAAAATATTTTTAAAAATTTGTTTATTTTGTGCTGATGAAACCATATTATACTACATCTTTTATTTTTTTATTTATTTTTTATTTTTTTTTTTATACTACATCTTTTAAAAAGTTATTTACTTGGTTGCACCAGGTCTTCACTGGGGCATGTGGGATCTAGTTCCCTGACTGGAAATCGAACCCCAGGCCCACTGCATTGGGAGCACAGAGTTTTAGCTACTGGACCACCAGGGAAGTCCTCTAGTACATCTTTTATGTATTTATAATATATGATATAAAAATTAAAAAATGAGAATTATGAACATTTAGCTCGCCACATGGGCTTTCTCCTGCCCTGTAGCTTTCTGTTCTCAAAACTTCCCACCTGGTCTTATCTTTCCTACCAGACTCTAGATCCTCCCAGAGCAGGGGCCACTTCTGACTTAATGTTCACAATAAAAATAATGGCCAAGTGACTTAACCTCGCTGTGCCTCAGTTTCTTCATCTGTAAAATGGTTGTAGTGCCTGTCTCCTAGGGCAGTGTGAACCCTTAGTTTATTTCCCATTTTTTCTTATTAGAAGTAGTCTTCCTAGATCTAAATGTAAAAACTGAACTATAAAACTCTGAGAAGAAATTATGGTGGTAAGTTTTTGTGACCTTGGGTTAGGTAAAAGCTTCTTAGATATGACACCATAAGTATAGTCAACAAAAAGAAAAATAGATAAATTGGAAATCATTAAGCTTAAGAACTTCTGTGCTTCAAAGGACACCATCAAGGAATTGAAAAGACAACAGAATGGGGAAAATATTTGCAAATCCTATGTTTGATAAGGGACTTTTATCTAGAATATATTGAGAACTTTTACAACTTAAAAAAATTGAAAATAGGCAAAAAATCTAAATAAAGATTTTCTTCCTAAGAAGACAACATAAATGGTAGTTAAACATTTAAAAATACGCTCAACATCATTAGCCATCAGAGAAATGCAGATCAAAACCACAATGAAATGAGCCTCACAAACCTTTGTGTGACTAAAATTTAAAAATGGATAGTAATAAGTGTTGACAAGGATGTGAAGAGATTGGAACCCTCATGTGACTAGAAGAAAGTAACTCAATTCAGAACCAGTCTGAGAGTTCCTCAGAAGTTTAAAAAGAGTTACCACATGACCCAGCAATTCCAAGCCTTAAAGTGTACACACAGGAGAAATGAAAATATAAATCTATCCCCAAACTTGTAGAGGACTATCCGTAGTAGCATTATACATAGTAACCAGAGGTGGAAACAATCCAAATGTCCTTCAGCTGAGGAACAGATGGACTAAATATGGCTTATCCACAGACCCTGTGGACCATTATTTGGCAGTGGAAAGGGGTGAAGTGCTATACATGCTGCAAGGTGGGTGAACTTTGAAATAAAGTTTACATGACATATCCTGCTACAAGAATACCTACTTAAATACCAATTTGTTGGCAGTCCTTAGATTTTTGGAAGAGAATTGCTTGTAAACTTTGTTATATGCCCGTCACTTCAGTTGAGTCCGACTGTCTGTGGACTGTAGCCGGCCAGGCTCCTCTGTCCATGGGGATTCTCCAGGCAGGAAAACCGGAGTGGGTTGCCATGCCCTCCTCCAGGGGATCTTCCCAACCCAGGGATCAAACCCAAGTCTCCTGTGTCTCCTGCATTGGCAGGCCGATTCTTTACCATGACCCACCTGGGGAGCCCCAAACATTGCTATAAGGATAACCAAAACTGTAACAATAATGATAGCTCATATTTGTTAAGTGCTCAGTTTATGCTAAGCACTCTTGTGCGACCTCATTTCAGACTCCCGGTAATTTTGTGAGGTAAATATTATTAACCCCATTTCACAGTTGAGGAAACTCGGACCAGACAGCACAAGTCAGAATGTGATGGACTGGAGTTTCTACCCTTAACCCTTCTGGTGAGGGGCTTCCCAGCAGGGCTTAGCACATGTTTGCCAAGTGGATGCAGACCCGGCAAGACTGGATGCTTGACTCCATCCCTGCTGGAGGTCAGGGAACTTTCTCTCAGGGAGCTATCTGGGCAGGTGGCTGGACACCCCAGCTGCGGTTTCTCTTTGAGTTTGCTCCGACCGTGATTCTTCTGGAGGAAAACAGCTACAGGCAGCCAGGGGAGCCAGTCTGGAGCGAGGGGCTATTTTGGGGGAAGGCAGGGCAGTGGCTTCTGAAGCAACCTCCTCCTCAGGAAGATGCTTGGCCGCACTGCCCTTATCAACCACTTCTGCAGCTTCAGAGAGGCTGGCAGAGGCCTGAGCTGAGGGCTCTGATTATCTGCCTCTGTCCCCCAGACCTTCCATGGCCTCCTTGTTCTGATGAATTTTTAAAAAAATTTTAAGTGAGCAAATCAGTGACATTAAGTACTTTCAGGTTTTTGTTTCAGTCTTTAAAAAAAGCTGCTTCTTATATATTTTATTTTATTTATTTTTTTAAAAAATGTTTATTATTTGGCAGCATACGATCTTAGTTGCAGCACATGGACTTTTCATTGCGGTGTGTGGGGGCTTCTTTCTAGTTGCAGCTCTCAGGCTTAGTTGCCCCGTGGCATGTGAGATCTTAGTTCCCCGACCAGGAATGGAACCTCCTGCATTGGAGGGCGGAGTCTTAACCACTGAACTACTAGGGACGCCCCCATATATTTTATCAACAAGCACCTCCATAGCACTTCCTGTGTCCCGGCTACTATTCTTAGGGCCATATGAGTGTTTGTTTATTTATACTCCTTACACCATTTCTCCAGGGAAGGTGCTGTTATTATCCCCATTGTACAGATGAGGAGATGGGGGCTCGGGGGGCTCAGGCTTGCCTGAGAGTATGAGGAGCGGAGCCAAGACCTGGCAGAGCTGCCCCCTCGTAGCTGCGCCGCCATGTGGTTTAGCGGCTTTGCTCGGCCCCCACCCCATCCATCCGCTGGTTTTCGGAGATGCTGCACAGTTGACTTGGAGGGGCTGCATTAGGCTGGGAGCCCTTCAGGTGCCTGCTGGATCTAATTTATCCCCATCCCTAGTACCAGCATGTGGAGGACCTGGTCCAGTCAGTACCAGGAAAGTGCCAGCTCGGTGTAATGGGGAAGAGCTTGGGCAGATACACTTTCTAGCTGTGTGACCTTGAGAAAGTGACTTCACCTCTCTGAAGTCATGTGTGTAAAGGTGACCACAACACAGAACTGGGCAGAAAGAGCTCAACCAATAGTAGACTGATATTATTAATTAGAATAGTAGGCGAGCCCATTGTTGAGTGCATGCATTAGAACAGAGGTGGGCAAACTTTTCCTGTAAAGCACCAGATGGTAAATATATTTGGCCTTGCAGGTCATGGGCTTCTGTGGCAACTGCTTAGATCTAGACAACAGTAAACAAATACTGTGACTCTGTTCCAATAAAACTTTATTTATATGGACACACATTTAAATTCTGTGTAATTTTCATGTGTCATAAAATTACTATTTGGGTTTTTTTCCCCACAACTTTGAAAAGTATAAAAAGCATTCTTAGCTCACAGGTGATAGACAAACAGGCTGTTTGCCCTGATATGGCCTGTTGCCCTAATTTGCTGACCCCTGCAACAGAATATGAGTTCTACAGGGAATTTTTTAAAAAATTTTATTTATGTTCTTTGGGCTTCCCTCGTGGCTCAGTTGGTAAAGAATCCGCCTGCAATGCGGGAGACCTGGGTTCAGTCCCTGGGTTGAGAAGATCCCCTGGAGAAGGGAAAGGCTACCCACTCCAGTATTCTGGCCTGGAGAATTCCATGGACTGTATAGTCCATGGGATTGCAAAGAGTCGGACAGGACTGAGCGACTTTCACTTAATTACTTATGTACTTTGGCTGGGCCAGGTCTTCTTGTGGCAGGCAGGGTCTTAGTTCCCAGACCCGGGATCAAACCCGGGCCCCCTGTATTGGGAGCATGGAGTTTTAGTCCTTGGACTGCCAGGGAAGTCCCCCTACAAGGGATTTTTAGATACTTGGCTTGCTGTCGTAGCCACAGCACCCAGAAAAGTCCTAACGTATAGCGGGCATTCCATAAAGTTGCATTAACTGAGTAAATCTGGAAGTCAAAGTGGGTCTGAAGCTGGCCCTTTAAGGCTGGGAGGTGGAAGGAGGGAAAGGAACATTCCAGATGGGGGAACAGCCAGAGCAGAGGAGTCAGGGGTACCTCCTGTGGGTGCCCCCGCTTTGGCCAGTAAAGCCATCAGTGCTTAATGGAGATGCCTGGGCAACGAGGCCAGCTATTCCGGGGTGGTGAGGGGTCCAGGGTGGGGAAGGGAGGCGGGAGTGAGGGTCGACACTCTCGGGAGTGCTCCCACTGGGTTATGGCCCTGCCTCATCCCTGAGCCACCACCAGCCTTATTTTTAACCTGCTGACGAAAGAAAATCTGATGAAATCAAGAAGGGTGACTGATCCCTGCCCCACCCCCTGCCCTAGTTACTGCTCCTTCCCTTCTCTCCAGAAGGGGCAGAGCCATCCTGGGGGGCCCTCCCCAAAAGCCCCTCCCCAAGTGGTCATAGGGAAAGAAATGGTGCCTGCATTTCCCTAGTAGGCCCTGGATTCAGGGAGGGATCCCGGTGCTTGAAGGGAGACCCTCAAGGCTCCTGGGTGGCTGAGCAGGCTGGGAACTGCCCAAGAGAGAGCTGGATGTTTCTCTCTGTCCAGCACACGCTTCTCAAATTTTAATGAGCAGTGGAAGCAGCTGGAAGGCTTATACAACACAGATTCCTGGGCTCCTCCTGAGAAATTCTGATTCAGTGGATCTGGGGTGGAGCCCCCCCAATCTGCATTTGCAACAAGTGCCCAGATGATGAGGGGTTAGGGGCTGCATGGACCACTCCGAGAGTGCCACTGGACCAGAAGATAGCCTCTGGACTGCAGCAGTTCAGCCTGCCCTTTACCTGGTAAGCTTCCAGATACACCCCATCAGGGCTGCTTCAGGGTGAGAATCTGGGTAGCCTTGAAGGCTGTGCTCAGTACTTTGGACTTTACTTTCATCAAGATAGGAAGCCTTGCAGAGACTGTCAACAAGAGGTGAGGCAAGCAAGCTGCATGTGATGGTTTGTAGGGAGTGAGACTGGAAGCAGGGAGGTTACAGTGGGGAGTGGGGGACCTGGCAGGAGGAGCCACGGAAAGATGGAGAATAGGCAGATCAAGAGCTTCAGGGGGAGCAGGAGAGACAGGAGTTGGTGGTGGTTGTTTGTGAATATTGAAAGATGAGGAAGGAGGGTGTAGGAGACACTGGGATTCCTGGCTTGAGGGCTAGGGAGCTGAGGGGCCATTCCTGAGATCAGAGGCATTGGGGAGGGGGCTGGTAAGGTATTCAGTCAGTCATGGGTGCCTCCTTCAAACTCAGCAGCCTTTATTACCTTGGGCTGTGTGGCCATTCCCCTCTGACCCCTGTTCTGGTTGTCCTGGAGGGTCCATTGTTGATTCTCTAGAACCTTCCAGGGCTCAGTGTGAAGACTGCCATTCTGGCCTGAGGAGTCCGTCCTGCAACACAGCTTCCCAGGAAACAAGCCTCATCCAGCTCACACAACCAAAAAAGGACATTTTCTCAGTTTGAAGGTTTGCCCAGCCTTTTCCCTCCTCCCCCACCCAACCTGGGGTTTCAGGTTTCCAGGAAAGTGTCTCTGAAAATTTAGATCTTTGAATCACACATACCCATGTACAGGCAAATGTGCGTCTGGGGTTGTGCATGTACTAAATTTTTTCTTTTTTCTAGTTTTTAATTGAAGTACAGTTGACTTGCAATATCATGTAAATTTCAGATGTGCAACCCAGTGATTTGGTTATAGATATATGTGTGTGTGTGTACCCCTTTTCAGATTCTTTCCCCTACAGGTTATTACATAATAGTGAATATAGTTTCCTGTGCTATACAGTAGGCCCTTGTTGGTTCCACACTTGGTTTCAGTGTAACAAATGTCATCTTTCTCCTTCTTTTTCTCCTCCTCCTTCTTCTCTACCACTGCGAACACCCTCATCAACACCATCATCATCACCACCACCATCATCGCCATCACTCAGCCCCATCCTGGGATAAACACTTTCCTATGTTGCTTCTCAGCCATTTTCACAGCAACTCCAAGAGGGGAGAATTATCCTACAGACGTTGAAACTGAGGCACAGAGAGGCAAAGCCATTCACCCAAGGTCCTAGAGTCCTTGTAGGGTTGGGACTAGGGGGAGGCGAGTGAGGTGAGTTGTACAAGTGCAGGGTCTGGATCTGGACTCTATTGACATTTTTTTCATAACTTGTTCATCAAGGATTATTGCTGCATTAATTTTGACTTTAAAAAATATTGCATTCAAGTACTATTTATCCAGATTACTGAGTTTTTTTGGTCAGCCCCCTAAATTTTGAGCCTGAGGTGAGTGCCTCATTTGCACCCTAGCCCCAGCCATGGCTGAGCCAAAATTAGAGTCCAGGGCTGCTGATTCCTAAACCATGCTCCTTATTCTCTATGCTGCCCCCCTTGCTCATTCAGATGTCCATGTATGTTTGCATGCATTCTTTTATGTATTCTTTCATTCAGTATAATACTGTTTTCTTCAGTAAACATTACTGTGACAGTGGAGAGGGCAGGGGCTTAGAAACTAGACAGTTCTGGGTTTGAACTCCACTACTTATTATTATTTCAGCTGTGCTGGGTCTCTGGTTGTGGTGCACGGGCTTCTCCTTGTGGTGAGTGGGGCTTCTCTTGTAGACCACAGGCTCTAGAGCCTCTGGGGCTCAGTAGTTCCTGTGTGTGGGCTTAGTTGCCCAGCAGCATATGGAATCTTAGTTCCCCGACCAGGGATAGAACCCATGTCCCCTGCATTGGAAGGCAGATTCTTAATCACTGGACCACCAGGGAAGTCCCCACTACTTATTATTGAGTGGACGGACAACCTGTGACAAAAGGCCCAGACTCTAGACTCAAGAAAGCCTTTGTTTGAAACCTTGCTTTCACTTGCTGGTTGGATAAGTTTAGGTGGGCTCCTTAAGCCTTCTTATGCCTTGGATTTCTCCTCTGTAAAGAGGGATGGTGATGATAACATTGGCCACAAAGAGTTACTGGGAAAATTAAATGAATTAGTTTCTTTAAAGCTCTTGGCATGTTGTAAATGCTTTGTAAATGTCAGCTGTTACTTGGCATCCTTGAGTAAGGCATTGCTCTGAGACTCAGTTTCCCTACATGTGGAGTAGAATCAGTGAAAGCTACCTCCCAGGCAGTTTTGAGGCTTGCAAGGCATAATGTAGGCAAAAGACTTGGCACCTGGAGGGAGCTTAGTAAACTTTGTCTCTAGATGGGGCTTAATTCCGCGCTGGAGACACGTGCAGATCAAATCCCCAAGGAAGTGACTCATTTGTCCATGGGGACACTGATTGGACCTTTCAGTTCCCCAAAGGCATGAAGCTCGTACCCCCTTTCAGGACCTTTGCACATGCTCTTCCTTCTGCCTGGCTCACTGTCCCCGCCTCACTGCTGATGGGCCAATGGATGTCAGTCTCAGGTCTCAGCTGTCACATCCTTAAGGAAACCTTGCCTGATCCCCCCTCCACCACCGATCTACGTCAGGTCTTCCTGTTGGACGATTTCATCGCGTTCTGTCCTCTTCCTTTATGGCATTTCTCACAGTTGCACTTGGTTGTGCTGTGCCTAATCGCTCAGTCCTGTTTGACTTTGCGACCCTACAGACTGTAGCCCTGCAGGCTCCTCTGTCCGTGGGATTCTCCAGGCAAGAATATTGGAGTGGGTTGCCGTTCCCTCCTTCAGGGAATCTTCCTAACCCAGGGATCAAACCTCGGTCTCTTGCATTGCAGGCAGATAGATTCTTTATCGTCTGAGCCACTAGGGAAGCCCAAGAATACTGCAGTGGATGGCCCATCCTTTCTCCAGGGGATCTTTGGGACCCAGGAATTGAACAGGGGTCGGTCTTTTGCATTGCATGTGGATTCTTTACCAGCTGGACTACCAGGGAAGCCCTTTTATTTGATTACATTATATTAAATAATTTTGGTTGTCGTCCAGCCCATCTTCTTTTGAAAAGCCTTTGTCTTGTCCCTAGGAATCTCGGCTCCTGGCCAACCACGGCACACACTTCAGAGCAGCACAGGGTCTGGAATCATCTTGCCTGGGTTCAAAAATCCCAGTTCCTGCACTTAGGGACTCTGTGACCTTGGGCAAGTTACCTGCCCTGCCTGTGCCTCAGTTTCCTTTTCTGTATAATAGGGACAATAATAAGAACACCAGCTTCCTAAGGCATCATGATGATTACATGAGATAATCTTTAATTTCTTTACAATGAAGCCCATTGGTTAGTGGGGCTGTTAATATTTTTGCAGATGCTTTTCCTAGTCAGGTTAGATTAACAGCTGAAATAAACATCCCCCAAATTTCAGGCACTTAATGCAGTAGACATTTAAGGCTTGCTGAGTTTAATGTTTAAATTTAATGCTCAAATGTTCCACATTTAATATGGGACAGTGAGGGAGGCGGGCTTTGCTCTATGCAACAATCATTTGTGGACCCAAGTTCCTTCCAGCGTCTTTCTTGACCCTGGGGTCCATAGGGGAGATCTGTGGATGGAATTCAGCTTGTCTGTGAATCTGGATGCTGCCTTAGGTTAGATTCCCTAGAAGCTGAGTCTGAGATGAGGGTTCTTGCTTGGGCAATTTATGGAGCAAGTGCTCTCAGACACGAGGGGGAGGGAGAGAGGCAGAATGGGACATAGAAGAAGACAAGCAGCAATGTGTTCTGGAGTTCTGCTTCAGCCTCATCCCGTGGTGGGGCTTTGGAGCCTGAGTTGTACCTCAGGACTTGGTTCCTTCTGGGGCAAGAACAGGCTGGCTGGGGTCAGTAGTCATTGGTTATAGGCTCCCTGGGTTGGGGAGGGGTATGAGCCTTTGGAACAAGGTGGCTTCTACTGGTTGCAGTTCTCTGAGACAGCATTGAGCCATCAGCAGTCGTTCGGCAGCTAAGGGTGGGTCCTAGTGAAGGGATCTTCACGGAAAACTGCCTCTCTATTTTTACTAACGTGTAACTGAAATTTAGCATTTTCTTCAATTATAGAAGTCAGCGATAAATCACAGTAGTATTAGCAGTATCTCTGACTTTGTCACTCATAGGAATCCCATATATTTTCATGCCACATTCCTGTTGTTGCATGTATCCCTGAAATATCCTTTATGCTAATTTATACTTTTAAATTATGGTGGTCAATAGGCCTGCTGAATATTTTGTCTAATGTGTTAATAAAGAAGAATATACATGTTATATTACAGATTTATCCCTTTAAATATTCTGGTAACAGTATGTCAGTGTAATTGCATCTCTTTGTAATCCCGTGTAATTTATGCATTTTAAAACAGTATACCAAGAAAGGGTCCACAGGTGTTACCAGATTGAAAAGATCTGTGACACAAATGAGGTTAAGTCCCCTGTTCTGGGGACTTGGCTTCTGCATTTTACCAGCAACAGGGGAGAAGAGAGAGGACACTGTGGATCGCAGGACAGGTTTTTGTGGACCATGCCTGGAAATGGCATCATCCTGTCTTCCCACAGTGCTTTAGCCAGTCACCTGACCACACATAACCCCGGGGAGGCTGGAAAATGTAGTCTGTCTGTGTGCCCTGAGAGAAAAGGAAATGGTCTGGGGAACGCACAACAGCCTGGACCACAGGGCTTAATAAATATTCATGGACAGCCCAAATGAACAAAAGTGTTGTCCAGGGTGTCTCTTTGTGGGTTGCGGCGGAAGGGCAGAGAGCGTTGGTTCTCTGGAGGGATCCTAAGACTCCACCATGTCGTCTCCTTAGGACAAGCCACGCCAAGGCCAAAGCTGAGGCAGCAGAACAGGCTGCCCTGGCTGCCAACCAAGAGTCCAACATTGCCCGCACTTTGGCCAGGGAGCTGGCTCCAGACTTCTACCAGCCAGGTAAGGGCCAGCCAGGGAGGGGACTGGCCAGGATGGGTGGGGGAGTTGGGGTGGGCCGAAGGGTGTGGACCCTATTTCTTTGCTTGGTGGAAAGCTGAGATGGCTCGGGTGGGTCCACACATGCCTGTGAGCATCTGTGGGGCGTGGTGCAGGCATGGGATGGGATGAGTCAAGGGGACTCAGGCTGAGATTGGGGTGGTGATATCAGAGGCTCCCCCAACTGCAGCCTGTCTCTTCTCTGGGAAATGAGGCTGCAGAGTGAGGAGGACCTCCTGGCTCTGATCCAGACTTTGCCCTTGAATAGAGTGGTGGGAGCCAATCAGGGTGGGCGACTGGTGCTCTCCACGTTGAACGGTTTTTAGGGAGACCTAAGGGAGGCTAGATGCGAGACTTCAGAGTGCAGACCTCTGCCTGGCAAGAGTCGCGCGTCCCATCACAGTCCGCCCCCTGCTGGTCCAGGAAGAGCTACGCTGGCTGGCAGCCTCCACCTTGGGTGGTCATAGCAACAGCTGTCACCATGTGTCAGGTTCTGCGCTCAGCATTTTACAGGCATTTTTTTTCCCCCACCCGATTAATCCTTCAGTTAGTATTTATGAAATAGACATGATCAGGCCTGTTTTTCAGATAAGAGAATGAAAAGAGGCCGGTGTGACCATAAACAGCATAAACTCTGGAGCCAGACTTAGCCTGGGTGCCAGCCCTGGCCCTGCTCTTGGTCAGCTGGGTGACTTTGGGCAAGGCATTTTACCTCTCTGAGCCTCCTTTTCTTCATCTGTGCAGTGGAGGCTAAATAATAGCATCCACCTCATAGGGTTATTCAAAGGAGTAAATGAGTTAGTATTGGGGAATGGCTTAAAAAACAGTGCTTTTGGCACCTGATGGCTGCAGGTCAGCTGGCTGAGTACGTCCACGAGACTCAGCGGGGTTGGAGCGGCTTGCCCAGGGTTCACCCGGTGCGGGGACCCGGCTTCGAATCCCGCCTCCCCGTGTGGTCCCCTGGCAGGTCCGGAGTATCAGAAGCGCCGGCTGCTCCAGGAGATCCTGGAGAATTCGGAGAGCCTGCTGGATTCCCCCGACCGGGGCCCCAGCGCCGCGGGCCTCCCGGAACGGCTCCGCGAGAGCCCGGAGCTACACGAACGGGAGACCCCGGCGCCCGAGGGTGGCCCCCCGTCGCCGGCCGGGACGCCCCCGCAGCCCAAGCGACCCCGCCCGGCCGCGGCGTCCAAGGACGGCCTGCTGAGCCCGGGCGCCTGGAACGGTGAACCCGGCGGCGGCGGCGAGGGCAGCCGGCCGGTCACGCCGTCGGACGGCGCGGGTCGCCGCAGCCCCGCCCGGCCGGCCAGCGAACGCATGGCCATCGAGGCGCTGCAGGCGCCGCCCGCGCGGCCGGAGGAGCCGGAGGTGGCGCTGTACCAGGGCTATCACAGCTACGCCGTGCGCACCGCGCCGCCCGCGCCGCCGCCCTTCGAGGACGAGCCCGAGGCCCCCGCCGCCGACTCCGCGCCCCCGTCCCCGGCCGCCGCCGCCGCGCCCGGGACGGCGTCCCCGCCCCGAAGCCCCGCGCCGGCGCCCGAGAGCCCCGCCAAGCTGGAACCCAAGCCCATCGTGCCCAAGGCCGAGCCCAAGGTCAAGGCCCGCAAGACGGAGGCCCGAGGGCTGACCAAGGCCGGGGCCAAGAAGAAGGCTCGGAAGGAGGCCGCGGCGGCGGCAGAGGTCGAGGTGGAGGAGGTGAGGCTGCTGGTGGAAGTGGGGAGTGGAGGGGGGAGCTGGAGGTGGGATTCGGGGGGCAGATGACCGGGGGGCCAAGGTGATAGCACAGTGCAGGGCTTAGTTAGGTGCAGCCTGACCCAGGGTTACAGGGCAGAGTGCCGCCACCGCAGGGGCAGGGGCTGGCCTCTGTACTGTTGTCTGGGCGCTCCTTTGGAGGAGGCGACTGGGAATCCCAAGCAGCTAGGCTGTGGGGCGCCCCGGTTTATGGAGGATCTAGGCTGAGCTCCAATAGCCTGTACACGGTGTAGCAGGGAGGGCTTTGGGGGATGGAGGAGCGGCCCAGTAGGGGGCTGGGTCCTGGCCCTCTGGCCTTGCTATGGGAGCCGGGAGCTACAGTGCCAAAGACTGAAGCTGGCTCAGAAGGACTGAGGGATGCAGCCCCAGAGGAATTAGCAGTGGGCACGGCGGAGTTCTTGGATTCCAGTGCCAGCTCTGCCAGCTGTGTGCCCTGGGATACGTTCTCGATCCTCTCTGGACCCTGAGCAGTCTGGTTGGTTATTTCCTCCGAGAATCTTTCCAGCTCGGATGGTCTGTCCAGGTGCTGGACACCTCGGAGGGTCGGGGTTGGGGAGTGTGCTCTCCTGGGGACTCAGGCAGCCTCTTTCCGCTGTTCCCAGGTCCCCAACACCGTCCTCATCTGCATGGTGATCCTGCTGAACATCGGCCTGGCCATCCTCTTCGTTCACCTCCTGACCTGACCTCGTCCCCAGGTGCGGCCGGGAGGAGGGGACGGCAGTCTCAGGGGAGGAGAGGAAGGGCCTGCTGGGCCACCATCCTGTGGTTAATTCAGGCCCATCCCCCAGCAGGAGCAGGGACCTAGAGTGTGGATTTGAGAGATCATGTCTCCCCAACACACACACACACACACATGCACCCTCATTGACTCAACATACGCCGAACTCTGGCTCTCTATCAGGTGAACACTGGGTGCTTCATTCATTCATTCACTAACTCATCATTCATTTGTTGTGGTTGTTGTTCAGTCCCTAAGTCGTGTCCAACTCTTTTGCGACACCACAGACTGTAGCCCGCCAGGCGCCTCTGTCCATGGGATTTCCCAGGCAAGAGTACTGGAGTGGCTCTTTCCTGGAGTACTGGAGAAGCCATTTCCTTCTCCAGCGGATCTTCCCCACCCAGGGATCGAACCTGAGTCTCCTGCATTGGCAGGTGGATTCTTTACCACTGAACCACCTTGGAAGCCCATTTAACCACCCTTTACTGAGCACCTGCTCTGCTGGGAATAGGGATACAGCAGGGACGCATTCCTGCCCTAAGAAATGAGGTGAACCTGAGAGTAAACCTTTAACTTATGGCTCATTCTGTAAAAACCTTGCAGTTTAAACATTAAGCAAAATAGTTCCTGAGTCCCTCCCCACAGAGCCCCGGACGTCTAGCCTGAGGTCGCCTGGGATGGCCGGGTCCTCTTTCCCTGTCCTCCGGTTCTCTCTTGCTGGCACTCCACCCCTTCCCTCGATCCTCTTCCTGAATCCTGCTGTCAGTTCGTCAGTTCCATCAGCTGGTTTTCTCCCCGTGATGGAGCTCAGGGCCTGGGTAAGGTCCGATGAAAAGGACATGGGCAGAGCTGGGGCGAAGGAAAGTGGCCCTCGCTGGTCTCAGGGTGAAGTAGCCACGTGCTTGCGTGCTAAGTTGCTTCGGTCGTGTCTGACTCTTTGTGATCCTGTGGACCAAAGCCCGCCAGGCTCCTCTGTCCATGGGATTCTCCAGGCAAGAATACTGCAGTGGGTTACCATGACCTCCTCCAGGGGATCTTCCCTACCCAGGGATCGAACCCATAGTCTCTTAGGTCTCCTGCATTGGCAGGAGGGTTCTTTACCACTATCACCACCTGGGAAGCCCGAAGTAGCCACAAGGCAAATCAAATCTTTCTCCTACGAGGACCAGCCTTCACACTGTAAGTCCTGTGCTGGGTGCTGCTCACAAGAGTTTCTGCTCTTGCCTTAGCTCCCCTCAAGATCCCCTCCCTTGACCCTAGCTTAGTGTGGGCTGGAGGTTCCTACTCCGTCCCAGAGGAGAAGGAGAAGGGTAAATAGCCAGTGACAGTATTAGCCTGGTAGGTGCTGCCCTGGGAGCGGATGCTGGCCCCAGCGGGGTCCACATTTCCTAGGGGATCTGGGAATGGTTGCAGCGGGGACTGCCGACTTCCTGGTCTGAAGGATGGTGGTGGGGTGGGGGTGTGTGGAGTGAGCCAGATGGCAGTGAGGGAGGGGAGGAGAGAAGGGCAGCATGTACCAGGCAAAGGAAACAGGCAGAGGCAGCCTCCAGCAGGGCCTTGCATGGGCCAAGGAGGGGCCTCTGGGACTTGTCTGTGGTCCCACTGAGTCAGAGCCCAGGGTCAAGGCTGCTCCAGGGGCTTGCAGAGGCGGGGATGGTGCTGGTGATGGAGATCTTGCCCCAGAGAGGATCGGGCCTGCGTCTTGAACCCTGCCTGGAGCCTGGTTCAGCCTCGCCCCCACCCCCACCCCTGCCTTCCTCCCTCCTCTATCCTTCCCTCACCTGGACCTCTTTTCTTCTTTTTGCAGAGCCAGGAGTTCCTGCTGAGGACGCATGGACCCATCTTTTGCAGTGCCAGGCAGGGTGGCTGAGGAGGACTGGACCTGGATGCTGGGGGTCCACTTGCATCTACACCACAAACGTTTAAGGAGGCTTCCCGTGGCACCTGTGCCCAGATGCAGGCGGTGCCCAGAGGAAGAGAAAAGTGCTGGGCACCCTCCAGGAGCTCTCTGCCCAGCAGCAGGGAAAGCCCTGAAAGAAGAACCCTGGTCTTGAACTCCCCGATCTGCTCCATCCCCCATCCCCATCCACTCCCTTGCCTCCATCCCTCCCCTAGGTCACCCCCATCCCAGACTTTTTTTTGTGTTTTGGGAGAAGTCACCAAATGAGGATGTTAAATCCCAGCCCCCTCCTTCGTACCCTCCCTGGCTTTATTTTAAACTTCTGAGGCCTCCCAGGCAAGTGGAGGAAGTGACGAGATCCCCGTGGTGGGCCAAGGAGGGTGTTGCTCTCAGCCCACCAGGCCTTCCTGTTTCAGTCCCGACCCCTCCCACACTCTGTCCCTTGCTTCCAGATGCTCAGGATGACAATAGAGGAAATGGACGTCTTCTGTTTGAATATCCCAGAATACAGTGCTTCTGTCTCCTCCCAGCAGTCCAGTTAGCTTCCCTCTGGACCAGCAGGAGAGGGGGAGACGAGAGGGTTTGGGACCTTTGGCTGGGAAGTCACTGACCAGGTGGCCAGGGGGTGTGGGGGAGTGTGGGGAGAAGGGCTGAGGGGTAGTTAGGATGGCCCTGTTTCTGAGGTCGCCTGAGCCTGAGGCTGGCATCACACCTGGGGGCTTTGAGGATACTGAGGGTGAGGAGAGGTCGCCCTGCAGGAGCCATGGGGCCGGTGAGATAAAGCCCCAGGGATGCCCCAGGAACGGATTTGTCTGCTTCCGCTCCCAGGGGCCACCGCAGGCTTCGGGGGCGGGGCGGGATGGGGCGGGTGCTGAGCATGAAAGCCCAGGCAGATTTCCCTGGGGCAGACTCTCAGGCCCTTGCTGAGGACAGGCTGCTTGTCAGCCAACTTGTCCCAGGGAGAGGGGAGCAGGTGTGGGGCTCCCGCTGGGCTGTGATAAGCTCCTCGGCTTGCTTGGCAGGAGCCGGTCTTTGCATGTAGCCCCTTTCCGATGTGCTGTGTACCATGCTGGTTTCCCGGTCCCTGGTACTGGCTGGGGGTGGGTGGGAGCTGAGGGCTGTGGCCTCGGCCCGGGGAAGGATGGAGGGCCAGTGGTTCAGGCCCCTTTGAGCCGGGGGAAGGACGTGACCAGGACATCTAAACTGAGCTGGAGGAGAGCAGCTGCTTTGTCTTTGGTTCTCTGCTCCTTGGGGGCTGGGGCGGGGGTAGTCTGGCCTCCCCACCCGGGCTTGCTCTTTGACTTGAAGTTTGTTTCTGATGGGGTCAGCTTTCCCTTCCTCCCTCAATACTTGGGAACCTTCCCTCTGGCTCCACACTTACTGTTTCGAGCACTGCTGGGGCCTCGAGTTTGTTGGATTGCATTTCTGCCGAGAGGAGCCTGTGGGTTCTGCGGTCCTCCAGGGGCTCCACCAGCGTGTGTGGGCTTTTCTAGACTCTTAGGGCAAGAGGGAGGTGGGCTGCGGGCGCTGCTCAGGGGAGACGGGCTCCAGGCCTGGGCTCTGAGGTCGCTGTCCGGGTGTTTGGTCTGGCTCAGGGCTGGGGATAGGCCTCTGACTGCCGTGGCTCCTGGGTGGGGCCTTGTTTGGGGCTTGTTATTTGGGGTGAAGGTTCAGGAAGCTGCCGTCTATGCAGTAATAAACGTGCATCTGCTCACAGGTCTGCCTGGGCTGCGGGGTCTGCTTGTGGGCTCAGGACGGGGACTGGTCCGAGGAGGAGGAGGGAAGCTGAGGACCCTGGGTCCTGCTGGGTCAGGCTCTGCCTCTCTCTTAAAGTTTCCATAACACCTCCTGTGTGTGCGTCTGCTCAGTTGTGTCCGACTCTTTGCAACCCCATGGATTGTAGCCCACCAGCCTTCTGTGTCCGTGGGATCAGCTCGGCAGGAATACTGGAGTGGGTTGCCACTTCCTCCTCCAGGGAATCTTCCTAACCCAGCGATTGAACCCACGTCTCCTGCAGCTCCTGCATTGGCAGGCAGATTCTTTACCACTGCGCCACCTGGGAGTACCTCCCGAGGGGTGGCTGAAAGGCTTCAGTCCTGACGGGCTCCCCAAAGGCCACAGACTTTCTAGGGAAGACCCTGAGTTTGTAAAGCAGACTTCTAAAAGATTCCCTGAGCAGCATATAGCAAAAGAGCAAGCTTGTCTTTTGGAAAAAATCTTTGGTCACCTACCCCGCAGGATCTTAGTTCCCCAGTCAGGGATGGAACCTGTGGCCCCTGCTTTGAGAGTCTTAACCACTGGGCCTCCAGGGAAGTCCCAAAAGAGCCTGTCTTTTGAGATTGGCCCCCTAGGCTCTAGTCCTGTTTAGGATACTTATTTCACTTCTCTGAGTCTCAATTTCTCATCTAGAAAACAGACAATACTACTACTACCTCCTGGAGTTGCAGGGACGATAACTTTAAACATTGAAGCTTATGTAAAGCCCAGCAATTGAGAGCGGTAAGAAGTGCAGACTTCCCGTTTTGGGGTCATTACTGCTGTTGCCCTGAAGTACAGTCATTAGCCCTCTCACAAGCCTCTTGCATTTTAGTTGCGATCCCAGAAACCTCAAAGGGGTGGAGATGATTCAGGCTCCTGTCAGAAAGTCACATAGCATCTCAGTCAAAGGAAGGACCTAGAGGCCATCATCATACTCTCCAGAGGCTTAGACAAGAGAAGAGACTTGCCCAAGGTCACCCAACAAGCCAGGGGCAAGAAAGCACTTATCTTGACTTATTTTTGAGGATAAGTCAAGCCAGCAGCCCTTGTGAGATAGTTGGAGGGGAGGGTCCCTCACCAGTCAATAGGCATGTTCAGGCAGGTTCCGGAGTGCTTCGGTGCTCAGGAGTCCTGGTTCTCTGCCCAGCGTCATCACTGACTTACTGCATGCCAGACACCCCCTCTTTCTGGGCCTCAGTTTCCTCTTTTGCCAAGGAGACCGTCATCCCTGCCCCGTTGCCTTCTTTACAGATATCGCGGTTGTGAGCATCCAATGAGGTAGATCATGAGTGGTAAAGAGGTTGGCAAAACCCTGGAATAATCCAGGGGCCCCAAAGAGGAAGGATGAGCTTGGAGGGACCTTAGGGGCGATGGAGGGGGTGGGAGTGAGGAGGGAGGAGTTCTACTCTGCAGAGGTTTGAATAAAGTGCACCAAGAGAAGGGGGAGCGGGCAGCCAGCCCAGTTTGGGGGGATTTGCAGACTGGCCCTGTGTGTGTGTAAAGTGGGAGTGTGGGGTGAGGGGGCAGGCAGATGACAGCCTTCGAATCTCCTTGAATGGTTTGGGGGGGAAAAGCTCATTCCAGAGCCCGCTGGAACGTCCGAGTCAGGTAAGGTTGTTTTGGAGTCGGGCGCCCCCTGGGGGCTGAAGCGCAGCACACAGCTTGGTTGGTCCCCTTTTCAGCCTTGGTCACTGACACCTCTAGAAGTTTGTCCTCCTCTGCCGGGTCCAAGATCTTTTGAAGGTGTCTTGTGCCATAGGGGAATTTAAAACCACCTCGTGGATGTTACCAGGGCCTGTGATTACTACCACTGCCTTGGAGTCTTGGCAGGACTCTTCCAGGTCAGAAAAAAAAGATGGGGGGCCTGGGAGCTGTGGGATTCAGATGAGGGACTTGTGGCAAGATGAAATTTTTCATGATTTCTAATGAACCCACAAAGGATCTGACTGTGCTTGGAGAGCTGAAGGCCCAGATGATGACTTTTGGCAGCCTCAAGCCTGAAAAAGTTCTATGGTGCCCCCTCAAATATGTAGCTCAAAATAAACACAGTACCAAAACTGTAAAACACAAAACTTGCATGTATGCTGAAATTCAAGTAGTTCTTTTCTTCTTTGTCCAAAAGTCTGTCTGTGGAGGTGAAACTTCTCCCTCATTAGTGTTTCTTGGCCATATGGCACCTCCTCTGAAAGCGAGCAGATTACTTCCTTCAAGGTCAACTGCATCAAAGTGAGCTGTTGCCCCGTTCTTACGTCCCCACTTGGAAGTGGGACAGGATGCCCAGGGAGCAAGTGGAGGCTCCTCTTCCTCGTTTTTCAGTTGGAAGGGGCTTCTGTTTGCTAGAAAAAGAGCCCAGGACCTTGTAATAGGTATGAGCAGGATATGGGAAGAGAAACAAGGCTGACAAGGGAGAAACTGTTTCAGAGGGGGCTGGAAGGGGGGAGACCCTGTAGTCTGAGCCCGGGTCTTGCCTCGGGCCCAGCAGTGGGGGGATGTGGAGGCGGGAGTCTCTCACCCTAGGCTCCTCCTAATTTCTGGTCACCTTGGCCTTCAGTGTCTTGTAGTGAAGCTCCCAGCCAGAGACTGAGGTCAGGGCACAGCTGTGAAAGCGCCAAATAGTAGCCATTGGGCTTCCCCAGTGGATCAGGTGGTAAAGAATCTGCCTGCAATGCAGGAGACCTGGGTTTGATCCCTGAGTCAGGAAGATCCCCTGGAGAAGGAAATGGCAACCCACTCCAGTATTCTTGCCTGGAAAATCCCATGGACAAGAGAAGCCTAGCGGGCTTCAGTCCACCAGGTCACAAAGAGTTGGATGCAGCTGAGCGACTGAATACACGTACAGATTAGTGATGATTGACAAGGCCTGGCCCCTTGGCTTTGCTGGAAAATAATTCCAACAAAGATGGAAGATAGTGAAACAAGTGAAGTATTTATTAGAAGGAAAAAAAGAGTATGTGTGGATAGACACACAGGCAGACTCAGTTGCTGAGTTGCACCCCCATGGCAGTTTAAATCACTTACATGGAGCATTTCTTCCAGTTTTCCTTTGGCTAGTCATTTTGATTTGCCTGGTTCCTATTTGGTATATCTCAGGATCCTCCCATGTGTGCACATGCCTTTCTTAGCCAAGATGGATTCTGCTGAAGAAGACTGTGGGTAGCTTGGCGTCAGCATCACTCCTCCTTTGACCTCTAAGAACCCTCTCTGCACATGTGTAGTCAGGGAGGTCTCTTGACATCGAGAATGAGAAATATGTGATCTGTTACCTTCTGTCTGGGCAGGGCCCCGCCTCCTTTGAATTGTCCTGCCATCCTTATCTTGAAGTATTGGTCCACAGGGGACGAATCTCCAATTGCTTTCCCCTGGTTGCAGGGGCATCTACCTCCTGCTTCACTCCTTGCCTCTGGACTCTGAGAAGGAAGGAAGTCCCCTCTCCAGGCAGAACAGCAAGTAGGATGGAGGGGGTGTGTGGAGCCGGCGGGAGGAGGTAATGACCGCACAAAGTGTCTCCCAGGCCCCTCTGGTCTGGGAGGCAAGAAGCTGGTTCATTCATCCTCACCTGAGCATTTGACACAAGGATATTAGTTATCCTTCCAGGGGAGTTTTCACTTGAAAAGAGAAGTCTGGAGAGAGCAATGCATTATCCAAAGGAATATTTTAGTCTAGAAAAATTTCAAGTATCTATGGGGTATCTTTTTTGGCCAGGTGCTCCAAGCCAAAGAAACAGTTCCTCACCCCCACCCAAAAGAAGAAAAAATAATCACCCACCCATTTCCCTTCTCACATGAGGGAGGGATATTAGCAGTCTGTGGCCAGTGGTGTTCTGGGTGCTAGGATCATAACCAGCACTTATTAAGAGCTAGTAATATCACTTGCATGCCAAGTGACATTACATTGTCTCATTAAATTGTCAGAGCTATGGGCTTGCTTGGTCTCGTGGCTAAAACTCCACGCTCCCAATACAGGGGGACTGGGTTCGATCCCTGATCAGGAAACTAGATCCCACCTGCTACAACTGAGTTCACATGCCACAACTAAGACCTGGTGCAGTCAAGTAAATATTAAAAAAAGAATAGAGCCACTCCATGGAATCGTAACTGTTGGGAGCAGGGGATGCAGGATAAGGGTGAAGGTAAATGACCTGTGTTACCTACTTGTATCTGGCGGATCTGAATTCAAACTCCTTGTCTATTTGACCCTAAAGACCAACTTGGCTCCTAATCACACTGTTAGGCTGGCTACATTGCCCTGACGTTCCTGATCATGACCACCAGGGGTGTCACCACTCCACACATGAATGCTTTCATAAATGTGCTCAAGAGAACGCTGCTTTTATTAAAAACAAAACAAAACAAAACAAACCATCACCATTGCCTTTCTGTGATTCACTATAACAATAAAAGCTACTATAAATTAAACACTTGCTAGGTGTCAGGCTTTGCCCAAGCACTTTACATGCATTATTTCATATATTCCTCACAACTGCTCTATGATTTCAAATGCCACTGTGTTCCACAGATTAGAAACTAATATTTAAACCCAGTTCTGTCTGTCCCATCTTCAAAGCCCATATGCTTAACCATACCCTCAATGGAAGGCACAAACTAAATGCTTGGAGGGTGCATTTGGCTGGCAGACTTTTTGTTTGGGTCAGACTGGTGCCTTAAAACATTAAATTTAAATGCTTTGGGGCAGGGCATCAGTCTACACTTGTGGGCTTCCCCAGTGGTTCAGCAGTAAAGAATCCACCTGCAATGCAGGAGATGTAGGAGACCCAGGTTCGATCCCTGGGTCAGGAAGTTCCCCTGGAGGAGGAAATGAAAACCCACTCTAGTAGTCTTGCCTGGGAAATACAGAGGAGTCTGACAGACTACAGCTATGGGGCGGCAGAGAGTCAGACACCACTGAGCGACTGAGCACACACATCGTCCTCACTTAGCCACAGTCCTCACCATTCCCCGTCATCTCTCCTTTGTCTATCTTATCTGCCCAACTCTGATGTCATTTGAATTTGCAACTCCATTTATGCCGATGACCCTGTTGACTCCACTTATATTAATAATATTTGGCAGACTGGAAAAAAAAAACTGGGTGGAAGCTTAGAGTTTTAGGAAGACAGCCAGGAAATGTGACAAATGGTCCTGGCCCAGTGTCACTCCAGAGATGTGGGAGGCAGGGCTGTCCTTCAGTGCTGTCCCCGGATGTGTCGGTAAATGAGTAACTGCAGTGTGCGTGGCACCACGTTAGATGTGTGGGTTTCCTGGGACAGACGACAGTGAGCTGGAGGTGGATGTGACACTTTTTGACGTCACAGCATCCTCCCAAGCAGGGCGATCAGGGTGATTGACTACTTCATGGACCCATGCAGAACCTTGCCCGATTTGTGTGTCTTTTTGGATTTCCATTTGCTTGACCCAGTGGTTGGACTTCATCAGCATTGTGGGGTTTCTAATTGATAGCAATCACTCCATGTGTTAAGGAGTGAATTGTGTCTCCCCTAAAATTTGTGTGTTGAAGCCTTACCCTCCATACAGAAGAATGTGATTGTATTTAGAGATAGGGCCTTTGGAGAGGCAATTAAGTTCAAACGTTAGGCCATCAGGGCGGACCCTCAGCCAGTTTGAGTGGTGTCCTTATAAGAAGAGGAAATCTGGACAGAGTTGGTGGAAGCAAAGGTGGAGACAGATGAGCCCTAAATCCTCTCTTTTTCTACAAAAAGAGATGACTAAATTCTTCAAAGTAAGGTGCCCAAAATGTCTGACCTACACCACAGTCCCTACCAGCTACACCGGCACCGGCAGCCGGAGGCCAGCTCTGAGGTTCGCAGGTTAAGACGAGATACAAATGAAACCTCCCCACCGCCCCTCCCCGCCCCCAGACTCTGCCATACCCACGTTTGTCCTTCCCAGCTCAGACAAGCAGCCTGTAGTGGAGGGGCCTGGAATTTGTGTCTAGAACACCTAGTTCAAATGTCCAGCTCTGCGCACCTCCCTCCAGCCTCAGCAACACCCTGGGTCACCTCTCAGGGGTAGAAGGACATTCTCCAGTAGCCAGGAGAACTGGCCACAAGCCCGGGCAGGCCGTGGGAAGCAGAATGTTGTTCAGAAAGGCGGAAGCTCTAGGTAGGCGTGTCTCCTTGGCTCCATGGACCTCTCACACTGTAGGGAGAGCAGTGGCCGGGGGGGGGCCCTCAAGAGGCCAAGCCTGGCTCCTCACCTAAGGCAGCACCAGTCCACAGCAACAGGACGTCCAGCCCAAGCTTCCGATACGTCGGTGGTTCTCAGCTGGGGGTGGTTTGGCCTCCCAGGGGTCATTGCAGCATCGGGAGGTATTTTGGGTTGTCATAAGTCAGGAAGAGGGATGTCACTGGCGTCTAGTGGGTACCGGCCAGGGATGCTACCTAACATTCTATGATACTCAGAGTAGTGCTCCACCCCCTCCCCCGACTCCCATCCAACAAAGAATTATCCAGCCCCAAATGTCCACCTTCCATGGTGGAGCAACCCTATGACGTGTGAGTAAGTATGAAGGCTACAGGCTTGGGATTCAGACCCTGACTCTGCCACTGACTTGCTCTGGGATCAATTATTTTTTTCATCCCTCTCGGCATCTGCTTTTTTCATTTGGGAAATGGGGTTAATGGCAACTATTTTACAGGGTTGTGTGAGAAATAAAATGGACTTTAGAAAATGCCTGGCACAGAGTAGGTCCTCAAAAAGTGTTCTTGTTACTGACCAGGGTTTTGGTAGAAATTGATCAGAGGCCAAATTCAGGCAAGGCTTTACTGGGGCTCCTAAAGCATCAAGGTTTCCCTTGCTTGCTCCCCAAGGTGGGGCAAGCTGGTTCCTTATATGGGGTGAGGGTAGGGGTGTGGTTTAGGTATTTTGCACCCCCATCCCTTAGGGGGTGTTGTGTGCAGGGGATATGCACAGTACCCTGCTTTTGCTCCAGGCTCTTCAAAAGCAGCAGTTGGGATTTTTTTGGTCTCTTTGTATCTTTCATCTTGCGTTTGCCCCAACTCCACATGTACACAGTTATTTTTAGTCCCATATAGTTTCTTTGTATTTTGATGCTCAAGGAGTAGCGATGTATCCAGGTACAAACACTGCCGCAAAGGATGCCAGATCTTAGCTTGTCTCATTGTAAGCGTCCCTTAGATGGAGGGAAAGAAGTGAATAAATAATATTTTTAAATGGATAAATCACAAAATAGCAGTACAACCATATTTCTGTGTGAAGCCACAGAGGAAATACTAAAAGCGTTGAGGCTATGGAGGGAGGTGGTAGGAGTCGGGGCTGGAAGATGTAGAGAGCCGTGTTGTTACAAGCTGCATGGCAGTTTGACTTGTTAAGCTCCATACATGTATGATTGGTTTAAATGTTGAAGTCGAGGACCTTGAATATTAACATCCTTCCTCCCGTGTCCCTGATAATTGCTGTTAGGAGACAGCATGAAATTGCTGTGGACGTCCCACCGGCAGGATTTCATGCCGCCGAGCCCTGCCCGGTTCTGCACACTCCAAGCGCTACGGGGTCCTGCCCCTGTCTTCCTGCCCCTCCAGAGCCCTTACTAAATCTCGGGGCATAGCAGTCAGTTTGGGCTGCCATGACAAGCACCGCAGACGGTGGGGCTTCAGCCACAGAAATCGATTTTCTCACAGTTCTAGAGGCTGGATGTCCAAGATCAAGGTGCCACGAGGGTCTGATGAGAGCTCTGTCTTGGGGTGAGGACGGCTGTCTGCTCCCTGTGATCTCTGCTGGCAGAGAAAAAGGGGGAAGGGGAGAGGGGAGGGGGGGAGGAGAGGGAGGAGAGAGCGAGAGGAATGAATTACCTCTTCGGTGTCCCTTTGGTTCAGCTGATAAGTTGTGTCCAACTCTGCGACACCATGGACTGCAGCACATCAGGCTTCCCTGTCCTCCACCACCTCCCGGAGTTTGCTCAAGTTCGTGTCCATTGAGTCTGTGATGCCATCCAACCATCTCATTCTCTGTTGCCCACTTCTCCCCCTGCCCTCAATCTTTCCCAGCATCAGGGTCTTTTCTAATGAGTCAGCTCTTCACATCAGGTGGCCAAAGTATTGGAGCTTCAACTTCAGCGTCAGTCCTTAAAATGAATATCCAGGACTGATTTTCTTTAACACGGACTATTTGGATCTCCTTGCAGTCCAAGGAACTCTCAAGAGTCTTCTCCAGCACCACAATTTGAAAGCATCACTTCTTCGGTGCTCAGCTTTTTCTATGGTCCAACTCTCACATCCGTTCATGACTACTGGAGAAACCACAGTTTGATTATATGGACCTTTGTCGGCAAAGCGATGTCTTTGCTTTTTAATATGCCAAGTTTGTCATAGCATTCCTTCCAAGAAGTAAGTATCTTCTAATTTCACGGCTGCAGTCACTGTCCGCAGTACCTCTTCTTACGAGAGCACTAATCCCAGCATGGGCACCCCACTCCCCCGCCACAGAACCTCATCTCAACCCAGTCACCTCCAAGTACTATCACCCAGAAGTTTAGATTTTTAAATTTTTATATTTTATTTTTGGTTGCACTGGGTCTTCATTTCTCTAGTTGTGGCAAGTGGGGATTACTCTCTAGTTGGGGTGCGTGGGCTCTAAAGTGCACAGACTCAGGAGCAGGGGCTTAATTGCCCTGAGGCATGTGGAGTCTTCCTGGACCAAAGATGGAACCCATGTCCTCTGTGTTGGCAAGTGAAGGTGAAAGCGTTAGTCACTCAGTCATGTACAGCTCCTTGCAATCCCATGGAGTGTAGCCCACCAGGCTCCTCCGTCCATGGAATTCTCCAGGCAAGAATATTCTCCAGGTAGCCATTCCCTTCTCCAGGGGATCTTCCCAACCCAGGGATCAAACTCAGGACACCTACATTGCAGGCAGATTCTTTACTGTCTGAGCCACCAGATTCTTAACCATTGGGCCACCAAGGAAGTCCTCAACATACAATTTTGAGGGGACATAATTAAGTCCATACCCAAGGGCAACAGCCAAATCATTGCTGGCCTCCATGTCCACTTCTCCCCTGACCAGAAGGTCTTCATAGTAGTTTCTTTAACTGTTTCGAGGCTGCAGTTGAGCAAGCCCTTTCCTGCCCAGTACTCTGGTTCTGATTCCTTCCCAGCCCTCAAAGTCAATATTAATCCCACGGCACATGGTGGGACCTGGTGAATGTACGGCAGAGCAGAGATGGGCTGAGGTTCCTACGAACCGGGCTATGAACTCCTTGCTCCGAGTGCTGCTTCTCTCGGCCAACAACTGTCCTTGAGCCACTACACCTCGAGCCCCCATCCCTTCCAGTGACAGAGTGCATCTGAGCCATCTCAGTCCCTCTCGTCCACTGTCACTAGCCTCTCTGGTGTCACCATTGTCCCTCCCCTGGATGACCACAAAGCCCCCCTGATGAATCTCCCCACTTTCACTTCCCACCCCCAGTAGCCAGAGGGACCTTGTGAAAAGGCAGTTTGGATCATGCCCCTCCTCCACTTGAATGACTTCCTACTGCCTTGACCACAATGTCCAAATTCCTTATTGTGGCCTAGGAGCCCCATCAGGCCATCAGCTGCATCCTCAAACCCATCTTGGTCCACACACCCTTGTTCATCCCTCAGCCACACTGGTTTCCTTGCTACTCCAGAACAAGAAAGCTTCTTCTTGCCCCAGGGCCCCTCCACGAGACTTTTCTTCTCTCAGGAAATCTGTCTTCTAAGATATGGCCACTGCTGCTTCCTCTACCTTCTCAGGGCTCTGCTTGGCTGCCGCCATTCCCTGTCTGAAGTGGCCACAGCTCCCCCCACCCATTCCTCTCGTGTCACCCTATTATGTGGTCTTTGGAGCATTTGTCACCATCTCCGACTATCCTTCTTATTCATTAAGACGTGTTAGTCCATCAGGCATGCCTGACTCTTTGTGACCCCATGGACTGTAGCCCACCAGGCCCCTCTGTCCATGGGATTTTCCAGGCAAGGATACTGGAATGGGTTGCCATTTCCTTCTCCAGGGGATCTTCCCGACCAAGGGATCAAACCTGGGTCTCTTACACCTCAGGCAGATTCTTTACCTGCTGAGCTACTAGAGAAGCCCTCTTAGTCATTATTTGTATAAAATATGTTGGCTGGAGGGAACAGCTCCAATGGCTCAGAGTGGGTGACCAGCACTACCTCTGAGGTGTATGTGTTAGAGAAGTTGATTTGGGGCCAAACGTCACCATACTCAACACACTCATACGCCGAACTCCTGATGAAATGGGTGAACGGACATCTCCTAGAGCCAGCATCCTGACACCGTCCACAGCTGCAACCCGTGGGAGGGGATGGCTGGAGCCGTGAGGGCTGCCAGGATCACTTCTTCAAGAGCTCTTTCTCCACTGCTTTCTCCCAACCCAACAAACCACCATCTGCTATTCTTGAACGGAACAACTATTTTGGGGCCCTTCTAAGAGGACTTATTCTTGGGCTTCCTTTGTGGCTCAGGTGGTGAACAATCCACCTGCAATGTGGGAGACCTGGGTTCAATCCCTGGGTTGGGAAGATCCCCTGGAGAAAGACTACCCTCTCCAGTATTCTGGCCTGGAGAATTCCATGGACTAGTCCATGGGGTCACAAAGAGTCGGACAGGATGGAGCCACTTTCACTTTTACTTTCTAAGGGGCCCTACCAATTGATATAAGTACTGGTCAAAGGAAAGAAGGAAAGTGAAGTCGCTCAGTGGGTCTGACTCTTTGTGACCCCATGGACTATAGCCCCCTCTGTCCAGGGGATTTCCCAGGCAAGAATACTATTGTGGGTTGCCATTTCTTCCTCCAGGCGATCTTCCCGAGGGAGTGCTAATTAACCCGCTTTGTATTTAATAGGAACCTCTGGAGGACAGTCTTCCTCCACTACAGGGTCTAGCTCTCCTGCCCGAAGGTCAAGCACCGACAAGGTTGGATGGACAGAGGTGGGTGGGTGGGGGTGGGGATGCCTTCTGGCAGCAGGAGCACCCTTCCTTTGGAGAGAAGGGAGGCTGGAGGCCCAGGTAAGCCCTAAATGTGGAGTGAAACTCAGGCCAGAGAGATGAAGGGCTGCCGTGCGTGGTGATGACGGACAGATCAGGCACAGCTTGCCTGGGAGAATATTGGCTCTGCATCCTACGAGTCCCATGACCTTGAGCAAAGCTCCTACCTCATTTTCTCATATGAGACTTGGAGTAATAGTCTCCTCTTCAAAGAGCTGTTGTGAATAATAATGAGCTAATACATGGAAAGTTCTTTGAAGTTATCATTATTGTTATTTAAGCTCTACGCAGGAAGGTAAAGTTTCTCATATTATGTACTAGCCAGGATGTACTGGGGTGTATGCATGGGCCTGGCAGGCACGTGGCATGTGATGTGTGTGGCGTGTGTGCCTGTGTGCTATGCATGGGTATACATCTATATTCTTTTCTTTCTATTCTTTTCCATTACAAGTTATTACAAGATATTGAATATAGTTCCCTGTGCTATACAGTAAATCCTTGCTGCATATCTGTTTCATACACAGAGTGTGTATCGGTTACTCTCATACTTTGAATTCATCCCTCCCCGCCCCCCTTCACCTTTGTAGAATCACAACCAGAGTCAGCCTGTGAGGTCAGGATCAGGAAAATACGGCTCTTCAGGCACAGGCCAGTCCTCCAGCTCGTCCTGGTCACCGGGCAGGGCACAGTCGGGTGTCAGCTACCCAGGAAACCTTGGCAGACTCCCAGCTGGACTGGGGGCCCCTCTTCTGCCTTCTCCCAGCTCCCTCTTTTTGCACTGGCCACATAGTAGTTTTAAATGCATATATTTTTGAAATGATTTATGATATGAAATTATAAATTGAGGGTTAATTTAATATTATTGGTTTCATTCTTTGCCTCCCCAACTTGCTGTAAGCTCCTAGACGGGTAGATTCTGTGTCCGAGTCCACTTGGTCTCCCGGGTGCTCAGCTGAGGGCCTGGAAAAGAGTAAACTGCGCACTTGTTTGTATTCCTGCTGAATGAATAAATTGAATTTTAGCATCCTGGACTCTGAAAACTCATCAGAAAGCCCATCCGGGCCATGTTGCCCACATTCTGTCTAACGTGGAAATTCAGATGTAGCCCTAGAGGGAGGGATTACCGCTGGGCAATCTCTGGACCAGCCACGCCTTCCTTTCGGGATGAGAGGCTTGTCCATTGCCCCTGCTGTGGCCCCTGCTAGGACTCCAGGGTTTTATGGGGGATGCAGGCAGCTGAATCAAGCATTTGGCACTTGGAAGGGCAAGCAGTTTTGGTTCCTGGGTCAGCTCCAGGACAGGGGAGACAGGTGGGGGAGGGCGGGCTGCAGACAGGAGCTGAGGGTCCTCACCAGGTCAGGGGCCCTGCACTAGGGACCAAGCAACAATAACATGTGACCTCGAGGACTGGAGGGTCCAGGCCACAGACTGGCCTTGGTAGATCGGGGGCGCCATGGCTGCAGCAGTAGCTGGTCTATTCTGAGCCTAGGGTGGCAGCTTTGGGGGCACAGGGACAGGGTGAGGGCATCTGTGAAGAAGCCTCAGTGCTTTTACAGTGGGTGTGGCACCGGGCTTCCTGGGGCTCCATGGGCTGAGCCAGCATCATCTCTGGACAGAATAGGAAGAGGCAGCAGACACTGCTTCCTGGAGAGAGGACTTCCTTGGGGAGACAATTTCTTTTTTAATATATTTATTTGGCTTCTCCGGGTCTTAGTTGAAGCACGCAGGACCTTCGATCTTCATTGCAGCATATGGGAGCTTTAGTTGTGGCATGTGGGATCTAGTTCCCCCAACCATGGATCAAACCTGGGCCCCTGGGATTGAGAGTGTGGAGTTTTAACCGCTGGACTGCCAGGGAAGTTCCGAGAGGATTTCTTTGTGAACATGTGAGCACCTAGATCTCCCCTGCATAAGGCCTGGGTTGGTTTCAAGGGCTGAGAGTCTTACATTTGAAGGCAGGGCCAGAGCCAGGGAAAGAATATGGAACGTTACTGGTATGGCCCCGCTCTGCTCAGCTAGGATCGTGGGTTCATTGTCTGAGAAATAAGAGCCTGAGATGGGGTTTCTGGGTTAAGAAATTTACCAGGCAGGTGCTCTGAGTAGGGGAGTGAGGGAAGCAGGGCAGGGTGGAGAAGGAGCTAAGCAAAGATGGGGACCCGCTGCTTTGTGATCCCATGGAACTCTGGAGCGCGAGTGGTACCACAGAGTTGGCTGCTCCATTATTTGGTTATGAGGGCAACTCTGGGGTGTGGGGCACCCCCTCCTGGCCCAGTGCAATGACCAGGACAAAGGGGGCCACTGTGACCAGTGAACAGTCAACACTCGGGAGTCAGCCCATAAAGGGGTCTGGGGCACACAGGTTCCCCTATAGTAGGTATCATGGACTTCCTTGCCCTGAAATCAACCTTCTTGTACCTTCCACTATCCATGCATTCTGCTTCCACTCTCTGGGCCAACGGGATGCGCCCACTTGGCCACTCCCTGATATGTGTGGGCAGGGTATTCAGACTCCGTCTGGGTACCTCCAAGCATCCTTGGAGCTGAGAGAGAGGCCAGCATCAGCACATGGATGTGGCCAAAGGAACCCTGAGATCCAGATGCAGCGATGTGGGGTGGTGGTGGGGAGAGCAGGTGGGAGCGTCCACTTCAGCAGCAATAACCCAATAGCCTAGCACTCTTGTTATTTGGGACTGTGTGCGTGGATCCCAGCGATCCAGGAATGTTGCTTTCTCCAGTGTATTAAGAGAAGCAAGAGTCGAATATTAAACTTTCTAAGTCATCTGTGTGTTACTGACAAGCTCCACAGGAAATTGTAACCACATGAAATATTTATGCTTCACACTACAACAACGCTACTGACATGACAGCACATTGTTTTTGTTTGTTTGGCTGGGTTTTCTTTTTTTCTTTTTCCAAAGTGGATTACAAGATGTCTTCCAGTGAGGAAATGGCTCAGAGAAATTGTGCCTTATCCCAGGAGTTGTTATCTGGGTGAAGCAGGGTTATGTGATTGGAGAATGAGGGGCCAAACCCATGGGTCACGGGCCTGGTTTGGGCTGCCAGCACCTACCCCTCATCTCAAAATAGCTGTGTCATGAGGCCCAAGAGCTACAGTTTCCCCATAGCTCCTCCACACCAGGCAATGGTGATTTTTCCAGAAACGGTTAAAATAGTCACATAATTATTACTTTATTTTGAGGTTATCACCCCTAACATCTGTTGGGAAAACCAGTTAAGAGTTCCCTAATGAGATGCTTGCTATACTCGGGTTTAGAGGAGTCCCTCTGCCCACCCTCGGCTCCTGCTGCCCTGAATGCACCTCTCACCTCCACCAGACCGGAAACTTCCAGAGGACAGAAGCTCCATTGGGGGCAAGGGAGTGGTCGGGAGGGGCTCACCGTGGTCACCTGCCGATGGGAGCGCCCTTTGTGGCCAGCACACAAGGCCAGAGCATCTTGAATCATCATGGGAAACTACTTGCTGGTACCAACATCGCCTCATTTCTACAGATGGCAAGACTGAAGCCATCGAGGCTCTGCTGCCCGTAGAGACCCTCGGGGATGGGGAAAGGGTAGGTGGGACTTTGCCCTCAACCTGACTGACACCAGGGGCTCTGTCCTGGCGAATCCCACCACCAAGGACCACTGCAGAGGGCCTGCCCTTGGCTTACCAAGTGTAAAGAGAGACAGGCTTGTTTCCAACTTTTCATCAGTTTTATTATAAAGAAATTCGAGAGAAGCACTGGGCACCAAGACAGACATTTGCAGGGTCAGAAAACAGCTGCAAACATTAAGAACCCAAACCCAAACCAGACCCCCAAAGCACACACACTTTATGATAGAAACTGCAATTTTGTTCTCGATTGTTCCTGGTAAACAGACAGAAGTCCTTGCTGGCTGTTTTAAATAGATGAATGTATGAGTTAAAAAAAAAAAAAGCGCAATGTCTCTGAGTGTGGCTACTATAAATTGTCCAGTTCCTGCTGTACAGAGGGTGAAATGGTTTGGCAGCCTCTTTTGTGCACATCTCCCTTAAGATAAAACTTAAAAAAAATGTGCTAAGGGTCATATAAAATGCTTTTTTTTTAACCTTTAAGGAATCTACTTTCTGCCCCACCCCATCCCAACAAAATAATCTTACAGGTGTCTTCAGCACAGTTTCTAAAACACATAGTCAACTAATACTTACATGGAGCCAACAGTTTATAAGTGTCATAATATCTTGTTCACACTGTAAAACCGGATTTGCACGTCTGGCGCTGAGCTGACCCCGCCCGGCGCATCTGGGGGTGGTTTCCTGCGGCAGGGCCACCGGTCCAGGGGCAGCGCCGGCGACCGTGGGCTCTGGCGCCAGACGACCAGACGGAGGGGACGGCGGCAGGCGAGGCGCGGGGTCCACAGGAACCCTGGAGCAAGCGGTCAGGGGGCGGGAGGTTCCAGCAGGTTCTTTGGGCTGGCGGTGGGCGGCGGGCGGCCTCTGCAGAGTCTGCCGGGAGGTGAGGAAGAGCCTCAGCCCTGGGCCCGGGCGTCTCACTGCGCTCTGCGCCGGCGCCCTGCTTCCTGCCGAGGCCTCTTTTCTGCTGTCAGCCCTTCAGGCTCTGAGCAGCGCCCTTCCAGCAAGCCTCAGGGAGGACAGGGAGACGGGCTTAGGTGAGGTAGAGCGATTTATCCCTGGGGAGCAGGCTGGGGAGAAAGGAGGGGCTGTCAGAGCTGATGTGACCCCCATCCCCGTCCAGGCGTCCCCTGGTCCTCACGGGGCTGGACACGGAGCCCGAGGGCATGGGGACAGCTGCTCACTGGCCTTTCATCCCCTCCCCGGACTCGACGGCCCCTCGGAGGATGCGTGAAGGTCTGGGCTGGTCCCTCTTGACTATCCACCGCGGGCGTCACAAGGGTGTGTGTGTGTGTGTGTGTGTGTGTGTGCATGCGCGTGCACGCGTGGAACCAACACCCCTCCTGTGTGTGTGTGTATGTGTGTGTGTGTGTGTGTGTGTGGCGGTGGAGGGCTCTGTGTGTGTGTGGTGGCGGAGGGCTCTGTGTGTGTGTGTGTGTGTGTGCATGCGCGTGCACGCGCGGAACCAACACCCCTCCTGTGTGTGTGTGTAGTGGCGGAGGGCTCTGTGTGTGTGTGTGTGTGTGTGCATGCGCGTGCACGCGCGGAACCAACACCCCTCCTGTGTGTGTGTGTGTGTGTGTGTGTGTGTGTGTGTGTGGCGGTGGAGGGCTCTGTGTGTGTATGTGGCGGCAGAGGGCTGTGTGTGTGTGTGGTGGCGGAGGGATGGGTGTGTGTGCGCGTGCACGCGCGGAACCAACACCCCTCCTGTGTGTGTGACACCCGTCCTGGAATCCTGGTGGGAGACCACCCGGTCCTCAGCGCTGAGGATACAAAAAACTAGAGCTGTTTAATAAAGTTGGGACCAAACCTCCCTGCTTCCACTACAGGAGCTCTGGTTCAATCCCTGGTTGGGGAACACAGAATTCTGCATTCCTCGCGGTGCGGCCAAAAAATAATAAAAAATTATTTTGTTTTAAAAAATGGGATCAAATCTGTGCTGTGATTGGAGCCCAGAGCTCCCTGAGATCAGGCCAAAGCCAGAGAGAATAGCACTGAAGCATCTATATCACCATATGGAAAACAGATGACCAGTGCAAGTTGGATGCATGAAGCAGGGCACCCAAATCCGGTACTCTGCAACAACCCAGAGGAATGTCGGGGGCGGGTGGGGAGGGAGGGAGGGTTCAGGATTGGGGGGACACGTGTATCTGTGGCCGATTGATCCTGATGGTAAAAACCATCACAATATTGTGAAGTAATTATTCTCCAATTAAAATAAATTAATTAAAAAATAAAAGCCAGTCTCTGAGGCCATGCCCTTGCTAGGCTCCTCTCTGCCCCGGCCGCTGCCCTACCCCCACTACTGGTACGGGTTCTCCCTGAACAAATGTACATCATCAAGGGCACCCAAATTCCTGCTTCAGGCTCTGCTCCTAGGGAAGCTGACCAAAGACAGTCGCTCTTGTCTATGAATGTCACAAGGAAGCACTTGTGAAAAAAGAAAACAGGGTGGAGACATCCCTGGTGGTCCAGTGGTGAAGAATCCGCCTGGCGGTTCGATCCCTGCTCCAGGAAGATTCCACGAGGCATGGGGCAACTAAGCTCCCGAGCCAAAACTACTGAGCCCGAGCTCTAGAGCGGTGAGCCACAACAAAGACCCAGTGCAGCCAAAAAGAAAGAAATCTGCCCGTGGAATCCTCCAGGCAGGAATAACTAGAGCGGGGTGGCCATGCCCTTCTTCAGGGGATCTCCCTGACCCAGAGTCGAATCTGGGTCTCCTGCACTGCAGGCAGATTCTTTACCAGCTGAGCCACCAGGGAAGACTAAATAAATAAATAAATCTTTAAAAAAAAAAAAAAAAGGAAAAGAAAAATAACAGGATGGAAGGAAAAACAGCAAGAGCGATGGCGGGCCTCAGTGTCCCCCCCAGGCCTGGCCCCAGACAGCTGAGTCCCTATGGGTCCTCGCTTTGTTGCACTTCCTCTCCTGAAGACGCCGGGCACCCGGTGCCCGCGAGGCCCTCCTGCGGGGTGACAGTGATCCACATTGTCCCCCTTGCCCTTTCCCCATCCCCCCACCCTCAGGCTGCTCGCACCAGCAGTGCCCACCGTGGGTGGGAGGGGGGGGGCCCACCTGCAGGTACTGACGCCACACTCGGTGCTGGGGTAACTGCTGTCCCAGTCTCCGCTGCTCGTGGGGTTGGACGGGCCAGGGGAGCGGGATCCGGAACCGCTGGGGAACTCAGAGATGTGGGGGAAGTCCTGCCGAGGCAGAGGAGGAGGCGGTGAGCAAAGGAGAGTCAAAGGGGCGCATCTCAGGCAGCAAGGAGGGGAGGGGGCTGTTTGCAGAGACACTTCCCCGGCTTATAAGAAATTTCTGCTCTGCCCCTCTGCCTGGACCACCTCTTTCTTTTCCCTGGTAGAGCACCTTCTGGAAAATCCAGTCCTAGTCTTAGCTGCAAGGGTAGGGTGCTGGTAGTGAAGGACTTTCCTTCCCTGGACCTCAGTTTCCCACTCTGTAAAATGGACTTACTGGGCCGAGTGACCTCCCAGGGTCAGAAGGCTTTGTAATCCCCAGTGTCCATGGAGCACTTAGCAGGGGTCAGGCTTCAAAGGCTTTGGGGAGGGCCAGCAGCTAAAGCTCACTGGCCTCAGCCTCTCCGGCCAGAGAGCAGGAATGGACAGAAGCTGCGGGAGGAGGGCCCGGGATGCCCTAGGAATCTGAAGGATCTTCCTGGCACCTTGCCAGCTGTTCTCCACAGCCAGTGCATTTCAGATGAGGCGTACTCATCCCATTTCACAGATGTGGTCACTGAGGCTCAGAGGGGTGAAGTGCCAAGGCTGAGGTTTCACAGGCCGAGAGTGGCAGGGCCAGTATTTGGAATCCCAAGCTGCCTCCCCTTTCTGCAAGGGGGCCCCCCAGGGGTGCAGTCTCACTGGGTCCTGCTTACCTGTGGCCCTGGAGGTGAAGGGCTCACGGCCAGCTGCACCTGGAGTGCCATGGGCGCGGGCAGGACGGGAGGCTGGGGGGCTGGAGACATGCTGACGGGTGGGCTGAGGAGGGTGCCCTGGGCGTGGGGTGGCAGCGGCAGCTGCTGGTGCAGGGGTGAGCTGAGAGGGAAGGAGGGGGGCGGCGGGGAGGCGCTGAGGCCGGGCAGCAGGGACTTGGAGCCTAGCGTCCGTGCAAGGCTGGCGGGGGAGGCCCCGCTGCGGAAGGCCTGCAGGTCGGACGGGGTCAGGAAGGAGGCCAGGCCTGGCATGGCGTACATGGGCTGCTTAGGGGGTAGCATCTTGGCCGGTGGGTTCGCCTGAGCGCTCTTGGTCTCACCCTGGTCAGGCGAGTTCTGGAAGGAAACAGACACCAATCTGGATAAGCCGGAACCAACGTGGATAAGCCTGAACTTGGGCCACAAAACCCACGTGGTTTTGTAACCCAGTGGCTGGCTCTCGGGCCCCTTGGGGGAGAGCAGGGGACTCACCAGAGATCACCCAGGACCTACCACCCTTGGCTCTGACCATCCAACCACCCCGGAGTTTAATCCCTGGAGGTTCCCGTGCCCATGGGTGAATCCATGCTTTTCAGCCTGGCCCGAGGCACAAGCATCGCCCAGCTGGGTTATCCTCTCCGTGGGCTTCTCCCAGCCTCTGTGCCTTTGCATGGGCTGTTTCTTTGATTTGGGACACCCTCTTTGCTTGACCCTTTCTGGCCCAATTCAGAAACCACGTCCTCTGTGCAGCTGCCAGACCACCTCCCTCCCCGGCTTGGACCACGCAACCACCACCATGCTGAGCCTCCTGTGATACTGGTGTCGACAGAGAAGACTGAGCGTAGGACAGGAGAAAAGGTCAGTTTTGAAGATAGGCAAAACTGGGTTTGAATCCTAGTACAGCCATTTAACAGACTGGACACTTCCAGGCAAGTTGCTTAACTCCTCTGTGTACGGGGTTCTTGTTGGAAGAATCACGTGAAATGAGATGCGTGTAAAGTACGCAGCACGAGCTGGCACACAGGAGGTGCCCTGGAGAAGGGACCGCGTGCCTGTGTGCTAAGCTGTTCAGTTGCTTCCGACTCTGTGCAACTCTATGGACTGTAGCCCTCCAGGCTACTCTGTCCATGGGGTTCTCCAGGCAAGAATACTGGGGTGGGTTGCCGTGCCCTCCTCCAGGGGATCTTCCCCACCCAGGGACTGAATCCAGGTCTCTTATGTCTCCTGCATTGGCAGGTGGGTTCTTTGCCACTAGTGCCACCTGGGGAGCCCGGAGAAGGGGCCACATTGGTCTTAGCCATCCCTTTCAAGACCTGTGGTGTTGACTGTTCCCATGGACTTTGGTTCTTGCTCTATCCCTCAAGGACTGGGCTTAGGGATCCCAGCTGTTACCTTGGAAACAAGGCTGGCCCTGTAGGCTGCCAGAGCCTTCAGATACTCCTTCTTCGCTGCTTCGGTCTTCCTCTTGTAGGCCTGAAAGATCCAAGATGTGGGCGATATCGGGGAGAGGTCAGGTGGTCAACCTGAGCTCATGGGGCTGGTAACTGGCGCTGACCTCTGAGCTGGATCTGCTACTCCCCCTGCAGGCCCTTGAGGGGAAGCCATGGGCTTATGGCCAGTGGGTAGGAAAGCTGTGACCTGGACCCCAGACTTTCAGAGTTGGAGGCACACGATGGATGGAGATGCTTGTTCCCATTTAACAGATGAGGCAGCAGAGGTCCAGTTTCCTCCCCCACTTAACCTAGTTGCTAGTGAACGCAGCTACAGAACAGCCAAACCGGCCCTACCTCCCCAGTTTACAGATGGGCAAACTGAGCCCAGTAGAGTCCTCAGCAGAGGCTGGGCAGAGGCTAGTTCCCCTAGTTCCAGAGGCTGGGCCTGGTTCCAGACCTTCCAAGTCTGACTACAGAGCCTTGGGGGATGGCCCAGAGAGGGATGGGGGCTCACCTGCTTCTGCTCCTCTCCCAAGCTGTCCCACATGGAGGCCACGATTTTGGACACATCCCCGAAGGTCGCGCTGGGGTTCTGTCCCTTGATGGCGGCCTGAGTGTCTCTGAAGAAGAGTGCGTAGGCTGACACGGGTTTCTGCGGCTCATTGGGGTCCTTCTTCTTCTTCTTCTTTGGGTTCTTGGCCTTTTTGCCAGGATCGGTTGAAGGTCTCTTTTCTCCCGACATCTGCCCAGGTGAGGGGAGTTAGAAAACCAGAGAAGCCCAGGACCTCCAGCTAACCGACCCAGCTTAGGCCGAGCTGGACCTTCCTTAGCTTTCCCCAGCTTGCCCAGCCCTGCCCACACATCGGCAATGCCCTGGCCACCCCCTGGGCTTGAATACGCACACACACAAATCACACACAAGCGAGTGCGCACACACGCCCTGGATACGAGCCCTGGGTTTTTCATTCAGAATGATGGTAAAGTTCATTCAAAAAAACACAAGAGAAAGAAACAAGTTAATGCCTATAGAGCAATAAAACTATCACCTCGGGGCCTTTAGTCTTTTCTGCTGCACAGAAGTCATTTGTGTCTCTACAGGGAAAAATTAATTTGTCTTGTAATCAGACAAAAATTGCTTACCTCTTCATCATTTCCCCCTGCCCCAAGTTAACATCTTCCTTTACAGATTGTAAAAGCTCCCATCAATAATGAGGGAGGAATCAAAAGGAAGGTAAAATCTCCCAGAGAATCATCAGATAGTTCTTGAGCCTGTTCAATGAGGCTGTGACATGCTATTGAAAGACTGTGCAGTTATCTGTTTTGGGACTATTTCCAAGTTTTGGATATATATATTTTTTTTCTTAACACCTCCCCCCTCTTGTGATCACAAATAATCCCCAAAGATTACCCTTGATTGAATAAGACTGGTCTCTTCCACCACATTTCAGCTAATGCAACTTGGGGCAGATGGCTTAGCCCGCCTGACCCTCTTTGAAGTTGCTGGATGGGAGTCAGGTTAATGTAACTGTCACCAGGGTGACCTCACCCTGGATACCTGGCCTCTGGTGCAGTCGGACTCCAGGACCTCAGTACTGTGGGCACCTGGCTTCCAGGGTGGAGGGGGTGGGCACGTCCCCCACTGACTAGGACTCCCAGGCCACCCAAGGACCAGGGATTTTGGCCAAAGGCCGTGGATGCTGCCATGAAGACTGTGGCTCTAATGCTCCAAGAAAATGAAGGTAATATCATAAACTGATAAGGAAACCACAGGCCAGACTCAGGTCTGCGGGTCTGAGGGACAGTGAGGGGCAGTCTGTGGCCACATCAGTCCTGTTCTTGAGTGTTTCTCTGCGGTCACCCACCTCTCCAAGCCTCAGTTCTGTCTGCCGAGCAGATGGGGCGTTGAGGGTGGTTTAGAGTACGTGTCCTGGGGCTAGACTACAACCACCTTGGTTTAAATCCTGGTTCTGTGACACCTGATAAGTCACTTAACCCCTCTGTGCCTTAGTTTCCCCATGTGCCAATCAGAGATAATAAAGGTACCTACCACATAGGGTTGTGATAAAGATTATATGGATTAATAATACCTGTCATGTCCTTAGAATAGTATCTGCCCCATGGAAGTGTTTTAGAAGGGTTTGTTAAATACAAATTAAAGTAAATTAAAAGCACCTCCTGCCTGGACTACAGTAGTGACCAAGTTACTCTGGGGATGAAGCTGGACCAGGATCCAGAGGCGCCCACCCGAGCCAGGAGGTCAGGGTCTCTGATGGATGCCACGATTACTGCCCCAGGCCTCTTCAGGGGCACCACGTGAAAAGAGGTGAGAGGCCCTTATGAAAAAGAAAGGCAGGCAGGCAGGCATTATGGGAGCAAGTAAAGTGATGCTCAAAATTCTCTAAGCCAGGCTTCAGCAATATGTGAACCATGAACTTCCAGATGTTCAAGCTGGTTTTAGAAAAGGTAGAGGAACCAGAGATCAAATTGCCAATATTTGCTGGATCATCGAAAAAGCAAGAGAGTTCCAGAAAAACATCTATTTCTGCTTTATTGACTACGCCAAAGCCTTCGACTGTGTGGATCACAATAAACTGTGGAAAATTCTGAAAGAGATGGGAATACCAGACCACCTGACCTGCCTCTTGAGAAACCTGTATGCAGGTCAGGAAGCAACAGTTAGAACTGGACATGGAACAGACTGGTTCCAAATAGGAAAAGGAGTACGCCAAGGCTGTATATTGTCACCCTGCTTATTTAACTTATATTCAGAGTATATCATGACAAATGCTGGGCTGGAAGAAGCACAAGCTGGAATCAAGATTGCTGGGAAAAATACCAATAACCTCAGATATGCAGATGACACCACCCTTATGGCAGAGAGTGAAGAGGAACTAAAAAGCCTCTTGATGAAAGGGCAAGAGGAGAGTGAAAAAGTTGGCTTAAAGCTTAACATTCAGAAAAGTAAGATCATGGCATCTGGTACCATCACCTCATAGGAAATAGATGGGGAGACAGTGGAAACAGTGTCAGACTTTATTTTTGGGGGCTCCAAAATTACTGCAGATGGTGACTGCAACCATGAAATTAAAAGACGTTTACTCCTTGGAAGGAAAGTTATGACCAACCTAGACAGCATATTAAAAAGCAGAGACATTACTTTGCCAACAAAGGTCCATTTAGTCATAGCTATGGTTTTTCCAGTGATCATGTATGGATGTGAGAGTTGGATTGTGAAGGAAGCTGAGCTCCGAAAAATTGATGCCTTTGACCTGCTGTGTTGGAGAAGACTTGAGAATCCCTTGGACTGCAAGGAGATCCAACCAGTCCATCCTAAAGGAGATCAGTCCTGGGTGTTCATTGCAAGGACTGATGCTGAAGCTGAAACTCCAGTACTTTGGCCACCTCATGTGAAGAGTTGACTCATTGGAAAAGACCTTGATGCCGGGAGGAATTGGGGGCAGGAGGAGAAGGGGATGACAGAGGATGAGATGGCTGGATGGCATCACCGACTCGATGGGCATGAGTCTGAGTAAACTCCGGGAGCTGGTGACAGACAGGGAGGCCTGGTGTGCTGCAATTCATGGGGTCGCAAAGAGTTGGACACAACTGAGCGACTGAACTGAACTGAACTGAACCAAACTTGATTTTACCAGCGGCTCACTGGGAGATTCCGGGCAAGCACAAGCATCCTTGGCCTTTCTAGGTCTCTCTTTTCTGCTGCAGTAAAACAAGAAGCTCTTTGACTGGGAGGGAGGCTTGGGGTCGGTGCAAAGAAAGGACAGGAGCTGGACAGGCGGTGAGCTCTCATTCCCTGGCAAGTTCTTGAAGACGCAGGACAGCCCCTGGTTCTAGGGATATGCGGGGGTCATGTCCCCATTGGGGATTGTTTTTAGTGCTCCCTCCCACAGTGACGCCCAGAGGTGCCCTCTGCTGGATCACACATCTCTGTGGTCCTCCTGAAAGGTCAGAATGGCCACAAGAGGTGGCCCTGAGGATCTTGCCAATGCCATCAATGCCACCGAAATGACCCGCTGGCCATTGAGGAATAAGACATCATCGTGTTTTTCCAGAATTTTCCTTGTTTTCTGACAAAGGGGACAGTCACACTCTTGTAGTCTTTTCTAGAGGTAGGCGATGCCTATTTCCTCGCAGGGCCTGTCCCCTGCTGACGGGAAGGCATTCTAAGGCATCTGAAGCCTTTGCATCTCCATCCCCACTTACCTTGAAATGCGCCTCCGACTCCTCCTCCTGAGTTGAGCTGGAGGGAGAGGGGGTCGCTGACTTGCTCCCTGGGGGTGACGGGGAGCTGTGGGCAATGCCGCTCCGGATGCCCATCTGAGAAATGAGCTGGGACTGGCTGAGGGCACTCATGTGGCTGGCCAGCATCGCTGGGCGGCCCAGCAGGGGCCCTGGTCGGCCTGAGTCATAGGCAGCAACCTCCGAGTGGACCATCTCCTGGATCTAAGAGAGAAGGAGATGGCGTGCTGAGTTAGAAAGGGCCAGCACATCTGCGTTGTCAGACTCAGAGGAGTCTGAGCTGTGGCTCAGCTGCCCGCTCTGAGCTGTGGCTTCCTCACGGACCTCTGCATGATTCGGTGTACCCCCGGGGGGCACCATTCTGCTGACAGTCACCCTGGACAGACCGTCAGCATCTCAGCCCTTGTGAGAAAGCCCGGATCAGTTGTGAATAAGTCATTTGATGATATTGGGTCTTCCCCCCTGAAACACGGTATATCTTTGCATTTATTCCCTGTGCAGCATAACAGCAAAGAGCAGAGATGCTGGAAGCCACCTGCACTTTGAAATCTGGTTCTGCTTGTACACTGGGTGACTTTACTTAAGTTACTTAACCTCTCTGTGCCTCAGTCTCCTCATCTGAAAAATGCGAATAATGATTAAACCTACCTTCTAGGGCTGTTAAGGATTAAATATGCCTGGCACACGGTAAGCCCTATATTGTATAAGGGTTTGTTAAATACGAAGAACAAATAAACCACTAAAGAAAGTTTGCACTTTCCCCTAACCACCATAGGTCAGTAATTTTCTCACTATCTATTCCCCAGGATATTTTCTAACTGGTTATTTTTGGAATATAAAGAAAACTACTGAGTTTTATATACAGGCACTTCTTGTACTAATCATATTTAGAACAGTGTGTATTTTTCACCTAAAATTATATATGTATATAGATACATACACACTGTTCAGTGAAGCATACCAATTTGCATATCCTTATAATTATTTTTATATTCTTTAAATTTGTGGTCAAGTTATAATTTCTAATATCTAGTATCTGTGTTTTTCTTTTACTTTTTTTTTTCTTCTTTTACTTTTTATTAGAGAAGTTCATCAGTTTTCTATTTTATTTTGTGGGATTTCTTTTTTCCTCCTTAAAAGAATCAAATCTCAAATTTGTTTATCAGGTCTACTCTTTCTCTGCTTTCTAATTCTTTATTTTATCTTTATTCGCCTCTTTATAGTATCTTTATCTAATTCTTCTACATTTATTAATCTCTTCTTCTGCTTTTGCAGATTGGTTGGCGTCCCCCTCAATTTTGAGTAACATTGTCAATTCATTATTTTCATTCTCAATGTTTAGAAATACTTTTCATGCTATGAATTTCCCTCTGAACATGACCTTAGCTTTTCCCAGACCTCATCTCATGAGATTTTCGTTACTGTTCTTTTTGATATACTTATTCCTAAATTTCATTTTAAATTTCTTCTCTCGCAGAATCGATGTTTAAGAAGACTTGAAATTTCTGAGGTTAAAATTTTTTGGTGTTTTTTTCCTTTTTGCTAGTCATTTCTCATAACAAAAGTGATCAAAGAGTATAATCTGTACTATTTGTACTTTTGAGAATTTATTCAGGTTTCCTTGGAGACCCAAACATGCTTATTTTTTAACATTCTTTTTTTATTGTAGCAAAACATGCATAACATGAAACTTACATGTTAACTATTTTTAAGTCTACAGTTCAATGGCATCAGGTCCATTCATACAACCGTCACCACCATCCATCCACAGAACTCTCTTCATCTGGCAAAACTAAAGTTCGGTACTCCTTCAACACCCCTCCCCATTCCTGCTCATTCCGCCCCTGGTAACCACCATTCTACTTTCTGTCTCTATGAGCTTGACTATTCTAGGTACTTCACTTAAGTAGAATCATACAGTATTTGCCCTTTTGTGTCTGGCTTATTTAACTTAGAGGCTTCCCAGGTGGCTCAGTGGTAAAGAATCTGCCTGCCAAGCAGGAGACATGGGTTCAATCCCTGGGTCGGGAAGATTTCCTGGAGAAGGAAATAGCAATCCACTTCAGTATTCTTGCCTGGGAAATCCCATAGAGGAGCCTAGGGAGCTACAATCTATGGGGTCACAAAGAGTCGGACACAACTTACCAACTAAACAACAGTATTCCACTTGGCATAATGTTCTCAAGGTTCATTCGTGTTGTTCCATGTGTCAAAATTTCCTCCCTTTTAAAGACTGAATAGTAATTCCGTTCTATGAATATACTGGACTTCCCAGGTGGCTCAGTGGGTAAAAAATCCACCCGCAAGGCAGGAGGCACAGGAGACGCAGGTTCAATCCCTGGGTTGGGAAGATCCCCTCCAGGGGGCATGGCAACCCACTCCAGTATTCTTGCCTGGAGAATCCCATGGACAGAGGAGCCTGGTGGGCTACAGTCCACAGGGTGGCAAAGAGTGGGACATGACTGAAGTGACTGAGTACACACGCATGCCTGAGTATGTTACATTTTGTTTATCCATTCATTCATCATCCATTTGGGTTGTTTCCACTTTTTAGTTATTGTAAATGATGCTGCTATGGACACTGATACACATACTGAGTCCCTGCTTTCTTTATTAAAATTTCTATTGGAGTACAGTTTCTTTACAGTGTTGTGTTAATTTCTGCAGTGGAGCAAACTGAAATGAGTTACACGTACACATGTGTACACATTCCCACTCTCTTTAAGATTCCCTTCCCACTGGGGTCACCACAGGGCACTGAATAGGGCTCCCTGGGCTACACAGCAGGTCCTCACGAGCCATCTACTTCATACAGAGCAGTGATATATGTCAATCCCCATCTCCAAATTCTCCCCACCCCCCAAAGATGCTTAAGTTTCATGTACATTTCACAGTATTTGGAGCTGTGTTTGCAGATTAACATAGTGTAACATTTCTCCGTCCTGTCACTGGTGATTATTTCGATTCCTTTGGTTTGTTTAAAGTGAAGGTGAAAGTCGCTCAGTCATGTCTGACTCTTTGCGACCCCAGGCATTATACAGTCCATGGAATTCTCCAGGCCAGAATACTGGAGTGGGTAGCCTTTACCTTCTCCAGGGGATCTTCCCAACCCAGGGATTGAACCCAGGTCTCCCGCATTGCAGGTGGATTCTTTACCAATTGAGACACAAGGGAAGCCCAAGAATACTGGAGTGGGTAGCCTAGCCCTTCTCCAGCGGATCTTCCCGACCCAGGAATCAAACCAGGGTCTCCTGTGTTGCAGGTGGATTCTTTACCAGCTGAGCTGCCAGGGAAGCCCCTTGGTTTGTCTAAGTTGCCAGTAATATTTCTGCTTCCATCAAAATCTTTCTTTGGAGCTTTTGTTTGGGAGTTTGATATTGGTTTTTACATTTTACAATGTTGTTCAGCCACAGAAAAGGAAACTCTGCCTTCTGTAGCAGTGTGGACAGTCCGTGAGGGCATTACGGTGAATGAGATGAGCGAGACAGAGACAGACAAATCCTCTGTGTTCTCACTCATACGTGGCTGGTGCAGTTGGTAAAGAACCTGCCTGCCAATGCAGATAGACACAAGAGATGTGGGTTCACGCTCAGGGTCGGGAAGATCTCCTAGAGTAGAAAATGGCAACCACTCCAGTATTCTTGTCTGAAAAATTCCATGGACAGAGGAGCCCGGCGGGTTACAATCCATGGGGTCACAAAGAGTCAAACACCACTGAGACACTAAGCGTGCACACACACACACAAATAGTGGAACGGTGGTTGCCAGGGGGTTGGGGGAAATGGGTGAAGGTCTTCAAAGGTTACAATGTTCTAGCTATATAATGAATAAATTCTGGGGACCTCATGTACAGTATGGTGATTATAATTAACAATACTTTATTATATAGTTAAAAGCTATTAAAAGACTAGATCCTAAAAGTTATCACCACACACACACGTGCGCACACACACACACTTATTGTGGTAATTATTTCACATTCCCTGGTGGCTCAGTTGGTAAAGAATCTGCCTGCAATGTGGAGGACCTGGGTTTGATCCCTGGGTTGGGAAGATCCCCTGGAGAAGGGAAAAGCTACCCACTCCAGTATTCTGGCCTGGAGAATTCCATGGGCTGAATAGTCCATGGGGTTGCAAAGAGTTGGACATGACTGAGTGACTTTCACTTCACTTCACTTCATACACATGCATCAAATCATCATGCTGTATCCCTTAAACTTAAATATGCTAAATCTCAATAATATCTCAATAAAGCTGGAAAAAATTTTAAACACTTTTTAAAAAGAGTAGGCTTTAAAATCTATTCTCTAAGCACCCCTTTTCCATTCCAACAGGTACACACTTTTCTTTCCATGAATTTTAAGCAAGGGCCTGATATTATTTCTTTAAGGGCAAATTAGCCTTGGGGCTCTGTGTTTAGCGCTTGTTGTTTCTTTCTTTTTTTTTTTTTCCTCCCTGGCTGCCTATTTGAGAATTCTTCAACTAGATATTCCTAACTCAGGAATTTAATATATGACCAACACTTGATAATGGCAGACTCTGAATTTTTGCAAATTTTCTAAGTCTGAAATGCTCCCGAAGTTGTTCTAATTTGCACTGCCCTGTTTACTAGAGAAGTCAAACATCTTTTCATTTGTTTCCTGGACATCTGGATTTCTGTTTATACTACTGGTGGGGGTGTAAACTAGTAAGATACACACTTTAGGAAGCAATCTGATGATACATATCCGATAATCTAGCAAATCTACCCCAAGATATTTACTATAAAGAACTTTCCGACATACACAAAAACACATATATACTGCAGGAAATTTTAAGACTTTGAAATGGGCAAATGAATGCGCTTTCAATGGCATCCTAGGTGTCAGCTTAGGGTCATCTGTTTCTACAGGAATGTATACTTTTGTCTTTGACTAAGCTATGGGCTTCCCAGGTTGAGCTAGTGGTAAAGGACCTGACTGCCAATGCAGGAGACATAAGAGAGGTGGGTTCGATCCCTGGGTGGGGAAGATTCCCTGGAGGTGGGCACGGCAACCTGTTCCAGTATTCTTACCTGGAGAATCTCACAGACAAAGGAGCCTGGCAGGCCACAGTCCATACAGTTGCAGAGTCAGACACGGCTGAGTGACAGCATGCACACAGGCTATTTGCTGTTTAACAGATTCAGTTGTGACGCACAGGATATTTAGTTCAAATAAACTTCATGGTGGCATGTGGGATCTAGTTCCCTGACCAGGGATTGAACCCAGGCCCCCTGCATTGGGAGTGTGGAGTCTTAGCCACTAGGCCACCAGGAAAGTCAGCCTTTCCTTTTTTAAAAATATAAGGTGCTTTTATTTTATTTGGTTTTTGGCTACGTGATGTGTGGGATCTTAGCTCACCGACCAGGAATCAAACCCGCACCCCCTGTGTTGGAAGTGCGGAGTCTTAACTACTGGACTACCAGGGAAGTCCCTATTTTATAACTTCGTAAGCTGTACGAAAATGATATTAGTGCAACTTATTTTTTATCATTAATTTTTTAAAGAAATTGTGGTAAAATACACATAGGATTCCCCAGTGGCTCAGCAGTAAAGAAACCATTTGCAATACAAGAGACCTGAATTCGATCCCTGGGTGGGGAAAGATCCCCTGGAGAAGGAAATGGCAACCCACTCCAGTATTCTCGCCTAGCAAATCCCAATTTCTAGCCTGGTGGTCTACAGTCCATGGGATCACAAAGAGTTGGACACAGCTGAGCACACACACCCACACATAAGATTTACCATCTTAATGATTTTAAAGTACAGAGTTCAGTGGCATTCAGTATAGTCACATTGCTGTGTTACTGCCACTACAATCCATCTCCAGAGCTATTTTCATCTTGCAAATCTGAGACTCTGTATCTATTAAGCCATAGCTTCCTGATTCCTTCCTCGCTGAAGTCCTTGGCAACCATTATTTTACTACTATGAAATTTGACTACTATTCTATGAATCTGATTACTCTAGGTACCTCCTGAAGTGGAATCAGACAATTCTTTTTCTTTTGTGACTGGCTTATTTCACTTAGCATAATGTGCTAATGGTCATCCATGTTGTAGCATACATCAGACTTTCCTTCCTTTTAAAGGCTGAATAAAATTCCATTGTATGCATATACTGCATTTTGTTTATCCATTCATCTATTGATGGACACTTGGTTGCTTCCACATTTTGGCCGTTGTGAATAATGCTGCTATGAACGTGGATATCCAAATACCTCTTCAAGACCCTGCTATCAATTCTTTTGGATATATGCCCAGAAACAGAATTGCTGGATCATATAGTAATTCTATTTTTAATTTTTGAGGAGCTGCCATATTGTTATCCTAAGGGCTTGCACCATTTTATATTCCTACCAAGAGTGAGCAAGTGTCCTAGCTTTTCCACATCCTTGCCAACACTTGTTTTCTCTCTCTCTCCCTTTACTTATTTATTTATTTATTTATTTGATAGTAACCATCCTAATGGGTGTGAGGTGGAACACAACCGACTCTTGTGCATAAAAGGGCAAAAATTTTATCTGGTAGAGGTATTAATTGATCTTACCATGTAGAAAAGAAGAACCTGAACATTATATTCTTGCTCTATAGATATCAATCAGTTTTGCATTTATTAGAAAATTTATTTCAGCACTCTTGATTGCCTATATACGTATTTATTCATCAGATTCCCCTTTGAGCTGATTATAATATTTTACTGGCTTCTTCACTAATGAATAAATTAAATAAACTATGTTTCATTTTATATTTATATGAGAGTTATGATATTGCCTTTCAAAAATTACACATTACAACAACATTTGTTAGGGAATTTTTTAACTTCAGAAAAATTGGAAATAACCTGAATGTTTGCTAGTTGGGAAATGGTGGAAATCTGTGATCTATTCACACAATGGAATTCTGTAGAGTTCAAGCGAATGGCATGGAGGCACACCTACCAATGATGATGAACTCAAAACAATACTGAGTGAAGAATTTCAGAAGGATGTACACAGTAGAATAGCTTTATATATGCATTCAAGACATAAAACACCACTATAAAGTGTTTATATAGGATCTGAATAGAGATTTTTAATCGTATCCAACTCTTCATGATCCCATGGACTGTAACCCACCAGGCTCCTCACTCCATGGAATTTTCCAGGCCAGAATACTGAAGTGGGTAGCCATTACCTTCTCCAGGGTATCTTCCCGACCTAGGGATGGAACCTGGGTCTCCTGCATTGTAGACAGGTTCTTTACCACCTGAGCCACTTAGTTCAGTTCAGTTCAGTTCAGTTCAGTCACTCAGTGGTGTCTGACTCTTTGTGACCCCATGAACTGCAGCACATCAGGCCTCCCTGTCCATCACCAACTCCCGAAGTCCACCCAAACCCATGTCCATTGAGTCGGTGATGCCATCCAACCATCTCATCCTCTGTCGTCCCCTTCTCCTCCTGCCCTCAATCTTTCCCAGCATCAGGGTCTTTTCCAATGAGTCAGCTCTTCGCATCAGGTGGCCAAAGTACTGGAGTTTCAGCTTCAACATCAGTCCTTGCAATTATCACCCAGGACTGATCTCCTTTAGTATGGACTGGTTGGATCTCCTTGCAGTCCAAGGGACTCTCAAGAGTCTTCTCCAACACCACAGTTCAAAAGCACTTAGCTTTCTTTATAGTCCAACTCTCACATCCATACATGACTATTGGAAAAACCATAGTCTTGACTAGATGGACCTTTGTTGGCAAAGTAATGTCTCTGCTTTTTATAATATGCTGTCTAGGTTGGCCTAGGGAAGCCCACAATGTATTTAGAGACTTATAAAAATGTAATAAAGGCCTAAAAACACCTATTACATCCCTCTTTCTCTGTGGTGCAAGTGTGCTGAAGTCTTTCCTCTGTGGACCTTGATTCCTTCTCCTTCAGTAAATAACACACAAAAATCTTTGTCTCAGGCCTAAGGCATCCTCCATCTGGTCAACTGGTCTACCTTTTCTGGGGCACCATCTCACTGGCATTGAATCACACTCAGTTCTTTCCCGTCTTTAAGTGAAAATCTCCCTTATTTCCAAGGCTCCTAAAAACTTCTGCCTCAACTTTTCCCCCAGCACAGTCAGCTTCCTCACTGTCACTAGGAACACCCCTCCCATCCACAGCTGGTCATCTGGAGTGCACCCTCATTACTGCCTATACCACTTAATCATCTTCATCTTCCTCACTACTGTCCTCATCAGAAGGAAGAAGAGGAGAAACTTTTGTTAAGCAACTAATACGTGCCAGAAGCAGTGCTAAGCTTTTCCGTCTATGGCCCATTTAATCATCAAATGAGGTGAATAATATCATCATCCCCACTAAAGCCAAGACTCAGAGAGGTTCAGAGGCTCGCCCATGATTACACAGTTACTGTAGGTGGAGCCGGGTTTCCCCAGATTGTTGTACTTTCTCTCTAAGCTATGACACCTTCCCCAAAGACACCCCTCAGTCCTTGACTCCAAGAACTGCTGCCTCTCCAGGCAGCCCTCTTCCGTCTGTCCAGGACCTGGTTCCTGGTTGCCCAACTACCTTACCAGTCGCTCCTTTCTGGTCTTTTCCAGCCCATTCCTTCAACAGTGGCATTCCTCCAGCTTTATCTGACCTTCCCTCCTTTCTTCCAGGCCTCCTGGGTGAGTCGTAGCTTCTGCATGGATGCCTACAAATAGGGGGCATTCCCCAGAGATGATTCCAAATTCCCATATTCTGCCTAAGAAAGTGTTTTGGTTAAAGCCAGTTTTAGAATTTGGAAGAAAAAAAGGTGAGCTCACAGGAGCAGTACACAGAAGGTCAGGCAATGTCAATCCCTCCACACATTCTAGAATTCTCCATCAGCTCACTTTCCCCAGTCAGAATTCACCTTGGTCTGCCCAACAGGTTGGACAACCATTGCCTTTTGTCCTAATCAGCTACACCAGATGCTGTGGGGGGCCTGCCTGTTTGCCCCTGGCCTACTTTAGAGGTCCCCCCTCCCGAGTCCAAGGGTTATTGCACCTACCGATGGCTTCCTGTGTCTCCCTTCATGAGAGTGTTCTCTGTCCAAAGAGGCTTGAAGTGCTGAGCCCAGAAGTAACCCTCAACTCCCGAGGAAGAGCAGTTTGTGGATAAAACCTCGGCATCCCCCGCTCAAGAGGACAATTCTGAGTTGCATCGCATGCACTTCTTGGAGGGTCTGGAACAGGATTCCAGGTGGTCACAGCTCACCACCCTGCTCTTTCTTGGCTGTCGTCCCTTCCTGTCCCTCTTCCCTTCTTCCTTCCCAGCGCATCCTGGGATTACCCCCAAGCAAACAATGTGCACCCAAACATTTGTGTCGGAGTCTGCTTTATGGGGGATCCCAAATAGGGGTCCCAAATTAAGACACCAGCCCTCCTCTTGGCTTCCAGCATGGCTTCCTCAAGCCCAGGTGCTCTGCTGGCCACCAGAGTGGCCCTTCAGGAGTATAATTTGTCTCTTCCCTGCTCAGAAGCTTCCAGCAGCTCCCTCATGACCTGCTGGCACCCTTGTAGGATGCCCCCCACCCTCTGCAGCATCTCATTCCACCCAACCTCTCCAGATCCCTCCCAGAGCTTCCTGGGACATGTGGTCTTCTCCCTAGAAAGGAGACTGCTTCCCCCATGGCTCATTGGTCCTTTCCTCTGTATCATCATCGTCGAGGCTAATCTGAAACATCACCTCCTCAGAGAAGCCTTCCCTGACCTCTCCCCCTCCTCCCTCCTTCAAGCATGCCTTTTACCTGGGCCTTGCCCAGGGCTTATCGTGGTGGGGAGGGAGCATCTGCTTATGTGCAGAGATATATAACGTGCTTCCCCAGCACCAAGCAGGTGGCCCAGGCCACAGCTGGCGCTTATGAGATGGCTGGTAACTAAATGAACCAAGCCTCCTGCTCATCTCATGGAAACATATGGTCACGTCCAGAAGCCACATCTGAGCCTCTCCCGGAAGGATGAAACAGAGGAAATGGTAAGGAGGCGGCGCTGTGAACATAATTAGGTTCGTCTGGCTTAATAGATTCTCAGGACTGCAGGACACAAAGGTGTTTTTCCGCAAAGCTTCATTTGCAGTCTCTATGGAGAGCACCCCAGATGCCGAGAGCACCCCCACATAGCAGGGGGAGAAGCAATCACATCCATCTCCTTCCTGCTTTCTGCTGATTCACGACCACACATCAGCCCTGCTTCCTCTGAGGCAGGGACAAGGTGTCACTCAACAAGACCTCGTGCTCTGCTCAGGGACTTGGAGCTTTTTTTCTGGAGGTGACAGTGGCTCTGCTTAATTCTCCCACTGAAATCTCTACCTCAGCTCCAGAGGGTCTGGAAACTTCTCCTTATTTCTGAGCACAATCGAACCTCAAAGGAAAATGAACAAGCCACTGACCAGCATTTTTACAATCCCTTCCATAGTCTCAGAGGAGCTCTTTTCAACAGATACTAATATCTCTGCTTCATAGAGGATGGTAAGAATAGTCATAATGATACCAATACTTATTATCATAGTTAGTGAGTGCTGTGTCCCAGGCCCTGCGGCAGGAGCTTCATGAACAAACTTTGACATAAAGCCTCCTATCGCCTCCATTTTATAATAAAGATGCTGAAACCCAGAGAGGGTAAGTGACTTTCCTAAGGTCACACAGCTAGGTAGTGGGAAAGTCAGAATTCTTGCTGTCTTCAAAGACTGAGACCATTTTACTGCATTCACTGATCTACTTTTTAAAAATGTTTTTAAATTTTGTTTATTTGTTTTTGGCCCCACTGGGTCATCAGGGCTGCAGGCAGGCTTTTCTCTAGTTGTGGGGAGCACAGCTACTCTCTAACCGTGGTGTGCAGGTTTCTTACTGAGGTGGCTTCTCTTGTTGCAGAGCACAAGCTCAGTGGAGCTCAGGCTTCAGTAGCTGCAGCTCGAGGGCTCTAGAGCCTGGGCTCAGTAGTTGTGACTCACAGGCTTAGTTTCCCTGCAGTGTCCCCACAGACCTCAACAGCTCTAACATGGGTGGAGGGTAATGAACCCGCTCTCACAGGGCAGCTATAAGGAGCCAGTGAAAAGAGAGCATTGTAGAGAACCTGGCACATAGTAGGTCTTCAACCCGAGAGGTTTCCTTTCCTTCATGCCCTCATGGACTTCCTCAGGGTGTAAGCGTGACTTGGACCTCAATGGGGCTAAGAGGGCAGAAGCAATGGCAGTTTCTGGAATATGAGAGAAATACAAAAGAAGCCAAGAGGAGGCGCTGATGATGATAAAAATAACGGCACAAGGCCTGGCACAGGGCTGGTGCTTCAAAGATATCTGTTATAGTTGTTAGATCAGGAGTTGGGAAACTTCTTTTGTAAAAGGCCAGATACTAAATATTTTAGGCTCTGTGGACCAGATGCAAGTACTCAATTCTGCCATTATAGCACAAAAGGCAGCTGCAGACAATAAGTCAATGAATGGACATGGCCACGTTTCAATAAAACTTTATTTATAAAAACAAGTGGAGGGCCAGGTTTGACTTACAGACATGGATTGCCAGCCCCTCGAATGCTGTTAAGTAAATAGAAATGGTGATAGAAGCACTTCTCTGTATTTGGCAGTTAACATCTGCCAGGTACTGACCTTCTGTCTACATTTCATTCTCACCCAGTCGTGGGAGGAAGGTGTGTTTATCAGGACCATTTTACAGAGGAGGAAGCTGAGGCTCAGAAAAGTGCCTGAGGTCAATGGTGGTAAGTGACAGAGCTGGGATTCGAATCAAGGGCTGGCTGGCTCCCAGGCCTGTGTCTTCAGGTACTCCCACCCGCCTGCCCAGCCCTGTCCTAGGAAACAGATGCTCAGTGTGCTGCTCTGGGCTCAACCCTGCCCTGGCCACCAGCTGGGCTCTTGCTCTGTCTGACTCACATCACAGCCTCTGTTTCAAATCAGAAAGGTCTGGAAGGGTGGCAGAGACCTTTGGCCATTGTCCTCTGACTCTTGAGCTTCCATGGCTGTCTTGAGCCTCTTTCTCACGTCCTCGACTAGGCCTCTGCCTTCAGCTGCCCTCATCAGAACTGCCTCTGTGGTCCTTTTACTTCTCTAGTCCTCCTTCTGTTACTCATTCACTCAACAAACCTTCCCTGAGGGCTGCTATGTCTGAGATCCTGGGATAGAACCAGGGGACTAAAAACACCCCACCTGAGGGCACAGTCTGATGGGGGAGGCAAAGATGCAGCCACACAGCTTCAACCGGTGCAACAGCATGGTTGTATAGCAGGATCTGGGGAGGGGGGACAGAGAGGAGCCCCTCCAAAGACTGGAGAGCCAGCAAACCTTCCCACAAGAAAGACTCTGAGCTGGCTCTTGGAGGGGAGGTCTGCAGAAGACAAGGAGGGGGTGGATGGTGCAGACACATATGGGAAGGCACAGAGGCACGGAGCAGTGTGATGGGTCATTCTGTTAACATGTGTCCACTTGACTGGCCACAGGGTACCCAGACATCTGGCCGAACATTATTCTGGATGTGTCTGTGAGGGTGTTTCTGGATGAGATTAGCATCTGAACCAGCAGACTGAGTAACTAGCATACCTTCCCCAATGTAGGTGGGCATCATCTAATCAACTGAAGACCCAAACAGAACAAAAAGGCTGAGAAAGCTGAATTTAGAAAAGGCAGAGGAACCAGAGATCAAATTGCCAACATCCACTGGATCATCGAAAAAGCAAGAGAGTTCCAGAAAAACATCTACTTCTGCTTTATTGACTACGCCAAAGCTTTTGACTGTGTGGATCACAACAAACTGCAGAAAATTCTTAAAGAGATGGGGACTACTAGACCACCTGACCTGCCTCCTGAGAAATCTGTATGCAGGTCAAGGAGCAATAGTTAGAACTGAACATGAAATAACAGACTGGTTCCAAATCGGGAAAGGAATACATCAAGGGTGTATATTGTCACCGTGCTTATTTAACTTATATGCAGATTACATCATGCGAAATGCCAGGCTGGATGAAGCACAAGCTGGAATCCAGCACAAGCTGGAAGCACAAGATTGCCAGGAGAAATATCAATAACCTCATATATGCAGATGACACCACCATTGTGGAAGAAAGCGAAAAAGAACTAGAGTCTCTTGATGAAAGTGAAAGAGGAGAGTGAAAAAGTTGGCTTAAAACTCAACATTCAGAAAACGAAGATCATGGCATCTGGTCCCATAACTTCATGGCAAATAGATGGGGAAACAATGGAAACAGTGAGAGACTATTTTCTTGGGCTCCAAAATCACTGCAGATGGTGACTGCAGCCATGGAATTAAAAGATGCTTGCTCCTTGGAAGGAAAGCTATGATCAATCTAGACAGCATATTAAAAAGCAGAGACATTACTTTACCAACAAAGGTCCATTTAGTCATAGCTATGGTTTTTCCAGTAGTCATGTATGAATGTGAGAGTTGGACTAATAAAGAAAGCTGAGCACTGAAGAATTGATGCTTTTGAACTGTGGTGTTGGAGAAGACTCTTGAGAGCCCCTTGAACAGCAAGGAGATCAAACCAGTCAATCCTAAAGGAGATCAGTCCTGAATATTCATTGGAAGGACTGATGCTGAAGCTGAAACTCCAATACTTCGGCCAGCTGATGTGAAGAACTGACTCATTGGAAAAGACCCTGATGCTGGGAAAGATTGAAGGTGGGAGAAGGGGCTGACAGAGCATGAGATGGTTGGATGACATCACCGACGCGATGGACATGATTTTGAGCAAGCTCCGGGAGTTGGTGATGGACAGGGAAGCCTGGCATGCTGCAGTCCATGGGGTCATAAAGAGTTGGACATGACTGAGCGACTGAACTGAACTGAACTGAAGAGGGAGCCTGCCTCCTGAGTGCTGGGACATCGGAGGCACACCGCCTGCTCTCCTGGGCCTCCAGCCTGCTGCCCACAGATCCCAGGAAGAGCAGGAGATGAGAATAAAGGGGTAGCGGAGGCAAGGTCATGCAGAGCCAAGATGTGAGGACTGTGCCTGCCAGATGAGAGCTTCAGGCAGAGGTGAGTCAGAAGCCAGGTCTGTGCACTGACAGCCGTCAGGGTGTCCCGTGATTTCCAGCAGGACCGCCTCCTGGAGGAAAGCTGTCCCAGGGCTCTGAGAAGCAGCAGAGACCCTGTGTGGCAGTTTCCCATTGCTGTTGTAACAGATTACCACAAACGATGGCTTAGAAGAACACGAACTTGTTACTGTACAGTTCTGGAGGCCAGGATCCGTCTCACTGGGCTAAGGTGAAGGTGTGGGTAGGGCTGGTCTGTCTCCGTGATTGTTTCTCTTTAGGATGGATGTGGTCCTTACTCCTGGGCTCGTGGCTCTGTATCACATGGCCTTTTCTCTCCCTGCTTCCATTGTCACATCAGCTATTCCGAATGCTGGACCCTCCTGCCTGCCTCTTATAAAGACTCTTGCTTACATCATTGGGTCCATCCAAATAATCCAGAATAATCTCCCCATCTCAAGGCTTAAACTTAATCACACCTGCAAAATCCCTTTTGCTGTATAAGGTAATATATCCAGAGGCTTCCAAGATTCAGACATGGCCATCCCGGGGCGGGGGGCAGTGTTCTTTAGTTACTGCACCCCAGAATCAATGATGTGGAGAGTTGCAACCAAAGCTCCCCCAGATGTACAGTCCCAGGGATACAGCACTCTCTGAAGCTTCCTTGGGCTTTAAGAGTCAAATATCAGAAAACTCTTTTCTTGGCCATGCCACGCGGCATTCGGGATCTTAGTTCCTCAAGCAGGGATTGAACCTGTGTTCCCTGAAGTGGAAGCACAGAGTCCCAACCACTGGACAGCTAGGAAGTCACAGAAAGCTTTCTTTCCTTTTTTTTTTTTCTTTTAAGAAAAAAACTCCAGCACAGAGACTTCCCTGGTGGTCCAGTGGTTAAGAATGTCTGCCAATGCAGGGGATACAAGTTCAATCCCTGGTGGTGGAACTAAGATCCCACATGCTTCAGGGCAATGAAGCCTGTGTAGCATAAACTACTGAGCCCACACTCTAGCCCCCGCAGACTGCAAGAGAAGTCACTGCAATGAGAAGCCCGTGCACTGCAACTAGAGAGCAGCCTCCGCTTGCCGCAACTAGAGAAAACCCGGGAGCCGCAATGAAGACCCAGTGCAGCCAAAAATAAATAAAGTATAAAACTCCAGCACAGAAGAGCTAGGGAGCCAATAGGAAGCATTCCTCAGCGCCTGCCTCTTGCCCTGAAGCCTCATCAGTAAGTATTTCTAATAAACTTTCATGCTTGGCGGGAGATCCGTCACACACTGACAAATTTCTCCAGAAATCTGAGATGTCTTGTTCAGAGTAATAGCTACAGTGCCCAGGTGCCCAGCTGCTATTGTAAAACCAGTAAGCATTTAATTGAAACAAACGACTATAATAATAGTACATTATCCCTGCAGGCCGAGCACCATCACAGTTTTAATTATTGAGTTAAGCGTCAGACTAATTTATCCTTGAAAGCAACAGCCCCGTTCCTGGTTACAGTGATCATCCCGTTATGAATATGAAGGCACCAGCAGGGAAGGATCTAAATGGAAAGCCATTTGTCCTCTTAGGGGATGGTTTTGTCTTTGAAGAAAGATTTGCAAACACAGGATGCTGAAACACTGGGATTGTCCTGCTGGGGGTGTGAGATTTCTGCTGGGTTGGGATTTCTTCTGGGGCGTGTGGTCCTCAGGCTTCCCCTCTCTAGGATGTAGGCTCTTACTCCTCTGGATGGAGCCTGCACTAGCCCCCAGCTTCACTCTGAGTTAAGGCCTGAGTCTTAACCAAGTCAAGTGCTTCTGGACCCGGAGAAGAGAATGACACCCACTTCAGTATTCCTGGGGCTTCCTGGTTCAGAGGATACAGAGTCTGCCTGCAAAGTGAGAGACCCAGGTTTGGGTCTCTCTGGGTCGGGAAGATCCCCTGGAGAAGGGAATGGCTACCCATTCAGGTATTCTTGCCTGGAAAATTCCATGGACAGAGGAGCCTGGCAGGCTATAGTCCACGGGGTCGCAGAGAGTCGGACACGACTGAGTGATTAACACTTACATTTCACGCTTCTGGAACAACCCACCACCATCACTGCCACCCATACCACTCTGGTCTCTCCCTATCGTTTTTTCCTCGTTCTTCCCACTCCAGCACCCGTACCTCCTACCGTCCCTTGCACTCCCAAGCTCAGGGCCCTGCTGTAGCTCAGCGTCATGCCCCCTAGTAGACACCTGCCAATATTTGGAGATACTTTCAGTTACAACAGGAGACCTGGGTAACTCAGTCAGACACGACTGAGTCACTTTCACTTTTTTTCCAGTTAACGACTAGGAGATGCCACTGGCATCTAGTAGGCTGGTTGCTGTTCAGTAGCTAACTCATGTCCAACACTTTGCGACCCAATGGACTGCAGCATGCCAGGCTCCCCTCTCTTTCACCATCTCCCAGAGTTTGCTCAAACTCATGTCCATTGAGTCAGATGTCCATTGAATAGGTCAGGGAGGGTGCTAAACATCCTACTAGGCATGGAACAGCCCCCCACCATGGAGAACTACCCAGCCCCATACGCCAAGAGTGCCAAGGGCAGGCCTCCTGGGAGTTAGCCGTTGCCTTTGTTCAGGATGTTCTCCCCACCTGCAGGAACACCTACCTGCCTTACTCCCTCATCTCCTCCCAGTCTTCGTTCAAACCTCCCCTTACCCGAGGCCTTCCCTGACCATCCCAGCTAACACCGCAACCTATCCCCACCCCCCACGCCTCCTGCCTTCCTGAGCCCCTTTGGACCACTCTTCTTTGTCTTCCTTCCAAAGCACTGACCACCAGTGAACACACCATCAGACTTCTTCGTTAAGGGTCTTTCTCATCGTGCTCCCCCTGCCAGGGTGTACTTTCCACGTGAGCAGACAGCTGTGTTTTGTTCACAGATGTCTGTACTGGAAGAGCACTTGCCACAGAGCAGAATGCTGGCTGAGTGAATTGTCTGCTCAGTCCCCTTCCTTTACCTCCTACATCTACTCCGCCTCCAGGTCAGGCAAGGCCACCTCCTCCTCATCTCCCACATCCACCCCTCTTGCCCAGGTTCAGAGCCTGGGATAATTAATTTTATTTATTTACTATCTGGGGAGGCTGCACTGGGTCTTTATTGCTGCTCAAAGGCGAGCAGGGCTACTCTCTAGTTGCAGTGCACAGGCTTAGTTGCCCCGGGGCATGTGGGATCTTCCTGGACCAGGGATCGAACCCATATCCCCTGCATTGACAGGCAGATTCTTAACCACTGGACCACCAGGGAAGTCCCTGGGATAATTAATTTTATGTGTCAACTTGACGGGGCTAACAGATGCCCAGGTGCTGGTAAAATGTTATTTCTGGGTGTCTGTGAGGGTGTTTCCAGGTGTGATTAGCATTTGAAATCTGTCCGCTGAGTAAAGAAGAAGGCCCTCCTCAATGTAAGTGGGCATCAGACAAACCACTGAGGACTCAAATAGGACAAAAAGGCAGAGGAAGGGCGAACTCTGTCTTCTGGAGTGGGGATATTCATCTTCTCCTGCCCTCAGTCACTGGGGCTCATCATTTCAGGTCTTTACACTTGGACTGAATTATATCATCAGCTTTCCTGGTTCTTCAGCCAGCAGACAGCCGATTACGGGACTTCTCGGCCTCCAAAACCACAAGAGCCAATTCTTATAATAAATTTCCTCTTCCATGTATCTATCTATGTCCTATTGGTTACGTCTCCTTGGAGAACCCTGACTGGCACGTAGCTCATTTCTTTTTCCTGGACAATGAAACGTCTCTTGCTGGGCTGCCCAGGGGTGTCTCCAGCAAGCATTTTGGGGGTTACTCCCATGTGCCACAAGCCATGTTCTTGGTTCCTTGAGGGCAGAAACTGAGGCCTGTGATCTGTCAAAGTCCCAGGGTCCAGAAGGCACTGCCTCTGAGCCACAGACCCTGGGATACAGGGAAGGCAGGTACAGGCCCTGTCATTCAGGAAAGGCCACCAAATCCAGCAGAGGAACAGCTGAGCGAACCATGTGAATCCGTGATTTACTATTAACGCATTCGCCCATTCAACAAGTGCAGTGTGTCTCCTATAACCTGTGCTCCTGGGACACAAACTACCCCATCCCTGTGAACGGGTGGAGGGGGCACCACGTGGAAGCCCTGCTCACGCACAGGTGATTCTTCTAGAGCATGAATATTTTGTGCCATCAAGGAACAGCCTCAGAATGCAGATGATGCTAATCCAGCTGAACTCAGCGAGCAATGGAGGGGTCAGCTGTAGTCCCCTGGTCCACGTGCCCCTCCATCTAACTCTCGTCCTGTCTGGCCACACATCCTGGCACGAAAGTGTCTCCCAGTCTTCGTGCATTTTGCTGTAACTCAGTGGTGAAGAGGTATCTTTACACACCATTCCATCAAGCCACCCTCCTAGTTCTCACTGAGAGTTCATGTGGTAAGAGTTTAAAAACACGGATCTATCCACCATGCAAGAATCTGCATTAGGGATCATTACAATTCTCTAACTACAAAGCTGCAGAGGTCTTGAGAGCCCTGCTTTTCCCATAAGCTCTGTTTTTAGGATTTTGCAGCATCTCTCATCACAGCAGAACCATTATATTGATTGTGTGTGTGCATGCATGCTCAGTCGTGTCCAACTCTTGCGACCCCATGGATTGTAGCCCGCCAGGCTCCTCAGTTCATGGGATTTCCCAGGTAAGAATACTGGAGTGGGTTGCCATTTCCTACTCCAGGGGATCTTCCCAGACCAGGGATCAAACCGGCATCTCCTGCATTCAGGCGGATTCTGGACGGGTTCTAAGACACACAGGAAGCCTGTGTGGGGATTCACAGTGACTAATACAGGTGTGGTTCCTGCCCCAAGGAGCTGATGGTCTTATGGAGGAAACAGACATCAATCAATTCCATGCCTAAATCAATAAGCAGTCACAACAGTTGACGAGTGTTGAAAGGAAAGCCAAGGCCAGAGGAATCTAGTTTGAGGCAGACTGGAAATGCACAAAGGGATCCAGAAAGGATTCCGGAAAGCCTGGCTGGGGTGAAGGAGAGTGGGGAGGGGTGAGAAGGGCAGGGAAGGATGAGACTGAGATGCGAGAAGGGGCCAGGCTGGAGCAGCACTGGAAGGCCAAGTGCAGACCTTCAGATTGCGCTCCATCACTGAGAGTCTAGAAAAGCAGATCAGCGACTTGAATTTTACAAAGGCGAGCTTGGCGGCTATGTGGCAGGTGGCAGCTCCCAGGTAAAAAGTGACACAACCACCATCACAGATTCGGGTAGATGGAAAGTAAGAGATGGCTATCAGAGGGAGAGAGGCAGGATTGGGGACAGGTCGTGGCAAGGGGTCAAGGATGACACTGGACAGCCAGTGATGTTCCCAGGCTGGTCACGAGGGAGAAAAGGCAGGTCCAGCCAGATGGGGAAGGGCAGACAGCCATGAACAGGCTGAGCTCAGGCACAGCATCCAAGTGGGGTCTCCACATGGGGATGGTCGATTACATGGTCTGACAAGAAGGGGACCAAGCAGTGGAAACTGGCCTGGGGTCCTAGAGGTACCCAGCCACAACGGAGGGTCAGGCAGGGCATAGGTGGCCGAGACGAGGCCTGGAAAGGAGACCGGGAGGGGGTGCCTGGAGCAGTGAAGGACCCCAGGAGCCTCGCTGTCACACGGAGGAAGCAGAGGAGCGGGGGTGTTCCAGGAAGCAGGAGTGGCGAGTTGATCTAACTGAGCTAAATGTCAAGTGTTGGCTTTGGCAACGTGGAGGCCTTAAAATACTACCAGGTTTTACATTCGGGGTGGGGTGGGTGGAGGCCAGAGTGAATGCCAGGGGAAGGAATACAGACAACCTGGGTCAATGACTCCTTCTGGAAGCTCTGCTGGGTGAGATGGGATAGCAGGACAGTGTCAAAGGATGACTTTCTACTTAGATGCCGAAGCGCAATCGTGGAGGGTGGGTGTTCCTGTCACAGGAACGCCCTCGCAGGGACCTTCGCTGCAGAACTGATAGGGGACATCCTAGCTCTGCCACTCACGGGTCACGTTCTCATCCCGTCTCCAGCGATCCTTTTAACAGCTGAGTGAGACAGATGCGCAGCCTCCACTTTACAGAGGAGCCCACCGAGTCTCAGCTGCTCCACGTCCACAGCTCAGACGGGGCAGGGCCGGGTCCCACTCCAGGTCTGCCGGACCCCACATCTGAGCTCTTCTCAGTACTGAGGGTGGAGGGTGCAGCGTGGGCTGGGCAGGCCCAGGGTTAGAGTGCCCGAGGGAACAGTTCTGTTATCTGCCTTGTTTTGACTACTGCCAGACTTCTCTGTGTCTCTGTGAAGGACTGGGAGGGGGTGACTATCCACCAGGAAACTGCTATGATTAAAGCAAGACTGGAGGCAAAGCCTGGGGTCTGGAGTCAGCACGATGATCATCCCTGAGCCCCGGGGCACTCCTAGGACTGGGTACCTACTGGGGTCAAGGCAGGGATGCAGCTCGGTGAGCCCCCAGGGGCACATGAGAGGTGATGAGGGTTTGGTCCTGCAGGCGGAGGAAGCCTGGGTAACTGTGAGCAGTAGACAGCCCGGCAGATTCCCTGAGCTCAGGATAAGCACCCAGAGGTGGGGTCAGGAGGTAGGCGGGGCAGATGTGATGGACAAGGGAGAGCTGAGTAAGGAGCCAGCACCCTCAGTCACGGGAGGCCGATAACCAAAATGACCTGTCCAACTGTGAATCCTCCATCTTCCTGAACTTGATCTTCAGTTCCTACTGGAAGGAGGCCTGGTGCTCCTGCCCACAGCCGTGGGGCAGAACCTCGTTCTGGGAAGATGCCTCTGCTGAGCTGTTAGCCAGCCTCGGCTTCCCCTTCTGGGGGGCAGGAAGGGTGTCTTTTACTCCCTTATCTCCTTGTCTGTCTCCCTGTCTACCCCACTAGATGTAAGCTGCACAAATCAGGGACTGTCATCTGCCCAGGGCTTTCAAGCATGCCTGGTACATAGTAGATGGTCAATAAAAGCATATAGAATGAATGAAAAAACACAAGAAGGAATCCTGATGAAATGAAGCTGAGAAATTTTCTACGTCCTATTCAAAGTCTTGCAGCTTTAAGCATCGGAGTCAAGATTTAGGACCAGAAAAGGGGGCTATTTCCTCCCAGCAATGAGTTCCCTGAGGACAGACACCCCTTCTTCATTCCTAGTCCAGACCCCACGCCTATTACCAGCTCAGGCCCACCCCCACCCCAGACCACGTGGTGGGGACTCCGCCACACCGCCATCCTCAAGCACCTCCCTCTGGGGGTGGGGCAGCTCTGACCTGCGGGCCCAGCTCCCTCTGCTGGGAACCCAGTTTGCCTCCCAAATCCTGACTCGCTTTACAGGACTCTGCTCAAATGTCAGCACCTCCAGGGAGGCCTCTCGGGCTCTCCCACCTAAACCAGGGTCCCTGGGTGGTTGCCTTTCAGGCATCTTGCTATTTTTTTCCCCCTTGTCATGCCCAGAATCACATTCACCAGCATGTGGACGTGGTCCTGGTCATGTGCTCCATCTGTGAAGGTGGGGACCATGCTGCTCTCTTTGGAATCGTTTCTCCGGTGCCCAGACAGGCCCAGGCCTGGCACCCAGCAGGCATTGGGCAGATGTAGGAGTGAACCAAGGAGGCCTGGGAGCTCTGGGCTCCACAGTGCCAACCTCTGGAAGCCAGGCCCATGGAGGCTGAGCGCCCCGTGAGACCCGCCTCCCACGTCCTTCCTCTCCAAGCATTGAGGCATAGCTAGGTCCCCGCTTCCTTCAAGCCTCTCCCCCCCGGCTCCCCGCTGGCTGTCCCCACATGGCAGCTTCCTGCTTCTTTGCCTTTGCTCATGCTGTTCCTTCTGCAAGTGGTGATCTCGCCTATCCCCATGGGTCTAGAGACTGGCCGAGGTCAGTCAGTCCCGGTGTGCCCCCTGCAGACCCGAGTGACCTTGCTTAACTGGTTTCCTCTCTCTGGGCTTCCTCAATTAAGGGGCTCCGGATGAAATCAGACTTGCATTTCAGAAAGCTGCACTAGCTGTCCTGGTGGGGAGGAACCAGCTCATGAATGAACCAGAGGGGGAAAGATGGAGGCAGGAGACAAGTTCAGAGGCTTCTGCACCAGACCCGGCCCTGACTATGGGATGCTGAGCTGGGGTGCGGCGGTGGGCCTGAAGCCGGGAGCAGTGGAAGTAAGAGGGACTCAGGAGGTAGGCCCAGCATGGCTCAGAGACTACTGGCAGGTGGCGGGACCCCAGGTGAGGGGGAAAGAAAAGGAAAGGGAAGGGTTACTCACTCCCCTCCCCCTGAATGGGGAACATTCTACATTCTGAATTAACACATGTGCTAATTAAAACCATCTTTCCAAAGAATTTATGATAGGATATTCCAAGCTAATTATGAATTCTCTGTAGCAGATCCTGAGCGGTGTGCTAATGTGGTGTTGAAATCTCTCTGGCCACCCTCGTTTAAATTATTCATCAGGCCCTGCAACAGTTGTGAACTGTAATTTAAACAGTCAGCTCATGAATATTCAATTAACACAACAAACAGTGGCATGTTTTACTGCCTTGCTGCTCAATATTTTGTATCCTCGCCCGTGTTTACATGTTTTTATGAACTCTCGAGAACGGCGCTGCCTGTTGAAGTTTCCCGGTTAAGGGAAGATTGAAATGCTGGGAAAGGGGCGCGAGGCAGCCGACATTATTTCTGACAAACTTTCTCAGAAGAGTTGTGGGTGATCAGGCTCGAAGGGTCCAGAGATGGGGGACCCAAAGAGGGCAAGGACTGGCCCTGAGGTTGCACAGTAGATCCAAGGGACAGAAGTCCTGGGTGGTTCCCAATGACTAATCCAACACAAATTAACTGATATAGTGGGTCTAAAGACATCCGGCTTTGAGTCAATATGAGGGACAGAGGAGGAAGCCAGACCTTTCCTGCTTCCCAGCTTCCTAAGGGCCATGGCCAAATGTTGCCAAAGCAGGTACAACCATTCAGGGTTAACAGGCTGGATTAGAATCCAGGCTGAAAATCAGAGCTCCCAGCCCCCTCCATGGCCAGGTCAGAGGAATATGTGTCTCCTCTCCCTGCTGTGAGCCCCTACCACCTGTAAATAGTTTTGCAGCTTTCACAAATGGCTCCTCCTTCATCCTCGCATCCTCCCATGAGGCAGGAACTATGGTGATTCCCATTTTATGAGAAGATTGAGACTCAAGAGGACTTGCCCAGGGCAGAGTTCTCCTCTCCCTCCCTCTCCTCCAAAAGTCATTTTCACAACTCCTAAGGAACCCATTCCAAGATGGTTTTATAATAGAGAAAAGTCAGAAATAGCCTAAACGTCTATCATTAGAATACTGGTTATTCTATTGGTTATTCTATCTCATTGGTTCACAATGAGATATCCATAAATCAAATGTTAGGCCACCAGGAAAAATAAGGGCACATCCTATAATTATCAGCATGGAAATACATGCACTGCCTACTGTTGTAGAAAATCAGCAGGTCACAGAACAGCTCCAACAGAAGAGACTAGAAGCTACAGGAAATGGTACCGTATTATGGTCCTTTATATGTAAATCACGTGTGCAAGTCACAAGTTCAGTTCAGTTCAGTTGCTCAGCCGTGTCCGACTCTTTGTGACCCCATGGACTGCAGCACGCCAGGCCTCCCTGTCCATCACCAGCTCCTGGAGTTTACTCAAACTCATGTTCATTGAGTCAGTGACGCCATCCAACCATCTCATCCTCTGTCGGCCCCTTCTCCTGCCGCCTTCAATCTTTCCCAGCATCAGGGTCTTTTCTAATGAGTCAGTTCTTTGCATCAGGTGGCTGCAGTATTGGAGCTTCAGCTTCAGCATCAGTCCTTCCAATGAATATTCAGGACTGATTTCCTTTAGGACGGACTTGTTGGATCTCCTTGCAGTCCCAGGGACTCTCAAGAGTCTTCTCCAACATCACTGTTCAAAAGCATCAAGTCTTCGGTGCTCAGCCTTTTTTTTTTTTTTTAACAGTCCAACTCTCGCATCCATACGTGACTACTGAAAAAAGCATAGCCTTAACTAGACAAACCTTTGTTGGCAAAGTAATGTCTCTAGATTGGTCATAACTTTTCTTCCAAGGAGTAAGCATCTTTTAATTTCATGGCTGCAGTCACCATCTGCAGTGGTTTTGGAGCCCCCAAAAATAAAGTCTATCACTGTTTCCACTGTTTCCCCATCAATTTGTTATGAAGTGATGGGATCAGAGGCCATAATCTTAGTTTTCACAAAGCTATGACTAAAAGGATACTCAGCGAACCATTAGTCTAAGCATGGTTATCTGTGGATGGTGCAGGTTTTCATTGTTTTCTTGGCCGCACCACACAGGTGGTACCAGTGGTGAAGAATCCTCATATCAATGCAGGAGACTTAAGAAGCAGGTTCTATCTCTGGGTTGGGAAGATTCCCTGGAGAAGGAAATGGCAACCTGCTCCGGTATTCTTGCCTGGGACATCTCATGGACAGAGGAGCCTGGAGGGCTACGATCCATAGGGTCGCACAGAGTTGGACACAACTGAAGCTATTTAGCCCACACACAGCATGTGGGATCCTAGTTCCTTGACCAGGGATCAAACCCGGGCCCTCAGCTGTGAAAGTGCAGAGTTCTAACCACTGGACCACCAGGGAACTCCCAATGATGCTGTTTTAACAGTCTTATTTCTTCATTATATTTGCTTGTGCTTAATATTTTTACTACAACCATCTGCCATTTATAGAAAAATGGATAAAGCTATGTTTTTGATGGAAAGAAGTAAAAAATATAAGAACACTTCATTTCAAATTTATAGGGTACAGCCAAAGCCGTACTCAGGAAAAAGGTACAGCCATAAAATTTTTTATTATGAAACAATAAAAATAAAAGCAAATGAATTAAAGAATTTAAAATGGAAACTCTAAACGTACACAGGAAACAAGGCAAGGGATTAATAAACATACAAGAGGAAATGAATACGAAGAAAGAAAAGTAAAAGAATTGAAACATAACTTTGATGGTTCGTTCTTTGAATAAAATGAATAAAACAAAATTATAAACCAATAATGTGATTAAAGATGAGCATTAAAAAAAAGAAAAACTACAAAACACAGCTTTTGGAATACGAATGGAGTATAATTAGAGGTACAATGCTATAAAAAATATAATATTACACTAAATACGATTTAATGGTAATGACTGTATAGATCTCAGTGAGATAACTATTCATTTTACAAAGATGGTATAACCTGTATAGTAATTATATATGATATAGTTTGTATGTCAGTATAGAAATATGAGAAAGCTATCTTATAAAAAGAAAACTACAGACCCATTTCACTATAAAAAATGCAAAAGAAACATCTTAAGTAAAATAGTACAACATTAAATTGAGCCTCATATTAAAAATATATGTATGTACATATATTTAAATATGTATGTATATATGCATACCATACCCAATCAGAATATATTAATAGGTACCGGGAACCTATTAATAAAATTTATTAACTCAATATACTAAGAAAGAAAAATGCATATGATTATCTCAATGCACACCTTAGAGGCATGTGATAAAACTCAACCAAAATTATGAGTAAGCTCAAAGATTAGAAATGTCTTTTAAAGTATGCTAAAGAAAACTAACCTTATGCCAAGGTGAATTTTTTTCGTATTTTTAAAATTTATTTGGCTGCACAGGTTTTAGTTGCAGAATGTTGGATCTAGGTCCCTGACCAGAGATTGAACCTGGACCGCCTGCACTGGGAGGTCTTAGAGAGGAGTCTTAGCCACTGGACCACCAGGGAAGTCCTGCCAAGGGTGAATTTAATTCCCATTAAATTGAGGGAGAAAGTAAAGATCACTGGTCACTGATATCGTCCCTATTAAGTGAAAGTTTGACCCAATGCAATGAAACAAAAAGAGATGAGAGATGAGTTACAACAACAAAGAAGATGGAAAAGCTTCTTCTTTGTAGATGTGATAGCATTTCTAGAAAACCTCAAATTTTTAAAAAATCAGAATTTGAGACAGCCAAATAAAACTAAACATAAAAGATACACTGATTTCTTATTTACTCTCCCACACACAAAAACAGAAAACACAATCAAGAAGTCCTAACCACGACAGCAATGCAAAAATATTCAATTCTAAAAAACAAACGTATACGAATATGTTGGATCCGTATGTATGGGTACATATATATATACACACACAGCTATAGAGCGAAAATTATTTAAATAAATGGAGATACACATTGTTTCTGAAGGGGACAACTCATGAGTATACTGATATAAAATCCCCCCACTTTAACCTGTAGATATAATGAAATCCCAAAATAAAAAAGTATACCCAGGATCAAACCCAAGCAGGAACCAGAGGGCATGAGTCGGTCACATGGGAGCTAGCAGACCACATATCACGCCACAAGACACAGGTGCACCAGTGCCCCTGCCTCAGTTCACACGCCTGGCTATGATGAGGAGGAAAAGTCCGACTCAGCCAGCACCACTCTCTGGGGATGGACGGAAAGCCTGGTCCGCAGGCATGGACATGGCATAGCATCCCACCAGGGGGCCCACTTCACAAAGACAGAGGCCGGGGGATGGAACTGTCCCCAGGGGATTATGGCTCACATGACTTATCAGTCCAGCATCTGGCCTCTAGAACGCAGGGATGGCCTCCTACAGAGGCAGAGGAAGTGCGGGCTTGGAGATGATGCTCTGGGAAGATGGGGTGCTAACTCCGAAGTCATGGTATTTGCATTCAACTGGAGACCTCCACGTGGTTCTGTGCAGCACACGTGGGTCAAGGAACCCCGGCGTGGAAGCAGGAGCACCCCTCCTCCTCATCACTCCCAATGCCCCACGAGGGGATTATCCTGACCCAGCAGTGCTGGGCTCTGCCGGGCTGGAGAACCTGGTACCCACGGAGGGTGTGTTCCTGCCAGAGGACACAGGAGGCCCTGGCTGCTGTCAGGGCCCTTTGGGCTTCTTACATCTGGGGCTGTGGATGAGGGAGGAGAACTCACCACCAGAGCAGGAGGAACTGGCACTGACTGGTGGGAGGCGGGAGGGCTGCCCCGTGGGGGCAAGGAGGTAACCGCCACCTGCCATCTCCTTCCCCACCGCGACTCTACGCGCTAGGTGCAGCGACCCGAACCTGAGAAGGGGGTGAGTGCCAGGGACACAGAGCTCCTGGGAGCAGGTCACACACGCCAAGTCACCAGATCAGCGGGGGTGATAGCTAATGGGGAGGGGAACTTAGCCGAGGCCGGCCCAGGAGGACAAGGACTGATCACCGTTCCCAGCACAGCAGGCTGTCATGAGTTCCACTGCATTTCCTACAGGAACAGAGGTCCGGGCAACCAGGGGGGTGCCGCTCCCGTGCCTGCGTGGGGAAGCAGGTCTGTGTGGACTCTGCTGGCCACAGAAATGCTCTGAGAGCCCAGCTGTTCTCTTCTGGCTCCATGAACGTGTCCTTGCCACGGCCACACTTTCCACAGGCCACCCCACCTTCCTTCCTTCTTTTCTTCCTTCTATGGATGTAGGATTCTGGCATCACGGTCTGGAATTCCACCTCCCCACCCGCCACGTCCTGCCTTCTTTTTCTCCCTCCTCAACAAATCTCTTCCATGTCCCATCCCGTCCAGTGCTGCTTCTTGGCGCACTCAAACTAATGCCAACCAGAATCCCTCTCTGGGAGCAAACTGTCCCTGTTTGACTGTACTGCATTGAGAAATATACCAATGTCTTGCTCAGGGTGGAGGGTGGACCCAAGGATGCTCAGTTCAACCAAAGGAGCCCTGAACTAACCTCCAAGGAAGGCAGGTCCTATTAATGGAGAAATCTTGAAGTTGAGCTCAGAGGTACGTCTGGATCTGTAGGTCTGGGGGCATATGCTAAAACTGAGGGGATTATGGTGTGAGAGAATCAAGAGGATCATGACACTGCACACGCATGACATGAGGGCAGAGATGAGAGAGACAAGTCATCACAGTGTCAGTGTGGGAAAGAGGGGACAGTTGAAACAACTGTTTGTCTGGAAATAGAACTACCATATGACCCAGCAATACCACTTCTGGGCATACACACTGAGGAATCCAGATCTGAAAGAGACACGTGCACCCCAATGTTCATCGCAGCACTGTTTATAATAGCCAGGACATGGAAGCAACCTAGATGCCCATCAGCAGATGAATGGATAAGGAAGCTGTGGTACATATACACCATGGAATATTACTCAGCTGTTAAAAAGAATTCATTTGAACCAGTTCTAATGAGATGGATGAAACTGGAGCCCATTATACAGAGTGAAGTAAGCCAGAAAGATAAAGAACATTACAGCATACTAACACATATATACGGAATTTAGAAAGATGGTAACGATGGCCCTATATGTAGGGCAGAAGAAGAGACGCAGAAGAACAGAACAGACTTTTGAACTCTGTGGGAGAAGGGGAGGGTGGGATGTTTCGAAAGAACAGCATGTATATTATCTGTGGTGAAACAGACCACCAGCCCAGGTGGGAGGCATGAGTCAAGTGCTCGGGCCTGTTGGGCTGGGAAGATCCAGAGGAATCGGGTGGAGAGGGAGGTGGGATGGGAGACCGGGATGGGGAATTCGTGTAACTCTATGGCTGATTCACATCAATGTATGACAAAACTCAATGAAAAAAAAAAAAAAAAAGTTTAAAAAAAAATAAATAAAAAAAAAAGAAACAACTGTTTGTGACGGAGACCCCCCCCCCCCCCGCCAGAAGGCCCCCAGGGAAGTAACTCTGTCCACCAGTATGTTGGCAGGTGGATTTTTGGGGGGATACTAGGAAGGATACAGAGTCCTCCATGTGGGTTGGCAGAGAAAAAAAAAACAAAACAGGCAGCTCATACACGAAGTGCTTAGAGACAAATAATAGCATATTTATGGCTACCATGCTGAGCATTTTATAAGCATTATAACATTTAATTTTCAAAACAAGCCCATAAGGTAAGGGTTATTAACATATCCATTTTATGCATAAGAAAACTAATGATCAGAGTATGTGAATAACTTGTTCAACACAGCAAGCGACTGGAGGAACTCAGATTTTTTGCTGGGGCCGGGGGGTGGGGGCAGCACTTGGGATCTTAGTTCCTGAATCAGGTACTGAACTTCCCCTGCAGTGGAGTCTTAACCACCGGACTCCTGGAGAACTCAGATTTAAATCCAGGTCTCTGGAAGTCCAAAGTCAGAGATATTAATTTTTGCAAAGTACCAGCCCCCTTTCAGCAGGGCAGTGGTCAGGGGCACAAAGACACAATGCAAGTGTCCAGGGTAAGGGGCGGCGGTGGAGGCTAAGCCCCTGTCCCAGAGGACCATTTTGTTTCTAGTGTCACTGGCTGGCCATTGGTCACTTGTGCTGTGGACGCCTGGGGGTGGCAGGCTTCAGCCCCATGCTGGGGCATGGAGTTATGGGAAGACACATCACTGTGATGGTGAGGTTGCAGGAGAGGGGGGACACGCAGAGAAGGGCTCAGCCAATGCGCTGGCTGGAGTTAGTCTGACTCTGCTGGCAGGGCACAGCAAGCAAGAACACGTCAAATACACAGGCAGGTGAAAGGGGCGGGGAGGAGGACTCTCACGTGCTAAGGCAAAGAGGCCGGAGGTCCGGGGTTCCCGAGTGAGCAGTCCTGTGGGGCTGGGGAGTGACCGTCTCGGGTTGACCCTTTGGGCCCAGGATCTTGGGCGGGAGGCCCGTGCTTTGCCTCTAACCACAGCCCAGTTTCTGGGGTCCAGCTGCGACCAGCACTGCCTGTCTGCTTAGCCTTTGTGTCCAACTCCTCATACTTGGTCCTCTCGTGATCTCCGAGAACAGGCTGCCCTGATCACCCTTCCTCAAGCACCGCACTGTCCCCCAGACCCTGCCTCCCGGTCACACAGAAGTTCCAGTGACATCCCCTGCCTGGGGTTCCCTTCCTTTACCCCCTACTACATTTTGTTTCTAATTCTGCATAGGCCCTTGGTGCACAATTACCCATGAAGCCTCACTATCTAAGGAGACGTGGCCTGGAGTCCTTCTGATCCCAGGGGGTGGATGGTCCTCACGCCGGGGTGGATGGTCCTCACGCCAGGGTGTCTGCTTCGAGGCCTAGCCAAAAGGAGGCAGGAGGGGCTGGGAGCATCTCTTAACTTCCCAGGATCTTGCAGACCTTGTTGTCTAATTGCTAAGTCGTATCTGACTCTTTGCGACCCCATGGGCTATAGTCCATCAGGAGCCTCTGTCCATGGGATTTCTCAGGCAAGAATACTGGAGTGGGTTGCCATTTCCTCCTCCAGGGGATCTTCCTGACCCAGGGATTGAACCCACATCTTCTGTATTCTCTTGCATTGCAGGCAGATTCTTTACCCACTGAGCCATGATCCCATTTTTTATGGCAATACTGCCGGAGTCCCATAGAGATCGATTCTTGGGAGTGTTGGCTGCCAAAGGCGCCCGGCTGCCTCCTTCTCTAAGAACTGCCCTTGGCCAGTGGGAACCATCTTGCCTAGGAAGTTATGCACAAGCTCCCCCCAGCCTGGCCTGTGATCACTGCCTGATCACACCGCACACAGTGGTCTGATTCATGCTTGAGAGCTCCCTACGGAACCAAGCAGACCTCCCTCGAGCACAGATCTGGACACCATCTGAAATATCTCATTTGCTCTTCACAGCAATCCCGTGAGGAAATCGCAGCACAGAGGGTGAGTGGGTGGCTGAGGTCACAGAGCCAATCAGACATCTGACCTCGGAGTTCCTCTCGATCCCCACCCCCCAGCTATTGACAACAGCCCCAGGGACAGCAGCCCCTTGCAGGGCCCATTCATGAAACGCTTTGGGGATATTGTCTCCCTTGATTCTCTCCACAGCTCTCGCTGGGGTTGGTCCATTTACCACATGAAGAAAGTATGGCTGGGAGGAAAGGGATTGCGTTCCACCATCCGTCAGCGGTGGAGAGATGGGCCACGAACCTAGGTTTCCTGCTTCCAGGTCTCTCTACCAGTTCTGGAGTGATAATAAGAACAAGCAATGGCTTATTCGGAAGGGATTCCTCAGGGCCCAACATTTCATCCAACCAACACAACCCAATGACAAGTCCTAATTACTCTTTCTTGCTACCAAGAGTCTGGAGAAAGAGCCACTGATTTTGCCCCACCCCACCCCCCTTCTCTGTGTCCGGCGAGAACTCTGACCACAGGCTAGGCAAAGGATGCTTCTGTGCAGTGTTGAGAGCACAAAACTCGGGGTCAAGGGAAGAAGGTTCCAATCCTGCCTCCACCACTTCCTAGCAGTGTGTCTCTGGACAAGCCCCTTGTCCTCAGGGACACACCTGTAAGTGAGATTAACTCTGTCTCCCTCCCAAGTTGATGGGAGGGTTAGATAAGGTGGGCCATAAGATGAAATAGACTATTTTCAATAGAATAGAAAAGAGAAATAGGGTCCTCATCTGGCTTACTTACCAGCAATAGCGTAGGCAGCGCTCTACGGTTTGTGAAGGGTTTACCCCGGCACCATTTATTTTTCATTCATTTACTCACCCACTCACTCACTCAGTCATTCAACAAACTCATATCAGACACCTGTTACATCCCACACAAAGCTAAGCATCAAGATTATCCAACAGCACAGGTGGTTCTCACACACTCTGGGCGGGCGGGGGGCGAGGGGCAGGGTAAACAGCATCAGCTCCATCTCACTTGAGGCTCAGAGGGGAGGAGTTATGCCCAAGGTCACCCACCAGGGCAGAGGAGGAACCCCAGGACTCCAGACTCCGTGTTAAGTGCTACTGTTTGGACCCTGGGCTGCCACCATCACAGCTGGGGCCACAGCCCAGACCAGCCAGTGTGCCGAAACCTCCCCCAGGACACCTTGGCCTCGAGAGTAATACAGCGGTGCTCTCCTCTGGAGCCTTAATATTTTGATGAGTTTTATTTGTCTTGCCACCTTTTATAAAGACTCCGAGTACTAAATGGACAAAGCCGCAAGATGAGAGAAAGAGGGCAGGGGACCGACTGACTTTTCATTATCCAGCAGAGCCGGGGGAAAATGACTCCAATAGATCTCAAGTTTTATGTGCTCCAGACATTCCGCGGAGCCAGAGATGGTTTCTCAGCAATGCTGATGGTACATTAAAAGCTCATTTTCCCAAACATGGTACTGAATATGCACTAGGAGGAAAGAGCCATTATCCTGGGTAATATCGAAGCTGCAGCTGACGAATGTTGCCGAGATTTTCTGTGAGTTTTCCCTCGTGACTCGGGAGCAGGTCTCAGACAGAGAGGTCCTCTGCCAAGCTGGGCATCTGGCCCAGAATGGAAGTAAATGCCTAGTGGCCCTTGCACCCTTCTGGGCCAGAGGGTCACAGCTCCGACTGGGAGCCTGGCAGAGGGTGGACACTAGAGGGCGCTCAAGTGATCTATTAATAAAACCTCACAATCGTTTTGTGAATCCCAGTGGAACAGGTGGCAACTGGGTCTGAACAAGGAAGTCCAGGCAGGTGTGAAATTTCCTCCTTCTAGGCATCTGCTGCTGTTGTCTGGTTCCCAAGGCCCAGCCCCTAGGATGCCACCTCCAGGAAGTCCTCTCTGCTACCTCTCTCCTCCGAGCTTGTCAGTACTCATCTACTCCTCATTCTGAACTAGCTCCTCACGCTTCACGCTCTGGTTACTTGTGTACGTGAACGGCTTGACTCAGAGCCGGTTAAAGTGGGTCTCAGGCCTGGCTCACTCACCCCCTTGCTTATTCATGAATTCACGTGAAGGTTGTACTGGCTGGATACTGAGTTCACAGGCAGGCAGCACCTGGGTTTCAACTCTGGGCACCACCATCTGGTGGTTGTGTAGCCAAGGGGTTCTTCTCTCTGTGCCTCTGTTTTCTCATCTGCAAAATGGCAATAATAATAGTACCTCCTTCTCAGGACGAAGGACGAAATGAGGTAAATATAAAGGGCTTATGTGGATGTCAAGCACATAATACATGTTTTAATAACTGTTAGCAGATTACAGATGAGCCTGGCGGGCAACAGCCCATGGGGTCACGAAGAGCCAGACACGACTGAGCGACTAAGCACAGTGTCCACACATTCAGAAAAAGCTCACTTAGAGGAAAGTGAAAATGTCAGTCGCTCAGTCGTGTCTGACTCTTTGCGACCCCATGGACTGTAGCCCACCAGGCTCCTCTGTCTAAGGAGTTCTCCAGGCAAGAGTACTGGAGTGGGTAGCCATGCCCTCTTCCAGGGGATCTTCCTGACCCAGGGATTGAACCTGGGTCTCCCGCATTGCAGGCAGTTTCTTTACCATCTGAGTCACCAAGGAAGCCCCACCTAGAGGAAATGGGGGTCAAATGAGGAGTATTCCTTGCCCTCCAAAGACCAAGATACAGAGTCCATGGCCACGGGAGCATTGGTGGTGCTCCAGGAGGCTCATCGTCACGGTTCTGTTCTAGGAGAAACTCTGCGTCAGTGAGTTGCTGCCTCTTGCCTGGCACAGGGCTGGCGGCTGCGTAAGTCAGCCACCGGCAGAGCCTAGTGGACACCAAGCTGAAATCACAGCTGCTGTTCCCTGTCCCCCTCCCCCAGGCCGGGAGCACCCCAAGGCATCTTTGAAGGCCCTGTGACTTAGATACCACCCTGTAGGCAACCTTGATTCACTCCATACACAGCCTGAAGGGTGCAGAGGGCACTGGGCTTCGAGGCAGAGACTTGGGTCCGAATTCCATCTCTTCCCTTCTTTTCACTGTGTGACCTTGGACAAGTAATCTCTCTTCTCCCGTTATTTCATCAATAAACAGAAACTGAATGCTATCTGCAAGCCAGGCCCTTTGTTAGATGCTAGTGCAGAGCAAAGCATAAAGCACAGATCCAGCCTTCAGGCTGTGCCAGGCTGGTGGTGCAGAAGGCATCTAAATGGACAACCACATATTTCCAGGAATTTACTCAGATACCACCTTTATTTAAAATTTTGATACATGATTCATCATATTTTTGGTGGTGATTCTGCTTTTTAAAAATGCTGCATAAAAAAGGACTTATCTTGATTCCTGAGTTTTGGCACATGCCCTTAAATCTTGTGATGGAGGCAAATGCCTCACCTGCCTCTCCCTACATCCAGCTCAAAGGATCCAGAGAGCCTCCGAGAGAAAATGACTTCTGAATCGGGTCCTAAGGCAGGAATAGGAGACCACCAGGTTGACGAGGGAGAAGAGGAGTCCAAGTAGAAGGGATGGCATGCAGTGGTGCTCAATCAGGGGTGATTTGTTCCCAGGGAATGTCTGGCAATGAGAGGAGTTATTTTAAAATTTTTATTTTGACTGAGGATTGTTCCTAGAGGCCAGGAATAGTGAAAGGAAGCCAGGGATGCTAGACATCCTACAATGCACAGAATGGCCCTCCACATCACAAAATATCCCTCCACCAATGTTGGTTGGGCTAAGTTGAGAAATGCCATATTAAAACATCAAGGAGTGAAACATCATGGCATCCTGCTACCGTGGACTGACCCCTTGACTTCTCTAAGCCTCAGTTTCTGGATCTGAAAAATGGGGATAATAGTGGTACCTACTTTGGAGGGTTGTTGGGAAAAGGCAGTGGCACTACATCTGTACACAGCAGGTGCTCAATAAATAGCCCTATCTTTTCCGACTTTAAACATACCTCAAACTTCAGAGCAAACTCTTCTCAAAAGAAACAGCTTCCCCGGGTTCCAAAGAAAACTGGGACACGGAAAAGAACACATTTTGTTCTTTTCTGACCTTTCTCTTAGAGAAAACCACAAGTCTTATCTCTCAATAGAACGTGAGCCTGTTTGCAGGGAACCAGCCTGTGTGTTGGCTTATCACTGGCCTGAGTTTTAACAGGGACTGAATTTTTATGACTGCGTTATAAACCTTTGCAAAACCCACTTTTAAACTAAAATACGCCGACAGGTTCTTAACTACTATAGCTACTAAATTAAGCATGAGGGATGGAGGGAGGCGCAGAGTGCAAAAGAAAACAAAAGTGCCCTGAAAGAGTCAGTGGAGGTAAAATAATGTTCATTAAAAATAGAAAAACAAACACACAAAAAAATCTTTTGTGTTCAACTTCACACTCGTACATCATAATGTTCCAGTAAAAGGCCATTTCCCCCTGAGATAATAAAAGAATTGAATTTTTCCTTATCGGTCATCTATTTTTCTAGCTGAAGCTATTACTCCCGCTCTGGGGTTGCTAGGCAACAAGAAATATTAATAGCAGCTTTTATTAGCTTAGCTTTTGCAGCCGAGTACCAGAATGAGAAAATGGGAAACATAAATGTGTTACATAAATCTTTCAACCTTTCAGAGCTGGTGTTAGTCTCTGTTTTCATAATGATTTATTGAAGTGATGGTTCATTTATGAGAAAAAGGAGTGCAGGATAAGAAAACGGAGCAGTCCCCTGCAGGAGTGTTTGAAAATAAATAATTATAGCAGGAGAGCAAAAGCTGTTTAAAGCCATTTTTCTGAGTTTTATAAAATGTAAAAAGACATATTTCTTTCACTTACTGCCTCTAAAAAACAGGGGGAGGGCGTTTCATCCAGACTCTGTGGGATAAAAAGGAACCTCTGGACCTCTGGTCCACCACCACCCTGTGTAGGATTCTCAGAGGTCCATTTGGGAGATAAATACCCCGACTCCCACTCCCCAGAGGGAAATTAGCCAAAAACATAGCAGCCAGGAGAAGCTCAGCTACAGAAGCCCTATGGATGCCTTTGTTGTTGTTCAGTCACCAAGTCATAGCTGACTCTCTGCAACCCCATGGGCTGCAGCACGCCAGGCTTCCCTGTCCATCACCAGCTCCTGGAGTTTGCTCAAACTCAGGTCCATCGAGTTGGTGATGGATGCCCTGCTTTTAACAGAAGATGGATCCTTCTCCAGGTCATGTAGCCAAGAAGAGTTGAGTTTGGGTCTCTCACTTTCTTGAAAAGCAGAAGAACTGTCACTTTTCTGTTGTTCTCAAGCTCTGAGCCTTGACCGAGGTCCTGGTTTAATGACCATGCCCATCCCCTGTCCACCCCAGCTGGGGCCCACTCCCCACTCACAGCCACCCCACCCTCTGATCTGCCTTCCCCAACACCCACTTGTTGGACCAGCAAGCACTGGCGAGTCAGCCTGATGACACCTCCAGCAAAGCCAACCCCAGGCAGGTCAGGCTGGACAAACACAGATACCCACACCTTATCAGTAAAATGAACAAATAGAGTGGCTTACATTTACTGAATGCCCACCGTGTGCCAGGCACTGGGGACTTGCCTACATCTGATCACTGAATTCTCTTAAGTTCCCATAAGACCTTGTAGCTCAGATGGTAAAGAATCTGCCTGCAATGCAGGAGACCTTGGTTCGATCCCTGGGTCGGGAAGATCCCTTGGAGAAGGGAAGGGAAACCCACTCCAATATTCTTGCCTGGAGAATTCCATGGACCGGGGAACCTTGAGGGTTATAGTCCACGGGGTTGCAAAGGGTCAGACACAACTGAGTCACACACACACACACACACACACACACACACACACACACACACACACACATTACCCAGCAGTTAGGAGCACGGGCTCTGGGGTTAGGCCAACCTAAGTCCAAAACCCAGTTCTACCATTTGTTACTCTCCACCCTGTGACTCAGAGCAAGGGGTTAATCTCCCCATGCCTCAGGTTGTTTTCATCTGTAAAATGGAGGTAATGTTACTTGTCTTACGGGAACTTGTGTGTGTATTAATCTCTTGGTCACGTCTGACTCTTTACGACCCCAAGGACTATAACCCGCAAGGGTCCTCTGTCCATGGAATTCTCCAGGCAAGAATACTGGAGTGGGTTGGGCTGTCATTCCCTTCTCCAGGGGATCTTCCCGGCTCAGGGATCAAACCCAGGTATCCTGCAATACAGGCAGATTCTTTACCATCTAGCTACAAGGTCGTACAACTGCTGGGTAATACTAAACATCAAGAAAACAACACACACACAAATGACCACAAATTCCTGCCCTTGTTGCATCTATACCTTTCTCCAATGTTACTCAGCCATTTCTCTCTTTGGGGTCTATTTCTGGGCTTGGCCATACGACTTGCTTTGGCTAAAGGAACATTAAAAAATGTGATGCAAGCAGAGGTTTGAAAAGTTGGTGCACATCGAAGCCTCTTTTTCTTGATGCTCTCAGGAGCCCTATCACCACCACCATGTGAACAAACCCAGGTCATCATGTGAAGAGAGACCTGTGGCCACATCACCTGCACAGACCCAGCCAACTGCCAAGATGTGAACAAAACCATCCAAGGCCATGAAGCTCCAGCCAAGCTGCAAGTTGACCCCAGAAACCAGCCAAGCCAGTGCAGGTCAAAAGAACTACCTTGCTGTTCCACAAAAGAACAGGAAATAGCAAAAGTTCATTGTTTGCTTTAAGCTACTAAGTGTTGGGGTTTAAGTCACTAAGTGTTGGGGTAGTTTTGTTACACAGCAAAAACTAACTGATAACAATGGTAAAACAAAACAAAAACCAAATTATGCACTAAGAACAGTAAAATTAATAGGTTGGACAGGGTGATGGGTCTCCACTTGCCCTGCGGCTCAGAAGTCCAGAGGATCAAAGGTTGGGGGCCTTTGGTCCCTTTATCTCAGACTCCAGAGAGGAGCTCCTGCATCTCAATTTGTGAGAATCATTTAGAGGGAGACCAAGTCTTCTGGGTGGAAGAGGAATGAGTCAGGGATGGGAGGAGGGGAGGAAGAGGTTGGAGGGGAAGAGTGAGAACAGCAAGAGAAGGGGGAAGGTGATGGGGAGACGAATATGAAGGACCTCCCCTCCCTGGGTCAACACACAGATCCTGCCCCGAAGCTCTGAGCCCTGCCCTCAGGCTCTGAAACCTAAACCAGGGCTGCAAGCTGTCTCGTGGGAACCATCTCTAAGGCAACGGGGTGAAGTGCAACTATGAAATTGCTCAGCCCTCTCCCTCAGCCTACCCTAGGATTCTAGCCAGGAAAGATCCTTCACTTGTACGCCCCCAGCCCTCTCTGTGGAGGGAGAAGGTTCAGTTTTGGCAAGATGCTTTGGGACAGGAACTCAGAACACAAAGAGTGTAAACCTACCAGTCTAGCACTCAGGATGTGAATCTAAGCTGATGAGCCCTGAGTCCCCCAGGCCAGTGGCATGTGTGGTGGTCATGGTAGCAGAAGTCTATCCAACCCCAAACCCAGATACTTCTTTAGTGTATCATAGCTGACAAAGCAATCACTCCCATTTTCCTATTTGTGAGTTCACCATATCTAGAATTCAGTCTCCATCCTGTCGATGGGAAAGAAAACTAAGGCTGGGAGAGAAGTTACTTACTAAATCCCCAGAGAAAGCAGTAAATAAGAGTCAGTGCTAGAGGAGAACGTTTGAATGATGACTCTGTGCCACTCTTGTGCTAACTGAAGCCCACGGCTGGACCACAAAGTTCCAGTGACCTAGAGGATGGCCCAATGATCAGGGCTCATCTTAGGGAGACCCCGTATTACCCAAATCACCAGAACCTGTGGCTGATTTTGCCAGAACTCATTTCCCATCGTGGCCCGTCTCCACCTGCCCAAGGCTCTCCAAGGAGTTTCTCTGGTCTTGAAAAAGGAGCAGGTTCCCTGAGAACTTATCTGCAAGCATCAAGCTTTGTCCCTTCCCAGGATAATTCCTCTCCTGGGTAAGCCAGGACGGTGAGCTCAAACATTTCCCAAGGACGACTCCAAAATAAATTATTTCAGACTTAACAGAGGCTGTTTAATAAATTCCACTCTTCTAGTTTCTTTGGGTATTTTAGAAACTGATTTATACATACAATATCTCTCTCAAAATGAGACAATCAACACAGGATAAAATTATTGAGTTATGAAAATAGGGGTCAGATGGAGGTGCAGCGCTTTAAATTAAACTGGCAAAATATATCTTTCATACTAAATTGACTCTTTTTGTCTTGGAAATGAATGTTTAATCAGTTAAGATGCTGAAGTCGAGGGAGAAGCCTTAAGCATATTTAATTTTGTAAAAGGAGCCTGAAGCCAATATTGTACAGGCCTCCTGCCGGCAGCCATACCTTTAAAACCGAAGAACCAACTCCCACACAAGCTGGGAGACCACGCGGGCTGGGCAGGAGACCAAAAGGAGCTGGTGACCTCTGGCATCAGAGCCAAGAGGGCCTGGTGTTAATGAGAGGGCTGTCAAATGCCTTGGTGTCAAATGCCAGTGCTCCAGGGACCACTTCCTTGACACATCGCGGCCTATGCAGAGGGCACCTGGTCCTTGGGCCATCCTCTGTGCCCCCGGTGGCCCTGCGGCCAAGCTGCTTCACCCCTTGGGCAGCTGCTAAAAGCTGAGAGTATATGGCAGGGGACAGACCTGGGGATGAATCCTGGTTTGGGGACTGAATAACTATGTTATACTCATTCATTCATAAAGTACATAAACTAGTAATACCAGGATCAGGTTATCACTTCCCCTAGGAAGCAATAACCTCACATCTGAGCCAGGTGCCTCCTCTTTGTGATTTTAATTAATTAATTACGCTGCATCATGTCTTCAATACAGCACGCGGGATCTTTGTTGCAGCATGTAAACTCTTAGTTGGCCGGGTGCCTCTTCTAGCTGCATAGAGCAACATGCACTGATTCCATCAGAGGATTTACTACACGTTCAGAAGTGGGCTCCTCACCTGTCTCTCTACCTGTACTAGTTGTTCCTCAAGGACATCTTGTAGGTCCAGAGTTCAGAACAAGGTCTGGTACCTAGTTGGCTCTTAATCAAGACTGATCACTGTGGTTAAGCCCCAAAATAGCCCCTTTACGATATCAGATTCTAATCCCTGGAACCTGTAAATGGTTCTGTATTTGGGGGAAAAAAGAGTCTTTGCAGATGTGATTAAAAGTTAAGGCTCTTGGGATGGGGAGATGATCCTGGATTAACCCTATATGTTGTAAGTCCCTAAGCGTCCTTATAAGAAAGACAGAGGGAGATTTCACTGACAGAAGAGAAGGCGATGTGATGACAGACAGACTGGAGAGATGTAGCCACAAGCCAAGGACAGCCAGCAAACACAGGAAGCTGGAGAAGCACGAGATGGATTCTTTCCCAGAGACCCCAGAGGAAGGTCACCCCTCCCGACAGGTTGCTTAGTCCAATGATACAGACTTTGGACCTCCATCTTCTAGAGCTGTGAGAGCATAAATTTCTGCTGTTTTCAAGCCACAGTTTGTGACAATTGTTACAGCAGCGGCAGGAAACTGACAACCACCTACCTGCTCTAAGTCTCCAGTTCCTTATTGCAGTCCTTCCTGCCTCACTCGGAACTCGGACAATGTGTGTAAAGCTCCCTGCATGGTGCTTCACATCTCGGGGGTCTGACACAAACTCCAGCATCACCCACATAGCATGCATGTCCACACACACTCACACACACCTTCAAGCTTCAGCTCAGACAAATTTAAAACAATTGTTGGGCTTCCCCGGTGGCTCAGTGGTAATGAATCTGACTGCCAATGGAGGAGCGTGCATGCAAATGTGTGAGTGCTCAGCTGTGTCCGACTCTTTGCGATCTCATGGACTGTAGCCCACCAGGCTCCTCTTTCTGTGGGATTTTTCAGGCAAGAATACTGGAGTGGGTTGCCATTTCCTACTCCAGGAGATCTTTCTGACCCAGGGATACAAACTGTGTCTCTAGCATCTCCTGCAATTGGCAGGCAGGTTCTTTACCTCTGATGCCAATGCAGGAGACACGGATTCAATCCCTAGTCTGGGATGATCTCACATGCTACAGCGCAACTAAACCCGAGCACCACAACTTCTGAGCCCACACTCCAGAGCCAGTGCTCTGCGGCAAGAGAAGCCTGAGGAGGACTGAGAAGCCTGTGCACCACAACGAGACAGTAGCCACCGCTCGATGCAACTCGCGAAAAGCCTGCGCAGCAAGGAAGACCCAGCACAACCGAAAGTAGATAAATAAAAGTATCCTTTTTTAAAACAACTCTCTTTTTAGCATATGGTCCCAATGGATGGACATGTTCTTAATTGGTTTCCCACTCGGCCTGGAAGCCTTCCTCTGGGTAAGATAGTTTGGCTTACCTTTCATTTCATAACGAGGGAATAGAAAACCCAGTGAACCGTTGATAACTCTCACTAATGGAAGAATTAAAGCGATCTGAATTTGTGAAGCATCTTAAACATGCACTAGTTTTAAAGGAATCTGGAAAATGACTGCAAAGTGCCTATCTGGACTAAGTCCAACAAAGGCATTTCCTAGGCGAAGGGATCAGGGGGTCATCTCTGATAAACAGATAATCTCCTTTGTAATGGTCAGAGCTCTTATAACCAGGTGACCCTACCAAGTTACCTGTGAGTATCTAGAGCCTGTTCCTTTAGGTAAGTGAGCCTTATGGGAAAACACTGCCACTGGTTACAGGGGGAGCTCATTTTTATGACTAATAATGACAATAGCAAATATTCCCTGATTGTTTACTCTCTGCCAGACATTTGCTGAGACTTTACATACGTTATCTCAGATACCTGTCACTGCAAGAAGAGGATTGAAGCTCAGGATGTGGGGCTGGGGCTAACACTAGTCTGTGGGAAGTCAGAGCCTATGCACTAACCACTACCCCGCACTGTGTCCGCTGAAGACTAGCATCCCAGGCCAGTGACACTGTGACCCAGAACCCCAGGCAGATGCACCCCTGCATCCACGGGCCTCCCCAGGGCACACGACAGAGATGTCAGTCGGGCCCTGCCCTCACCTGGGTTACCACAAATCCCGAATCGGGACCGTCTGGAGTCGTGAAGTTTTTGCTAGGAAATTAGCTGGGCAAGCAGTTAAGGCAAAAGCATTATAACAAAGTGGAATTAAAACCACACATTGTGGAATCTGCAGGTCTCCGAGAGAGAAGGGGAAGCAGACGATCTGCATTATTGATGGGCTTGTTTCTCAAGAAATGGAGCAGCAATTTCCACTGAGCACTTTAGTGAAACAGTAGAAAATGTGGGCCTTGAGTTGGCTTCCTCCTGCCCTCTCTCCCTCTCATCTTCCCTCCTACATCTCACCTAGCTTCACAAAAATAAAAGTGATGTGGCTCTTGAAAATACATAGAGTATGCCAGGTTGTTTTTCTTTTTATTTTTAAGCAAAGAGATTTGGTGGTAATAAGAGTAAACAATAAATAAATAGAATATAGTCAAGATTGTTAGATGATAAACAATATAAATGAAGGTCTCAGACATCTGATAGAACTGGGCCACAAATTTGGCTGTGACCTCTGAACAGCCTTGGTAGGGATAAACATGATCCATCCAACATCATGTGATTCTTACAGAAATTAATTTAGCGGTCCCTCCTGCCCTCCCACAGATGTGTTTCTGACAAAATCAAGGACTGTTTTCCTCCTAGATACAGTGGTTGGTCCACGCATGCTGTCATGGTCCTCCTTGGAAGACTCAAACTACCACCTGCCAGAGACATCAGAGAAGATGCTGGCTGCCGATAGCGGTTATGCCTGCCGATAGCGGTCATGCCTGCTGTGTGGATGATACTAATGATGTTGCTGGAGTTCCTGGATCCAGCCATGCCTGAAACCCTCTGTCCAGCCCTCAATACCTAGATATTTCAGTCTTTTTTTTTTCTGCATCAGCTTCTTTGAATTTTATTCTTGTCACTTAAGAATGAAGTTAAGAGGTGTTACTATCAATATAATATTAACTGTAAAGGAAAAAGCAAAAATAAACATATACCCCAGTCATTCAGAAGAAGTACTAGAATTCCCTTAAGGAGATTTTCCCCATTATACAAAAGAATTCACTACTGACTTTCTATAGGTCTTGATTGTTCAAACCAGCCATTCATGCTGAAAAATCACACCTTGCCCAGCATGGGATTCAGGATCTTTACGATCCAAGTCCTATTAATTCTTGCACATCCTCTCTTCCTATGCAACTCCATGTTCTTTCTCTCCAGCCCAGTAAGAATGACCCACATGCCACGCCTGAGCACGACATGAGCCTCCTGCTTCTTGCTTTCGTACATGCTGTTCCCTCAGCCTGGAAGGTCCTTTCCTGCGCTGGTCTGCCTGCCAAAGTCCCTCCTATCCTCAAAACTCTAAGTCAGTCATCACCTTCTTCCCTGCCAGCTGAAACAAGACACAATATTTTTAAAATAATATGATTCCACTTATATGAAATGTGCAGAAGAGGCAACTATATAGAGACAGAAAGTAGATTAGTGGTTGCCGAGGGCTACAGATGGGGGTGGGGTTGGGAATGATGACTAAGGGGTATAAGGTTTCTTTGTGGGGTGATGAAAAGGTTCTAAAATAGCTTGTGTTGATGGTCACACAGCTCTGTGAATATTCTAAAAGCTACTGAATCGTATACTTTAAATAGGTGAATTGCATAGTAGGTGAACAATATTTCAATTTCAACAAAGCCTGTTTTTTTACCTCGCCAGGTAGCTTGTAGGATCTTGGTCCCCCAACCAGGAACTGGACCCAGATCCCCTGCAGTGGAAGCATAGAGTTCTAACCACAGGACCACCAGGGAATTCTCCTTCAATAAAGCCTTTAAAAGGTGAGACTATACTATTAAAATTAATAATGAAACAAATGATACCAAGATATTATAAACAGAGCTTCAGAAGCAAGTAGCATGACATAAACTTCCCTCCATGCCCACCCCCGATATTCTGTGGACCCCCATGCACGTAACCGACAGAGCCCAGACCCTGCACCTGAGCAGAGGGTCCTCCTCAAGGCGCTGGCATTCTGCTCCCTCTCGACTCCCTTCCCTGCTGTAACCTAGCAGGAAGCATGGCGGGTGACAGGGACTCACCGTGGGCAGCTGGCCCGAGAGCAGGTGGCTGTCCTGGGCCAGCATGTTGGACACCATGATGGCTGGGAGGTCCATGGCCTGGTAGGAGTAGGCAGGGAGCAGTCCGTTGGGCGCGAGGCCGTGGCACAGTGAGTGGCAGCCGGCTTCGTGGTCCCCCAGGTGCAGGAGGGATGGCTCAGGGAGGTTGGGAGGCGTTATTGGGGGGATCTCATAGTCTTCGTTGCCCTCGTTCTGGCTGTTGAAGCTCTAAAACATCAAAAGGGCAGGTTGTTCCAGGTCAATGTCATCCAACTGCAGAACAGGCTTTTCAGCACCAGTGAGAGCAACAACGAACACCCCTTAGCAAAGCAGAGAGGGGATGGTCCCTCTGCAAGGCACACGGTCAAGATGACGTAGTCAGACTCCCGACCCATCCCCCACGGCTGCTTCCTCCTCCTGGACAGTCTGTAATCAGAAACCTGCGCTCCTGGAGAGTGGGGCCACCACCTGTTCACCTGTTTTTCTGTTTTCCCACCAGACCTGGCCACTGCAGCCCACCATGAATCCATCTGTCTACATCCACCTATTTTACAGACGGAAGAACTCAGGTCCTAGAGGAAAGTGGCTCAAGCAGGATTAGTAGAAGAGCTAGGAGCAGAGCTGAAGTATCCTGGCTCCATGCCTGGCGGTCTTCCAGGGCAGCTGGATGACTTTCTCTTGTGTGTCCCCAACTGTGTCCTCTCAAGAGGTCTTCTCATCTCGGGAAATGGTACAAACATTCCCCCAGGACCACAAGCTACTCCCCCAGGAGCCACACTGGACACTTTTTTCCCCAAACATTATTTGTTCATCTTCCCCACCTCATTCCACTGACCAGGAAGCTCCAGTACAAAGCTAAATAGAAATGGTAAGAGTGGACACACTGCTTTTTTTTCTTAAGTGTCTCAATATTTTACCACTAAGCACCCAGGTGGTGCTAGTGGTAAAGAACCTACCTGCCAATTCAGGAGGCATGATCCCTGAGTAGGGAAGGCATGGCAAGGAGGAGGAAGAGGGCATGGCAACCCAGTCCAGTATTCGTGCCTGGAGAACTGCATGGAAAAGGAGCCTGGCAGGCTACAGTCCATGGGGTTGCAAAGAATTGGACATGACTGAAGTGACCCAGCATGCTTAACGCTTGCCATAGATTCTTATAGGTATTCTATAACAGGTTAATTGTACTCCTTCTTCTTTCAATTAGGCATCACATTTTAATTTTATTGAATTCTCTTCCCCTGCATCTACTGAAAGGCTCAAATAAGCCTTTTCTCCTTTAATTCAGTTAAATATGGTAAATTGCTACACTTAGTTTTCTTAATGTAAAAGCAACCGTGTATTTCTGCAATGGACCCTACTTGGTCATAACATATTACTATTTTATCCATTATTAAATTTTGATTGCTGATATTTTGTTTAGGATTTTTGCATCTAGTTCATGAGTGGGATGGGCCTATGATTTTCCTTTTCCATACTGCTCTTATTGGGTTTCAGTAGCAAGGTTATGTTAGCCTGGAAAATCATTCTTCCTTTTCTATGCTCTGAGAGTGATTAGACCTAGGAGAAGAGTTATAATGTGAAATGCAAGATGGATCTGAGAAAACATGAAAGAGAAGTTTCAAGACATAGAGGAAAAAGTGAGGAAAAAACAGACATCTCTTTAATCAGCAGACTGGAGGGAGCAGAGGAATAACTGAAGAGACAAGACCGGGAATATTCCAGAACTGACGACGGACACTAGAGGTACTTGTGAATATGATGGTGACCTGTGGTCCCCTGCCTATGACAAAGGAGGAAAGAGCATGTAACAGGGGAAAAGCAGTCTCTCCAACAAACAGGGCTGGGAAAACTGGACAGCTACATGTAAAAGGATGAAATTAGAACACTCTCTAACACAATACATAGAACAAACTCAAAATGGACTAAAGGTCAAAATGTAAGACTGGAAACTCTAAAACTCTTGGGGAAAAACATAGGCAGAACACTATGTGATGTAAATTGCAGCAAGATCTTTTTTGATCCACCTCCTACAGTAATAAAAATAAAACAAAAATAAACAAATGGGATCTAATTAAACTTTGCACAGCAAAGGAAAACATAAACAAAGCAAAAAGACAACCCTCAGAATGGGAAAAAATATTTGCAAATGAAGCAACTTGCAAGGAATTAATCTCCAAAATATACAAATAGCTTATGCAGCTCAATATCAACAAAAGAAATAACCCAGTCAGAAAATGGACAGATCTAAACAGACATTTCTCCAAAGAAGACATGCAGAAGGCCAGAAAGCACATGAAAAGATGTTCAACATCACTAATTATTAGTGTTAGTGAAATGCAAATCAAAACTACAATGAGATTTCACCTCACATTGGTCAGAATGGCCATCATTAAAAAAATCTATAAATGATAAATTCTAGAGAGGGTATAGAGAAAGGCAACCCTCTTACACTGTTGGTGGGAATATAAATTGATACAACCACTATGGAGAACAGTATGGAGGGTCCTTAAAAATCTAAAAATAAAACTACCATATGACCCAGTAATCCCACTCCTGGCCATATATCCAATGAAAACCATAATTCAAAAAGATAAATGCAACCCTATGTTGAAGATGAAACTCTTGATACGAAGAACTGACTCATTGGAAAAGATCCTGAGGCTGGGAAAGATCGAAGGCGGGAGGAGAAGGGGACGACCGAGGATGAGATGGGTGGATGGCATCACTGACTCAATGGACATGAGTTTGAGTAGGCTCTGGGAGTTGGTGATGGACAGGGAAGCCTGGCATGCTGCAGTCCATGGGGTCGTAAAGAGTCGGACATAACTGAGCAACTAAACTGAACCCTGTGTTCATAGCTGTGCTTTTTATAATAGCTAGGACATGAGCAAATGAAATGTTCATCAATAGACACATGAATAAAGAAGATGTGGTACATATATACAATGGAATATTACTTAGACATAAAAGAGAACAAACAGTGTATTTGCAGCAACATGGATAGACCTAGAGATTGTCCTATTGAGTGAAGTAAGTCAGACACAGAGAGACAAATATCATGATATCACTTATATGTGGAATATTATTTTTTAAAGGGTACAAATGAACTTATTTGCAAAACAACATCAGATATGCAGATGATACTACCCTAATGGCAGAAAGCAAAGAGAAACTAAAGAGCCTCTTGATGAGGGTGAAAGAGGAGAGTGAAAGAGCTGGTTTAAGACTATTAAAAAAACTAAGATCATGGCATCTGCCCACATTACTGCATGGCAAATATAAGGGAAAAGATGGAAGTAGTGACAGATTTCCTCTTCTTGGGCTCCAAAAATCACTGTGGATGGTGACTGCAGCCATGAGATTGGAAGACAATTACTTCTTGGCAGGAAAGCGATGACAAACCTAGACAGTGTGTTGAAGAGCAGACATATTACTCTGCCGACAAAGATCCGTATAGTCAAGGCTATGGTCTTCCCTCTGGTCACATGTGGTTATGAGAGCTGGACCAAAAGAAAGCAGAATGCCAAAGAATTGATGCCTTTTCAACTGTGGTGCTGGAGAAGACTCCTGAAAGCCCCTTGGACAACAAGAAGATCAAACCAGTCAATCTTAAGGGAGATCAACCCTGAATATTCACTAGAAGGACTGATACTGAAGCTGAAGCACCAGTATTTTGGTCATCTGATGTAAACAGACAACTCATTGGAAAACTCCCTGATGCTGGGAAAGATTGAGGGCAGAAGGAGACGAGGGCATCTGAGGATGAGATGGCTGAATGGCACCACTGATGCAATGGACACGAAGTTAGGCAAACTCCAGGAGATGGTGAGGGACAGGGAGGCATGGCCTGCTGCAGTCCATGGGGTCACAAAGAGTCAGACACGACAGGGTGACTAAACAACAACAATGGTAGGAGTGGGGACCACATGGTCTCTAAAACCCCTGCAGGGTGTCAACACCTTTCTCCTCGGGTGCCTGTGGTTTGAACCTCACCACAACTTGTGTGGAAGAACTCTAGACTGTTCTTTGAGGAGCATGCAAGCATACTCAGTCATGTCTGATTCTTTGCAACCCCATGGGCTGTAGCCTACCAGGCTCCTTTGTCCATAGGATTTTTCAGGCAAGAATACTACAGTGGATTGCCATTTCCTTCTCGAGGGGATCTTCCCAATCCAGGGATTGAATCTGCCTCTCCTGTGCCTCCTGCATTGGCAGGCGGATTCTTTACCACTGAGCCACCTGAGAAGCCAGACTGTCCTTGATATTCACAGAAACATGCTCTGAGAGGATAGTGCCTTGCCACATTCATGCCCAGCCCTTAGACCCAGACCCCAAGCCACCTCTTGCTCATTGGCTCCCTCTGCAGGGATGTTGTGAGATTATTTCATATTATAGGCAAATAGCCGTCCAAGAAGCAGTGACCCTGTTGGTGGGAAAGGGCACTGGCAGCCTCACCAAGATCTGCCTCTTTCCTACCATCTGAAGTTGCTTCCAAGAGCTGGGCCAAGCTCACATGTTTGGGGACCAACCTCTGCCTAGCTGCTCTATATGCATACACCCAAAGTTACATCTCTCTTACTGCACGATCTGAGGTTATCATCGCCTCTCTCTGCGCTCAGTTCTCACTCTTGCACCAAGAGGGACAGAGGGATGGGCTCATCCATCTCTCAAGTTCCATGGCTAATTACATACATTGGCTGTTCAATCAAATCAATGAGATTTCAATCCAACTTGATGGGAGTCCCACAGTGGGTACCCGGTAGTAACAGAAGGGCAGAAGAGGGGACCCAGGGAAGATCCAGTTTCTCCTGATCAAGCTTGACACATAAGGGGAGACCATAGCCTGGTAGGTCTCAGTTATACTGAAAACAACTTCCTTTAGCATTTTTTCAATTAGGAAATATAAATAAATAACATTTACTGAACATTTAATATGCTAGTTGTGAACATTTTACAGACAATTAATGTATTAAATTCTTACAACCTCTTTATGAAGAAGGTTCTGTTATTAAATGCCCATTTTACAGATACAGAAACTAAGGCACAGAGAAGGGGATTTACTTGCCCAAAGACACACAGTTAGAAAAAGGTCTCACTCCCTCCACTGTGTGCAAAGGAAGGCAATGTTTTCCAGTCTGTGACATGGATCCTCGGACTCTGGGTCCTAATAATCGTTAGAGGCTGTGCCAGTTTATGGCCAAACTGAGGGCTTAAGCACTAAAAAACAAATTTTGGTCCAGCCATGATAACCATAGCTATCGTTGCTACTGTTCACTCAGTCACGTCCAAACTATTTGAGACCCCATGGACTACAGCACGGCAGGCTTTCCTGTCCTTCGCCATCTCCCAGAGTAGCTCAAACTCATGTCCACTGAGTCAGTGAGTCCATCCAACCATCACGTCCTCTGTTGTCCCCTCATGGACTCTCTGAGGCTTCTTAATGCCGGCAGTGATTTGTGACTCTTTCCTTTCATTCAGTTTATGTCCCCTTCCTCCAGATCCCAGGCCAGGGGTTAAGGCTGTTGTGTCACCATAGCCTGGCACACAGTAGGTGCTCAACTAGAATGTGATGAGTGAGCACATGTAAGAGGGTGATGCACCAGGCTTTGGGTTTAGACTTCATCTGGGTATTTCCATATCTGTCCCTCCCAACAGACCGGAAGTCCCTCAGTCACCCACTATTCACGTCTGTGGGCGCTGATTTCCTTTCTACTCCCCGCACCCACAACAGGTGCTGTCATGAGGCACATGACAGTGAATGCCAAATGACTGCTTGAGTCCACACCTTTCATTTAAAAACCAAAACCTTAACACACTGGAACCAGCCCAAAGGACCAGAAGCCTTTTGCAAAACTAAGCATATGTTATATCAAAATATTGGAATCACACAATTATGACAATTCATTTAAAGAGGCAATTAGCGCACTTAAAAATAACTACATATGCAAACATGTACATGCCTCCTCTGAATGCAATTAAATCCTAAATGCATGACACCTGAACACCAGCCCAGCCGGCTATGGATTCATACTGTCTGTCAGTCGCTGGACCCGGCACTTCCACATTCACTCTCCATTTAACTCATGAGTTCTGCAAAGAAGTGACTGCTCTCTCCATTCTGTAGATGAAGATAATGAAGTTCAGTGAACGAAGGTGTCACAAGTAATTCTTGGTTGGGATTCAAGCCCAGGTCTTATGACTGAATCCATCATTCTCCCACACTGGGTCAGAGACTTCTTCAAGATTCAAGTTCCTCACTTCTTCTAAATAAGAGATGGGCCACTCATTGATGCCTAATTTGCTCTTCAGCACCAGGGTCCTCATGAGAATACAGAAAGAGATGCCAAGTTGTAAAAGCTATAGAAGCTGAAAATATTAGCAAAACCTTACAAGGAAACTTCTGGAAAGAGCTGACTCTTCCTATCCACCCATCCTCTCTCAAATCCACTCCAACCACATTTTCATCCTACCATCCACCAAAACTATTTGTCAAGGTCTTCAGTAACCTCCATGTTACTAAGTCCAATGGTCAGATCTCACTGCCCTCTTGTCCTCCTTGACCTTCTCAGCAGCATTTGATATACCTGGCCACCCGCTTTCTCCTGGGAATAAATTTCTTCAACTGTTTCTAGGACATCACAGATGTTGATCTTCCTAAATCACAAGTCATGTCTTCTCCATGCCCTTTGCTGGTTCCCATTCTTTCCTTCAACCTATTAATGATGTCACAGAGCTCAGATCCCAGACCTCTCCTCTAAACACACTCAGTCTTTGAGGATTTCATCCAGTCTCCTGGATTTAAATATCATCTGCTGACTCCCCAGCTTATGTGTCCAGCTCAGAACTCTCTTCTGAACCACAGATTCATGGACCCCACTGTTATTTGACACCTTTGTTTGCGTTTTAATGGACATCTCAAATTTAATGCATCCAAAAGAGAACCTGTCAACCCATGGTTTTCTCTTCCTTAGCTAATGGCAGGTCCAACCTTGCAATTCTCAGGCCAAATGCCTGGGAGCTGTCCTTTGTTTACTTTCTTTCTCTCATATCCAACACCAAATCTGTCAGGAAATCCTAACGGCCCCAACTTCAGAACAGAGACAAATGGAGCCACTACTGTCCAAGCCACCATCCTCTCCATCCTGGAGGACTGCAGTAGTTTCCTACCTGGCTTGCCTACCCCTGCTCTTGCTGTGGTCCATTCTCACTCAGAGGCCAGAATTACATGTTAAAATGTAAGTTCATGTAATTCCTCTGCTCACCACCGTCCAGGGGTGCTCTTCTTATGCAATAACAGAGTCCTCAGCAATACCATTCCTGGTTATAATCTAGAAAAAGCCAAAAATACTAATTCAAAAAGATACATGCACCCCAGTGCTAATAGTGGCATTATTTACAATTGCCAAGGTATGGAAGCAACTTAAGGGTCCAGCAACAGATGAATGGATAACGAAGACGTAGCATATATATACACACACACACACACATGTGTATGTACACACACACACAAACACATATGTACACACACACACACACACACACAGAGGAAGTCTACTCTGCCATAAAAAGAATGAAATTTTACCATCTGCAGCAACATAGATGGAACTGGAGGGCATTATATTAAGTGAAATAAGTCAGACAGAAAAAGACAGAGTCTGTATGTCCCTTACATGTGGAATCTAAAAAATACAATAAATTATAGCAAAACAAAAGTGAAAATAGAAAAAAAAAAGGAGCAGACACAAAAATATAGATAAGAAATTGGTTACCAGTGGGGAGAGGGAAGTGGGAAGGGGGGAGTACAGAGTAGAAGAGAAAAGGGTTATTATGGGATGATACGGAACCATGTTTGTGAAACTTTTGAAAACTAAAGCACTGGAGAATTTGTTTTTATATTTATTTATGGCTGCGTTGGACCTTAGTTGTGGCACAAGCTTTCTTGAGGCACGTGGGATCTCAGTTTCCCAATCCTCGATCGAACCTGTGTCACCCATTCTGGAAGGTGGATTCTTAACCACTAGACCACCAGGAAAGTCCAGCACTGCAGAATTTAAAGAATCTTTCATTCAATGAAAAGAACAAGGGTCTTATAATGGCTACATGGCCCAGCTCCGCCACTCCCACCTACATCCCTCTTACCTTCCTGATGTCACCTCTTAATATGTCCCTTCTTTGTGCCGGTCTGGCCACACTAGGTATGGTTATAAGCCTTAGCGCCTTTGCACTGACCGTTTCCTCTCTCTAGCAGATTCTCCTGTTAAATATTCACACAACTCATTCCTTCATCTCTAAGGTCTCTACTCAAACATCTGCTTCTCATTGAGGTCTACCCTCACTGTTCAATTTAAAGTCACAAATCATCAGCCATGTTCTACAATTCCCTTGTTTCTATCACTTACTAAATGGCAACTCACTCCAGTATCCTTGCCTCGGAAATCTTGTAGACAGAGGAGCCTGGAGGGCTGCAGTCCCTGGGGTCACAAACAGTCGGACACGACTGAGTGACTGAGCATGCACACACAGCATTTAATGCTTTCTAACATCCTACACATTTTATTGATTTATTATGTTTATTATGTATTACCTTACTCCACTAGAATATCTTCATGGAGGAGGATATTTTCACCTGTCTTGTCCACTGCTGTATCCCCAGTTTCTTCAACAGTGTCTGGCATGTAATGAGTGCTCAAAAAGTCTTTGATAAGTGAATGAATAAATGAACAAATGAACTGCTCAGCAGATGCCTGAAGAAAGAGTGGTAAGCAGATGAATGGATTGGCAGACCATGAAGAGTCCCCCCTTCTAAGGAGAAGGCTTACTCTAGGCTCTGATCCAAGGCTACAACACAAGCTGTTTGAATCAGTCCAACATTCCCCCTTCTCAGAGCTGGTGCATGAGAATCTGTAAGTGTCCTTGGTGGGGAGCGCGTGGGGCTGGGGAGAAAGAGGCACTGGAGCAAACAGCAGGGCTAGGAAGTTGGGGCTTACCAACACACGACATCTACCATACAGAGGTGTGTTAGGAGGCTGCCAGGTCAGCTTGTTTCTGAATGCCTCCCTTTGTGCTTTTCTTTCCAAATCAACCAAAGAACAAGTTAGTTGAAACAACTAAACTCAGAGCAAAGCAATAAAGATGGGGCAGAAGGGGCATCCGGGAGACTGTTGGGTTTTTCTCGCACCGGTTCCAGGAAAGGAAGACTACTGCACTGACCCAAACGACCTTTGTGGCTTGCCCTTGGGTCAGAAGGCTAAGCCTTCTCAGGGAATTCCTAGGAGGAAGAGTCTTAATTAAACACGGAAGCTGATGACTTCTTGAGGTAGGGGAACAAACAAGCAAGGGTGGGGAATGGGCCCTGGGCCTTGAGCAAGTGATGGAGAGGAAGGAGTCTAAGAACATCCAATGGACAAGAGCCTGTTGCAATGACAAGATTATGTTCCATGAAATTATCAGAATAAACTCATTTGCTTACCACGATAAAATAAAATGACAAATGAATCAGTTCAACCATAGGAACTAACACGGCTATAATATAGGTAGTAAAAAAGTAAATATGTGTGTGTGTACGTGTGTGTGTGTGTTCTAAGTCGCTTCAGTCGTGTCCAACTCTTTGCAGCCCTGTGGATTGTAGCCTGCCAGGCTCCTCCGTCCGTGGAATTTTCCAGGCGAGAATACTGGAGCGGGTTGCCATTTCTTTCTCCAGGGGATCTTCCTGACTCAGGGGTCAAACCTGTGTTTCCTGTGTCTCCTGCTTTGGCAGTCAGATCTTTACCACTGAGCCACCTGGGAAGCCTATATATATATATTCTTCTAAATAACCCTTTCTGAAGCAAATATTCAAAGTTCAAACCTAGAGAACAATAAAAAAAAAATCAAGAAAAGGATTCTAGAAAGAGTAGTGAGCTGAAAAATTACAATGTATATTAATTCAAAATAACTGTCCATAAGGCGACTATAGTATTAAATATGTAATGTGACTATATTGGTTCTTAAAATAGAAAAGGTACAGGATAGAATTATAAAATTAACAATGATCACAAACTAAAAATCTAGAGGATTTCATTAGAACCTATGCCTTCCCTTAAGATTACAAATATTGATTAGTAATTTATATTGCAAGGAAAATGTAAGTTTAAATACTTCTGTTATAATTTTAAAATTTTTATTGAGGTGAAATTCACATAACAAAAAGATAATTCTTTTAAAAATAACACTTGTGTGGCATTGAGTACATTCACTCATAATGTTTTGCAATCACCGCCTCTATCAGGTTCCAAAATATTTTCATCATCCCCAAAAGAAAACCCCATACTTATTAAATAGTTTCTCCCTACTCTCCTGGCCTCAGCCCCTGGAGACCACTGATCTGTGTTCTGTCTCAGTGGATTCACCTATTCTGAATAGCTTAATATTAGTGGAACCATATAATATGCGATTTTACCTTCTTTCATTTAGCATAATGTTTTTGAGCATAATGTACATTATCCACAATATAGCATATATCAGTAGTTGATTTCTTTCTGTGGCTGAACAGTATTCCGTTTTATGTATATACCCAATTTTGTTTATCCATTCATCCACTGATGAACATCTGGGCTGTTTCCACCCTTTGGCTATTGTGAATAGCGCTGCTATGAACAAGTGTGTACGTATATTTGTCGGAGTCCTTATTTTCAATTCTTTAGGGTATACAGCTAGGTGTGGAATTGTTGAGTCATATGATAATTCTATGTTTAACTCATTGAGGAACTGTCAAAACTTTTTCCACTGTGGCTGCACATTTTACATTTCTACCAGCAATGTATGAGTGTTCCAATTACACCACATCCTTGCCACCAACACTTAAATTCCATTTTTATTATAGCCATCCTAGTGAGTATGAAATGGTATCTTATAGTAGTTTTGATTTGTATTTCCCTAATGACTAGTGATGTTGAGTATCTTTCCATGTGTTTTTTGGCCATTTGCATATCTTCTGGGGAAACATTTAGAAATTTTTTGTTCATTTTTAAATTAGGTTGTCTTTCCATTGTAGTGTTGCAAGAGTTCTTTATATATTCTACATACTAGACCCGTATAAGATATATGATTTGCATGGGGTAGAAAGTGGGAGGGAGGTTCAAGAGGGACGGGACATACATTTAAATATGGCTGATTCATGTTGATGTATGGCAGAAACCAACACAAAGTTGTAAAGCAATTATCCTCCATTTAAAAATAAATAAACACTCTCAAAAGCTAAGCACAGAGTTTAAAAGCAGATATATGATTTGCAAAATATTTTTCTCCCATTCTATAGGTGTTTTTTTTTTCACTTTGATACAAAGGAATTTTAAAATTTTCATGGCGTCTACATTGTTTTTCTTTTGTTGCTCGTGCTTTTGATGTCCTGTCTAAGAATTCATAGCCAAATCCAAGGTCATGAAGAGTTACCCTATGTTTTCTTCTAAGAATTTTGTGGCTTTAGTCCTGAGACTTGGTCATGGATCCCTTTTGAAATAACTTCTGTATACAGCATGAAGTAGAGTCCAGTTTTATTTTGCCCATGGTTATCCAGTTGTCCCGAAAAGCTATTTGATGACGAGACTGTTCTTTCTCTGTTGACTGGCCTTGGCACCCTTGATGAAAATAATTGCAACTGACCACAGATGTAGAGGTTTATTTCTGGACTCTTATTTCTATTCCATTGGTCTATATGTCCAACCTTATACTACAACCACTGCAGATGATGACTGCAGCCATGAAATTAAAAGATACTTGTTCCCTGGAAGAAAAGCTATGACAAACCTAGACAGCATATTAAAAAGCAGAGACATTACTTTGCCAACAAAGGTCCGTCTAGGCAAAGCTATGGTTTTTCCAGTAGTCATGTATGGATGTGAGAGTTGGACCATAAAGAAAGCTGAGCACTGAAGAAATGATGCTTTTGAACTGTGGTGTTGGGGAAGACTCTTGAGAGTCCCTTGGAAAGCAAGGAGATCCAGTCAGTCAAACCTAAAGGAAAGCAGTCCTGAATATTCATTGGAAGGATTGATGCTGAAGCTGAAGCTCCAATACTTTGGTCCCCTGATGTGAGGCCACTGGAAAAGACCCTGATGCTGAGAAAGATTGAAGGCAGGAGGAGAAGGGGATGACAGAGGATGAGATGGTTGGATGGCATCACCGACTCGATGGACATGAGTTTGAGCAAGCTCTGGGAGTTGGTATTGACAGGGAAGCCTGGTGTGCTGAAGTCCATGGGGTTGCAAAAAGTCGGACATGACCGAGCAACTGAACTGAACTGAATACTTCGAGCACACTGTTCTGACTGTGGTGCTCTTGTAGGAACCGGGAAGTGTTATTCAACTTTGCTCTTCTCTTGTAAAACTGCTATAGCAATTCAGGATTCATTGCAATTCATATGTATTTGAGGATTGGTTCTTCTATTTCTTCTAAAAAACTTGACAGGGATTGCAATGCACATGTAGGTTGCTTGGATAGTACTGCAACCTTACCAAAATTAAGACTTCCGATTCACAAACACAGATGTACGTCTCCCCCATTTGTTAAGCTCTTCTTTAATTTCTTTCAGCAGTGTTTTATAGTTTTCAGCATTCAAGTCTTTCACCACCTTGGTTAAATTTATTCCTAAGTATTTTATTATTTTGGATGCTGTGACATATGAAACTGTTTTCTTAGTTTTTTTATTAATTATTTGCTGGTACATGGAAACACAGCTGATTTTTGAATGTTGATCTTACACCCTGAAACTTTGCTGAATTCATTTATTATCCATTTATTATAATTTTAAATAAAAGCAGAAATTCCACACCATTAGAGGAACAAAAACAAAAATAAAAACAAATGGAAAAGAAAATAGAACCTGATCATCTAACAAAAATATGAAAAGAAAAAGAAAATAGAAATTAATTATGAAATATGATAACATTCATAAAATGAGAGTATTAAGACTACTAGTAATCACAATAAATAAAAAATGATTTCAAGTCTTTTATTAAAATATAAAAAATTAAAATTTTGATGAAAATAAATGAATCCAGCATATGACATTTATAATAGGCATGCCTAAGATAAAATTACATAGAAGGTTAAAACTAAGCAGATAGATCAGGCAAATAAAAAGCAGAAGTGGCAAAATTAGTAACAAGTTAAGCGCAATCTGGGGGCAAAAAGCATTAAAGAGACCAAGAGCAATACTTAAGTTGATAAATGACACAATCCACTAAGAAGAAATGACAGACATAAACTTTTATGTAGACGGATAAACCACAGGAATATAAAACGTTGACAAACTTAGAAGTACAAAGAGGATTTAATCAAACCATAAACATAAAGAGACACTAGCACATTTCTTCAAAAACTGACAAATCGATCAGATAGAAATGAGTAAGGACAGAAGATTTGAATAACACAATTTCCTCTCTTGATTTGTCTCAATTTAAAGAACACACATTCTTTTCAAATGTGCATGGAACGCTTAAAAAACATTACCATGTACTAACTACTCAGATAATTACAAACTTTTCAAAAGGTAGAGATGACATGGGCCACATTCTATGATCTAAATGCACTAATCTAGTTTTTAACAACAAAGAAAGAAGAGAAAGAAAGAGGGAGCAGAAAAAAATAGAGGGAGACAGACCATCTAAAATACTTGGACATTTTAAGAAGAAATCTAGTAAATTTGGGGTTAAAGAGGAAATCATAACTGAAATTACAGACAACGAAAATACCACCCGACAAAATCTGTGAGAGGCAGACAATGAAAAATTTATAACTTTTTACCTAAATGAATTTATTAGAAGACAAGAAAGACAAAATAGATGAATTCAGCACACAAGAAGCTAGGAACAAAAACAAAATAAACCAAAAGTCGTTAGAAGAAAGACTAAAAAAAGTACTACAGAAGACAAATTTTACATAAATATGAGTAGAAAATTTTTTTGAAGAGGTTAACAAAATAGTAAACAACAAATAGTAAACAAGAAAAAAAAAGATGCCTCAAAAAGGAATGAAAAATACATAGAATCTTTGAAAGTTATTGTTGAGAATTCCTTTGTAACAGAGTATAAGGCTTATTTTCATAAATGTTTATTATTTTCAGCTTAATTCTGTTGTGTAAATCTTCTACATAACTATTAGTTGGGTTTTTTTTTTTTCTGTTTGATCTATTGGTTTCTGAGACAGGTAGGTCAAAAAATTTCCACCATGATTGTGATTTTATCAATTTCTTCCTGTATGTCCATTTTTGGCTTCATATATTCCAGAGCATTGTTATGTATTTGCAAATGAACAATTATTGTATTTTGGAGAAGTATACCTTTCAATATTTAATTGGTTTATCCAATTAATGCTTACTAGAAGGTTGTCTGGCTGACATGTGGATTACCAGTTTGCATCGCACACCCCAATGGTGTGTAAGGCAGAAGATTCACTGAGGAGGAATCTATAGGAATTGAGGGTGATTTGGCTTTTCTGTCATCCTGAACCCCCACTTTCAAGCCAAGTGAGAAAGACCTCTGTCACCGGTCAGGACTTGGAGCGCAACACAAAAGGGCTGGTGGCACCTCATTTCCTGGTGAAGTCTGGTGAGAAAGAGCTCTCAGGAGGACTCAGATTGTGTCTCCAGAGTCGAGAGGCTCTGTGCTCAGGAGGTTCTGGAAGGTGTGGGGAGAGCTGGAGCCACCGGAAGAGACTGTCAGAGAGCGATCTGCACGTCCACGGTGTGGCGAGCTCGGGACGTGTGAGTTGCTGGGGGCAGATGAAAGCTAAGCACAGCGGTTGGCTGAAGGCATCTAAAGAGGTTCACCCAGGACAGTAGCCTGATTGGGGGGGGGGTGTCTTAGCAGCAGGAGGTATGTCAACAGGTATGCCCCCTGCAGAGCGGACCCCCAGTTCAGCGCTCCCCATGGGAAATAGCCCACGTGTGGGTGTCTGCTACAGCAGCAGACACAAAGGCGAGGATATCAGCAAGACTAGTGAGCGGGACGTTCTGATCCTATTCCTTAATCCTGCCTCAGCCTGTCCTGACTCTGAAGCCTCCGGCAGCATCCCAGGACATGGGAGTGGATGCAGAGGCAACAGGCCACCCCCTGCCCACTGCAGGTTCCCAAGACCATGAGCCGGGAAGGAAAGGACAAGGGTGGACCTCTGCTTTCGTGAACCCTGTGGAGTCCAGTCTGCCGGAAAACCCGGAGTGACAGCAACACCTTACGCTGACACAGGACTTTGGGCTCCAAATGCTTTCATGTATTTGAAATACTTCTCCCACAAAAGCTTGAAGATTCTTGAAATATACAATCAGTGCGTACTATTTTAAAGAGCGCTGGCTTTGGACTTAGACTGACCTGGGGCAATTCCAGTACTGCCACTTACTTGCTGAAGGACCTCTGCCAATTCATCCCAACTACCTGCTCCTGGGTATCTTTACCTATGAACGAACCAAACCTCACCGCTGAGAGAATTATATAAGGAAACGATATGAAAACACAGGGACAGAGGTCAATACATCCCACTCCCCGTCGCCCCCATACTCAAAGAAGCCAAAAACAAAAAACAAAAAAAACTCAGGGTGTAAGCAGTACAAGTGTTAAATATCTTTTCTATTTTGGAAACTGAGGTTCAACATGGAAAAATGACCTATCCAAAGTCACGCAGGCAGTATTTACGATAAGACAAGAAACCCTGACTGACTGGGGCCAACACACGCTCTACCATTATTCACGCCCGTCCCAACACATACATCCATCTTGATTAGCCCAGAACTGTCCTGCTTTATGCCTCTTGTCCTGGGTAATTCCCTCTTTCACCTTAAAATTGTCCTGGTTTGGACAGTAAATTATATAGCCATCTACCATCTTAACAAATCAAACCCAACCCTGTAAGAACATCCCAGATAGAGGACTGTCATTCAATTCAGCGTTTCCTGACTCTTTTCAAAACAAGGAAAACAGCATCTTACCCAAACCTAAAGCCCCGTCAACTGGATCAGGGCACCCAGCGCCATAACTCATTATGTGTACAGTGATTTTACGAATTCAGTAGGGAATGAAATGCAATTTTGTCAGGCTTGTCTGTGTCCATAATGACTGAGTCAAATTAATCATCTTGGATAATACCCCTGTGTCACCCGTCCCAGAGATGTTTAATAGAATTTTTCTGATTCATGTCTTGCAGTCCATCAGATCTGGAGTATTGCCACCCTTCTGAAAATCAGTACAATTATGCCTTCTTGTTGGGCTATCATTTTCCAGGGCTAAAAATGCTTCTCAAAAATAAATAAATAAAAGCCCATGCCATATATAAGCGAAACGGGAGTGAAAAAGCCATATTGTTAAAATTAAATGTGAATTCTGGTGGCGGCGGGGAGGGGAGGAAGATATAATAGCTTTTTAAGCCTTTATTTACAGGCAGAACCTCCGAGCCATGGCAACGGGGATGGAGGAGACCGTAGAAAACTCTCCCACTGGTGGTCCTGACCCTGAAATGCTTAGGTTGCAGCAGACAGAGGCGTCATAATGTGACAATGACAACCAGTCCCACTTGACGTGAGTTTTGTTTATTAAAACAGTATCTGGGAACAAACATAATAATCCCTGCAGGTTTTTTGCTCAGGAAATTATCTGAGTCACTTTAAGGTTCAGGCAGCTTTCCAGACTGATCCACTTGTGGGGGATGCTTCTGGAAAAATGAGCAATTATAGTGCAAGGGTTTCCTTCTTCTTTAGGAGAAAGCAATTCCAGGAGAACTGAAGTAGCAAGGCTGGGAATAACTTGGGGTCACAGCTTTTGAGTGAGAGGGTGTGGCCTGAGCACCATCATTATCCCATTTTACAGATAAGCAGGCTCTATTTTCTAATAACTGGCAGAGGTTTATTTTAATAACATATATATATATATATTTTTTTTTACAATCACATACCCAACTGCCTCTTTGACACTTTCCCTTTGTATGTTGTAAAGGCAAGGTCTGCAAAATTTTTTCTATGAAGGTGGAGATAATAAACCTTTTTGGCTTTGTGGGTTAAATAGCCTCTGTCACAACTATTTTACCTCTGCTTCTGGAGCATGAAAGTAGACATGACAGTATTGAAACTAATGAACATAGCTGTGTTCCAATAAAGCTGTATTTACAAATGACAAGTGGTTGACCAGATTTGGCCCATGGGCCATAGTTTGCTGACCCTTGTCCTAGAGGTGGTTCTTCTTCTCCTTAGAACTTTTACCATCTAACACACAAAATTCTTGACTTTTTAAAGGTACTTATTGCCTGTTCCAGAAACCTGTATGTGGGTCAAGAAGCAACAGTTAGAACTGGACATAGAACAATAGACTGGGAAATGGAAATAGGAAAGGAATATGATAAGGCTATATACTATCACCCTACTTATTTAACTTATGTGCAGAGTGTATCATGCGAAATGCCAGGCTGGATGAATTACAAGCTGGAATCAAGATTGCCAGGAGAAATATCAACAACCTCAGATATGCTGATGATACCACTCTAATGGCAGAAAGTGAATAGGAACTAAAGTCTCTTGATGCAGTTGAAAGATGAGAGTGAAAAAGCTAGCTTGAAAATCAACATTCAAAAAGCTAAGATCATGGCATCTGGTCCCATGACTTCATGGCAAATAGAAAGGAATAAGTGGAAGCAATGACAGATTTTATTTACTTGGACTCCAAAATCACTGTGGATGGTGACTGAAGCTATGTAATCTTGCTCCTTGGAAGGAAAACTATGACAAACCTAGACAGTGTATTAAAAAGCAGAGACATCACTTTGCCGACAAAGTTCATACAGTCAAAGCCATACTTTTTCCTGTACAGATGTGAGAGTTGAACCATAAAAAAGGTTGAGTGCCAAAGAATTCACACTTTTGAATTGTGGTGCTGGAGAAGACTGCTGAGAGTCCCTTGGACTGCAAGGAGATCAATCCTAAAGAAAACTGACCCTGAACATTCATTCAAAGGACTGTTGCTAAAGCTGAAGCTTTAATACTTTGGCCACGTGATGTGAAGTGGAAAAGACCCTGATGCTAAGAAAGACTGAAGGCAAAAACGAGAAGAGGGTGGCAGAAGATGAAATGGTTAGATAGCATTACCAACTCAATGGACATGAATTTGAGCAAATTCCAGGAGATAGTGAGGAACACTGTAGCCTGGAGTGCTACAGCCCATGAGGTTGCAAAGAGTTTAGGCTTTCCTTGTGGCTCAGCTGGTAAAGAATCTGCCTGCAATGCAGGAGACCTGGGTTCAATCCCTGGGTTGGGAAGATCCCCTGGAGAAGGGAAAGGCTACCCACTCCAGTATTCTGGCCTGGAGAATTCCACACACTGTAAAGTCCATGGGGTCACAAAGAGTCAGACACGACTGAGCAACTTTCACTTAGCGACTGAACAACAACAATTGCCTGTCCCCTTCTCTAGAATGTAAATTCCACTGTTTGGTCACTGACTATCCCAAGGGTCAAGAACAGTGCCTTGCACATAGTAGGGCCTCAATAAATATGTGCTGAATGAAATAACACATGAATGAATGAGAATAGGGGTTTTGGACTGTTGTCTCCAGCTCCTAGAACAATGGAGTAAACATTTTTTAATGCATGAATACATGGATGAATTTACTAATAGCCCACTAATAGTACAAAGGGCCAGCTCAGCACCATCTTCCCTGTTCTAAGAAGTTCTAAGAAGTCAGCAAAGATCTGAGGTGGCCTTCTCCTTAGAGACGCTGCTTAGCACAAAGTAATTCTCTTGGTTCCCTGTCCCCACCTTAGAAATCATCTTCCTGCAAATGTGTCTGAATTCCAGCTCTGCCCTTCATAGTCTGTATAACTTTAGGAAACACACTGCCACTGCTGCTTCTGGATCTCAATTATACCAACTGTGAAAAGAAGGAGTTGGACCAATGGATTTTCAAACCCAAATTCAATCCATGTATGTGTCACCGATTCACAGGTACACAGGCAGACATGAAGCAGCGTTGATTTTAAAAGCATTTTAAAATGATGAGTAGGCTCTCTAGTCATTTCCGTGTTAAAAGAGCTTCTGGGGAAAAATTATGTCTATTTGCAGCTTTTTTTCTTTTCCATTTCTACCTTTTGAAAACTACACAAGCAGCATCACCTAAAAATGTGCCACGCCAGCTGTCTGGGGCTGAAGGCACTGAAGTTCTCAGAGACTGGTCTCTGTGAGTGTTCCGAGGTCCTGTGACACTGGGATAAGCAGGGAAGTCCCCCAGTTTGCGTTGCTCCAGGAACACTGCCCTGTCAGACCCTTCTGAGGCTTACCTGCCTTCAGAGCACGGTTCCAGTGCCCGTCTGGCATCCAAGGACCCCTGCACCAGACCCTGCAGCACCACCTGACACCAGGCACGATCAGCCCACTGAAGACCCCAGACACTGCATGCTCCGGTATCACCAGGCCCCTGGGCGTGCTGGACCCTCTGCTCAGGTCCTTGTCCTCCCAGTGACACCTGCTCATTCTCAGAAGAAGCACAGTACCCTTCTGCCTTCCCAGGAGGTGGCACCAAGGACAGAGCCCAGCACCCTAAGCCTGTTCTGTACAGAATGGAACAAGGACTCCTTCTACAGCCTGGACCCCATATTCGCTCTAATATGCCCCAAAAGTCCCATTAGGAGACTGCAACCCAGAGCTCATCCACCCCACTAAGGTTTACTGTTCCCCCTCTGTAAGCCAGCTTATGCTGTTCCATTTCTCTGAAGCTCTGTTTGAATAATAATAACAGCAAAACATCTATATAGTACTTACCATTTACTCAGCACATCCCTGTCCTATGACTTTTCATACATGAATTTATTTGTCTTCACAACAACTCTAGGAGGTAGGGCCTACAATTATATACATTTCACAGAGGAAGAAAGGGAGGAACTGAGATTTGAAACTTGCTGAAAGTCACAAAGCTGCCAAGGGTTAGGACCAGGATTCCAACTTGAAAGTCTGACTCAGGGGGTCTGAATCCTTCCAAACAACCACTGATGAGCTTGGAAGCAAATCTCCCTTCAGTTGAGCCTTCGGATAAGACCACAGCCCTTATCAACACATCAGCTGAAGTCTCCTGAGAGATCTTGAGCCAGAGGCATTCAGCTAAGCCACACCCGGATTTCTGACCCATGAGAACTGTAAGATAATGAATACATGTTGTTTTTATATTTAAAAGTCTAGCTCTTAATCTCTGTGGGATTCTGCCTCTTTATAAATAGGAGGGACAGGCTCCCTCAGGAACGATGCTGAAGGTCTGTGTTGATTCTGTCTCCATGGGCAGCTCCCAACTGTCTCCTCCCTTATTCTCTGATCTCTCCTCTCCAGCAGTCCTCAGGTAGGCATATGCCTGCGTCCCACCCAGCTGGTAAGCCCCTTGAATGTGGACCCTCCTTAATGTTTGAGGGAGACAGTGTACCCCAGGCTATGCCTCTCAATCTGTAATATGCACAAAAACCACCTGGGGACCTTGATAAAATGCAGGTTTTGACTTAGGAGGTTAGGGTGGGACCTGAGATGCTACATTTCCAACAAGCTCCAGGGGATGCTCCTGGTCCATGGGTCACACTGTGGATAGCAAGGCCTTAGGTATTAAGAGCATAGACTCTGACCCAGACAGACCATGGTTCAAATGCCAGTTCGGTCACATCCCAGCTTGGAATCTTTAACCTCTGAGAGGTGGGAAGACTTACCCAAGATCACATAATAAACATGGAGCTGTGAACAGAACCCTTGTTCTGACTTCTAGTCCAGAGTCTCAAAACTGCAGCTAAACACCCATTCTCCTGATTCCTGGGCCTGGACATGGCTATTTGGGTGTGTGCATGTATATGCCCTATGTATGTCAACACATGTGATTGGGTGTATATGCAGACATATAGACATGTTTAAAAAATGTGTATGTGAATGTGCCAAAAGTTAGCATGTGTGCCAGGGCATTAGTGAGAGTTGTTCATTCACTCACTACATCACCAGATATTAACTGAACTCCTACTATGTGCTAGGTCCCTACTCCCATGAAACCAACAGTCTAGGAGGGAGGCAACCATCCCACAAATAAAAATATCATTTGTGTGTGTCTATATGCGTGTGTACTGTGCACAGCAGTGCCAACAGCTGGGTGCTCTTATTGTCTCCATCTCAGTGAGGAAACTGAGACACTGAGAGTTTGAGTAACTTGCCCAGGGTCACAGAATGATGCTTGACGCTTGCGAAGCTGTGTATCAGCAAGCATGGCAGGGTGAGTGTGATGTGCATATATGCTTGTACTTGTGCATGAACGACTGCAAACAAGCGTGTGTGTGGGTGTGGGTGTGTCTGCTGGTGTGCTGGGGTGTATGTGGAAGGTGTGGGTGTGGGTGGCATCTACATGTGCCCAGAGGCACTTTTCCACAGATAGCTCTAAATATTCCATAAACAAGATTTTCTGACACCACAACATAGCATCACAAGGACACACAGGTACACAAACATTGTGTTAGATGTTCATGTTTTCAGAGTTGCTAAAATTCCGTCCATGGAGAAATGGGAGTGAAGGTCAGCGTGACCAGAGCACAGCAGATCCAGGGAAGCCCAGACCCTTTTTTCCCCTGGGGTAGCCCTGGAGCAATTTCACAGTTCATTATCCATTATGAGGCTAAAAGAATCCTGCCCCTCCCAGGAAGTTAAATAAATTGCTCAGGCTGTAATGGGCCAGTCCCTCCACACTCCCAGTGGGAAGCGTACTACCCTGGTGAGCCGATTGACCCAAGATACAAATGACCAAACCTGGCTAGGTTCCCTTCTCCATCATATCACATCTCTAAAAGCACAGACATCTATACAAATACCCTGATAATTCTTTTTCCTTTTCGTTGAAGCATAGCATATCAATAGGAAGTGCTGAAGTCCTATGTGGACAACTCAATGACAAATCTTCACAGAACAAAAATACTTACGTAACTAGCACTCAAACAAGGATAGAAAACCTACCAGCACCTCCAAAGCCCCTCAAGGCCCCTCATTACCCGCCCTGCCCCCACTACCAGGGTAATCACAATTCAGATCTCTATCACCAGATTAACTCTGTCTGTTTCTGTGCTTTATGTAAATGGAATCATATGGAACGCTCTGTTTGGGTATTTGGCTCCTTCCATTCACCCTGTTGTTTGTGAGATTTATGCACTTTATTATAAATTGCTCCTTCTCGATGCTGTGTAGTATTTCACTGTGTAAGAGTATTCTGCAATCATTTATCCAGTCTGCTGTTGATAGGCATTTGGATTGTTTCTAGTTTTGTGCTTTTATGAAAAGTGCTGCTATGAACATTCTTAAACATGTCTTTGGATGATCAGACGAAAGCATTTCTGTTGAGTGAACACTCAGGAGTTGAATTACTGGGTCATAGAGCTCTGGATACTGAGAAATGGGTTTTCCAAAGTGATTGTACCCATCTATGCAGCAATGTATGAGGACACCAGGGCTTCCCTGGTAGTTTAGCTGGTAAAGAATCCACCTTCAATGCAGGAGATCCTGGGGTGATTCCAGGGATGGGGAGATCACCTGGAGAATGGATAGGCTACCCACTCCAGTATTCATGGGCTTCCCTAGTGGCTCAGACAGTAAAGAATCTGCCTGCAATGCAGGAGACCTGGGTTCGATCCCTGAGTTGGGAAACTCCCTTGGAGGAGGGCATGGCAACCCACTTCCAGTATTCTTGCCTGAAGAATCCTGTGGATAGAGGAGCCTGGTGGGCTATCCATGGAGTTGCAGAGTCAGACACGACTGAGTGGCTTACACACACATGAAGGCACCAATGCCTCCACATCCTTGCCCAATTTGGTTTCTTCTATTTTTTCCACTTTCTACATTCTGGGGGGAATATTTAATAAAATGTCAAACTGCTTCCTCATCCCTTCTCCTGCTCTCCTATTGCTGTCTGGCAAATGTTTGCTAAGGCTGGCAGCAAGTGTAAAACCATCAATGCTCCATGTTCCTATATCACACAGACACGATCTCCAGCCACAACCCGCCACTCTAGAGGGCCATCCCAGCACAGGAAATAACCCAAAGGAGCACAGAGTGACTTGAAAGGCCTTGAGCTGTTACAGGAAACTTTAAGGTTTTCTTGAGGGGCCTTTGATCAGGTCAGGCCACCTCACAATGCAAAGAAGGCTTTCACAGGCGCTCCTTCTCCATCTCCCTCTCCAAAGAAAACACTGGTTCCTACGGCCTATCTCCCCATCCTTCGCCGGCGAGGCACACCCTCCCCTCCAGGCTGTGCACCGCAGCTCCCCAGGCTCCTGAGAGCCACCATCTTGCTCCACGTCCCTGGGCAGTTGTTCAGACTCTGACACCAAGCCAACAGGTGCATCCACAAGGCCCTGGTGCTGGCCTGGCTTGAGGGTATCTGGGCTGGATTCCTGTTTACCTGAAACACAAGCCTCATCTAATTTATGCCACCCTGGCCCTATGTGAAAAAAAAAAAAAAGAATTTTTTTTTTCCCACCAAAAACTGGAGCCTAGCTCCAAACATTTACCTAGCTCCTTCACTATTTCACTTCTCCACATGGCACATTCTAACAACAACAAAAACAAAAACATATTTAGCACTGGCCAAGCAGGCTATCCTAGACCCATTTAATCGGTCCTCTTAACTAATGTACACCCTCACATAACCAGTCTAACTCAACTGAACTACTTAACTAAGCTACACCCGATTCTAGTTTTTTTAGCCTGCAGGGTAGGCTGCTTGCTGCCGCTAAGTAGCTCAGTCATGTCCAACTCTTTGCGACCCTTTAGACTGTAGCCCGCCAGGCTCCTCTGTCCATGGGATTCTCCAGACAAGAATACTCAAGTGGATTGCCATTTTCCTCCTCCAGGGGATCTTCCCAACCCAGGGACTGAATCCTCGTCTCCTGTGTCTCCAGCAGGCAGATTCTTTACCTGCTGAGTCATCAGGGAAGTAAGGCCAGTAATAATACCCTCATTTTACAGAACCAGAAAGTTAAGACAAGAGAGGTTAGTAATTTGGTCAAGGTCACACAGGAGAATGAAACAGAGGCAGGAGTCCCAGGGAGCACAGATCTGCCTCTTACTCTAACCTGATTCCCTGAGTCCCTGGCACTCCACACTTTCCCAGGGGCTGGCGGGATGCGGGATGCCAGGGCTGGCAGGGGCAACCATGTCACACCCAGGCCTTTGTTTCCCATCAGTCTCAGGCTTTGACTATATGAGAGACAGAGACACTGGCTGTCTGGACCACATGAAGGCTTTTTAATAATAATGAGAGGAGGCTTGGCAAACCCAGCCTGGGGCACCAGACTGGAGCGTGGTCAAACGGAGGGGGTGGTGGGGAGGGGTCACACATCTTTAGCCGACTGGCAATTATCAGGAGGCATCTTCTATTTTTGTGATGGGGGGAGACATTTATTGGTACATTTTAAAAGCAAGATAGTTCCAATATCATCTTTTCAATTTCAACCCTTCATATAATTTGACCGGCATTAGATAAAATAACTGACTGGCCTCCTCTTTGCTGGTATTTCTGATGCTGTTTTTATCTCCTGTGCCCACCACATCCTGGGTGGATGACTTTGGCAAGTTGTTTCACCTTGCTGAAACTCAATTTCTTCATCTGTAAGACATAGCACCTCATGCTATTGTAACCCTGCCACGTACCGAGCACTGTAATAAGAACTTTGGGTATAAATGCATCTTATTTACTTCCCCCCTATATCACTTTGAAGAACCTCTAAAGACAATACTGAGGCTCAGAAAAGTTGGTTGACTTATCTATGGTTGCCCAGTCATGAAATGTCAAGACTAGAACTTGAGCCCGGCTCAGTCTGTCTTCCCCTGTCATTACTTTTATAACTCATCTGACCAACAGCATCTCTTTATGGTTGCCCATGGTGGGTTAGAACCTCATTCAGAGTCACCAGACTCCATATCGGGGGCCCCTCCAGCCTGGGGGTGACTATAGCCAGCTGGGGGAGGCCAGTCTCTGGTTAGTTGAAAAGACCACTGTCCCTTCTAGGGTTCAGGCAGGGGGTGGAAGAGGCCAATCCATCTAAAGACATAACCCTCAGAGATGTCCAATCAGCCCCCATTCACAGATGCAAAAACCAGGGCTGAGAGAGAGCACATAAACCCCCCAAGGGCACACAGTGAAAGAGGCTGAAAAGGGCCACAGTCAGGCTCCGGAACCTCCAGCAGCCAAGGACCCAGCACTACTCTGGAAAGGTCCCACATCTGGCCCATTTCAACTTTCTAATCCCTGGGTGAGCTTGCACTGTATAACAGTGAACAAGTGTGTGAAATCAGGGAGTCTCCCATCCTCCCCAGAAAAGACTCAGGTCCTATAGAAGATGTTGAGTTCCAGGTGGCTGGGAGCGGGCAAGGGGTGTTGTTTTCAATAAAACCCTTGAAATTACGTTTCCAATGCAATGCTGTTCCCTCCCCCAACCCATAAACTTCCTGCACCATCTTCATTGTTTCCATCCCATTTAGAGAGAGTGAATGTTTCCTGGGATTCAATTTCTCTCATAATAGTTGGAAGGAAACAAAACTACATGCTGTAAACATTCACTGCATTGTCCAAAAAATATCAGGATTATGGGGGAGGCATAGTAAGTGCAGTAAGTAAGGTCCTCCCCAACCCCTGCCCCACAAGTGTTCGTTTCTCTGTTGTGTTTGACTCCAAGACTCCATGGACTGTAGCCCTCCAGGCTCCTCTGTCCATGGAATTCTCCAGGCAAGAAATATTGGCATGGGTAGCCATTCTCTTCTTCAGGGGATCTTCCCAACCCAGGGATCGTATCTGGGTCTCCTGCATTGCAGGCAGATTCTTTACCGTCTGGGCCACCAGGGAAGCCCCAAATTCTGCCCACAAATCCATGCCCTAATGCCTCCCATGTCTGTGCCCTCAACTATTTAAACTTTTAACAGTCAGGAGACTAGAACTTGAAAACAAATATATATATATATATAGATAGATAGATATAGATTAGCTATTGCAATACATAATTAAGACTGGTGAGGTGTAAGCACCGACTCCTTCTCAGCAGTTTTCTCTCAATGAAAACAAGAGAGGTTGGTCGATTTTTCCGAGCAAATGTGTAGGACACATGAGGGAGTGTTCATTAGTTCAGCCTGACATATACTCAATTCTCTCCATATACATAGCTTGCGTGTTTTTTTTTCCCCCTTTCATGCATTTTCTTCTCCAGCTGTGAAGTGATATTAAATTTCATCAGATTTGAACACAATCTCTAGTCTTGAAACAGTTTCCTTTAAGGCCCCTCATATTTATTCAGAATTCATGAATCATGTTCCGATAACCCAACCATAATTATTTTTAAAGTGTGATGTTTGTGGCTTTAATAGGAAATGCTTGCAAAAGGCCTTTTCTCTTTGATTGTTTGTAATCTTAGCAGTAATCGCTGCCGTTCCCTTCTCTGCACCACAGCAGGCAGAACACAATTTCATTTTCATATGAATCGGGAGCTCTTCACCCAGGTTTTAATTAAAGCAATAAAAGTCATGTCATCTTTGCCCTTTACAATGTAGACAGACTCAGGGGCCAGAGTTACTAAGCCTAGACTCTTAGATTTCAATAGTGGCAAGAGGTCTTCTATCTCCTGGTACATTTGCTGGAAGTACTTTTGTTTGCTTCAAAAAGACTATGGCTGTAGTGTCTTCTTCTGTAAAACGGGAGAGCAGCCTTACCTACCTGAGAGACGTGGAGAACACGGAGCCCCCGAGCCTGAGCCCAAGGAAGTGCCTGGTAAATGTTCATTACTATCACCAGCAGCATCACTATTTAGGGCTGGAAAAAGCCAAGAGACCATCTTCCTTCATTACTCACATGAGCCAGCTGAGGCTCAGAGAGATACCAGTGCAAGGTGAGGGGAACAGGGCAGAGCAGAACCAAAAACCCTGAGTCTCCCGGTATTTTCCCCATTCCAGGCACCCTTCACTGCCCCCTGCTGGAAGGAGGCTGAACCTTCAAGACAGGGACAGTGCCTGGGGACTGCAGATCTGACCCTAACCAGCAACCTATTTTCTGGCCTCCAGGTTAAACCATTGACCTAGTGGAGGTCAATGCTTGATCCAGGTGGTAAGAAAAACAGACCAGGCATCCCTGGGGATGGGGTTGACATCCTTCTCTTTGTCCACGGTCCCAGGCAGACCACTGTCTGCCTCCCCTACAAATCCCATTCCAGCCTATTGAGCTCCATCAGCATGCAGTGACTCATGGCTCTCCAGCGTGTCCCCTTTCCCCAGCCTTTGACTCTGGCTTCCCATCCATCACGCCCCAGCATCACCTCGAGTCCCTCCAGCTCAGCCATCATGCTGATGATGCTGGGCTCCCAGCTCCTCACCCCTAGGGATACCTTCTCCACTCTGTCAATGCCCTCTCCCCAGAGAGGAGAGCCTCCATCAACGCCCACGGCTGCTCAGCTTCAAATCACCACTCACGTCCCATGCTGTGATTTAGATGTCCTACTCTCCAGCTCCTCCCCCAGGGGCTCTCTGAGCCCAGGGTGCCCTCTCTTCTCTCCTTTCCCAACTTGGACTTCCAAGTCCTTCATTTCAGTCCCTCTTTTGGGCAACAAAGCTTGGATGTCCTTCTGGCACACCTGCTTGGAAAATCCTTGCCCTGGCTTCACTCTATTAATATCCGCCCCGATAGCACCTGAACCAAGAACTCAGTCTTCCATGAAAGTGAAAGTGAAGTCGCTCAGTCGTGGCCGACTCTTTGCAACCCCCATGGACTGTATGTAGCCTACCAGGTTCCTCAGTCCATGGGATTTTCCAGGCAAGAATACTGGAATGCGTTGCCATTTCCTTGTCCAGGAGATCTTCCCAACCCAAGGATTGAACCCGGGTCTCCCACATTGTAGGCAGACGCTTTACTGTCTGAGCCACCAGTCTTCCATAACCCACCATAGATATGGCAGACCTTCCCCACCCTCTCCAACCTCCAGTGCCCTTTGGGCAGGTGACCCACCCACAATCTCTCTGAGAATAGCTGCTTACTGGTACAGACACCCTCTGCTCCCAGCCATTCTATCTATAAAGCAACACTCCTTTGCTCCTCAGTCCCCCTTCTGGGTAAAAGGCGAGAGCTTCCACCTCTGGGCAGTGGTGGAACAGTACCCACGCCTCCCACCCTCTCCAAAAACTTATGCCATCAATTAACTCCTCCCTGTCCTGAGCTCTCAGCATTACCCTTTCTCCTAGATGCCTTCTATTGAGATTAATTCTAAACATTTTCTTGTCGTAAAAAAACAACCCCTTCTAAGGTGTCCTCATCTCATTTGAGCTACGGTCCTTGCTCTTGCCTTTCCCACTAGACTTCTCATACACTGTCTAGACTTACCATTTATGTCCTCACCTCATACTCCCTCCTCCATCCACCCTGGGAATGGGTAGGACATCCCCTACACATCAGAGCTGGTTCTTCTGAGGTCCAGGGTGACTTTCTCTTTGCTAAAACCATCAAATGAATCTCAACTCCCTCCCCAACCAACCCTTCAGAAGCATGGACCTTCTGCTTCTTCTTGTTTAAATTTTATTTAACTTTTTGAAGTGATAATAAGTCATCATGGTTGAAAACCCCCAAAATGTAAAAAGGTACAGTGAAAACTCTCTTCATTATCCTTGTCTACCTTGTCTACCCAATAACCATAACACACACATACAAGGTACAAAGTCACTTTTACTAGTTTCTATATATTCTTCCCTGGTGGCTCAGACTGTAAAGAATCGTGTGCAATGTAGGAGACCCAGGTTCAATTCCTGGGTTGGGTAGATCCCCTGGAGAAGGGAATGGCTACCCACTCTTGCCTGGAGAATTCTATGGATAGAGGAGCCGGGCGAGCTACATTCCATGGGGTTGCAAAGAGTCAAACATGACTGAGTGATTAACACTTTCACTTTTATATATCCTTCCAGAGTTATACAAACACACTGAAACATACATTCTTACTACACTTTCAGCATAAATGGTAATATACTATACTTACTGTTCATTGCTTTTTTTCAGTAAGTAATGTGTCTAAAGAATTCTATCACTTCTGTTTCCTCATTCTGTCTCTACAACCACACAGTATTCCATCTGCTAGATGTACATAATTTCTGCAACTAGTCCCATATTACTGAACTTTTGATTTTTTTTCCAATTTATTGCCATTATAAACAGTGCAAAAATGAATAAACTTGAATACATCGTTTCTCATGTATGCAGATATATCTGTAGTATATATTTCCAAAAAGTGAATTCCTCGGCTAAAGGTTGATGCATTTTTAATTTTGACAGATGCTTCCAATTTGCCTTCCATAAGGGTTATACCAATTTACTCTCCTTTCAGTAATGTATAAAAGTGTCTCCTTCCCCCCATGGGCTCCAGCAGAGTTTGTCATCAAATCTCTGGATTTTTGCCAATCTAATAGGTGAAAATGTTAGTTTTGTTCCTCTCATGCACTATTTTTAGCATTTTTCATATATTTAATATCTGTTTATATTTATTTATCTGTAAACTATTGCTCATTGGGTTTTGAATTGATTTCTAGGAACTCTTTATATATGAAGGGAAATCAGTCCTTTCACTATATCATAAGTTGAAAACATCCTTGCCCAGTTTTTTGTTTGTCTTTTTTTTTTTTTTATGGCTTACAGCTTGATAAGAGCCACTTTATTTATGTTTTGTTTGTCTTTTGACTTGACTCATGGTGTTTTGGTCATGCCAAAGTTGTGCTTCATTTCAATTTATGGTCAACCTTTTGATGCCTTTTCTTTTAAGACTGAGTCATGGAAACACCTTTCCTACTCCAAAGTTGTAATGTGTACTGTAAAGACTTTTTTCTAGTGCCTTTATGGTTTTCTTGAGTACATTTAAAATTTTAATTTATTTAAAGTTTATCTTTTGATAGGGAAGTGGCTGGGCCCAACAGCACCTTTCCCCAGATCTCCTCCTTCCTTCTTGGAACCCTGACCTTGGCTTCTAAGACTCCACGGTCCCTACTTCTCCAGCCACTGATTTTCAACCTATCTCACAGTGTCTTCTCCTCTGTTTTGCTTTCAAATGTTAGACCTCAACACTTCGAGAATCATTTCCCCTCTGGTCTTCTCACTCCCTTCTCCCTCCGTAAATTTCATCCTCTCAAGATTTTAATACCCTTGGCAAAAGACTTTCAAATTCATTTCCACCGTGAGCTTCAGACTTGTATAAGCATCTACCTACTTGGACATCTTTACTTGGATGGACATCTCCAATGTAACACATCCAATTCTGGCCTTATCAAACCTGCATCTCCCCAGACGATTTCCAACTTAGAAAACTGTGCCATTGTGCCGGAAAACAGACTCATCACAGAAGCCTAAGAGTCATCCTTTACTCCTTTATCTCTCTCTCCCTCTGCATTCATCATCATCAAGACCCTCCAATTTTATTTCCAAAACACATTTCCGATCCATCCACTTCTTCCCATCTCCTCTGCCTCTACACAGTCTAGGACAACACATCATCCTTCACTTCGACTATTACCACACCCTCCCATTTGGTATTCCTGCATCCAATCTTGCCATTGAGAATTTTTAAGCCCTCTGCAAATCTGATCACATCATTCAATCTCGGTCTCTCTCTGTCTCTCACTAACAAAGTCTAGTAACTTGCTTTGACTAGTAAAATACGCTGGAAGTAGTCATGTGCCAGTTTTCTCTCTCTCTAACACACACATACAAACATATACACAAGCTCTTTCAATAATTCTTAAAACAAAGTCTGAAATATTTAGCAGAACTGCTGTTTATAGATAGCCAATATGCACATAAAAAAGATGCTCAGTATCTCTATTAGAGAAATACAAATCAAAACTACAGTGAGGTATCACCTTACACTGGTCAGAATGGCTATCATCGAAACATCTACAAATAACAAGTGCTGGAGAGGATGTGGAGGTAAAAAGGAACACTCTTATACTGTTGGTAGGAATGTAAATTGGCACAGCTGCTACAGAAAATAGTATGGAGGTTCCTTAAAAAAACTAAAATAGAATTGCCATATGATCCAGCAATCCCACTCCTGGGTATATATTCGAAGAAAACTCTAATTTGAAAAGATACATGTGCCCCAATGTTCACAGCAGCACTGTTCACAATAGCCAAGAAGCAACCGATACGTCCATCGACAGATGAATGGATAAAGATGTGGCATGTATGTACTCAGCCATAAAAAAGAATGAAATAATGCCGTTTGCACTAACATGGATGGACCTAGAGATGATCATACTAAGTCAGAAAGAGAAAGACAAATACCGTATGCTATCATTCATATGTGCAATCTAAAATATGATACAAATGAACTTACTTACAAAGCAGAAACAGACTCCCGGACACGGTTACCGAAGTGGAACTGGGGTGAGGGAGGGATAAATTAGGAGTCTGGGACTAGCAGATACAAACTACTATATATAAAATAAACAACAAGGACACACTGGACAGCACAGGGAACTATATTCAATAGGCAGTAAAAAACCACAATGGAAAAGAATATGAAAAAACATATATGTACATATATAGTCGAACCACTTTGCTGCACAATGAAAAGTAACACATTATAAATCAACTATACTTCAGTTAAAAAGTGGTATTTACAGGCACAAGACTGGAAAACTCTACCCACAGCCAGGGAGGCTGTAATGAGGAGGTGACACTTCCAATAGCCCTGAAAGAACAAACAGGTATTTGCTGGGTGAGAGTGGCCAGGGGATTCCCATCAGAGGAAACCCTGCACACAGAGGCACAGAGCCGTAAATGAGCACAAGAAGTGACCAGAGGCTCACCTCCTGTGACCGAAGCATTATTTACGGTAATAAAAACAATAAGAAGAAGACACAGCTAGTTTTTTTTTTTGAACACTGGTACTTTACATCCTCTCTTAGGTTAGGTTCTCTTGAAGTGGCACTGAGATGGGGATTCCCATGAGAGCGACTTACTGAGAAGTGATTCTAGCGAAGGGGAGGGAGTGAAGCAGGACAGGGCGGAGCGGATGGAGCTGAGGTAGGATGCCGTCTCAGCTGGAGTTGCCTAGAACTCCAAGGGGAGTGGCCCAGTTGGTCCCTCTAGGGACGAGGGGCATGGCCTTCTAGACCATCTCCCATTCCCCTTCCTGACTCCTGGTCCCTGTTTGGCAGAGAATTCTCTAGGGAAGGGGCAGCTGTGGACAGGTAAAAGCCAACTCACAACACCTGGCCAATGGATGTCTTGGGCAGGTGAAGGGAATCCGCAGGGGAGGTACCAGTAGAATCCACATCACACACCTCATTTAGTTCTCAAAACATCTTAGGACAGAGGTCCCCAACCTGATGATCTGAGGTGGAGTTGATGTAATCATAATAAGAATAAAGTGCACAATAAATGTAATGTTCTTGAATCATCTCAAACTCTACTGCCCCCACCACCACCACACTATCTGTGAAAAAACTGTCTTTCAGGAAACTGCCCAAACCGACGGGAACTGCTGCCTTAGGAGGCAGGCATTATTTCTCCCACTGGACAGAAAGCTGACATAAATTAATAAGGGCATTTGGCTGGTATATGGGAAATCTGGAATTTTGGTAATCTGGAAATCTAGTATATGGAAATCTGAATTCAGGTCTGCTAAGACCCAAGCCCAGTTCTTTTCCTCCTCACTCTCATCCCAGGCAGGAAGGGGGCAACTCTTTCTGGGTCACTTGACCCAATGGGGTATCCTCTCAGGATGGGGAAGAGCTGATCTCTACCAGGCCTGCCACCCCCAGAAGCTACTGATGGGCCAGAAATTATGTCTGACTACTGCCTCTCAGGCTCAGGCCACCTGGGAAAGTCTGGTAGCAAAGGAACTCAAGGTCCTCAAGGGAGGGAAGAAAAGGGATAATATATGGAAACTAAGGCTGCTATGCAGGAATTTTGTAGACTTGCAAAAAAGCAAACAATGAAGCATGCATTTACAAAAGAAACGTCAAGCTATGAGAACCAGTTTGAAAGGTTTAAGGAGGGGACACAGTTGACTAACATACATCCTCTAGGAACCTCTGTCTCAGCTACAGAGATAAGGAATACCATGTTTCAGGAAGTTACCTTAAAGAGCAAGGTTTTTAACATGATGAAATTGGACTTTCTGGAAGGAAACGTCTTACACATAGAGCTTTTGCACATAATAAGTGCCCAATAAACATTTGGTAAATAGATGTTGCTTGTATTTAACTGTATTTATAAAATACAGTTGTATTTATAATAATACAATGTAAAAACAATTTATTTGATACATATAAATACAATTATTATAACATATTTATAAAATGCATTTCATGCCATTTCAAGTGTTTATCCTCTGAATCCTCTATTAGCTATGAGGCCTTTGCTTGCCCACATGTTTACATCCATCCCTTGATAACCGGGACAATACAATTCCTATGGTTGATAAGACCACACACCATGGCTGGTTTTCGTGTACAAATGTGCATGTGTGGGTTCAAGCACGCATTCCAGGGAAAAGACTGGAAGGAAAGACACAGAACGTTTGCCATTAAGAATTAGAGGCCTTGTCCTATTCAATAGATGTCCTGCATCTATTCAACAGATGAATAGATAAAGAAGATGTGGTGTGTATATATGTATCTATATATACAAGCATATATATATAATGAATACTATGCAGTGATAAAAAAGAATGAAATATTGCCACTTGCATTGTCATGGATGGACCTAGAGAATATCACTCTATAATGAAGTAAGCCAGACAAAGACAATACCATATGATATCACTTATATGTGGAATATAAAAAAATGACACAAATGAACTTATTTATAAAACAGAAATAGACTCACAGACATAGAAAACACATTTAAGGTTACCAAAGGGGAAAAGGGAATGAGGGATAAATTAGGAGTTTGGGATTAGCAGATACACACTACTATATATAAAATAGATAAACAACAAGGACGTTCTGTATAATACAGGGAACTATATTCAATAGCTAGTAATAAATTATCATGGAAAAGAATCTGAAAAAGAATATATATACATATATATGTGTGTATGTATGTATAAAATAACCAAATCACTTTTCTATACACCTGAAACTAACACAACAACATAAATAAACTATACTTCAATAAACAAAAAGAACTAGAGGTCAGTGGAACCCTACCAAACCACTGGAGCTGCAGGTCTTATTTTTATTTTTAAGTAAAATTAGCATGTACTACATCCCACATGTTTCCTATATGTGACAGTTTGTTAAAAGACCATATTACTTTGCAGTGCTTCCCATCAACAGAGTCTATTTTCTCATTCCTTGACTCTAGACTGACCCTGTGACTTGCTTTGATCAACAGTATGTGCTAGAAGTAGTCATATGCCAGACTTCAAGAGGTCTTGCAGCTTTGGCTCTTGCTGCTCTGGGAACCCTTCTCCCACCAGATAAACAAATTTGGTCTAGCCTGCTGGAGCAGGAGAGACCATCTGAAGTAGAAGGGAGTCCCCCATAACAATTAGCCAACAGCCTACCTGGCTGTTGATGGTTGCACCTAAATGATCCTAGCCATGACCAGAAGAGTCACCCAGCTGAACTCTACCAAACTTCCAAGCCATAGAATCATGAATTAGATGAATATTTGTGTTTTAAGCCACTAAGTTTGGGGGGTGGGGTGTGCAAATTATGTAGCAAAAGCTAACTGGTACACTTTAAGAAGTCTAGACTAATTGCTAAGTCTGCTCACGCCAAGGTTAGCTCACGCCACCATATGGACTCTGGGAATCCTGATGTCTCCTTTACAAATGTCTAAGTTAGGGAGACTCTCTGAGCGACAGTGCACGATACCACGAAGGACCCTTAGGGAGTCCAACCACATTGTTCCACTGTTAAGGAATGCATTCATTACATAAATGTTTCCTGAATGCCTCCTTTGTGCCAGGCAGTATAGCCCATCAGGAAGGCACAACAAAGAATAAGGGAGACCAGATCCTTCTCTCAGGGAGGTCACAGTCTAGGGTGGAAATCAGATGTTAAACAAGTCATTACACAAATAAGCAAAAACCACAGTAACAAACGCTGTGAACTAAAAGGACGTGGTACCACGAGAGACAATTATGGAGAAGGGACCTACTTGGATTCGGGGCTCACACAGAGTGCTCTAAGGAAGTGACACTGAGGCCGAAGCAAGCTGACAATAGCCTTGAGGTGGGAACGGAGTTCTCCACAAACACAGTAAGGTAACGCGAAGCTCTGAGTCCCAGCGGTGCAGATTCACATTCTGTCTCTCCCACTCCCTGGCGGAGTCAGTCATCCCAGAGCCTCAGTCGCCTGTTCTATGAAATGTGGTTAATGATAACATCTTATTTTTTCATGACACTTCTCAAAGCTGTCGTGAAAGCCAGTTGAAATAACCACATTTATCTGTCCTGCAGCTCCCCCTCGAGGGGCGGTGCCCCTCTGCCCAAGCCTAGAGCAGACACAGCTCCCGAGGCCCACTTGCCCTTCCCGGCGGAAGTGCAGTACCAACCCTCTCCACTAGGGACCGAGCCAGAGCAGACGCCAGCATAACAGTTCTGAGTCAGGATGTTAGCAACCCAAAGCTTTGGCCACCTGATGCAAAGAGCGGACTCATTAGAAAAGATGCTGATGCTGGGAAGGACTGAAAGCAGGAGGAGAAGGGGACAACAAAGGACGAGGTGATTGGATGGCATCACCGACTCAATGGACAGGAGTTTGAGTAAGCTCCAGGAAATGGTGAAGGACAGGGAGGCCTGGCGTGCTGCAGTCCATGGGGTCGCAAACAGTCGGAGACGAGTGAGCAACAACAAATCGAAACACTGTGAAAGGACTCAGGTAAGAGGTTCAGGAGTAAGCTCTGGTTTTTGAACCAACCACATTTCCTAGTGGCTTATGGACAATTAAATGACTTCTGTGATTTCTTCCAAAATAGGCATTTCCAGAACTGGAGTCTTACCCAGCAGATCTTGCAGCTTGTCAGTGCAATATAAAGGCAACTTTTCAGCAGCCCCTCTGGTGCTCACATGGTCACAGACCAGAGAAGGGGATGGCATGTGGGCCCAGAGGCGCCTTGCTGCAGTTGCCGGGGGGTGGGGTGGGGTCGGGGTGGGCGTGGGCTCCAGCGCCCTGTAACGGAGTTTCCACACCACGCTGAGACGTAGCCTCTCTTCTTGTCAGTAGTGTTCCCCAAGAGCCACAGGCCCATGTCTTTCTCATCTGTGTCCCCAGTAGGACCTCTCACGTAGCAGGGCACATAAATATTTGTGAATTAATAGGCTTCTGTTTCTCCAACTGGAAAATGTGATCCCAGCCACCCAACTGCCATGACTGCCACGATTACACAGCCAGAGAGGCCACAGCAGCTCCAGGGACAGGCTTGTCTCCCAGACCCATCAAGTCTGTCAATGGCTATGAAACCCCTTCGCCCTCCATCCAGCGCCCCGAGCTGCTGCCACCCAGGAGGCACCACTGGGGAGCATCTTCCAGGATCTTTGCAGGACCCTCCTTGGGGTCCCAGACTTCAGTGAGGACCCTCTGTGGCATCTGAGTCTAGAGTGAGGATGCTCCTGGCTGAGAGAGACCTTAATTTTCAGAGACCAGGCTAGTAGTGGGAAATCTGTCCAACTGGTGTCTGGGACTCACAGGGGGCTGGACTGGGGCTAGGGCTGGTCTTCCCTGGGACGACTCAGCTCCCGTCCCTACCAAGAAAAACTGCACAGGAAGCCTCCACTCTCCTCCCTTTCCTCCATGTCCACAACCCTCCCCGTAGCATGAGACAACTCCAGGTGGGCAGGAGAACCCTGAATGCTGACGTATGGGTGTGAGCGCCTAAACACCAGCGCCTGTCCCCGTGGGTGCTGTGTTGTGGTAAGAGGCAGGGCCACCAGGGCATGTGACATGTATATTCGGTGCTGCTGAAAATCTCCCTCTGTGCGTGGAGAGCGCAGACAACACATTTCGAGTTTTATCAAGTTTTCAATGATGCCAAGAGTAGCCAGGTAGTTGATTTACAGGAAACACTACAGTCCCAGTTTGTCCATTTGAAGGAAAACTCAATTGACATTGCTTTCTAAAAAAAATCAGAAGTTTATAGAGTTGGTTCAAAAAAGCTTATAAAGGCTTTTTTTTTCTGTTAAACAATTATAGTCTAATTTGGAAAGTTACCAGTAGAAGAACAATGACATTTATGACTTAGACAGGCTTCTTAACAATTAGATGGGTTTTTTTTTGTTTTTTTTTTTTTTAATTTTTTGCTGCACACAAGGCACCTGGGATCTTGGCTCCCCAACCAGGGATTGAACCCAGGCACCCTGCATCGAAAGTGCAGAGTCTTAACCACTGGACCACCAGCGAAGGCCCTAACAATTAGATGTTACAATCAATTTATATCCTTGATCATTCTAAGAGAGGACAGTAGGGGGCTATGCCTCCAGCTCTGCACCCCTGCCACCCCACCCTGAGAGCAGCTCAGCTCCAGCAGCCCTAGGGAGGCTGGGCACCCACCTGGCTGGTTGATAGGAGCTCTGGGTTTCCGTCACTCATCCCCACGTAGGCACTCTCACCATCAAACTGGAACAGAGAAACAGAGAGGCAGCTCTGATGAAAATGTTCTCCAGAAGGGCCCAGGAGAAGCCCAAGGAGGTCAGGGGACTATAGTACTGAGGGGAAAAGACTGGAAGCTGGAGGAGCAAAGACTGAACCCAAGATGCCCAGTCTCCATTTCAGCAGAGCTCTCTCTAGGGTAGAAGGAAGCGTCCTTATTCCATGACCTTCACGGCTTGGGTTCATCACACTCAGGATACAGAGAGGAATACCCTTCTGCCCTTTACACCTTGTCCATTGGTGTGACAGACTGCTTTGTCAGATACTGAGCGCCCCATCTCTGGAAGTATGCAGATATTTCTCCTGTCCAAAATGACATCAGGCACTCAGCTACAGCTGGAATTCCACATGCTGGAGGGAGGCCAAGATCTTCAGAGCCCTGGGAGCAGGACAGCCTGCCCCCGACCCATCCTCCAGGTATTACCATCCCAAGGGGCTCTGTCCCCTTGGCTCTTCAGGCCGTCCCTGACCACAGGCATTGAGGATGTGGTAGAAACCAGCTACAGAAACTACAACCCTGTGTTTTGAGAGCTGCCAGGGCTGGGTTTGGGAAAATCTGTCTGCCAGAGGGAGCAGGCGTAGCTGGAGAAGCGGGCGCTCTGGAGCCACTGGCTCCCCTTTCTCAAGATGCGTGATCTTGAGCTGGAGACTAAACTCCGGAGGTGCCTGTCAAAAGGGGAGACAACAGTAAACCTCCCTCCAGGGGATGCTGCACCAGAAAGCGCAAAGCTGTTTGCTCCATTCCAGCTCCCTTCACTGGAGACAAGCGTCTGGGATCGGGTTCTCTAGAAGCAGAGCCTGAGACGAGGATTCAAAGGCATGTGATCTTTGAGAAGTGCGCTTTAGGAATAACGTGTAAGGGAGGGAGGGATCAGAATAGGGTAGGGGAAGAAGCGAACCAAGGAGGGGGCCCCAGTGGGAGGCTTGCTGTAGCCTTATGCCACCACAAGCTTGCTTGGGGGGCAGGGATGGTGCCTCAGAGCGGGTCCTGCATGAAGCCAGGGGCGGGGCTTCTGTAGCCCATGCACATCAGTCGTTGGCCGTGGCTTAAGGGGCAAAAGGGAGCCATGACCTGAGAAGGGTGGCCCCCGTTTGGCCCAGGACATTTCTGCAAGAACTGAGCCGGCAGTGAGCCATTTTCGGCCTGTGCTATCCCTGGTGGCTCAGACGGGAAAGAATCTGTCTGCAATGCAGGAGACCGGGGTTCAAACCCTGGGTCAGGAAGATCCCTTGGAGAAGGGGAAAGGCAACCCACTCCAGTATTCTTGTCTGGAGAATCCCACGGACAGAGGAGCCTGGTGGGCTACAGTCCACGGGGTCACAGAGAGTCGGACACAACTGGGCAACTAATCCTTTCCCAGCAGATGGGGGACAATATTGTCCAGCTGTGCTGGACAATACAGGGATCTGGGTGGGGTATCAACACCAGCTGCCCATTTCATTGTAATTGAAAAGAATTTTTTACTAGGTTATATTCACATGATTTAAAATTCCCAAAGTACACAAAGAGCAACAGAAGGAAAAGTCGCCCGCCCCCACCTCCCAGGCATCCACTGCCCCTCTCCAGAGACAATCACTGCATCTACCAGCTTTCCATACATCCTTTCAGAGAGAGTCCCTGCATACACATTAGAGTCACTTCTTTTCTATAAATGACAATGCTCTATACACACCATTTCGCACCTTATATTTCTCCTAGCAACACATCCTGGAAAGTGTTTTATATCAGATCATAATTTTGTCTTCTGGTGTGCCCTAGCACGGCTGTAACACATACATTGAACTACTTGAGCACATAGGCAATTGATTTGTTCCCAGTTTGTGCTATTCTCACATTGCTCTGGTGAATATTTTTGTACATCCGTCATTTTGCATGGATGTGAGTCTATCTGTAGGATTAGTCCGAATAATCGCTGCATCCAACAGTGGGTGCATCTGTAATTTGGATGGACATCACCAAGCGGTCCGTATGGAGGTTGGAAAAGCCCACATTCCCGCAATCATCAGTTCATCCAGACACTCTTTGCTCAGAGAGGTTTTCATAACAAACTGGCTCAGACACCAGCCTCTGACCTCAGTGGGCCCCGAAGCCCAGCACACCCGACTTCCCTTGCCCTGCTCACCCTTGCTCATCGTTCCATCGCCCCTTCACCTTCTAGCTTTCTATGTAATTTACTTCTTTACCACATTCATTGCTCACAGTTGGACTTCCCCTATGAAAATGAAGGGCCTTTGAGGCCAAGGGGTCTTAGTCTTTCTGTACACTGATGATGCCTCCCAAATATCTAGACCAGCACCTAACACGGAATAGGTACTCAATAAATGCTTGTTGAGTGAATGAATGAAGCAACCACTACATCACTTGCATTGTCTTTTACCAGACCAATCTTTTCATCAGGGCAGTGGCATTAGGATTTATACCCAAGTGCCTTCCCAACACAGGGATGGACAGTCCTTCAGTGACTGCTGGATTCACAAAAGAAAAGGCTGTGCCATGCCTAGAGTCTGGGCATGACCCCAAATGCAGGGCTTCATCCACCACATGGAGTTCAGGCTTCAAGTCTCTGCTCAGAAACTACCTCCTCCGGACATCATTGCGTTTACTTCCTTCAGGTGTCCCTCTAACAACCTAGATTGTCTCTACATCTATCCTCTGCCCAGCGTGGAGCAGCGTGAAGGCTGGAACTGTGTCCTGATGGTTTCCCAAACCCCCAACACCCAGCAAGACTGGTATCAAGGATAGGACTATGACTTGGGCAGCATAGAGAGTTCTCAACAAAAGCTCCTAGGTTCTATCTGATAGGTCACTGTGGCCCTATATTTACTCTTTGATAAAAATTAGACCTTTCTAAAAATCGCACATAATTGATATGTATGTTCTAAAAGAAAGAGGGCTTCCTTTGTGGCTCAGCTGGTAAAGAATCCACTTGCAATGCGGGAGACCTGGATTCGATCCCTGGGTTGGAATGAAAATCGCACATAATTGATATGTATGTTCTAAAAGAAAGAGGGCTTCCTTTGTGGCTCAGCTGGTAAAGAATCCACTTGCAATGCGGGAGACCTGGATTCGATCCCTGGGTTGGAATGATCCCCTGGAGAAAAGAAAGGCTACCGCTCCAGTATTCTGGCCTGGAGAATTCCATGAACTTAGTATAGTCCATGGGATCAGGGAAGTGGAGGGGGACTAAATTTTTTAAATAATTAAATAATAATGAAATATCTTTTAAAAAATTTATCTATTTTTGGTTCATTTCAGTTCAGTTGCTCAGTTGTGTCTGACTCTTTGTGACCCCATGGACTGCAGCACTCCAGGCCTCCCTGTCCATCACCAACTCCTGGAGTTTACGCAAACTCATGTCCATTGAGTCAGTGATGCCATCCAACCACTTCATCCTCTGTCATCCCCTTCTCCTCCTGCCTTCAATCCTTCCCAGCATCAGGGTCTTTTCCAATGAGTCAGTTCTTCGCATCAGGTGGCCGAAGTATTGGAGTTTCAGCTTCAACATCAGTCCTTCCAATGAATATTCAGGACTGATTTCCTTTAGGATGGACTGGCTGGATCTCTTTGTAGTCCAAGAGACTCTCAAGAGTCTTCTCCACCACCACAGTTCAAAAGCATCAATTCTTCAGAGCTCAACTTTCTTTATAGTCCAACTCTCACATCCATACATGACTACTGGAAAAACCATAGCCTTGACTAGACGGACCTTTGTTGTCAAAGTAATGTCTCTGCTTTTTAATATGCTGTCTAGGTTGGTCATAACTTTTCTTCCAAGGAGTAGGCGTCTTTTAATTTCATGGCTGCAGTCACCATCTGCAGTGATTTTGGAGCCCCCAAAATAAAGTCTGTCACTATTTCCATTATTTCCCCCTCTATTTGCCATAAAGTGATGGGACTGGATGCCATGATCTTAGTTTTCTGAATGTTGAACTTTAAGCCAACTTTTTCACTCTCCTCTTTCACTTTCATCACGAGGCTCTTTAGTTCCTCTTCGCTTTCTGCCATACGGGTTGTGACATCTGCTATCTGAAGTTATTGGTATTTCTCCCGGCAATATTGATTCCAGCTTGTGCTTCATCCAGCCCAATGTTTCTTATGATGTACTCTACATATAAGTTAAGTAAGCAAGGTGACAATACACAGCCTTGACGAACTCCTTTTCCTATTTGGAACCAGTCTGTTGTTCCATGTCCAGTTCTAACTGTTGCATCTTGACCTACATACAGATTTCTCAGGAGGCAGGTTAGGTGGTCTGGTATTCCCATCTCTTTCAGAATTTTCCACAGTTTGTGGTGATCCACACAGTCAAAGGCTTTAGCACAGTCAATAAAGCAGAAATAGATGTTTTTCTGGAACTCTCTTGCTTTTTTGATGATCCAGCGGATGTTGGCAATTTGATCTCTGGTTCCTCTGCCTTTTCTAAAACCAGCTTGTACATCTGGAAGTTCATGGTTCAGGTATTGTTGAAGCCTGGCTTGGAGAATTTTGAGCATTACTTTGCTAGCGTGTGAGATGAATGCAATTGTGTGGTAGTTTGAGCATTCTTTGGCATTGCCTTTCTTTGGGATGTTTCTGGTTAGGCTGAGTCTTTGTTGCTGGGCTTTCTCTAGCTGCAGTGCATGGGCTTCTCATTGCAGTGGTTTCTCTTGTCGCTGAGCATGGGCTCCGGGCAGGCGGGCTTCAGCAGTTGTGGCACGCAGGCCCAGAATGCAGGCTCAATAGTTGCAGTACACAGGCTTAGTCACCCTGCGGCCCGTGGAGTCTTCCCGGACCAGGGACTAAACCTGTGTTCCCTGTGTTGGCAGGTGTACTAGGGAAGTCTGACCGGACTAAATTTAACAAGGTATTTGAAACATTCTTTAAGGCAATAGTCATCAAGCTGTATGGTGTATGTTAAAAATGCAGGGCATCTTTTAATGTAGGTTAAAAGATATGCCCCAAACTCTGTGTAATATCCCATTTATTAACTGCTGGCTAGAATGGAGCCGCCCTGGTCTGTTCTCTCCCTCCACCCCCACCCCCATGCACAGCAGGAGATGAACAAATACCTGGTAAGTATTTGTTCATTTGGTGAATGAATGAATATACTTGGCAGCGAGCAAAATGCTTTCCATAAAAGAACTCATCTAATCTTCGCAACAACCAACATTTTGGGCTTCCCTGGTGGTTCAGATGGTAAAGAATCCACCTGCCAGTGCAGGAGACTGGGGTTTGATCCCTGAGTCGGGAAGATCCTCTGGAGAGGAAACGGCAACTCACTCCAGCATTCTTGCCTGGAGAATCCCATGGACAGAGGAGCCTGGTAGGCTACAGTCCACGGGGTTGCAAAGAATTGGACACGACTGAGCGACCAAAACAACAACAGCAGCCAATGTATCAAACCAAGGAAATAGGCTGAGAAGATGAACAGTTGTCCAAGATAGGGGGACGCTGCACAGCAGTGGTCTCTTTGCTTCTTGGACTTGGTCTCTCCCACGAGCGTGTAAGCTCCTTGGCAGCAGCAATCATGGCCTGGCTGCAGCCCTCCTCCCCAGACATAACCAATCAGGGGTTTAATGTGTATGTGCCCGGGGTTGGGCAGGGGATTCCCATGAGGTTATCAGAGCCCCTTCAATTGGGCTTATTCATTTGCCCTTTATTCACACAAGAAAGAGCAGCCATGTGGCAGAGTAAAGCTTGCTTCCTGCTTCAAGGAAAATCTGAGAATTTGGCAGAAGCTCCCAAGGCAGGGCCAGGTCAGCCTCCGCTGGGTTCCCCTCTGGGAGCTTTGCACAGTGCGCTGGAGCGCAGGATTCAGGACCGGCTGCTGGGCAGCCGTGAAGAGAGGGCCCCGAGTTGGTGGTTTGGGGGCTCTGCTCTCTGCCCACCTCTGTCTAGCATTCCACCACCTCTGAGCCCTCACAGGGGAAAGGAAGGAGGGGAGGGGACCCTGAAGCCTCCCGGGCTTCCCTGGCGTGGCCCCCAGGGCGAAGGGGAGAAGTCACAGAGCCTGAACACAGCAGAGCCACCTCCTCCCCCACGTGCACAGAAAAGTTCCAAAGCGCGCGCGTGGACACCCGGCATACAGCAGCGACCCTGCGTGAGTTCATGAACACACAGGGACGTGATGCACGCAGTGTGCCCAGCACAGTGACTACACATGCAACACGAACTGAGTGTTCAAGACAGCACTTGGTTACCCACACACCACAAGCAGGGGTGACACCAACCATCACAGACAGAGGTGTCCGGGGCACAAGCGTGAGTGCACACCACACAGACCCTTGACGTGACTGGTACACAGCACCAGAGTCTGCACACAGGGAAGGGAGGCGATGCCCAGACGTGCATAAATACACCATCTATCTGCGACTGAACACGCGTGTAACTCACGGAAACGTGCACACAGATACAGGAGCGTGTGCGGACACACACAGACACCCAAGAACTTAAATTCTGTGCATAGTTCAGCTTCTCAATCCCTCAGTCAAAAATCTTTTTTCATATCACACAACCTTCTGTACACTTTAAAACATGAAAAAAAAAATGTGTGTGTGTGTGGGAAGGTGGGGGACAAGGGCCTAAGTATTTCCATGAAACGCCAGGAGAACATCTCTCACCACTGACTGTAATAGATTAATTTTCCCCATTTCATATTCTAATTATAATTCCTTTTCCCATCGCCATCTTCAGTCGTCATTACAGCTGGAAGATTGTTCTGCAAAAGCCAGCCCTTCATCTTCTCTTCCCAAGAGTTTTGTCATGGAAATGAGTTTGGGAATCTGAAAGAATCCACATTTTTGCAAACAGCAAATGTGTCAGGATAACCCTTTCATGACGGTCACCAAGGAGAGGCTTCTGAAGGGTCTGTCTCTCCTCAAAACGTGTGGTCCCCTTGGTGAGAGGGGTACCCAATCCTCTAGTTCAACAGCCATCCCCCACATACCCCAAGAAAAGGACACATCCCTTTTCCATCTTTAAGCAAGCTTAGCAAATAGGCAGGCAAGGTGAAAGGCAAGACACCCTGATTTTTGCAAGTCAGATGATGCCAGTTCCATCTGTGAAACCTCGGGCAAGCTCTGTAACTGCTTGAATCCTCAGTTTCCTTATTCTTAAGACCCACAGAGCCACTGATTCATAGTAGATGTGAACTGAATATCTGTGGAACGGACAAATGTGATAACTGCGTAGATGGATGGATGGAAGGAAGGGAGGGACTGGAGGATGGGAAGGATGGATGGATAAATGGATGGATAAGTGGATGATGGATGGTACAAGTCAGTACAGTTCCACAGCAATGTAAAGCAAGCCACAAGTGTAATATAAAATTTTCTAGTAGCCACAGTCTAAAAAGCAAGTATAAACAGGTAAAATTAATTTTAAAGACATTTTATTTAACCCAATATATTCACATTATGATCTCAATGCATGATCAATACAAAAAAATCATAAATGAGATGGTTTAGTCTTTTTTTTTGGTACTGTCTTTGAAATCTGGTGTGTATTTTACGTTCCACTATGGCTCAGTTTAGACTTAGCCACATTCTGAGTGCTCAAAAGTCACCAGTGGCTGGTGGTAAATAGAGACGTAAATAGCTGGAATGGGTAAGATGAGTGGATGGATGGTGGGGAGGTATATGGGTGGGATGAATGGATGGATGGATGGGCAGGGGAGATGAGTGGTTTAGGGAATGAATGGGACAGATGGGCCAGTAGGTGAACAAAGAGATGACTCAATGGTCAGGTAGATGGAATCAGAAGGTGAGATGAATGGATGGATGGGCAGATGAGTGGCTGAGATGAGAGGGATGAGCGATGGATGAATGAGCTGGGATGGCTGAGTGATGAAGAGACAGGTAATGGGAAGATGCTTGGGATGGTGGATGAGATAAACAAGTAGATGATTGGCATGGGTGAGTGAGATGCCTGGGTTGATGGAATGGGTTGAACAGGTGGGTGGGATAGATAAGTCTGGTATTTCCTCCTCTATTCACTTGCTTTGGACAATGAGCTTGAGCAAGCTCCAGGAGTAGGTGATGGACAGGGAAGCTTGACATGCTGCAGTCCATGGGGTCTCAAAGACTCAGACCCGACTGAGTGACTGAATTGAACTGAGCTAGTGGCTTCTTAGAGTTGCCATGTGTCACCGACTCTGAAACACTCATCTTCAGCCAAGCTACCTCCAGATTCCAATGCACAGTTTACACCTGAACATTTCCCCATTCGGTTCATGCGCACCTAAAATTCAACACACCCAACACCGAACTCATGACACATGGATGAGCCTGCTCTTTCTCTGGTGGTCGGCCATCATGAGAGATGTCACCTTTTACAGAGTTCCCCTGGGGTGACTCTGAACCCCTTCCATCCTACATCCTCCTGATCCAATCACCAGCAGAAGTCTTCTGCTCAGCTTCCTCCCACCCAATCCATCTTCCTTCCACCCTGGCTATCACTAGCAGTCTTTTGGTAGTCATTTCACTGCTCAGATCAAACCCCTGCAGTGACTCCACATCACTAGTTCTGGCATCTGGGACCCTCCATGACAACCAGCCCTGAGCCCTGGCTCCCGTCAAGGCCGCAGAAACCTCCAGAACCTTGAAGCTTGCACATGTTTCCCCAGCGTCAGCCTGGAGCACCCTCCTCCTCCCTTTCTCTACCTACTGAAATCCAGCTCTTCCTAGGTCTTTTTTTTTCTGGCTACACACTCCAACCTTAACCAGTGCAGCTTGCTTCTATAAACCCATATTCTTGGGCCCAATCTTAAAGTCCCCATCTCAAAATAGCTTTGGAATTAATTCATCTTCCCTGTATGGTGTGATATCCCGGTCAACAGCATTGATTCTTGAATAGAAGTATTGGTTCCAACACTTTCTAGTTGTGTGTAGCCTTGAATTTAACTTCTCCTTGCCTCAGTTTTGTCACCTGTAAGATGGTAATGATGGCAGTTAATTATTACTGCCTTATAAAGTTTTTTATATCTGTTACCACATATTAGATATGAGCTAATACTCTATAATATAATACTTCATAATGGAGATAACTTTTGACAAGTGTTTAATAAATGTTATCTTTTATTATTATATGCTAGATTATTATCCCCTCATCAGCCCCAGGAGCCCTCAGTCTTGCAAAGAACCATGTCTCCTGTGTCATAGAGGCCATCAGATATCCCCTCAACTCTCTCCCCTCCCCTACTTTATTAACATCACATCCCTCCTGACATCCCTTCCTTTAGTCTAAATAGGTGAAGTGTCTCCCTTCTGTTGAAGGCGAGCCCCTTCACTTTGACCTCATCCCCCTCACGTCTTCCTCTCACTCACTCCCACTTGTGGTCTTAGATCTAAGACCTAATTGAAATGTGCTGAGGCAAAATGAAATCAGTCAAGGCCCTTATACCAGGTGCCAAGCACCTACACTGTGCTGAGTAACACGTCTCCCAACATCGAGGGTTTATGATAAACAAAGCTTGTCACAGGGCCCTGAAAAGAGGTAACAGCAAAGGGCTTCTGAGGTCACAGAAGGGGCAACAGTCATTGTTCATTGACTAGTATCTAGTGATTGTCTATCATGTGCCTGACACTGTACAGACACCAGGCATGCTGTAATGGTAATGACAGCCCCTAAGGAGTCCCCAGTCCTTTGGGGAAACTTGGGCGAATAACACGTTCCTATTCTCCAAACCTGAGAAGTGAACACAGGCCATTCTTTGGCCACTGTCTCACGACAGGAGCAAATAAAAACCTTGCCTGAAGCTTGTCCTAATTGGTCAGTGACAGTTTTGCACCCACCCAGTCTCTGAAAGTCAAGAGATAAATTAATAGTCTCACCACCATAGCTACACGTCCACAGGTGGGGGTCAGCCTGTCTCAAGAACCTCCTGCTTCTGAAAGTCCCCTATCCCAGGATTCCATGCTTCCTCAAACCCTACAAAACTCAGCTCTTGCTTGATTTGGACAGACTAACTTTGCAAAGTACAGCAATGAATTCAGCACCTTGTTTCTGATATTGAATGACAGCCTCGTCTTTGACCAATGTGACCATGGTGGGATACAGTTATCATAGAAGAGCGGAAGAAGAGAGAAGGGTCTTTCAAGAGAAGTCTCCTGAAAAGGGTAACCTGGAAGCCCCATGATGGAGAACACACAGGAGCTGGCCAGGCAAAGAGCAGGGAACGTGATTACCTGAGGCTGCTGGGAGCACAGGCCAGGGGGCACCTACTCTATTCCAGACCTCGTCCCAGAGACATGCCTGGTCATCTCATTGGATGACCAGCCCCAGAATTCCCAAGGCTGCATGACCAGCCCCATTGTAGAGGTGAGCAAGGCAAGGCTCAAAGTGGTTGGTAGCTTGCGCATAGCTCTCCAATCAGTTCTGAATCTACCCTCGATTGTAGGTACCAAAGCAACAGTTGTTGTGTACAAGTTGCTGCCCCTCCCCTCTGCACAGAGACACACATCAAAGACCAAAGATGCACAGTCGTCAGCCCGGCCAGTTGCAGACACCAAGAGATGTGCCTCATGGAGATCTAAAGAGGAAACAATCAAAGCAGCCTACACGGCTCCCGCCTGCCCCCACGCCGGGCCATGAGAACACTTGTTCTGCGCAGATAAAGCACAGTTCAAAAGCAGCGAGGCAGCAAATGTGGCAGCTGCGCCCTGGGTCCTGCCGAGAGTGCGGTTTTATGTGGAAGTCTCACAGAGAGATACACCTCGGAGCAAGGAGGCAGTGGAGGAGGGGCAGAGAGGCCCTGCAGAGATGCAACTGGATAGGGAGAGGGCCTTGGGCTCAACTCCAACCAGATCCCGTACGCTCAAGTCCAGGCCCACCATCTCTTAATGAAGGATGATGGCACCATGGTTACAAACATGGGCTCGGGTGCCAAGCTGCCTGGGTCCAAATCTGCTGGCTTTTCAAGCTGTGCAACTTTTTAACTAAGTTATTATGTCTCTGTTTCCTCATCTAGAAAATGCGTATGACTATCATTTGGATTAAATAAATCAATTTCTGTGCTTAGAACATTGCCTGGTACAGAGAAAGCACTCAAAATTGTTAGCTATTACATATATATATATATATAACTTATAAAGTAATATTATATTGCATTGTTTAATCCTTACAACAACCCTAGGAAGTTGATATAATTGCTTCTCTTCTGTAGATGAAGAAAATGAATGGGGTTTCATGCAAACCTTTGAGGTCTTAAGCATGGGAAAGATCCTTTCCTGCCTGCCATACGTAATTTGGTGCCCACCTGCCATATGTAATTTGAAATAAAATTTGCAAACTAAAATCTTTGTCAGAGTCTAATGGGGTTTGTTCTTCCCATGATGATGACTTTCATGCTTTGTTCCTAAATATCAAATATCAATTTCTCTCCAAAGAAAAAAGTTTTCCTCCTTATCAGTCCTTTGCACATTCTTATTCTGCCCACCAAGAAATCCAGGGCTCTGATTGAGGCCCAGAGAGGTTAGGGGGATCTGCCCAAAGCCACACAGCCAACAAGGGCCCAATCTGATTTCTGCAGTCCAGGCTGCTGAACCCCCAAAGCCCATACTGGCTTCCTACAAGCTGGGTGAACCAGAGCAGGTGACCTCATGACCCTGGGCCAGGACTCTGTCTACCAGGAAGGAGAGAGAATGCCTTGGATGTGGCCTGCTGCGGGGCTGGGAGCCTCTGGAGCAAGTTTGGTGTTGTGGTCACTGCCTCCCCACTACTAACAAGAGCCACGTAGGATGGGGCCATCTGTTTTATCAATAAAAACTATCAGGAGGTAGGGAGAAAAGACAGTGATCAATACAGCTTTGGTGGCAGAGCGTGCTACCAGGCACTTGGCTCCTCCAGAGATGAGAGTTGTTGTCCCATTTTACAGACAGGGAAGTAGGGCCTTTCTAGCTGGCTCTAACGTCGCTTTTTCTGGACCTGGGCTATAACAGTGCAGTGGTCCGTGAGCACTTGGAATGTGACTGGTCCAAACTGAGAGGTGTTTATGTGTAAAACACACACCAGGTCTCAAAGATTTGGAACAATAGCAAAAAAGACTATAAAGATGCTAATCAATATATTTATATTGATTGCATGCTGAAATGATAACATTTTGGGTATATGGGGTTAACTAAAATATTTTATTAAAATTAATTTCAGTTGTTTCTTTTTCCTTTTTTAAATATGACTACTAAAAAATTGAAATTATACAGGCGGTATGCATAATATTTCTATTGGACAGTGCTGGTCAAGATGCTGTCCCAGCCACTACAGTTCCAGAATCAGAACCTTAGAGATAGCTACAGCTGAATACAATTCTCCACTACAGAAATGGGGAAACTGAGACCCATAGAGGGAGAGTGATGTTTAAGGTAAGAGGCTGGCACAGAGGCATTCATTCACTCAACAAATGTTGTTGTTCACTTGCTAAGTCACGTCCAACTCTTTTTGACCCCATGGACTGCAGCATGCCAGGCTCCCCTGTCCTCCACTATCTCCTAGAGTTTGTTCAAATTCAAGTCCATTGAGTTGGTGATCCGACCATCGCATCCTCTGTTGTCCCCTTCTCCTCCTGCCATCAATCTTTCCCAGCATCAGGGTCTTTTCCAATGAGTTGGCTCTTTGCATCAGATGGCCAAAGTATTGGAGCTTCAGCTTCAGTCCTTCCAATGAGTATCCAGGGTTGATTTCCTTTAGAATTGACTGGTTTGATCTCTTTGTTGTCCAAGGAACTCTCAAGAATCTTCTCTAGCACCATAGTTTGAAAGCATCAATTTTTTGGTGCTCAGCCTTCTTTATGGTCCAACTTTCACATCTGTACATGACTATTAGAAAAACCTTAGTTTTGACTACATGGACCTTTGTTGGCAAAATATCTTTGCTTTTAACATGCTCTCTAGGTTTGTCATAGCTTTCCTTGCAAGGAGCAACTGTCTTTTAATTTTGTGGCTGTAGTCACCGTCCACAGTGAGTTCTAAGTTCCAGGATATAGCAGAGGACAAAATGTGGACCCACACTCCAGACCAGAGGTGACAAGGTGATGATGCGGGTTTCCTTGCCTGGCCCAAGACCCCTAGGGTAGCCAGGGTAGCCGGACTTGCACCAACCCCTTGGTTCCCCACTGTCAGCTCAGACCACAGAGCTCAGCGATGGGAAGACACAACAAAACTCCAGCTCTGGCCCAGAGCAGATCCACCTCAAAGACCCTTACTGAGCACCCCCAGCAGCTGCCGGGACAACCTGATGGACAGAGGGACTCAGCAGGCACAGCCTGGCTGCCTGGCAGGCCTGTGATTCTACCCCTGGTGGTAACTTACACACTGTCTGCGTTACCGCAGATTTATGGCAAAAATTATCCTCTCTCTCAGCTCCATTTAAAGCCATTTGGAGCTCACTCCCATCCTCGATTATAAATCTAATTGCACATTCCAAACAGACAAGCACTCATTAAGCTTTAATTATGCACATGTTGTTTTCAACAAACATTTTCATTTGGCCGCTGTGAGGGAGAATGGTTCCCAGGGGGCTGTCAGTGCTGCCTGTGGCTAGAGGGAGCTGGGGCCCCGAGAAGTGGGTCAGGGTGGGGTCCAATGGGGACGTCCAAGAGCAGGGCCAGGACCCCATCAGACCTGGCTCATGACCTTGATGGTTTCCCACCAGGTGTCCACTGCAGAAGATGCCAACATGTATGTTCTCAGCCCCAGTGAGCCAGAGTCTCATCTAAGCTGAGGCCAGTGGGCGTCTCTAGGGTGTGAAAGGGGACCCACACTCCCACCATTGAACGATAAGCTCGCCCCCCTCAGGAGCTGTCCCTGCTCTCACCCATCCCTCGCATTACACCTGGCACCATCTTTCTCCAGAACCTTCCATGCCCTCCTGAGTCTACTCATCTATTCCACAATGACAGACTATGCACAGACTCAGTCAGGCAGTGAGGGGCCAGTGGAGATCATGACAGATGAGGACCCTGTCTGGTTCTGTCCAGATGACTGTCCTTCAGGGTCCATCTTTCCCCCTGTGGGGGGCAGGGATCAAAATGCTTTACTGTAGCATTCAAAGCACTTGAGGACCTAAGTCCTGCCAGCCTGACCATCGAGGCTGGCCTCCCATCCCTCTCTCACATTCCTCCCTTGCTCTTTTGGAGATGTGTGGACCTCCCTGCATGGACCATGCTTTCCCTCCTTCTTGGCCTCTGAGGCCCTGAACTCTCCACCTGAATTTCCCTTCTCAATGTGTTCCTTGCTGTCAGCTCCCTTTCACACCCACACAGTCCCTTCCAGAAAGCCATTGCTGATACCCACTCCCGGATCAGGCGGGCTGCCCCTCTGCTGGGGGGAAGCTATGGAAGCATTTATTGGGCCCTGATGCTGTAACTGGGCTTCCCTGGCGGCTCAGATGGTAAAGGATTTGCCTGCAACGTGGGAGACCCGGGTTTGATCCCTGCATTGGGAAGATCCTCTGGAGAAGGAAATGGCAACCCACTCTAGTATTCTTGCCTGGGAAATCCCGTGGACAGAGGGGCCTGGTGGGCTACAGTCCATGGGGTCATAAAGAGGCGGACATGAATGAGCAGCTAACACAACAACAACAATACTGTAGCCAGCTGCCACATGTCCGGCTCCTAAGACCAGCCTGCCCCACTATTTCCCCATAGCACCCTCTGCTCCAAGGGTGGGGAGGAGAGGTACCTACTCGTTGTGTGACCCTGAACAAGGCCTTCTTCTCTCTGGGCCTCAGTTTCCCCACTAGGACATGGAGGGGTTGAATGGGTGAGGCTCTCTGGGCCGCTTGCAGTGCAGTCAGTTTTAAGTTTTGTGGTTTGTCCAGGAGCTAAGAGATTTCTCTTCCACACCTGAAGAGTGGTCCTGAAGCCACCGACCCCCATTCAAAGGTTCAGCCAGGACCCTGGGAACAGAGGGAGCTTGCCAAACCAAGCCTGGAGTGTGCAAAGGGCACCTGCCCAGAGATGGGGACCAGAGGTGGTGGAGAACTCTGAGGCCACACCTCAAAGAGCTTCTGGAAAGACAAGGGAAATAAATGCTTGCTTTAAAATGCACATCAAGCTCCATTCACATCTGATGATGAACTGATGTTCTAGGGCAAGTTCCGTGCAAACAGACTCAGAGTGAAATCTGCCAGCTGGATGTTTACTGGGGAGGACTACAGAAGAGCAAGGGAAGTTGGTGGGCAGAGGGCAAGTTGAGCTGTGATGCAGTCAGAAAGACAGGCTTCAGTCTGTCCCAAGCAGACTCTGGAGCTGGGACGGCTGTGCAGAGCTGAGGCAGGAGCCATTGCATTCCCAAGCGGGCCAGCCCTTGGGTCCAGGCTGTGGCAGAGAAGGGTGTGTGATAACCTTGGACAAGGCTCCTCCTTCCACCAAAGATGATTAATACCCAGAGAGAGACTCCACTGTGAGTAGCAGTAGCCACCACTCCTCACAGCTGGCAGGATAAGCATCTTAGTCGGGGAGGGATCTGGGTGATTTACAACAGCTTCCACTACAGCTATGATCATCTGTTCATTGTAACTAAACTGTGCAACATTTACAGCCTGCTTAAGATGTCCGTGAAAGTGTTAGTCACTCAGTTGTGGACCTTTGCGACCCTGTGGACTGTAGCCTGCCAGGCTCCTCTGTCCATGGAGTTCTCCAGGCAAGAATACTGGAGTGGTTAGCCATTCTCTTTGGGCGTTTTTAACTCATATAATCCTTACAACAACCCTTCGAGGTGAGCTGCTACTTTTTTAACTGGAGTAAAATTGCTTTACAATGTTGTGTTAGCTTCTGCTGCACAACAAAGTGAATCAGCTTCATGTACACATACATCCCCTTCCTCTTGCACCTCCCTCCCATCCCCTCCCACTGAGTTACCACTTCTAAGGCTCCCATTTTACAGATGAGGAAACTGAGGTCAAGTGAGGTTAAGCAGCTTGCCTGAGAGGCCACACAGCTAGTAAGTGGTGGGAGTCAGGACTCTAAAGCCAGGATGTCCACCTCCAGAGCCCAGGGTCTCATGAATGGCCTGGGCTACTTCCATGGCTTTGGCTGCTACTCACAAAGGCACAGAGCTACCTGCCTCCAGCCTGCTGCCCAGAGGCTGGGCTGTGGTCAGCAGTCTAGAGCCTCAGGCTGCCCAGAGCTGCCAGTATTTGTGCCTGACAATTATCCATCATCTGAGTGGTTGGGAACAAGTCCCAAAACTGATCCTTGCCAAAGACAATTAACTAAAAGCCACATGATCATACGTCGGGGGGAGGAGGGGGACTGTGGCCTGGGGATGAGGGGGGGATGAGTGTGACTGAGACAATGAGAAGCAGATGATTTGGAAGATATTTTCTCCCCAGCGCTACAAAACAAGCCCTCAATCATGCCACAAAGGGCTGGTATTGTTGGAAGGGAAATATGTCAATGACAGCGTTCAATCGTGGGGTGGTTAAGAAAAAAAGAAAGGAAAAGAAAAAATATCTTTTGAAATTGTGATTTGACCTAGAAAGGTTTTCTAGGTCACCTGAACTTGGCACCGATGCTTCTAACCCCAAAACCTAACACAGACAACGTACCAAGTTCACTTCCTTTTGTCAGTACCAGATAACCCAGGAAATGATTTTTGTAAACACTGCTGCTGTATTTTTTAGTGTATGAAAACCAGCCCTCGGACTTGGGAGCCAGGAGGACACTGGAGCAGGGCGGTTTTGGAAGCCCTGGCTCTGCACTTAGTTGCTCTGCGGCTAGGACAGGGACCTCAGTTCTCTGATTCTCATGTCTCCCCTGTAAAATGGCAATGGGACTGGCAGGACTATGTGTGCTGCCTGGCAGTGTGTGGGCACACCGAGGTGCCCGAGAGAGGCTAGATCCTTCTGCTCCTCCTGCCACTTGCCTAGGCTGAGGGCCACCCTCTGTTCTTGACTGTGGAACCCCTATGCCCCAGGTCTGGACTCTCCCTGGGGACCTTGCAACACAGAAGCCAGGAAGGCAGTTAGAAGCAGTTAGAATCTCTGTCTTAACAGGGCTTTTCTCCCCAGACTCAGGGAGGGAGAGCAAACCCCATTCCAAGGCGGAGCACATGCGAATGAGTTCTTCAAATTCATCTTCACTATCAGGCCACCCAGTAGGAGATAAATTATAGAACCTCAGGGCTGACAGGCTCTCAGACCTCCTCCTCATTATCCCCCTGGGGAAAACTGAGGCTGGAAGATGGCCCCCAGTGACTGGCAGCAGCATGCCAACAGCTGCAATCACCACATTCCTAGGGTCTCTGACCCCATGTCCCCAGAAAATGACAAAGCCATCCTGGTTGCCCTCAAAATCCAAGATGGTATCAGCATATCCAAATTCCCCAACTCCCAACCTGAGAATCTATGATGTACTGGCCATTGCCAGGCTCTGAGGGTAGCAGGGACACAGAAACGATCCCCAGGGAAGCTTTGGGTCCAGATGGGGTACAGACACCAGCACTGATGACAGCTGGAGTGATGAGGTAGACACAGGTAGAGATAGGCCAGGTGAGTCAGCTGATACACACCTGCCAGGTAGAGGAGCCACAGGGGCCAGAGACCTGGGACGTGAGACAGCTGGGAGGGTGAGAACACTGTGTGTGTGTGTGTGTGTGTGTGTGTGTGTCTGGTCCATGAGACAGCTGGGAGGGTGAGAACACTGGGTGTGTGTGTGTGTGTGTGTGTGAGTGTGTGTGTGCGCGCAAGTGTGTGTGTGTGTGTGTGCGTGTGAGTGTGTGTGCATGCGCGAGTGTGTGTGTGCGCGAGTGTGTGTGTGAGCGCGCGAGTGTGTGTGTATGCGTGTGTGTGTGTGCACGAGTGTGTGTGTGTGCACGCACGAGTCTGTGTGTACCTGTGAGATCGGCTATATAGGGCAGAGTGCACAGGAAGACTCAACACTCACTGAAAAAAAACAACAACAGTGAGGTTTGAAACAATATTCCGAAGAGAAAAGGGGCTGGTGGGTGGAGTGCCATCCAGTTTGGCCAGAGATAAACCATTCTGCGAAGCAACAGTTAAATTATTAAAGCAGCAGGGCAGGGATGTCAAAGGAGAACTTCACATCAACCAAACAGAAGAGAAAGTGCAGAATCAGACCCAACTCTGTATGGAAACATATTACATTGCGGTTACGGAGGGCACTTACTCTATGCCAGGCACAGCATGGACTGCTTTACCTAGGATACCTCAAGAGCCTTTGCAAGGAGCCTGAGCCTGTAAGGGAGATGCTACCACCCCTTTTTTACAGAGGAGAAAAGCTCCATGTAAGCAGAGTGCTCAAGGTTACGTGGCTACAAAGTGACAAAATCAGAATCTTAACTCTGCTAGCTCCTGCCAGTAACAGCCACTCTATTTTGCCTCTCCTTTTGGAAACAAAGAGACAAAGACCAATTATTTCATGAACAGAATGAGGGGTTATCCTGTTCCCACTTAGGAACACTGGACTAGATACCCATCACAAGCCATCCACCAACATGTCCTGAGAACAGAGTCTAGAGTTAAGTATAAAAAGTCACGTTACAGGGAAATATCAGAAAACAGACAGAATGCTGCTTATCAGATCTCTGGCGGCAGGATAACTTCCTCAGTCCTCAAAGCAATCACGGAGGGAGGGAGATTGACAGATTCAAATATATACGCATTCATATCTTCTGTAGAGGGAAGCATAATAAAATCAAAATGGAAAGGACATCGGACTAAGGAAATATCAGCACCAACTATGAGACAGTTAATAAATACGATGCAGAAACGGCACAGTCAGATTAAAGGGACAGTGAGGTGCCGACAGACAAAAAGACACAGGACACACCAGGAACGTCACACGGGAGGCGATCTAGCGAGAGACAAGCATGCAGGGAAAGACTGCGCTTGATGCTGTGAACATGGGAGAAAGGTACATGAAACACACCCACTGTAATGAAACTGGGGTACTTCCGACATTGCTGCCGTGGAAAGCAGCTTCCAGCCTACTGGAAAGGAACACAGCAGCCACCCCCAGGCAGGCAGCCAGCAGGAAGCAGGGTAGATGAATGCCCGAGACGCCCTGCCGCTGCCTCAAGAGTCACCCCCTCACCACACTGCCCATTTGTCTCAAGTCCACCGAGTCTTCCTGGGAGCAGCTTCTGTTCTCCATGGCAGGGCTGGTACCAGTGATGGACAGGCCACAGTCTTTGTCCTTCTGAGCATCTGGTGTAGTGAAGGGGAAGGACCAGCCATTATAAATGGGTGATAAGTGAACTGGGAACCAGGGTTCATGGGATCCTAGAGACTTCTCAGAGGAGGTGGTTTCTAAGCCCTCCTACCTGCAGGCTGAGCAGAATTAGTCAGGTGAGGGAGAAACCACCAGGTGGGAGAGGGTGGTGGGAACAGCATTTGCCAAGGCCAGAGGGCAGGAGAGGAGGACCCACTTAGGGGAGGCAGTGAGAGCTGAGCTGCTCAGGCAAACAGGACCTGATGAGGCTTTTCAGGGCGACATGGGGTGGGGGTGGGAGGTGGAGACCTAAGTCCAGATTGTGAGCTACATTTTATTTTTTTTACTGATTAATTTTTATTGCAGTATAGTTGCTTTAAGATATTGTGTTAGCTTGTTTGTTGTTTCATCGCTAAGTTAAGTCCAACTCTGTGACACCATGGACTGTAGCATGCCAGGCTCCTTATGTCCATGGGATTTCCTAGGCAAGAATACAGGAGTGGGTTGCCATTTCCTTCTCCAGAGGATCTTCCCAATCCAGGGATTGAACCTGAATCTCCTGCATTGCAGGCGGGTTCTCCACCACGGAACCACCAGGGTAGCCGTGTTAGCTTCTTCTGCAGAGCAGAGTGAATCAGCTCCACATATACATATACCCCCTCTCTTCTGGATTTCCCTCAGATTTAGGACACCACAGTGCAGTGAGTAGAGTTCCCTGTAGTTTTGGAAGTCCAAGCCACAGCAATCAGAGAAGAAAAAGAAATAAAAGGAATCCAAATTAGAAAAAGAGGTAAGACTGTCATTGCTTGCAGACGACATGGTACTATACATAGAAAATCCTAAAGATGACACCAGAAAGCTACTAGAGCTAATCAATGAATTCAATAAAGTTGCAGGATACAATATTAATACATAGAAATCTCTTGCATTCCTATACACGGACAACAAAAGATCAGAAAGAGAAATTAAGGAAACAATCCCATCTACCATTGCAACAAAAAGAATAAACTTACCTAAGGAGGCAAAAGACCTGTACACAGAAAACTGTAAGATACGGATGAAAGAAATCAAAGACGACACAAAAATATGGACAGATACACCATGTTCTGGGATTGGAAGAATCAATATTGTGAAAATGACTATACTACCCAAAGCAATCTACAGATTCAGTGCAATCCCTATCAAATTACCAACGGCATTTTTCATAGAATGAGCTGCATTTTAGAAACTGGCCTCTGGCCTTGGGTGGAAAATGAATTGGGGGAGATAGGATTGGAGCCTGTTTAGGGATCCAGGCAGAAGCTTCTGTGATGATCCAGGGCCAGTGCCTGGAAGCAGGACTCTGAGCAGGGTAGAAACACTTGCTAAAGAAATAATAAGTAAAAGAGCATGGCAGTGATTCAAAAATAGAAATTTATATTGATGGTTAGAAAGGGAAGCAGGGTTGAAGTCAGAATAAAACCACGACAATCTCCAGTGTATTTTCCAAAATTCAGAACTAAGAGTCTCAGAGATGAATGAAACCTGCCAAGAGCAAGGGATCACCCAGGAGTCAGAAAAGGGGTGACTCACACAGTTTTGCAAACCCTAATTTCCTCTCCTTGGTCACACACTTCCTTCTGATTTCTTTTTCTGATGATTCATAAGAAAAAAAAATTTCCCCATTTAAATTCAAACCCAAAATGCTTGAACTCCGGAGCTTACCCTGCACAAGCCTTAACCTCTGCCCCTCAGCCAACAAAACTCAGTTTAACCCCAGGTAACTAAAAAGACATTGGCTGCCAAGAAACCAAGAGGAAGCTAGAGGTTTCTAGCTTTATTGTGGCTGTCAAAGGCCCCGTGGGGCCTCCGAGACCCCAGGAGGGTCTTCAAGCAGCAACTCACATGCCCAGGTCCACAGCCGTTACCCAGGACCCAGAGAGTTTCAGAATTCAGAATTTGTTTGGATTTCATAAAAGTGAGGAAGTGATAATTCCACAAATTAGGTAGTAACCTCTGTGCGGTCTGAGTTAAGACACATTCAGATTTCTACAGTGAATCCTTAGAGGGCTAGGTAGAGATTATGTCTGTCAGTTTAGATCAGACTTGGGAGCTGAATGAGTTTGCAGCATATTTGCAAAATAACTGCTGGTTTCAGAGGCTTCTGGATTTCAAATAAGGCAGTTTAGAGTTGACTCGAGCACTGGGCACACATGTGCTAGGCCCTTGGGTATACCCATCTTACAGATGAGGAAACTGAGGCTCAGGAAGGTAAAGGAAACTGCCCAAAGTCTCACGGTTATTAGGCAACTGAGTTAGGATTTGAATCCAGATCTCACATCGTTCCACAGGCACACATGGCTCTGCCAGGCTGCTGAAATGCCAGGCAGAGTGTTTAGAATTACAGGGAATATGGGTGGCACTGGGATCCAGTTAAGACCAGGTGCAGACTTCCATGGTGGTCCAGTGGTTAAGAATCTACCTTCCAATGCAGGGGGCACGGGTTCCATCCTTGGTCAGAGAGCTGAGATCCCACATGCCTTGGGGCAACTAACACAGCCAAAAATAAATAACATAAATAAATATTATTTAAAAGACCAGGTGCAACAGAAATTGGGTTGCCTGCAAGATGTGTGTCTCCTCAGGCAGGTCCAGGAGCATCGACCCTCCTCACAAGCCCAGAGCTCCCCGCATCCACTGTAGGTATGGTCCTGGCCCCCAAAGGCCTCAGAGTCTGCTGGGGGGCAGGGGGGAATTTAAGAAAGGAAAATGATAAATGTAGTAAGTCATATACTTAGTATGTTGGATGGTTCTAAAACCTATATGAGAAGAAGAAACGGTGGGGGCAGGTGAGATGAATCGGGAGTGGTGAGAGTTTGAACAGGGTAGTCAAGGGAGGCCTCCCTGAGAAAGTGCCAATCGAGCAAAGACTGGAAAGAGGTGAGTGAGCCAGCCGGGCAGGTATGTTGGGGGGAGGCCCGGTGAAGATGCAAAGGTAGGCGTGTGCCGGTGGAGACCACTGAGGTGGGCAGAGCTAGCAGGGGGGAAGGGAGGGGAGGCCAGAGAGGTTAACAGGGGAGAGAGTGTACCCCCAGATGGCACTGAGATTACCCCTCCCCGGAGAGAGGAAGGCAGCACTTTTTCCGCCTGCCTTATCTGATGCTGTGGTTGGAGGAGCGGGCGAGGGCAGGCGTGAGGGCTGCACACACAGCTCGGCACATCCGAGGAACCTCAGAGGGGCCCCGAAGCAGCTGACATCCGCTCGGCCTGCGGCTTCTTCCTGTGGCTTCTGCATCTCAGGTTGCCCCAGTGGCTGCTATTTTTGCTCCTGTTTGGGGTTCAAGGCAGGGCTCCTCTGTGCATGGGGTCAAGGGCTGCTGGGCCCAGCCCCTCTTCAGGTTTGCTCTGCTCAGAGCAACAGGGAGGAGCCGTTTAATTGTTCCAAGTATCTTTGGGGACATTTCCTGTTCAGTAAGTGGGAAAGAAGTAGGAATTTGTTATAGGTATCATCCTGTCAACCTCTTGACCCTCTAAACTCAGAGAGGTTGGGTAGCTTGTCTGAGGTCACACAGCCAAGTCAAACCACAGGCTGAGGATTCTGATCCAGTCAGTCTAGGTCTGAAGGCTGTTAATTTGCAAGGGGCTCTCTGCATTTACTATCTAAAGTAATGTTTACCAAGCAGATAGTCTGTGCTATCCAGACTTTTAGGAGGCATGAGAATAAACGTACATCATCAGTTCAGTTCAGTCGCTCAGTCATGTCTGACTCTTTCTGACTCCATGGACTGCAGCACACCAGGCTTCCCTGTCCATCACCAACTCCTGAGGCTTGCTCAAACTCATGTCCCATCAAGTCGGTGATACCATCCAATCATCTCATCCTCTGTCGTCCCCTTCTCCTCCTGCCCTCAATCTTTCCCAGCATCAAGGTTTTTTCCAGTGAGTTAGTTCTTCGCATTGGGTGGCCAAAGTATTGGAGTTTCAGCTTCAACGTCAGCCCTTCCAATGAATATTCAGGACTGCTTTCCTTTAGGATGGACTGGTTGTATCTCCTTGCAGTCCAAGGGACTCTCAAGAATCATCTCCAACACCACAGTTCAAAAGCATCAATTCTTCGGCGCTCAGCTTTCTTTATAGTCCAACTCTCACATCCATACATGACTACTGGAAAAACCATAGCTTTGATTAGATGGACTTTTGTCAGCAAAGTAATGCCTATGCTTTTTAATATGCTGTCTAGGTACATCACACATGCCTTCAATCACTTCCACGCATCATAGCACTGATGGGAAGGACTGTGATACAGTGGGCACAGGAAAGGCGCCTCTGGATCAGACTGTTGGGGGTGGGATGAGGTAGCAATCAGAGAAGGTTTCTAGGGAGCAGTGATACCACAACTCTGTCAGCAAGAGAAGGCAGGAGGGGCTTGCCTGGCGGTCCAGTGGTTAAGAATCCACCTGCCAGTACAGCGGACACAGGTTTGATCCCTGGTCCAGGAAGACCCCACGTGCCAAGAAGCGCTGAAGCCCGTTCACCACAACCACTGAAGCCTGCACACCTAGAGCCCCTGCTCTGCAACAAGAGAAGCCAACGCAAGGAGCCCACACACTGCAGTGAAGAGCAGCCCCCACTCCCCACAACTAGAGAGAGCAAGCGCACGGCAGCGAAGACCCAGCGCAACCAAAAATAATGACTTAATTTTAAAGTGAGTTAGTCACTCAGTCGTGTCTGACTCTTTGCGACCCTATGGACTGTAACCCTTCAGGCTCCTCTGTCCAGTTCTCCAGGCTGGGAATGGGTAGCCATTCACTTCTCCAGGGAATCTTCCCAACCTAGGGATCGAACCCAGGTCTTCTGCAATGAAAGTGACTTTTTTTTTTTTTAAACCATCTGAGCCAATTTATTAACACAAAAAGAATAGGCAGGAGTTCAAGGGGTAAAGGAAGCATATTCTGGACAAAAGAGTCTGGGTGCACAAAATCAAGAAGCGTCTTTGCTCAGTTAGCGGGGAGGAGCTTTAGGAAGCAGAAGGGCAGTGATTCTGCCTGGGAGGGAGGAGGCAGAAGCCAGCTCTGACTGCAAAGCCTGAGATCCAACAGGGGCCCCAGCCCCACTAGCAGGCATATGAAAGATTTCAGAACAGATCCAACAGCTCTAAGTGACCAAGGCTTCAAGCAGAGGAGCTGTTCACAGAGATCACACTGGGGGGGTCTGTGAACAGAGCAGACTCTAAGAGGGAAGGCGCAGCCAGGGAGTCCTGGGTAGAGGCTCCTGTGTCGCCCAAGCACAGGTTAGAGAAGCAGGGAGACGTGGCTGTAGCCTAAAGAGGCAGTCATCAGGAAGTAAGGCAGAGAGAGGGGTCAGGGATGAGTTAAGCCAAGGACCGGAAGGCCATGAAGTTTACCAGGATGGGGTGATGAGAGAGGGGATGTCAGGATGGGGGCACACGTGCGTCAAGATAAGGACAATTCAGAGCCACCGTCTCCTTCAAATGAACTTTCTGGTGGCTCTGAGGATGCGCAAATCAAGGCTGCCTCTCTACACTATTTCCCCATCCTTAGTGGGTGGCAGTTCCCATGCTTCAGTTGTAAGACCTGCAGAAGGTGAGAATGTTGCCTGAAGTCTCAGAGTCAGAAATCATGAGAGCAAAGCCTACCCATCCAGGCTCACCTATGCTCATTCCAATGCCCAACTCAACAGACACTCAATGGTGGGGCACCCTCACACTCTCCCTGGAAAACGGCACCACGGTCTGGGAGAAGCTAGGGAATCCAATCCCATCTGTGATAGTTCAGGACTTTGTTTGTCATTGTTCCACACATGTGAACACCTGCCAGGCCCCCTGACTAGACAGACACCATGACTCCTGGATAGCCCTCGGGCCCCCAAGACAGTCACAGCGGGTGCCACAGGGGCGGCCCCTCGGGAAACCCCACATCCCTGCCTCTGCTCCTAATTTCATTAATTACTGGTTTGTGGCTGCATGAGGAGGCCGTTGCAGGTGCTACTAATCATGAGAAGGAAATTAATTTCAAACACACAGTTCATCCTCTTCTGTAGGGTCCCCACAACAACCCTGATTTCCAACATGGAATAAAGCATCTGGAGTTTCTGCGACCAGCCTAAATTATTTCTCTGAAGGAATCAGGGACCAAAAAAGGTGGAGAACTTGCCCCAGATCACGAAGCAATTACTTAGTAGGTTACATACAGGCATCTCTGGTTTCCCACTCCTGGGCACCTTTGTTCTATCCGTAAATTTTCAGGGGTGCCTGCTGTGTGCCACACCTTGGCAAAGGCTCTGCAGGGTGCCTTCCTCAAGACAGACGAGTATTTTTATTTACTGAGCACCAACGAAGTGCTTGTTTAATCCTCCTAACAGTCCATCACTTTGTAGAAGGGGAAACTGGCTCAGAGAGGTAAGGTAACCTGCTGAAGATCACATAGCGAGCAGGGAGCTCACAGCCAAGTCTTAAACCTGGGTTCAGCTTCTGTTCTCCCAGGTCAGCGGGGTGTGGGTGATACTCCAGCCACACCCTCTCCTCCAAGACCACTCCTCCCTCTCTCCCCAGGTCTTCCTCCCTGACCCAGGGTTCTCAGCAAACACTGGTTTACTAAGGCGACTATTGTCTTGAAATCTCAATTGTATTATACAATGCCGGGTGACTGGTATTCAGTAAGCCTTCAGGAAGCGTTAAAAATAAGAGTCAGTTCTGTGTTAAGACAGCCAGTAAACCCCTGTAATTTACTCCTCTCTCTGTCAAGAGCTCATGGGTGTGATCAGAGACATAGAGAAATTTGTATCAGCCAGGGCCGCAAGAAACAGACTGTGGCCCTGCATTGGAGCTCCCTAAGAAGAGAACCAGAACACAGAGCCTCAGGCTACAAGCACAAAGGGGGTCATACACACCTATGCATGCACACACACACACACAATCATCACAACACAGAAAAGTAGGTATCATTGTTCCCATCTTATGGATGGGGAGACTGAGGCTTGCAAGGCTCAAGAAGCTTGCCCAGTGTCACAGACTGCATTTGAGGCAGAGCTGACATTTGCAACCAGTACCTAATCTGCCCCTGGCACACGCTGGGTACTCAACAGCTTCTTCCTCCGTGGATGGCTGGCTCCAAAGCCTTCTGAGCAAAGCCTGTCGCCTGCCTGCTTTGAGACCCAGTGTGCAGAAAGTAGAGATCACACACTTCTTGGTTTCAGTTGACCTGGGATATTACGAGCCCGGGAAAGAAGGCCTGAGAGTGTGGCAGGGCTTCCATTTCTCAGACGCACATTCTCACAGCTGGATTTGCAACACTGACAGTGGCTGTGATGAATCAGAGCGCCAGAAGAGGTCAGGCCTCCTGCTCGCTGGGCTCAGCAGGGTGCAGTCCTGTCAAGTGTAACAAGCCCCACCTCCAGCTCAGCCAACTACTATCACAAAGACGATCTCCCCAGGGACAGTGGGGAAAATGCCACGGATGCTGGGTTTCTGCATTCACATTCCCGGTCACCTGTTACGTGTCTATGTGTTCACCCTGAAATCTGTCACCGTGTCCTTTCTCATTTTTTGCTGTCCTCTCAACTGGTTATCTTTTCAGTATCATTAATGGAGAGAAGGAAAAGGAGGCACTCACCACAATGGGCGAGGGCTTTTCACTGATTCCACAAACTCCCAAATCCAACGGAGGAGGCAGCTCAAACTTTCTTCCTGGTGACATCCCCGGCTACCCCTCACCCCTCCTGCCTTGAAAGGCCCTTCCCACCCCTCATCCCAGGTACCTGCTGGGCTCCTACCATGCCATGGGCCAGCTCCATCCTTGTTTCAATCTGAGTTAGCCAGATCGCCCCATCATACCTGGCCAGGCCTACTGCCGGGCGTGCTAAATGGACGGATGAATGAAAGAACAAATGCTCTCTGAGCACCAACACCTACTCTCCGGGGGTTGGTACCAGCCACTGCCAGAATTCCTTTTTAGAAAGGAGTTGCCAACTACAGGCCTCCTGGACCTTCCAAAGCATCTTCATTCTACAACGTGACAGACACCTGTCCATCCCTGGCAGCCCCCACCCAGACATTGTCTGTCTTCACCCTGGCAGTGCCAGCCTGACCACCTCTACCCCAGGAGGCGGCGGGCGCCCGCTGCTTACCTTCCGCTGAAACACACCTGCAATGCACCAGCGTCCTGTAAGTAGAAGGAGCCCGAGTCTCATTCCACAGAAGCCCAGGCAGCGAGAGAACGCGCCCGCGACAGCCTCTGTGCAATTCTGCTGCATAATCAGCAGAGAAAGAGAAAAAATGCCAGAAATAGCAAGCTTTATAAGCCCTCCTGACAACTCTTGGTCCTCTATTGGCTGGAGGCCCGGCACCCCCGCCCCCCATCCCATTCCTATAAGGTGAAATGGAAAAACCTGTTATTTAACCTCTTTTATCAAAATCCATCTTCTATCCCAATTTGGGCCCGGGCGTTCAGAGCTCCTGGCGGCAGTCTCCACTCCAGGTCTCAGGGAGCGGAAGGGGAGGCAGCCCGGCTCCACATTATTTGTAGCTTAAGAGCCTTCCCCACTCATGTCGACTGCCCTGGGAGCGGGTGCTGGACTGCAAGGGCTTTCAGAAGGCGATTTGGCAGCACCTGTCAACGTGTGAAACTTGCATGCTGTTTCATTTGGCAATTAGACTTCTGAGTATCCATTCTGCAGAAATACCTGTACCTGCGTGCACCATGCAAGCCCACTGATGTTGCTCATTACAGAATTAGAGGCAGGCTAAATGTCTAAAACAGGGTCAGGCTGAATCGACTGAAGTGCATCCGATCTATGGAATATGATGGAATGGGGAAGACGTGTAGGTGCTGACTTAAAACCGGTTGGGAGAAAGTCAAGGACATGATCTCCTTTTTATAAGAACCATAATTGCGTGTGTATTTGGATACGCACTGTAAAAGATGCCAAACTGTTAACAGTGCTTGCCCTGGGCAGTAGGAGAAGGAGGTATTTTCAGCTGCTGCTTTTTTCTTTTTTTCTTTTCCACAAGCATGTACTACATTTGTAGTTTAAAACAAAAACATAAGAGCCTCCCTGGTTCCTTTCCCACTCCTCTGAAACCAGCAGGCCAAGCAAGGCCCAAGGTCACCCACCACGAGGCAGAATTAAGCCTTGGGACAGTGCTGCCCCGAAACACTATGGATCCCCCAGCAGCCTCACTGACATTCACACAAACGCAGTTAAATTAGGGCTCAGTGAAGAAGGTGGACTTCGGAATAAAACAGAACTGCGCTGAATTGCTGCGCTGCCTGCTGGAACAGTTAACTTCTCTGAGCCTTAGTTTCTTCATCTGTTAAATGGGGAGGACAGTGTCTACTAAATACCATGTAGTGTGTGGGGTGCTATGAAACCAATTTTCATCTTTTGGACATTATAGAACCATCAGAGGCTGCTGAGAAAGCACCACAGAGCTGAGGGCATCCAGGACTAAGTGAGAGGGGTCCTGGGGGATCACCCTATTATCACAATAATAAACCACTCGACAGAGAGAAGGGCCTGGGCAACAGCAACTGCCACACGATAATGGGGGTCGCTGCCCAGCACGTCAGTAGTAGGATGGATTGAGAGGATTAGAGAGAATTCCCTGGCAGTCCAGAGGTTAGGACTCCATCCTTCCACTGCAGGGGGCACGGGTTTGATCCCTGGTCGGGGAACTAAGATCCCACATGCCGCACAGCATGGCTGAAATAAAACAAATAAACATATAAACAAATAAAAATAATTTCAAAAAAGAAAGAAAGAAAAGGCTCCAAAGAGAAAGAAGTCCTGTTTCTGCCTCTGTCAGGCAATTCATTGCAACATTATTTTTGAGAATATGGAAGCAAAAGTAAAATCCACTGAGAGGGGACTGGTTCAATCACAGCTCTGTTGGACAGTGGAATACTAGGTACCTATGAAACGGCCAGCATTCACTGCTATGGAAAGAAGCTCACGTTTGTTGAAGGTTAAATTCGCTCACTGGAAAGCAGAGACACTGATAAGTAAATGGTGTAACTGATGGGCACACAGAGTATGAAGGTAAAAATCCATCAATTATCACGTGTTCATTCATTCACTCATCGAGCATGTTCTGTTCCCTCTGCCTAGGTCCCGCATCAAGAAGGGCGGGGTTCCAGACACCAGGGCGGTGTGTGAGCGGGACGCTGTCTGTGTCATCAAAAAGACATCCCAGGGGCTTCCCTGGTGGTCCAGTGGCTAAGACTCTGCACTTCCAATGCAGGGGCCCCAGTTCAATCCCTGGTCAAGTAAACTAGACCCCACACGCAACTAAAAAGAGATCCCGCATGCCACAACTAAGACCCAGTGCAGCCAAAATAAAATATTAATAAATGTTTTTAAAAATTAAAAAAAAGACACCCTAGCTCACGCATGTAGTGAAAGGTTCTGGTGGAAGGAAGACCGTGCTCACAACTAAGGGCCCAGGGTCATGGGCTGAGTGAGGGCTTCACAGAACAGCTGTCATCGGGCTGGGATTTGCGGGAGGGGCCAAGTTAGGGTGCACAGAGAAGGGAGGAAGCGTGTTAAGAGGGGGGCTGATACGGGATAAATGCAGGAAGTCCTGACATTCTCCATCAAACAAAACTCCACCACGTGTTGGGGGAAGGGAGGCTGAGTCTGAGGACAGAAGACTCTGGATGTCTTGGAAGGAGGAACGCTGGGGTTGTGACCATGCTGTCCTCAATGTGCAGTGACAGAGCAGTGTCCCAACGTGACTCGCTCACCCTGAAAGTCCCAGCCCCACGGGGCAGACGGTGCTGGGTGGGGCAGGAGCGCCCCTCTGGCAGGTTGGGTACCGGCAGCTCAGCTAGGCGAACCCCAGCACCTAGATTCCAGAAGGAGGGCTCCTGGCTCGGCTCTGAGTACTTGGCCCAGCAGTGCAGGGTGACGGGGGTCCCAGCTCGAAAGATCCTCTGCTCAGCTGCCCATGATGCAGAGCCAGGGAGGGGCCCCTGCACCATGACAAAACTCAGCATCTTTTTAGCTTTATTTTTATTTTTCAGATTTTCGATGGTTATGATTCAAAACAAAGAGAGATGACTCAGCTTCCTGTGAAAGGGCTGCAGCCCTTTTGGAAAAGGTGGTTCTGTTCTAATGCTTCTCTCTTCCCGGTTCTCCAGGCAGCTCATCCCGGCCGTCTTGTTTTCCTTGATGATCAGCTGGTCCCAGAGTGGGGACAGGGACAAAAGCCAGGCTCTGGGGGTGGTGGGGAGGGGAGTCAGATGGCCAGAGTCTGAATGCTGACCCAGGTCCTTACTCGCTGAGAGGACCTGTTCAAAGTTCAACCCTCTCTGGGCCTGCGTTAAGAATCTCTCGCAGGATCTATGTACAAAGCAGTGGTCTCCTATGGAAAGGGTCTTGGTCTGGTGCCTGGCACAAAAGAGGTGGACTATAAACATCACTGTTAACAACAGCAGGCACCTGTGCTGAGGCCCTACTGTACCTACATTATCTTATTGAAGCCTCACACCTGCCCAGTCCACGTTCCTATTTTACAGATGAGGAAACTGAGGCTGAAAGCAATGAGGTGCCTCGAGTTCCCATCTTCCCATTTCCGAGAACCAGGGCCCACATCCTAAGCCAACTGAGAATTGAACCTGTACGAGTTTGTGCCTTCCATCTGACTCTCCCAGCCAAGCACACACCAGCCCCTCACTGTCTCACTCTTGACTGGCAGCATGGACTCACTGTTCTCAGATGGTGGAAATTTTTGAGCCAAGGCTTCATAAAAATAATTCCATGAAGGGCTCAGAAAGAAACCTTCAATAATAGCACATCATTTCTTCCCCTCCGGGACTAGGAATCCACAAAAGCTGCCTGTGTAGCATCCCAAAGAGATGCAAGAACCTGTTAGGAAAACCCCTTCAGAGTGTAGAGAAAACTGAAAAGCTGAGAATGAGGTGTGAGCTCATGCAAATAAAGAGGAAAGGACTCTGAAAAGGACCCAGGTTTCAAACGGCCACCCGGCACCACAACAGGGTGGGGTCTCTCAAACCTTTGTCCTAGAACTAATGGAAAAAGACAGATCTGGCGCAGGTGAACACAAGGTAACGCAAGACAGCAAGAACCCCACTTTCCAAGGCTCTTTCCCCTACATCACCCCAAAGCATACACTGACAGAGCAACCTTAATAGTAACTGACTAATTTTAAACCCTGTGATTAGCAGGGTTGATTTCCATGGAACCTTCCTTTCACAGCACCGAGACGCGCTCATGAGCGGTAATTGCCAAGTTCAGTTTTAGCTCTGTCATACCCAGTCATCGGCGCTAACTAAGGCGGCCGCTCCCTTGCCAGGTAAGCTGGTAATGAAGTCGGCTTTGCGGCTGAATTTCACAATATTGTGATGCCGCCGTCAGTACCTACAAGTGCTGAGAAGCTAAGGAGCTGCTTTGAGGTGGAACAAATCTCGCCCCGGGGAAGTGACTGGAGCCACTCTGAGCCTCTAAGGGGTCCTGCCTGGATCCTCACACCCACCAGGGATTGTGGTTGCTTAATCCCATGTGCCGCCTCACTGGAAACGTTGATCACCGTGGGGCCACGTTGCACAGGTGGGGGGTGCTCCCTGCCCTGCCTCCCGACGTCCTCTGCAACTGCCTCCCACTTCCCCCTCTCCATCCCGACGGCCCTCCCCACATTCAAACTCCCGTCTGATTGCACAGTTTCACCCACTGGGCCCTTGCCGGTCCTCCAACCACTGCATGGACTCGCCTGCGGTGAGTTCTGCACCATGCCACGTGCCAGTCTCATTTTATAAACGTCCCCATTGGCCTTGGCTGCTGACCTGTTTTTTACTATTTACTTATTTATTTGGCCGTGCTGGGTCTTAGCTGCAGCACGTGGGATCTAGCTCCCTGACCAGAACCTCCTGCAATGGGAGCGCGGAGTCTAAGCCACTGGACCACTGGGGGTGTCCTGTGATTAAACAGTTGCCGTGCCCCACACACAAAACCCTCCCCCGACTGTGTTCTGCTGGCAGACCTTGGGCAGGTATGTGTGCGCTGACCTCGAGCTGACTTCAAACGTACGCCCAGACGCAGAGGTGCCGCTGTGATGCGACAGAGGCCTGAGAACTGCGCCCTCTAGGCGCCCGCTGCACGCCCGGCGTGCACACGTACCTACGCCCACAAACAGCCAGACAGGCCAGAGAGCAGGGGCTCATTCTCTGCCTGGGGAAGCTGAGCCCTGAGAATGTCCATAAAGCAGGTCAGAGGGGTCTCTCCTCGTTCCAAATGCTGGTTAAAGCGGAGGCGCTGCCAAGCCTCTTCCCCTGGTAAAGAAATGCTAGGATAAATCTATTTCCCTTTTCACTTGTCCACCAGGAAGCCCGGACAGCCAGATGTGAATGCCAACTTCAATAACCATAGGACCCAAAGCCAACGTATGTGTTTTCATTTTCCACCTAGAATTTGTTCTGTTTTATATTTTCCTTGGCTCTCATTCTCTTTCTATTGGAGTGTAAGGGTTTTATAATGCTGTGTTAGTTTCTGCTCTTTAAGGAAGTGAGTCAGCTGCATGGATACACATACCCCCTTGCTCATGGACCCCCTGAGCCCCCTCCCCCCCCACCACCATCCCAGCCCTCTAGGTCCTCACTGAGCTGAGCTCCCTGTGCGATACAGCAGCTCCCATTAGCTATCCATGCTAGACATGGCAGTGTGCATATGTCAGCCTTCATCTCCCAATTTGTCCCACCCTCCCTTTCCTCCCCCTGTGTCCACATGTCCGTTTTCTATGTCTGCATCTCTATTCCTATTTTGCACATAGGTCCATCTGTAGCAGTTTTCTAAGTGTACTATACATACTTTTACATTTTCGTATGTGTTCCTGTGAAAGAATGACCAAAGTTAAGCAACCACCAAAAGCCAGACGTGGAGAGGTAGACACCCATGGGTGTCCCAGGATCCCACAGCTGGTCCAGGAGTCTGTCTACCCAGGTCCCCTCCATGCTGACCCCATCTGCTTCCTCCTTTCCTAAACCAAAAAGCTAACAGTGTCCGAGCGTCTGTTTCCTGCCAAGCACGACGGGTCCTGCTATGTCCACACCAACCTCCCAGCAACCCCAAGGGGTAACACTAGTAAAAGCACATCCTCTGTCCCAGGTACTGTTTCCGCACATTTACGAACAGTGTTCCCCATGACAACCCTATTAGGCAGATATGGTCATTACTCCCATCTTACAGAGGCATGAACTGAGGTACAGGCTGGGTAAGTTACTGGAGGTGCACAGCTAGTCAGGGGTCACAGAGAGGGCTGGAACTAGGGTTCCGGGCTCCATCGTGCATGCTCCCAGCAGGATGCTGTCAGCTGAGTCCCTCATTTTATAGATAAGGACGTGAGGTTTCGAGAGACCAGCGGTTCGCCGAGCTTGGGCTCTGACTGTCCAGTCCGGATGGCTGCAGGCACAAAGGGAAAAGCCAGGGGCTCCAGGAAACGCCTCTCCCAACTCCCGGCCAAGCCAAGGCCGCGCTTCTAGGAGTCAGGGCACAAGTTCACTCCTGCCAGAGATGCAAAGGGGGACTGCCAGGGAGAAGCATGAGGACCGGAAGGCTTTCCTGGTCTTCCAAGGCCACCTCAGGGCTTCCCCGGTGACTGAGTGTTAAAGAATCCGTCTGCAATGCAGGAGACTCGGGTCGGATCCCTGGGTTGGGAAGATCCCCTGGAGAAGGGAATGGCAACCCACTGCAGCGTTCTTGCCAGGATAATCCCATGGACAGAATGGCCTGGCGGGATAATTCCATGGACAGAGGATCCCAGTGCATGGGGTCGCAAAGAGTCAGACACGCCTGAGTGCACACACACAGGCAGGCACGAAGGCCACCTCAGCTGTCTCTCCACCACCGCCCTGGACCCCTCTGTGCTGGGGGCAGGCATCCCAGGCCACCCACCCCATCTCAGGGAGCTCAAAAACTCCCACTTCCCTGCCACACTAGTGACTGAGTGCCCAATTCAGTCAAAGGCAGTGTGGAAATGAGGGTTTTTTTTGTTGCTGTTGTTTGTTTTTTTGGTATTTTTAACTTCATTTTTTTAGGATTTTTTTTTTTAATGTGGACCGCTTTTAAAGTTTGTATTGAATCTGTTACAATGTTGCTTCTGTTTTATGTTTTGGATTTTTTTTGCTAGGGGGTGGAGGGATGCTGTGAGCCATGCAGGATCTTAGCTCTCTGACCAGGGGTGGAACCTGCACCCCCTGCACTGGAAGGCGACAAAGTCTTAACCACTGGACCACCACAGAAGTCCCTGGAAATGAGTTTTGAAGCTTGCAGAACCAGGTTCAAATCCCAGCTTTGCCACTCACTAGCTGTGAACCCTGGATGAGGGTGAGCCTCTCCATATACTGGGTGTTAAAATCACCACCTCGCTGCATGTCTGGGGAGACTGGCAGAGCCCACTGCATCCGTACCCTCTCTCCCTGAGTAGATCTGCCACCAAGTAGCGGCTGCCTTGCCTCCATTCTCGTCCTGGCAAACCCTTCCAAGGCCTCCATCAGCAGATGCCAGAGGGATGGGGGGGGGCAGGGAAGTTTGCTTCAACTTATCTCATTCAAGACATGCCTTCTGGAACAAGATGGAAAAATAAAACTAAGTAATAAAATTTGAGTTTGAACAGAAAACCCAAATCAGTACTGATCTTTCCAGAACTTCTTCGTCCTACCTCAGGAAGGGAGAGGGGTCAAGGACGTCCCTGGGGGTCACCCCACCTCTGGTGGGCCTCAGTGACAGGACTTCCTCCTGGCCATCCGCAGCGGGATGGGCTGCTGGCCCACGTGACACATCCCGGTTGCCATGGTTTCTGTTTATTCTGGGAAAGACAGCTTCCCTGACATCCAGGCCTGGTAAAGCCGAGTGTTTGCTACACTCTGACCGTGTAATCACCAAGGTCCCTTGCTCTGTCCTCAACCGTACACAGGCTAGAGCCTGCGAGCACAGAAGCAAAGGCACTGATGGTAACTCACCCCCCCAGGTTCTCCCTCCAACCCAGTCCAGGGTGGATGGAACCAAACCCCATTTTCAGATGAGAAAACCAAGGCTTGGGCTTGGGCCATGACTTGCCCAGGGTCAGCGAGAGGCAGGGATTCAAACTTGTCTGTTCCATTTTTTCTGTGTGCTGGTTCATTTATGATCATTACTCTGACTCCCAGGAAACTCAGGCCTTTTCTCAAAACTGCACCTCCTGATACGACTTGAGACGACCCTATCCAATGCTCAGAGACATCAAAGGCAGCTCGCAGGAGTGAGCAGGGAGTTCCCCAGAGGGCCCTAACACTCAGGTCCCCACCCCAGATCTGACCACACCATTCTCAGTTCATGGTTCAAAGACCGCTGGCCCACAGAACTAAATCTAAGCCTCCTACTTAACCAGCATCCCACACATCCTCAGTTCGATGCCTATGACCCCTTCCTCGCTGTCTCTTTGCCCTTTCCCATGCTCAGATCCTTCCTCTTCCATTGGGATTTCCTGGATGCCCACGGGAGCATCAATCCCCCCCTCCTCCCAAAGACCACCGAGTCCAGCTGCCCCTGCAAGTGGGCCACCCATGGAAAGGTCTAGCCCCACTCCCGTGTGACATGAGACAGCCATGAAGCAGAAGTTCCATTCTCAGCGCAAGCCACTGACACTGAAAGGGAACTGGCACTTCACTGGGAGCTCAGACATGCCAGGTTCTTCCCTCCACAGGGCCTTTGCACAGGCCATCCTATATGGAATGCTTCCCCTTTGTCCCTACCACCTAGCAACTCCTAGTTTTCCTTCAAGTCTCGGTTTAAGGGTCATAGAAGTCCTCCCTGACCCTCCCTGTTACGCAGTCAGGCAGCACTCGGGCAGCCCTCCTAATCACACTTGTCATGGTCACACTGTGTTTCATTATGTGATTATTTATTAACTAGACTAAAAGCCACGTAAGTGCAGCACTAGGTCTGCCTTGTGTTGGGGTCCCTGGCACAGTGCCTGGCACACTGCAGGGGCTTGATCAGTGTTTGCTGTTCTGAAAGAGCGTGGGCAGCTGCGGTGGATTAAAATGATACCACAGGGTCTCAGGCTTCACAGGCACCCTCTGCACTGTAAAGTTACACCTCCTCCCATCGAGCACCCGAGTCTGTCTGTGCATGCCTTGAAGGCAGGCTTAACCATGTGACTTCATTTGGCCAATGAGACGGCAGCAAATGTGCCGCAAGCAAAGGCCTGAAAAGCACTTCTGCCCCAGGACGGGCTCACTCGCTGCACTCACAACCCAGGAGCAGCAGATGAGCACACCAGAGCGAGCTTGCTGGAGGAGACTCTGGGAAGAGCTGACCCAACAATCAGCCCCCTACCTGTCATCTGCCAGACAGATACCTCAGTGAGGCTATCCGCAACCATCCAGCTGCCGACAGACCGGCCAACTGACCACAGATGCAGGACAGAGCCTTGAAGGGGCCAGCCTGGCCCGGAAAGCCCTCCAGCCAACCCACAGATTGTGACCAAATAAAACGGTGGTTGTTTTACAGCACTAATTTGGGGTGACTTGTTACGCAGCAAGAGGTAGCTGATACAGGAGCTAAGATATGCTCACAGCCAAACAGCGCAGGTCTGATCAATACATCAAGCTGAAACATCAAGCTGAAGACAACAAAAGCTTCTTGGGAGGTGGAAAGCAGCTGGGGGGTGAAGGTCAAGTCTCTGGGTTTAAGCCTTGCTGGTCTGTGACTTTGTCTTGAGCCTCAACAAGGTGGGCACTGCCTCTGTGCCTAAATCTGCCCACGTCTGCAGTGGGAATGACACGTCCCAAGCCAAGTGTCCCCAGGAGGGGTGGTCTGAGTCTAAACAGGGAGCGGATGTGAAAAAGCTGCCCAGAGGAAGCTAAAGACTCTTTGGAAGACACGTGCTGCAGAAGAAAGATCACAGCTCCAGAGCAGACAGATTCCGGATCCTGATTCTCTCTGCTGCTGTCAGGCTGAGTGACCTTGGGCAAGTTTCTCAACCTCTCTGAGCTTCAGGAGTCACCTGACCTGGTAACAATACATAATATGCAGGGCTATGGTGAGGGTTAAATAAGACAGTATACAAAAGACATGGAACACAGTGCCTGGCACATAGGAATAGTGTAAATAGTAGCTCCTCCTCTGTCCCCACCTCTACTGCATTGGCACCTCTTTCTGCCACCCTGCCCCATCACTCCACGTGGAGTAAGAGTTCCCATGTTTCAGATCAATATCTGGTGGCAGGTGACAAGTTGGCACTATAACTTACATAACATCGAGAGAGAGAAAGAGAAAGGCTTGCTTGGAGGATGAGATGGAAAGAGCTGCATGTTGGCAGCTCTGACAAGGGGAGAAAACTCAGGCTGTGGTGAACAGCATAAAGAAAAGTGGAGATGGTTCAGAACTGAGCCTCTGCCCTGAAGGCAGATACACCCCAAGCCCACATCTGTCTTCATCTGGGATGATCATCTGTGGTCCTCCTCCATTCACCGCCAAGGCACCAGCAGGCAGCCTGGAACTGGTCACTCAGGAAAGATGCAGGTGGGCACATCACAGGGGCAAGGCAACCAGCTCTGAGACCCCTGAATGATTCCTAGGCCACTGTCAGCATCTTAGGCTTCCCAAGTGTCTTAGTGGTAAAAAAAAAAAGTACCCTCATACCAAAGAAGGAGATGCAGGAGATATGGGTTTGATCCCTGGGTCGGAAAGCTCCCCTGGAGGAGAGCATGGCAACCCACTCCAGTATTCCTGCCTGGAGAATCCCATGGGCAGAGGAGTCTGGTGGGCTGCAGTCTATGGGGTTGCAAAGAGTTGGACACGAGTGAGCATGAGCACGTTGGCATCTTAGCCTGGCCTCTGTCCCACAAAGCACCTACCACAAAAGCAGAGCCCCCTCTCCCCCAAGGACCCTGAGTGTCAACAGGAAGGCTCCAGGGTGGATTCAGCAACTGCCCACCCCCCGCCCCAACACACACTGATGAAGCTGAATGCAGGGAGGGCTGACATGTGGGGGAGCTGGCCCCGCATGGGGACACTGGGTGACTCCCCCTGCGAGCATCTACACCTCACCACGGCCTTCCATGGCCCCCATTACAGGATCAAAACCCTGGGGGCTGGCACTCCAGGCCCTTCCCAAGCCCCAAACCCATATACTTTGGCCACCTGATGTGAAGAACTGACTCACTGGAAAAGACCCTGATGCTGGAAAAGATTGAAGGCGGGAGGAGAAGGGGACGACAGAGGATGAGATGGTTGGGTGGCATCACCGACTCGATAGACATGAGCTTGAGCAAGCTCCTGGAGTTGGTGATGGACAGGGAAGCCTGGCGTGCTGCGGTCCATGGGGTGCAAAGAGTCGGACACGACTGAGCGACTGAGCTGAAACTGAAACCAATCCACCCAACCCTAGCCCAGGCCCCAGCACAACCTGAGTATAGGGACCAAGGACCAATCACAACCAAAACCTTGTGAGGCTACAGCACAAAAAAGCAGAAGTGGCTTCCCACCCCGATCTTCCTTTTCAGGCTGTGCACCCACTCCTCAGCGACAGTGCAGGCTATTCCCTGCAGAACTGCTCTTGGCTGAAAGGAGACAAGCCTAGGGGGCATGACTCAGCTCCCCCACCCCTCCTGAGGAAGCCCATGGCCATGACCACCGGACATGGAGGTACAGAAGACCACCCTCCATGTCAAGACGGGACCAGTTCCATAGCATCATTCGTGCTTCAGGGATCCCTGTAGGATGAAGCAGGTCTCCAGGGAGACCACCTCCTTGCTCACCTTCTCCCTGCCCTGCTGCCCCGACTCCCCTTCTCACGAAAGCACTCCCCGCTGAATCTCTTTCACAAGAAGCAGCTCTGCTGCTAGGGAGCTCAGCCTGACACAAAGTCCTCGGTCCTCAAATTGTGGTCCACTCACCAGCAGCAGCACATCATCACCTGGACCTCAAGAGAAATGCACACTCTCCGACCCCACCCAGATCTACTAAATCAGAAACCGCCTTTTTATGGAAACCAACTTGCATGTGATTCCCATGCAAGTTATAATTTGAGACACTATGGCTTAACAGAGATAGTTATCCCATTGTGGGGATCATCCAACCCATCTGCCCATCTGTTGTGGCAATCATATGGCTAACCAGCTGTGTCATCTCCATGCTCTGGTTGGATGTAAGCTCCAACATAACCGAGGTAGAATCGCCACGTTCTTCTGATTTGAGCTCCAGTCTCACGCACTTTACACGGTCACCAGAATTCTGCTTTTCTTTTATGCCCCCAGAAACCAGTCCCAGTGCTTGCTTAGTCAATTAGAGAGCTTGCCTCCACTACCTTCTTTTATCAAAAATTTATTTAGTTATTTATTTATAAATAAACAGGCTGTAGGGGTCTTTGTTGCTGCTCAGGTTTTTCTCTAGTTGCAATGAGTGGAGTTACTCTCTAGCTGTGCTCACACTTCTCACTGCAGTCACTTCTCTTTTTGCAGAGCACGGGCTCTAGGTGCACAGACTCAGTGGTTCTGGCACACGGGCTTAATCGCCCCATGGCATGTGGAATCTCCCAGCCCAGGGATTGAACCCATGTCCCCTGCATTGGCAGGTGGATTCTTAACCACTGGATCACCAGGGATGTACTGGCTTCTTGAAGGGACCCCAACCCAACACCAGACAGCTAGGAAATTTTCCTCAAGGGCACTTTTGGGGGAAGATGGTGGAAAGAGGTCCAGATTCCCCAGGACCCGGGAGGGTGGAGGGAGGGGGAGCAAGGGCACTGATGTTACTGCCTTGGAAGAAGAACATTCCTGACCAGTCATGAGTCAGAAACCCCTCTTCAGAGGCCCCACTGGAGCCCACCCCAGGGAATGAGCCCCACAGAGCCCCTCCAAGGGGAGGCCTATGACCTTTGCAAAAGGAAAGGCAATAACCAAGTCCTACGTGCCTAGCAGACCCCAGGGCCATTCCCAGAGTCTGCAATAATCCTTCCGGGTGTTTGGACAGGAGCAACGGTGCAAAGCTTGTCATCTCTGCCTGTTGCCTGAGGAGGGAAGCGGTTCACCTTTTGCTAATCGCTCTAATTCATTTTTTATTACTAACTGTCCTGTTTTCTATTTGCCATCTGATTGAAGGTATTACCGAAGGCATTTAAACAGCATCAGACCGTACCACAATGGCAAACATAACTCTTCTGATTGAAATCTGCATTAATATACATATAATTCCCTGATCACAAAGACCTCACGATCCACATGTTAGACCCCAAGTGAAGGCGGATTTGGCAAGAGACATATACACAACTGAAGGTTTTTCAAAAGACAATCAGCTGTGCCAGGAGGCTGCCTTAAGATGGGTGCTTTCTTGGGCTGTTGGTGGACATGGCTGACCCTTTGGCACCACGCCCTGAATCCAGAGACGGAAAATCATTCACTCCTTTGAGCCAGGAGTTCTACTTTGGCCGTGGCCAACAGCCTAGGTCTGAACCTTGACACCCCATCTCGAGCATACCCCATAGCCAATCCACTCCCAAATCATACATATTCTACCTCCTAACATCTCCCATATCCTTCTACTTCTCTTCACTTTCATCCCAGCAGTACAGTCCAAACCAGAGTGGTCCAACAGAACTTTATGCAATGACAGGAATGTTCTGTATCTGCACTGTCCATGGGGGATATAGAGAACTTGAAATATGGCTTGCATGACAAAGGAACTACATTTTATTTGATTTTACTTTAAATCTCAATAGTCACGTGTAACTAGTGGCTACCATATTGGAGTGTGCAGCCCTAAGCTATCATCAATCCTCTTCTAAACCACAGTAATCACCTCCCCACTGTCTCCTTACATCCATTCTTTGTCCCATCCATTGCTTTCCCCAGAAGACAGCCACAAAGATAAATGCAACACACCTCAACTCTCACTACCGTTGAGACGAAGTCCAAACTCCTGGACATGGCCTCAGGGCCCCATCTCCTGAAGCAGAAACTACTCCAGTTCTCAGGGAGGCTATGGTGTGCCAGGTACTGGAGGGGGGCAAGCAGTGAAGGCCTCCTGGAAGAGGTGTCACTTGAGCAGAAACTTAAAAGACATGTCCATTGGAGTCTGCCAAGCAGGATGCCCAAACCAGAGGCACCACAGCGAGAGGTGCTCTCATAGCTATGTCCATGAGCCACCGGCAGAGAGCCAGCCCTTGTGAAGCTGATAATCTAGTGGGACAAAAACAATACACAGAATAAATCGGCAAATGACACGTGAGAAGAGAATAGAAAAAGATGGGTAAGGGGTTTCTTGTGGACTGGGTGGAAGGGAGAAATCAGCAGGATTAAATTGTAAGGAAGGAAAGGGACCAAATACACATGCTCTTGAGTCTGTGTGGCTGGACAGTAGTGGGTGATTTCTTCCCCAATCCTTAAACATCTTGGCAGGGAACACAGTCTTCACAATTTATAGTTTAATAAGAAGAAGGAGGTGAATTTTGCATGACCACACTGATTTTTTTTATAGAAGTGTATTTTTTATCTATTTATTTCTATTTATTTGGCTGCCTCGGGTCTTAGTTGTAACAAAACAGGGGGCTAAGATCCACCAGCCTGTCCCCCATCTAGTCAAGCACTGATGAAAAATCCTAAGGGTTTCAACCACCAACCCTCTTGACTCCCATTTCAACCTTCTTCCCTAGGCTCGGAATGTCTTTATGATGTGGACTCACGTAGGATCTTTCGTTGTGGTGCACAGGTTCTCTAGCTGCAACAAGTTGCCTTACATCCTCCATGGCATGTGGGATCTTAGTTCTCTGACCGGGGATCGAACCTGTGTCCCCTGCATTACACAGTGGATTAATCACTGGACCACCAGGGAAGTCCCCAACCACACAGAGATCTTGATTATAGCCTGATGCCACCACTTAAAGGAAGACCTTTAGCAACCTTGGTAAGGGGTAGTACGTAAACAGTGGAAACTTTCTCTACAATATCTGTCATTCACTATGGATGTTTACACTTCAGTTAACTGTGATTTTGCTCTACATGGTTTATTTTACAGGGTGAATTTAGTTTTTCACAAGTAATTAAAACCTTTCCTTATAAAGTAAAAAAAAAAAAAAAAGGTCCTGCCTGCCCAACAGAAGCATTCCCATGGACTAGAGAAAGATTTCCTTATCTCTGAAGGTCAGGCTGACTGCACTCCAGCTCCCCCAACCCAAGCAACTGGGAGTGATGCCTCCCTCCTGAAAACAGCAAGGTCACCACCCACAGGGAGACCGGAAGTGGACAAAATGGGGCTGAGATCCACCAGCCCTTCCCCCAGAAAGTCAAGCATTGATGAAAAGTCCTAAGGATTTCAACCACCAACCCTTTTGACTCCCATTTCAACCGTCTTCCTTGGGCTCAGCATGTCTTCACAATGTGAACTCACACTTATTAACATTTGCAAAGCCCCAGACACTGTGTCTCTCATATTTATGCATTTAATCCTCTTGGCAACAATGCACAAATACACAATGGAGGCCCAGAGAGGGTGACACCAAATTATTCTTGGAAACACAGCCTGGGATATGTTATGATGGCTATCTCTGGCAAACATAACCACCACACTCATTCATTCATTCTTTCAACAACTTTTCACTGAGCCCCTACTACATAGCAGACACCACATCTAAGTGCTGGGGACTCAGTGTTGAAAGAAACAAGCGTGACTCCAATGGTTGGAAAGCTTACTGTCCTCAAGGTGGAACAGGCACTCAAGTCATCTTACAGATCTAGCATGCAAGGGGGAAGAACACACTGGGGGCTGAGACAGAAAATAACAGTGTAACTGCAAAGATGAGGGGGTCAGAATCTTGGAGAAGGTGAGGATAAAGCTGAGACCTGAAGGAAGAGCAGGAAATAGCCTTGTGCAGAATGAAGACAAGGACATTTCACACAAAGGCAATGGCATATGCAAAGACCTTCAGGCAAAAATAAGCATGCGGGTGGGGGCACCTGGGGAAAAGCAGAAGGTTGGGGTGACTAGGATGGAGTCAATGGGGGCTGGTTTTGCTCCCCATCGTATCCCCAACTCAAAGCTCAGGGCCTCAGACAGAGCAGCTGGGAGTGAGGCTGGAAAAGCAGGTTAGATCACACCAGGATGTCTGGACCAAAAAAGACATTTAACGTTACCTACATACCCAGGGGAAGCACTGGAAGGTTTTAAGCAGAGGTCTGATTTTGGTTGGGCAGAGTTCACTAAGCTACCACAGAGACCCATGAGCAATTCTGCCCAGAAAAATGACAGGATCTCATTCACAAATCAAACAAAACCTGATCACGGTCGAGATGGCTCCTCAGCGCATCGTGCTGTGTGACTTGTGGCCATTGGATAGTGACTGTCCCCCAAAGCTAAGTGTCCCCAGCTGGTATGTGGGAGGTGGCCACCTTTCGGAAGAGCAAGATAAAGCAGCAAGTGGCAGGACATGTTGACCAAGCATGGGACAGAGGCAAGGCCGTTGGCAGAGAGAACACTGTGCCAAAGATGCTGCAACAGGGCCGTGGCTTGTTGCTAATACGGAGCCATCAGGAAAACACACTTCTGTGCTTCACTGATACTGTAAGACATAATCTAAGAGACTGTGCAAACATTTAGTGCTCTGTTCACAAGATAAGTAAAACAGCTAACAGAAGAGCCAATGGGGGAAATGCATTGTGCAGGTGGGAGGACAGGCCCTTCAGGTTAGGAGTTTTTTTCCTCTTTGTCTCATTTAAAATCAAACTTTGGCTCTTAGACATCCATAAACAGATCTGGAAAGGGAAAAAGAAATTAGGTATCTCAGATGCTTAAACACACTTTATTATCTCATTTAATTTAATCAACAGCACAGTTAATTCCATATTGCAGATGAGGAAACTGAGGCCCAGAGGTAATAAGTAGTTTTCCAAATGCCCTCTTAGCCCCTTCTATGCCTTTGCACATGCTGTTCCTTCTACCTGGAATGCTCTTCCCTATCTTCTTCACCTGGCCAATTGACCTCCAAGCACAGGCCAGGTGTCGGCTCCTCTGAGAAGCCTTCCCTGACTTCCCCCACCCCACTCCACCCTCTGCCTGGCCTGGCAGTCTCACACCCATTGGGATTGTCTCTTTTTGCCTGTCTCTCTAATATAACAGACTGCGGCTTCTCAAGGACAAGGACCAGGTGTTCATCATCTGTTCATGCCTGGCATCTACCTCCAAGGCCTACATACAGCAGGCAGAGAATGTTCTTTGCTTGGCTGAACGAATGAAGGAATAAATGAATTAGCTCTAAGTTTCAAAGCCAGAATTTGATTCCAGGTCAATATGACTCCAAGGCCTATCTCTTGACCAGAGTGTGAGTGTGTGTCTTTATATAATCAATCAGAAAACATACAAAAACATGGGATACATTTCAAAACATACTAAGAGCTTCACTCATCCCTCTGAAAGAGCTACTGAAAAGCGACACCCCTAGGGGAAAAGAGGATGGTGAATGTGGATAAAGGGTTCACCAAACCCTTCTGCAAGAGCATTTCACCTTGGTTAATAGTCAGGCATAACTCCCCTGGAAACCTGAAGAAGGCAGGATGTTAACTGTGTTACTAGGCAACTCTGCTTATGGTAAAAATGACCCTTGACTGATAAATTGCATCTGGGCTGGAAGGAACTATAAATAAACTATAACTATCTGATTAAGAGGCTGTATTTGGGACCTCCCTGGTGGTCCAGTGGCTGAGACTCTGTGCTCCCCACACAGAGGCCCTGAGTTCGACCCCTGGTCAGGAAACTAGAGCCTGCATGCCGCAGCTAAAGATCTCACATGCCTCCACGAAGATCAAAGATCCCGAGTGTTGCAACTAAGATCTGGCACAGCCAAGTTAATACATATTTAGAAAAGAAGCCACATCTGAGGTTTCCCCGGAGTGTAATGACTCTTATAACTGACGTGCCCCTTGCAGGGAAGTAGATACTACAGAATGAGATGGTCCTTTGGGAACTGAAGCTTTTAAGTCAGGTGGTTTCCAAAGCCACCTACTGAGGCTCTCTTTCTCTTGCATCTGAACTAAAACCTGGCACTGGGGGGAGCTGACAAAGAAAAGAGAAGTCCACCTCCATGGACGATGTCAGAGACCTCTGCTGGAACTTCTCCTGCAGAGGAGGCACAGAGCATGTGTCCTGCTGGCCAAGCAGTGGTTTTTGTTCCAAGTCCTTCGAGGAGACAGGTACCAAGGGTCGCCCAAGTGAGTCTTATGAAGCTGAATGTTTCATTGAACCTTTGAGTCTTTGTGAGAGCATCCATGAGAAAGAAGAGAGCTGATGGAGAGGAGGAAAGAGATGATCCCAACCAGAAACACCACTACACTTATTCTGAACTTAAAAGCTCCTCAGAGCTCTCCTTTACAAAAGACATGAAAACCTGGGATGTGGATTGCCCTGGTGATCCAGGGGTTAAGAGAGGGTGTGGATTCAATCCCTGCTCAGGGATCTGAGATCCCATATGCTGCGAGGTGCAGCCAGACCAAAAAAACTTGGGATGCCGCCTATGCTCACTGTCCTTCAAGGGCCCAGATGACCTGAACACCACCCAGGACTAGAACATGGGAGGATACGACTTACTTGATTTCCCAGAGACCTCACCACAAACCTGAGATGCAAATAGCTATGTGAGATAATTGAGGCTCACAGAGGTTAACTGAGAGGTCCAAAGTCACACAGCTTGTAAGTGCCAGGATACGAACCCAAGTACCTCCACAGAACTCCAAAGTCATATTTGAATCCACTATTTGGTTTTGCACAAAAATTCGCTTACAGCTCAGGTGAACATATAAAGCAGAGAATGCATGGGGTAGAGGGGGGTTGCTGATCAGGTCATTTGGGCCCTTGAAGGACAGCAAGGAACCATCCCAGGTTTTTTTTTGCAGGGGCGCGGGATAAAGGGATCTCCTTAAATAATGTAGGTAACACCTAATAGGTGCTTATTAAATCTTTGCAGAACAAATGAGCAATGAAAGGCCCAGGGTCCACCTTCCACATCATCAAGTATGAGTGTGTAGGCTAAGTCACTTCTGACTCTGTGCTACTCTATGGACTGTGGCCTGCAAGGCTCCTCTGTCCATGGGATTCTCCAAGCAAGAATACTGGAGTGGGTTGCCATGCCCTCCTCCAGGGGATCCTCTCATCCCAGGGATAGAACCTGAGTCTCTCATGTCTCCTGCATTGGCAAGCAGTTTCTTTACCACTAGCACCAATTATCAAGTATAGTTCAAATCAAAACACAGCACAGTGCAACAACAAAATTTATGCATGAGATTGACCCTGGGTCAGACTACTAAGGTGGATTCCTTTCCAACAAGTTTCTAAATCATTCCTACAAATTAGGCCCAACTTCGAGATAAGCACGTTTTAATTAGCTCTAATATGAAGGCATTCTACTACCAAATGCTGTTTGAAGTTGAAAACCAAGGCAGGAGGCCCAGCTGGGAATCCCCTGACCCCTAGAATAGACAATGCCGAAACAGTTGAAACAAGGGGTGAGCTGGCCCACTCTTGCATCCCTGAAGAGGGAGGAAGCTCTAGCTGGCACCACAGAGGCTCCAGGAGATAGGAGCGGGGAGGGCAGTCTGAACCCCAGCTCCGCCAGCCAGCTCCTCTGCTGCCTTCTGTAACGTGACTTATTAGGACCTCAGTCTTCCCACCTACACAGTGGGGATGTGTGTGTCTAGCACAGTTCTTACAAAGACTTAGTGAGATGATATAAGTAAGAGAGCCTGACTCTGAACCTGCAGTAAATGCTCAGAGAATAATTTGTGCTTATATAGACCCTGCTTTTCTCCATAAAACAGCACAAATATTAGAAATAAAAGTCTGTGAGACTGGGCTTTTTTTTTCAAGACAGTGGGTAGAACACATAATTTTACCTCTCCCCTTTTCTAAACCCCACTAGACTGGGGTTTTCTGGTTTTCGATTCAACCCTCTTTCTCTTCAACTTCTTACTTTCCAGCACCCTCTCACTGTTTCTGATGCCCACTTCTTTCTTGTTTTCTTACAGACCCTTTTGGAGTTATTCAGCTTTCATCTACCTGAATTATGAATATATATGTGTGCATATGAATTATGAATATCTGTGTTGTATCTGTCTCCCCTTTTTTGCCATTCTAGTGGGGTTTAGAAGAGAAACAGCTACAGGAAAAGCTATTTTCTTAACCGAAACCCAGAAAATCCCAAAGAACAGGCAGCAAAGGCTGAAAGCCCTGGGAGACTTGACCTTTGTGTTAACCTATAGTCCTCTGCAAGGAGATCAAATCAGTCAACCCTAAAGGAAATCAACCCTGAATATTCACTGGAAGGACTGATGCTGAAGCTGAAACTCCAATACTCTGGCCACCTGATACAAAGAGCTGACTCATTGGAAAAGACCCTGATGCAGGGAAAGATTGAGGGCAGGAGAAGGGGGCGAGAGGATGAGATGGTTGGATGGCATCATGGACGCAATGGACATGAGTTTGAGCAAGCTCTGGAAGTTGGTGATGGACAGGGAAGCCTGGCGTGCTGCAGTCCATGGGGTCGCAAACAGTTGGACACACTTAGTGACTGAACAACAGTCCTCAGAGAAGCTGACTGTTGGCTCTAACCCAGGGCTAAGCCAGGGAGAACTCTTTAATTAAAGAAGTCTGTCTCGGGGACTTCCCCTTGCTATGGATGGGCATGATGCAGGAAAAACGAAGTGCACTAGTGCCCATGGGTAACTGCTGGCTGATAAGAGAAATAGAGGTCCCCACCCAACTGCAAGTCAGCTTGTCCCATGCTCTAGCACAAGTCCCCAGCTTCAAATGTCTACACATAGACCATACTCAGGGCACCGAAAACCAACATTTGCATTGCCTACCTACATGCTCGTGGCTTTCACAGATGTTGAGGAAACTTACAACCACAGAATAGATCAATCTATAACTTTGTTTACAAATAAATGTCAACCAAGAGTTACCAGGCATTTGTAGAAAATATCAGCATAAAAGAGGGACCAGGAAGTGAACCGAAGAGCTAGTCAACAAGAAAACAGAGTTAATGCAGCAAACAGAAAATGACTTTTTTAAACAATTGAATTATCATCTTCAAAAAGATTCAAGATGTTCATATATCCATTTAGAAAAGGATGGGCTACTATAACATAAGATCAATCAAGAAACAATACAGTATTCTGGGAAATGAAAAAGTGATTACAGAAATAGAAATGATACTTATTAGAAGCATTGAACTAAAGAATGGTTATGCCTGGAAGTATACGCATCACAATTCACTCTGTCATTAACCCTAGGGAGCAGGGCTGAGAGGGCAGTGGGGAAAATGAAAGAGAATGAGAGGCTCTACTTTTTTTACTCTTAATATATTTCAGTGTATTTTATAGAGAATAAAAACAATTTAAAAAAAGAGAGAAAGGCGGAGAATTTCCCTGGTGGTCTAGTGGTTAAGAATCTGCCTTCTAATGCAGGGGATGCAAGTTCAATCCCTGGCTGGGGAATTAATATCTTACAAGTCTCGAGGCAACTAAGCCCGTGCTGCAACTACTGGGCCCACACACTGCAATGATGAGCCCGTGCCTCTGAATGAAGACCCAGTGCAGCTAAAATTTAAAAATAAAAATAAAAAATAATATTGGCTTCCCTGGTGGCTCAGAGGGTAAAGCATCTGCCTGCAATGTGGGAGACCCAGGTTCGATGCCTGGGTTGGGAAGATCCCCTGGAGAAGGAAATGGCAACCCACTCCGGTACTCTTGCCTGGAAAATCCCATGGATGGAGAAGCCTGGTAGGCTATAGTCTATGGGGTCGCAAAGAGCCGGACACGACTGAACAACTTCACTTTCACTTTCAGGACAAAGAGGGAAATGACAGAATGAAATGAAATTGGGAGTGAATTAATGAGCAAAAGATGTCCCATGATATCCTATGCCATGCCTACAAGTGACCCAGGCATTTGCCTTTGAGCTTCTTGGTTGCTCAGAGAAGATGAAAGATTGGTAAGGAGACCACCATGGCTGCTGACTTACACTGGGGCAGGGCAAAGAGGCTCTTGAAGAAAGTGACAGGATTTCAGTCCAAAGCGAAAGCCAGATGTGACTCACGCAGGCAGGACCCAGAAACTCCTCAGGAACCAATGTGGTAGAGTCTTCCCCACCACACAGGAAAATGTGTGACTTCTCAAAGCAAAAACTCTGGAATCCTAGCAAGGAATGTGTCAGAGAAACTTGCTGGGTCCCAGAATATCCCACTAATGACCATTTTTCTTCATTTGGTCCTAAGAAGCAGTTATCCGCCAGCTCTCACTCACAGCATGAAATAAAGAAGAATCCAGTCAGTGACTCATAACTCTCTAAAAATTAACAACACACTTGCCCCTGATTTCTTGGGCTCCCTGAAATGGATACTGCAATGCTTCCCTTACCACTCATTCACCCCCAAACTGCTGGACTCACAGCTATATGTAGGGGCTGCCTGAAGCCAGTGAGCAGAGGACACAAGAATTCGAGGAGTGGGCAGCCCCCTTGCCTCAGTTTGGGACAAACTGGAGCCCAGCTCCAAAGCTCCCTGTGGGTCACTTTCAACATTAAGTATATTCCAGGCCAGCACCGCCCTCTGCCCAGTTGCGCTTCCCCTACTCCGTTCAAGGTGCACCTCCTGAGAACTTCCCTGCAAATACACCTTCCACAGGCAACTCTCCATCTCAGAGTCTGTTTCCAGGGAGTCCCAAGTAAGGTTGTGTCCCAGATGAAGGAGACACTCCCCCTGACCCACAGGGGTCCTGAAGAAGGCAAGAACCTCAGGGACACCTGACCATGTCCAATCCAGGCTTACATGCCCCATGCCAGCAGCACATCCCTACTGCCCTAGGCCAAGACACAAAATTCTCCCATAGTCTAGACGAGAGCCGGTTCTCTGAGTGTGCTCCCTAGGCTAGCAGCACTGCCATAGTCAACTTGTGGGCAGTGAGCACTTTCAACTCCTCCCCAGACCTACTGGATAAGAACTGTGGGATGGGCGGAGGGGGCGGCACAGCAACGGCATTCTGAGCTCTAACTGCCCTCCAGGTAATTCTGCTGCACGGAAGTGTGAGAAGCAGAGCATCTCTGACTACTGGGGGAAATCAAACATAAGTCATTAAACTTTCCCAGAGCAGAATGTAAACTGGTGCAGCCACTATGGAAAACAGTATGGAAGTCACGTAAAAAACTAAAAATAGGGTTACCATATGATCCAGCAATCTCACCCCTAGGTATACATCTGGAAAAAATGAAAACTCTAATTCAAAAATATACATGCACTCCAATGTTCAGAGCAGCATTATTTACAATTGCTAAGACATGGAGGCAAACTAAGTGTCCAACAAAAGAAGAATGGATAAAGAAAACGTGGTGTGTGTGTGTTTATATACACACATATATATATATATAGAGAGAGAGAGAGAATATTACTCAGCCATAAAAAATGAAATATTGCTATTTGTAGCAACATGGACAGACCTAAATGATATTATACTAAGTGAATTAAGTCAGATAGAGAAAAATATTATACAACATCACTTATATATGGAATCTAAAAAATATACAAATCAACTTATTTACAAAACAGAAAGAGACTCATAGACATAGAAAATAAACTCATGATTAACAAAGGGGAAAGGAGGGGAGGGATAAATCAGGAGTATACAGTTAACAGATAGACACTGCATGCACGCTAAGTCACTTCTATCGTGTCTGACTCTTTGTGATCCTATGGACTCATAGCCCGCCAGGCTCCTCTGTCCATGGGATTCTCCAGGCAAGAATACTGGAGTGGGTTGTCATGCCCTCCTCCAGTGGGTCTTCCTGACCCAGGATTGAACCTGCATCTATTACATCTCCTGAATTGGCAGGCAAGTTCTTTACCACTAGCGCCACCTGGGAAGCCCAACAGATACACACTACCACACATAAAATAAACAAGGATTTACTGTATAGCACAGGGGACTATATTCAGTATCTTGTAACCTATAATGGAAAAGAATCTGAAAAAAAATACATATATGATGACTAAGTCACTTTGTTGTACACCTGAAACTAACACAATATTGTAGATCAACTACACAGCAATAAAAAGGGAAAGAGGGTGCCAGATCCATATAAGTGAAGAATGTTTTATAGGCATTTATAATAATATTAAACCCTCCACCATAAACAAACAAAAATTTTCCTACAGCAGAAGACCAAGAGACGATCACCAACAATGGTCTGGATCCAGCAACAGGGAACATTTCATACTGAACAATAACTGTGGCGACCCCGAACCTTTTCACTTAAAACCTAAGCAGCTCGAATTCGACCCTCCATATAATGACCCCTACTGGTATTCCTCTCTCCTGCAGACCGGTCTCCCCAACTTAAGCTGACAGTATCCCCAGACCACCTTGCAAGAGCTGCCCCTCTGCCTAGAAGATCTTCCCACCACTCTGCATGCACCCCACATAGCCTGATTGGTGTTTCCTGTAAGACTCTGGTGTATGAAGCCTACTCACACCTCTGACACTGTCATTTCCCCAGACCGTTATATAGTTAATTGTGACTCTGCATTCAAATCCACATGGTCTTTCATCTAGGAAAGCCAAGTTTCCTATTGAGTCACTGAGCCTTCGGGACAGGGTTGAATCCCCTAGCACACAGTAGGCACTCAAGAAAACTTGTTGAGCATCGGAAAAACCCAGCAGAAAACCCAGCCTTGTAAGACCACAAGCCTGTTGCTCCTTGCAGGCACCAGAAACAGCAACTGTACAGTAGGAAATTTAAGCCTCAGGACAATTGATCAAAATTTATTATCCTGTGTTATACAACATATTTTCACTAAGTTATAAAATTACAATTTACCACGACTCATTAAGTTAATAATTACTTACCATATGTTTTTCCTGCTGCTCCCAAACCATGCTGAAACATCACTACGTAGGTTTTTGGTCCATGTAAACAAATAAAAAAGGATAATGGCCAACCATGTGGATAAGGGATTTGCTGACAGGGAGGCACAGGACTAAAATACCAGACAGAAAATGTGAACCTCAAACTCTGCCACTCTCATCCCGATCATCTCCTAGTTTACCTGCTCCACCTTCCAGATCAATGGTTCTCAAACAGGGGTGATTTTGCTCCCCAACCCCCAGGGAACACTTAGCAAAGTCTGGAAACATCTTTGATTGTCATGACTCGAGGGGAGGTGCTATTGGCATCAGTTGGTAGTGGTCAAGAATGCTGCTCCACATTCTGTCAAGCATGGAACCACCCCCACATCAAGGAATTGTCAGGTCCAAAATGTCAATGTTGCTGAGGCTGGGAAAACACTGTTCTAGATTACAGGGAACCTCCATATCTTTAACCTGAGCAATTCCTAATTACTTTAATCTGAGCCTCATAGCAACAATATGAGGAAGGCATTATGCCCACCTTGTACAGATGAAAAAAACTGAGACTTGGAGAGGTTAAATGATGTGCACGGGTCACCAGCCCTAGCCGGTGAACCACACAGCTGCAATTTGTACTGGTCTTCTCTGCTTCCAAAACCCACCTTCCCTCCCACACAGATTCAAGAAGGGGAAAAAAAAAAAAGATGCAAAGGAAGTGCACAGCTCCTTGTCCCTCCATAATGCTGTACAGAGACCACTTCAAACCGGAGGCCCGGGAAAATCAGATCCAGAAAGCATGCATGAAAAGACCTCTCGTTAGGAAGACCCTTCCCCCAGCAGCCTGCGCTGAAACTAGATTCCTCTTGCATTTTAACTTTCAATTGTGCTGCTCTTTGTGAATAGAAATGAAAGCATTTCCTGCTTGCACTGAGTGCCTTACAAGCAGGATTTCTAGTCCTCAAAGCAGCCTTATGGGGGTTGGGGGTGGGGGGGAAGTATCGATGTGCCCATTTTCCAGATGAGGAGACTGAGGCACAGGGAGGTGAAATAACTTGCCTGCATTGAGGATCAAAGCCAAGTCTGCTGGGTTACAGAATTTACACTGCCTTTCTAACCTGAGACCAGCACTGGGAAATCAGAGGAGCAAAATTAATGCCCTACAGAATCACACGGGCCTGGCAGCTGTGCCACACGGGGATCCTTGGGATAAGGGTAAGGCTCTTCCCAGCTTACTGGCTGCTCTCCATGTGGGCTCAGTCCTCTGGGCCTACGCAGGGAAGTTCTTCTAGGAATGTCAGGTCAGCCAAAAGACTCCTGGCCTCTGCCCTGCCCTGAACACCATGCGCTCACTGCAAAAGTCTTCAGATTATTAGAGTCAAACAGATGTTAAGTTCCTCAAGCCACACGGAACAACAGGCCAGCCCTGAATTCATTCATTCAGCAGCTATTTACCTAGCACCTATGTGCCAGGCCAGCTCTGAGAACACAAAAGTAAAGGGAGACAGAGACAGTGGTTCCATCCTACTGAGGTATATGAGAGCCCTCATATACTGAAGTATATGAGGATTACGCTCTCTTCAAAAAGCATAATTCTCATCCTCACCAGGGGGACCACACTCTACAGTTATGAAGGACATGCCCAGACTTTATTTCATTATATTTCCACACCACAGCCCCCCATCTCACAAGGCTAAGGGTCACGAATTTGCTCTCCTTTTTGCACAGAGGGGAACGCAGGCCCAGGGTAGGGCACTTTCATGCTCAAGGTCACCCAGCAGACTGGGGACAGCTGTGCCAGACCTGGGCTGCTACTGCTGACATTGGTAAGGGACAGAAGTGTGGTCCTTGTAGAATCTTTGGGACAGGCTGGGGGAGGACTGTAGAGAACATCGTTGGACAGAAAGTGCAAAAGCCTCCTAACAGAAGCACAGGCACCCTTCCAGAGTTCCCCCAGGACCAGCCAGCCCAGGGCTCCTCCCCCAGGGACCCGCCCACAGCCACCAGCGTCCCAGCAGAAAGATGCCGTGGGGACCTCACCTACCAGGGATGCTGAGCAGGCCTCTCCAATCTCAAGTCTGGGTGAAGGTGGGACCAGCCCCTCCCACTTTGTGGATTTTCGTCACAAGGAGCCGCCAATCATTCACTACCCAAGCTTGTCTAGATCGCATCCAGGGGCAAGATGCTGTGCCCAGAGCTGTGGGGGTGGAGAGTTGAATCATTCACCCACCAGCACAATTTCCTGAGTAATTATCGGTCAGGCACTGTGCCAGGTGCTGGGCACGGTTCCTGCCTGGTGGGAGCCCACAAAACCCTGTATACAAACAACCGAACCGCTGCTACATAACATGTGGTCTCCGGAGTGGCAGCGGCAGGTCATCAGACACGCAGACCCTCAGGACCCCAGCACAAATTAGCTGAATCAGAATCTCAGGGAAGGAAGGGGTGCCCCGGAAACTGTGTTTCAAATCTTGCCAGATGATTCCTATTGCGTACATGAATTTGAGAACTCCTGATCTAGACTACAAGGCCTTCCCCAACCTCACTACTTAAAATGGCAAACCAGTCCCTGGACCTGACACCCCTAACTCTCTTCCCTGCTTCCTTTTTCTCCATAGTTGTACTGACAGCATTGGTCACAATACCATAACGATCTCATCCATATATTTATGACTTCCCATGCATAAGCTCCAGAGGGAAGCAATTTGAGTCACTTTGTTTCACTTCTGTTGCCAAGTACAGTGCCTAGCACAAAGCTGTGCTCCATAACTGTTTGTTGACTGAATGATGGATGGCAGAACATGCCAAAACCCATGTAGTAACCAGTTCTTGGGGGGAGACCTGGAAAAAGACAGAAGGTTGCTGACCATGGAGCACTGAATGGAGAAAGTGGTACCCAAGTTGGCCCTGAACGATGTCTGAAACAGGGATGAAGGATATGTGGAACACAGAGATGCTAAGCCTCTTACTGGAATAGGTCCCAAGTGGTTGATACCATTGTTATCTAATTAGTAGCCGGTATGTGCCAAGAACTTTTAAACCCTATATCAACTCAGTTAACTCTCCGGAACCTCAGAAATAGACAGTGTTGTCCTTAAGAGGACACTGAGGCTCAAACATATTAAATAATTTGCCCCATTAACAGAAACTTGTATAAGGATGTTCAAAGCAGCTTTATTTATAACTGCCCCAACATGGAAACAAACACAAATGTCCATCGGCAAGGGGAACAAATAAACCAATACAATGTAATATTACTAAGCAATAAAATAGAACAAATTATGGATATACACAACATGGATGAAACTTAAGGACACTTCATTGAGCAAAATGAACCCAGATGCAAAAATGTATGTGCTTCATATGAAGTTCTAGGACTTATATTGACTTAGTACACGTAAACTGAATTTAGATAAACCACTGATAATAGAAATCAGGTAAGTAGTTTCCTTCAGAGGTAGGGGGTATTGACTGGAAAGAAGCATGAAGGAATTTTCTGGGGTGACAGAATGTTCTGTATCTGGATAGGGATAGGGGTCACAAGGGTGGTTATATTTGTCAAAACTCATGGAACAGTACACTTCAAATTTCCATTTTATTGCATGTAAATCATACCTCAATGAGCTAAAATCATTTGCCCTAGATCACAAAGACACAAGTGGAGATCTGAATCCAGATTTGCTCAATGCCACTGGCCAGTTTCCACTAGTCCACCATAGTTAAGCGGGGAGCCCCGGGCAATGCGCCCATCCTAATAAAGCACCTTGCCAAAACCCAAGTAAAGGGACTTCATGGTTACCCTAGAAGGATATCATAACTTCTAACTCCCAAACCATGTCAAACCATGTCCAAACCATGACAGAGACCTGTGGGGAATGCCAGACAAGCATCAAACTGGGAGTCCAGGAACTTGGGTTCAGGCCTCCGCTGCACTCTTCATTTGCTATGTAACCTATGAGTATACAACTCCATGACTCAGTCTCCCCTTGTGTGAAGGAAGAAGGAAGGGATCAGTGGTTCCCAGTGGGGAGACACACATAGAGCTACAAGGCCACAAATCCTTATGCTCAACCAGGCACCATTACTACATGAAACAAGTAATGTGCCTATTTCATATCTTATAAGCTATTTTTCAAATGTATGCTAATATTATTGTGATTAATAAAATAAACATCTATTTCAAAGCAAAAATGAAACCATAGCAGCTTTGTCATTGTGCATTTTCTCAAATAAAAGATACCAAAAGAACAGCCACTGCTCATGACTTTGGTTTAAAGAGGCTGGAATCTCTGTGTTAGAGAATTGTTAAGGGGACAGTCACCAAGGGAACGGTCGCCAAGAGCCCTTCCAGGTCACCTGCCCCATGGTTGTCCAGCATCACTTGGCAAAGGCTTGTCCTTGTGTTTCTCAGGTTTGGGTCCTTGTGGGGACCAGGCTCTTATCTAGACTCCAGTGACCAAGCCCCCAGTGTGTGGGTCACGTCCTGCCTGTGCACCCCACTCTATAGATCCCAATTGTGGTCATGGCTGCATCTTGGGTGTGTCTCCCCTCCAATCTGGAGAGTGACCAGGATCTCCCCAATCCCTCCGTGTTGTACCAAGAAGCCTGGCAGAACAAGGGGCATCAGTTCCTTGGTACAACTTGAACCACCACCCCCAACCACTAGCACAGAAGATGAGGGCCACTGGTGATCTGCTACCAACAGGCTTCTGACTCGTCCCTCTCTGAGCCAAGTGACATCCTCTGTGTCCCCCTGCCACCAGGCTGCAGGATTGAGAAGCAGATCCCACGTCCAAGTAGAAAGTCGGTCCTGGTTTTCATCTATCCTAGTGACCCAACTGCCACCCTCCTCCCATCTGGACACACCCTCCACTCTAGGCCAGGGGTCTGGAGATCACAGACAGAAACCAGAATCACCAGCTTCTCCTTCCCTGAGTGGTTTCCTCCTACCAGGGTTTCACACTGGATCTTGGTGCGGAGTCAGAGCTTTACAGAACATCAGAATAAAGCAGGGGCCTCGGCTGAATGCCACCTCCCAAAGGCCCCCTTAGGAGACCACCCCACTCTAAAGGGGCTTACAGAAACACCACCCTGCAAAGGAACACTGCAGGCGACAGGCACCCACCTAACCAGACTTTGAGGCACACATCCCCAGACTCACCCATGCCCCCAAACCAGAGGATGGAACCTTGCCAACTTCACATTTTAAAAAATAACAAAGCCAAGGGCAGCAGATAGACCACTGCCCACCCCGCCCCCCCATCCAACTGTGTTCTCCTTCCTAAAGACTCCACTTGCTACTTCTCATCAATTTTTCCTCCATCAGATGGAAGCGCCCAGAGAATCGGCCTTCTCTTGAAGACACCATCCTCCTATTCTGCTTCTGACTTTGCCGGTCACTGGACTAACGATAAATCGCCCCATCCTCCACGCGACCTCACTTACCGCCGGTCCCCGCCCCAAGTCTGGGGGCCCCGGACCCCACCCCATGCCCCAAGGGAACTGCGCTGGGCTCTGACCCTAGACTCCAGAAGCCGCTCCCCAAGGCCTGAGGACGCAGCCAGCGAGGCTCAGCCGGGGCGGCCCCCAGGTTCCGCGCGGGGACGCCCCCTCCCCGCAGCATCCCCATAGCAAAAAGCTCGATGAAGAGCCTGCGGGGTGGGGTTAAGACCCCGGAGGGGCGGCGACCCAGCCACGGGACTGGCACTCACCACCCAGCGCCACGGAGCCCGCGCGTCTGCGCCTTGGCCGCGGGAAACCCACGCGCGCCGTTCAATCCGGGCTCCGAGTGACGAAAAGCCGCGCTCGGCTCCGGCCGGCCAGGGACCGACGCACAGACCTGCGGACGCACTGACCGTCCGGCTTCCTAACTTAAGTTTGAAAGTTCCCTCCCGGGCGAAGGAAGAGTCTCGGACTGCGCCGCTGCCCCGCGGGATCCCGGGCTGGGCTGCGAGCGCGGAGCGGGGTCGGACGCCGCCCGTCCGGGCTTCCAGAAGCGCGAGCTCGCACCGCGCCCGGGCGGGGCAGCGCGGCGGGGACCTGGCTGTGCGGGTGGGACCTGGTCGCGGGTGGGGGTGGCGGTCTCGGGAAAGAAGGGGCGCCCCTCACCACAACTCCAGCCGGGAGAGCGCTCTCTCGCCGTTCCCGGGAGGGGACAGGCCTCGATGGGCCATTGCCAGCTCGGAATCCGAGGCCCCGGCGGGCGATGACAACTGATTCGTAAACGGCCCAATTCGTGCGCTTCGTCGGCAAGAAGTTAAAACTCCCGACGCGCGGGTGTGGACGGCCGGGCTGGGGGGAGAGGGGGCGGGATGCGGCTGCCCCTGGGTGTGACCGCGCGTGACTGGGTGGCTGTCAGGGTGATTCGTGTGCCTGAAGTTCGCCGTCCACGGGGTGGGTGGCTGTGGGTGACAGCGTGCGACGGTGGGAGTCACTGGGAGCGCGGGCGAGTGACTGTCGGAGCGACGTCTTTGTGTGCTTGTCCCCAGCTGTGGCTGCGTGTGGCGGCGTGGGGGCCCGGGACGCGGTGTGCGGCGGCGGCGCGTGAGAACAGTGACTTGTACGTGGCGCGGTGACAGTGCAGGTGCGCGCGTGACTGCGTGTGGTTGTGTACGGATGAGGGTGACCTGTGTGGGACAAGAGTGTGAGCAGGTGCATGGCTGGGCGACGTGGGTCACTGCGCGTCGGCTCGTGCATGCAGGCGAGGCCGTCAGGGGGGACGTGGAGAGTGTCACCGTGACTTCGTGTGCGCAACTGTCGGGCGACTTCTGCCTGTGATCCCAACTCCGGGCGTTGAGTGTCCCCGCCAAGGGGATCGGCGTGAGCGGCGTGTGTGCCCGTCGGCAGGGCTGGGGGGTGCGTGTGTCCGCGCGTCCTAACCGCCGGCATCTCCCCGCGCGTGTCCCCGAGAGCGCCCGCGTCCCGAGCCGCCGGGTGACCGCTGCCCGCGCGCTCCAGCCCGGGACGCTCCGGCGCGGCGCGGGGTCCGAAGGCGCGGGCAGGCCCCGCCCGCCGGGCCCCCACCCCGCCCCCGCCTACCTTGCCGCAGTGGTAATAGTCCAGGGGCGCCAGGCCGGCCGGCTCGGCCCCGGGCCGCGCGCCCACCGCGGGCGCCGAGGGGTACAGGCGGACGTCCATGGCGGGCGCGGCGGCGGCGGCGGCGGCTCCCGCGGGCAGTGCCTGGGCGGGCGGCGGGTGGGAGCCAGTGTGCGAGCGGGTGTGCGAGCGCGGGGGGCGGGCCGGGGGCGGCGCCCGGCGGAGCGCCCCGCCCCCGCCCGCCCGCCCGCCAGCGCGCGCTATTGTTCCGGCCGCGGGCGCAGCGGAGGGCCGGGGGCCTGGGCCCTGGGGGGAGACCGCTCCGCCCCCGCGGGTCCCGGAGGGTTGCGCGCCGGTCCTGACGGCCCTCTCCCGGCCCGCCTTCCGCCACCAAGGGTGAGGGGAGGGAGAAAGCCGTACTACACCCCTCCCCAGAAGTGGGACTCTCCCCGCCCTAGATATCAGGGCGTCGCTGAGCCCTGAAGGTGGCAGAAGAGAAGGAACACTTTCGGAGATGGATGCTGCGTTACCCGGCGTTGCCCAGAGCCCGAGGCCGGCAGATCGTAGGGTGTCCTCGCTCCCGGTCCCACTGATCAGAGTCACTGAGAGAGTGGCCCTGAGAGGGGTGGGGGGCTGCTGCTTAAATCCTCACTTTACAGGTGAGGAAACTGAGGCAAGGACTTGTGGAATCGGTAACGGAGTGGGCTCCACGGTGTCCAGAGGATCCAGGACGGAAACCACCTGGAGGCGTCTAAAGCATCCTTTAATGACAGAGAGAGGGAAGGGTCATAGAAATAATAGACTAGAAAGTGAAGTTCTGGGGAAGCGGCCAGAATCGACCACCCCCATCACCACGACCAACGACCACCACTAACCACCACGGTCTCCTGGAGTGAGACCGGAGGTGAGACGGCTCCCACAGTGGCAGAGAGGTGACTGAAACGGGCTCCCTCTCTCTCTAAAAAAGCCCCCAACTCCTCCCAGCACCTGCAGGCAGCTAGCCTGTGTTGCTCCTCCCCTTCCCATCTAAGAATTGTCTACTTGGAGGGCCTCTCCTCCCTCCTCTTCCACGGACTGGGCCACCACCCCTGCCCTCTGGCTCCTGACTCTGGCTCACTCAGGCTGCCTGGCTGGGAAGGGTCTGAGGCCAGGAGCGGAAGCAGGTCAGAATGGGAGTCTTGAGTGGCAGCACGACATGAGATAGCATCGGGAGAAAAGGGAGTGAGCCACTTGCTTGGAACTTGGCTCCCAACTGTGATCTGGACTTTGCTGGTCCTGGCTTCAAGCTAGGACCACTTATTTATGGCCATAAGGATCCCCTGATACAAGATAGGTGAGGGAAAGAGGCTTTCACTAAAGGTTTGGGAACAACAGAAGGAAATTACAGTTCAGAAAGGAAAGAATTTCTAAATACATTTCATCAATCATTGTTTCTAAAATTCACTGTCATATCTCATTAGAATGAATTGCCCACTAGCACCTCTCCTTTTTTTTCCATCTGAACAGCCAACTGACCCAGCAGCGTTTATTGAAAAGACTGACTTTCCTCACACGTCTCTGCAGTGTTAACTTTGTCATAAGCCAGGTAGTCTTTCTGAATTTTCTAGTGTGTTCCATTAGCCTGTTTGTCTCTTCTTGAGCCCTTGTCATGCTGACCGAATTTTTGTAGCTTTCAATAAGTCTTTAATGTCCCATAGAATAAATCTACCCACTTTTCCTCCAGAGTGCTTTGCCTATTCTTGACATTTGCACTTTCATAAAAATTTTAAAATAAGGTTGTCTGAGATTTGATTTCTATCACATAGAATCTTTAGGTCAATCCTGCTGAGATTTGATTTCTATCACATAGAATCTTTAGGTCAATTTGGGTAAAACTGACATTATTAAATATTAAGTCTTCCTATCCATAAACATGGTATGTCGCTTCATTCATTTAGGTTTTTTAAAAAAGTCATCTCAGCAGTGTTTTGTAGTTTATGTATAGAACTTGCACATGTTTTAATAGATTTAGTCCTGGACATTTTATGGTTTTGATGCTATTATAAATGGTTTTTTTTACATGTGAGGTTTTTTTTTTCTTAATTTTCTTTTTGTTGCCAGTATAGTGTGATGGTTTTAAAATACATCAGCAGATTACTTGATATCCTCCCAAATGATGGAGCCTAATAACCTTCCTCTTTAAAAGTGTTGGTCTTAATGGTTTTTAACAAATTGAATGTAGTGGAAGTGATACAGAATTGAGTCTAGGTTATGAAAGTTGATATATCTTTTGTCTGGCTCTTTGTCTTGGGACATTTGTCTTTGGAACACTAAGCACTATGTAAGAAGCCCTAGGCTGCTGTGCTTTGAAGTCTAAAATAACCCACACAGAGGATCCATATGCAGTGGCCTTAAGACTGAAAAAAGAGAGGAAAATGCCACCAGTCCCCTGCCATTCTAGCCCCATATACTGACTGACTGCAATCCTGAAACAATGAAAAATCCTGAAACATCCAGCTGAATTCTTCCTCAATCCAAAGTGCACAGAAATCATGAGAGATAATAAACAATTATAATTTTAAATCATAAAGTTTTGGAATGATTTGTTACTTGGGAATAGAGATCTGGAACATATATAGAAATATATTTTTGTGCAATGCCTTTATATCTAGCAACACTGCCAGACTTACTTATTCTAACAATTTTTCTGTAGAATGTTAGGTGGCACAGTGGTAAGAATCCACCTGCCAATGCAGGAGGCCCAGGAGATGCAGGTTTGATCTCTGGGTCAGGAAGATCCCCTGGAGGAGGAAATGGCAACCCACTCCAGTATTCTTGCTTGAAAAATCTCATGGATAGAGGAGCCTGTGAAGTTACAGTCCATGGGGTTGCCAACAGCTGGACACGACTGAATATCTGAGCATGCACAAATGCATGCAGGCAAGCATTATATTTCATCTATAAAAATGAGAGTTTTCATTTTTCCTTTTCAATCTTTAAACATTTATTTCTTTTTCTTGCCTTGGTGCACTGGCTAGTATTGCCAGTACATTTTGGAAAGAAGTAATAGTAACAGGCATCCTTATCTCATTCCTGATCTCAAAGGAGCGCTATCAATATTTCATCATTTATTATGTTGCCTGCTGTAGTTTTTTACTTGCTTTTTTGTTTAATTTCATTTTGTTTTTGCAGATTGAGGCAGTCAATCCTCACAGTAAATCTTCTGGGTCAGGAAATAAGACTGCTGTGGCCATTTTACAGATTAGAAGTATGAGGCCGAGTGAGGAATCCTCAGCATCACAGTGTTAATAGCTGGACTAATCAATCAGTGGTACCTAAGCCTGGAATCCCACTTTCCACTGCCCATATTTCCATGTCTTGGTCTCACTGACTCTGGTTGGGGCTGTAGAGCAATAACCACCAGAGTATGGAGGCTCAGGTGCAACAGGTCAGCTTCGGGAAGCAGTTCAGCCACCCTGTCAGTCGCCTGTGTTCACCCCTGTCAATCACCTATGTCCATTCCCTTCCCTGAGGCGAGGTCAGCACCAAAGAGGTCTCTGGGCAGTCTGGCAATGGAGCCCAGCAAGGAAGCCATGCAGACCCCAGAGCTTGGGCTTGCCCATTTTTTGTTGGGAGTTGATCAGATAGGAAGTCAATGAGTCATTTCCCACAAAGAAATGCCTCAGTCTCATTTGTTGTTCTCAGGACGGGAGTGGGGCTTCTCTTCCTCTTCGAGATGGGAGTCTCACAGCTCATTGAGGCTGGGTTGGTCTTGCCCTGCCTGCCACAATCCAGTTTGAGGACCCAGAGTATCTGCTTTTGCATCTCCCAGTTCTCAGTTTCTGATATCATCAATAGGTGAGATATCAGAATATGGATGTGCCTTAATAAGTTTTATTATTTAGTTATGGTAAGAAAGATCGGGGAACAATTGCCATTGAAAAGATAATTTGTTGCTCACAGTTTCCAAGACAAGAGGCAGGCCATACTGTAGGGGCCACATGGGGAAACACCAGTGTCAGTTAGGAGGCAAGGGAGAGGGAATAATTGTAGGCAAGAACATTTATTGTGGTTTCCATGTGAAGAAACAGGCTTCCCCGGTGTCTCAGTGATAAAGAATCCCACTGCCAATGCAGGAGATGCCAGGTCGGTCCCTGGGTCAGGAAGATCTCCTGGAGGAGGAAATAACCCACTCCATTATTCTTGCCTGGAAAACTGCATGGACAGAGGAGCCTAGCGGGCTACAGTCCATAGGGTGGCAAAGAGTTGGACATGACTGAGCACACACTCACCAACGCACAAGTGAAGGAACAGCCAAAGCAGCATGAACAAATTTAGGATTGGCTAGTTTGAATCATTTCCATATGGACACGTGGTAGAATTGTACTTCCCTACCCACAGGTACTTAGGTATGTGACCTTGTGACTTGCTTTAGCTAAAGGAACATGAGCACAAGTGGTGCGTGTCACTTCCAGGTGGGAGACTTAAGTGTCTGGGCATTCTTCACCCACTTCTCTTCTTCTTCCACCACAAAAACCCTAACAAGTTCTAACTCATTCACTAAGACTCAATGAAAGTAACACCTCTTCAGTGAAGACTTCTCCAAGAATCCAACTCATTGCTCCAATTTGCTGCTCCAATAACTGTCTGCACACAAGACTGTTAATGTTAGATTTCACCCAACGGTAGTAACACAACTGTCCTAAGAGTACCTTAAGGAGGGGTGATGGCTCTTTCATCTTGGGGCCTCTAGTGACTAACACAGGATGGATGTTTCATGCCCACTTCCAGGGGAGGTAGAGCTCTCAAGGGATTTCCTATCTCTACACATACACACACACACACACACACACACACACACACACTCACACTCAGGAAGAAGCAGCCTCTGAATTGTTCAGATTCCAGGGAACAGATGGGCTGCATTTGCCAGTGAGGGGAGTCACATGCAGCACATGTGGGTGGCTTCCAGCAGTGTCTGCACCTCTGTCTCTTCCCTCCCAGTGGCCGCTGTGCAGAAGATCTGACCTGGGCTTCGATGTCATGGGATATGTTAAGCTGGGTTGGGGAAAAGCTCACCTCTTAGTTGGAAACTTCCAAAAGCTGATTCTGAAGCAAGAATCCTAGTGCATGTAATCTACTGGAGAGGGATTCCAAGACACATGGGAAAGGGGGTGGAAAAGTGATCCCAGGAAAGAAAGACAGTCAGTAAAAGGCACATTATCGAGCAAATTACTACTGCAGGCAAATGGAGCCTCACTCCACTGGGGAATTCTGTAAAACAGTGTAGAACACTGCTGTAGAGTCATTCCACTTGAGGGGCAGAGACCTGGAGTCTTTACCCACCAGCTCCTCATAGTCTTGGTTGAAGATTGCTCTTAGAAGGCAGTTCAGCCTGGAAGGTAGAGTGGGGCTCTGGCAACCAGAGTCAATAGGCAAAGAGATGCAGGTACCAAGAGCTGGAAGTTCGGGCCTCATGCACTGGAACGGTGAGTCTCTGGGGATGTGGGCAGAGCCCCAGTAGTGTCTGCCACGGGGTTCAAGTCCATCTAATAGCAGAGCAAAGCTCTGCTTTCTTTAGGAACACTCACATCGTGTGTGTGTGTGTGTGTGTGTGTGTGTGTGTGTGCATGCATGCATCTCCTTCAGGAACTCGGTTGAGGTGGATGGCTATTATCTGGTGCATCTGTTGGGCATTCTTGGGGCCCTAACCATCATACCCCCTCAACAGCCTTCCAACCTGTGATTTCTGACCACTGGCCAGCCAAGTCAGCCCACAACTTCCACTCAAAATGTCTGCTGAATGAAAGATCAAATGAACCAAATGCATGTGTGGCAGAGACTTTAGCACAGGATAATTCATTCATGCCCTGCATGTAACAGCACGGAGACACCAAAGGCTCTGAGATCGAATCCCCAGCTCTGCTCAACTCCCTGTTTTGCCCTATCCAAGTGAATGTACCTCTTTGAGCCTCAATTTCCTCTTCTGAAAAATGGGAAGGTAGTGCCTACTCCATGGGTTTGTTGTGAGACGCAATGAGAACATTGACAATAAAACATTTCTAAAACTTTGAAGTACCACTCAGTTTAAGTCACGGTTATTAAGGCACATTTTCCTAGTCAACAACTCTAAAGTCACCTCCGAAAAGGAGGGAACTTCACCCTGATGTCCCACCCATGAATCCCTCTCCAGTTTTCCAAAGGGGCAGTGCCAGAGCCCATCTGGGAGACTTTACACTCTTTGGACTTTCATGGGGACAGGAGGGGGTGCTGGGAGGAAGGAGGAAGAGTGGAGAACCCTTGGGAGGAACCCTTGGGAGGGAACTAGAGCTCCTGGAGCCCTGCTGTGGGAACCAGCACATTATCAGATCCCCCCACCAGCCTTCATGGTGGACATTATTATCAATGGACTTTTTACAAATGAGGAAACTGAGGCTTAGAGAAAATTCCCTAAACCTCAGACACACAGCCAGAATTTGGCAGAGCTGGGATTCCACATGAGTACTTGGAATTCATGCTTATTCTGCAACAGCACACTGCACGTGAGTTTAAATTGCATCGTGCAGATTGTCTTACAATATAAAGAGCTTGTAATGAGTGAGCTATCTGGAATACATTCCCTGAGAATGCTCAAGGATTCCTTACCTGTCTCTGCTGTGTGTACTGGTTACAGAAGGAGAGAACCCAGAAAAATAAAATGTGAATGAACCCCACTCAAAAAAGAAACAAGAAATCTAAATAAACCATCATCTGCAATTCTCTAAGAAGAAATTAAAAGAAGTTCTAATAACAGCTAAAAAGTACCGAGTACCAGATGTGTGCCTGACTGTGTTAAATGTTGTACATATAATACCACGGTTAATCCTGACAACAACTCCATGAGGTAGGTTCTACTCTTATCCCTATTTTACAAATGAGGAAACTGAGGCATAAAGAGACCATATAACTTATTTGTAGTTAGCACACAGTGTAACCAGGATTTTCAACTAGTTAAGTTGACTCCAAAGCCCACTCATAACCACCAGACCTCGTTGTGTGCGTGTTTAGTCGCTCAGTCATGTCCGACTCTTTGTGACCCCATGGACTGTAGCCCGCCAGGCTCCTCTGTCCATGGAATTTTCCAGCCAAGAATACTGGAGTGGGTAGCCATGCCCTCCTCCAGGGGATCTCCCCAACCCAAGGATCAAACCCAGATCTGCCGCATTATAGGTGGCTTCTTTACCAATTGAGCCAGCAGGGAAGCCCACTAGACCTCACTATATCTCTCTAATCTTACATGTAAATTTCACCTTATACAAAAAAGAAAACTCTGTTAGTGCTTTATTGGAATTGTATTTAATTACTAAATTATATACATGGTCTTCCCTGGTGCCTCAGGGGTAAAGAACCCACTTACCAACGCAGGAGACATGGGTTTGATCCCTGGATCGGGAAAATCCCGTGGAGAAGGAAATGGCAACCCGCTCCAGCATTCTTGCCTGGAGAATCTCATGGACAGAGGATTCTGGTGGACTACAGTCCATGGAGTCGCAAAGAGTCAGACTCGACTTAGTGACTAAACAACAACAGTGACATATAAAGGAATACTATTAAAGTTGTGGATGAATATCTTGTGCCAACAAAACCAACTAAACTCTCTTATTTGCTCTAACAGTTTTTCTGTAGGTTCTCTTGAATTTTCTGCATGAATGATCCCAAGATCTGTACAAAGAGGATAGGAGGGAGATTGAATCTGCTTTTCTGTTCCAATCACCTTCTTGGTTGTCTGTTTTTTCTTATTGCATTGTCCACCTTCTCTAGAATCAATGCTATATAGAAGTGTTGATATCAGGAATGCTTGTCTTGTTTCTTACTTTAATAAGCACATAGTTTGCATTTCACCATTAAGCTATTAAGTAAGACACTTACTGTAAACTTTTGATAGTACTCTTTATCAATTAAAAAGTTTCTTTTTAGTTCCTATTCTGCTAAGAGATTTTTCTGGGGAGCATGGATTAATTCTAATTTATAATACTTTTTAAGCATATATTAAAATAAATAATAAATAATGATTACCAAAATAATCATCTGGATTTTATCTTCTAACCTACTAACATTGTAAATTATATTATGTTAATATGTTTCGTGGTGAACCATCCTTGAATTCCTGGGATAACTGTTGGAAATTCTATTCAGTCATAATTCATTTTTTAGCATACTGCTAAAACTATCTGCATTATTTCATTTAGAATTTTTGCATCTATGTTAGTAGTTGAAACTGGTCTTGAAATTTTTTTCTGTTATTGCCAAGCTTTGCATGTCAAGGCTATATTCATTTTGCATAATGAGTTGAGGGAGAATTTTGGTAAATGATTCAACTGCTTAAATTATAATTGTATCATTATGTCATATTTTCCTCCAGTAAATGATGGCAAATTATATTTCTAGAAAGTTGATCATTTTCTCTAACTTTTCAAGTGTATTAGTGTAAAGGTGTTTTAGTCTTATGGTTTTAAGAATACTTCTGTATCTATTATCTATTCTTTCTCTCTCCTTTTCTTTATCAAGGTTTGTCTTTGCCATTAGACTATATTTTTTTCTATATTATATATGTTTTACTCTATATTCTCCTCTAATATACAAATTTTCTATAGCAACTGGATTAAAAATTAATATTTTTAAAGAAAGACAATTATAAATTACCTGGCAACTAGAAAGTATTTGGCAAATATTAGTAAAGCTAATATGTGAAAAACATTTTTGATCACATATTAGAGACTAGAGATTGAACTATGATAAAGACTTAATTTGTGCTCTCAAGGAGCTCACAGTTGAATTGAGAAGGCAGACAAACAAATAATCAATTAAGTACTATAGGAAACACAATAGAGGTGAGAAAAAGAATGAGAATGGGAACACAAAAAAGGGCTTCCTGAAGGCGGTGATGATGAACTGGGAACTGTAGGATATTTAGGAGTTAGACAAATAAAGAAATTGGGTATGGCTTGGTCCTACCCTTGGGCCCATCTTCAGTTGACTCAGCTTGAGAATATCTGCCAATGTTTCCCACTTCTAAGGATAACAAGGCTCCACTTTGGGCCCAGACACCCCTCTGGTCTATATTCTCCATCACCTGTGGTAACCTCAGTGATATACAGGCTTGGGCAAATGAGGATAAATATAGAGTTCATTGGTACTTCTCATGTTGAAGAAGCTATCTGACAAAGCCCTTAAAGTGACAGCCACTCCCCAACCGCTGATTGTTTGTAAACAGGCCCAGCCTTAGAAGAAATATCAGAACAAGTAAGTTAAAATAAAAGCTATACAACTCTCTGATCACTCTCTTCCAATTCTCTTCATTGGGGGTCTCAAGAAACTACTTGGGAGAAGCCTAAATTTCCTGGTCCAAAGATGTTCAGAAAAGTAGGGCTTAGAGTAGCTGAAATTGGACAGAGAGAAATCTGTTTATGGTCATGAGAAATAAGAAAGGTTTCTCAGTCCTGGAATACTGATAGCAACCACTCAGCTATGGACTCTCTGAAGAACACCACTGAGCACTTACTAGGTACTAAGTGTTTGACCTGTATTATTCACCTAATTCTCTCAACCACCTGTGAAGTTGTCATTGTCACCACTCCCAGCTTACAGGTCAAGAAAGTGAAGCTCAGAAAGGTTAGGTGACTTGCCCTACAGAACTCTGGACCTGAGATTCACACACAGGCAACTTAGTTCCAGAATCCTTATCCAGCATCTCATATGGGGTCATGTATCCAATGCCTGGGACAGAGCAGAACATGGGAGACTAAAGAATGGAATGAGTGAAAAGCACAAATTACCGTGAAGGCTGGTAAGTAACATGAAAAACTATTTTACTACAGCAGTTAAGTGAAAAACAAATAGCAAAATGGGGGTGGTGGTGGTGGTGTGTGTGTCTGTGTGTGTGTGTGCGTGCACACACACGTGTGTTAACGATAGACTGGGAAAGAGCATGAGGGAACGTTATGGAGTGACCCTAATGTTCTGTATCTTAATAAAGGTTTGGGTCACACAGGCATATGCAGCTGTTAAAACTCAGAGAATGTACATTTGAGATTTGTACAGAGCTTCCCTGATGGCTCAGTGGTAAAGAAACTGTCTGCCAATGCAGGAGACACTGGTTTGATCCCTGATCTGGGAAGATCCCACATGCTGCAGAGCGACCAAGCCTATGTGCCACAACTATTGAGCCTGCGGTCTAGAGTCCAGGATCTGCAACTACTGAAGCCCGAGCACCCTAAATCCTGTGCTCGGCAACAAGAGGGGGTTTCTGAGTGGGGAACACATTGAGCCCATGGCTGATTCATGTCAACGCTTGGCAAAAACCACTACAACACTTTAAAGTAATTAGCCTTCAATTAAAATAAATTAATTAATTTAAACTTAAAAAAAAAAAGACAAAAAAAAGAGAGAAGCCACTGCAATGAGAATCCCTCACACCCGCAGTAGCCCCTGCTCTTTGCAACTAGAGAAAAGCCCATGCAGCAACGAAGATCCAGAACAACCAAAAATAAAAATGAATAAAATAAATAAACTACCTTTGTTAAACACCCAGTATGCACCAGTCATTGGATTAGATGCTAACTAAACAAAGCAGAAAAAATGTAACAGACTCTCAATAAAATTTTGTTAAAAAAAAAAAAAGATTTGCATGTTTCATGGCATGTAAATTTCAAATCAAGAGAAAAAATGTAAACGAATATCAGACTCTTATTAATTACACACACACTGATGTGTCCTAGGGGAGTTAAAAGATGCCAGCTTTTGAAATGCATCCAAAAAATAAGGATTGATGGATGAGTGGAGAAATGGCTAGATGGATAAATATGTAATAAAGCCAAAACAAGTAAAATGTCAGTAGCCAAATCCAGGTGGTGGGCATACGGGTGTTGGCTGTAATATTCCTTCAGTATTGTTTATTAAACTGTTATGGAAAAGTGTTGAAGGAAAAGATCTTGGTATATTGTGGTGGCGATTGTTTAAAGACCTTTTTTGTTTGCCTGCTGCTTTGCCTGCATCCTGCTATTTACGATGCTTTCCCCTTTAAAAGAATGGAGAGAGAGCCCTGCCTCCCACTCTTCCTTCCTTCCCTCCCTTCCTCCCTCATTTCATCCAGGAAATAGCGACTAAGTGCCAATGCTGGGTTGGCAGCAAATCCCTTCTCAGGTTCCCCCTCCTCTATGCGGCTGCTCCCCTCTCCCCGGGCAGCACTGGCTACTCCGTCTGATGAGCAATTGTCTTAGGCTCCAACTAAAGTCCATCTGGAGTTACAAGGAGAGCATGGTCCTTGGGAACACCGCCATACCATCCACCTTGGAGTGAAAGAATCTGCCTTATCTTTGTATCCCTCACCCCAGGTCTTCGTCTGGCATGCAGTGGATCATACAGGACTGTCTAGGGAACGCAGAAAGAGAGAGAAAAAGTGTCCTGAATCCAGCAGGTAGAATTCTAGATGATTTTACTTTCAAACTTTCTTTACTGGTGTCCGATTGCCTTTTGGATAAGGAGAACACACAGCTTACCCAGGGGCCCCAGTGATGCTGTCGACAAGCCTTTTCACCCATCAAGGGAGGACGAACTCGCTTGCTGACTTGCAGTGATGTTCGTTTGGTTGGCTATGTGTTTATCGTTGGCTTGTTTATTTTCCTTTTGTTTGCCATATGGTTCCTTTAAAATATCCAGAGAAGGAAACCACTATACATAAAGAAATTTGAATTTTTGAATGCCCGCTTCCCATCTGAAATGTCACTTGCACGTTAAGTCTCTGTCCCTGAGTTGCTGTGGCAACCTCGGCAGCACTCTTTGCCCGGGGTGACAAAGGGGCCCTTTGTTAGCCGGGAGGCCAGGTCTGGGTGCAGGGACATCCTATTCAGCCCATCGTAACAAAGGAGCACACGTCCCCCTCTCTGAGCAGGGCAGCCGCCTGCCCGATTATGCCTGCACTGTTGACAACCTTCCATGGGGAGACCGGGAAAAGAAATCCCCTATTATTGGCATCTTTGAGCCAAAGTTGTTTTTTTCCCCCTTTTTCTCTCTGTGCTGCTCGCTGTACAAAAACCCCTGCAAAGGGCCCCACTCATGCTCTTGCAAAGAAAAAATACCAATTGCGAGGCCTCCTTGGAAGAGGGACGCGGTTCCCAATCTTAATTGAATCTCCTAAACTTGGTTATTAAATGGCAACTCCGGCAGCAGTGGGTGAGCAAATGGGTTCTTCAAATTTTAGCAAGTGGCCTGGCTCTGGCCCAGAAAAGCGTGCTGGCCACCCTTGGATCTGGAGTGATCTCTGTTCCCAAGAGCAAGGGGCTTGTGCTAAGGACAGAGGACCACCCCTCACACACCAGCATCAGATCTGGGGCTCAAGTGGGTCACTCAGTCTTGGACTCTCCTCATCCCTCAAAGTTGAAATCCCGGGGAAGAGGTGGGGCTGACAGTACCTAGGGAGATGACTGAACTGGTCCTGTGACAGCAAAGCCAGGAACCCAGCATCCTGACTTTTAGGCCTAGGCTCTTCAAGGTCACTGGTGGGTGGAGAACAGCCCCAGACCCAGGCTACATCCTTGGCCCTCCCACTGCTGCCAGAGCCTTCTGCCTGCAGGAGAGGCTCAGCTGAGGCTCTTGCGGCCTTTTTCATGTTCTCTATCACTGTCCCCATCAGCGTCATCTTTCACATTCCTCTTTCTGATCCAGCAATGTATGTATTAACAGAAGCTAAGACTGGGTCTCCAACAGAGCCAGAACTGTCTTATTCACTGTGCGCCAGCACAGTGCTGGGCATGAGACGTGTACTCTGAAAGTATCTGTTGAGCCAGTGAATCAAGAATGAGCGAATCTCTCAGTCCAGATTCATTTCATTGTACCAACCACTCCTTGAGGTCAAAGTCATCTTCCTCACTTAATTCCATTCCTGCTGTCCTCTGTTGGCAGGCCCAGTGCTGGAACAGGTTATCCGGATAACAGACGTGGTCCCTGCCCAACAAGCGCTGCATTTAGACAGTTGTGTGTGCAGACCGTGCAGTGGAGGACAGCGAGTACCCAATATGGGAGTGACCCTGGGCTGCAGGAAGCAAGAAGGGAGGATGCAAGGAGCACAGAAAGACTTCTAGGCCGAGGACGCTCCCCAACAAAGCAATGGCCAGAGTGGGCTGAGCAAAGAACAATGCTTTGTTCAGATAAAACAGCAAAAGCAAAAAGGCAGAGTGGTGAAGTATTAATAGTCCATGATATGTAATAGCCCCGTGAAGCTGGCAATAGGTAGAGAGTACAGAGCATGGCAGGGAGGCCTGAATACTGTTGGAGAGACAAAGCCAGAGGGAGGACCCTATGAGCCAGGCTTAGGAGCTCAAAGCCAAGGCGACCATGAACAGTTGTACATGTTGTGTACTGTGTAAAGGGGGTGAGTAGAGTCGAAATCCAGCCTGCATTCTGTTGGCTAAGCCCAGTGGCCACGTCCAAATCCTTCTACTTAAAAGGGCAGTAAGGTCAGTTTGCAAAAACATAAGTTACTCAGATGCCTATTCCCAGGGGTGGGCAACAGTGTCCTCAGTCCAAACTCCAGGCAGTGTTTGTTGAGGGGAGGGGGTGAGAAGTCCAAAGGAAGGCCAGGCAAGAATCAGGATAAATTAGCAGTTTCACCAGGATCATTAGGGCCTACTTGGGTTGCCAGGAAGATGCACACTCCAGTCCACACAAATTTTCTAGGCTTCCACAACACAGGGTGAGTGTTTTTGCAAAGGAGCAGTGAAAACTCTCAACCTCCTAATTAAGAGAAGAGAGGGCAGGAGGGGACAGAGTATGCAAAGGGGTGGAGGTTCTGGTTTTTGAGGTCTCCATGGGATGGGGCTAGAGGAACTATGAGAAGGCTGAGGATGGTATAGTGAGGCCTGCCAGGTTTTAATTTAATACAGGGGAGTGGCAGCACTAAGGGAGAGACAGTCTCTTGGGTATGTCCTCAGCAGTGAGGGTAGGCTGGCCTTCAGAGAGAACATGAGGTCCAGGACCAGAAGACTGGGCCGTGAACTGGATCCTGAGATGGGAGGATGAAGACTCAGGCCAGTAACTGGACCATGAGCTCCTCCAGGAAGGACGGGCTGGAATCTGCTTTGTGTTCCAGGTGCCCAGCCCTGCTTCTTACACATGGTACATGAGCTATACATATTTGTTCAATCAATGGCTGAATTGATAACATCAATGACCCCAATATTCTGAATGTTACCTGTGAATGTCTGAGAGGTTTGGAAGGGAAGGAAGCAGGAGAAGGCGTGCCAGGGGAGGCGAGTATGCAGAGACAGTGTCTCTTTTAGGGTAATGTTAGCTGCTGTAACAAATAACCCCCCAATGTCAGTGGTTTAACCTCACTGTTACTCTTTGATTGACAGCTTTCCTCCATGTGGTGATTCAGGGATCCATGCTTCCTCCCTCTCAGGCTCTATCATACCCCAAGGGCCTTGGAGCCCTTGGCATTGAGCAGGCAGATAAAGGCCAGAAGAAGGGAGAAGTTCCAGCTACTTCATGCAGACCCCAACCAGGAAGTGACCCGTCACTTCCGCTCCCCTTCTCTGGATGAGAACTAGTCCACAGCTCACCCTGGATGCAAGGAAGGCTGGGAAATGTAGTTCCCGCCTGGAAAGACACCTCTTCAGAACAATGGAAGGGGCGGCCATGATGTTTGGTTCATGGACACAGAAGGTGATAGGGATGTGAAGAAGGTGGGTAGAGAGGTGTGGTCATGGCCAAGGACAAGGGCAGCCATCAAGTGAGCCTTGGATTGAGCTCTCAGCCCTGCTTGAGATTCTAACTGGACCATGCAGGTGAGTTTTGTGGGGGTGGAGATGGACTCTCTCCCATTGGATCCTCATGGAGTCTTAGGAAATAGAACTCATCAGCTCATGACCCCATTTAGACCGATGAGGAAACAGGGCCTCAGAGAAGACCTTGGCCAAAGTCAGAAGCCAGAACTAGAACCCAGGGCATCTGTTTCTCAGTCTTGTGCTGACCCACCTAGTCCCCGACCTCTACATCAGTCCCCCAGAACATGACTGAGATTTTTGTGTCATTTCAGAAAAATAGCCCAGCACATCACTCTCTTCTGCCCGAGCTTGGAGAGAGCAGCCTGTGGCCATCAAGACTGAGTATTTGCTTTTACTGACAGCGGGGAGGAGGAGCCTTTATTGTCAGCCTCTGTGGGCAGGGCTTGGCCAGGCTCTCCCTGCTGGGTCAGGAATTCTTCCATTATTGCTCAGCAACTCGGTTACAAAATATAGGATCTTTGAACTTGTTTTTAAACACTATCAACTGAGCTCTGTGTTCGTTAATATCTCTTTGTCCTGAAACTGGACCCCGACAAAAACATCTTTTCCATCAAAAATTCAAAGGGACCCTTACAAAGTGACAGAGGATTAGATAGCAGTTTTTATGATAAAATCCCCCCCCCCCTTTTTTTTGGCTTAGCACCAAAAATCAAATGCCAAAAAGGCAACCCATCTCAGCTGCTTTGAAACTGGCTGTGTCAGTTCAAAGATTGTTTCACTGTGGACATTGTGTGACCCTGTGTTTGTGCCTCCATGAAATTAATAAGCAATGGAGGTCCATGAACCCTTTATCTCAGTGTCTCCCCCACACCTAGCACACAGCAGGTTTAGGAAACAGAATGGAAACCCAAACCCTGGTTTTTCTCCCCAAGAAGGCAGTGACTTAGAGTTGATGAGAAACCTGTTATTCGTGGTTTTCCATTTTAAACCTGTGTTCTCACATTGCCAGCACCCAGCATGGTGTGGATCAGAGCAAATGATCAATAAGTCATCTTTGAATGAATGAACCAATTAAGTAATTAATGTCCCAAGATGGGCTTTCATACATCACATCATTTCCTGAAAACAAGGACATGAAAGAGAACTCACTGCAAACTGGAGGATTGGGGTGTGCAAAAGTGACATTTTTGGGGCCTGTGACACTCCCCTCTGACCTCAGATCCTACCCACCTATGGCTCTCATCCCCACATCTTCTCTTCCAATTCCCTCCTTGATGTTGCTCACAACCTCCACAACTCCCTCCCCACATCTACCCTCAGGCTGCACACCTCTTACCCCTACCCACCAGTTCTAGCCACTCATCCTCCAGGGTGGACGCCCAGGATGGCCTCAAGTTCCCTGGGATCAGCCTCAGGGAAAGAGGATGTGGATGACTCCTCCTGGTCCCCATGGCTACCCCTTTGGTGGGGAGGAACAGGAGGATCCAGGGGGGGGCCTCTGGGTGGAGCAGTGGGGTTCTTTCAGCTCCTGGTACTTTGCAATCTCCTCATGGCCCAGCCTGCCCACCTGGAAGATGAGGTGGAAACCTACTGGAGGAAGGGCCAATGGAGTCTAAGGCAGTGAACCTAAGCATTTATTTAACCTTCAACTTTAACCTCAAAATTAACCTTAATGCTATTAACCCCTTCTCTCAGATGTTTTAAAGTTTTTCTTCCACATTAATGTTTATCTTTTAGCTTCAAGCCTTCTTTTGCTGTATAGAAATATCCTCTAAAAAACAAAAACAAACAAAAAGAGAGATCTGTTCTCTTGCAATTTAAATCTGTCAATCTTTTCCTTTAGTTTTTCTAAAAGATCACTAAAATGTTCTCTTGAGTTTTTTTATGCTGTATGGATTTAAGGATTGCTTCCCCCCGACGCCCTTTTCATCTTTGATTTATCTCTGAAGTTTATTTTGGAGTAAGACCTGAGGATAGTTTTTAACTTAAATTTGTATCCCAAGGGCGAGTCAATTTAGATAGGATTTAATAAATAATTCATCATTTCTTCCTCAAATGTGAAATACTCACTTCGTTATATGACAATAGCCATGGACCCTTCAGTCTATATTTTCATTCTGGGGCCTCTTCACTTCATCACCCCATCTCTTTTACTGACAACATGTTTTATGAATGGGTGAGTCCCACTCATGCTTCCTTTTCAGGAAAGGCTATTCTGTTCTTTCAAACCTAATGGTCATGATTCATAATAACTGTTAAATCCCCATCAATTTGAGGGAGAGGTTTTTATTGGGATTACCTTGTAATCTAAGAGGACTTCCTAGTGGTCCAGTGGTTAACACTCAGCTTCCACTGCAGGGGGTGCGATTCAACCCCTGATGGAGGAGTAAGATCCTGCATGCCATGTGGTATGGCCAAAAAAAATTTTTAATTTTTTAAAATAAAGACTAATCTAAGAAGAATGTACATCCTTTCTATACCAATACTTCCTATTCAGGATAGGAAGCCCTATTATGTACTTATTATTGTATTGATTAAAGTCCTATTTTATATCCTTGAGCGGAGATTCATGATTTTCTCTTTCTCGTTCTTTCATTATTCTCTCCATATTAAACCATTTCCTGATCTTGTTTCCAGGAACTCTCCTTGATGCGCTGTTTTGCTTGACTCCCAGGACATCACATTCCCCTTCTTTTTCTCCTACCACCCAAATGGCTCCTTCATGGAATCTTTTGCTTGCTCCTTCCCTGCTCCCAGACTTCTCAAATGGGCCCTGGAGCTCAGACTTAGAATTCTCAAGGATTCTCCTAAATAAGTGAGTACTTAAGTGACAGATATCTCTGTGCTGGGATTTCCCTGGTGATCCAGTGGTTAAGGATCTGCCTTCCAATTCAGGAACGCAGGGGTTTGATTCCTGGTCAGGGAACTAAGATCCCACTTGCTGTGAGGCAGTGAGGCCTGGGCGCTGCAACTACTGACACCATGTGTCTTAAAAAAATAAAATCTTTTTACAAATGGGTCTTCCCATGGTTTCAGTATTTTTCTCTTTATGATTCCTCTCCAGTGGGAAACACTGAGCAAAAGAGCCAAGTAGGGTAGAATTCCTTATTATGTCAGTACTGACCATGGTTGCTTGGCTCAGAGCAGAGAGCTTTGGGATGCTGGGGTAAGAAAGCTACCTTGTCTTTGAGTTAAGCTTCCACGTTCATCTATGAGGATAGTAATCTTGATTTGAAATGCCAATGCAGGAGCTACATTTAGAAGGAAATTATAGTAGATTGCAAAAGTGGCCCCTCCTCTACATGCAGAAGAATGATTTCTAAACTCAGTCCAGGCTTCAAAAATCTATTCATACTCTGTTTATAGTGTGGCCTTGGGGAAAGTAACACCTTCTGAACCTCTGTTTCCTGGTTAGTAAAATGAAGGCAATAATATGTAGTTGTTGTGGGCAATTCATTCATTCATTCAACAAACATGTACAGAGTGCCTGCCATGCACTTGGTCTCGTTTTCAACACTGGGAACCCAGCATGTTTGATAAAACAGACAAACACTCATGCCTTCGTGGGACTTACATTCTAGGAGAGGACAGACAATAACAAAATAAACAAAATTATCAGAGCTAGTGTAAATGCTAAAAAGGAAAACAAAAAAAAAAAAAAAAAAGGAAATGGGATGGAGTGAGGGGCTTGCATTTGAGGCAGGAAGGACTGTTCTTAAGGTGACATTTGACTGGAGCAAGTCAGGGGTGAAAGAAGCAAGATAGTTTAGGTGCTAGAGTGATTACTGAGGAGAGAGGTAATGGTGGCTTAGGATGGGTAGCCATGAAGATGGTAAAGATACCGTACCCTGAGTGTGTGTGTGTGTGTGTGTGTGTGTGTGTGTGTGTATGCGCGTGTGTGTGTGCATGCATTCAGTCGTGTCCGACTCTTTGCAACCTCATGGACTGTAGCCTGCCAGGCTCCTCTGTCCATGGGAATTTTTAGGCAAGAATACAGGAGTGGGTTGTCATTTCCTCCTCCAGAGGACCTTCCTGACCCAGGGATCAAACCTGCATCTCCTGTGTTTCCTGCATTGCAGGTGTATTCTATACCGCTGAGCCTTGGGGAGGCAGAGCAGGAGGAGGAGACGTAGTAAGAACTAGAAGGTTCAGCCTGCGAAAGTGTAAGAATTGAGTTACCATTGAAATTGAGGGTGCAACAGGCATGGGGGAGATCAGGAGCCGTTGGAACAAATTCACTGGAGAAGTCTGTTCACTTACAGGTGCAGAAAGCAGGCAGGTAGGAGGATGGATGCATGAGTCTGAAGCTCACAGCAGTAGCCCAGACTAGCAGTACAAATCCAGGCTTAAATAAGAGAATCAGATAAAGTGTTTGGACCACTGTGAATCTTAGGAGACAGACGGGTCCATGCCAGGCTGACTTCCTGCTAACTTGAACGTATCAACTGCACAATTTAAACTGATGCTTCTGTAAAATCACGCACTTTTTACACGTCACAGTCCTTCCGAGTCTGAGCAGTGTCATCAGGAGGACCTTCAGAGCTCTCCCAAACACTCATTCCCGAGTTAATCATGCCTTTGCCGGATTCCAGCTCAACGGGTCAGGTCTTCCTTCTATAAAAGCTCCCCACGTGGTTTTTGTGGACACCCAAGTACCATCCATTGGTCAGAACCTTGGCTGCTAAAGTCATAATGGCAAGAATATTGTAAAAGGGTAGGGGCGAGGGGCCGCAAGAAGGCGGCCGTGGCGGCGGCTGAGCAAACAAGATGACAGATTCTCTGAAAGCACTGCCTGTTTACAAGAAAAGCAGTTTTAGTGGATTTCATGCCGACTCTGGGTGCAAAGCCTCAAACTGACGTCCCTCGGCCTCCCTGCCCACTAGGGAGTACCCGTCTGAACAGGTCATCGTGACAGAGAAAAGCATTCTTTTGCACTTCCTACATCAGCAATGGGACAGAAAGAGTGCCGCCAAGAAGAGACCTGGAGGGTGAGAGCTCGGCACCCCGCGCCCCCGCAAGATCGCGGGGACGACGGCCCGGACCTGCACCGGGACCCTTAAGACTCAGGCTCAGGCGCCTGCGGTCTCGTCGGCTCCTCGCCCACCTGCCTTGTGGAAGCGCCCCCCACCCCCACCCCTCCTGCTAGTAAAATGTACCAAGTGATGGTTACAGGGGACGTCAGACCCAGTAATGTGATGTGGTAGATGCTTAACAAAATGAAAATACTCACCTCCCCCCTCCGTCCAGTCCTCCTTCCTCCTCTTGCCCCCCAGTTCTCCTCTGGAAAACTGGAGCGTGTCAATGAGGGTCTAAAGCTGGAACCCTGCTGTGGCTGGCCAGCAAAAGTGGGGGGCCCTTCTCCCAGCCCCCTCCTACCAGTCCAGGCCCTAAATACTTTGCCTTGTCTCAAGTTACACTGGGACCTATTCCGTGCCCAGACCTTGCTCTAAGACTGAGGAAGGGGGAGAAGTCAGCCCTTTTGGATCTTTCTCTTAAGTCATTTTATCATGGACTAGTGCATGCTTCGCGTCCACCCCAATAAAAGGATCTTTCCTAAAAAAAAAATAAATAAAAAGAGAGAGAGAGAGAAAAGAAAAGAAAGGGGGGAAAGAAATATCCAAGTAATAGAGGTGGGTATGCTTATCCTCGCTTCCCAGGTGGCGTGTGTGGTAAAGAATCCGTCTGCCAGTGCAAGGAGACACAAGAGACACAGGTTCGATCCCTGGGTCAGGAAGATCCTATGGAGGAGGGCATGGCAACCCACTCCAGTGTTCTTGCCTGGAGAATCCCGGGGACAGAGGAGCCTGGCGGGCTACCATCCACAGGGTTGCAGAGTCAGACACGATAGACGTGACTCAGCACGCACACACGCATGCTTATCCTCATTTTATAGGTAAGGAATCAGCAGCTCAGAGATGAGACAGGTTTCCTAGCGTCACAAGGCTGATGGCTGACAGCCAGGGGTAGACACAGGTTTCCAGGTCAGATTCAGTGGTGTTCTTAGCACCACACACTCTGCTGCTCGGTCACTCATCATCCCACCGAGGCGGAGAAAGCCTATTCTGGGAGTTTGAGTGATAGATACGTGTCAGGGGTCAGTTTCCCTGTCCTCTTAGCCAACTCTTCATCCTGAAAGAGGTAAGGATTGAGTCGATTTGTCCCAAATCCTAGTGAAATCAGAGTCGCCGGGAGAATTCCTATGCCTCCATCCCCAAAGTTATGCTTCGTTAGATCAGAGTGAGAAACACAGTCTTAGATGCAAAGTGCTGGCTGCTCCAAACACTCAGTCATTTCTCAGAATCTTTCTTCCGTTTCCCTCAGGTGCCCAGCATCAGATCGTGAACCTCCCCCAGCTTGGCTCTGGTCCTTGGGTCCTGGCAGGAGAGGGTTAAAGCCCTGAGAACTCGGGGCTCTTCTCTCATGAGAATGGAATGTGGAGGGGAGCAGCTGAGCGGGATGCGGGCTGTCCGGGCTGAGCCTGGCCATTGTTGCAGAACAATTGACCCCCAGGAACAGAACAGCAGACGCTAATTATGGGACACTCGTGTTGTCATGTAATTATGAGGCCTCTGGAGCCATTAGCATAAGAAACTAAGCCCACTGACTTGTTTTGGTCATAACTTTTCCCAAACTGCTCTGCTCAGAAATCTGAAGAAGTAAGACTATTAACTCAGAGTTTCATAAAAGACTCAGTCCAGAGATTCTTGGGTTTTGGTCACGCTAAAATCTCCCAGTTGCTTGATACATATGCGGATTCTCAGGACCCACTTCCAGAAACTTGGGTTTGGTGGAACTGAGTGGAAAGGAAGGTAGGTTAGCCACTGAAATTCACAGAAGTCCAAATTTAGCCCTCCTTGGGAGTTGGCAGAAGTCCTGGCAACCATACTGGAGGTTTCTAAGTACCCTCGCTACCTTACCAAGGACTCTGATGCTCAACTGTTGTTGCCTGAGCCTTGTGAGTTAATCAACACACTTTCAAACATGGACCGAACCCCAAGATATCTCACCAGGAAGACCAAGTCGGATGACTATTTCTCGGCACACAACCTCAGATCTGATGGGAAAATAAGAATCACAGAGAAGACAATGATATAAAACTGGAGTGATTAAGGCTCTGAAGAGAGGAAAGGATGAAGGAAGAAAACGATCTCATCTGAGGGTCCTTCGGTGTCTGATCACTGAATTAGGTGACTTTAGACATGAGTCAGAAATCTATGGTAATCTAACTTGGGCAACATAGATTAAGTGATGTGTGTGTTTGTTTAATATGGAAGGAGCTACAGCTGCTGCAGAAATAACCAGAAACCAAAGAGAAATGCCTCCAGAGAGCTCTCTAGGCTTCATTCTTACACGCTGACTTCCTGGGCCACCTGGACACCACCAACTTCCTGCCTCACACCTTCCACACTCTGCCATCTGAAAGATGCTACAGCTCTTCCTTTAACTCCAATTTGAAAACTCCTAGGAAGACTTCTGATTGGCCCAGTGGGCTCCATTCTCCAGCTCTGGTCCAGGGAAGAAAACTGCAATGATTACAGCCCACAGAACCAAAGGGTGAAGACAGGATAGGAAGCCTCTCCCTCAATAAGAGGAGACAAAGATTGAGGAAAATTTGGTCCCTATCATTACATACCCTATTCCATTTAATTCTCACAATCAGTTTGGGAAGAGGTAAACATTGCTAAAGTGTTCTAAGGCCTTTGCATTGACTGGGAAGAAGATAAAAACTCACATTAAGGTTGGACTTTTATAAGTCAAGGACACTTGTTGTAGTCTCTATGGTAGCCTTTAAAGGAATAGTAAAAGTATGTATAATTACTAAGATGACAAAAGAAGAGGCCACATAAACACAAATTTCAACAGAAAAAAATAAAGGATAGAGGAAAATAGAAATTATACAGTAAAATGGTAGACTCAAGCTTAAATACATTCTTAATTACACTATAGTCAAAAGTATCAAAATAAATACAAAGATAAACTATATTAAAAAGTATAAAACTCATATGTTCTTTAACAAGAGATAAATCTGAAATAGAAGGATACAGAAAAGTTGAAAGTAAGATGTCAGTGGGTTGCTTTTGGGAAGAGGACATCTAAACATCTCTTTCATTCAGAAACCTGAATGAAATGAGTCCTATGCATGTCCAAAGGGACATGTTGCAGAAAGAGGAAATAGCACATGAAAAGTTTTGAACATGAGAATGAGTGGATTTTGAAGGAAGCGTTAATAGAACTTGGTATGAATTGGGAATTGGGGGTTGATGAGGGAAAGAACAGAATAAAGAATAACTTTTTGCTGTTTGGACCTGAGCAGAAAAATGCATGAGGTCATTAACTGAAATAAAGAGGAGTGAGGTGGCTCAGCAGTAGAGAATCTGCCTTGCCAATGCAGGAACTGCAAGAGATGTGGGTTTGATCCCTGGGTCAGGAAGAACCCCTGTAAATGAGAAGGAAATGGCAATCTATTCCAGTATTGTTGCCTGGAAAATTTCACGGACAGAGGACCGTGGCGGGCTTCAGTCCATGGAGTTGCAAAGAGTCGGACACAAGTGAGTGACTGAGCATGCACGCACGAAGGAGAAATAGATTCTAAAGTAGGGAGTGAGGGGATCAATCAGTACTTCGGTATTCTGCTTTGGATTGTTTACATTGGAGATGCCTGCTAGACATCAATTGGAAGTGTTCGGTTGCCAGGTGAATATATAAGCTGAGATCAAGGGAGATGTCAGAAGGGATAAAACTGAAAATCATCAGTGTGTAAATGATATTTAAAAACAACTGTACTCAAAGCCTGCTGATTGTTGGATCAAAGTGTAGAACCAGAAATAAGGAGATCATGATGAAAGAGGGCTGGTAATTAGCAATAAGATCAATTCAGTACGGAATTTACTGTAAGTATTACATATTTCTAAAAATTAACTCTCAGAAAAGAAATGCCCTAAATTTTAGTCCTTACAAAATCTCCCATATTATGGGAATTCACTCTCAATTTCTTTGTTTCGAACAAAATCCTGTGTGGGATAGAAACAACGACCTGAAATGACCTCAATCAATGCTGGTTTGGGATGATTAGAGATGGCACCTGACAGAGTCAGTAAATAAGGAAGGCAAGGAAATTTGACACAGATTTAGTAATTATTGCTGGAGGTATCACCTCACAATTGCAGGCGTCCGATGTCTTTGTAAACAAGCCTCTTAAAGCTCGCTTTAAAATCAATACAGGAAATGGTTGTCTGTGGAAGTCATGCACAAACACCACCAGGACAAATTAAACAACCCAAACCTGTCCTGACATAATGCATCACTGTGGCTTGGGATACAGGTTTCTGGGAAAGCAAAAATATAGATTCAAACATTAATGTATCTCAAATGCCTTAAACAGAAATAATGTGGTGTGGAAAACTGTTAAGACGATTCCCCCCAAAATGGCCCTTCAGATGACAAGAACACTGATGCTCGGGATGCTAGTGAAGACCTTGAACAAAACTGCTCCTTTAAATATGAGTGGCAAGACTTCCCTGGTGGTCCAGTGGTTAAGAATCTGCCTACCAATGCAGGGTGTATGGGTTTGATGCCCGCTGGGAAGATCTCACATGCCTCAGGGCAACTAAACCTGTAAGCTTAAACTACTGAAGCCCATGTGCTCTAGAGCCCATGCCCAGCAACCAGAGAAACCACCACAATGACGAGTAGCCCCTGCTCATCACAACTAGAGAACGGCAGCAGTGGAGACCTAGGGCAGCCAAAACTAAATAAATAAATACATTTTGTTGAAAACAAATGGGAAAAAGCAATAAATAAAATTATTTTTGTAATATATAGTTTTAAATGTGTGTAATTATTTTAAAAAATTTTGTAAGTAAACACCTGTTTCCACTATGCCCTAAAGGGTTTTTGTTTTTTTTTTTTTTAATATTTAACATGACTAAGAATCTGGATGCTATTCTAAATTGGAAAATGGATGGAGATATGTGTTATATTCTGGTTTGCCCTGTATTTGAGCATGTATGGTACTGGATGTTCCTATGGCTGTAAAGGGCTTCTGTGATGGCTCAGATGGTAAAGAATCCACTTGCAATGCAAGAGATCTGGTTTTAATTCCTGGGTGGGGAAGATCCCCTGGAAGAGGAAATGGCAACCTGACTGTTGAGGGGCTTCCCAAGTGGTGCTAGTGGTAAAGAACCCACCAGGGCAGGAGATGTAGGAGACTTGGGTTGGATCCCTAGGTTGGGAAGATCCCCTGGAGGAGGGCATGGCAATCCACTCCAGTATTCTTGCCTGGAGAATCCCATGGACAGAGGAGCCTGGTGGGCTGTGGTCCATAGAGTCACAAGGAGTCGGACTTAGCGACTTAGCACACATGCACACACGGTTGTAAAACTAATGCAAAGTTATGACGCTATCTCACATAGGAGGCCTGAAGAGAAAGACCTAGGTGAGTCCTGAGAAAATCTGAGACCAGGTCCCTACATAAACAGCATGAAGTCATGGTAATGGAGCCATATGAGAGCAAAGCTCCTATCACATCTCTCTGAGCCAGAGTCCGACTACTGCTGAGGGTACAGCATTCTAAAGAATGAGGAGTGTATGCACATACATGTGCGTGTGTGTGTGCGTGCACACACACACACATACACACACACACACACATGCCAGATGTTATCAAGGTAAAGGCAGAATCATGGGGACAGAAGATGGGGACAGTTATCTTGAGACTATTCTCACAAATACAGACCACCATCATCAACAAATAAGGTTAGTCTTCAACATAGAAAGCCTACAGCTATGAGCTTTTTCTTTAGCTTGACATCTCTTCAATCTGATTGATCCACTCCCAAAAAGGGGGAAAAAATGAGAATCAGAAGACGTCTACCCCCCACCCCCACAGTGGGCCAGGGCACTTCCCCATCTCCACGTTGCCCAGTAAGTACAACAAATATAGAAAAATGTACCAATTTCCAGTTAAAGATGATGAAATGATGAATTGAACCCAAGCATTGCACTCTGCTCTCTTTAAAAATTCCATGAAAGCAACAAAAGGGGATTTAGCAACAACAAATAAAGCACAGATTAAAAAGGACCAATAGGAGTAAAAGCAACAACAAAATTTTGAAAGATGGGACGAGTGAAACATATTTAACTGAGAACTAAGAAAGCTGAGTTCTAAGGCAGCAGGGGTAAATCCAAGAACCAACTCAATTTATATAAACCCCCTTCCACCTTGCCAAGATAATCAGCAATTGTTACCAGCAATCTCTAGAGGCAGAGAAGATTCAAGCAGAAGCTGGATGGTGGGTTGAAAGTCTGTTGGAGAGACAGTCCAACATCCCTGCCCCTTCCCCTCCCCGACTCTGAGTACCCAGACGGAGGACTGAAGGTCTAGTCTCTGCGCAAAGGACACCAAGCTTCACTGAAGGAAACAAAGAACCGAGTCAGCACTCACACCCTGGGTCTTGGAACCCCCGGGGAAAGCCCCGAAGCTACTAACACTGGGTTTGCCCACGGATATGTCCAGTTAAGGGGCTTCCTCAGTGGCTCAGCAGGAAAGAATCCGCCCACAAGGCTGGAGACTCAGGTTTGATCCCTGGGTCGGGAAGATCCCCTGGAGGAGGGCATGGCAACCCACTCCAGTATTCTTGCCTGGAGATTCCCATGGACAGAGGAGCCTGGGGGGCTACAGTCCATGGGGCCGCAGAGAGTCAGACACAACTGAAGGGACTGGTGAGCACGTGTGCATGGCCAGTCAAATGACTCACAGGGAGTTTCACAGTCAACAAGCTTGGCTCATGCTTTCAGAGCTTCTGATACATTCCTTAGTCCCCCATTATTAAATGTGTTCAGATAACTAAGGCCTACCAGATATCTGAGGAAACCACTAATGTGAAAATCAGAACTCAAACTTGTTTTTTTTTAAATGACAGGCAGGATAACGACCCCCTCAAAATGTCCATGTCCGAATCCCCAGAACCTGTAAATGTGTTAAATATGTTACATGGCTGCAAAGACAAGTAAGTTTGATCATCAGCTGACGTTGAGATGAGATTATCCTGGATTATCTGAATGAACCCAATCTAATGACATGCATCCTTGAAAGCTGAGGACATTTCCTGGCTATGGTCAGACAGAGATGTGACAACTAGAGAAAGAGTCAGAGGGTTGTGAGTTTCTGGCTTTGCAGATGAGAAATGGGGCTATGAGGAGGGAATGTGGGCCTCTAAAAGCTGCGAAAGCCTAGAAAATGGAGTCTCCAGAAAGGAACACAGTCCTGTGACTGTAACCCAGTGAAATCCGTTGTTGTTCCGTCGCCCAGTCAGATCTGACTCTCCGCAGCCTCATGGACTGCAGCACGCCAGGTTCCTCTGTCCTCCACTATCTCCTGGAGTTTGCTTGAATTCATGTCCGTTGAGTTGGTGATGCTATCTAACCATCTCATATTGAACTTTTTTTTTCCTACAAAATGGTAAGACAATAAATTTGTGTCATGTTCATTTGTTACAGCAGCAATAAAAACCAATACAAAGGGATTTCAAAAAAGACATATGATTCAGGAAGAAGACCTCTTTTTAATAAGTATTCATTTCCTCAAAGGTATGAAGGATTGCAAGCATGAAACGGGAACAGGATTCTATTTTTGAGCAAAGCAACATTCTGAGAACAAGAGGGTAGCGCTCTTAAAGTTAAAAATAAGATAGGAGATTTTTTTTTTTTTAATCAGCAGCAGGGTTGGAAGATATAGATGAGGAAATCTCCAAGAAAGTGGACCAAAAAGACAAAGATATAGAAAATTGGCAAGAAAGGTAAGAAATGATCCAAATAAGAGGAGTTCCAGAGGAGCATAGGAGAATACATAAATGGGTTCTGGTAGCAATTTCAATGTGGGAGAAGGTCCTCATGCCAAAAAGCAATTCTCAGACCCCAGCTGGGAGTCCTACAATTCAGCTCGATTCTGACACCATCTACCTGGATGAGGCATCAGATTCCACGGGTAAACGGTTCAGTCCTATGTGACTCCCTCACCCAGGCCAATCACAGGTCCAGTTTGTTACCTGTGCTTCTGACCCCACTGGCTAGAAATCAGATTCCAATCACCGCCCCCCCCTCAGGTTTCAGCAATTTGCTGGAGTGGCTCATAGGACCCAAAGAAATAATTTATTTACTAGATTGCTGGTTTATTATAGAAAGGATAGAACTCAGGAACTGCCAGATGGAAACGATGTGTGGGGCAAGGTGTGGAGGAAGGCACCAGGCTTGCGAGCCCTCTCCAGGACAGACACCGACTCCGCATCTCCTTGTGTTCGCCAGTCTGGACACTCTCTGAACCAGGTCCTTTGGGGTTTCTTGGAGGCTTCCTTATCATCTGCCACTGGTGATCGATTCACCCTCCAGCCCCTCTCCCCAACTTCGGAGGTTGGAGTGGGAGATGGAGGGCGGGGTACTGAAAGTTCTAACCCTCTAATGACGTGGTTGTTTCCCTGGGCAACCAGCCTCCACCCTTAGGTTACCTAAGGGCTATCCAAAAGTGACCTCATTAACATAACAAAACAGTCTTCTCACTGGAAATTTGAAGGGTGTTAGTAGCTGTGTGCCAGGAAAGGGGTCGAAGACTAAACGCATATTTCTCTTTATAAATCAGAATATTACTGTATGTCAGTAACAAAATAGCAATTCCCCCCAAAGAGAAGGACCTCAATTTCCAGACTGAAAAAGTTCATAACTATCTAGCAAGATGCACCAAAAAATGGACTAAAGCGGGGGTCCCCAACCTCCAGGCCATGGACCAGTATCTCCTGTCAGATCAACAGTGACGTTAGATTAGAAATTTTAAAAAGAAATAAAGTGCACAATAAATGCAGTGCACTTGAATCATGCCCCCTACCCTGATTCATAGAAAAACTGTCTTCCACGAAACTTGGTCCATGTGCCAAAAAAGTTGGGGCCCACTGAAAGGATATCATTGTGAAATTTCAAAACACTGGGAGCAAATAGAAGATTTTTAAAAATATTTCTGATTATTTTTAGCCTACTTAATTTGTCCATTTCAGAGTAGAATATGATAAAATATCTAATGACAAATAATGAATTATCAACATCTCCTTGAGGTTCTGTCAATTGTTGCTTGATCCATCACATCTCTTATATTCTTTCCTTCAGCTGTTCTGTTTTTCATGCTTAATATTGCTTCTTTTAAACAATTTCCTAGTTTTTCTTCACACTCTTTCCATCTTCCTTTATTTCTTTGAGTCTTTTTATAATGCTTATTTTAAATTCTGATCCATCTGTCTCAATAATTCTGTATCAGGTGGGATGCATTTAGTTTCCTGTCTTCCCTAAGAAAGGCACTCCCTGTCTCGTTATTTTGGGGGCTGTGAGTTCATGATTCCATGATGCCAGCAGAGCACCTGGCTGTTCTGTGTTTACTCCACGGACACTGGAGGTCTGGGCTGTTGCTTCCAGTTTCTATGGTGAAGTGACCGTCAAAGGTGGTATCATGGCATTTCAGGAGCAGCAAAGGCGGGACTTTTAAAAAGCTTTCCTTCATCCCAACAACGGGTTTTTATCCTGGTTCTTAAAAGTGCCAGCTCATCACACACTGATAAAATCAGAATACCTGGGAATTTACAATACACATCTCCAGAGGTCTGGGGATGCGCATTGATTTTCTCAACACTGTATTTTAGGGGAAAAAAATTTAAACCTATAAAATAGTTGAAAAAAATAGTATAATGAACACCAGTGTGATCTTCACCTGATTCACCAAATGTTGCCACATTTGCTTTCGCTCTCTGTCTCTTTCTCTCCCCACTTCATGAGAGCGCAGAGTGTTTTGTTCTATTTTGCTGAACCATTTGAAAGTAACTTGCAGACATCATAACTTTTCATCTCTCAGCCTTCAGCATGAATCTCCTAAAAACAACAACATTCTCCTATTGTTATCTGGTGTGAATATTTTTAGAGGCTTCCTTGGATAATATTTAATGTGCAGCCAGGATTGAGAATCACTGCTCTAAGCCCTCTTCCCACCATTGCCTCTACTTGCCTTATCCCCTACCCATCAACACACGTGAGTGTGCACACACACACACCCCAAATGCAACACACACATATACACCACACATACTACATATCACTCACATAACACGCCACGCTGCACATATACACTATGAACATACACTCACACCACACACACACACACACACACACACACACACACACACATACACACACGCACACACCAGATCAAGGCAACCTGGCAAACTTCAAACTCCTCAAGGATTTTCGACATTTTTTTTGCTTTTGCTTTTTTGGCCACTCTGACCAGGGATCAAATTCTGCAGTAGAAAAGCACAGATCTCACCACTAGGCTGCCAGGCAATTTCCCACATTTCTTTGTTAATTCCTCAAATCTAAGTTTCTCCAGTTTCTCCAGGGTAGAGTTTGAGGACAAGAGCCACCAACTAGGGCTCAAAGGTCATCTTGTAGCCCTCAGACTTTGTATGTATCTATTTTCCAATGTTGATGTATTTGGTATATGATAAAGCAGTGGAGAGATATCAGCCTTGTAGGTGAAATATTACAGTCCAGAAAAACTGAAAGCAATCTTAATGCAAAATTAAGTCTGATCTTGAATTTGTTCATAGTATTCTTAAGAGTATATGAATTATTTTTTCATTGAAAGCAAAATATACTAGGACTAAATTCACCCACTCTATCCATAGCCCCATTTCAGTCTGGGTTTTAAATGCCTGAAATAGCATTTTCAGTTACATGACACAGCTTTAAAATTGCCTTTAAAAAAATTTCTTGTAATAGTGCATCTTCCCCCCTATTTTTACCAAGCTAGGTATTATAGAATTTTAATGTTTTTTTCAAGAGATAATGTTTCAGTGTTGTTTTAATTTGCATTTCAATAGATATCAGTGAACTCAAGCATCTTTTTACAAGCAAATTTTATTTGCCATTCATAACGTTTGCCTATTTTTAAAAAGAGACTTTTAAAGAACAAAATTGAATTCTTCTTTCCCTCTACTCCTACCTCGAAGTAATTGATAGATTCTGTTGGTTTTGTGTCCCTCTTAATTTTTCTCTAATTGCGTCCAAATATGTAGACACTTAGATGGTACTCGTAAGGTGATTCCAAAGCCACTCAAATACATAGGGATAGAGTGTAAGGTGTGCGGAATCACCAAGGAAAATTTGGCCATGTTCAGTTCAGTTCAGTTCAGTCACTCTGTTGTGTCCGACTCTTTGCAGCCCCATGGACTGCGGCACGCCAGGCTTTCCTGTCCATCACCAACTCCCGGAGCTTACTTAGTAGGTGATGCCATCCAACCATCTCGTCCTCTGTCATCCCCGTCTCCTCCTGCCTTCAATTTTTCCCAGCATCAGGGTCTTTTCCAATGAGTCAGTTCTTCACATCAGGTGGCCAAAGTATTGGAGTTTCAGCTTCAGCATCAATCCTTCCAGTGAATATTCAGCACTGATTTCCTTTAGGATGGACTGGTTGGATCTCCTTGCTGTCCAAAGGACTCTCAAGAGTCTCCTCCAACACCACAGTTCAAAAGCATCAATTCTTCGGTGCTCAGTTGGCCATGTTAGTCTGAGACAAATAAAAATCCTAAATAGAATCATAGTCAAAGGTGAAAAAGGAGACATAAGAAAAAACTTCACCATGAAGGAGAATGAGACAAACACAGCAGTATAGAGATGTGAAGAGTATGTTTCTGAAAATTGAACCCATAAAACAGATGAAAATTTTGGGTGAATCAATTTTCAACAGAATGGGGGAAAATCAAACACTCTTGAAGAAAAAGAATGAAAAATGAGACCCTAGAACAACAGATCAGGTTAACAAAAGAATGGGCAATACTAAGAAAAATATTAATAAAATGAACAATGATTTTGTGACATTTTAAAAAATGGCATAAGAAGCAATGAAAAGCAAACTCATCATTGAAGGAACCCAAATCAACAAGATTGTGGGAAGATGTGAGGAAAATAATACAGAATGTAGAGGTGAAAAACAAGAGAATAAGAAAACCCAAATAGGAAAAACAACAGATATGGTAATTGGTATTCTTAAAGAAGACACCTGAATAAACTGTTTCAGAAAAAAACATTTGAAACATAAAAGAAGAAATCTTTCCTAATATGAAAAGGACTTCAGATTGAAGCCGGGAGCAGCCCACCAAAGAGAGGAAAAAGAAAAAGACAATAGCAAGGCAAATTCTGATATCATTATTTCATTTTACATATAAATAGAAATTTATGTAAATATCCATAGAGAAGAAATAGAACCTTGACTTTTCTGCCATTCAGATTGCTGAATGTTTGAAGGAATAAAAGGAACTTGGTCCCAGAATTCTAAGCCTGGACAAGATGCCTGTTACCTGTTAAAGAAACAGACAAGATGTTATTAAACATTGGACAATTTGAGGAAGAGATTACTTTAAAACTCTTCCTCAAGAACTACTTGAATAAATAAATATTTTTGAACAAGAAAATTGTGTCATGGAAGGGTTGCAGTGAGCCTCAAATCCCAAATATGGAATTGACTTAATAACATGAGTTATTAAGTCAACAGAATGGGGGGAAATTCTGTTGAAATTAAACTGACTTAATAACTATGAGAAATATAAAACAGAATGAAGATATTCAATTCTTAGACAGAGAAAGGCACATGATACAAGAATTAATAATAATTTCATTATAATACACTGGAATCACTAGTGGTAAGAAACCGCTTGCCAATGCAAGTGATGTAAGAGACATGCATTCCATCTCTGGGTCGGGAAGATCCCCTGGAGGAGGAAATGGCAAGCCACTCCAGTATTCTTGACTGGGAAATCCCATGGACAGAGGAGCCTGGTGCGCTAAGTCCATAGACTCACAAAAAGCCGGACAAGACTGAAGCAACTTAGCATGCACATAATACAATGGAACAAAAATTCAGGGTACATAGATAAATAAATCTGGTAGTTAAGATTTGGAGTTGAGATTGACTGAGGAAAAAAATAAAAGGAAGTAAAAATGTATATTTTCTTACTCTTATAGAGAGAAATGAAAGACCAGGTCTTCTAAAACTGATGATTTACAGAATATAGGGTTAACTGTCTTCAATTATTAATAGATCCAAAGCATGGAATCTATATGATCGTTAATTACTTTTAAAATTATAAGCAATACAGCAAAAGACACAAAGCAAATAATGCTGCCGTGAATCACAGCACAAAAAACACAATATCTTAACAACACTTTTAAACAACAGGAATTACTATGGCAATAAATGAAAATGGGATAAACACATTTTTTAAAAAAAAAACTTACTTGAATTAAAACATAAAGTACAGTTCCAGAATGTCTACAAAACATTTAAGTAAAACAAAATGATTCAAAAAGATTATGAGTAAGAGGAAAAACAAAGATGTTCTAGAAATTGCAAACAAACAAGAAAAAGGCAGAGCTGCAGTGCTAGCATCAAAGTAGAACTCTCTCAAACATTCAAATACTATAGCAGTCTCTTGCCATTTAAATAATTCCAATGCATAATGAAGTTAAAATTCAATTATTTTTACAAATTATGCAGACTCAAGTGTAAAAAAGTGGACAAAACATGAACTGGACCACTATAAACCCAATTCTGAATGCACCTGCAAAAACACTAAATAAAATAAAGCAAATAAGAGACAATGTGAGATGAGATTAAAAATGTTAACGGGGAAAAAAGTGTGAGGTTAAGCAATGATTGTTCTAAATTTGATAGACTATCCATATAAAAAGAAAAAGAGTAATCTCAATAAATGCCTAAAAATCATTTTTAAAAAGCAATATCTATCTTTGATATCAATGTTTCATAAAATAATAAGAGGGATATTTTCATAGCATAAACTAACCCCCCCTCCCCCGGAATTTCACACTGACGACAAATGACTGTTAGCCTCACAATCAATGGGAAGACATTCAGGAACATTCCCCTTAAATCATGAGAAAAACAAAAGAGACTGCTATTACTACCCTTTCTGCCCTCTCTTCCGAGGTGCTATCAGTGTCACTAGGCAAAAGAAGCTTAGATATTAGAATAAAAGCAAAATGATCAATATTTGCACATTATATAATTTTCTATGTAGGGAAAAAAACAAGAAAATCAATTAAAAACCTGTTTGAAATAATCATCATCTCAGTGAAAGCTGGTGGTTTAAAAATAAATACACTAAAATCAATAGTTTTCCTAGATTTTCAACAACGATCAATTAGAAAACATGGCAGATTTTAAAAATTACATTCATGTAAGCAATAAAAGTAAAAGATACCTAAAACTAACTTTAAAAACTATTCCTGATCTAAATGGAAAAAAAAAACAACCAACTACTACTTTATTAAACTGATTGTTTAAAAAAATTAAGAAAAAGAAAAATAATATTTTGGGGGATAAGAACAAATTGGTTGTGGTAAATACTTTTAGAAGGTAATCGACAGTGTTTATCAGCATGGCAAATAACTATACCCTTTCATTCAGCAAACCCAATTCCAGGGACTCTACAGAAATTCTACCATAAAATACAAAATTAATGTATATAGGATGACTCAAGAATTTTGACCTGAGCAGTTGGGTACAGTTTCTAAAGTTAGCAAAGTTTATCAAATTGACAATATGTAGTGAAGCCTTAAAAGATGTTACCCTTGTTTTTCTATTCCTAGGAATTTATTCTTAGGAAATAAGCATGGTCATGCTCAGAGTTAGTTTCTGGGAAATTTACTGCAGTGGTGTTTATAATAATGAAAAAATGCAAACAACTTAAATGTTAAACAGAGGAATATTGGGAAGCACTTTAACACTGATGTAGAAGAATGTTCAATGATAATGAAAGATATGCATGATACACTGTAACATGAAAAAGTCATGTTACAGGACAGTAGTTTCTGAATGTATAATGTGTTTGAAATTTGGCAAAAAAACCCCCAAAAACCCAGCATATGGATATGATATGAATATGTCTAGAAAAAAAGACTAGAAAGATACAGACCAAGTTGTTGACAGTAGTTGTCTCTGGGTTATAGATATGATTCTTAATTTTCCTTCCAGCTATCTTTTCTGAATTTTTTCTAATAATTGTGTCTTGCTTTCATAAAATAAAAATGTTTTAAATCTCTTTTTCTTTTGTACAAGGTCCCAAGGGAACTCAACTTGCTACCTTGACATGCTAAGAGTACTTTATGATTTTGGAAAACTTTCTTTTCCTCTTTTCCTCTGGGGACTTCAGTTCCTCATCTATAAGCCAGAGCGCTGGTGATGGCCCAGGTCCTCTGAGCCCTTGTCATGTTCTGGGGCTTCTTTTAAACCACCACCATTCGCCCCAAGAGACCCTTTATGGTACTGCTCAGAGTCTGTTGCTGGTAAATTCATTCTGACCCCTGGACCCTAACCATACCAGTGCTGACCCATCTTCTAGCTGCCATCATCTGCATATTGCCTAAGGACTTTCCCTGGTGGCCCGAGCTCTCTCCCCACCCCTGCATCCGTCTAAGTGCTGGGACCTAAAGGAATCCCCAACCAGGAGCAGCCTTCAAGCAAATACCACCCAGGCTGGCATGTAGATACCCCAGCTTCCTCTCCTCATGGGTGGATCCCAGAATTCCCCACTGGGATGGACCTTCAGTTGCCCACTGTGGCCAGGGGCTTGACCATGCACCTCTTACTGGCTTCCTCGCCTTCTCTGCCTCGATGCCCTGCCTGTGTATCTTGGGATCACCTTCCAAATAAACCACATGCTCTGGGATTCTTGTCTCAGATACTGCTTTTGAGCAACCCAAAGGAAGATAACTCACACTCTTCATCTCCTCTCCTCTCAAATCTCCAATCCCCACCACCTCAACTGTGGACCTTGTCTTTTAGCTTGTAGAGGAAATAGAAACAGTCAGGCATCCATAGGCATTCTCAGAAGAAACTTGAAAGGCTAATACATAAATGAAAACACACTCAGCGTCACTGATGATGGTGCTTGTGGGCTAAGTCACTTCAGTTGTATTGGACTCTTTTCAAACCCATGAACTTGGCCCGCCAGGCTCCTCTGTCCATGGGATTTCCCAGGCAAGAATACTGGAGTGGGTTGCCATTTCCTTCTCCAGGGGATCTTCCCCCACAAAGGGATCAAACCACATGTCTCTTGTGTCTCCTGCATTGGCAGATGGGTTGTTCACCACCAGCGCCAGCCAGGAAGCTGGATGACCCAAGAAATACAAATTAAAACAACTGATAGACCATCTCATAAAACCAGTTTGAGGAGAGTTATCTGACAAGACCAAATGTTGTGGAGGAGGTGGGATAAACAGTACCTCTCATACATTCTGGGTGAGGGTGTTGGTACTCTCACCTTGGAGATTTGGCAAAACCCAGTAAAGTCGGAGATGTGTCTGTCCTGGGATCCTATGACCCTATGATCCAGTCCTTCCACTTTTAGGAAAACACCTGAGAGTAGCTCTGAAACGTGGGCTCAATGATAATCACTCCAGCATTAATATAAACAGGAAGAAAAGAAGGAAACAAACTCATTGCCTGTCAGTAGGGTACTGGATAAGGAAATTTAAAACCATACTTATGCTATAACACTATGTTAAGGCAAATGAACTACATCTACTAATAGAAAGGTAAATGGATCTTAAAAGCACATGCTAAGTAAAATAAGTTGTATACATTATGCACATACATTGTGACACTATTTTATGTAAATATCAGAAGTCTCCAGAACAGTGTAGTATATTATCTGTGATCATATACAGTGCAATGAGTTTTAAAACTTGGGGAGAGCTTGTTACCTTTAAATACCGTTAGTAACAGTGGTTGAGCTTCTCTGGTGGCTCAGTGGTAAAGAATCTGCCTGCTAATGCCAGAGACACAGGAGACGCGGACTGGATCCCTGGATCAGGAAGATCCCCTGGAGAAGGAAACGGCAACCCACCCCAGTATTCTTGCCTGGAGAGTCTCATGGACTGAGGAGCCTGGCGGGCTACAGTCTATATGAAGTCACAGAGAGTCGGACAGGACTGAACAGACTAAACAAAACAAGAAGTGACCGCAGTTACCTTTGGGGACTGGAATGAGGAAGTCTCCAGGTGTATCTACAACGTTTAATTTCTTCAAAAGAATTTTATTTCATTTCTTTAAAAAGGGAGAGTAGATGAAGGGAGAGGAAGAGAGTGAGAAATAGAACAAACCAAAGCAAATACAGCAAAACAGTAACCTTTGCTAAACCTTGGTGGCAAATTAATGCTATTTTGTAAAACTAAACTCTGTATTTTTCTGGATGGTTGTAATATCTCTAAATTAAAAAAAAAAAGATTGAGGTGATGGAAATGTTTTGTCTTGATTGTGATGGTAGTTACATGAATGGGGACCTCGGTCAAGGCTCCTTGAACGGGACACCTAGAATGGGTGCATGTTCTCACATGTAAATTATACCTCAGCAAGTTGGTCTTTAAAAGAAAGGACAAGTCAGTGAGATGTTGACTGGCAGGTGTGAAGGTCTCCTGTGGGACCCACTTCTACATGGAAGTGTCCAGAGGGAAGAGATGCCACAAACTCAGGGCAGCCTTGAGGGTCTGTCCCCCAAACTTCGGGACCTCGGGGCAAGGGGGACACCCTTCGCTTTGGGGGAGCAGTGGACCAAGCCGTCCTCACAGGGTCTAATCCGGGAGTTTTGGGGGCTGGGGAAGCTCTCTCCTGCCATGAGTTCATCACGTTCTCTGACATCTCAGTGTTCTCACCATTTAATTTTAAGAAGCACCAACACATCAGAAAAGAAGTCTGCCCTGAAATCGCTGTTTGGATGAAGGTGACATTTGTAGGCCAGCAACGGAACCTGGAGGAGCTGACGCGTTTGCAACTCACAGCCTCGTCTCATGGCCACCCCCCCAAACAGCGCACACACTTGGAGCGCGGGGGTGGGGGACACATCTGTCTGGTTGGAAAAATACAGCTCAGTAGCCAGACTCTCCATGAGGCAAGAAAAGAAAGAGGAGGGAAGAGAGGACAGGCAGGCTGGCGAAAACATATCCCTGTGTGCCAGGTCCACTGGGCCATTTAATGTGCAAAATCCGTATCGTTACCCCCATTTGAGGGATGAGAAAACAAGCTCAGAAATGGGATGTGTTGTTTTGCCAAGGACACAAAGCTAAGTTGGATTTGACCCAATCTGTGAGATATCAAATTCCTTAGAATATGCCGACAGCGAAGAGGAGGAACTCTGTTTCCTTCCTCTTACCTTCCCTCCTCTCCTTTTTCTTCCTCTCCGAGGAAGGGGGTCCAGCGAGACTGGGGGACGTATGATTGAGCTGTGTGGGGGGCAGAGAAGGACAGAATAACTAATTGGATGGTGAAACTGAGGAAGACTGAAGAATCCCGGACAAGTCACCGGTTGCCGTGCTGGGGTCGGGCACAGAGGTAAGGAGCCTTCACAGGAAAAGCAGCTGCTGGCGGGAAATGGAGGGATGGGATTGGCTTGAAATATCTCTTTCCTCCAATAAAGGAGTCCTGAGACAACTGAACTTCTCGTTATAGACTTATGGAAAGAGGCGTACACTAGGGAGTTAGTGATCCTTCCAAAAATGAGCCTTATTGTGGTTATTCTTCTCAGAGTCTAGGATGACTTCTCAAAGGGATCCAGGTGGAAAATTCCAACCCAAGGTGAGACAATACTTTGGTGAGATTTCTTCCACTTCCAACAGGCAGGGGAGAAAACCACACTCACATACCATTGCATTTCTAATAACATAATAATGGTGAATTTTTACAGTTGCCCAACAATGAGATAGAAAAAGAAATAACAAAAATGTGAAAACCCTGGGTAGTTGTTCCAGTTAAGTTCAATTAAACATGCCCGTAGGTAGAATAGATATGGTGGAAAATGTCTTGTCAGAATCCAATTTCTTTGATCAACATACTTGCCAGCAGACAAGGAGGTTATTATTTCATTTGTTGATAAAGATTGCAGTGTAGCAGAAAGGACAGAAAATTTCAAGTCAAGCAGATCTAAGCCACATCGGCTCTCTAGCCACAGACAAGTAAAACCCACTAAAACATGGGTATAATCATGTTTACTTCAATAGGCTGCTGGAGGATTAAATGAGATGATGCACAGGAAACAGTGATTTGAAAATGTACCCCCTAGTAGGCATAGGAAATCAAATAACTGAATTATTTGTAAGGTTTTCTTTAAAATTATCTGAAACATTCAAGGAAGATAGAATAGTCAACATGGGCTTACTAAACATCCCTTGCTGCCAACTGAATAGAATGAGCAAGAATACATTTTATTTTTTAAGTTTTTTGTTTCATATGGAGTATAGCCAAACAACAACGTCGTGATATTTTCAGCTGGACAGCAAAGGGACTCAGCCATACATTCGCACGTATTCATTCTCTCCCAGGCTCCCCTCCCATCCAGGCTGCCACATAACATTGAGCAGAGTCCCCTGTGTGTACAGTAGGAAAGAAGACATTTTATTTTATTTTTATTTTGATTTTTTGATTTTTATTTATTTATTTTTTTTTAGAAAAGATCTTATTCTTTTTTTTTTTTTATTAGTTGGAGGCTAATTACTTCACAACATTTCAGTGGGTTTTGTCATACATTGACATAAATCAGCCATGGAGTTACATGTATTCCCCATTTTGATCCCCCCTCCCGCCTCCCTCTCTGCCCGATTCCTCTGGGTCTTCCCAGTGCACCAGGCCCGAGCACTTGTCTCATGCATCCCACCTGGGCTGGTGATCTGTTTCACCATAGATAATATACATGCTGTTCTTTCAAAACATCCCACCCTCACCTTCTCCCACAGAGTTCAAAAGTCTGTTCTGTACTTCTGTGTCTCTTTTTCTGTTTTGCATATAGGGTTACCATTACCATCTTTCTAAATTCCATATATATGTGTTAGTATGCTGTAATGTTCTTTATCTTTCTGGCTTACTTCACACTGTATAATGGGCTACAGTTTCATCCATCTCATTAGAACTGATTCAAATGAATTCTTTTTAACGGCTGAGTAATATTCCATGGTGTATATGTACCACAGCTTCCTTATCCATTCATCTGCTGATGGGCATCTAGGTTGCTTCCATGTCCTGGCTATTATAAACAGTGCTGTGATGAACATTGGGGTGCACGTGTCAAAAGAAGACATTTTAAATGACCAAGAATTAGCCAGGAATTCTGAAGCTAGGAATGGACCGCAACCCCCTGGGTTGAATTTTGAAAACTGTCTTCCTGAAAAAGAAAAAAACAGGACCGATTTGGAAACAGGAAAAATAGGACTTAAGAACGGATATGTTGATTACCCCTGCAATGATGAAAAGGTTGAATGGGTGACATTCAGAAGAACCTCATGACATCATCCTGTTTGGTGGGGTGGGGACCAGGAGAATGCACTGTCCAAGAAAAAGGCTAGGGAATGTTGGTCTAAAGCAGGCTTTTCAACCTCACATGATGAAAACACAGGACAAGAGAACTGTTTGCTTTTCTGGGTGGTGTGGAAAGCTTAATAGCATCCTTGGTCTGTCCCAGGTTTGATCCCTGGTAGCCTAGTCAGTAAAGAATCTCCTGCAGTGCAGGAGACCTGGGTTCAACCCCTGGGTCGGGAAGATCCCCTGGAAAGGAAATGGCAACCCACTCCCATATCCTTGCCTGGAAAATCCTATGGACAGAGGAGCCTGGTGGGCTGCAGTCTGTGGGATCGCAAAGAATCGGGCATGATTGAACGACTAACACTTTGGTCTGTCCCTCCCAAACTGTGCCAACCAAAAGTATCCCTTGATTTTGCTGAATGTTTCCTGGGAAAAAGGGCCAGCATCACTTCTAGGTGAGAATCACAAGTCTGGAAGACCACCCTCCTTACCCCAGAAAAGAGTGAGCTGGCCAAATGCAGACAAGCCTAGGATCCCTGCCTCTAGCTGAGAGGGAAGACAAACGGTCTGACAACAAATAGAGGTTTTGCAGAATGGAGAGAGCAAACAACACTTCCTGTGGGTAAGGCAGTCCAGGAAAGATGTGGAATGCAGAGGATAACCCACTTGGCCTCTGTCCCTCCCTGTCAGTAGCTGGAGGAGCTGGGATCTTAAAAATTCAATCTCACAGGAACGGGGAAGAGCATGACTGGACCCATGGTCTGAAACTGATTGTTCTGATGGCCAAGACCTGGTCTCCAAAGGTGGACTGTCTCTGAAACTGCTGGCACCATCTGAAACTAAAAGTGTCCCCCCTCCCTACTGTCCCCGACTGGATGTGTCCCTAACCGCGCCGAGTGACTCGCCTGTGTAGCTTTAAGCTCTCCATGTGCTATATAGAGAAAGTCACAAAAGTTTCACTTGTAACTGCTGCCCAAGTCCCCAGCTCCTCCTTTGTCGACTTCTAGGCACCAGAAAAGCAGCCTTGAAATTCAAGATGTGATGGGTACAGAGAAAACCCAGGTAAAGAGAGAAGGAAATATGGAAGACTTCAGCTATTCTGGATCTAGGCAAATAATAGACATGATAGAACTCTCCAGTTCAAAGATAAATAAGTGAAATAACAACAGCAATAACAACAAAATAACATTAAAACTACAGAAATTTTCAAAACATAGCAGGAAAGGAAAGGAAGGAATAGATCATGTTAAAAACAGACTCTGGTTTGAAAAAAGACATGGACTAGGAAACGGGGGGTGGGGGGGTGGGGGTGGGGGCGGAAAGACCACAAATGTATCACAATCCCAAAGAAATTGAAAATAAGATGATAACAATGTAAGATTAGAAGAACTGCAGAGCCAAGGTAAGACATTATGGATCAGAATAATACCACGATGCTGCTACTAAACAGATAAGAAACCATAAGGACAGAACTGACACAGCAGAAAAATAACCTGAGAATGTTAAAGATAGTCTACCTGAAAAAAAGAAAAGAAAACCATACCAAATGCAAAAGAAACAAAGAGTTAGGAACAATTTAGAGAAGATAATTGTTATGGATGACAGACAATGGAGGTCAACATTAAGATGAGTCGCCTTAAAGAAGAGAACAAAACATATACATCATAAAAACAATCCATCATATAAGAAGGGAAAAATGAATACGAAGACTCAAAGTGTATATGAAAATCTAGACGTTCAAGATGTTCAACCTAAAGGATTTAAGAGGCCATTATATAAACACCCACCCAGGAATACCAAATTATTAGCAAGAGGAAGAATATCAGAATCCCTTCAATTTCTCCACACTAACGTTTGATGTCCAAAGACCAAAGTAACATCTGCAAAGTTTTGAGGGAACAAAGTGTGACTTAAGAATGTTATACCCAACAAATACTTTATCCATACTTACTCAAGGACTGTAAGATCCACCAACATTTCTCTTTAAACAGTTTTGGTAATAAAACCCAGACAGCCACGCCACGCGTGCATATTCAGTTGTGGCCAACTCTTTGTGACACTATGGACTGAAGCCCACCAGGTTCCTCTGTCCATTGGATTTTCCAGGTAAGAATACTGGAGTGGGTTTCCATTTCCTCCTCTAGGGGATTTTCCCAACCCAGAGATCAAACCCATGGCTCCTGTGCTTTTTGCATTGGCAGGCAGATTCTTTACCACTGAGCCCTCTCAGATCATAACTAAATTGGGCTGGGGAGGAAATATCAATCCTCCAGAGAAAGTGGGAGGCCAGGAGAAGGACTGAACAGAAGTTGAAAGTAAAATGATTTTCTAGGATGTGCCAGGCAAATGCAAACTAAAAGAAACCACAGTCAAGTCAACTTTTAAAGTTCTCACCACATACAAAAAATTATAACTATGTGAAGTGGTGACTGTGTTAAGGAACCTTATTGTAATAGTAGTATTGCAATATACACATATATGAAGTGATTACATCATATGCCTTAAACTTGAAAAAAAGAAACCACAATCCATGTTATGAATATCAGAAAAGGTTGAATTGAAAACAAAAAATTATTGAATGAAAAGAAAAGCATTGCCCATAACTATAAAGGTTAGAAAACATTAGAATATCTGTCATGACATTTTATGTTCCAGATAATGTAGCATCAAAATATATGAAGCAAAAATTATAGATATAAATACAATGTGGAATCAATAGAAATATAAGAGTTGGGAACTCCCCTCTCTTGATTTTTGACAGTTAAGTTGAATAAGTAAGGATATAAATGATCTTAATAATATGATTAATAAAATTGATTGCGGACTTCCCCTGGTGGCGCAGGAGTTAAAAATCTACCTGCCAATGCGTGGGTTCAATCCCTGGTCCAGGAAGAGTCCACATACCATGAAGGAACTAAGCCGACCAGCCACAACTACCAAGCCCATGTGCTGCAAATATCGGAGTTCATGTGCCTATAGCCTGTACTCCACAACAAGAGAAGCCACTGCAATGAGAAGCCTGTTCACTGCAACAGAGTAGCCCCCACTCACGGCAGCTAGAGAAAGCCCATACAAAGCAACGAAGAACCAAGGCAGCCAAAAATAAAATAAGCAAGTTAAATTAAAAACTTTAAAAAATTGATCAAATATGAGTATATAAGGTATATTTACACTCTGTACACGGGGTGCAGAGAATATTACTCTTCTTTGGGTGCCAATGTGATTATTTGTAAAAGTTTGCCATACGCTAAGCCACAAAGAAAACCTAAAAATTCTAAAAGTAGATATATCACAGGTCACTAACCCTGACCTTGATGCAATAAAAATGTACAGTAATAGTAAAGGCAAAAGAAAACAGAAATTGAGACATTTTCTATCTTCAATCACTCTTGCCTCAAAGAAGAAATCAATACAGACAGCTCAAGCCATAATGAGAAGAAAATTCATAGGCTTAAACAGTTACATTTCAAACAAATGTTAACCGATACGCCCTCAGATTTCAACAGTCAATGGCCACAAAGTAATTTTAAGACCCAAATTATTATGACTCTCAGCTTTCCATCCCACTAATCAGAGTCCATCATTCTGCCATATTCCCCATGAAAGCATTCCTGGGTACCCCACAACTTAGCTCAGGAAAACAACTCATTACAAAACTGTAAATAATAACAATAGCTAAATAACAATAATAATAGCAATAGCAAATATTTCTCAAGGATTTGCTGGGGATATTGCCATCAAATAGGTACCATCTTTAAGGTACCATTTTTATCCTTATGTTAAAAATGAGGAAACGGAGGCTCAGAGAGGCAAGGTTACCTGCTCACAGTCACACGGCTTGTGAATAACAGAGCTAGGATGGAAATTCAGGCAGTCCCATTCCAAAGTCCATGTGTTTATATACATCAGGGGCTGCAATTTCCTGCCAGCATACTCACATATACAAGTAAAAACTAGTCAGAAAATACTATGGAATAAAAGACTCACTTCTCAATAGTAACAAAAACAAGAAAATACTTAGGAATGAACATAATTGGAAATGGGCAGAATCTTTAATGCAGAAGAAAATAAAACACACATAGGTACATAAAATATAAAAAAGATTTGCATGAATAATAATAGATGCCTTTTTCTAAGTAGAACCTAACATCAAAATATATAAATTCTTCCCCAAATCATATAAAATTCAACACAATCCAAATTAAAAACTCAAAAATACTCCTTGTGATCTTAACATGATAATTCTAAGTTTTGCCAAGAAAAATAATTGTACAGAGCTGTGAAAATCCTTTAAAAGAAAAAAAACAATGAAGGGGAATTTTCCTTACCAGGTATTAAAATGTACTATAAAACTACAGTAATCAATAATGAGATAGGTTGCCTAAGGCAACAGACAAATCAGTGAAACAGAATGGAGAATCCAGTTTGGAGCCAAAAATATATTGAAGTTTAATTTATAATAATGGCAGCATTTTAAGTGAGTGAGAAGATTATGGTTTATACAGTAAACAGATGGTGGGATAATTGGTTGCCTCTTTGGGGGGTAAAAACCCAGCTACCCTCCTAATACCAAAATATATTCCAGAGATCAATGGCTTACATATTTTTAAATAATTAAAATGCTAGGAAAATACACCAAAATTGAGGAATAGGACACCCTAAAAATGGTTAATTTTATCATATAACATTTTAAAATGGTAACGAGCACCATAAACAAAATCAAAAGACAAACTGTAGTATACATACAGAAAAGCCGAGGTCTCTACTGTACAAAGAAGTCTTTCATATCAATAAGAAAATAGCTGAACTTCGTAGAAAATGAGCAAAATAAATGAGTAAGCCTTTCAAGTAAGAAATAACATAAAAAGATACTCAGCCTCACTGATGATTAAAGAATGCAAATTACAACATTGACAGCTCTTTGGAACTCTACGATTGGCAAAAGTTAGTAACTGAAAATACTAAGGGGGGCGCGGTAAAAGGACGGAGGCACTAGTCAGTGGCCAAGGGCATGGCGGGGAGGGTGGTCGTGCTAAGGTCCTGGGGCCTGTGGGCCAGATGACCGAGGAAGCTGAGTGGTAAGGGAGGCTTGCGGGGTTAGCCTGGAGACATGAGCTGGCAGTCACAGCAGCCAAAGCTGCAGGATGACGATGGGGGTGCTGAGCTGGTGGGCAAAGAAGGACAGAAGGCAAGGTTGGGAGGCAGGTGACATTAAGCAAACAAGCAAATCAATTAAAGAAATAAAGAAAAATGTTGAGGATAACAAGAGTCAAAATTTTCACTGCCTAAGAAGATATTTACAAGCATAAAAGGGGAAGCCTGTAAAGAACCTTGAGATGTTGGATTGAAATTAGAGGTATGGATATAAACTCATGGTTCTGTAATATACATAGAAATACATTAGAAATAATTTATAAATGACTATATGTGTATATAGTTACACAAAGGTAAACGGATCCAAAGATAGATGATACATACACAGATAGGTAGAGATAGGTCAGGTCAGTTCAGTTCAGTTCAATTGCTCAGTCCTTTATACTCCTTGTGACCCCATGGACTGCAGCATGCCAGGCTTCCCTGTTCATCCCCAACTCCAAGATAACCAAGCAATAGATAGACAGAAGCAATAACATCCTAATAGCAACAAGCACACTGAGCATGCATATCTTGGTTTTTAAGTATTATTACCATCCTCCACCGAAATGAATAAAAACTAATAAAATAAACGGTTGATTCCAAGGCTGAGGCAGGGAAAATACAAGAGGAGAAGATGAACCCAGAGATTCTCATCATGCCAAGAAATAAGGAAATGATCAGTGTAACATGGAGGCATGTCAAAAAGGCCACAGGAGACACTTTGTCCTTGAAGGGGCTCCTGCTGGACATGATGAGCATGAAAATAAACAATGATAGAAATTGATTATAAAATAAGAATCCATGAACTCTTGGCGATACAAATAAAAAGAAGGGGAAAAGTTTTTCCTTACAATAGAAAGCCAGCTAATACAAGTAGATGGAGTGATGGGAATAGAAAATCTCCATTTGGCAATAGGCACAGAGGTGGTCGATCCATCAGGAATAATCCATGGAGATTTGACAAGGAACAGGATATTGACATAATCTCAGAGAGCCTACCCACAACATACAGATCCATTACAAAAGGGGATGGTGAGTTTAGGTAGAGAAAGCTGGCAAGCGCCAATGTGACCAGGGGACCAAGTTTAACAACTCCAGGTGGGATGAAGCACTGCCACGTGCCTCCTGATATGGGGCACTGATTTTTTTTTTTTTTTTTTGCCACACCACTCAGCTTGTGGGATCTTAGTTACCCAATCAGGGATCAAACCCACGTCCCCTGCTTTGGAAGCACGGAATCTTAACCACTGGGCCACCAGGGGAGCCCCATGGTGCACTCATTGACCACGGCGTAATTTCTGTGGTCCTTCTGCCCAGGAAGCATGGCCTGAACATGGAATGAAGGGAGTGAGGCAGCTTTGGATTGAGGGTCATCCTACGGAATGTTAAGACTCGTACCCCTTAGCACTGTTGAGAACTCAAAAGACGGGGAAATGGAGGAACTGCTCTAGATTGGAGGAAACTCAAGGTGCCTAAGAACTGAATGCAACACATATTCTTAGAGAACATCCTGGGCAAGAAGAGAAAAGGCACAGTCGGCACAACTGATTCTGTGGATCGGATGGTGGTGCCTGTAGCAATGTTGTTGATTTGGAGGGTTGCATGGGGGTTGTGCAGCAGAATGAACTTGGTTTGGGGAAATATGCACCGCAAGTGTTTAGAGATGAGGGATGTTATGTCTGCTGCTTGCCCTCCAAGGATTCAGAAAAAGAATCATGGAGAAAGAGACCACAGATGTGATAAAAAGTTAATTTGAGAATCTGGGTGAGGGGGTCTATGGGAGTTCTTTGGAGTTCTCCAGCAACTTTTCTATTAGCTTGAAAATTCAAAGTATATTATTTTTTTAAATACTCAGTGAGGGAACAGAAAAACAGATTCTCTGGGGATAGGATTATAAGTTGGTTCAACCAAAAAAAATAAATAAATAATAAGTTGGTACAACCTAGAGAAAGGGAAATTTGGCAATACCTATCAAAATAAACCTTTCTCTGAGTCTAAAAAAATGCATAAAGAAGTAAGCAAAAATATATATGTTACAAGGATATTCAGCGCAGAATAGATATAAGCTTAAAATGCTGGAAGCAGCCCAAGTTCAAGTACCCAGTAGTGGTTATTGAAAGTTAATCACATCCACACAATGTAATTCTCAGCTACCCTGTAACAAAGAAATATCCATCAATGGACAAACACCAAAAGGTGTTTATGACATAGTTTTGAAAAAAGTTCGCTTAGTCATTCATTTGGTTATTAGCTCAGCAAATATTTGTTGAATCCTATTATGTACAATTTATTTGGCTAGGGTTTAGATTTATAAAGATTGGTAAGGCATAGAATGGCTACCCACTCCAGTATTCTTGGGCTTCCCTTGTGGCTCAGCTGGTAAAGAATCCGCCTGCAAAGCGGGAGACCTGGACTCGATCCCTGGGCTGGGAAGATCCCCTGGAGAAGGCAAGGTTAGCCACTCCAGTATTCTGGCCTGGAGAATTCCATAGACTATATGGTCCATGGGGTCACAAAGAGTCAGACACGACTCAATAACTTTCACTTTCACTAAAACATAGACAGATATCTTCCCCCTCTAAACCCCAAATTCCAGTTTAGGAGACAGACATATAGGCAAATAACACTCGTGGTATCTTAGGTGAAAAGCGCAAGCTATAGAACAATTTTCATAGAACGCTATTTGGAAAAAAAGAATTAAATGAGTGGTAATGTGAAGAAGCACACACGTGATGACAAAAGGCTCCTATGATGCATTCTGCCCCGTTATCAGTGGTTCTCTCTGGGGAACAGGTTACAATGGGGGAAATTTCACTTTCTGCAGTGTTTGGAATTTTTTACAATGAGCATGTAATGCCTGTATAACTGAAGGGGAAAAAAGCAATACAAATATCTATGACTCAGAACAGATAAACAACATAATGTTACCTGAACACAAAACAAGAAAAACACTGGTCTTGTCTCTAAAATCAAGATGTAGCTTTGCTCCAGGAAAGATTGACCTAAATTTTTATTAATTGAAGTTGTGGGATTGAGGGCTTTGCCATGTCTGCAATTTCTAAAGTAAACAAACATCTTGTTCTCGAGATAATCTCGAAATGTTTATATTTGGTCTTCCTGAGAACGGATGGTTTGTGACTCCCAGGGGTTGAAGGGAGGAAGCGGCAGGCCCAACACAGTGCTCAGGTTTGCCTGTTGAAGAGGCTGCCCCCGGGAGCCCCCATTTTAGCCAGAGGGGTACACTTGTCAGAAGCATCTCTCCACACTGAAAAATCATGGGGTCCAAGCTCTTCCCAGCTCACCTCTAATTCCATTAATGACGGGATCTTAATGGAGAGGGCTGGTTTGGATGTTAAAAAAACAAATCATCTTTCTCTTTACTCACCTCTTACTGAAATTCACCGTTTCCTTCCCTTGTGAAGACCAATGACAAACCACAGTGTTTGCAGTGCCTGTGCTTGTCACCAAGAGAAATCACAGATATTTTCATATCACATTGCTGTTGCTGCTGCTATCTTGAAAGATCACTTATGCTCATCACCGCTTCAAAATTATGGTACTAATTAGACCTGTCCCTAGCTCTTGGTATTTAGTTCATTTATAAAGAAACAAATTTATTACTATATCAAAATGTCTTCTTTTAATATTTTGATAACTGCAGTTCAAAATAATTAGAATCCTTTGTAATCTAATGTATCTTATGCATTCAAAAGATTTGCTCAGTGAAGAGATCCATGGCTCAGAAAAGAGAGGAATCTTTGATCTCAAGGATTACAAGGGGCTGAAAATCCCAGGAGACCTTCCAGATCACCCCCAACTCCTCCTGCTGTGGACTGAATGCTTGTATCCCCCCAGATGCATATGTTGAAGCCTAATCTCCAGTGTGATGGTGTTTGGAAGGGGGACCTTTGGGAGGTGATTAGCTTTGGAAGAGGTCATGGGGTGGAACCCCTAGGATGGGACTGGGGCCCTTATAAGGGGATGAAGAGCTCAGAGTTCTCAGCAGACATTGACTCTGAGTGCCGGCGCCTCCAGAACTGTGAGAAGTAAATGTTTATTGTTTAAGCCACCCAGTTTAAATTCCCTGTTCCTGTGAAATTTAATTCTAATCAGGGGCAACAGACAATGAGCAAATAAGTTAAGTACAGAGGCAGTGATAAGTACCATGGGGGGAAAACAGGGTAGGGCAAGGGAATCAGAAATGTGAAGGTGAAGAGGGGGTTGTGCTTTGAAATCTATCATCAAGAAAGTTCTTTGGGGCAAAGACCTGAAGTCAATGAGAAAATAAGCCATGTAGATATCTGAAGGGAGGAAGAGTATTCCAGGCAAAGGAGACAGCATGTGCAAAGGCTCAGAAGTTTGAGAGAACATGTAACAGTTGAAAACTGCAGGGAGGTTGATAGAGCTGGAGCAAATGTGATAGGGCCAAGTGGTGAGAAATGAGGGTGAAGTACTCAGGGACCATGTCAGGAAAAGCCCTGTGCTTCAGGCTATTAAATATGGGCTCTGTGCGGAGGGAATTCAGGAAGGAATTACCCATCAGACTGTGTGTGGAGGGCAAGGCTGTGGGGCAGGCAGAAGGCAGTCTGGTGCTGGGGCTGTTACAATTGTGAGATGATGATGAGGACTAAGTTACGGGCAGAGCTATCTGAGGCCAGATGGTGTGTATTCGTTTCCTGTCGCTGCTGTAACAAAATGCCACAAACTTAGCGGTGTAAAGCAGCAGATGTTCATTCTCTCACAGGTCTGGAGGCCAGACATCTGAAACCAGGATGTCAGCAAGGGGACACTTCTTCTGGAGGTTCTAGGACAGAATCTGATCCTTGCCTTTTCTGGCTTCAGGGGGCTGCCCGCATTCCTTGACTTGCGCTGTACCCTTCCGAGCTCGCCTCCGTGGTCACACTGCCATCTCTGGGTCAGATCTCCCTCTGCCTCTATTACAAAGACAGGCGGATAATCCAGTGTAGTCTTCCAGTCCCCAAATCCTTAATCACACATGCAAAGACCATTTCCCAGTGTCAGGTAACAAAAGGTTCCAGGGGTTAGGACCTCACATAACTGGGGGCTGTCATTCAGCCTGCCATGAAGGTAAAAGGTAAGTCACCCAGACCTGGAGAATTACTGCAGCCAGGCTCCTCCCACAAGGCCACAGATGACCCCCTAGTTCCTAAACCTGACTTACTAGACCCATTGCATCATGTTTCTCCTACTTGTCCTCCTACCTCAGTGGCCACTCCTGTCTGCCTCTTCCGTGATCCTTCTCTTCTCCCCACAACCCCGAGGCTTAGCCCCTGGTGACCATCCAGGCCATGGCTTTATATCTCCTCATGCCAGCAACTCCAGCCTAGGCCTCATGCCCCAACTCAAGCTCCACAAACCCAGCTCACTCTGAGCATCTCCACTTGAATGTCTAGGAGGGCTTTCAACCCCCAGATGTCCAAACTGGTCTCCTGGTCGTCTCCCAACCCTGCTTCACCCACACCCTTACTCAAGTGTCGGCAACTCTGTACTTCAGTTGCTCGTGCCAAAACCTGGGGGTCATTCCAGACTCCTCTTTTCCTCTCACATTCCACATCCAATTCATTAGGAAGTCTTGTTGGCTTAATCTTTCAAGATTCCCAATTCCTCTTATCCACCTCTATTTTTTCCATAGTACTTTCCATCTTCTAACACATTTCATTTGCTTCTTTTTTATGTTTATGGTTTAGTCGGTCTCCCTGAGATGGAATGTAGAAAGTTTTGTCTATTTGGTTTGTTGGTTTCTTCTTTGAGCCTAGAACAGCACCTGGCACATAGTAGGTGCTCAATAATTGTTTGTTGAATGAATGAGAGAGTGAATCCCTGGCTGTGGGGTGGAGGGAAGAGCAAGTTCAGGTGACTCCAACCAGGCCTCATCCTGGAACCATGTGACAGTTAAAGCAGACATTGGTGACAGAGGCTTTCAGCAACAGTTGAGTCCAAGTTAATGGGCCTCTACCCATTTTCCTGGTTGACTCATTAGTTCTTATTCTGCCTTGAAGACACAGAGGTCTGCTGGCAGAGATGCCTTCACTGATGAGAGGGCCTGGGATCTGGATCAGCTACCCACTGGCAGGGAAGTCTGGCCTCAGCAGCTAAAGGTAGAACCAAGAGATGCAGGGTGTTGGCTTTATCCCACACCTCTCTGCTGTGGAAGGTGTCAAGGTCCCCACTGACTGCATCGCAGCCCCAGCATAACCCCCATCCCCAGGTTCCTTGGAGGGGTGATGCCTGCACACAGGCCAGGCTGGAAGTGCCCGGCCCACCCTCTTACCTAACCTACTGGCCCAAGGTCATTGCTGGGGGAGCATCGGTTAGAAGCTGGGCTCACAGGCGGGAGGGCAGGACCAGGTCTGCCCCTTCTCTTGTGCCCCTCCACGCTGGGTGGCTGGAGTGGAAGGCATGCAAGGCTGAGATGAGTGTACACAATGGATACCCTCCCTCCACCACTATCAGCTTCACCCCATCAAAGTCCGCCGTCAGCTGGTCCCACTCATTCTCCCCGAAGCCACTAGAAGGCGCTATTCACACCACAACTACAAATCAAATTTGGACACTCCCCAGTTTAAAGCCTTTTGTGGGCACTCCCTCAGGTTAAAGACCAGAAGCCCTAGGAAAGGCTCCCGGCTCTACTTGCTCTGGCCCCAGCCGGCCTCTCAAGTCTTTTCTCTCACCACGCTCCCCCTCGATCACTCTACTGCAGCTGCTCCAGCTTTGTTCAGCTTCCTAGCACACCCCACTCCTTCCCGGCATAGGGCTTTTTCGAACATCGGACTTTTTGTTCCTTCGGCCTGGGATGCTTGTCCCCGTTGTTGCCTAGCTACCACTGACTCATCTTTCATAGCTCAGCTCAAAGTCATTTCCTCTGGGAAGCCTGCTTTGACTATATAACAATATGATGATAAATGAGGATGATGTTTTTTTTTTTAAAGTAGCCTTTTAGCTCTTACCGTGTATTCATAACATTCTAAGGACATTGCAAGTCTTATGCATGTAAACCTCACAACAAACCGATGAGGCAGGCACCTTAATCATCTTCATGTTCCGGGTGGAACCTGAAACACTGAAAGGTTCATCAGTTTGCTTACGGTCACACTGGAGTTCAGCTCAAGGGTCCTCACTCTCTGGACCAAACCCTCTATTATACACATTCAGCACCACTCTCCTCTCCTTCAGAGCATTAATCATCACCCCCATAGCTAATCTTTATTGGGTATTTAGTATTGGGTTAGCCAAAAAGTTCGTTCAGATTTTTCTGTAAGATGGTACAGAAAAATTAGAATGAACATTTTGGCCAACCCCAACACACTCCATTCACCATTACAGGCATCTTGCGAGCATTACCGCTGTTGTCAATTAACATTTGTTTGTAGGATCTTGGCTGTCTGACAGTTCAAGTTGCTCACATTCTTACTCATACTGTTTCATTTATACCCACAACAGAATATTGGTTAAGGACAGGAAGCCTGGGGACTCTGAATTTCAGACACAAGTGAATGAGCATTGTTGCCTTGATGATAAGTCACTTATGTGCCTCGTGGTAACTCCCACTGGTTCCATCTGATCACACTCCTTATAAAGCACATCTGTAGGTTTCAGGCCCCTCAAAAACCAACCACCAAGAGAGAAAATTCAGGGATGAGTACAACTGACTTGAATTTTCACTTATTGGAGGCAAAAAAGGAACCCACAATGTGTTCCTTGAGAAGGTCTCACCAACACCAGCCCAAAGCCATCTCTCCTATTTAGTCAATTTGAAACAAAAACCTCAAAATGAACTAGTAAGCCGGTGGCTTTCATTTTAGCCACAAAACGCAAAGCTCCCTAACATCAGGCTATGGAAGTCATTTCTCTCTGCATCGATGATGAACACATGATTAAATGTCAGTCTACATTTTAATATGCATTTGTTCCCCCAAATCAAACATAGTACATCATTGAAAGATGTATTTGTGAGCAAACTGTGTAGTTTGTTACATAATTAATCCAAAAGAAATCAATTTTGTGTATATCTTTTTAAAGGAGCAAGATAAGAAATGTCTCTCTATATAACAACTGTATTAAATGTGAACTTTGTAATACAATCCTTAATAGTATGCTGATTTAAATAATTAACTACTTTTTAACATCAGCTTCCCTGGTGGCTCAAATGGTAAAGAATCCACCTGCAATGCAGGAGACCTGGGTTCGATCCCTGAGTCAGGAAGATCCCCTAGAGAAGAGAGTGACTATCCACTCCAGTATTCTTGCTTGGAGAATCCTGTGGACAGAGGAGCCTGGCGGGCTTTAGTCCACAGAGTTGCAAGGAGTCAGACATGACTGAAGCGACTTAGCAAGCAAGCATATAAAAATAAACGAAATAGAGGGTTTGGGAGATTATTTTGGCCATGAATGGGGAATGCTGATAGGTACTCCCTCAAGGCTCAGTCACAGAGAAGGACCCTACAGAGGGGTTGTGACAGTCACTTGGGCTAGAAGTGGGGACACATGCCAGGTCTCCTACCCACCACCCCAGATCATTTCTAATCTATCCTAGTACCCCTCCAACCTCTCGCCTGGAGGGTCTCTTTCACCTACTACTCACTTGCTACCACTCTCCACCTTCACTTGCATCTCTCACATCCCTACTGGCTTGTCTTTGGTCTTATGGTTCCCTCACCTTCTCCAGGAAGGCCTCCACCTGCCTGTCATCAGAATTCGTCCCCAACTGGAGGAAGCCTGGCCGGCTACAGTCTATGAGGTCACGAGAGTCGGACACGACTGAACGTCTGGGCATGCATGCTACTGAAGAGAACTTGGGCAAATCACTTCACTCTTGGAGGCCCCAGTGTTCTTATCACCTGGGAGAAATCTTCTCCATACTCCTCGCCCCCAGCCTAGAGAGAATCTCCAAAGACCCAGAAGCCGGTCTTCATAGGTGTCCCTTTCCTCCACCAAATACACCTGGGTCTGTCCTTGACGCTCACCTTCTGACCTTAGTCTCCCCAGACCAAGCCGCCAGCATCTCTCACCTGGCTCCCTGCCGCCAGCCTGGCCCCCCTCCAGTCTACTCTGGGGCAGAGGGCTCTTGTACAGCATACGTCACTTCGTGTCTCTCTTCTGCTCTGGCCCCTCTGACAGCAGCCCCGCTTTTCCTTGCCCAGGGCTGAAATGCCCTCGGGTTCTGGTCCTGCTGACCTGGCCCAGACCTAGTTGCCACTCCCTCCACAGCCTCACTCTCCCACCCCACAAGACAGGAAGCTAAGCCTCTTCTGGGGTCCATAAACAATAAGCTTTTTCTCACCTCTGAACCTTAGCACACACCTGAACCACTCTTCCTCTCCATCTTCAATCAGCTGGCTCCTTCCACCACCTCCTTCAGTTCTCAGCCTGCAACCTCCATGCCTCAGGGAGGCCTGCCCTGGCCGCCCCATTGGAAGAAGGCTGCCTCCTTGACACCCGAAGCTCAGCAACACTGGTCACCTTCATTGTATGGGTCACAGTAGCGAGTCATTCATTCGCTTGCTGGTTTATTGTCTGCGCCACCCACAAGGCTTTGGCTTGCTCACTGTTGTTTCCCCAGGGTCTGAGACAGTGCCTAGCACATAACAGGTGCTCAAGAAATATTTGTTGAATGAATGAATGAACAAACAGCTAATAGTGACCGTGTGTAGTAGCCCGTGAAGGCCTCGATGGATGTAAAGGGAGGTTTGTGCTTGTTTCTTTTTCAAATAATTAACAACATTTTAATTTTTAAATTTATTTTATTCAACTATAGTTGATTTACAATATTGTGTTAGTTTCAGGCATACAGGTTTAGATTCTTTTCTATTCTAGGTTATTATAGGGCATTAAATATAGTTCCTGTGCTGTACAGTAAATCCTTGTTTCTGTTCTACTTTACGTACAATAATTAATCCCATCCTTCTCTCCCTTCCCCCTTTGGTAACCATAACTGTTTTCTATGTCTATGAGCCTATTTCTGTTTCATAAATAAGTTGATTTGTGTTCTTTTTTTTTTTCAGATTTCACATATAAGTGATATCTTATAGTATTTGCCTTTCTCTACCTGAATTACTACACTTAGTATGATGATCCCCATGTCCATGCATGTTGCTTCAGATGGCAATATTTCCTTTTATGGCTGGGTAATACTACTATATATATATATATGCGCCATGTCTTTTTATCCACTCATCTGCTGATGGACATTTAGGTGGTCTCCACGTCGTGGCTATTATAAATGGTGCTGCTGTGAACATTGATTGGTGTACACATATCTTTTTTCAATTAGAGTTTACATCTTTTTTGGATATATGCCCAGGATTGCGATTGCTGGATCATATGGTAAGAAACCTCCAGACTGTTTTCCACAATGGTTGCACCAATTACATTCCCACCAACAGTGTAGCAGGGTTCAGTTCAGTTCAGTTCAGTCGTTCAGTCGTGTCCGACTCTTTGCGACCCCATGAACTGCAGCACGCCAGGCCTCCCTGTCCATCACCAACTCCTGGAGTTTACCCAAACTCATGTCCATCGAGTCAGAGGTGCCATCCAGCCATCTCATCCTCTGTTGTCCCCTTCTCCTCCTACCCCCAATCCCTTCCAGCATCAGGGTCTTTTCTAATAGGGAAAGTGAAAGTTGCTCAGTTGTGTCTGTCTCTGCCATCCCATGGACTATACAGTCCATGGAATTCTCCAGGCCAGAATACAGGTGTGGGTAGCCTATCCCTTCTGCAAGGGATCTTCCTGGGGAGGTTATTTATAAATAATTCAAAACAGACAATAGCTATTCACCATGAGGGAGGTCTTCTGCAGCTTGGCCTCTGTCCAATTCCAGGCCCTGACTCTGCAGACCCTTCCTCATCCTCTCCCGTGGTTCATCCCAGGATAAACACATTCCACTCCATTCAGCCATGCTGGTCAAGGACTGGTCAAACCACAGGCAAAGCATGTTTTTAAGACAGTATATGGACAGAGGAGCCAGGCGGGCTACAGTCCATGGAGTTGCAAAGGGTCAGACACACACACACACACACACACACACACACACATGACAAATCCCCACCTTGACTTCAGGTGGCAATGTGATTATTTCTGTGATACAGACTTAACACCCCCTGAAATGTCACTATGCTGAAGACTTGCCTCAGTCAGAGACTGGGAGACTCCCAGTGGCCTCAATTTGTAAAATGGAGATAATTCCACCCCTCTTACAGTGTTGGAAGGCTAAGATGCCCACATATATGCAGAGGTCCCTGCGGCTGCCTGAGGCATGGCAGCTCTCTGGGTCCATACTAGTCCCTCTCCAGTCCCTCCCCTTCTTGTCCCCATTGGCAATCCTTGAGTCAGGAGAATTCTGAAATGGAGACTGCGTCTCTCAGTATTCTGAACTGATTACCAAGTTTTTGTGGGTGTCTGGCTACCTCTAGGGACCATCAAGTGTCTTAATTAATTATCATCTGAAAGGGATTGATGTTCTGTTTCAAAAAAGGTTTGAATAAAAAGGCATGAGGTAGCCCAGGCTATTTTAAAGAATATTAATTTTTGATAAACATTGTTTGTAGAAAATTGAGACTAACAATCAAATATAAACTTAAGGTTAAGGGGCACTGTGATTATTTTGACCCTAAGTTCCATTCTCTCTCACGCTTATTAAGAAGAGGCTATCAGTCTAGCAGAAGGAAGAGCAGGTTCTAGTCTGAACTCTGTCACAGCTTTGCTGTGTGACTTCAGGTGCGTCACTGTCCCTCTCTGAGCCTCAGTTTCATCATCGGTTAGAGTCTGCATTAGGTGGTCCCCCAGGTGCCCTAGCACTGACACTCTCTGGAAGAGGTGAACAGTACTGGAGCCAGGATCATCTGAGTATTTCAAAACTACCCCTTCTTGAAGGAGAGTCTGGGGGAGAATGAATACACGCACAGGTATGACTGAATCTCTTCGCTATCCACCTGAAACTATCCCAACATTGATAATCAGCTCTACTCCAATATAAAATAAAAGGCTTAAAAAAGAAATACCCCTTTCAGGGCCCACTGCCAAGGTTCAATGGGTCCAGGACGGGGCCCAGAGTCTACACTCTAATAAAGCTCAGACTAAACCTCTCTTCGGGGTTATTTGGGCCATACTCTGAAAAAAGCTGGCTGTAACTCGTGGGACATCCAGGGAGGACCCTTCAGAGAGGATTTTGACTTGAATGATAACCATTTTTATTAGCTGCCTATATGCTAAAAGGGTGTGTGAAATTATATTCAAGTGGATTCACCCAGTTCTTGATTTTCCTTTTCATCAAAGTTCATGTGGTTAATTCTGGGGTGTAAAACATAAAATCTTCTAATTATCTCCTAATGAGTTCACCACAGTGACTCCCCCAAAATAAGCCACAATTCTTGTCCCCAGAAACTGAAGATGACACATAGATAAGCTCTCTGAAGAGAATACTCATACATTTATTTCCTGAACACACAGAGGAGAAGCTTGACTCTGAAACCCTGGGAAGTAATCTGTCTACCCACCCATCTACACACCTACCCACCCATGTATCTATTCATTCACCCATCCATTTATCCATCCATCCATCCAAGAAATGCTTACTGAGGACCTACTATGTCCCAGGCACCGGGGATACAGACGGTAAGCAATACAACTTTGTCTCTACCTGGGGATACAGGCATTAATTAAGTAAACAAACTAAATAATTACAAATTGTGAAAAATGCTATGAAGGAATCAAATAAGTCTCCGAAACAGAATAGCAGGATAGGAGAAGCAGCAGCCTACCTTGAACGAGTAATCAAGGAAGACCCTTCTCTGGGAGGTGACATTAAAGCTAACACCTGAAGGATGAGAAGGCACGTGGGAGAAGTCTTTCAGACGGAAAAAAACCAAAAAAACAGTCAATGCAAAGACCCTGGGCATGAGCTGCTTGGGAACCTGAAATATTCCTCAGTGCAACTCCCTTCCCAAGTGGTCAAACGATCTTCTAGCCGCGTTGTTGCTGCTGTTGAGTTACTGTGTGTGTGCTAGTCACTCCAGTCGTGTCTGACTCTTTGCAACCCCCTGGACTGTGGCCCACCAGGTTCCTGTCTATGGGATTCTCCAGGCAAGAATAATGGAGTGGTATCCTCCTCCAGGGGATCTTCCTGACCCAGGAACTGCATCCACATCTCTTACATCCCTTGTATTGGCAAGCGTGTTCTTTACCACTACTGCCATCAGAGTTCGTCCCCAACTGGAGGGAGCCTGGCCGGCTACAGTCTATGAGGTCACGAGAGTCGGACACGACTGAACGCCTGGGCGTGTGTGCTACTGAAGAGAACTTGGGCAAATCACTTCACTCTTGGAGGCCCCAGTGTTCTTATCACCTGGGAGAAATCTTCCCCATACTCCTCGCCCCCAGCCTAGAGAGAGTCTCCAAAGACCCAGAAGCTGGCCTTCATAGGTGTCCCTCTCCTCCACCAAATACACCCGGGTCTGTCCTTGACGCTCACCTTCTGACCTTGGTCTCCCCAGACCAAGCTGCCAGCATGGGAAGCCCATATATGAATATTACTCAGCCTTAAAAAAGAATGGAATTTTGACTCTTGCTACACATGGATAAACCTGGAGAACATTATGCTAAGTGAAATAAACCAGCCAAAAAAGACAAATGCTCTATGTCTTTGTCATGTAAAGACAAAACCTTTACATGAGGTACCTGAAGTAGTCAAATTCACAGAGACGGAATAGGATGGTGGTTGCTACAGCTAGGAGGAGGGGGTAGTGGGGAATTGTTTAACAAGTAGTTTCAGTTTTGCAGGATGAAAAGAGTTCTAAAGATTGGTTGCACAACAGTGTGAATGTACTTAACACTTTTGAACTGTACACTTAAAATGGTTAAGGTGGTAAATTTCATGCTGTGTGTATTTTATCACAATTTAAAAAAAACAAAAAATAAAGAATGGTTTTACCTAGAGGCAGGGGTGTGGACTGTTTGACCCAGCGTTTCCACAATCAAATGAGAGCACAAGAGCCTACAGTCCCAGAGTCAGACGTGCCTTTTATTCACAACAGCAGTGAGAAGAGGGTTCATTAGATACCTAATGATTGATTTTTAAATTCTTATTGAAAGGCCTGATAATCTATATTCAGAATCAGCTTGCCCTGCAATTAACTAAAAACCACTTATGACAGGAATTCATACATAATCGCTATCAGTGGAGTCAACTTGTAAGAATATTCCAAGCATTTAATTGACTTTTAAAAGAATAGCTACAGCAAGCTAATTAAATATCAAGTCAGGGAATGTGTTAATTGATATTTAATAAGGATGTCAATTGATGTCTAACTAGCCAATATGTCTCTTAAAATATGTCAATTAGATGCCTAAAGATCCTTTTCAAAGGGGATTAGGAACTGAATGCATTGAGGATATAATTGGTTAATTCTTTTTTAATTACAAACTGCAACCCTCCCTACTGACTTCGCCTGGATCATAGAGTCATTTATGAGCCACTTTGCCTGGTCTCTAGACTATCTTTATTGCAGATCCATAAAGCCAGAACTGGCTTTTGTTGGGCTCTTGTGCAACACCTGTATAAAAATGGGACACAGAGAGGGTGAGTGAACCCTATCGAAGTTCTCCATCAAGTCGAGCATGGGCTTTTCCTCCACTCAGCACGGCTGAGTTTAGACAATTAGGTCCAAAGGCCCCTGTACAGAGGCCATACATGCAGTGTGCACCCTACCTGACCACCCTACACCGGCCTGCCCTAAGACTCTCCTACCTGATGCCACCATACCTGAAACCCACACAGCCCAAGACCTTTCCTTCCTGTCTGTTCCCTGGTCACAGTAAAAAAATGTCATCAAGAAAGCCCTTGTAATTTGGAATCAACAGCAGAAGCTATTATACTTCTCAAATAATTCCACCAAACAGTATCAATGATAATACTAGCTTTATCCATCCTTCCATTCACCCATTATTCACTGCATGCCTACTGTGTGCCAGGAAGTCTACCAGGAGCTGGAGATCCAGGAATGGGCCCTGCCTTTATGGGGCTCACAGTCCAGTGCAGAAGAACTAATAAAAAAAGATCCAAAGGTCGCTAAGACATTTGTCATGTGATAGAAGTCCATGGTGGGCCTGACCTTCTCTGTGTGGTTGGAAAATGTGTCCACCAAATGTGATGCTGGACTGAGATTGAAAGATGAGTCAGAGGTGGCCAGCTGAGCAGGGAGAAAACTAAAAGAACATTCCAGACCCTGAGATGAGAAGATGTATGGAGTGTCAGCTGGAGGTAAAGACCTGCAGGCCTTGAAGTCTGTAAGATCTAAATGCTAGTCCAGTTTTCTACTGCTATATAATAAACCTGCCTAGACAACTGCCATTTTATTATTCTTATGCTTTCTGTGCGTCAGAAATTCAAATACGGAACCACAAGGATGTCTTGTCTGTTCTTCAGTGTTTGGGACCTCAGCTGGGAAGACATGAATGGCTAAGGGTGATTAAGTGGCTGAAGTTGAGGGGATCTAGAACCATCTAGAAACTTCATCACTCACTGACTCCTAGGCTGGAATGACCAAAGGCTGGGCTCTTCTGTGACTGTCAACCAAAGCCCTGATATGTGGATTCTGCAGGGTTTGGGCTTCCGCATAGCACGGTGGCCTCATGATGATCAAATCATCTTAAAATTGGTGCAGCCACTATGGAAAACAGTATGGAGATTCTTTAAAGAACTAAAACTAGAGTTGCCATATGATCCAGCAGTCCAACTTCTGGATATATGTCTGCAGAAAACTAACTTGAAAAGATACACTCACCCCAGTGTTCACAGAAGCACTATTTACAATAGCCATGACATGGATACCTCCTAAATGTCCATCAAGAGATGAATGGGTGAAGACGTGGTGCACATATACACAATGGAATACGACTCAGCCATAAAAATAAAGAATGAAAGGTAAGAACTGAAGCCATGGCCATAGTGGATGATGTCACCCTGGACCAAGCCTTGAACCCCTCCAACTTTTAGAGGTCAAGTAGAGGAAGAAGAGTAAAGGGAAGAGTGAAGGAACAGCCAGAAGCACAAGAGGAAAACCAGAGAAAGTTGGGGTTAGAGAAGTAATGGGAGGGCAATTTTCAATATCGAGAGAGTGGTCAGTTCTGTCAGAGGCCACTGAGAGCTCAAGAAAGATGAGGGTCCTTCTTAAGAAGGGATCCTAGAATGTGAACACGGATGACCAGATGCCAAACTCTGAGTTCTTCCTCACTTCCGTATGACAGGGCCTTCACCAATTATGGGCATTGTACAGCTCTACTCAAAATCTCAATGGGATTAGTTCCAAGTCCTGGCAAAAGTGATTCTAAAGTTCATCTAGGAAGAGCAACCATGGGAGTGGGCCTGAGGTGTTTTGTAAAACAAGAGAACTCAGAGAGAGAAAGATGATAAAACTGAATGCAGAGCCCAAAGGTCCTGCATAACTGAGCTCCGAATCTCATTTCTACCTCATTGTACATCACCTTCGGGGAAGAAGAGGGAGTATGATGGGGAGGGCAGGCAGCGTGGGTGAGCAGGTGCCCTTGTAACAGAGCAGGACGAGCACGCCCTTAGCAGGCAGCCATTGCTGCGCCTCATCACTCCGCACGCAACCCTGTTACTAGGCAACAGGTCTCGCTCAGCCATTGCTCGGTGCCTCAGTAGGCCCCATCCACAAGCAACGGCTGTCCATGAGTGACTGTTAGTTGTTCTGCTCAGTTATTGGTCAGCACTGCAGTGGGCCCTGCCCGCTGTGAGGGACCACTGGGGAAGCGATTGAGGCAAGGGTGGGTGTTGTGTTGGTCGTCAGGTAGAGTGAGGTAAGAGGCAGATTCAGGCCTTCTCCTAGAGGCCCTCCAGCTTACCCAGCCTTAAGCCAGCAGGTGAGCTGGAAGGCCCAGAAGCAGGCTGGGGACTACGTCCTGCAGGGCTCCAGAGCCCTCACTAAGGCCCTCCACTAGCCTTGGCCCAGGCCTGAGCAGGTGAACCTCCCCCCCATCCCTATCTCTGCAACCCATTAGCAGTGGCCATCTGTATGAGTTGCAGTCTGTGAGACCTGGCCTTCCTAACTGGGCTGCCCGAGGAGACTGAGGGCCAGTGGGGTTGGATGCCTGGCTCTCTCAGGGAACACAGCCGGGCAGAGTGTGGGAACCTGGCCCTGAAGGAGCTGCCAACTGAGATCTGCAATCCTCTTAGCCAGGACTCGGACCTTGGAGGGTGAACGTTGTGCCTTGGGATTTTGCCCTTTCTTGTCAGGACAGAGAATAACATTTATCTGGTAGAGATTTACGGCAACATCATTACCTGACCAAGACCAGACCTCAAAAAGAAAGGATCTGACACCAAGAAGTCTGCAACAACCAACCATGCCCATCCCTCACCTTTTGCCTTTAAAGAGACTTGCTGAAAGCTTTCAGTAACTTTGGGGTTCTTAGGGCATAAGTCACCCATCTCCTTCTATGAATCTGTAATAAACCTTTCTCTGTTCCAAACCCTAATGTTTAGTATTGATGGGCCTCACTGTGCTTCCCGCACATGGGCTTGCGAATTCAGCGACCCTCTGCTTCCCTACAATTCTAGGAAGATAGCATCTTGAGGTCCCACTGATTCCACTGCAGGATAACCAAGTGAGACAGCATCTAGAAGGACCCTCATGGTGGCCCATGAATCACCATGAGATGCTACCTGTTCTCACAAAGAGTTAAACCAATGGTGTCACAAGGGAAGTCTGGCAAAGTTGACACGTGACCTCAGAGTTAAAGGACAGAGGTGCAACAGCCATGCAATCACAGTCATGGCTTTCAGAATCAGATAAGTCAGGTTTCAAGTTCTGGACCTTGCTAGCTGGATGCTCTTGAGCAGGTTTCTAAGCTTCTCATAGAGAAGCTGGAAAATACATGTTAAGTCAGCTTGTCGCACCTCTTAGGCCACAGAGGCTAGAGAGATAATTAAAGAGTGGCTTCACCTTGCCCAATATCAACTGATGATCCCAAAATGGGGGCAAAGAGCCAGCACTTACAGTCAATCAGCAAAGACCCTGGCTCCTTTTACTTTCATCTAGAAGGGAAAACCATCAGCAGCTCCAGAGGCTGTTGTTGGAGATGCTCATTCAGTTACCAATAACAACAGTTGCCATGGAGATGGGCTGTCCAGTCTGCCAGCCTGGAATGACTCTCAGACCAGGGCAGGATTACCCACATCCACACCCTTTCCAAACCAAAGAGGCAACTTGAGCCCCAATTACCTGTTTAGGGATTTCTTCCACTTTATTTTTTCCCTCTTCTTCCTGCTGGAAGGTCCACCTATTTGAAAATCAGTGGGATATTGGCAAAGGCAGGGAAAGTCTCATGGCTGTGCAATTACAAAATCTTTGTTAAGTCAGAGGACAGCTTATGTTGGTGTAGGGGCTGGGGATTGTCACAGGAGGTGGGTGAAGCAGCTATGGGGATTTGGGCTGCGGCAGGATCTGTGGAATTCAGGACTGCTTCGGGAACTCCTGGAGGTCTGTGTCGGGGTGCATTTCCTCAGAGAGGGCTGGGGCAGATGGGGATGTCTCAAGAGGTGATGGCTGGATGAGCAGCCAAGATCGTGCACCAAGACAAATGGCAATGCCCACACTCAAAGGGGATCTCAGTTCTCAAAGTCCTCAAAGGTGGCTCTTGGAGGAAAGGAAACCAAATAAGAAACAAATAAGAATGTTTGGGCTTCCCTGGTGGCCCAGTGGTTAAGAAGCCAGCTTGCAATGCAGAGGACACTGGTTCACTCCCTGGTCCATGAAGATCCCACATGCCACAGAGCCCTTGTGCCATGACTACTGAGCTAGTGGCCTAGAGCATGTGAGCTGCAACTACTGAGCCCAAATGCTGCGAGTACTGAAGCCCACACGCCTAGGGCCTGTGCTCTGCATCGAGAAGTCACTGCAATGAGAAGCCTGTGAACCACATTAAAGAATAACCCTCGCTCTCCACAACTAGAGAAACCTGTGTGCAGCAACGAAGACCCATCACAGCCAAAAAATAAATCTTAAAAAAAAAAAAAAGAATATTAGTGGGAAAAGGAACCAGAGAGCAGCAATCTTCACAAGAAAAAAATTAAAATCCTGGAGGGGATGGTTTACAGACAGTTATGCTAATCTTATGCCCAGGAATCTCAACTCCCCATCTGGTTCTTCCCATCACAGCATAAATTGGGTTGTTCCTGGCAGGTCACTCAATGTGAGCAGCGCTTTCTAACTAACAATAAGAGTGCCATCCGCGGGCTGGCTGTCTGCTGAGGTAGGCAGTGAGTTCCCTGTCATGACAGGTGTACAAGAAAGGCCAGGCAGCCTTTGAATAAGGTATGTCAGAGATGAGTTCCTGGAGGCAGTCAGGATTATGTGACCTTGGAGCCTCATCATCTCTGGATGTCATGATTCTGTAGTGAGTGGAGGTGTTCCTGGCTCCAACTGGAACTGCCACTGTGAGGCCATGTGTGAACTCTGTCACGTCTGACTCTTTGTGACCTTATGGACCATAGCCACCAGGCTCCTCTGTCCATGGGATTTTCCTGGCAAGAATACTGGAGTGGGTTGCCATTTCCTACTTCAGGGGGTCTTCCCAACCCAGAGAAGACCCCTTGGAGCAGACCACACCAAACCCCACCAGCCTCGGTTCTTCTGCTGTTTTTCCCCCTCTTCCAGGGCTGGGCCTCAGAATGGGGAGTGCAAATGCTTTCTCAGCTCATTCACAAAGAAATTACTCATAATTGCTTCACACAGCAGCAGCCAACTCAGCCCTCTGTCCAACGAGGTACGAGGTACAAGAGGACTTCTTAAAGATCTACTGAAAGAGCACCCACATATGAGAGATGGAGGCAGGGAAGAAAATCAGTGCCTTCCCCCAAAGTCCCAGTGGGAAAAAAAAACAGGCCACAGCCCCAGCAGCTCTCAAGGTCTGAAGTCAAATTTAGGAGACTGTGTAATAGAGATCTGACCTGGGCACCATCCTGGCTGTCATCAGCTCCCAGAGACATGAACCTGGGAAAATTTCCTAACATCTCAGAGGCCTGGTTCCCTCAAATAAACAACCATACTCATACATGCTAATAAAACAGATTTGAAGTGAGGTCAGAGAAGGCAATGTGGAAAGCAACTAATACAATACCGGTAACAATTGATGGTTATTGATTTGCTTCAAAATGATGTTGGGGAGCACACAGGAGGAAGAAGAGATAAAAACAAGATTGACCTTGAGTTGATAATTAAAGCTGAGGTCTGCAAAGTCAAAACTATTTTGCTAATAACACGACTGCATCACTTGCCTTTCTCCCTCTCCTCTCATGAGCGGACTGTGGAGTTTTCCAGAGGCTGAGTGGCATCTGACGGGACCACAGATGAAATACAGAAGCAGATCTGAGAATTCAGCTGCCTATTAAGTCAGACATCGAAAAAATTTGACAAATATAAAACAGTGACTCTAGCCAGAAAGATAAAGAACATTACAGCATACTAACACATATATATGGAATTTAGAAAGATGGTAACGATGGCCCTATATGCAGGGCAGAAGAAGAGACGCAGAAGTACAGAACAGACTTTTGAACTCTGTGGGAGAAGGTGAGGGTGGGATGTTTCGAAAGAACAGCATGTATATTATCTGTGGTGAAACAGACCACCAGCCCAGGTGGGATGCATGAGTCAAGTGCTCGGGCCTGGTGGGCTGGGAAGACCCAGAGGAATTGGGTGGAGAGGGAGGTGGGATGGGGGACCTGGATGGGGAATACGTGTAACTCTATGGCTGATTCATATCAATGTATGATAAAACCCACTGAAAAATAAAAAAATTTAAAAAAATAAAAATAAATAAATAAAATAAAATAAAATTAAGCAAAACAAACAAACAAAAAAAACAGTGACTCTCTTCTTACCAATTTTTGTTGGGAAAATATAGTTTATATTTAAAAATTATTTAATCACCATTAGGACAGCTATCATTTAAGAAAAACAAACCTCCAAGTAAAAACAAGTGTTGGCATGGATGTGGAGAAATTGGTACCCTTATGCAATTGCATGTGGGAATGTAAGACCACAGCCGTGGAAAACAATATGGCGGCTCCTTAAGAAAAGTAAACATGAAATTACTATTTGGTCAGCAATTCTACTTCTGGGTCTATACGCAAAAGAACTGAACGCAGGATCTCAAAGAGACCTTTGTGCATCCACGGTCACAGTAGTATTACTCATAATAGTCAAAGAGGGAAAACAGACCAAATGTCTGTCAGTGGAGAATGAATAAACAATATGCAATACATGCAATGGAATATTATTTAGCCTTAAAAAGGAAGGACATTCCATGGTTGCCTACTGGTTAGGATTCTGGGCTCTCATTGCCATGGCCTGGGTTCAATCCCTGGTCAAGGAACTAAGATCCTACAAGCTGCATGGCATAGCCAAAAAAAAAAAAAAAAAATCTTATTTTTAAAAGAATTGACTATTGTCTTTCCTTCTTTGCTATTTGGGTAAATTCCTTATCTTTGATGGACCTCGGTATCCTCGTCTGTCAAAGGGGTAGATAATTTTGAAGCACAGTTCTGTGAACCAAACCTGACCTCACACAGACACGGGGGTGCTGCCCCCACCTGGGGCTTCCGCAGAGACCTGAGCCTCCCTGAGTCGAGGAAGAGAGAGTGTACTCTTGTATTAATCAGCTCCCATTAATTTTTCAAAGTCGGCAACAGCCCACTTACTCATTTCCCATAGAGCCTCATCCATAATTGATCCTGAGCTGCACTTATCCAAATAGATGGAGAAGATGCCCGGGGCACGTGGGGGCTCTGGGAGGGTTTTTTCCTGATGAATTTACCCTCTGAATTAATGACTGTCTTGAGAAGGTGCTCACAGCCATGGCATGTTCGAACAAAAGACATGTTGTATCCTTTCCTTCCATCAAAAATAACAAGTAAGAAGAGAAATAAATGACCGCCTAAATGCTCTGAAGGACTGTTTTGAGGTTATTTCTATATACAAACCAGCTTGAAGAAATCAGTGGAAATCAGCTTTGTAGATGACTAGGTCTACACAGACCCCAGCAAGTTCAGCCTTCAAACTATATCTCAAATCACTTCTACCCTCGTGGCCTCTACTTGAGACCACACACCTCTGGCTCCATCCCCTACTCCAAAATAAATGCCAAGTGCATTGAAGAGGTAAATTTTTTCCCCAAAACTTATTTACTTTTAATTGAAGTAAAATTGATTCACAGTATTGCATTGGCCTCTGCCATACATCAAAATGAGTCAGCTATAGGTACACATGTGTCCCCTCCCTCTTTAACCCTTCTCCAACCCCATCCCACCTCTTAAATGTTTTTTTTTAAAAAGGATGCTCTGTGCTGACCTAGATGGGTGGGAATGGGGTACAGTGGGAGAGAGGTGCAAGAGGGGGGGGATATACGCATACATATATGGCTGATTCACTTCACTGTACAGCAGAAATCAACAAAAGTTTGTAAAGCAACTATATCCCATTAAAAAAAAAAAAGAATTAGTTAAAACCTTTAAAGACAAAATCAAGTGAACATTTATCAGATGAGTTTAGACCTTATGGTTAAAAAAAAAAGAAGGCATCTGGGAGAGGTGGCCCGCCGCTTGAAGCGAGTCCTGGTCTTTTCCTGTTGAACATAAAGAATTTCACAGAACACCTACATCAGATAAGGCCATTGTGACCATGATCAAGCAAGATGAGAAAGCAAGACCACTCCATAATCATATCTGAACTGTATTCATTTCCTGGGGATGCCACAAGAAGGGCCGCAAACTGGGCAGATTAAATAACAGAAAGTTATTGTCTCACAGCTCTGGAGGCTGGTAGACTGTGATCACGGCGCTTGCAGGGCCATGCTAACTCTGGAGGTGCAAGGCAAGGATCTGTTCCAGACCCATCTCCTAGTGCCTGGAGACTTGTGGCAGCAAAGTTCCTTCACTTGTGTCAGCATAACTCTAATCTTTACCAGGTGCTCTTGCTGTATTTGCTCTCTCTGTCCAAATTTTCCCTTTCTGTGAGGACACCTGTCAGATTAGGGGCCCACTCCTCTGACCCCATCTTAATTAATTACACCTGCAATCATGCAGTCTCTAAATACAGTTATATTTTGAAATACTGGAGTTAGAACTTTAACATACGAATCTGTAGGGGACACAATTCAACCTGCAACTCATGCACTTTGGCAAAAGGACAGCATCCAAACATCCTCTGCGTTCACTTTCTAAAGTTACTATAATAGATCACCACAAACGAATGGCTTAAAACAACAAAAATTTATACTCTTGCAGTTCTTGAGGCCAGGAGGAGGAAATAAGTCTCACTGGACCAACATCAAGGTGTAGGCAATGCTTTGCTCCCTCTGGAGGTGCTAGGAGAGAATCCCACTTCTGATGGCTGCCAGCATTCCTTGGCTTATGGCCACATCACTTCGATCCTCAATGCCAGCATTTTCAGATCTCTCTCAGGTCTATCTCCACATCACCCTCTCATGGGGGTGGTGGGGGGTGGGTAGGGGCTGGAACAGATGCAGAGACAGACAGACCGATGGAGGGTGTGTGTGAACCTTTGCCTGTCTATTACAGACGTTTGTGATTATATTTAGGGCCCCATCTCAATGGGCTTCCCTGGTAGCACTAGTGTTAGTTGCTCAGTCATGTCCAACTCTTTGCGACCCCATGAACTGCAGCCTGGCAGGCTTCTCTGTCCATGGGATTCTCCAGGCAAGAATACTGTAATGGATAGCCATTCTCTTCTCCAGGGAATCTTCCTGACCCAGGGATCAAACCGGGTCTCCCACATTGCAGGCAGATTCTTTACAGTCTGAGCCACGGTAGGTGAAACTCCAGGTGGCATAGTGGTAAAGAACCTGCCTGCCAACGCAGGAGATGCAAGTGACAAGGGTTTGATCTCTGGGTGGGAAAGATCCCCTGAAGTAGGAAATGGCAATCTACTCCAGTATTCTTGCCTGGAAAATTCCATGGACAGAGGAGGAGCCTGGTGGGCAGAGGAGCCTGGTGGGCTACAGTTTGTGAGGCCACAAAGAGCTGGACACAACTAAGCATACACACACACAACCAACTCAAGTTTCTTAACCGAATTGGTTTTTTCATATCAAGAATTTTTCCACATAAGGAATTCCAGATTCCAGGGATTAGGATCTGCTACCTTGGCAGCCATTCTTTAGCCTACTACATTCCCCATCAGAGCCTGATGAGGGTGATTGCAGCTTCCTTACCAGTAACAACTTTAATCTCCCTTCATTTCTCCCACTTTCTAAATAGTATTTATTAAAATATCCAGTCATAGAATTACCTCCACTTCCCATAAGCATGCAATTCAGAGAAAAGCTTTGTTGCCTTGAAATCATCTCAAAATCACCTGACACGACCCCGAATTCTATCAGTGCTTTGTAATACCTCTTAGGAGGTGCCTCACCATTCATTCCCCGGGATGTATGGCCTCTCTTGTTGCGCTGAGTCAATAAACTCGACTTTATTCAACTACAGCCTATCCATGGTGGTATTTAGAAGAAGACTATTAACAGTTACATTACAATTTTATAAGAGATAGCCCAAGAAAATACTAAGTGTATCTTCATAGGGGCAACATTATCAAAAAAGTGGCACAGTAAGAATCTCCAAAAAATCCTCTCCTCTGTAAATGCAACAGAACACTGGCAAAAATTGTCAGAATCAACCACTTCAAACTCTAGAAATTAACCAAAAGCTTGCTGCAACCTGAGAGGTGTTTTTTTTTTTTTTTCCAAGAAAAACAGTCTTGATAAGAACAATGAGCTTTGCGCCATTTTAACTTGCCCCAGTCCCATTTCCTGCTCTTCAGCCCACAATAGCCTTGAAAAGTAACAGCCCATAATCACAGGGAAAACTGACAGCCCAGTAGCCACTGGTATAGTCAGAACAAGGTTGGAGGTTTTCAAAGTTCCATTCTCAGAAAAATTATTTGACCTGTCCGGCAGTTCTCTGGAAAACCCTACTCCTAAGGTTCCTCTTTATCTGACCTGGTTCAGAGCTCACCCAATGCAAAGTCTTTTCAACCCTGGGGGTGGGGGTGTGGCTTTTGTTAAAAGCAATAAGCAGCAATTTTTTAACATTGTAGCTGCCTGAGAAAGAGATAACAGTTTAGACAAACGAGTTTAGCCAGAGAAACATTCCTTGTAGAGTGGAAAAGTAAGCCACACACCAGCTTAGAGCTGTGTGTATGACCAGGAAAGACATTAGAAAGCCCTAAGCTATCACCTCTGCTAACCTTGAAGGTCCCTGCAAGCAGCAAGTGAAGACTAAGCCAGAGTTGCTGTTGGCTAGGCTGAGTTCTGGAAGTATACTCCAAGATACATACAGAGCTGCTTGGCAAAGCCTGGGAGACATTGGTTCCAGGCATTTAAGGAAATCCCTGTCCAATCAATACTGATTACCAAGCTAGAAACATCAAAAAGTAAGTGGCCAGAAACATCAAAAAGTACAGACTTTATGTAATGAGTGCAGGAAGGCCCTAAGCAAATAAACACAACAATAATAACCAACAGTAAAAACAACAAACTTTGGAAGAAAGGAGACTACAATGTCCAGAATTGTCACATTATGTCATTTAGAATGCTCAATCTACAACAACAACAAAAATAAGACATGCAGAGAAACAAAAAAATATGATCAATATACAGGAAAAGAAAAGAGTCATTAGGGACTTCTCCAGTGTCCAGTGGTTAAGACTCCAGGCTCCCAATGCAGGGGGCTCAGATTCGATCCCTGGTCAGGGAACTAGACTCTGCATGTTGCAACTAAGACCCAGAGCAGCCCCCCTCCTCCCAAAAAGTCAATAGAAAGTGCCCCCTGAGAAAACATAGATGTTAGACATACTAGACAAAGCCTTAAAATCAACTCTTTTAAATATATTTAAAGAACCAAAGGAAGCCACATTTCAGAATTAAAGGAGAAGCTTGACGAGATGTCAGCAATGTGGTGAAATGGGTGATTCCAATCCTCATACTCCCCAGAAACATTTATTTTGACAGCCATCCACAGATGTGAGTACTTCAGTGGAAACTGGGAGTCCATTGGAGAGGTTCTAGCACCCTGTTAAGCAAACAAAAACAAAAATCCAAAAAAAGATGCCATGAAAAGGTTAAGAAGTACAGTTTCACTTTACCCATGTTACCCTTCCCCCAAAGTGGCCCAACTTCGTGCCAAGAAAGACCCCCGCTCAGTCAACAATTTCTCCCACGGGAGAAGGTAAGAGCAGAATGAGTGTACAGTTTCTCAGCCTTGCAGGATGTTGTATACTCCTTCTCCTTCACCCCACTCATATCACTGAGAGGATCAACATGGCTGAATAGTCTGGAGGAAGATAGGAGAAGAGCAAATGGACAGGGGCTCCAAGCAACTACTGCATGTACCTCAAAAAGCAGCAACAGATGCCACCGACTGGCTTCAGACTCTCGTACAAGGCCTACCCATGAACCCCACAGGACGCCTCACCTCCAGCTACCCCCAGCTCACCAGTGCACACCATCAGCACTCCAACATGTGCCTGCAACAAGATGTGCAAGTCTCCAAAGACAGTGTGCACACACACTCCCCCAAATGGCACACACAAGCCTGTGTGCATATCACACACACATCCCCATGGACAGCACTCAGATACCGGCTGCAGCTCAATTTGGCAGGATTGATAGGAAGAACACAACCTTGAACACTTCAGGGCATTGCCCTGGGAAAAATAAATGGGAAGCTCTTAGCACCCATCCTGACTTTGCAGGACTGAGAAAAGGCAAAAATATCTTGAGACTTCTCCCTTAAAAAGAGAACAAAAAAAGTAGGACAGATGTATCCTAGAAAAAGCTTAAGAGGCCCCCAAAATCTCTAGCTGGGCTGACTGGTGAAGGTCTTTCTCTCCTGAAACAGTCAGTAAAGACTGGAGGAGGGAATTGCTTCTTTGATGGAAACAGAAGATTTTAAGATAAAGGGAGAATCAAGAAAACAAAACACCACCAAAGGAACAGCTTAATAAAGCTCCAGTGGCTGATGCTAAAAAAATAGAGATCTATGAATTTCCTGACAAGAAGTCTATAAATTACGACCTTAAAGACGTTCAGGGAGCTACAAGAGACCACAGATACACAACTAAACAAAATCAGGAAAACAATACATGAGAAAAATGAGACATTTGACAAATACAAACCATTAAAACAAACGAACAAATAAATACAATGACTGAACCAAGAAATTTGATAGAGAGCTTCAACAGCAGACTCAGCCAAGCAGAAGAAAGAATCAGTGAGCTCAAAGACACATCATTTGAAAGCAGTTAATCAGTGAAGCAAAAAGGAAAAAGAATAAGAAAACATGAACACCTTCATGACTTATAGAACACCATCAAGAAAAAATACATGTGAATCATGTGAATCCCAGAAGGTGCAGAGGAAAAAGGGGCAGAAAGCTAGGGATGAGTTAGGGATGAGAAGCTGATCTCATCAGTTAGGGATGAGAAGCTGAAAACTCTTCCTCTTAAAACCAGGAAAAAGACAAGAATAACCACTTCTGTTTAACATAATATAAGCATAACTTGTTTTTTTGTGCTTCACTTTATCGTGCTTTGCATATGTTACAATTTTTTACAAATTAAAGGTTTGTGGCAACCCTGCATCAAGCAAGGGTATCAGCACCATTTTCCCAACGGCATTTGCTTACTTATGTCTCTGTGTCACATTTTGGCAATTCTCACAACTTTTTCATTAGTTTTATATTTTTTACGGTGATCTGTGATCACTGATCTTTGTTCTTACCATTGCAAAAAGTTTACAAGCCACTGAAGGCTCAGATGACGGTTAGAATTTTTTTAGCAATAAAGTATTTTTTTAATTAAGGCATACAGTGTCTTTTTAGACATAATGCACACTTAAAAGATTACAGTATAGTGTAAATATAACTTTTATATGCACTGGGAACCAAAAAGTTTGTGTGATTTTTATTGCAATATTCACTTTATTACAGTGGGTCTGGAACCAAACCTGCAACATCTCTGAGGCATGCCTGTACTAGAAGTCCTAGCCAGAGCAATTAGGAAAGAAAAAGAAATAAAAGATACCCAAATTGATTACTAAGCCATAAAAAAGAAAGAAAGAATGCCATTTGCAGCATCATGGATGCAACTAGAGATTATCATGCTAAGTGAAGTGAGAAAGACAAATACCATATGATATCATTTATATGTAATCTAAAATATGGCACAAACAAATCTCTCTATGAAACAGACTCATAACAGAGAACAGACTTGTGGTTGCCAAAGGGAAGGCAGTGGGAGAGAGATGGACTGGGAGTTTGGGGTTAATAGATGCAAACGATTACATATAGAATGGATAAACAACAATATCCTACTGTACAGCACAGGGAACTATATTCAATATCCTGGGCTAAACCATAATGGAAAATAATATTTAAAAAAAGTATATATATGTATAATTGAGTGAGTTTGCAGTACAGCAGAAATTAACACAATGTTGTAAATTAGCTATAATTCAGTTTTAAAAAATGAATACAATAAGTAAGTAAATGGGGGGGAAGATATCCAAATTGGAAAGGAAAAAGTAAAATGGTATCTTCTTGCAGATGGCATAATCATATACATGGAAAACACTGAAGACTCAACAACAACCAAAAAATCTGCTAGAAACTAATAAGGGAGGCTAAGGTATTAGATTAAGATTGTAGGGCTTGATGCTGGAAGCCAGCGGCTGTCAACCCAATAGAGCATCCTAATTGCCTGTTCTCCAACTTTGCAGACTCTGGTCCAGCCTGTCTGGGTCCCTCAGCTTTTAATGAGAAGTCAAGGTTGAGGACCCCTGCTGGGGCATTAAGAAGCAAGTTGGAGAGATTTTCAAGCAAGGGAGAGACATGATCCCATCATCAAATCTAACTCTGCAGGGAATGAGGCCAGATGGAAGCAGAGAGTAAATACGGTGGCAGAAAGGGGGAAGATGAAGAAGTCCAGGCTCCCACTGAATGTAGGACAGAAGGGCAACAGTGTTGGGTTCAGTGATAAGGATGGTGACTTGTGGTAACACTGCTTTGAAGAAGGCAGAAAATCTGAGCAGATATATATAATCTGTGCATACTCAACACAACTCACCACTTCTGACATACACAAATCTACACACACAAACACACAAACTCTCAGCCTCTCCTCTCTGAAGCCAGCTGCCCATCACAGTGCACTGCTTACACACACCTACACATTCAGTCTGGCTAAAAGTTCCCCAACCTTATTTAAAAAAAAAATGCTTGCACATAACACTGCCAAGTCAAGGCCCAGCACAACACCAACTTCCACTGTATCAGTTTCCACTGAACAGGAAGACAAGCAGTGACTTCTAGGAGGAGCTTCAGGCTCCAATGGTTTTGTCTTTTCTAAGAAGCAATTGCTATTTTCATCTGCACTGGGTGGGGGCTGAGGGAGATAGCATAGAGAGACAGTGGCTAAGCTATTGCTCATTATAGGCAAGTCCTGATACGGAAAGGAGAAAAAAAATCCAGTTTGTACTATCTTCAAATATCACAGTGTTGTGACTTCGAACAGCATCTGGTGTATCTTGTTTCATTACAACTGACAAAAGGTAGAAAAAAAAAAAAATTGAATTACCATACTAATGTCTTCTCTTTGGGTGAAATCTGTGATTCAGGTACATGGATATAAAATACATCATTAGTTGCTTTTAAGCTTGTCTTTAATGATAAAAAAAAGCATTTCAGGCCATGAGGGAGAGACACACCAAACTCAGTTGGTTGGCAGCACTCTGAGCCACTTGTAAACTATAATGTGACAGTGCAGTTTCTTTCTCCCTCCGAGATGACAGTTAATTCCAGACCAGGAAGGCTGTCAAAAATGCTTAGTTCTGCTCCACTTGAGTTAATTACCGACCCTGGGGCAGGCTGCCCTCCACTCCTCAGCTAATGGGGCTGGGCTCCAGGTAAAAAATCCATTTGCAAGAATGTTTTCCTTGCTCCAGATCTAATTTATTGAATATCAAATATTTATGCCAATGCAATTAAAGTGACAACGTTGCCCTCCCTCCTCCCCTGCCCCCAGTCCTAAGCAAGCCCAGGCTTGCTGACAGAATGCTTTATCCCATCAACACAGGGTAAAAGTTTTGCTTGAGCTTCTAAAGCCAGATCTTTGAAACCTTTTCAACCCACAAAGTCACCTGGGATTCTTTATCTGTTTTTTTAGACAGTCACGTGACAGGCTATGGAGCAATGGCTTGGTAACTGGGGCAGCAGGCAATGAAAAGAGGGGGGAATTGACAGTGGTTTCAATTTCACCGACATCTGCAATGGCCCTCCGTGCTACAGGCATCAGACTAGGCTTTGTAGGAATGAGAGGCCGTACATGTGGCCCATATAGGCCAACAATTTCTTGGTCTGACAGAGGGGACAACCCCGGGCATGTGCAGAAGAGGTTCCAGAAACAGGTCCTATGTATACATCTTGTGTTTGGGGGTCTCCAAAGCTTGAAGATCACCCAAGTTCCCCTCCCACTCAACCAGACTTAACTGCAGAAAGTTTCAGGTCCAGCCAAGCACACTGAATCTTTCCTAAAACCCTAGGCCAGCAAGAGAGCCTCAGACTGTCCAGACTCTGGAGCCTTGGGACATAGCTGTTGGGACAGCACCCAGCCACCATCATCACCCCCATGAGCCTCTTGCATCACAAGATAAATGACTTGACATCTGCCACAAATGGAGGATTGACTAATAAAGATGGGCAATGAGCAATTTAATGTGTATCCACTTCCAACTTGAAAATGTGAAAAGGAAATGCATTTGGCTAGAGGAGGACTTTCTTTTCTTCCCTGAAGCAAGGGAGTTTGAAAAAACCCAGGCCAGCAGATAACACTGTGTCTGTGACATATTTGAGGTTGTGGTTTGTCCTTTAGCTGGGATCCTTTCAGGGACCTTGGTGTCTACACTCATCTCTCTCTTCCTGCAATGGAACCAAGGCCTTTCTTGGGTCTGAACTGGGTTTGGAAGGAGAAACAGGCATGCAGAAGCTGAACTATAAGGCTTAGGGAGAACAGGACATTGTGTTCAAACTGAAAGTAGCTTGAATTTTATTGGAGAGTGAATTGCAAAGGGAGTATTCAGAAAACTAAGATCATGGCATCTGGTCCCATCACTTCATGGGAAATAGATAGGGAAACAGTGGAAACAGTATCAGATTTTATTTTTTTGGGCTCCAAAATCACTGCAGATGGTGATTACAGCCATGAAATTAAAAGACTTACTGCTTGGAAGGAAAGTTATGACCAACCTAGATAGCATATTAAAAAGCAGAGACATTACTTTGGCAACAAAGGTCCGTCTAGTCAAGGCTATGGTTTTTCCAGTGGTCATCTATGGATGTGAGAGTTGGACTGTGAAGAAAGCTGAGCACCGAAAAATTGATACTTTTGAACTGTGGTGTTGGAGAAGACTCTTGAGAGTCCCTTGGACTGCAAGGAGATCCAACTAAAGGAGATCAGTCCTGGGTGTTCACTGGAAGGACTGATGCTGAAGCTGAAACTCCAATACTTTGGCCACCTGATGCGAAGAGTTGACTCATTGGAAAAGACCCTGATGCTGGGAGGGATTGGGGGCAGGAGGAGAAGGGGACGACAGAGGATGGGATGGCTGGATGGCATCACCTACTTGATGGACATGAGTTTGGGTAAACTCTGGGAGTTGGTGATGGACAGGGAGGCCTGGCGTGCTGTGATTCATGGGGTCGCAAAGAGTCGGACACGACTGAGCAGCTGAAGTGAACTGAACTGAACTGAGCCCTGGGAATATAAGCATCAAATGAGGTAATCTAAGCATGTTAGAAAATGTCAGGTCCTGGATAAATGTGAGTTACTCCCCACATCATAAACGTATTGGGGAACCAAATGATATATTACATGTATGCTTGCATTACATAAATTGCAGTTGTTACAAGATATTTTGGAAGAAGATGGATTGAGCATTAGCCATGGAGATCAGAAAAATACGTATCTTTCACTTTTTTTGCTCCTACTATTTTAGAATTATTTATAAACTGAGAATTTTGATAGATGTCATTTTTTTTCAGATGAACATACTATACCCAACTTTAACATTTACTGTTAAAGTTAGTTTCCTGTCACTTCAACAACTATACATTAGATGTGAAGCCTTGTGGTCATTTTTTATGCCAGATCTGTCTGTGAGTGTTAGGGAAAAGGGATTGGGGATTCCAACCTGACATTCTACGAGCTGAAGTTTCATGAAGAGGTGATAGCAGCTGAATTGGTGGAGGATGAGAATGGGAAGTGGGGGAAGGGGAAAGAGGAAATAGCCCAGGGGGAGACAGCCGGAAAGAAAAGGTAGAAAAGTAGAACTTAGAAAAAAGAACCACTAGAAGCTAGAAAGCTAGAACCACTTTCAGGGTATTTAGAACATTAAATGCTATCACTTTGTGTTATTAGCAGAACAACTGAGATTAAATCTTAACAGGATTTAGGACCATCATAATAATCTTCTCATCCGCACAGGAAAAAACCAGCCAACCTGTGGTGTTTAAATATTAAATACATGAACTATATTGAAAATTTAATTCAAGTTCATGAAAATATCACACATCATCCAAAGTCAAGAAGAAAAAAATCCTCATTCAATCATGTAAGGAACTTCTAGGTACAAAATTGAGTGAAGTCGCTCAGTCGTGTCTGACTCTTTGCGACCCCATGGACTGCAGCCTCCCAGGCTCCTCCATCCATGGTATTTTCCAGGCAAGAATACTGGAGTGGGTTGCCATTCCCTTCTCCAGGAGATCTTCCTGACCCAGGGATTGAACCCGGGTCTCCCACACTATAGTCAGACGCTTTACCATCTGAGCCACCAGGGAAGTCCCTAGGTATCCAAAGGAAGGGAAGAATGGCTGCTTCTGCTCTGGCTTCCAGGAACTCCTGGTTGCCTACTCAAATCTCTTTCTCTCTTCACTCCTGGTTGCCTACTCAAATCTCCTTCTCTCTTCCTACCAGAACTTTGGTTTCAGAGGAGCGATGTACCAAATTAAAATGTTATATTTTTTAGTTTCCTTTGCCAAGAGGAATGGCCACATAATGTCATCTAGCAAATGACAGGTAAGAAGAAACTGCTGGTTGAACTTCAATAAAATGTCACTAAAGGCAGGGCAGGCTCGACTAGCACAAGACCTTTTCTGTCCTTTGTTTTTTATGCTTTCTCTTTCTTCAGCCATCTTGTGACCTTCTTCAATCAACTCGTGACCTTGAGGTGACTGCAAGAGACAGACCGAGAGAATCGGAAAACTCTTTAAATCCCAACTCTGCTACCTGCAAACTCTATGAACTTCGAGAGTTCATCTAACCTCTCTGAGCTTCATTCTGATCTACAAAATTCTTTCATAATATCTACTTCTCAACATGAAACCAATAACATGAATCACTTATCTTCCATATCAACCAGAAACTTCAGCTGCACCATCCTTGAAAAAGCTAACTTTTCGAAGATGTAGGTCTATTTTATTCAGAATCTGAGGGATCCTATCAATTTACAATTCTACATCCTTCAATTCTAGCAGTTTTTCTTGAATTATTTCTTTTATGATGCCTTTCCTTTCATTTTCTATGTTTTTGCATTCTTGAACTCCTATTATTTGGACACTGGAACTCTTAGTCTGTTTCTCTAGTTTTCTTATCTTTTGATAAGATCGCTTTTCTTTATCTCTGTACTAGGCAGAGAACCCTGAAAAGACAGGAACCGTCCTCCTCCCTTGAAGGCAGTAAAATATTCAAAATAATAATAAATATTTCTTCCCTAGCACACAAACCAAAAAAGCCAAACCATCCTCCTCCCTAGATGGCAGTGAGGAATTCAAAATAATAAATATTTCTTCCCTAGCACACAAACCAAAAAACTCGATCACTTAGGTATCTTTTTTCTTTTTTTTTTTTCCACTTAGGTATCTTTAAGTGTTTTCCTGGATAATGTTTGCATTAAAGAGGAAATCAAAACTGCAAACAAAATATTTAAAAACAACAAGAAAGAGAAAATCACATAGAAAATCTTATGGAATGAGACAAAGCTGATTCACAGGCAAATTCATAACCTTAAATGTCTTTATGGTTAATCAGAAAAGCATAAAAGTAGATAAAATAAAAATTCATTTAAGTCATTTGGCTTTTTATAAAATTTAAAATAACTGAAAGTAATCTGGAAAATACAGTTAAAGCAAACTTCATTGATTAATAATCTTAATAGTTAGAAAAGCAGTAGAATTAGTAGATAAATATTAGAATTGGTTCATGAAATAGCCTTGGTTTCTATTAAGAGGCAGCAAAAACAAATATTATAAATGCAAAAAGGGAGACTAATGATTTAAAACTGTTAGAGGACTCTATGCATAATTATATGCTAATACTCTCAAAACCTCAGTGGGGGGGGGAAATCCCTCAGTGAAATGTACTATGTATTATAATGGATTATACCAAAATGTCAGACTATCAGAAAAATTAGGCTACTTCAATAAACCAATAACAAAGGAAAAATTATAAAGTTGTCAAAGAATTGCCTTCAAAAATGCTTTCCAACTTCAGCTGATTTCGTGGGTGCATTACTTCAACCTTCCACGGAACAAATAATTTCCCTGTAACATAAATCCTTTCAGTGTATGAAAAAACATGGAAGTCTTATTAGTTCCAAAATAGTTCCCAAAGCTTGCAAAACTATTGACGTGATGTTTTGGATGAATCTGAAAAAACATTATGTTGAATGAAAGCAGCCAGACACAGCGTATAAACTATGACGCCATTTATATGAAGTTCAAGGATGAACAAAACTAATGTCTGGTGATAAAAATTAGAGAAGTGTTTGCTGGGGGCAGGGATGGAGGAATACCTAGAGGAGCCACAGCAGAACTTTCTGGGACCATGAGAAGACTCTCTACCTTGATCTGAGTGATGGTTACTGGGCTGTGTATATTTGCCAAAATTCATTAAGTTGAACTCTTCAGAACTGTGCATTTACTGTGTGTAAATTATACGTCAATAATACATGTTTAGAAAAAAAACTCAGTAACCATAACTTAAAAGACAGTCAAGAAAATAGCAGGCTAATCACACTTAATATATTGCATATGTAAAAATACTATACAAAATATAGGTAATCTCACAATAAATTAGAAGAATAGTACATCACAAAAATGGCAAGGTTGTTTCAATATTAGAAGTTTATTACTATTGTACAATAATTCAAATTAGAAAAAGCAAATCATAATATTGAAATTAGCTTACTAAATGCAATTATTCATGATATTCATCCCTAATAAACTCAGATAAAAGAGATGATAAAAAATAAATTAAAAAAAAAGAGATGATACCTCAATATGACAAAAAAATCTATCTCAAACCAAAAGCCCAAGTCATCCTTAACAGTGAAACTGAATTAATTATCTCATTAACGCCGAGAACTAAACAAGGATGCTACCGTTCCCAGTGCTATTTACTATTGTTCTGAAATTGCTAAGCAATATAAAAGGACAAGAAATAGATATGAATCATAACTATAGAGGAGAAAGATAAGTATCATTTTTAGTCCATGATAATATTGTCTTTCTAAAGAACTCAAGAGGGCCAACTGAAAAACAATATTCAGATGGACTACAAAATAAATATACAGGCACAAGTAATGATGTTCACTGAAGCATTGTCCTGAAGAACAACTGGAAAGCACCTAAATGTCTAATAATAGGAGATGGGATTAACAGAAGTGTACACACACAGTAGAATATTATGTAGGAGTCAAAATGAAATAAGTAAATATAAAAATATTAAGTGAAAAAGAAAATGCAGGATGATATACACAGTGTGGTTCCTTAATGTTTAAAAACACACTACAAACTATGCTGTTTAGAAAATACAAAAATATGAATGTGAAAGATTCCTCCCAACTTTGGGATGCTAGTTGCCTCTGGGGAGAAAGAAAGGTAAATGAGATGGTGGAGGCCAGGGACTTCAGCTACGGGTGTACATTATTTTTTAAGGAATAAAAATGGAAAGAGTGGGGGAAACACTCTCCATCTGAGAACCAGACCCGGTGTGCCAGATAATCCCCAGAAAGTTCCCTTGTGGCCCTGCCACCCCCAGCAACCACTTCCCTGATTTGTTACCAATGGTGACTTTTATCAGTTCTTGAAGTTTATTTAAAAGGAATCACAGGGGACTTGCTCAGAGGTGCAGTGATTAAGACGCTGGGCTTCCAATGCAGGGGACACAGGTTCCATCTTGGTCAGGGAATTAAGATCCTGTGCCCTGGGGCATGGCCAGAAAAAAGGAACCATGGGCTGCCTTGCAAGCCTTCTTTGGTCTCCCTCCAAAGACTGGCCGACTGGCCTGCGTCAGAACACGCGGTCTCTCCAACAGATACGTGGCAGTCTGAGCCACGGTTGAGGACCACACCCCTCAGTGCTCTTGGCCGCCATGCAGGCCAGGGGTGCAGCCTCTCATGGGGGGCTGCTCAACTCAGGACACAGAGTAGATACCCAGAGGACAGGGAACCCCTTTTGACACTTCATGTAGATTCACATCTGGTACTGATGGAAAGTCCATTAGTCCAGTGGAAAAGCCCCATCGGGAAAAGCCTCTTTGCATGTTATAGACAGATCAGAGTTTCTCCACCACAGCACTAGGGACACCTGGGGTCAGATGACTCTTTACAGCGGGGACTGTCCCGGACATTGTAGGATGTTTACCAGCATCCCTGGCCTCTCCCCTCTAGAAGCCATTCCCCTCTGTGACAACTAAAAATATCTCCAGACTTTGCCAACTGTCCCCTTGGGAACAAAACCACTCTTCGTTGAGAACTACTGTGACAGAAAATAGATTAGACTGGGGAGGGGAAATGGGAAGTGATTTTTCAGGTTTGTATTTTTCTTTTAACCTAAGAATAAAATTATTAAGATATATGTTGCTGCTGTTTAGTCACTAAGTAGTATCTGACTCTGAGACTCCACGGAGTGTAGCCCACCAGGCTCCTCTGTCCATGGGATTTCCCAGGCACGGGTACTGGAGAGGGTTGCCATTCCCTCCTCCAGGGGATCTTCCCAACCCAGGGATCAAACCTGTGTCTCCTGCATTGGCAGGCAGATTCTTTACCACTGAGTCACCAGGGAAGCCATTAAGATATATGCATTAGTATTTAAAAGAGCGATGAAATTGTATCACGGACATTAAAGAAGATCTATTCATGATTAGGGAGCACATCAGATTCAAGGATAGGAAAGCAGTATTAAAAACCTATTGATTCTGCTCAAAGTAATACAGAAGCTTAATGGAACTGCAATTAAAACTTGGCTGGAAACTTTCTGGAACTTAAAAATATTAGTATAAAGTTTAAATAGAAAAATAAAAGAGATTGAATAATAAATTTTCAAAGATATAAATAAATAATGGATTTTATCTACCAGATATTAAATGGGTTATAAAATTACAATAATTAAAACAGTATAGAAGAATAGACATCACTATGAAAAAATTAAAAGCTAGAAACAGGCCTTACTCTAAGAGCAAGAATTTAGTATCGATTAAAGCGGCATTTAAATTAATGAGAAATGTTGTGGAATGCTCAACAAATGATGCGAGAACAACTCATTAACAATTTGGGGCCAGGAAAAAATTCAAGGCCTCGCACCACGTGTCAAAATAAATTTCATGAACCAGAGAGTTATTATTTTAATTAAGTCATAAAAAACTAGAATAAAATACAGATTAATATTTTCTTATATTAGGAGACAAATGACTTTCTAAGCAAGAGGAGAAAAAAGCAAAAGTTAGGACTCAAAAAGGAAAAGATTGATACACTTGACTATATTAAAATGTCAATCTTTTACATATCAGGAAGCACTACAAAATTAAAATTCAGAAAAACTATTTGTCACATAAAAGAACATAGTATCTAAGATTTCTTCTAAATCAATATGAAAAGGACACATCCTTCTAATTTTTTAAATGGACAAAAGGACAAGACCATGCAGTTCATAGGAGATGAAAAAGAAATGATCAAAAAACATCAAGAAGTTCATCTCACTGGAAATCCATATTACACATTAGATGCCATCTTTCATTTATCAAATTGGTATGGATTTTTTTAAAGTAATACCCAGCCTTGGGGAATTTCCATATCCTCTTGAGAGAGTATGAATTTATGAAACTTCCTGAAAAGGAATCTGACAATTATTTTCAAAAGCCTTAAAAAGGTTCATGTACACCTGAGTTTCACGTTTATACCTCCAACCTAGAACTCACCCCTGAATTCCAGTTGGAGAGTCAACAATCCCCACCACCACCACCATCTGTACTTGGGTATCTAACTGATGTTTCAAGTGCACCACACTAAAAACCAAAGTCCTGATTCAAACTGCCCCTCTGTGCCCCAGAGTCGTCCCTCCATCTCAGGAAGAGATAACTCTACCCCTCCCATTGCTCAGACCTAAGACCTTGATGTCCCTGACATCTTTTATAGACATCAGATCTGGGGACATCAACCTTCAAAACAGATTCAGTTTTCAATCTCTCATCACTGCCTCTCTTAAGGAGCAAAGGGCTAGCTGCCCGACACACACGGAAACCAATATTTTGGCACTGGCTTTTGAGAAAAGAAAGTGCTTTATTTGCAAAGCTAACCAGCAAAAAAAGATAGAAGGCAAGGCTCTAGAATCTGACTCCTCAATCCAGGATTGGGGTAAAATTTAAGATGTTAGGAAAATTTCAAACTTGGAAGCTGACTGGCTAGTCTCAAACCTGTCCATACAAGCTACTCTAGCTGCTGGAAGCCAGGTTTTCCTTATTGACAGATTTCTCTCTTCTTAAGGGGTCCTGCAGCAACATTTCTATTTTTTGAGTTCCATAGACTGAAGATTCTTGGTTCTGGAGTCATTGTGGAGACATGGATTTCTTTCTTGCGCATGCATAGTGCTGTCTCTATAAAATAACTCAAGGCTTGATTAATCAGCAACCTATTGATACTTAAGGAGGCTAAGCAGTTTAAGCTGGTCAGTGTTTTATACTGACTACTTTACAGTGTTTAATCTCTGCACATCCCCCTGGTTCAAACCACCATCATTCCTTACCTGGACCATTGTGACAGCCTCTTTGTTTGTCCTGCCTCTACCTTTACCATCTTCCAGATTATCCTCAATATAGCAGCCAGAAGGAACCTTTTGTAGTAGCCTAAGGCAAATCACACCACTCCTCACTCAAAACCCTCCACTGGCTCCCATCTAAGAGAAAAGCAAAGCTCATTAAAGGCCTGTGATTTATAAGAAAAAATGCATACTTGGTCATTCAGATGACCAAGATATACTTCTCACCCATATTTGGTCTTTGTTGACAGTTCCTAACTCATAGCTCCCCAAACCCTTGGAATTTCCTAAGTACTGAGAGTGATAAAGGTGTCTGTTTTGTTATGTTAATGAAGTAATTCCTGGAAAGCATGTAAGAATCCTGGACTGGTTGCGCCTGGAGCCAGCCATGTGATCGGTTCCACCTCCCAACCTCCAAGGAGCTCAGAGGGACTGGAGATAAAGACCAACAGCCAGTGGCCAGTCATTTAACCCATCTTGCCTATATAAGGAAGCCACCATAAAGAACCAAAAAGACAGGGCTCAGCCTGTGGGTTGGTGAACACGTGGAGATATGGGGACAGTGCATGTGGAGACAGCACAGGAGCTCTGTGGCCGTTTCCCCACACCCTGCCCTGTGCATCTCTTCCATCTGGCTGTTTCTGAGTTGCATCCTTTTATAACAAACCAGTAATCTAGTAAGGAAAATGTTTTCTCTCTGTTCTATGAGTTGCTCTAGCAAATGAATCACACCCAAGGGTCGTGGGAACCTCTGATTTATATCCAGTGAGTGAGAAGCACAGATCACAGCCTGGACTTGCAATTGGTAAGCTGGAGATGGGAGGGGCAGTCTTATAGGACTGGACCCTTAGGCTGTGGAATCTGATGTGATCTCTGGCCAGATAGTGTGAGGACTGAGCTGAATTCTTGGACACTGCTGATGTCCAAAAATTGCTTGTTGGAAGTGAGGGGCGACTCTCCCACACATGTTGGAATTGGGTCCAGGAACCCAAAGAAAGCCTGTATACAATCTGGCTACTTTTCTCACCTAAGCCCAAGAGAAGCTACATCATCATAAAACCCAGCATTGCAGAATGCCAGTGCCAGAAGGATTAGATTCTACTTCAGCAAGTCTAGGCTGATACACAGAAAAATGCTTCCCTAGAAATGCCTCTGACAGTTTGGAACCCCTGAAATTCTAATCCAATACTTCTATCTACAAAAGAACAAACAGGCTTAGAAAGTGACTTCCTGGAGATGCACAGAGTCGACGACACAGTTCTCTCAGGATGTCCTCTTGATTCAGCCCTTCCTGCAATCCCATCTAGCTCTTTGAGACTTCGTGACCTGACAAACAATGTCATCTCTCCCTGACTGCTCTGCACTAGCAAACCAGAACTCACATTTAAAATAAATGATCAGAATAAGTGTTATCTCATTTACATGGCAAAATGAAGAAATTCTGTTGTCTGGGTAATCAGAATTGATTTGTTGACTTTTGGCTCCCTACCAACCAAACATCTTTCCAGTTTGAGAGAAATCCCTCAGGGTGTGACCAACAACCCTGCCCAATGCATCTGTCCCCACTCCCCAAGTGGCCAACTGTCGGCTTCCCTCTTTATCCAAAACCCCATCACACATCTATGGATGTCAGCTGACCCACCTGTTAAGGTGTGTGAGAGGTTTCCTAGAGTGTTTCAGAGCCACGAGGGTGCCTGGGGCCTCTCTCTGAGCTCAGGTGCAAGTCCCCCAAATGCTGCAAAGACCACTATTAAAAACCTAGCAGAAGAAGTCAGTGAACAAAAAGGCGCCTTAATGATATGCTTTGGAAGCAAGTCTTTTAATAACTGCATTCTTCCCTCTCAGTGGCCCAAATGAAGATGAACTCAGAAAGGAACCCTTGGCAACAGCAGAGGAGAAAACAGCCTTCAAGAGCGTTCACCTTGTGCCCAAGTTCTTGTTTCAATAAGAGATAGATTTGGCCTCTCCGGCACTCAGCGTGTTACCGAATATCTAAGATCATGAGAAATAACAGAAACCACCCTTGGGAGAAACTGTGGGCCAATCACACAGAAGCTCTAGGCAGCAGCTCCTGTGATAATCAGCGACTCCTTTCCCTTCATACAAAAGTAGCCAGGCGGTGAGTCTCTCCACCTCTCCCCCTACCTACTTTCAGGTTCCAGCTGAAGGTAGGTAGTACGCAGGGCACAGTGAAGAAGGACCATCTGGAGAGGCTGCTGGGTACTAGAAGACAAGAGTGTACAATTGTGGATGGTGATGCTGCCAGAACCTGATGGAAATGGAAATCCAGTGTCTATTGTGATAAGAACAGACCCCTTCCTCTCCATAGCAAATGAGGCCAATTAACCAATCAACTCTCAGGTCCCCTCGATGTAGTCATGTTCCTCATTAATGCCTTCGAATAGACAAGCCCTGATGGAACACTGGGCACGGAGCAATGGGGGCAGCCCAGGAAGTCTGAGTGTTGGGTGCATGCCTCTTGGCATGGCCACTTGGGCATGAGCCCTTGAGCAATGGGGCTGACCCAGGGAAAAAGGAAGATCAACAGCTGTGGGGTGAATTTTTGCTCACTGGTGAAGGACATGTTGTAGGTACTTCATAAACATTTATTCAACGAATATATTAACCTGATCATTGAGAGACATAGGGGTTTGGCAGAGCCAAAGATGGGAGAAGCTTAAGTCCTTGAATCATCACATGGAAGAAAGCTGCCCATAGACTAGGAATTGTCTCACTGGACTGTTATGTGAGCAATGAGGCGGGGGGGGGGGGGGGGGGGTCGGGAATCTGTTGTGTTAAGCCAGTGGAATTTGGGGATTTATTTGTTATAGAAGCTCACGTTGCCCTGACATTTATTAGATGCCCGAATAGGCATCTCCACCAGACAAAAATGGGCACCACTGTCCTCTATGGACAGCTTTCCTCCATGTGATTCAAGGTCTTAGGCTCCTCTCATCTTTGTCTCTGCCAACCTCTCAGACCATAGAATCTTTTTCTAGCCCCTAGAATAACAGAGAGAAGTCCCACCCACTTCTTAAAACCTACTGCCCAGAAAGGACACACACCATTTTCACTTATGTTTTGAGGACTTGTCATGTGGCCAAACATAGATGCAAGCTTAACTGGGAAATACAGTCCTTGTCTGGTCAGCCACCTCCTAGCAACAATTCCACACTATGGGAAAGTGAGCACAAAGGACTGGTAGGTGGACCACTTGCTGTCTCCATCAGGTCCTAATCCTAGACATTCCCCTGGGATTCACTAAGTCTGTGATCTATTCTCCAGCAGGCATCAGGCCGGGGTTTTCTCTGAATATCTCCACCGCTCCCTTCAACTCTTACCAGCATAGCAGCATCGCCATACTGCCCTCAAGCCTTTACTGTAAGATCCTCTGACCTCTCACCACAGCTGTCCTGTGACAGGTTCTTGGCTTGAACCCGCATGGCTGGAGCCTTCTCTCTGCCTGATCTGACCTCACTGCCAGCCTCACTCTTTGGGGGCCTCCTACATAGCTCTCTCCTCCTGGCAGCCCAAACGGGAAGCCAAGCAGGGACCTCCTGAAGGAGGGCTCAGGGTCCATTCTGTCTATCTCTAAGCCAAAGAAGGTGGGTCCTGACACATAGCACCTCATTGGTTACTTGTCCTCTTGTTTCCCGTCTCCCCCCCATAATCCATCAGGGCAGGAAGTGGAACCGCCCCTCCACTTCCTGTTGCTGTCTCACTGGGACTCTGCCTGCACTGATGCTGTTGGTTCCCAAGCTGAACCCTTTTACCAGATGAGTGGTCCCAAGCCCCAGATCCTGGGAGAACTGACTGCTAGGATACTACTATCCCCTTCCCTGGACTCTTGCCTTCGGCAGGATCTGCCTCCCCTAGGAGGTTACTCTCCCCAGCCAACCAGTGACATTTGAGTGGCCCTTGACTGATGGCACGGAGGTACAAATGCCAGCCCTCGAGTCTCTAGTGGGGACCATCTGGTGACACAATTCAGAGCTTCTTGTGGGATCAGGCTGAAGCTGGCCTGTCTCTCATGTTCCCTTGTGCCTCTGTAAGAGCACTTTGCAATAAATCACTCTCATGAGAAACCCCATCTCAGGCTCTGGTGGTTCTAGAAAGCTGATCCGCCTCTTCTTTCTCAAGGTGGCACCTGCTTTCTGCTTTTTCCAGAGCTGTATCAGCAGACAGGATACAGAAAAAGAGAAATCAGCTTGCAGATAGCAAAAAGAAAAAACAGGAAGAAAATGCCTTGGGAAGTGCAGTGAAAATATTGCATAAAAGAGACTATAAAGTGTTGAACGCCATGCTGTCCATCAAAACTCTTGCCAGGAACCCTAGCATGGCCCTGGAGCTCTGCCTCCTGGGGGGAGGCCACCCACCAAACCAGGAGGACTTGTGATGTGGATTCCATGGACACTGTGCATTAAGTTGATCCGGGTCCCTGAGCCTCGTCTGGCCTCACATTGCCTTCCCCAAGGCAAAGCCCACTCCTTATTACTGTGGTGGCCATTTGGGGGAATTAGAAAAACAAAGGGGTTAAAAGAGAGAGAAATGCAAAGGGAACAGATAAGAATCAGAGAGAACGTGTGAGAGCATCATCTTCCAAAAACGTCTAAGCACCCCTTTCTTTGGCCCGTCAGGAAATCCACAGCCTCTTTCCCGGCCCCAGGAGGCACATCCCTGGCTAGATCCCGGAACCTGCGATCCACAGAAGTGGTTTCGATGCTTGATGCATCCGAGATATGCGGCTGAAGGTGGCAGGGGAGAACAGCAGTGCCCACAGGCCTCTGGGCGACGGAGGAGAGGGGCGAGGGTGGTGAACGCAGAGGGTTAAGAAACTGGCAGTTCGCACCAACACCCTCCACTCCTTTCAATTTCTTTTCCGCGAATTTAAATGCATTCTGTCACAGTGAGTTATGTCACCCGGAGGAAATGCCCAACTCGGCGACGTTTTTAAAGATTATTTTTTAGATCACCTATCACTATCCATTTGAGGAACGATTGTTCAATCTGAAAAAATAAATTCAAAACTGTCCCCCTCTAAGCAAGATGGAAAAATAACTTTCCCTATTCTTTCCCCCCTTTTTTTTTCTTTTTACTGATTTTTTTTTTAAAAGAAGGCTTATTTCTGAAGGACAGATTTGAAAACCTGTTTTCACCTTGACATTCTGGCTAGATTTGAGCAGCTCAGCAAGCTGAAGATCATGCCTTGTCAGACGGGTAAACAAATGAATGTACAGCCAGCTGTGTGACCTCAGGCAATTCACTTAACCTCTCTGAGCCTTAATCTCCTCAATTGTTTCACTGAGGTAACAATGCTGGCCATGATCATCAAATCAAATGATGTCCAGACAGTCCTTGAATGTGAGACAGATGTAAGGTGTCTGTTCCACTAAACTGTCAATTCCTAAAGGGCAGGGAGCAGACTCTGGCCAATTCTGCCCTCCCTGTAGATCTTACATAGGGCCCAGCCCACCTCAAGTGTTTAATAAATGTTGGATGAGTAGACAGTTCAATGGGTGATGGTTTGGTGGGTGGAGGTTTGCACGTACAGAGATGGATGATTGAAGGAGGGGTGGATGGAAGTGATGGGATGTTGGGAAATAGCTATTCAAAAAAAAAAAAAAAAAAAGATTCCAAAAAAGCCCTTTGACAAGTTCCCCAATTTCCATAGTGTAAATATTGACACCTTGGCTGCCAACATGACAACCCTGAATCCAGAGTTGGAAAGAGAGGTTCAAAACTGGCATTTACAAGTCTGTAGAAGACAGTTCTTGTACTGGAGTGGATGCATGGAAGGAAGAGAAATAAGGGAGGAAGTAATGAAGAAGGCAGGAAGGGGGACTCTGTGGTGGTACAGTTGTTACACAGCCGCCTTGCACTGCAGGGGATGTAGGTCAGGGAACAAAGATCCCACACGTTTGGGACAACTAAGCCTGAGCACCACAACTAGAGAACCCTCGAGTCACAACAGAAGACCTCGTTACTAAGATCTGATGCAGCAAATAATATAAACAAAGACTTTTTTAAAAAGAAAGAAAGAAGGTAGGAAGGAAGGGAGAGGAAGAACCACAAATAAATATTTACCATAGAGAAGAAAAGAAAAATATTCTGGTACCAGGGAACACCAGCAAGAGCAATGCCTGAGGAGGCAGGAAATCTGCTTTCACCACCATTCCTCATGGACACTTATCTTCTGGAGCAAATTATTTCCTCTTCCAGGATGATGGTGGGAGTGGAGTTAATGCAGTGCAAAACAATGGTCCTCAATTATTTTTAAGAATTGGAAACCTATTTCCCAGTAAAATCTTACTTGAAAAGCACAATAATAATTACAACTGATATTTATTAAGCATTTGCTATGTACTGGGTACAGTTGAAGCACATTGCATGGAGTCCTCCCAACAACCCAGTAAAACAGATAATCCGACAATCCCTCAACTACTGGAGAGGTTGAGGCACTTGCTTGAAAGTGAAAGTGAGTCACTCAGTCATGTCTGACTCTTTGCGACCCCATGGACTGTAGCGCACAGGTCTCCTCTGTCCATGGGATTCTCCAGGCAAGAATACTGGAGTGGGTTGTCATTTCCTTCTCCAGGGGATCTTCCCGACCCAGAGACCCAGGTCTCCCACATTGCAGACAGACTCTTTACCGACTGAGCCACCAGGGAAATCACCAGGGAGGCACTTGCGTAAGCTCACATAGTAAATAGCAGATCCAAGATTTAGGTACAGGCGATGATGGCAGTCCTAACCATTCCGCTCGCCTGCCCTTATCTATCAAAAGGAAAAGAAGCTGAACTGCCCCCTATAGGCCCTAAGCTCAGCAATTCCAGAGGCCCCACAGAGAGCCAGATTGTTGGAAAAGAAGCTGGGGGAACAGGCATTGATCCTAGTTCTGCCCCTGGTTGGCTGTGTATCCTTGGAAAAACCTCTTGCCCTCTCTGAGCTTCAGTTTTCTCATTTATAAAACAAAGTGAACATTCCCTACAACTGTTATAAATTATACATTGGGCAATTCTCATGAGAAGGATCAAGAAGCATTCAAAGAAGAATAGCTCAAATAAGTCACTTTACACACAGTTAATTTACTTCTAGGACATCAAGACCCATATGATTTAGAATCCATCCATTTTTGAGGTTATATGGCTTTCTTTTTTTTTTTTAGTAGCAACCATTTCTCCAAATAAATTAATTCTGGGGACTTCCCTGGTGGCACAAGGGATAGGAATCCACCTGCCAATGCGGGGAACACGGGTTCGATCCCTGGTCTGGGAGGAATGCCTCGGAGCAGCTAAACCCATGCGCCACAACTACTGAGGCTACACATTGCAACTCCTGAAGCCTGTGTGCCTGGAGCCAGTGCTCCACAACGAGAAGTCACCCCAGTGAGAAGTCCGTGCACCATAGTGAAGGGTAGGCCCCGCTAGCCACAACTAGAGAAAGCCCACACAAAGCAACAAAGACTCGGCACAGTCAAAAATTTGAAAAATAAATAAATTTAAAAAGTAAATTAGCTAATTAAATCTTGTAGGGATGATTTTCAAGGATACTTATTTTGAAAGTCAGTTTTTTAATGCAGAGGAATATTTAGTTATTAGCAATATTTAGCACTGCCTTCACGTACATTTTTACAAATCTGCATGAAATCCAACCTGTTTCTGGGGGTGGAAACAGCAACAACAACAACAACAAAAAAAGGTGGTCAGCCTGCTGAGTATTACTTTCTATGGGACTCAGATCTCTTTGGGAATCTAAAGAGAAATATGGACTTTTCTCCCCAGAGACGTGCAGACACTTGCCAAACTTTGGGTATAACTTTGGGACAGGAAGGATGAGAGGGACTGCCAGTCCTAGGAGTCAGGAGAAGGCAGGATCTTAGTAGAAAGAAGAATATCTCTGAGGTGCCAGGTAATTCTTCAGGTCCACGTTTCAGCATCCTCAATCAAGGCAGAAAAGATAGCCAGAAGCCACTGGCTATCTCAGCCACCGCCTGAGATTTTAAAGTGAAGAATTCTCTTGATAAATAAATCTCTTAATGAAATACAAGCAATTAAGCTAAAAGTCCTATCAAATGCAACCTGCCACTCAGCAGGCTGACACTTAATTGAATTTCTTTTTCCATCCCCTGGCTCCTTTTCCCTGATAAACAAATTCATTCACCTCGGATCAAGTTTCCCTAACCCAGAAACCAATGATAGTCAATCAACTAATTGACACAACAAAGACTTCTATTCAAAAAAAAACTTTCCCTAATTAAAGTGGGAATGAAATTTTATAATACTCTGGTGCCTGATATTAATTACTCTGTGGTTAACCCCCTCCCTCCTCCTTAGGGGCCTGGCAGTGGATTGGAGTTATGGAAGGCATCTCAGACCCAGGTACAAGTCTGAGTTCCAGTTTTATCCTGAGTTCACTGTGGGATCTTGGGAGGTCACACCTCCCTCTCTGTTTCTCATCAGGCATGGATGTCAGCGGGAGAAGCTGCTTCCAGCTCTAACCATTATCTTTTATGATCCGGGGGAGAACCCAATAGCATAGTCTTCCCTCTGTGATTGCAGGTCAGTCAGCCGCTGCCAGGAGCTCTCGCCCGGCACTGAACCGAAAATCCCGCGCGTGGTCAGCAGGCTGCCTCTGCCACTACCTGGCAGACACAGCAGTCCCTGAATGCAAAAGCCCCTCTCCCCATGCACCCATCCACACACTCCCAGGCACACTCCTTACACGCATCTGTACAGTATCCTCTTGCAGCACTCCCCACATACACAGTCTACATCAAGGCCAAGCATGTACATGCATCGACATACACCCTCACTTATGCACATGGAACACACACACACACTTTGCAAGCAGGTAAGCACATGCTCCCTTACAGAGTAAGTCCCCTCAATCAAGGCTGTGCACACCGCTTGCTCCTCCTGAAACAAACACACTGATTTAGACACACACCCCTCTAGAGAGCAGATTTGAAGCCGGGAGTGCACACCCATTCCCTTACCCCAGACTCAGAAGCACATGCTGAGTAGTACCTGGCCCCAGACTCTTCTCTAGAGTAAACTCCCTTTGGAAAGGCTGATGTAGACACACACACGTGCACTTACACACCATAGGCTCCTCTCCTCACTGTCAGATGTGAACCTGAACAGCACATGACCCAGTTTCCCAACTGTAAGGAAGCTTTGGCTGGAATCTCTGAAACCTAGTGATTGACCAATGGACTTGTCCAGAACTGTCTGGGCTCCACAGTTTCTCTCCTTCAACACAGGGCTACTGAGTGTGCCAGGCACTGCTGGGGCGAAGAAAGTGAACAAGACAGACACAGCCCCCCAGAAGCGGCTCTGTTCCTGTGACCCATGCCCAGACAAACCAACTGATGGTGAGGACCCAGTCCCTGGGCCCTGACTCTAGTTTAGAGGTGGCTTTTTCAAGACCTTTTAGTCAAGATGCCTTTGAGCCAGGCCTTACAGGACACAGGAGAGGGTGTATGAGGCCGAGACACAATGTGAACAAACACATGAGTCTGAGAAGTGGGGGTACAAAGAGACAGCACCAGGCAGAGGTGTGGGCAGCCCAGTTCCACTGCTCACTGTCTTTGGGGCAGGGGCAATCACTGAACATCTCTGAGCCTCCCTTGCCTTGTGGGAAAATGGGGATGTTAGGGACTTGTCTGGTGGTCCCATGGTTCAGACTCTGAGCTTCCAGTGCAGGAGGCACAGGTTCAATCCCTGGTCAGGGAACTAAAGTCTCACACCGCAGTGTGGCATGGCCAAAAAAAAATTTTTTTCATTAAAAATAAACAAAACAAAACAGGGTTGATAGTATAGTAGCTGCCACAGAAGGACCATATGTTTGCTCAACAAATAGAGAGGAGCAGCTGCTCTGTGCCAGGCAGCGTCCTGGGCTCCTGGGGCTGTTGTGAAGATGAGAGGGGGTGATGAACGCCAGCTCTTGGCACCATATTTGCTCACGCTGGACACCAGCTTGGTGGGCCTGAGTGCTAGTGAGAAGATGGGACTCTGGAATGAATGGAGGTGGGGGCGTCCGTGCTCTTGGGCCAAGGGAGCAGGAGGGAGCAGATGGAAAGATGGAGGCCAGCCTGGAGGAAGAGGAGGAGGACGAGGGACTCGGTGATGGAGCCCCCAGGCTCAGGCTGCATTCCAGGTGAGAGACACTGTCTCAGCCCTGACCGCCCTGGTCAGCCCCCCACCTGGATTCCTCCCAGGCCAGGGCCCAGATTCCCCGACAGGTTTTCGCCAAGCCAGGCAGGGGTGGAGGTGAGGGGGCCCCCTTTCCCTCCCCCTCGGCATCTGATGCCTTCGGTTGGGCTCATCTCATCTCCCTGACTGTTTTCATGTTTTCCTCTCTCACGCTGGCTGTGTGGAGCACATCTCTCAGAAAATACTTGCTTTTGAAAGTTGTTGCCATAACAACCACTTCATTACACGCCAGGCCCAGTATCTCAGAAATGCAGAATCTTCCCTTAAAAGCGTGCGCTGCACATCAAAGGGGAATAGGAGCTCATTATTTTTACATTATTTTGCAGGCAAATAGATATTTTCCAATACACATTTCTTTTCTAAGTTGATTTTCTTGTTCAGTGGAAATGCACATTTCTTTCTTAACACTTTCCTGCCTGCAGGGCTCGAGGCCTAGAAACGTAAGTTCCTCAAAGCAGGAGGGAGAAGACATTTCTTTTGCTGGGAGATCCATCCCCCAGCCCATGAAGGGTGGTTTGCTCTAAGTCACAATTAGACTGCACCCAGAAATTCTAGAACAGGCAGAAATTCTCAGTGTAGCATACACAAGCCTTTCTCAGTCTGACTTTGTTCTAACCAAGGTTTCGTAACAAGTGAAGCTAATGACTTAAGGAGCCAAATCAAAACTAAACCAAACAAATATCTTAACCGGTTGAGGTGGAGACATGCTCCAGGATTTTGTTTTCTGAGCTAGAGGGTGCCGTTAGAATTTAATACGCTGCTGTAAGTGAAGGCCTAGCACATATCTCTCCCTTCACTAGCACATACGTGTCATGATTTTTGTCTGTCTGTTTCACTGCCTCATCACCAGAGCCTTGAAAAGTGCCTGGGCCTATAGGGGCTCAGAAAATATTTGTTGAATGGACCAATGGATGAATGTGCTGGAAACACCATTCTTTGTAACAATTCTGCAGAGAAAGGAATCATCATCCCCATGATACAGATAAAGAATCTGAGGTTTATAGTAGCTAATGCAGTAATAATAATTATAATAACTGACATTTAAATTCTTTATTGAAGCATAATATGCATAGATCCCACAAGCCGTGCAGTGTGGCCAAAATAATAACAACATGCATAGAGAAGAATGCATCAATCTTAAGTACACAGCTCCTTGAGTTTTTACAAACTGAATACCCCGGGTAACCAGTCCCTGGGCTTCCCAGGTGGCACAGTGGTAAAGAATTATATTTATATCACCCCCTGGGGAAAAAAAAAAGAATTCACCTGTCAAAGCAGGAGATGCAAGAGACACAGTTTTGATCCCTGGGTCAGGAAGAACCCCTAGAGTACAAAATGGCAATCCACTCCAGTATTCTTGCCTGGAAAATACCATATACAGAGGAACCTGGAGGGCTACAGTCCATAGGGTCATAAAGAGTTGGACATAACTAAACACACACACACACACATAACCAACACCCAGATCAAGAAACAAAACATTCGGAGGGAAGAAGGGGGCCGTAAGCAGGACCGGCTTTCCTGGTGGCCTTACAAGAATCCACTTTGATGCCACACATTTGTTTCAGATGGATTTCTGTATCTGTTCTTCTTTTACATCAGAAGGGGTAAGGCCTGCTTAGAGTCACTAAATCCCACAGCCGCCATCCTGACCTCTCACGTCATAGGTTGGTTTTGCCTTTTGTGTGATTTCTGTACATGGACCCACACAGTGGCTTCCCTTTCATGCATGACTTTTTCCCCTTGTCTTTTTTGTTTTCGGCCACTTGACTTGTGGATCTTAGTTCCCTGACCAAAGACTGAACGTGGACAGTGAAAGTGCTGAGTCCCGACCACTGGGCCACCAGGAAATTCTCATATGTTCTGGGGTGTTTTTGTGTGTGTTTGTTTTGTTTTAGTTTTAGTTTTTGGCCACACCATACAGCATGCGGCATCTTAGTTCCCCTACCAGGGATTGAACCCGTGCCCCCTGCCATGGAAGCATGGAGTCAAAACCACTGGACCTCCAGGGAAGTCCTCATAATGCTTTTGAGACTTGTCCACATCATGGCAGATAGCTGACCATCACCCACCTCTCTGCTAACAGTGGCTAATTTTTAATGAGCATTTACTATGTGCTGGGTAAGTTCATTTAATCCTCGCAACACTCTTAAGATGAAACCATTATCTTAAGTGGCTTGCCTGGAGTCCCACAAACAATAAGTAGCGAGCTGAACTCAGAAATGTATAATCTCCAAATTCCTGCTGTTTTCAGGAAACTTTTTCCTGGCTGACTCAAGGCTATCACTAGCAAGTCAATAGCAGGACCAGGCTGGGGGTAAGGAGGAGGCTTTTTACTCCAACTTGAAATCGCCCCAGCATCCTTAGGCCTCAGCCTCTTGTAACTGCTTTTATATTTTATAAAATATTTTGTATTTCTCAGCTTCCTGACCTCACTGTCAGGCTCTCAGCTGTTCCTTCCTGCTGATGTCAATGTGCCTGCCAGTCGCCACACCAAAAGCTCTTGTTACTTTTAATCCATTATGACCAGGAAGCCAAAAATACTGGGGTTATTAGAACTGTGTGCAAAACAAGAGATAATGGCCGTGAATAAGGGCTTGCCTCACATGGGTCTACAGACAGTGAGATCTGTGATAGCTTCACTTCTGTTTGTTTCTAGGTCTACAGACATGAGGTATCTAGATAAGCCAAGGGCCTCCCCAGTACATTTTTTTTCATTCTGAATGCTTTAATTAAAAGCTTTCTGTTGGGTCTGAGGACTTCACTCCTGTAGTATTTCTGTAGCTTGTGTTGATGGTCTGTGCCTGACAAGTTAGCTCAGGTCTGTGTAGTCCTGAAATCTCATCAGACAAAGCAGCCAAGAGGAACACAAATGTCTCTGCAGCTCTTGGCTCTGAGGCAGAAATGAGTGCTGAAGTGATACTGGGAGGGACTGGTTCCTGACCCCGGAGCAGAGCTGGGGTCCTGTAATCCTGAGCTTTGATGGGTCTGTTCCAGCTCCCAGCTCCTGGGCAGGCCCCTCCCACACACTCAGGTCCCGAGGTCTGCGGTGCACTTACCTGGTTCTGGACCTGCACTGCGCGCATCATATAAGCAGGATGGGACCCACCCAGCCTCCTCCCCTGACAGCCTCCTGCTCCTGTGCTGTGAAGCCCCCTTGGACAGTCCATGTCTGGGTAGTATGGTCCCATCCTAGCCTATCTTCCCCTCCATCAGAGCTCTCACTTATCTCAACTGGGTACTTGGCTCTTTCTCTCTCTGTATATACATGGGCTTCCCTGCTGGCTCAGACAGTAAAGAATCTGCCTGCAGTGTGGAAGACCCAGGTTCAATCCTGGGTCAGGAAGATTACCCTGGAAGAGGGCATTCCAGTATTCTTGCTTGGAGAATCCCATGGACAGAGGAGCCTGGCGGGCTACAGTGCTTGGGATTGCAAAGAGTCAGACACAGCTGAAGCAACTTAGCACGCGCGCGCACGCGCGCGCACACACACACACACACACACACACACACGCACACAAATATATATTTGGCCAGATCAAATGGCTTGTGGGATCTTAGTTCCCTGACCAAGAAATGAAGGTGGGGCCCACGGCAGTGAAAGCACAGAGCCCTAACCACTGGACTGCCAGGGATTTTTCCCTCAATATTTTTTTAATGAAAACCTAAACCTTCTCTCTGCTCACCTTACCCCTCTTGAAAGAAGCTAATTTTGCATCTATTAACCAATTCATTTCCACTTTCCTAATTTCCTATATTCACATCTGCTCTCTGGAATCTCTTCTGAACCAGTTTTTAACACTTTATTAGTTTTTTTCAGTAATTAATGGGTTAAAAAATCTTTTAACACTTAAAAAAAGATAATCTATCCTATGGGCTCACACCATGAACATGAGCACTCACTTTTCCTGAGTTTCACACTCCCCTAAATTCAGGGCCTGACACCAGAGAGAGTGTCTCTCTTTATGGACAGGGCCAGCTATTTGCTCGTGTTTTGACACTTCTCACAGAAGCTCTGATGGCTGTGCTGTAAAAAGCCACTCCACCCTGGGCCCATGGCTCACATTTGGCAACTATGTCCCTTTAATGGATGCACACGTGTCTATTGTGGGTACAAACATAATGGTTTCCATGGAGACCTGGTCACAATGACTAATTAGACAAAAGAAGAGTGTTTTTCAAAGCCTTGAAAGACATCATAGATGTAATAAACGAACATCATCTTAGTCAATTGATATATTCTTTCTCATTTCTCCCTAGAAACATCAAAAAATGGTCCCTGGTGATTCGACCTTATTATGGAGTTGGATTCTCTAGCCGCTGGGTCAGAGCCTTCTAGATTCTCAACTGCAGGATTCTGATCCTGACCCTCCAAAAGCAGCCAGGGGGCCTCTTGTCCACTCCCACCATTTGCAGACTGGGCCGTCCCACCTGGCCCCACCTGCTTACTCTCATAATGGCCATTAAGGAGACTAGGGATGCTCCAGATTCGAGGGAACTCATCCTAACCTTTCCAAATGACTAGCCTGACTCAGCCATCAGCTGCCCCACTGGGCTCACCGGCCACCTTCATTTGTCTCAGATATTGGGTGTATGAAAACTGATAAAAGGAAATGGCAACTAAACCTGTAGTTAGGAAGGCCTATAGATGGTGCTTTCCTACTCAATGTTGTTCAGTTGCCAAGTCGTGTCCAACTCTCTGCGACCCCATGGACTGCAGCACGCCAGGCTTCCCTGTCCCTCACTATCTCCCTGAGTCTGCTCAAACTCCTGTCCACGGAGTCAGTGATGCCATCCAACCATCTCATCTTCTGTCACCCCCTTCTCCTCCTGCCCTCAATCCTTCCCAGCATCAGGGTCTTTTCCAAGGAGTCAGTTCTTCGCATCAGGTGACCAAAGTATTGGAGCTTCAGCTTTAGCGTCAGTCCTTCCAGTGAATATTCAGAGTTGATTTCCTTTAGGATTGGCTGGTTTGATCTCCTTGGACCAGCTTTTTCACTCTCCTCTTTCACCATCAAGAGGCTCTTTAGTTCCAACTCAGACTCATCGTCAATTACCTCAAACAGGAAGACAGCAATCACCCCCAACAGGAAGACCTCAGTTACTGACCCCAACAGGAAGATACCTACCTTGCCCTGACAGAAGTGCCACTATTTTACTACTGCAGCAGGAGGAAGGAAGACTTCCTTCCTGCCCAGCAACAAGTCCAGCCAATGAGAGACTGTTGTCACCTAAACTTTTACTTTCCTCCAATGAACTTGAATTTTTTTCCTTGACGATGACTTCCTTTCCTTGCCCTGCCCTCCTTGCTATAAAAGGCTTCCATGTTGTGTAACCCCTCAGTGTATCTCCTCGTTGCCAGATGAGATGCTGCCTGACTCATAAATTGTTTAATAAAGCCAATTAAATCTTCGATTCACTCAGTTAAATTTTATTTTCTAATAGATGCAACGTGTAGTGTCTATACCCCCAACAAAACTGGGGGCAATGAATATTAACTATCCCAGATTGTAAAGAAAAGCTATTCTCTTCCCACAAAGGGTTGTAAACTTAGCATAATGTGATGGCAAAAATCTCAGAAGTGAGAGAACTACCCCAGCTATTTCTTCCAAAGGCTGTATACTGATCTGCATGCGCTTTCCCATTTTTTTTCCTGCCCCTCATCCCACCAAGTCACACTTTTTTTAAGTGTTCAGAACACAAAATACCAAGACCTGAAACTATGACTTGACAAGAAAAACTAACCTGTCTTAGATATACTGAACACTGAGTCTCAAAGCTACTCTATATAACAGCAGAATAATAATAATAATAAATCTGGACAGAAATGAGAAATGCCTGGACATAAGGCAAACATACTTTAGCCAACAGCCCCAGAAAAAAATCATATAAAGGTAAAGTATCCAGTCTAGAAGAAAATACAACCTAGAGCAAAAGAAAATTTTACCAAAATGCTGCTATAAAACTGCATAATAAGAATACAAATATTTTAAAAGCATGAACTCTCAATAACAAATATAATGAAAGAAATGACAGAGACATCAAAATTTTGAAGAGTTAAAAAGTGAATGTATAAGTAGTAATTGACCCAGAAAAAGAGAAAATTGAGATTTGTGTGTGTGTGTGTGCATGCAGGGTGAACCTGCAAACAGAAAACTGATAGAAGCCACAGAACTCTGCATCGACCAGAGTACAGTGAGGCCGGGGTGCAGGAGACACTGAAACAGAAGTGGCCAAGAGGCTATATGCTGAGCATTTAGAGCTCCAGACCTGCTTTCCTGACCCTGCAAGTCCAGGTGATGGTGTCTCCCACCAAGGAGCAGAAGAAAGTGGGACGTTTCCTCCCTGGAAAGGTTGAAGTCAGAGGCTCACGTATGAACATCAGTCACAGCTAACTAGTTGGTCTGGGGTGCTGTAATGAAAACACTAGAATTTAGTACAAGACTGTACACTAAACAGGGGAAGATGGAAGTCCTATCCTTGCTTGGCCCCCAGAACACTGGCAGACAGCCTGCTGCCCTGAGGTGGGAGAGCAAAGGCCTCCTCTCAGAGAAAACAAGCCCAAGAGAAAATACTTAGAGATACTGACATTAGGCCTCCCTAGGGCACATCTTAATTCTGTCTCTTTACCCCAACGTGAAGCACCCAGCCAATAAGCACCACCCCAATCCCAAACTCACTCAGAGACTCCAATAAGCCTTTTAGTGCCTCCTCTTAAATTCAAGCAGATAGCCAGGGATCACCAGATAGTTGGAGGAAAACTTGAAAATTGAAAGATAAAGAACAAAGTAAATAGAACATAGCTTCCAAAAGCCCAACACAACTGAAGAAGGATGAGAAAAGGGAAAGTAAAATTACAAGGGTAACTCAATAGTAAATTAAAAAAAAATAAGAAGAGCAATGTAAGATGTTATTTAGAAATATGGAAGTAAGACTAGGAAGAAATAGCTTAGACTTGAAGGAGGTTGGCAAGAATGAAGAAAAGTAGGAGAGAGTTGATTTTCCTTATGAAACTGGGAAAACAATTAGACTTTTCAAACTATGTGCATTTACACTTTTTTTCTAAAAGGAAACTAAGTGTTTGTTTTTTGTTTTTTTTTAGAAAAATAAACTTAAGAGTCATTAAATCTTCAAGCATTCAGGCAGAAAAAGCAAATCATCTACAAATGAGAAAAGGCCTCAGGCTGGACTGTGACTTCCACTCAGCAACAATCAAAGCCAGAAGATTTAGGAAAATGGTGTTTCAGTTTAAAATACATGTGAGCCAAGGTCTTTCTGTCCTGTATAGATGTTGTTCAAGTACAAAGACAACGGGCATCAGCTAACTAAGAGTCTACTTTACTTATGACTTTCTCTTGGAAAAACTACTTAATAATAAAATCTAGCAAGGAAGAGATAAATAAAAAAACAGAAAACTCAGAGAAAAAAGGACTAAGCATGAGAAATGGGTCTATCCAAAATTAGAGTTTACACTAATTGTCATTTCATTTAAATATCAATGTTCTAAAATGTATCAGTGTGAAAATATCATATATTAACATGCACATATGGAATCTAGAAAAATGGTACAGATGAACCTATTTCCAGTGCAGGGATAGAGGTGCAGATATATAGAACGGATATGTGGACACAAAAGGGGAAAGGGAGGGTGGGACCAATTGGGAGATTGAGACTGACCTATAGACACCACGATGTGTAAAATAGACGGCTAGTGGGAACCTGAGGTATAGCACAAGGAGCTCAACTTGGGCTCTGAGATGACCTAGAGGGGTGGGATGTGGGAGACGGAGATGAAAGAAGGAGGGGATATAGGTATACATATGGTTGATTCACTTCATTGTACAGAACAGACCAACACAACATTGTAGAGCAGTTAAATTCCAATAATAATCATGAAGATGAGGAGTGAAGTAGGAAAGAAATGGAAGAAGGCCAGTGTGATGTCCTATAGAATAGGACATTCCATTCTACCTAACATGCAAATATGTCATTTAAAAACACTCATATCTCAAGGATGAGATGACTGGATGAGATCACTGACTCAATGGACATGAACTGGAGCAAACTCAGAGAGAGTGCAAAACAGAGGAGCCTGGTGGGCTGCAGTCCATGGGGTGGTGAAGAGTCAGACATGACTTACCAACTGAACACACACACAAACTTCAATACAATGGACTCGGTGATAAAAAAGAGTGAACTAAAATGCATGACCCCGTTAATCTCAAATGCAATATGCTAAGTGAAAAAAGTCAAACTGAAAAGCATGTTCTGTACATGTTACATGATTTTTCTGGAAAAGGCAAAACAACAGGCACAGAAAAGAGATCAGTGGATGCCAAGGTCCATGAGTGGAAGAAGGGGTTGACTGAAGAAAGGGGTGCAGAAAATGTGCAGGGAGGCTGATGAAACCATTCCACATCTTGATTGATTATGGTGTGACTACACCATAGTGTAGTGTAAACACGACTATGCATTTGTTAAAACTCATAGAACTGACTCTACACTGCTCCGTGAAAAATGCATTAGGAAAAAAAAAAGAAAAATGCATTGGGACAGGAATGCAGACAGTAGTCACAGACTTTTCACAAAACATGCCATGTCTTTTGATCTAACGGGCAATTTTATGTTGCTTTCTCTAAAATTCCACTGTTGAATTAATTTAAGTAAATATTTTATCTGGGAGTACCACTGTTAATTGTGCTTATGATAAAACACATAGATTTTGGGAATTCCCTGGAAGGCCACTGGTTAGGACTTGGCACTGTCACTGCTGGAGCCCTGGGTCTGATCCCTGGTCAGGGTACCTAGGTTCGACCAGCCAGCCATAAGGCTTGGCCAAAACAAACAAACAAAACCCCAAAAGACAACAACAACAAAAAACCACACAGATTTTTTAAAAAGATGACTCCAACCACAATGCTTTCCCTAATCTCTTGTTGAACCTGGAAGCATATTTTAGGAAACAATTTCTTTGGTAATGACTGACGAAATATGTTTGAGGTTCAGAAATTCCTTTGGTTTCATTGGTTTCCTTTTCTTCTATCACAGTCAAGTAAAGTTACACTGAATGGCTTACTTTCAAAAGTATCCCATTTCACAAAAATATTGCTACTTACCTCTCCACCTAGAAACTCCATATAGAAACATAGTTTGATGGTTTGAGGGGGATGGAGGCAGTCTTTTTATTTATTGTACCCGTCTGTATTTTTGCAATTTAACACCTATGCACTATTTTTATGAAAGCAATGAGTCCTTTCCTGGCCCTACCCTAACTAGAGTCACAGGTCCACACCCTCCCTTCCATGGCATGCGTGTCACTCTCCTTATTCCATAGGTGTTGCCACGCCTCTTCTACCCCCTTCCTGGACCATACATCGTTGAGAACCAAGAGTTCTATCTTGCTCATTCCTCTATCCCATGGAGGGCCATGGTTCACATAAGCCTTCAATACATGCAGCTGGAATACAGCAGATCACATATTAAGAGCCCAAGGGCAAAATCCTCCATGAGCTTAAAAGGTAAAAAAAGCATCTCAGAATTTTCAATCCTGACCACTGTCTACTTTTCTACAATGTAAGAGAGAAGTCAAGGGAGAAGGAGGACATGGCTAAAAGCTTAGTCCATTAGAACACTGGGAGACCAAACATAGCCATCTTACTGCCTAACAGCTAGTGACATGTCTCTCTGCTCCCAGTGAGAGATTTTGATGGAAGCCCGGTGGTTGGGAGTCTAGAACCAAGAGTAAACAAAGAGAACTTCAGAATGGGATGGAGTCACAGAAGCCTAGACGACACCAAGGTTGAGCAGAGATTGAATAGAGAAACCCAACAGACTCTTTGGCATTTATGAAGTCACTGTGAATTATTTGTAAGACATCTTCAAACATGTCAACATGAGATTACCTGTTATTTCATTGAGGAATGAACTCAAATTACATGCACGGCAGAGCTGAGTGTAGGAGGTATTGAAAGAGTCCCTTGGCGAGTGGGTGAGCCAAGTCCACCACCAGTGCATTTCAACAGGGTTTGTTGCTCCGTCCTGGTCCTTTTGTGTCCCCCAACTACTCCCAAGAAGTAATGGAACTTTGCTTTTTTGAGAAATGCTTCCAAAATAAATCCAACTGCTTATGTTGGTAATAGAAGAGGAATGAAAAGGAAATGAAGAAAAAGGGAAGGCATCCAAGAAAGTGATGATGTAGAGTTATATATACTGAAAAGGAATATCAAATTATAGCGTAGCTCAAATCGACCATATGAATGACTTCAATGTAGTGCATTCAATACGGAAATCAGAAAATGTGACTCATGAAACTCAGAAAGTGCTTCCTTCACAGACAAAAATGCTCATCAAATGGGAACCCAGTTTGTTTGTTTGATCCTTCATTTTCAACCAATTTTACTGATGTCTGGCTACGCAAGCACTGGTCTTGGCCTTGTGGATGTAAGAGTGAGCAGAGCGAAGTCCCTGCTCTCAGGAAGCTTATTGTCTAGTTGAGGAAGACAATAAAGGAACACATCCTACGTCAGGTGGAGACAGACCATGAAGAAAAGGTAAACAGGCAGAGAGATAGAGTGCAGGAGCTGGTATTTTAGGTAGAGCGGCCAAGACAGCCTCTGAGAAGGTGTCAGTTGAGCAGTAATCTGAATGAGGAGAGGGAGGGAGCCACATGGATACCTGGGGGAATGTGCTCGGGCATTTCAGGTGAGAGAACAGCAAGTGTAAAGTCCCTGAGGTGGGAAGACCCTTGGAAGAAGAACACAGAGGCCACAGCGGCTGGAACAAGATGAGCAAAGGGAGGAACAGCAGGAGACGAGCTCAGACAGGGAGCAGGGCAAGATCTGAGGCCACCAGGCAACCGCAGGGACCTCGGCTCTGACCCTGAGTGGAAGGGAAACCGCTCGAGGGCAGTGAGCAGAGACGGGTGAGATTTGACTCCAGCTTCTAACAGGATCCTTCAGCTGCTGTGCAGAGAGTAACCTGCAGGGAAAGAAGGTCGGGGTGCGGGGCTGGTGGGTGGGGGGAGAGGGAGACCAGCGAGGAGACTCCTGCAATAAGCAAAGGTGGTAACGTGGAAATGGTCAGAAATGGTCAGATTTGGGAAACAGTATAAAAAACCATATTCAGATGCTGGGGATGGGAGGGGGGTCACCTTCATCCCTAGATGGTGTCAGGTGTCTATTTGGAGTAAGAAACTTTTACTTGTGTGGAGCCTTTTACATTGATTTAAAATATTACTTTAGGGACTTCCCCAGTTGTGGGAAAGTCCAGTGGTTAAGACTTTACCTTCCAGTGTAGGGGGTGCAGGTTCAGTTCCTGCTCAGGGAGCTATGATTCCCACATGCCTAATGGCCAAAAAACCAAAATAGAAGCAATATTGCAACAAATTCAATAAAGACTTTTAAAATGGTCCATATCAAGAAAACTCTTTAAAAATTATTTTAAATTATGCATTATATTCTTAAATATATTGCTGATAATGAATAGTGGCTTGCATTCAGTTTTAGCACCATTCTTGTCTTGATAAGAATGACAAGCTTAGGGTCTATGGGATGACTGATTCTTGGGCAATCCCATTGTAGGGTGGTGAGATTCAGGTCCAGACATAACCAATTAGTTGCTTGGTATCAGACACCCACATGGTAGTGAGTACATTCAGGAAGTACCCAGGAAGACACATCTGACTTGGTCTGGCTTAGCCATGAGGCCAAGGTTTAAGGCAAAAATTGTGTGTTTTTAATACCACCATTGGAAGATTTTTAGACAACCAACCCAGCGAACTAAACATGGCTTCAGGTCTATTCAGTGATGCTCTGGCACCAATGAGTTTGACCACAGGAAGGGGCTAATGGACAGTCTCATGCAGCCACGTGGGCAGTGAAACCTCTCTGCCTTCACGTCCCAGGCTGGTAAGTGGAGGATGGGTGTGGAAACCACCAAGCCTCCTGCTCACAGGCAAGGTCTCCTCCACTGTTTTGCTAAGAAGCCTTTCAACCTGGATATCTGTTCATGGCTTTGTTGTTATAAGGATTAAATGAGATGGTAGAGTCAGTTTCCAAAATCAGGAAGGGGCTGGAATCAAATTGGCTTGAGGAACAAGCCACCTCTGCCCCATATTCACTGGGAGGCTTGGGAAAATTGCTTAGCCCCTCTGAGCCTCAGAGTCAGGAATAAAGGTACCTACCTTGCACGTGAAAAGCCAAGTGAAAAGGATATTAGACCAGATATGTCCAAGTGTCCAGTACTGCACTTGGCACTTAGAAAGCCCTCAGCCATGTTCAGCCCTGGTACTGGCTTCATGAATATTCCACTGCAAGTCCCAGAGTTGGGAAGTGAGTTTTGAAGGGGTTCAACGGCCTTGAGGGGGCCCTTTGGATCTGGGAACATTTGGACCCCAGTGGACTTGCGCATCTCAAAAAGACTGGACCACATTAGGCTCATGCAGCTGGTCTGGCCCTCCTTTTCCCAGATGGAGAATTAAGCTCCAAAGGAAAGAGAGGGTAACAGCCATAAAAAGGAACAAACGTGAACCAGCTGAACCGGGGTGGATGAACCTAGAGCTTCTTACACAGAGTGAAGCAAGTCAGAAAGGGAAGAACAAGTACCATATATCAATGCATAGATGGAATCTGGAAAGATGGTGCTGATGAACCTGTTTGCAGGGAAGGAGTGGAGATGCAGATGTCGAGAACGGACTGCGGACACAGCGGGTGAAGGAGAGGGTGGGATGAACTGAGTAACTAGCAATGACATGGTATGTGTAAACAGCTAGCAAGTGGGGAGTTGCCGTGTAACACTGGGAGCTCAGCTGGGTGCTCTGTGACGACCTGGAGGGGTGAGACGGGGATGAAACAGGGAGAGAGGTTCAAGACCAAGGGGACACATGTACACTTATGGCTGATTCGAGTTGTGTGGCAGAAACCAACACGACATTGTAAAACAATGATCTTCCAATTAAAAAATAAATTAAAAAAAGAAAAGAGAGCGTTAGCCAAGGCCTCATGGTCGCTAAGGGTCAAAGCCATGGCTGGGACTGGGGGTCTGGTGCTCCCTCCCTAACTCAATACCACTCCCACATCCACAGCCTTTGCAGCCTGGCCGAGGTTCCCCCAGGTGGTGCGGCGACCTACCCCGAGATGCTCGCTGGAGCTGATGCAAACATTTTGTTCTGTGTCACGCCTGCGGTGACAGCTGAGTGAAACTGAATGTTCACAGTCATTCTGCTCAGAAACCTCGCACGCGTTCCATGTAATCGGAGTTTCAGAATGAGTCAGGTTTCCAAACTCTCCTCTCTCCTTCCAGTCGCATGTCTGTATATGGTAACCTTCAGAAAAACGAATCTAATAATTAGTCATCTTGGCCTAGTTCAAGACAACAACCTGTTCTCCAATTTCACTTTGTTTTCAGCAAGAGAGTGATGCCAACGGTAATTTTCACCGCGGTGAAAACACGCTTCTCAGCTGGGCCCTGCCGTGGACCGTCAACCGAGACGCCCCCGGTGCCCACACCTGCCCGGGCTTTCCCACAGCCCAGCCGTGCCCTCTAGGTGCCCTCCCCTCACACTCTTCCACATCTATGACACTGTGTACTAAACAAGATGTTTTGGACTCACTGTTACACTTAATCATCTGTGCAAGGCAAACCTTGCGTGTGTATATGGGTGCTCGGTCGCTTCAGTCGTGTCCGACTCTGTGCGACCCTACAGCCGGCCAGCCTCCTCTGTCCACGGGATTCTTCAGGCAAGAATACTGGCATGGGTTGCCATTTCCTCCTCCAGGGGCTCTTCCTGACTCAGGGATCGAACCCATGTCCTTCATGTCTACCTGCACTGGCAGGGTTCTATACCACTAGCACCACCTGGGAACCCAAGACAAGCCTTACTGCCTCACTTTAGAGCCTAAATGTCCCTATCTACTGTCCAGCCCCTCTCCTCCTTTCTCCCTGCTACCCCCTTGCAGTCCTTCAAAAGCAGTGAATCCTTCTCACCCCAGGGCCTTTGCACACACAGGGCCCTTCACCTGAAACACTCTTCCTCCTGACTCTCTACCTAGGTAACTCCTACTCACCCTTCAGGTCTCAGTTCAAGCCTAATGTCCTGAAGGAAGAGCTCCTCCTACCCTCCCACATGCTCCCATAGTTCTTTACTCCAATCACACCTGCCTTCCTCTCCTTTCAAAGCAGCTATTTACAACTTGTAATTTCATGTTTGTGGGATTATTTGCTATTATCTGCCCCTCCCACAAAAGCATGAACTGCAGGAAGCTGGAGGCCATCATTCTGTCCCCATGCCTAAAAAGGACTCGTGAGAGTTTAGGTACTACATTGGACGGATGATGGATAAATGGACAGATGGTTGGATGATGGATGAATACAAAATACTAAAAAAGAAAAAAAAAATTCCATCCGTCGGGATAAGAAATGGGGCCAAAATGCAAGCCCAAAGCCTCCAACTTGTCAAACTTGCTCTGCTACACACACACACACCACACACACACTCCCACACACTCCCACACACACACACACGCACACACACGCGCACACACCCGTCCCATTTCCCACGTGTCTGGACCTCCAGAGGTATGGATTCAATGGGTCCAGAAGGGCCCCCAAATCTATATGGTTAACGTGCACGCAGGTAATTCTGAAGGGCGTGTGTCCCAGACCTCCGATTCAGGGTCTCTAGACTCCGGTGAATCCCAAGGAGGGGTGGCGATGGGGTGAGTCGCCCAGCCCTCCACCCTTCCAGCTGCCCGGGGGCGAAGCTGCGAGGGCAGCAGAAACTGGGGCCGTGCTGCCCTCTGGTGGTCACGGTGGCGCTGCAGCTGCCGGGCGTCCCGGAGGACCGTGGTCCGCAGCGGGGGTGCCCCTTCCTTCCATCCCTGACTCTCCAGTGACTCTCCAGGACTTCTCCCCCTTTGTAAATGGAACACGGTGTTTCCCCAACTTTGGTTTTTTGGGTAACATCACCATTTTTCCCATTTCATATGACACCTGAACTATTATTTTTTTCCCTCTAAATATTTGTATATAAAATAACTCATTTTAAAAGAGAAATTGGAATCCCTACTGTAGAAGGGAGGAAAAAAATTAATTTACCATAAATAGGAGGAGGGAGAAACATGGAGTGGGGAAAAAAAGAAAACAAGGATTCCCAAGGCTTTTAAAAATGAAGATTATCATTCTACAAACAAATATAAGCAATGACTTGACCAAGTGGTGACACTATAAAGAACAGCACAGAAATCATTATGCTAAAGGTCAGGATATGGGTCATCTCTGGGTGAAGGAAGGAGGCTGTAACTGGGAAAGGATGGAGGGGGTCCCTTGAAGCAGTTACAATCATATTAACCTGAACCTATGAGCTGTATGTATTTTTTTCCTGTATTTTTATCCCATATTAAAAATTGATGATAATTGAAAAAAAGCAGCGAAACACAAGTAATTTACAAACGCACACCTGAAGATAAGGGAAATGACAGTGAGCAGTAGGGGGTGGGGGGGGTCTACCTGGCTCTAGAATCCTCTGAAGAGGCCCTAGCCTCCTAATAAAACAGCTGGGTGGGGCCAGAAGCCCCACCTGGATAAATGCCCCAGAAACAGGCTGACCAACATGGGGTCGCCCAGTCTCTCCACACCACCCCAAATTCCTTCCTGCCCCCCCCCCACCCTCCTAGGGGGCAGATAGGGCTGTGATTAAAGCTCAAAGCTTGGAGTAGGTCTGGGGTCCAGGGCTGCTGTTTGAGGGTCTTGGAGCCTGCGTGCTGAAAACAACGTGAACTACTCTTGGGGGACAGTCAGCACCCCAATCACCAGGCCAGCTGCTCTGCTTGTTATGGACAACTAGGGACGTACTCGAATCATTTACTGCCAGAGTCCATCCTGATTGGTTGGGTCTTGTGCCATGCCAGTTGTCAAATATGCTTATGGGGGCTTCCCTGGTGTCCAGTGGTTGAGAATCCAGCTTGCAATGCAGGGGACACCAGTTCAGTCCGTGGTCCAGGAATATCTCCCACACCGTGGGGCAACTAAGCCCGTGCTCCACAACTGCTGAAGCCCAAGCGCCCTGAGTCCAAGCACCCTCCGCAACTAGAGAAGACCTGTGCATAACAACTAAGACTCCATGCAGCCAAAAATAAATATTTTTTTAAATATGTTTATGATCAGCCCTGCTGACGTTCATTAAAGCTATTAAGGGAAACACTACCCAGGGAAACACTATCGCATGTCACTCACATACCTCCGATAGGGCCTGTACCAAGTTTCGGGGCACATGAGGCTTCACCCGGCCCCTCCCAGAGCGACTCTAAGGATGCAAACGTCAGAGCCAGGCAATTCCCAGCACGGAGCCCAAGCCAGAGGAACGTGGGAGCTGGGACGACCCTGTATGGTTGAGCAAGCTGAGGCCCAGAGGGTGAAAGGAACTCTCCGGGGGGACTCATGAGTGCTCTGCTGTTTCCTTATTTCATCTCTAATCCTCACAACACCCCTGCCCAGGAGCAGCTGGGGAAACCGAGGCCACCCCAGAACCACCATCCTTCTCCTCCACTGGATTTTTGTGTTTGGTTTTTTTCCATTTTCCTCTCCTCACCTTCAAGGACACCAGCTGCTGACTCACTGAATGCCGGCCCCTCCTTGTCCCGCCTTATTAAACCCACTCTCATTTTTATTGAATGTGTGTGTTCAAGCATACAGAGGAAATCTAAAAGAATAGACACCAACATGTTACTGATATTTTCTTCTTTCTACATTTTTGCATTTTCTGATTCCTTTTTATAATAAGGTTTGGAAATGAGAAAATTCAGTTGTGTATTAAGGAAATACAGCAGAGCAGGTTGGGACAATGAGCTCTAATAGGAGGATGAGGTCCCCGGGAGAGTCCTCTGTCCTTCAGTTGCTAAGTGATCTTGGGCAAGTCCTTCCCCTGCCTGGGCCTCAGTCTCCCCACCCAATCAATCCGAAGGGTGTGCTAGTTCTTCTTCAACCCCCACTCCACCCGACCCATCTTCCCACCCCGCTCTGCGCCCCCAAACCTGGCCCCTGTGGACTGTACCACGCTGACACCCTTGCTGGCTGGCCTCCAGGTCCCCGAGCTGGGAGCAGCCAGAAATGGCAGTATTTCTTCCCTGCTGTCGCCCTTCTTTGGGTCTCCCTCCCGGCAGTAGCTCAGCCCCTACGTGACCACAGCTCCTGCTGAGGGGCCCCTCCTTTCTGCCCCTAGTCCCCAGCGGAACCCCCTGCCACCGCCCCCAGTCTTCTCACTGCTGCTCTTCCCTGGGAGCCTGTGAAAGTGAAAACGAAGTCGCTTCAGTCGGTCCGATGCTGTGACCCCATGGGCTGTAGCCTGCCAGGCTCCTCCATCCATGGGACTTTCCAAGCAAGAGCACTGGAGTGGGTTGCCATTTCCTTCTCCAAAGGGACCCTGACGCCCAGGTAATTGGGTCCCTCTACTCCACCCACTCCCCACTATTACTCCCCTCATTAAATCCAGCTGAATTGAATTCTGTTTCTTGCTGGAAGCTCAAGTAACGCAGGCGTTGGTCAGTCTGTGTAGTAAGTATAAATTCCCCTGACCTCAGGGGATTAAAATTCCTCAGGGATTAAAAACCTATTAATACTCCCCATCTCTACCCTCAGACTGAGCTTTGCATGTTCCACTAACCCAGGTAGGTGGCGTATGGACATGTCTGGATTCAGCCGCCTCCAAGGGCAGAATGCTAACCCGTCCATCGTCCATCGGCGGGTCTGCCGCGCTCACCCCATAAAAGCAAATCCAACATTAAAAAAAAAAAACAAAACACTATTAATTTCCCTATTGCCTCCTATTTAAATTCATTCTAGCCATTCTAGCTTAAATTCATAAGCTCCAGTTTCCACCGAAGGTGGGGAAACAACATGACAAACATTAAGTAGAACAGCCCCTTCACTCAACTTTTCTTGCAGTAAATGCCACGTGTCCTCAGGTTTCACACACGTGCACATATGCCACCCAGAGGCAAGCCAGGCTGGGGTGGGAGGGGTTACATGCCGCACCAGCATCTGGGAGGGTCGTCCGGCCGCCAGCCGCCCTCAGCCCTCACTGGCCTCTGAGTCTGGGTCCCCTCGATTCCGGCTGCAGGAACTACAGTTCGGCCGTGGCCCCCGATAATTCCTGGGACCCTGTAACCCACGCGGCTTCCCTGGTGCTCACTGGTAGAGAATCTACCTGCAAAGCAGGAGACCCCGGTTCGATCCCTGGGGTGGAAAGACCCCCGGGAGGAGGGCATAGCAACCCACTCCAGTCTCTTGCCTTGAGAAATCCGCGGAAAGAGGAGCCTGGCGGGCTGCAGTCCATGGGGTCCCACGGAGTCGGACGCAACTGCAGCGATGAGGCAGCGGTAAGCTGTAGCCCACTCGGACGGCGTCCGTCCACTGTCAGCCACATGCACACCCTCTCTGGGGGCCGGGGGACGCCCGCCTGCTCCTCTCCGCTGTGCTGGAGTCGCAGGTCTCACTGATGTCTGTCCTCAGGTCATTCCATTTCTACACCTCCCTTGGCCACTAGGCTCCACTAGTCAGGCACCATATCGGGCTTCTCTGTTGAGGCCTTTTCTGGGATCGCTACAACCTTGACTGAGGTTGCCCTCACCTTGGAGGATGGGATGCCGGACACTTTCTCGGGGAACCTGGTAATTCTAAACCCTGACCCAGCCTCCCCATCCGGCCCTTCCACATTCGTTAGTTCAACTCATCTCCTCTAGAGCTGGGAAATACTCTTCATCGCCACCCATGCTTCCCCATGCGATATGCCAAGCCAAGCTTCCAGAACAACAAAAGAACAAAAACAAGCAAACAGGAACATTTTTGTCTCTCCTGCTTCTGGCTCTTGTAATCAAAAGCCTTAGCTTTTAAGAGCACTCTGGAGCTCAAAATACTAACATGTGACTCTCAGTCCCTCAGGTTTCTGAGGGATCCTCCCTCCCCTGGGGTCTCAGCCACAAGATCCACTGTTAGTACTAGGGGTGACCTTCAGTGTCGCTGGTAGCCTTGACCAGCTCCACTTACTCATTCAGTTAACAAATATGTCTTGGCTACACTAGGCACGAGGTGCTCTGCCGGGCACTGGGGATACAGTAGGGAGTTGATACAGATCATCCGTGCCTCTGGGGGCTTAGAGCCTCCTGGGGGCTCATAAGAAGAGGGGCTCATCAGAGCTCATCAGAAGAGGGACAGTAATGAATCGTAAAGTGACACCGTCATGAAGTGCTGTGAAGGAAAGGCGCTGGGACTACGAGGGTAAAGAATAGAGGAATTTAGCCTCGCAGGGAGTTCAGGGGAGGCTGAGTTCTGAAGGGCGAGTAGGAGTGTAATCATACACAAAGAGAAAAATCAGATGTTCACAGCAGGAGATGCCAAGGGCCCGTGGTGGCAGAGAGCAGAGCCCGTGCCAGGCTGAGAGGAGAAGAGAAGCAGAAACATGCTCCAGGCCCGGCCGGGTGTGGAGGGTCTCGTGGGCACCTGAGGAATCCTGACTGTATCAGGATTCTTTTTATTATTATTATTATTATTAAAGTACAGTTGATTTGCAATATTTTATTTGTTTTAAGTGTGTAATATGACTAGGCAAAATTTTTATAGACTATACTCCATTTAAAGTTAGTATAAACTATTGGTTGTATTCCCTGTGCTGTTCAAGATGTCCTTGCAGATTATTTACTTTATACATAGCAGCTTGTACCCCTTAATCCTCGACCTCACTCTTGCCCCTCCCCAATATCTTAATAGCCTTAGGAAGCAGAAAGGGGGCAGTGTATGTGGATTTCTGGATGTTCCCTCTGGGTCTGGTCCAGAGAAAGGCCAGAGAGGAAGTGGGGAGGCCAGTTAGGAGACCTTAAACCAGACCAGAGACAGTCATTCCTAGAATTAGAGCACTGGAGATGGGATGAGGAAAACTGGATAGATTCAAAAGTTGCCCCGAAGTTAAGAGTGGCAGGAGATGGTGGTAGATTCGACACTGGGGCGGAAGTGAGGGAAAGCAAGGATCAGAGCCTCTGTTCTGCTGAGTGGATGGAAATGGACAGGCGGCGGCATGGTCAGTTGAGACAGAAACTTCAACACGGGGCCTGGTAGGGCGGAAGGTTGTTTTCAGACAGTTTGGGCAGGCTAGGTGTGAGGTCCCATGAGACGTCCAAGGGGAGGCATCAGTTGGCAAAGTGGCTTCGTGGGTTTGCACTCAGTGGTGGTTTTATCTTGAGCTGCTTATGGTGAGTTGTCTACAATACAGACAGGAAGAGGGAAAATAAAAACAGCCCAGAGGACTCTTGAGTTCAGTGGCCTGGTGGCAGAGAGTAAGACTGAAGAATCCAGGGCTTCCCTGGTGGTGCAGTGGATAGGAATCCACCAACCAATGCAGGGGACACGGGTTCGAGCCCTGGTCTGGGAAGATCCCACATGCCTTGACGCAACTCAGCCCATGCACCCCAAGTACTGCACTGGTACCCTAGCACCCTTGCTCTGCAACATGAGAAGCCACAACAGTGAGAAGTGCACACACCACAACGAAGAGTAGCCCCTGCTCGCCACAACGAGAGAAAACCTGCGTGCAGCAACAAGGCCTCAGTGCAAGCAAAAACCTCTAAGTGATTAAAAAAAAAAAGATTGAAGAATCCAAACAGCAAATTCAAGGGTAGGGTAAAAACAGTATAAAGAAAATAGAAACTAACAACCACAATGCAAAGATGACTTTAAATATTGCTATATTTATAACATACTATAAATATGCTGACTATAAATATCGAGGCATGCAACTTATTCCCAATTATCAGAAATAACTATTAAAGCTAAAGATACACAATATGTTAAAATAATTTATTTTGAATAACCATGACCATAATCATCTGCCTATAAAAATCCCAAATTATTTCCCCAAAAATATGATACATGAGAGGAAGTAAAAGCATATGATGGGAAATCTAGATTTTTGTATTTAGAATGTCTTGTATTATTAAAATAAGAGGTATGACTTCTAAACCACCAAAGAAAACTAACTAGAGAAAACATGGCTCATTAGAAACAAAATGACCGAACTAAGCCAAACAAAATAGGTGAGACAATAAATGTGCACAGGTTATATTCATCAGAGACTTAAACTGAATCCCAAATCCAAATCCAAATTATTAGACTTCAAAGTAAGATTTTCCTGATGTTTGATGGTGGTTTGCTGGAGGACCCAGGAATACCAATTCCTGTTCTGCCAACCAGCCCTCCTCATGCAGTTTCCAAGGGACAGACTCTCCAAAAAAAAAAAAAAAGAAAATACAAACCAAAAGTTTCCACACTATTATGATAAGGCCTGAACCAGAACAAAGACAAGGTCACCAGTTCACGGGTTGCCAAATAGAGCAAGTAAAATACAGGTTGCCCCTTTACATTTGACTTTCAGATAAACACCAAAGAAGTTTTTGTTTCTTAATTTTTTAATAAAAATATTTACTTAGTTTTGGAGAAATATGTCATGCAATAAATGATCAAGAAAATAAAAAAATAAACCTCCCCAAATTGACATGTTATATGATAAATCATCTCCAGGCACAACAGCATTTATTAATGAATATAAAAAATCAATTTTATTATTTTTATCTGCTCTTGCATCAGCTTTAACTACTAGTTTTTGGAAGCTTGAGTGTCTAAGCTTCCAAAATTCCACATTTGTCTCAGCCCCTGTAGTGTGACTGAGGCTAACATCCCATTCCCATCGTGGAGAAATAAATTTCTATCCCTGGGGAGTCTGAGCTAGACCTCTAAGAACTTAAAAAAAAAAAGAAAGATCCTCTCACCAGGATCCTTCTAACATGGGGAAAATGCAGCCACCGTGCATTGAAACATGATCCAATTTGGACACATAAGTATATATTTTCAGCATAAGTATGTCCCATGCAATATTTGGGACATGAAGTGAAAGTGTTAGTCATTCAGTCATGTCCAACCCTTCATGACCCCATGGACTGTAGCCTGCCAGGCTTCTCTGTCTGTGGAATTCTCCAGCCAAGAATACTGGAGTGTATTGCCATTTCCTTCTCTGGGGGATCTTCCCGACCCAGGGATCGAACCCAAGTCTCCTGTATTACAGGCAGATTCTTTATTGTCTGAGCTACCAGGGGAGCCCAACTTGAGCTTAAAAAGTATCATTGTTTAACTGAAATTCAGGTTTAACTGGGTGTCCTGTATTTTACATGGCAACCCAGCACACCAGAGCAGGTGTATTAGAAAACGAGATCCAGGGACTTTCCTGGGGATTCAGTGGTTAAGAATCCACACTTCCATTGCAGGGGGCACAGGTTCCATCCCTGGTCAGGGGACTAAGACCCTGCATGCCTCCCAACAAGGCCAAAAAATAAATTCAGTTCAGTTCAGTCACTCAGTCATGTCCGACTCTTTGTGACCCCATGAATCGCATCACAAACTCCCAGAGTTTACTCAAACTCATTCAAAAATAAATTAAAATAAGTTAAAAAGAAAATGAGGTCCAGGAAAGAGGAAGTTGGCACTCACCCAGCCACGTGAGGCGGCACGTGGAAGAGTAGGTGACCTTCCCACTAGTAGAAGTGGACTCACCAATCTGCAGTCTGGCCAATGAAGTTGGCATTTCCTTCTGAGAAGAAGTCAGAGAGGGCCTTGGGCAGCAGCAACTTTTCCTCTCTGTCCTCAAATCAATGCAGTTTATGAAAGTCCACATCCATGAAATGCCACCTAAAGGTTGAAAGTGAAGAGACTTCCAGATGACTGACGGTGGTATTCAGATGCTCACTGAAGTGATCAAAGAGAAAACCCAGGAAAAATCTGTATAAGCACGTAAACCAGGAAGGAACCCAAACGACCGCTCACAACCTTGAGGTGAAATGTGATATGGAAGGGAAGGACTGACAGTTGGTGAGCTGGGTGGCGCTCACAAGAGCTGAAATTTGGGAGCTGGTTATTAAACCATTGGTAGCTTGAAACTGGCCTTAGCAGCAATTTTTACACCATGGAAATTGGCAGATGCTACAAATCAGAAAAAAAAAAAAAACAAAACTGAGTTTGGTGTTTAAACATTTAGCCTACCAGTTTACCAAGTAAGAAATAAGTCACCAAATAAGAAGAAATAAACTCCTGTGTAAGAAGTGGCCAGTGCCTCACGTATATCCATGGGACTTTTCAGTGTTTTGGCCAGCTTCCACCTCCTGTCTCTGCATTTACAGAGGGGAGTGGGGGAGCTGGGTGTCTCTTGCTCCCAGAATTGACCACACTTGGCAGATCGGAAGTGTCAAAGAACTTACATTCCCTCAACAAATGAGACTTTTGGAAGTTGGTGTACAGGTTCCAGCCCCCTTACCCCTTGGCTGGGGTAATTCTGAGTTCTGTGTTTTATACCTTTTCCCATAGTTTCCCCAAAGGCCTTCAGAGGGAGGGAGATGCTTTGATTACCCATACTGTTACTGAATGCAAGTCCATGTGCCTGCCACACAGTGAGGCCAAGCAACAAAACAAAACCTCAGAGTTTAGAGCACAAAAAGGTGTACTGCAGAACCAGGCAAGGAGATTAGGGTGGCTTGAGCCTGAAAAAACCCCAAATCCCTGAGAACTTTCAGCAAAGCCCTTTTATAGGAAAGGTGATGGAGGGGCGTGGTTAGTTGTTGCAAACTTCTTGGTGTCAGATTCTTTGTTCCTGGAGGTCAGATCAGGATGTTCCTGGAAACCTCCACCAAACAAATGTTATTCTCTGATCTGACAAGAAAGGGCAGGGTCCCAAAGATCAACTCTCATCCTTCAAGGTCCAGGCCTGGGCTAAAAAGATGGGGTTCCTGCGAGGGTCAATTATCCTGCCCGGGAGGCTTCATCCAGCATCCTGTCTGCATCCTCCCGTCAGTGCTCAGACATTAACAGAGGTGACTGATCTCAGCTGGCGGCGCCCTTAGGATCGGGTTCTCCAGACCCCGCCCAGCCGTCATCACCGAGGAAGCCAGACGCCCAGCACCCCACCTGCCCTCGCGCTTGCCATTTAACCTGGAAGGAATCATTTGTACCAGACCCAGAGAAATACATGTAGCAGATACCAAGCAGGTTCACTCCCCACTCAGCTCATCACAATTGTCCTCCTTTGAGAACAGCCCCGACCACAGAGGTGGACCTTAGGTAATGCTGTGCAGTGTCCTTGCAACTTAACCGTGACCTCTGGCCACCCCCTAGGAGTAGGCGACTGATCTCTGCTGGGCCAAGTTTGGAAACTTGACTGAAGAGACAAGCTGGTTGAAGCTAGTACCTTAATGGCGGTGTCCATATACTCCAACCGATGAGGCCTCTATGGACCATAACCCACGGATACAGCCACCGCCAAGAGGTCACAGAGGTGGGGATGTAGGAGGGTTCCCTCCTGCTTCAGGGCCCGGGGGCCTGGCTGGTGGGAGGCCGTGGTGAGGCGAGGATGCAGGAGATCTGGGGGACACAGCCCTCAGCGTGGCCCCGAGCCCCCAGCTCACCTGCTGCCCTGAGGTTGAAGGACCTGGAGGGACCTGGGAGAAGGCACCGATCCATCCCTCACACACTCTGCCTCGAGGACCCCTGCGAGCTGACCATTGGCAGAGTGGGACCTCGAAACTTGCACTCAGGGTCTGACGCTAAAGGTCTCGCCATAACTCTCACTCGCAAACAGGTGCGCTGATGAGCATGTGCTAACGATCTCATGCTAACAGCTGTGCGCCTGCCCCAACCCTATTACAATACTTGTTAAAGTATTTGTAAATCTCCAGTCATTTCCATAAATGTTTTTCTAAATATGATTTTTCCTTGGTTTCTTTTTGTTATGGAGAAATATGCTCAATGGAAGTTTTTTTAACAGTATAGGGGATATACTGCTGCCGTTTTTCTCTCATTCTTTTATATATATATATTAATTTACTTGTTTGGCTGCACTGGGTCTTAGCTGTGGCACGCAGGATCTTCAATATTTCCTTGCAGCATGCAGGATCTGTAGTCGTGGCTTGGAGGATCTGGGCTTCCCAGGTGGCGCGAGTGGTAAAGAACCTGCCTGCCAATGCAGAAGACATAAGAGAGGAGGGTTCGATCCCTGGGTGGGGAAGGGCATGGCAACCCACTCCAATATTCTTTCCTGGAGAATCCCACAGACAAAGGAGATTGGTGGGCTACAGTCTATGGGGTTGCAAAGAGTTGGACAGGACTGAGGCAACTTAGAACACATGGGGGATCTAGTTCCCTGAGTGGGGATCAAACCCCTGCATTAGGCCCCCTGCATTAGGAGTGCAGAGTCTTAACCACTGGACTGCCAAGAAGTTCCCGTCTCATTCTCTTTTACTATCTGTATGTGAGCATACATACAAAGGTGTCTGACTTCCCCAACCTTACCTGCACTTCACTTGAATCCTTGTTTCAGGCTAAGCTTCTGGGAGAGGCCAGGTGAAGACAGAGTCACATCCCTGGGAGGCAGCCATAAAACTGGGGAGCTCCAAGCAGCAGGGAGCAGAGAAGCAAATCCACAGGGCCATCGACGTGACCCGTGGGGAGCGTCGGGAGGGCTGGCTCCTAGCACCTCGGGCCCCAGCCCCATGTCACACCCCGCCACTGATGTTGGAATGAGGTCTGAGTTGTTCCTGTGTCCGGGTGTGGGAAGGGAGTCTGGCTGACTTCAGGCTGCTTGAGCAAACAGAGACCTCCTTAGGCAGAGAGCTTGGATGTCTAGGCTCCAGAAATATGAGAAAATGAACTTGGGTTTTTTCAACCACCCAGTTTGTGGTATGTTATTATGGCAGCCTGAGTTGACATGCATTCTCCACTGAATGTTCCGAATGAACTAGTGTGCCATATGTATTTAGTATTCTCTTCTGATGTGAGAGCTCTTCTCTGCATCTTTGGCTAACTTTCCTTTAACTTGCTTTTTTCCCTTCTTCCTGTCTTTCTTTCCTCCCTTTCTTTCTTTCTTTCTTTCTTTCCTTCCTTCTTCTCTCTCTCTCCTTTCTTTCTTAATTTCCTCCCTCCCTCTCCCCCTTCTTTCTTTCTTTCTTTTTCTTTCTTTTTTCATGTCCTCTCTCTCACCTGCTTCCTACCCCCTCCCTTTAGGGAATTCTTATAAATCTAGATGTCTTATAGCAGTTTGCAAGTAGCTGAGTCTTAGGTTTACCAGTTTTACCAATTTTTATGTTTCCTGTCTCATTAATTTTTACCCTAACTTTTAATTCTCTCCCTAGGTTTATCTTGTGGCATATTTTCTAGCTTCTTGAGTTGGACGCTTCATTAACTTTCAGTCTTCCCCATTTAATCAAACAAACATTTGAGCCATGGGACTCTTTTGTTACATTCTATGAGTTTTGCTATGTGGAGTTTCAATTGTTGTGTTCTGAATGGCCTATAATTGCAGTTTTGTTCCATTCTTTATTCAGGAATCAATTTCCAAGTGGTTTAATTTTTTTCTGTTTATCCCTTTGTTTTTAACTTCTGTTTTGTGGTCAGATAATGCGGCCAGAAAAGGGCAGCTTGTCAGCAGCTCAGAGGTTGTCTCTGTGGCCTCGAATGGCATGTTTCTTTCAGTTCCTCACAGATGCTTGAATGAAATGTCTTTTCCGTTCGTATTAATTTATGACACAGAGCTTGTTTCTTCCAAGCTGACTTTCCCTGAAGCACGGACCCTGTGAGTAGCTCTGGGGATTCTGGTGCCCCCAGCACGGACCCAGGAAGCCCTCGGGCAGAGTGACTGTGGACCTTGGCTCCGCTCACTGTCTCCTGAGCACAGCCATTGCTCCCAACTCCTCACGCTGACTCGAGCAGATAGTTTTCCATTGAACATATTTCAGGAAATTCCATGTTAATGTTTCTCTCTTATTTCTTGAGGGTCAACTATGTATGAAGCGTCCTGGTACAGGCATACTTCATTTTTATGGCACTTTGCTTTATTGTGTTTTGTTTGGTTTTTGGCTGTGATGGGTCTTCGGGTGTGCCAGGGCTTTCTCTAGTTAGAGCGTGCGGACTTCTCACTGTGGTGGCTTCTCTGTTGCAGGCTCAGAAGTCGTGGCACACGGCCTTAGTTGCCCCAGGGCATGTGGAATCTTCCTAGACAGGATCAAACTCGTGTCCCCTAGGTTGGCAGGCTTAACCACTGGGATTCCTAACCACTGGACCACCAGGGAAGCCCTTATTGTGTTTTTCACCAACTGAAAGTTTGTGGCAATCCTGCATCAAGCAAGTCTATTGGAGTCATTTTTCCAACAGCGTTTGCTCACTTCATGTCCCTATGTCACATTTTGGCAATTCTTGCAGTATTTTGAATTTTTAAGATATTGTTAAATGTCCTTTGGTGATCTGTGTAATCAGTGATCTTTGATGTTACTGTTGTAAAAAGATTACAGCTCGCTGAAGGCTGAGATAATGGTTAGAAATGTTTTAGCCATAAAGTAATTTTAAAGTGTGTAGACTGTTGCTTTAGACATAATTGTGTGACTATTGCACATTTAGTAGACTACTGTCTGTATGTGTACCCAGTCGTGTCCAACTCTTTGCAACCCCATGGACTGTATGAAGCCCACCAGGCTCCTCTTCTGTCCTTGGAATTCTCCAGGCAAGAATACTGGAGCGGGTTGCATTTCCTTCTCCAGGGGACCTTCCCGACCCAGGGATCAAACCCATGTCTCCTTGTCTCCTGCATTGACACTGAATTCCTAAGAATGGACAGAAGGGGAAAAGATTAATTTAAAAAAAAGAGAGAGAGAGAGAGAGAGAGAGAGAGAGAGAATGAACAGAGGAGCCTGGTGGGCTACAATGCATAGAGTTGCAAAGAGTCAGACATGACTGAGTGAGGGAGGAGGATAAAGCTAACTAGGGAATGTTTGGGCGGGGCAGCTCACAGGGAGCTCCCTGTCACTATGTGATCACCCTTCAGGGATGCCTGGGAAGGGATGTTGGCCCTGAGAGAGAAGATGACCTGAAGTCTCTCCGATGCTGAAGGATTCGGATTTATGGTGACTCTGATCCTCCATCCCACCTCATGATGATGATTGCTGACTTGGCTGCCCAGGACACATAGTTTTTCTTTTTCAGGAAACAGTTTCTGCACATTCTGTGACCCCTTCTCCACGCCTGCATCTCCAGCTGTCGGCAGCATCTCTCAAGATGATCAGAGTAGGGAGGGAGCGAGCAGAAGGCAGATCTGACCTCGCTTGCGTTATTGGTCTCTGACATGTACAGGCCTGAGAAGTGCAGCCCAGACAGGTGTATCTGCATCCTCCTCTCCCATCTGGTTGCTATGGTGAGTGACCTGTCGGATCCCGGAGATGAAGTAGATGCTGGGAGAAGGCTGAAAGCTGGAGGACCATTCAAGAGGTCCATTAGACGCATTAATGAGCTTAGTCTTTCCTCTCTCCCTAATGGACTAAACATTAGCCCGCCCCACTAATGCGTTCTTGGCCACAAAGAAACCTACAACAGCTAATGCCCTGTTCCCTATTATGTGAATTTCAGTGACAGAAGAAATGCTTTCATTATCAATTTCATTCACAGACTTATAGTTGCTTAAATCAATCAAGTCTCCGCTACCTCTGGTTTGGGCATTAAAGAGGCTATGGGAATGGGAACAAAAAAGAAAAAAGCAAACACCGTCAGCATCATCAGTACGCACCATGCTGGGCTCTGGGGACACATCAGAGCATGTGCTGAACCATCTGTTAACTCCCCGTGGGCCCTTCGACACTGGGTTTCAGGCTTAGAGAAAACGGACTGTCTGTTGCATATGGTATGGAAGTTACAGTTTTCCAAGGACCCTTTCTCAGCAAATATACCAGGAGCCGTCCTTGTGTAGAGGATGTTCCAGTGGGTGGCCGGGGTACCATGAGCATAACTCTGCAAGTCTCTCATTCCTCATAGGGGAGAGCTTAACTGGAGGCGCTAGAATTCCCACCCATGCAGAGTAAGGTCCTGCGTGGAAACTGGGAAGGTCCCAGTGGGTACTGACTGAGCATCTTCTCCCAGTCTGGGGGGTTTTCTCCCTTGGGGAGGAGGCAGCATACTCTGCATGTAGAGAGAAAAGGGGGAAAAATTACTGGTGACAAAAAAGACAGAATGGGGACAATGTCAGGACTCTTGTCAAAGTTTCTATTCTCCCCCTTCTACGCATGTGACAAGCCTGGACTTCCTTGATCCCTGAAGTTAGGTGTGACCATGAAACTCACTTTGGACATGAAATGTCAGTAGAATGAAAACGTTGTCATTTCAGTGGAAGTAAAAGCATAAAGTAGAAGAGATATTTGAAGAGACAATGACTGAGCATTTTCCAAACTGAATGAAAGACACTAACCCAGAAGTGCAGCCAATAAACATAAGGAGAGACTATATCACGAAATCCACAGGTCGACAACCTAGTGAAATTGTAGGAAAATCAAAGATAAAAGTTCTTTGAAACAGACCTATGAAAAGACACAGATGGGCTTCAAAAGAAGTTGAGGTAACTGTGAGATTCTGAATTCTCAAACACAGAAGTTAGAAGAAATTGGGCTCTGATTCAATACGAAGAAAGAAAATAGCACGACTACTGTCAGCAAGGATGAGGACTACCTTCCAAGGATGAGGGTGAGAGCTTCCATGATAGCTCCGTGGTCAAGAATCTGCCTGCCAATGCAGGAGACACAGGCTCAATCCCTGGTCCGGGAAGATCCCACTTGCTGGGGAGCAACTAAGCCCATGCACCACAACTACTGGGCCTGTGCTCCGGAGCCCGGGAACTGCAGCTGCTGAAGCCTGAGCACCCTAGAGCCTGTGCACCCCAGCAAAGAAGCCACCGCAGAGAGATGCCCACGTGGTGCAGCTAGAGAGCAGCCCCGGCTCTCGGCAGCTAGAGAAAAGTCCGTGCAGCAATGAAGACCCAGCGGAGTCAAAATAAATAAATAAAATTTAGAAATAAATAAACAAAAAAGAATGAGGGTGAAATAAAGATGGTTTCAGACAAATGAAATCAGAAGTATGTGTCAAGAGGAAATTCTAAAAATTGAAAACTTTGAGCAGAAACAAAGTGATCCCACATAGTGAGTCGAAGTGCAAAAAGAGAGAGAAATAAATGTGAACACAAGTGTAATCGAACTTTGATAATAGCAATGCTGTCTTGCAAAGCATTTTTATAATTAAGCTTAAAATACAAGGAACAGGGACTTCTCTGGTGGTTCAGAGGTTAAAGAGTCTGTGCTTCCACTGCAGGGGGCACAGGTTTGGTCCCTGGTCAGGGAAGGAAGATCCCACATGCCGTGTGGTATGGCTAAAAAAAAAAAAAAAATACAGGGAATAATAACATAATAAATCATAGGAAAGTAAATGAAGAAAAAGCTCTGTATTATCCAGAAAGAAGCTAATACTTATTAACTTTAAGCCTTGATAAATTATCTTTGTTTTCACTTGTAGAGTAACCACGAAATGATTAGTTCTACAGTGTATAACTTACAAACTAGTGAAAGAAATGGAGTTTTTAAAAGTCTATTTAAAGGAAGATAGAAGAAAATGAACCAAGCATAAAAGAAGATGGTAGATTTAAACCCAAATGTATCACAAATGATATTAAACCTGTAGGTTTAAAGACTGGTAAATGATCAATTAGGAGTTTGGGATTAGCAGATACAAACTATTATATGTAAAATAGGTAAACAACAAGGTTCTACTTTACAGCACGGGAAACTATATTCATCACCTTGTAATAAACCATAATGGAAAAGAATTTGAAAAAGAATATATGTGTGTGTATAGCTGAATCACTTGGCTGTATGCCAGAAACTAACATAGACCTCAACTGGAACAAAAAAACAAAATAGAAAGACAGCTAAATGATGACATGTCACCATTAGTTGTAAATGGCAGCTTTCCCCAAACCCACCTCATGCCTTGAAAGTAAAGGACAACAAGAATTCGGCTGGTGACTCACAATGCCCAGTGTCACTGTCCATGACTGCCCGGCAGCAGCACATGAGTGAGAGTTCGAGGCAAAGGCCGGCTGGCACGTTCGTTCTGCAGCTCCGAGGGGCCACTGCGGTTTGGGCTCTGGCATCTGCTTTGAATGGTCCTTCTGTCTCACATGCCACTTGATGACCGCCTGTTGTCTGTGCAGTGGCTCCTCTCATCCCCTTGTCCCTCTTCCGACCCACTGCTCGTGGTCCCGAGAATAGGCAGCCCGAGTTGTTCAGATTCAGACCTGCGGCTCCAGAGTTCCAAGGGGCAGCGCTGGAGCGGAGGACCGCTCCATCCTTCTTACCAAAGGGCTTTTCCATGAAGGGCATTTCATCGTGACTCCAGGCAGTGGGTGACCCTACTTCAAGAACTAGTCCCCATGGAGCCAGAAGCCTTAGAAATTTCCCCTTACAATCCTCACCACCGAATCCCACTCAGCAGATTTCAGTACCATCTGGCATCATGCCTGAGAAACAACCCCAAGAAAGCCAAAAAGATGGCCAGCTGCAAATACAACGCCTGCCACATGGTCCCCATCAAGAAGCTGGAGGAGCACGAGGCTGCCTGTGTCAACAGAAGCACAGTGGAGGAGGAGGACAGCCCGAGTCCCCTGAAGGTCAACCTTCCAAACGCAGGGCAGAAGGGCCACGGAAACGCCTCTGCGGTGTCCCCCCGTCTCCCCAGCCCCGACGTCTGGAATGTTGATAGCACAGATTGCCGCCCCATGTTTGTCCTTAAGTCTTTCGTTCCCCAGAAGCTTGTTTGCGAAAGCGACACCAGGCAGTCAGAGACAGACGACTACACCCCATTCCTGACCGCCCCCCGAGAAGATCATTAGACCGGGAGAGTGAACCACCAGCAGCAGAAAGAAGATACAAACCTCTTAAATGCATGATGAGAGATACAATTCACCAGAATAAAAGGCATACAAAACAAACTACACTGGGGTGCCTTTTTTTTTTTTTTTAAACCCACCTAACAGATTCATTTAATTTATTTTTGGCTGCGCGGGTTTTCCTTGTTGCACACGGGCTTTTTCCAGTTGCGGCAAGCTGGGGCTGCTTTTCATCGCTGTGCTCAGCCTTCTCATTGCAGGGGCTTTTCTGGTTGTGGCGCATAGGCTCTAGGCACAGGGGCTTCAGCAGTTGTGGTGCACAGGCTTATTTGCTCTGCGGCATGTGGGATCTTCTGGGACCGGGGATCAAAGCTGCATCGCCTGCACTGGCAGGCGGATTCTTAACCACTGGACCACCAGGGACGTACAAGACTTTATATGTGCATAGAAACTATGCAATATTAAAATGGCTTTAAAATATACTATTTAATGGTATCCTCACAAGAATTCAATGAGGTAGATTAAGTATCCACACTTTGTAAATTAGGAGATTGGGGTTTAAACGAAAGAAATGGCATGGCCATGGGAACATAACCTAAAGCAGAGGACAGAGATGAGTCAGTCCCCAGGCCACGTGTCCTAACCTTTGGTGCTAAATTGCTTTTGTTTTTTTTAAGTACTTGTAACTTTGCCACCCCTAGCCTGTTCAACTGTTTCTACAAAGTGGTATGCAAAGACTTCTTGGGAAAAAAAAGAGAAGTTCCCAGTGTTGGCTCTAGAAACTCTATGGTTAATAAAATACTTGGACTAGAGAATTGCCACATAGGAAGTAGGTAAAATAAGAAAGTGGTATGTAAGGTATATATATCTATGAAATTCAGGTCAAAAAGACAAGGAAAAAAAATAATTTGGTTTGGAGTATGAAACAAATTGGTCACGAGTTAGTTATTCTTGAAGCTGAGTAAAGAATAAATTTTAATACTACTTTTATTTAAATGTTTATTTTACTATTTTATTATTCTCTGCTGCTGCTGCTGCTGAGTCACGTCAGTCGTGTCCGACTCTGCGCGACCCCATAGACAGCAGTCCACCAGGCTCCCCCATCCCTGGGATTCTCCAGGCAAGAACACCGGAGTGGGTTGCCATTTCCTTCTCCAATGCGTGAGAGTGAAAAGTGAAAGTCACGTCGCTCAGTCGACTCTTTGCAACCCCATGGACTGTAGCCCATCAGGCTCCTCCGTCCATGGGACTCTCCAGGCAAGAGTACTGGAGTGGGGTGCCATTGCCTTCTCTACTTTTGTATAAATTTGAAATCTTACATAATAAAAATAGTTTAAATGTATTTTAATATATTTATAATATATTTTAATATAAATACATTATACAATCTTATATATTTCATATAAATTAGATGTTATATGTTTTAATAAAAATAATTTTTAAAATATGTATTATATATAAACTTGAAGTCTTCAATAATAAAAATAGCTTTAAATATATTTTATGATATACTTAATATATTATAAATATATATATATATTAGTGGGTGAAGTGAAGTTTGCTCAGTCATGTCTGACTCTTTGCGACCCCATGGACTATACAGTCCATGGAATTCTCCAGGCCAGAATAAGGGAGTGGGTAGCCTTTCCCTTCTCCAGGGGAATCTTCCCAACTCAGGGATTGAACCCAGGTCTCGCACATTGCAGGCAGATTCTTTACCAGCTGAGCCACAAAGGAAGCCCAAAGTCAACTGCCCCCTCTGAGGTAGCAGGCATAGAGATTTGGGATTAGCAGACACAAACCACTATATATAAAATAGATAAACAACAAGGTCCTACTGAATAGCACATATCTTATAATAATATATATAAATATACTAGCAATATAAATATAATAGTGATAGTCAATATATTGTAATAATATATATAATATATACAATAATATAAATATATAATAATGTAAGTAATATACTATATATACTATATATATACTATATATATAACAATCAATTTGCTGTTACAACAAACTAATACAATATTGTAAGTTAACTATACTTCAATTTTTTAATTTAAAAACTATGTTATATATTACATATAAATGTTTATTATATTTTACATTTTAATTAAAAAGTTTAAATATATAAATATATTTATATGTACTATTTTAAGTATTATATTATGAATATTTCAAGTTTGTATAAAAATCTCTCCAAGTTTGAGAGACAGTAAGACAAAGAGATGTATATACACACACATTAAATGCAATATAGTATTTTGGGTTGGCTTCTGGAACAGAAAAAGATATTAGTGGAAACGTGGTAAAATACAATCAAAGTCTGTAGTTTAGTTAACAGCATTCTGCTGGGGTGACTTTTCATTTTATTGGGTGCATCATGGTCTTTCAAGATGTTAACATTAGGGAAAGCTGGTTGGAGGGTATAGGGGAACTCTTTGTACCACCCTTGCAAATTTTCTGTAAATCTAAAATGGTTTCAAAATAATAAAATTTAAACACAGAGCAAAGAGCAACACAGTGAGCACAATTCTGGACTCTCCGCAACCCCGCTGACCTTGGGCAGCTGCCTCGTGGTCGTGTTCGTCACTCAGTCATGTCCAACTGTTGCCTGCCTCTGTGATTGTTTGCTCATCCGCAGAGCAGAGATGATACGCTCACAGGATGTTGTGGAGGACTACCGGACTTAACGCATGCAGGATTACTAGGACAGTGTCTGCCACAAAGGAAGCCCTGGATTAATGTTAACTGCTGGTAATGGTGGAGGTATTCAGCAAAAAGAAAATGTCATGTGGTAAGGGAAAAAATGATCAGCAAGTCAATTTATAAAATATATAAACAAATTTAATCAACTCAGAAAAATCATCAATGTTGCATTTACCATGATAAAAATAAGCTAGGAAGGGGCATTGTTCAGAAGGAAAGAAACACTGAATAGCAAATGTGTATATTAAAAATGTTTATGTAGCCCCCAAAATAATTTTTTCTATGTTGCAAACAAGCCTAGAGGAGAAAACAGACCAGGATATTACAGAAACTTCACAAATTCAATGAAGAAAAGGAAAAAAGGTATAGATAGTAAAGAGAAAACAAAAATTTGGATGGTAGAAATCAACCCAAATATACCAATATTCATATAGGTGTAAAAGGATTTAGCTTACCTATTTAAAAATCCTATTTATAGTTCTAAATCGAATATATGTCCATTTTTTATCAATACTAACTAACAGAGATTTTAAGAAATACATGCCGCCACCAGCTCCCATCCCCTGGAGAAGGAAATGGCAACCCACTCCAGGATTCTTGCCAGGAGAAGCCCACGGACAGAGGAGCCTGGCGGGCTACAGTCCACGGGCTCGCAGAGTCGGACACGCCTTAGTGACTCCACCACCACCACCTGCACCACTGCCTCCCCGACACCTAACGGACATAACCAATCGATCATGGCATTCTTTCCTGAGCCTGGACAATACCTTCGGAATGCGTCTCAACACAAGGCTCCTGGCTGCTATTACAGAGATGTCAGCTCTGTCTTTTTTTTTTTCCCTGAGGGGAAGAAGTTATATTTTGAACAATTAGCAGAATCTGAATATAGACTGTATATCAGATGCTACAATGTTAAATTTCTTGAGTTTGAAAACTGCCCTGTGGTTACATAGGAGACTGTCCCTGTTCTTAGGTTACAGATGCTGAAGCGCTTAGAGGTGAGGGGTCACCATGTCTGGAATTGACTCTGGAGACAGAGGAAAAACTGCACCCTGCTGGAACAGCTCCCAAGACCCTGGAAGAATCTGTGGTCCAGATCCACAGGTTCAAAAGGATTTCTTGTGGGTACAAAGCTTACAGAAGCAGAATTTGGAATCTCATACTTGTGGGGTGGAGCCAGCCTGGTGTGAACAGGAGTTCCGAAAACTATTCTAAGGGAATGGAGGCAGGGGCGGGGTGGAAATGAGGTCTCTGTCCGATCTCAAGGTCTGCCATCTGGTGACGTCTTTCTATAGTGCATCTTCAAAGGGTGTCTGCACCCACTGCAAGATGGTGGCGCACTGTTCTTCAAGTCAGGAAGGATACAGGAACAACTCCATCAGAAGACCCCCCCGCCTCAGCTACCTGTGTAACTGAAAAGTGAAAGTGTTAGTCCTCCATCATGCACGACCCTTTACGATCCCATGGACTATATATATATATAGCTCCCCAGATTCCTCTGTCCATGGAACTCCCCAGGCAAGAAGACTGGAGTGGGCTTCCATTCCCCCCTCCAGGGGATCCTCCCGACCCAGGGACCAAACCCGGGTCTCCAGAATTGCAGGCAGGCTCTTTACCATCTCAGCCAGCAGGGAGGCCCCGTGTAACGGGCTGGACAAACAGATTCCAGCAGGCAGCTCTCTCTCTTCTGCTCGGGGACCTGGGCCTGCACAGCGCCGTCTGTCTCTGCTGTGGGGGTCCTCCAACGCTTCCAGGGGTCTTTTGGAAGAAACCCAAACTCCTCAGTAAGCCTGGCCAGACCCAGGCTTCCCTGCCTGTCTATGCCCCATAAATCCAGCCACACCACATGACTCACAATTCCAAGCGTGCCATGAGCACCCCTGCCCTAGAGTTCTCCCTTGGTCCTCACAGGTGTCACCTCCCGCAGCAAGTCCTTTCCTCTTCCGGCTGCCAGAGCACCCTGTCTGCCCCTGTGTGCTGTAACCACTGTCTGACTCCCCTGCCTCCATCACTCTCCAGGCTGAGCAACCCCAGCCCCAGTTCATCTCCACTTCCCTGCACCCACCCCCTGCTGAACAAGAAAACGGAGAGCGCAGAAGTGTCTGTTATGCACCCGGAAGGTACTAAAACCCACACTGGGGGCAGAGAAGACCCAATGAGAGGCCAGGGGCTGAAGGGAGAGAGACCCAGAAGAAAGTACGGATAGTCCACCAGCTCGTTGCAGGAGCCAGAATCCAGGAGCAGAGAGAAGGGGTCACAGCTGTAGGTAATTGGGTCAGCTCTGTCTTGACAGCATCCATCCCTAGGCAGGTTCCCCACTTGATGCTCTCTGACGTTCCAACTCGTGTTCCAGAAAGAATAAAGAAATTCAGGGGCCTAAGAAAACATCCTACCTGGAAATCTAGAGGAAAGACCAGGCAAGAGAGGAATGTCTGTTCTAAACTCCCGAGTTACATCTCAGCCAGTTCTTCGGTCTCCTCATCCCTTACCTCTGCTGGGCCTATCTCCAGGGGAGACATCCAGGCAAGCCAGCCTCTAGCAGGGACCATCATTAAAACACACGTTAGCAGTGACAGTGACCGCAGCAAGCCAGTGCTGGGCTGGGTGCCAGCAACTGGATCACAGAGGAGAATGGGCTGGGTGTAAAGGCAGCCCCAGGAGCCCCAGGCAGCAGGTGAACTTTCGACGTTCCGGGTGAGGATTCCTGGCAAAGGTGGAGCCTAGCATGAAAAGCCATGTGCTCAGGCAGAGGGGGCTCTGGCACAGCAGAGGAAGGAAAAAAGAAGGGGGGGACCAGAGATTTCCCTGGTGGTCCAGGGGTTAAGAATCCATCTTTCACTGTAGGGAATGTGGGTTTGATCCCTGGTCAGGGAACTAAGATCTCACAGGCAGTGAGGCAGCCAAGTTCACACACCACAGTTAGAGGAGTCTGTGCGAGGCAACAAGGACCCAGCAGGGTTGGGGGAAAAAGTGGGGAGCTACCCTGGGGCCAGTTGCCTTGCCGATATTAAGCCCCAGCCACAATCCTGAGAGGAAAGTATTTTTGTTTCCAATATACAGATATGAAAAGTGAGTCTAAGAGAAGCTAAATAATTTGCCTTGGTTCATAAAGTTAGTAAGGGATGAGTAGCCTAATGAACCCATCCCCAGCAATTCCACTCCTAAATTTGTAGAAACCAGAAATGTGTACATGAGTTTGCCAAAAGAGGAGGACAGCTATTCTCAACCGCACTATTTGTAATGTTGTTGTTCAGTCCCTAAGTTGGGTCTGACTCTTTGTGATCCCACGGTCTACAGCACGCCAGGCTTCCCTGTCCCTCACTGTCTCCTGGAGTTTGCTCAAGTTCATGTCCATTCAGTCGGTGATGCTATCCAACCATCTCATCCTCTGCTTCCCCCTTCTCCTCCTGCCCTCAATCTTTCCCAGCGTCAGGGTCTTTTCAAATGAGTCAGCTCTTCTCATCAGGTGGCCAAAGTATTGGAGTTTCAGCTTCAGCATCAGTCCTGCCAACGAATATTCAATGAATGTTACTATTAATAAACCTTATTAATTACTATTAATATTCAATGAATATTAATTTTTGTAATGCCAGTCTCCAAATACTCCACCTGTCCTTCAGGAGAAACAGGTATAGTATAGAAAAGATCCATGACGGACCATGCTACGGTCCTGAGAATGAACTGACTGTAACTACCTGGTCAACAAGGGTAAATCCTACGTAAAGTGAAATTCAGTTTACATAAACTTTTTTTAAAAAGCAAGATAAATCGATGGTGTGTGAATTCAGGATGGTAGTTACCTTTGGTGAGTGGAGGAGGGGTTTCCGGGGTGCTGGTCATGGTCTACTTCTTAACTTGGGTTACCCTAGTGTGTCCACTTTGTGAAAATTCATCCAGCTATTCACTTGGGATCTGTGTATTGTCCTATAGGTTGAACCTCCATGAAAAGTCCTGAAAAACTGAACTTATACCTAAAGCAGATACTTTCTTTACTGTTTCTCTCTGATTCCCTGGCTACGAAACAGACGGGTTATATGGAGCAGGGCACTGAAGTGCTGGCCTTGACTGGGCTCAAGTCCTGACTTGACCACTTTCTAGTAACTTCCACTCAGAACAGTTAACTGAAACTTGGACACAAACCTCTCCTTTGCAGGGTTCTTGTGCACAAGAAAGAAATGAACAAGCATGTTGTAATAACATCACAAGAGCCTGTGTCTTCTGAGCCCCCAAGGGTGTGCCAGTATTCTATTCAACTTCTTCAACAACTCTGGAAGGTTAAGGCTTCTCCCATTTTATAGCCAAGGACTTCAAGGCTCAGAGACAAGCTGAGATTCACATCTAGGTCTGTCTGATGCAAAGTCAGAGCTTTATCCATGGCTACCAGGAGAGCCCTGGAAGGTTTTCCAGATATCCTGGGTGACAATCAAGACTCAAGCAGCCTCACGGTAGCTCTGGATTCCAGAATCCTTCCTCCTACTCATTTCCACAAAGTTCCGAGTCTTCTAAGTTCCTCTTCCACCTTGTTGAGCCCACCATGACATTTTTCATTTTCCTCGAGGTTCTTCAGCAGACCTTCCTATGAGCTAGTTATTGCCACATTAATGCTGTTTAACAAAACATCCCAATGTTCAGTGGCTTCAAACAACATTCTTTTTCTAAAAAAGAATTGTTTATTTATTTGGCTGCAGTGGGTTTTAGTTGCGGTACTTGGAATTTTTAGTTGTGGCATTCAGGCTCTTATTTGCACATGTGGGATCCAGTTCCCTGACCAGGGATTGCACCTGGGCCCCCTGTATTCGGAGCATGGAGTCTTAGCCACTGGACCGCCAGGCAAGTCCCAACAACATTCTTATCATGTGTCATTCAGGGGTTGGCTAATCTAGCCCACAAAAAAAAGCAGACAAAAAAAAAAAAGGAACACTGCTGCCCATGCTAGCAGACCTCACATTTTTTTCCCAACACATAAGAAATACTGACAGAATCAATCCTATGCTTGACCAAAAAAGTAAATATCAACAAACTTCAAAGATTTAAAGTCACACGGACCATGCTCCCTGACAACAGGAGGATTAAGCTAAGAATTAACACTAAAAATGATGAAGCCTTCCCTACCCTTCTAGTTCTAGCTGCCCTAGGCTTCTCCCTCTGCCACGTCACATCATGGCAGGATGAGATATTAGTTAGCAACTACTGGGTACCAAGCCTGCTAATCTCAGGACATCCCCCAACCATGCCTTTCTGCAGGGCATTTGAGACTCAGGGTCTGCACCTGTCCTTGTCAGACTGTCCCATGCATCATGGACTATAACCTAAATACCTATAGGTCAGCCCTAGCTAATATACAAGTGAAACACCCTCATTCTGCGCAGCTGAGACCATGGCATGTATCAGTGAAAAGTTCGATTTTCAACTCATATCTAAGTTCAACTTAATTGCTTTCGAGCATATCCAGCCAAGAGTGGAAACATAAAATCCATCTTAAAGGGAGTTAAATCACTGCCATCACCATTCATCAGAGCTTTGGTGATTTCTGGAAATAGCTGGAATATAGAAATGATTCACACTGCTGAGAAAGTGGTTCATTTAGACAACCTCAGTCCCAAGCTAATATGGCCTATCAATTACCTGTTCTGAGAGCCTGATTTTCCCACCAATCACTTTTCTTTCTTTTTTAGAAAAAATTATTTGGCTGCATGTGGGATATTTAGTTATGGCATGCAAGCTCTTAGTTGTGGCCTATGGGATTGTTCTTGACCAAGGATGGAGCCCTGGGCCCCCTGCATTGGGAGCATGGAGTCTTAGCCACTGGACCACCAGGGAAGTTCCCCTATCAGCTTTCCTATTGCTTTGGTATTACAAGGGAGAATTTTTTTTTCTCTGGGTAAAGAATCATTTTCTTCACAACTTCTGTCCACCATGGAACTGGCTGTTGAGTAATAGAGTCACCTCTCCTCATCAGTGGAAGTGTTCAAGCAAAGGCCAGACACCTGTTTGATGTAGATGTTCAAGAAGGGGTCTGAAAAATCAGAAAAACGCTTCAAGGACCTACCTAGAAACTCCTATGGGCGCAGTTTGCCTGCTGCCGCAAACACATCAATGGCCACCAGGGGGCGACAGAGTTGCATCATCATTGCAAAAGTGCTACTAATCCAGAAGTTTTTTTTCAAAGTACCAGAAACCTAATTGGAACGAAACATGTTTCAACATAGGAAAAAATAGGAATACCATTCTTCCATCATTCCTGCTTCTGGGTATATAGATTAGCAGCTCGGCCTCTGCGGGCTTGTTCCTTCCTGGCTTGTTACTCTGGCCTGGAAAACACCAGGCTCTGGAGCAGCTGGAATAGTCAAGATCCCCAAAGCTGCAGGCCCCCCTGGAGCTCTACGGCCTAAATCTCATGGTCAAACTTCAAGCAGGGCCCTCAGCCTCCTCTCAGCGGCACCCAATACCCCCATTCCTGAGTGGGCTCTTTCCTCCCTGTCCACACGGTGGACAAACGTCTCAATCCTCCCCCTACCTCACAGCAGACAGCCCAGCCCCCATGCTATCACGCCCCTGCTATTTTTCTTCCAAGCCCCTATTGCCCCCAGCATGTCATGTGTAGATTTGTCTGCCCCTGGTAGGATCTAAGACCCAGGAGAGTGAGGTGGTTTGAGGGTAGCGTGGTAGGGGGAGGGGGTACTTTCTTTTTTTGCTCAGCAGCAGAACCATGCCTCTCCAGAGGGTGGTAGGAGTTGAAAAAACCCTGGATGTGTATTTCATGCAGAGCGAACAGCTCCTGGGCAAGCTAACAGGTCTGCGGTTACTGTGGCCACCTCCTTCAGGGGACAGGGAAGAACCTCAGGATAAGCCAGAGTGGGTGAGTAGGACTGCGGGGAGGGGGTGCTGGGCAGAAGCCCCTGACAGGTTGCAGGCCAGGTCACTATGAACCGCCCCCCGTGAGCTTATGATGAACCTGTGCGTGCGTGTTGTCGCTTCGGTTGTCTTCCGACTCTGCGACCCAGTGGACTGTAGCCCGCCAGCCTCTTCTGTCCATAGATTCTCCAGGAAAGAATACTGGTGTGGGTTGCCATGCCCTCCTCCAGGGAATCTTCCTGACTCGGGGGTCGAACCTGCGTCTCTTACATCCCCTGCATGGGCAGGCGTGTTCTTTACCACTGGGGCCACCTCCATTCCCCCCCCGTGATGCACCTGGAGTGGGGGAAATGGTGTGCAAATTGTCCCAAGGCACGCAGGGTCTGCTATGGGTGTTCCAGTCACAGTAAAGACACCCCCACCCCCACCTCACTGCAGGGCAGGTTGCCCATCAAAGCCAGCAGCCCTGCTTGGGGCAGTCAGGGACAGCGCTTGGGTCCCACAGGTCACCCGGGAAAAGAATTTGGTAGTGGGCAGAGGGATGATCCAAGCTCAGAAATCAGCGAAGTCACAGATGGTGTGGAAAGCAGGCATGGCCCAGCCTGGCTGGTCCAGCTGGGCCACGGGCAACTGTGGGAGGCAGGTGGGGAGAGTGAAGGCCGGTCCCAGGTCTCAAGCAGGCATCAGGTGCAGCAGGTCAGGGTTCAAGCCAGGCTTGACTATGTGTGAGCACATGCGGGCCACCTGGGGAAGACTGCCAATACTGGGTGACAGTGAGCAGCCTCGACCGAGACGGTGTGTCAGACTTGAACCCTGCTAACTCGTCCTCTTCTCTTTAGAGGATGGGGACCCCAGGCAAGATGCCCTGCCCCCAAGTCTCCCTGGTGAACCAGAGGCGCTGAAGCAGGTTGTGGATACCAGGCTGTCCTGTGGTGAACTGAGATCCCAGCCCCCGGGGATGGCCACAAGACCCCATCCGAGGGATCCTGCGGATATAAACATCGCTCCTCAATATAGACATTCTGGGACCTGGGGCCTGCCCCTCTGTCTACCCACCCAGGGACTCTTCCCAGCTTACAAGCCAAGGGCCCCAGTCTCTGTGCACTGGGCCATGATGAGGGAGGGCCAGAGCCCAGGCTGGAGCTGCTGCCACGGCCTTGGGAAGTTAGAACCACTGGCCAGGCTCCACCCAGCTGATGGTTACTCCTGCTTTACCAGCTTGATCTGGGTGTGGGGCCAATCACAGGCCAGTCCAGCCACCTGGGGCAAAGGCCCACCACTGTCCCACCTTCCCCCAACCCCACCCAACGGCCAAGAGACCTCGGAGCCCTGAGACACTTGGGTGCAGAGAAAACTGCCTCCCAGCACCTTGGGTTCCCAGGGGCAATAGGGTCCAGAGCCCCAGGCCTGGGCTGTACAGACAAGGTGGCACTCTGAGGATGGGTCAGGTCCCCCCATCCCTCAGGGCCCTAAAGACAGTCACCAGGGAACTGCAAGCAGGATCCAGGAGGAAGGTGGAGGCAGAGCACAGGAGAAAGACAACTTTTATTTTTTCAAGAAAATGCATCAACAAGTTGCAAGAAGGAGCACGCTGGCTAGGTAGGTCCCCTGTCCTAAGCAGGGGTCTGAGATGAGGCCAGGCCTGACCAGGGCTTGGGAGAAGCTGAGGGGCTCCCTATGGCACTCGGGGAGGGCCAGGCCAGCTCAGAGGTGGGACTTTGTTCTGTTAGCACCAGGAACTGCCCGCAGCTGCAGCCGGGCTCGGAGACAGGTCAGTAGGTGGGCCTGCCTGTCCCCACCTGAGCAGTCTGGGAGGGGCTGGTGGCAGAAGGCTCCCTGCAGGCGGTCGTCTGAGTGTGATTCTCAAATTCACAGCTCAGAATCGGTCCCCCAGCCCCCTGTAAACATGAGAGTGGGCTCGTGACTGCCGAGCCCCTAAGACAAGATGAGGGTCCGAGACGTGTGGCTGGGCTTCAGGCGACCCAGGAGCTGCCGGGCTTTCTCCTGCATGAAGAGCTGGTCCCTGGTGCCCCCGCAGGCCACTGTCTTCCAGGCGCTGGTCATCTGGGAAGAGGAAAGGGGGTTACCATCCAGGCAGTGGCCGGGGCTCCTAGGGAAGCCTGGAGACCCTGGTTGGGGTGGGGTGGGGACATTCCTATCACGCTCCCTCTCTCTAGAAGCCACAATCTGTGCTCACTGCACCTTCCTGGTGGACCTGGGGAGTTAGTGCCATCTGGGCGTCCTCAGGGATAGAGCAAGGAGGCTGGACCAGGACACAAGCCCCCACCCTCCCCCGTGCCCATCATGTGGCAACAGCCCCCAGGGGAGGAAAAAAGCTACAGCTCTGCAGGCTGGAGAGCAGCAGAGAGGCTGCAGATGGCTGGGAAAACAGGCAGGGGATCCCTGTCTTCAAGGACAAAGTCACAAAGACATGTCTTAATTACGAGTGAGACCACATCGTGAAGGAGTGGCTTTGTGGAGGGAGATCTCTGGTACCCAGGTCCCCTGAGGGAGTGGCATCGGGACAAAGATGTGGAGCCCACGTTCATCAGTCAGCAGAGCCACAGAAGGGCATCATGCAGAGGCAAAGCCGGTGCAGAGGCCCTGTGGTGTGGAGGTCACAGAGCGAGGCCCCGAGGGGCAGCACTCACAGGGGCAGGGGTGGGAAAGTGGCCCCGGGGCCTCGGGGCCGCCGGCTTCTCAGACTTGGCCTGTAGGAAGCCCTCGTTGAGCAGGCTGCTGTCCTCTCTGCTGCCCGACGGGGTGAAGCCTGAGGAGCCCGCTGCGAGGATGCTGGTCGGCTGAAAGCAAAACCAAGTCAGAGGCTCAGCGTTTTGTCACAGGCTTTCTGTGGGAGGGAGAACATAAAAGAGCAGGCACATCCCAGTGCCACCGCCTCCGGGAGGTCTGGGCAGAAGATGTGGGCAGGAGATGATACTTCTCTGAGCCTCAGCTTCCGCTTCATTTAAAGATGAAGGAGGAAAACAGCTGCAAGTGCCTGTATCAGAGCCTGGCACCTGATGAACACCCAGGAACGCAGGCTCCTTTTACATGAACTGGTTCCTCCCCGTCTCAGGTGGAGACAAGGGTGTTCCGGCTTCTCCGGGGACCAGAAGCACCCACTGGGGGACTGGTCAAGGCAGCCCCAGGCCTGGGCCGCCTCCCGGACAGGGCTTTACCCTGCAGGCAAGAACCTGAGGCACAGGCAGCTGAGACGCCAGAGACCAGACCCTCCGCTCCACCTCCTCTGTGTTTAATCACTTCACCTGACTTTTTTTCTTTCCACTAGTTATTTCACTCACTCAAGGGTCTGGGTGGAGAGCACCAAGTTCCTGGCCTGCCGTGGATGCCTCATTAGACGGAGCTTTCTCTGCCAGGACTGTGAGAGTGGCAGGCGGACCTATAGGAGCTGCCAGGCAATGATCCGTCTCGTGGGCCTTTCCACAGCCTTCACTGTCTGCTACTGGCCACCAGCGAAAAACAAGCTCACCCCACTGCCTGCTGCAAGGGATCGACTGCCCAGCACAGTTTCTGGGGCCCAGGCTCTGTGGAAGCAGTGGCCCCTCCAGAGGTTGGCCTGGGAACAGGGCAGAGGTGCCCCCATCACCTGGCAGGGCCCCGAGGCACCTCACTGACCGGGGTCTCCCCTAGCAGTATAATACAAGGCAAGGTGCAGGGGACTCAGAAAACACACATGCCCAATAAGTTCCAGCAGCCAGCGCTTGCCAACCGAACCTTCTGTGAAGGACAAGAGCAGGGCGGCCTGGATCGGCACCAGTGGTGGAATGCCCAGTGCCACCTGCCCCCTTCCTCCCCGCTGACTCCACCTCCAGGGCTCTCCAGGCTAAAGGGCCCCAGAGGCGCAGGGCGGCTCCATACTCTCAGCCTCCTGCAGCTGGGTGGGGAGTAGGGGGTGGCCTCACGACAGCTTCTCTCCCAGACCCCTTACCAACCTTGGGCAGCGTGGACATCATCAGCTTCACGTCCTCGTCCACAATGTCGAGAGCCAGGGACTTGCGGACTTTCTTGATGGGGCTTCGCCGCATCTGGGGGGAGGTGGTGGTTAGGGCACAGGCCTGGACTCCCGTCACCCCCAGCCCTGATGACACTGGCCCTGTCGCAGACTCTCCATAGAGCAGGCTGTCCTGCCAGTTGCTCACCAGCAAGCAACTCCACCTCCAATGCCACCTCCACCCAACCTCATCCCCAGGGGGACCAAGTGCAGTCCAAGTCTCTACCACACTGAACACTCCCCCACACAGGCAAGTTACAACTAGAACACCCACCTGCTGGGGAGCTACAGAGACACAAGACCACGTGGGACACAGGCTGTTATGGGAATGCCCAGCCCCCAAGCCCTGCGCCTCCTATAAGCAGATCAGGGGGTGGCTCCGACCCCAGGGAGGGCCTCTGAGACTGACACCTGTCCCCGAACTCAGCCCTGTGCCCAAAATAGCTGCTACCCTGGCTCGGAGCCACCTTCAGACACAGAGAGCCCAGGGAGGGCCCTAGTCATGCTCTGCCCACACACCCAGGGGCCCAGCTGGAGGGTCCCCTCCCCGCCTGGCCACCCACCTTCCCCACCCAGTACCACCCTGGCCCACTCCTGTTTTCCCTTCTCCTTAGAGAGTGCCTGGGAAGAAAGGGGCTTCAAAACAAGGGACACAGAGCTGCCTGCGGTCAGGAAACCACGTGGGCTGGGGGCGGGACAGGCCTGTCCAGCACGGCCCGGCCCTCCGCACCCAGGCGTCCAGAGCAGGGTCCCCACCCACTCCCGACCTCACCTGAACCGGCTGGCCCCACCTCCTCACGCTGCCCCGACAGCTGGCCGGCGGCTCCATCTGAAGGATGCCCCTTGAAATCCTCTTTGGGCCTTTTCTGTCCCCGAATGCTGCGTGTACTGAGTCACTGAGGGTGTTTGCCATTTCCGCCCACTGAACTCCAGGAGCGACCCCCTCTGGGTCTTAATCATTGCTCTACCCACCCCGCCCAACCCAGAGCCCACTTCAGGAGGGTCCAAATGCGGAATAAGCGAGGAAGCAGTTCAAGGGGAGAGGGAAGGGTGGCAGGCAGCTGCACCAGCCGATGTCGTGGACCTCCAGGCTGCAGGAACGGACGGCCGGGCCCCCGACCCCCCCGCCCTGCCAGCCGCTCACCCCAGCCTTCCTCTTCTGCTTCTCGGGCCTGACTTCGTCCTCGATGATGAGCTCAATGCCGGCCTCAGAGCGCAGTACCTCTTTCAAGTCCTCCTCCAGGTGGGGGGTCTGGGGCTGCGGGTGGGGATGGCCAGGGTGAGGCTCCGCGCCCAGGCCAGAGGACACGGGCTGAGCCTGCTCGTGGGGGCGGCAGGACAGACAGGCTGCACCTCTGCTGCCCTGGGTGATGCCGGAGGCGGCCTGGAGCTGGGATGCTGGCCTCACACACGGTGTCCATGGCCGTTAACTGTCCTCGGCTCCCTGAAGGGTGGGAGCACTCCACTTCATCACAGCCACCCTCAACCAGCCCGAGGAATCAGCTGGCATCCTCCACTGGGTACAGAGGCTCAGAGAGCACGAGAGCCTGGCCCAGGGCCACATGGCTGTGAGCTTAAAATCTGGACACGCTCAGAGCCCAACTCCTCCATGCCTCCGCCCCACGCTAACAGAGGTCTTAGTTCCATGTCCGTTTCTTGGGCCTGGGCGCTCAGGTGGCAGAGGCCAGGGGGTGTAGGGCACAGTGAAACTGGGGAAGTCGCTCTAAAAGCCCTGCATACTTGAACTATCCTGCCAAGGTCAGACTCGCCCTCTTGGATGTGTCCCGCGAGCACAGACACTTCAGTATCTGGGAAGTGAGTCCGGGTTGGGAAACAGCCGGGCTGACTGCGCCTGGCCCGGGGCTGTGCAACTCCGCCAGCTCCACGCCAGCCCCCCACGGTGAGCCGGGAGGGGAGATCACTGCAGGGATTCTTCTCCAGGACCTGCCTTCCTCCCACCTGCAGCTGGGTTCTCAGAAACAGCCTGCTTCAGAAAATCCCGGGGTGCCAGCCCTGTTTTGCCCTGGGGGAAAGCAGGACCATCTGATGAACCGGGAGGAGTCGGGGGAGAAGGGCCATCCTCACACTGCGTGAAAAGCAAGCAACCCAGGAAACGTCTGCACTGGCCAGCTGTCTCCAGCCAGTCAACAGGCTCAGGCTTGAAGAGCAACTTGCCACTTTCCCCAACAAGCTTGCAGCACCCACGCCAAGTCCTTCTCCATCCCAACGCCCGCCTGCGCTCTGCCTGGCACGGCCACGAGCTGAGTTGTTTGGTCACTCGGATGTGGGCCTCCACCACCTCCAGCTCCACCAGGACGCCGCTGTGGTGCCAGCAGCAGCCAGCACTGCCTGCGTGGTGGTTGCTCCAGAGACGTCTGGCGAGCCGGTAACTCGTTGTAACAGGGGGCCCTGTTTACCAAACTAGGGAATCGCGACTCCTCAGGGCAGTCGGGAGACGCTAATGGGATCTCAGAAGGACAGGACAAGTGACCATAAACGCCTGGAGGCCTGGCCCGGCCACACCACCTACCAGGGGCTTTAGTGGTCCGTACTTCTCGAGGGCGTTCTTGAACGGGGTCGGTGTGTGGGGAGTGTTGTCCATGGAGTACTTCTGATCTGGGGTTACAAACCTGCCGGGCACGGAGGAGGAGGCTGGGCGACGGCGCTGGAGGGCTCTGCCGTGGGCTGCCCCTGACTCCCACCCCCCCAGCTGACCTTTGGTCTCAGCGGCAGAAAGGCAGCCCCCATCCCACCTGCCCACCCACGCACCTCCCCATCTGCAAGGGGGGCGTCCTGGGGCAGAGAGGAAGGGCCCTCCTCAGAAACAGCAGAGAACAGCAAGAGCCTGCGGGAGGCCGGGAGGCCCGAATGGGTGGAAGAACGGCTGACGGTGTTGCCGTCACTAGGATTTTCCATAAAACAAGGTGGCCTGTGGCCAGACTGCAGCACCAGCGGGAGAAGGGGCAGGCAAGGAGGGCGGGGGGGCCAGGAAGACCACACCCCTCCCCCACATCTCTCCGGAGAAGCAGCAACTCCTTTTGTGGTGCCAGATGTCTAAGAGTTAAGATTTGAAGACCAACATTTCAACCTGACAGGAGAATCATTTCTCATGAAACCTATATAAGTTAAATTTTAGATCTGTCGTTGAAAGACTGATTTCTGACCGAAAGGATCCATGCATCTTATCTGAAATTACCTATCATTATGAGAACTAAAATTCCTGAACAGATCCCTGAATTACAGCTTGACTCCTGAAGCATAAATAGCAATGCTTCTCCCCCACCCAGCAAATGTACCAAGGCCAAGACCAGTTAAGCAACTCTACCTGGAATTCAAGGGTCATGATGATACAAGGGAGAAAACATTGTGAAAGCACCTCCACAGAAGCAGGTAAGCAACCTGTAGAGGCCTGAAGGCGGAACACAGCTGTCCCTCCCGAGCACCAGAAAGTCGGGGAGAACGGGGGGGCCTTGGGTCCTTGCAAGCACAGTGGATCTGCACTCAAAACTTACAAAAATGACGCAAACATTACATTTTTCGTGGCAAGGCAGACTCTCCACATGTCTAATCTCTGAATTTAGAAAACCATCCAATTAAAAAAATAAAAAAGAGGAATTCCCTGGTGGTCCAGTGGTTAGGATTCTGCACTTTGAGGACGGCACAGGTTCAATCCCTGGTTGGGGACTATGTTCCCGCAAGCCATGGTGCCAAAAGAACAAAACAAGAAAAAGAAACCAATTAGAACAAAAGTGAAGCACCAGACTACACTGATGAAGCAGGTGAGATGACCAGGAGGAGGCTGCCTTCATGAAACCAGAGTCCCAGGTGTTTTCCCAAGGCGTCCCTCGCCCCGAGAGCCGGTCCCTGCCGGGGCGGAGGGGCAGGCCCGGCACTCACGCAGCGTGCTTCTGGTGCAGCGGCGTCTTGTCCCGGTGTAGCGGCGTGGTGACCACCACCTTCTGGCTGCACACGGGCGTGGACGTCAGCGAGGGGCTCTCCAGCTCCAGTGTGTCCTGCTTATTCCAGAAGTTCAAAAACTGCCAGGAAGACACAGGAACCCAGGCGAGGTGATGAGCTCAGGGCCGGGGAGCAAAGGCCAGGACAGGCAGGCAGTCCGTGTGGACCCTTGGCTTGGCGTCGCCCAATCCTCCCTCTGCCAGCCTGACGGGAGGTCCACCTCCCACCCCTCTGTGCTGCTGGCCATGAACTTAAGGCAAAGCAAGCTGGCTGTCTGAGAGCAGCTTCTTTTCAGAAGGAAAAAAATAAGTAGCTCTGAAATGGTCTTCCTAAGCTTCACGAGGGCAGGGCCAGACTTGGTCTGGGGTCCCACGTCCCCAGCACCAGGCACAGGGCCTGCAGACACCCAGTGAATGGCCTGTACTGGGCAGCGGGGGGCCGTCACCCGCTCCCAGTGAGCAGTCGGGGCGGGGTGCACGCACCTGGGAGGGCGAGAAGGGCAGGGTCTTGACGGGCGTGCTCTTCGGGGTGAGGCTGTTGCAGGAGTCCAGGAAGGACAGGCTGGCGCTGTTCTCCGTGACGGGGGACAGGGCGACACGCCTCTTCTTCTGCCGCTTGAGCACGGAGGGTGGCGTGCCCACGCCCGAGCCCCCCACGTCAGTGCTGGGGGAGATGGGGATCAGCTCGCCCCGGCTGCCGCGGCTCAGGTCGGAGATGGTGTGGCCGTCTAGGCGGTACTCAGTCACGCTGGGCACCGCGGCGGCGGCCGGCCGGGGCGGCGCGGGCTGCTGCTGCTGCCAGGCTTGGGGCTGCCCCGGGCTGCCCACGAGACTGCCCTCGGCCGACGGCTCCTCGGGGAGGTCAAACTTACTCAGGTCACACCACGCGTCGGGGTCCTGCCGGGAGACGGAGGCGGAGTTAGGAGTAACTGGCTTTCCCAGCGGCTAATAAACCACAGGGCTCATGTGCTATTGGAAAATAACAGAGCGTCAAGGACGATCCCACGGGGACCTCTCTGGCGGCCCCGTGGTTAAAACTTCACGCTTCCACTGCAGGGGGCACGGGTTCAATTCCTGGTCAGGGAACCAAGATCCCACATGCTATGTGGCACAACCAACAACAACAAAAAAACCCTGATTCCATAGCCCAGGAACAATCACTCTTAACTTTTTTTTGCCTTTCCTCAAAGATTCTTCGATGTCTGTATATCTGTATTTGTAAACGTTATTGAAATCCTATCATGTACATGACTGCTCACTGTTATTTAAAAAAAAAAATGTGCTATGCGTTTTTAAGATACACAAAAAACACCGAGAAAAAAACAAAGAAAACTCATATGCCCATCAAGAAGCCTAAGAAATAAAACCTTATCACTAAAGCTCCAGGTCTACCTGGCAAACCTCTGCCTGCATGCAGGAAACCAGTGCTGAAATTAAGTATTGACCATCCTTATGCATTTCTTTATCAATTAACACTTACATGTGTCCCTAAATATTTAGTATTTTCAACGTTCCTAACTTTAGTACAAATCATTTCTATTTCACTTCTTTTTCCATTTAAAATTTCTGTAGAGCTGGAATAATGCTGGCACCTCATTCTATTACCAAAGTTTAATGTTTACCATCAGTAGACTTTAGTTGTTGTTATAATAAAAACATTAACTTTTATAATAATTCTAACAGCTGAAAAATGTTCTATCGTTTGAACATATGTTACTCAATCCCCTTCTGTTGGACATTTGGGTTCTTCCTCCTAATTCTTAAAGATTAAATACAGATGTTCTTTATGAACATCTTGGACATAAATCCGTTTCTTGATAAACACCTGGAAGTGAAGACCTGGGCCCAAGGCCACGAGCAGGATGAAGGGTCATCATTTGCCAGTCATGTTCCCAGACAGGAGGCAGCCCTGGGCTCCATGAGCCTGTCCATCATGGCACCTCACTGGGTGCTTCAGCTAAACTGTATCCACCCACTAGCTACCCTGAGGGAGTATTACTCTCTCCCTTTCAAGCCGAGGCAGCCAAGTCAGAGAGGGTGTGATCCTGCCAAGGTCACCAAGTTTCTAAGAATAATTCTGAGAGGTATGCTTGGGTCCTTTCTGCCTTTGTCTAGTTAATTACAACCTAGCCCTAGGGCTTCTGGAGACACAAGTTTCCTCTCCGGTCCCTGGAGCTCGCAGGAGCCTGGCAAGTCCATTCCCGAAGGTGGAGGGCGGCTCAGGGCAGTGCTGACTCCAGGGCCACCTCCCAGCACGAACGCCAACCTTGCGGGGGCCCCGGAATTCACAGCATCTAACAGACCTGAGCACATGCGCCAAGGACTGGCCCGGGGGACGGACGGCAGTGTTTCTGCAGCTACTGTGACCCCCCATCAGTCACTGAAGGTCATCGTAGAGACAGCCCAGCTCAGCACTCACCAGCTATGTGACGCCAGATGAGCCTCCTAAGCTCTCTGAGCTTGAGCTGAGCCCACCACCCAACCCCCTTCACAGGCTGTTTAAAGACGGAGAGCATACAGAGGCAGCAAGCAGTGCGCCTGGCACGTGGCAGGCACTCGGGTTAGAAATTATCATCACAGAAGGAGCACCAGGACGGGGTCATGACAGGTGCCCGAGAGAACAGTCAGGACGGACTGAGGCAGCACCAGCAGGGCGGGACAGCGCTCATCTCAGCCTGCCCTCGGTGGCCCCAGGGCAGTTTGTTCAGACTGACACACCAAGCTAACTCTGAAGTCCCTTCTGGTGGAGGAGACACCAGAGTTCCTGCCACCTGCCACCGTGGCCAGCGGGGAAACCCAGAGCCAGAGGGTCTGAGCAGGCAGCCCCTTGAGACCGACTTCACAGTCTAACCCCTCACTGGGCAGGACGCTGGGCACGATGGTTAAGACCTTACTCGCTGTGTGAACTTGGGTACACTATCTGATCTCTGAGCCTCACCCTCATCTACAAAAACACAGACAAGACACCCCTCCCAAGATACCACGTGGACTACTTGTTAGGCCCACAGCCTGACACTCAGATGTTCAATCAACAGCATCATTATGCTCAGCTAATAAGAGGAAGCATAAGTGGGAAGGCTTGTGTGGGCGCTGCCCACTGAACCCCACTGCCTGCCTAGACACCAGCCTCTTGCCCACCACCTCCTGAAACCCACTCCATGCCTCAGGCCTGGCGGACGGAGCAGTGAAGTCACACCAGGAAGTGCAGCCCCCGCCGGAGCCCCTCCCCAAGGGCACAGCCCAGAGCCAGTGTGGCTCAGGGGTGGCCCTCCCTGAGTAAGCAGGACGCACTCACCGCCGCAGCCCCAAGCCCCCGCCCTTCCCGGGGTCCTCTCCAGGAAACCCGACCGTCAGCCCTACCACCAACGCCAGTGTTCTGCGGTGCTGCTATGGCATCCACCCCCTCCCCATCCCCGGAGGGCTCTGTCGCCCCACTTCTGCTGGGGAGCCTCCCCCACCACCCCGGGCTTCACGGGTGAGTCAGGAGCTCCCTGAAGACAGGGACGGCACTGCCACTCTCTTGGGGCTGCCAGGCCCTGGCTGGGCGCTCGGCATCGGCTCAACCACGTCAGTGAGACTATGAGCAGATGGAAGGACATCCGTCTAGGGGCACAAGTGCTCCCTGCCAGAGGTGCTCGGGGCCCACCAGGAAGTCCCGCAACCAACATTACCGACTCGATCAAGTCCAGGGCTTCTGAGAGGCCAGACTCCACAGCCGGGATGAGAAGGTTGGCAGCCTCCACCACCCACTTGTAGGGCAGGCTGGTCTCTGGCGAGGAGCCTTCCTGGTCTTCATGCTTGGGGAAGTCCTCCAGGGGCTCTGGGGTCTGCACTCCGTCCAGCTCTGCGGGGACGGGCTCCTGCTCCTGAGCAGGGACGGCCGCCGCGACCTCCTCCTCGCTGCTCTCTTCTTCCTTCAGGGCAGGGAATGCCGGGGGCCAGCTGGTCACGACACTTCCCTAGGGACACAGGGCATGCAGTTCGGGTTTCTCATTATGAGATATAAACTGTGCCGTGTTTCAGCAAAAATGCACCATCTGAACCTTATCAGAAGCCTACCAACCTTATCACTTGATAAGGAAACTCAAGTGAACCGAAATTGAAAGACAGTCTATAACATAACTAAGTAGAGACATCACTTTTCCGACAAAGGTCCATCTAGTCACAAACTATAGTTTTTCCAGTAGTCAGGTACGGATGTGACAGTTGTACCTTAAAGAAGGCTCAGTGCTGAAGAATTGATTTTTTTTTTTTTTTTTTAAGATATTTAGAACTGATACTTTTGAATTGTGGAGTTAAGAGAAGACTCTTGGGAGTCCTCTGGACAGCAAGGAGATCAAACTAGTCAATCCTAAAGGAAAGCAACCCTGAATTGTCATTGGAAGGACTGACTGATAAAGAAGCCGAAGCTCCAATACCTTAGCCACCTGATGCGAAGAGATAATTCACTGATGCTGGGGAAGACTGAGGGCACGAAGAGAAGGGGGCAGCAGAGGATGAGATGGTTGGATGGCATCACCAATTCAACAGACATGAACTTGAGCAAATTCTGGGACAGCGAAGGGCAGGGAAGCCTGGCGTGCTACCATCCATGGGGTAGATTCAGACACAACTGAGCTGCTCAACAGCAACAAAGCCTAACCTTACTCTTCAAAAGCATCAGAACCACGGAAGGCTAAAGTGGGTCAGAGACAGGACAACAGGACAGAGTCTAACCCTGGACTGGGTCCTAGGCAGGAAAAAACGGAATCCGTGTGGAAGATTAGTTACAATTCCTCAAGTAGTTAAATTCCAAGTGTGTGCTGAAGGTACACTGGTGAATGTCCTCATTCTTAGGAAATATAACTCAAAGACTAAGGGATAAAAGGCACAATGTATGCCACCACATAGCTCAGGTTAGAAAATATATATATGCATACAAAGAAAGAAAAAGCAAATCTGACCAATGTTAAAAATGAATGAACCCAGTAAAGGGTACAGGAGAGCACTCCTGCAACTTCTTTGTATGTTCAGTATTATTCCAAAACGAAGGTTCGTAAAAGGAGTGAATACTAACTTTGTGACAGGAAAAGAAAAAAGAAATAGACAAAGATTGTTTGTGGCAATAGTTCTCCTGCAGAATCTGGAAACAAGCTTTGACATGTTAAACTGACAGCCCGAGGAGCCGTGAACACAGCACGTGTGAGACTCCCGGTGGCTGAGACTGCACTCCCAGTGCAGGGGCGGAAGTTCAGTCCCTGGTTGGGGAGCTAAGATCTTGCTGGCTGCACACTGTGGCTAAAATAGAACAAATAAAGTAAAATATTAAATAAAAAAGAGAAAACGGTCGACCTCACTAGCAAAAGAAATGTAGGTGAGGCAGTGATGCTGCACAGCTGCTCATAAAACAGGCAGAGACATTCCGTAAAATCTGAGCCAGCTGTGACCAGTGTGGGAAAACAGGCAGCTCGACTTACTGCTTCAGCAGAACGACTTTGCCCTCTGAGTGGGAATGTGGCAATGCCCCATGAAAACTTGCTTCCCTTGATGCTCAGCTGGTAATGAATCTGCTTGTAATGCAGGAGACTTGAGTTCAATCCCTGGGTTGGGAAGATCCCCTGGAGAAGGGAAAGGCTACCCACTCCAATATTCTGGCCTGGAGAATTCCACGGACTGTATAGTCCATGGGGTTGCAAAGAGTCAGACACGATTGAGTGACTTTCACTTTTCACTTTAGGAAAATTTCAAATGTCTACATGGTTCGCCTAAGCATTCCACACACATAAAAAGGCACATGTACAAGGAATGTGAACAATGACGTTCACTGCAGCATACATGGTGACAAGATGTTCATCAACACAAGATATGACAGATGGCACGACAGATTCAAGAATGAGGTAAAGGTCTGTATACACACAATGACAGGGGAAGATATAAGGAGAAAAAGATGTTTGTAAAACTGGTGGTTTAGTCACCAAGTTATGTCCGACTCTTGGGACCCCATGGACTGGAGTCCACCAGGCTCCTCTGTCCATGGGATTTCCCAGGCAAGAATACTGGAGTGGGTTGCCATTTCCTCCTCCAGGGGTACTTCCTGACCCAGGGATCAAACCCACATTTCCTATGTCTCCAATACAGGAGATTCCTGTCTCCAATACAGATAGATTCTTTATCTACTGAGCCATCAGGGAAGCCCATTTCTAAGACTGACTCAATGGACATGAGTTTGAATAAGCTCTGGTAGCTGGTGATAGACAGGGAAGCCTGGTGTGCTGCAGTCCATGGGGTTGCAAAGAAACAGCTGAGCGACTGAACTGAAACTGAAGGTCTAATTTTACACAAAACACCCCCTGATGCTTTGTGTCTGGGGAGCTGGCCCTGCTGGCCCAAGGGGGTGCCTAGACCTGGATCTGGACCTCACAGGTTCAGCCTCACCCACTGCTCTCTACTGTTATTTTAATGATTCTATTGTGCTGGTAATTTATTTAACTAAGGTTAACATCCGACTTTTTGTTGTTAGAAACAGAACTTTAATGACTGTCCTGGTAGCTAAATCACTGCTCATTTGCTCACTTCTTTCTTAAGTTCCTTGAGGTAGGCAGACACATGCTTTAAAAACTTGAATGCATTTTGCTAGATTGCCTGCCAGAAAATGCTCGCCTTTTCTGTGTGTATGGGATTACCTCACTGGTCAATGCTTGCAATTACAAATTTTTTCCGTGCTTCAAAAATAATACAATGGTCATTGTAGGGTTAGAAACAAGCCTGTAAGGCTCAAGACTGAGCCTATAAATCCCAACTTCCAGAGAGAACTGTTTAATGCATATGCCAACATTTACTACCAAGGCAGGAGGAGAAGGCGGCAACAGAGGATGAGATGGTTGGATGGTATCACTGACTCAATGGATATGAGCTTGAGTAAACTCTGGGAGTTGGTGATGGACAGGGAGGCCTGGCGTGCTGTCGTCCACGGGGTCGCAAAGAGTTGGACACGACTCAGCGACCGAACTAAACTGAAATGTCAGTTTTTTAAAAAAGTGTGCCCTATGGTGTAGGATGTGAAAGTCAAAGTCGCTCATTCGTGTCCAACTCTTTGCGATCCCACGGATTATACAGTCCATGGAATTCTCCAGGCCAGAACACTGGAGTGGGTAGCCTTTCTCCAGGGGATCTTCCCAACCCAGGGATCCAACCCAGGTCTACCCCATTGCAGGCGGATTCTTTACCAGCTGAGCCACAAGGGACGTGAGATGTTAACAATGATAAATGTGACACCATATGATTTCATTTATATGACTTTTTAGAAAATTACAGAGATTAAAAAAATTGATGAAGGGTCCCAGGGACTAAGGATGGGAGATTCTGGGCTGAAAGTGGCACAAGAGCCTGGGGGGTGATGGGAACATTCTGCATCTTGACTGCGGTGGTGGTGACATGACTGTTTCGGTCCTGACCTCCACAGGAAATGATGAATTTTACTGTGATTGCACCTTGACACATCTGATTTTAAAGTACATACATGCTTTTACTATGAAAAAGCTGGAGAGAGCAACAGGTGGGAAGGAAGCTGTTGATGACGCTGAAGACCTCCCCGCCTGACCCTCCCTGATGCTGGCTTCTGCATCCTGCATCTCTGGGCAGGTGAGTGCCAAGCGTGGACACAGGTTTCACAGGGAAAGGCCCTCGTGAGACATGTGGCCACACAGACCTTTCTGCAGGATTAAAGAACAGCTGTGGGAACGGGTGAAAAGGGAGAAGCAGGTGTTGATGGGATGGCATTGGATACACGTGAAAACAAGCCAACCCACCCAAGCACCCCAAGCGCCGTGGCCAAGCCCTCCCGAGCTCCGCTCCCCGCTGCTCACCTGGCCTTCCGAGGAGGGGGCACTCTGGTGGCCGTCCTTGTCCTCCAGCTCCAGCAGCAAGTACATGGGGGGCTTGCTGTCTCTGGACTCACTCAGGAAGCCTCCCGTGTCCACCTTCCTCTTGATAGTAGAGTTCCAGTGATTCTTCACAGCATTGTCCGTCCTGCAAGGGCCAACCAGGACCTTTGACCCCAGCCCTGTGGCCCGCGCCCCACCGGGCGCACCATTAGCCTCCCTGAACTGAGCTCTGGCTTCTGTCAAGGAGGGGTCAACCTGAGGACCTCTAAGGGCTCTCCGCTCTAAGATGAAGTCTGACAGGCCCGTAGCCTGGCATGATTTACAGAGTATTCCCACACACCTCTGCGAAGTAAGCAAACATCTTATTCAATCGACAAGGGTAAGAATCCTAACACTGAAGTGTTCTGGCAACTCTCAGTCCCTTCCCGGCTCACCGCGCATCTGTAGAAATTGGAAGCAAGCTGCTGGCTGCCAGCCCCTGTCCAGAGGTTCAGGGACCTCAAACACGAGTCCTGATCACCTCCCATAGATAGAAAATGGCCAGAGAGGGCAGAGCAAGAGGACACAGGGTCCCCTGCTGACTACTCTGAGCTGTGGCTTTTTAATCTGGAGAATCAGATCACTTCCTCCTCCATCACTTGTTACAGATTAGAGGAAACACGTATAGTCGTATAAATCAGAGTAGTGACCCGTAGAAGCAGAGAGCAGCATGGCAGCATAGGAGAGCAGGGAAGTGAGGATGGAGATAGGCCGATGGGTGCTCAGGAGAGCAGGACAGGGCAGCAGAGAAGCAGGCGTGGTGGGCAGGACAAGGCATGGAGATGCACGGAACCGTGGAAGCACACGTTGGCACTGGCGCGAGCATCCTCAAAGCACACGGGTCACAGAGTGCAGAAGCGCGGACACACAGACAACGCCTTTTTTGGGCCCTGAGCTGAGTGCTTTTCCACCAGAATAACAGCTCGACTGAACCACCAGTCTCAGAGGAGGGTCTGGGCACTACGGGGAGGTGGCCAGGGACTGACCACAGTCAGGAAGGACAGACAAACCTTCCCCACTAACAACCAAAGGACGAGCGTGAGCCGGCTACACAGTGGGCACGAGGCAGGGGGCGTCCAGGCTCCGTGTCTGTGGGGGCGAGGGGAGCGGAGTAGTGTGAAGGCCGACGGGTGAGCGAGGGTGACTGCGGATGAAGGTGAGGCTCATGGCATCGGCCAGGTCAGGCTGGCCACACGGGGAAGAGTCTCCATTCCAAGGGTTAGAGGAAGCACCAAAAGGATTAACACACTTGGGTCCGAGTTTGGAAACAGATGCTTTCAGACTCCAGGGAAAATAGGCCATCTGGTATCTCCTTTCCCTCCATGCCATCTACCATGGCACCACAATGCCATGGTAAAGAAAGATTAAAAATAAAGCAAAGTAAAAATCCACATGGACAGGGCTAGTGATTAGGATGCAGCACTCCTAAGGCAGGGGGCATGGGTTTAATCCCTGGTCAGGGAACTACGGTGATCTTGCATGCTATAGAACGTGGTCAACACACACAGAAAAAAACGTATACAGACAAGGAGAGCAGGGTAGAAGGCAGTGGGTAGTAGGAGATTTTTATAGGTTTCCAGAAGATGGAAAGCAATTATGGGAAGCAACTCAGGAGACTGGAGTTGACCGTGGATGAAGATCTGGCAAGATTGTAGCCCAAGTCTCAAGTTGTTCTAGTTCTCCCTGCAGAACCCCAAGAGGCCCAGTGCTTGGAGAGGCCAGGCCCAGTGAGGACTAGAGTGAAAACAGACAGTGGTTTAGATATCCAGATCCTGGCCCTGATCTCACAGGCAGGAGGAAAGAGACTTATTCTCTTTAAAAAAAAGAAAAAGAAAAAGCCCAGGCAACCCAGGCCACGTGGCTTCTCAGGTATCACAAGTGGTAAAGAACTTGCCTGCCAATGCAGGAAATCCAAGAGACATGGGTTTGATCCCTGGGCTGGGAAGATCCCCTGGAGGAGGGCAAGGCAACCCACTCTAGTATTCTTGCCTGGAGAATCCCATGAACAGAGAAACCTGGCGGGCTACAGTCCATGGGGTCGCAAAAGAGTCAGGACACGACTTAAGCGACGGAGCACGCACGCAACCATGGCCAGGGCCCGAAGCCGAAAGCGGGACCAGATGAGTACCTGCACAGTGAACAGGAGGCCCCCAGGCCGCCCCGCCCCACCATCTCCCAGCAGCCAGGTCCCTGCACCGCCCAAGGCAGAATCTGAAGGACTCCTCTTCTGGGGAAAGTGAACGACCCCAGAGAAATCGGACTGGGCTCCCCACACAGGCCAGGGTCCCCTGACCGGCCCGGCCCCGGCAGGCGGCTCACCTCCCCGGCAGCATCTTGGCGATCTCGGCCCAGCGGTTGCCCAGCACCTTGTGCGCCTCGCAGATGATGCGGTCCTCCTCCTCCGTCCAGCAGGACTTCTTCACCTCGGGGTTGAGGTGGTTGTGCCAGCGCTCCCGGCACTGCTTGCCCAGGCGGCCCTTCAGGTGCTTGGCGATCAGCGTCCACTGCTTCGTGCCGTACTTCTTGACCAGCTCGATGACCTTGGGGGACAGTTGCCGTGAGGCCGGCGGGACCCCCGCCCCCCCAGCACCCACCACGGGGACGTCATCCTCAGTCCCCTGACCCCCTTCCCCGGGGTGGGTAAAGACCGCGGTGTGGCAGGCCCAGGCGTCACCTTCTGGTCCTCCTCTTTGGTCCATGGCCCTTTGACGAGGTCTGGATTCAAGACCCTCAGCCACCGGTACTGGCACTGCTGGTCGGTACGGTTCTGGGAAGAGGACAGGCATCCTTGAGAACTCCTGGCCTGTGGCCCCGCCTCGTTCCCAGAACCACCACACGCTACACACCCACAGACTAGGACACCACGCTTCCCTCTGCTACAAGCGGGCCTGGATGGAAGCAGACAGACTCAGAACCCTGTGTGGGGCCACTGCCCATGACCGCCCTGTGCCAGCCTGTGGGATACACCAGGGATTCTCGCTTGCTTCCGAGAGGGGCCATTTCCCTGAAGGTTTCAGAACCCGTAGAGGACAGGGCGTGAGGAATGGGGCCAAAGGGTCTGGTGACCTGGTCCCCGAGCTGCCCACGAGCCAGGAAAGAGAACAGCAGCTCCTGCCACATACCCTCCCTGTCGGCCGCCTGCAGAACTGGGGGTGGGGGACCCTAGGGGGACCCACATCACCAGGAGGCTCTAGATGCTGGACATGGTGGCTCCAGTCAGTTCTGCGGAGGCCTCACCATGAAGCCTGCTCAAGCATTGTTTCCTCTCACGTTCAGTTTCATGGTTCAGAGCAGCAACTCGTCAGTGACTTGCAGGAAGAAATGCAAATATGCCACTGATATGACGCATGAGCATGGAGCCTAAGGCCCCCAGGCACCCAGAGGCTGCCACGTGAGGATGCTTACGTCAGGGCACCTCTGATTCCAGTTTGGGTAGAAATGGCCTCAGGAGGCTGGAAGGTTGTTTTGTTGGGAGAGCTGCGGGGGTGGGGGTGGGGGCGGCAGAGGGGCTGCACTCACAGGAAAGTGACTGGCCAGGGACTTCCAGTCTTGCTGTCCAAACTGCTTCACCAAGGCCCTCAGTTGCTCATCCTGCCAAAGTCAGGAAGACAGAGGGCTCAGCTCACACATGGGCAGAAAGTGGCTGCTCTGGACCATGCTCCCCCCAATAAAGGGAACAGCCTCATTCATCCATTCACGTCATGAAGCGATCGTCTAACTTCGCACCAGGTACGCCAGCATCAGAGCTGCTCAACTTTTGGGACTTAAAGTCTGGAGGGAAGCAGACACTAATCAAAGGCTCCTGCAAACAAAAGGAGGGCCACCCTGTGCTGTGGGGATGGAGAGGTGGATGGTGAGGCCTATGGGGGAACCAAGGGACAGGCTCCAAGGAACTCTAGTGAGGCTAGGCTGCAGGAAGCAGGCAAGAGGGAGGCAAGAGGATTTGGGGGTGGGGAGGGGGGCAGCTGGGACCAGACCACACACAGGGTTGATTCAGGCCTCTGCGTTATGCAAAGCCACTGATGCACTGAAGCATCACCACTGACAGGTGGTCACGGTCCAACGTGCTTGTTGTGACCTTCATGTTGGCAACTGCAGGAGAAAGGGCTGCAGGAGGGCAGAATGGAGGAGAGGAGGCCATTACAGTCATCCAGGCCGGAGGCGAGTGACCCAGCCCTGGAGATGTGGGAACGTGGGCACTTGGAAGGGAAAACAGTACCTGTTAGAAAGTTCTCCTGAACATAAACTATTGATTCACACAACAACATTAAAATCACAGTATCATTAGGATGAGAGAAAGAAGTCAGACATAACAAGAGTACACATTGCTTAATTCTGTGCAGAGGAACTTCTAGAAAAGGTAAACTAAGCTATAGGGACAAAAAGATAGTGGTGTCTGTGGTCAGGGTTGGTTGGTGGGAGGGAGAAATGAACAGCAGGGAGCAAGAGATGCTTGGGGTGACGGAAATGCCCTACAAGATGGTGTTGCTCCAAGTTTCACGGCAGCACATCCACTGAAACTCATTGGATTGTACTTCAACAATTGTAGCTGATTGTGTGTAAAATATTCCTCCAGCAAACTGACCATTTTTACCCCCTGCAACTTATAGGTTCTCAGAGCTCCCCGATCAGGGATTGAACCGAGGCCCTCACAGTGAAAGCTTGGAGTCCTAACCGCTGGATGGCCAGGGAATCCCCCGAACTGTTTTTTTTTTAAACTTTATATATATAAAGAATATGTAGCATTATCCATACAGTGGAATATTATTCAGCCTCAAAACAAGGAAATTCTGTTACAAGCTACAACATGGATGAACCTTGAGGACATTATGCTAAGCAAAATAAGCCAGACACAAAAGGACAAAGACAGTCTAAGCCCACTCCTATGAAGAATCTCAAGTAGTCAAAAATAAAAACCAGGGACTTCTCTGGTGGTCCAGTGGCTAAGACTTTGTGCTCCCGATGCACGGGGCCCAGGTTCAATCCCTGATCAGGAAACTTAGATTCCAAATGCTGCAACTAATGATCCTGCATGTGGCACCAAAAAATGATCCCATGGGCTACAACGAAGACCAGTGCAGCCAAATTAAAAAAGAAATAAAAAACAGAAAGTAAAACAAGGTGGTTGCCAAGGGCTAGGGGGAGGGGATAGGGAAAACTAGTGTTTAATGATTCAGCTTTTTTTGCAAGATACCAATTCCAAAGATCTGCTGCACAGTGAGAATATACTTCATGTACTGAACATACACTTAAAAACAGTTACAATGGTTTAACATTAGGTGTTTCTTCACACTCTCTCTCTCCCGGGCAGGGGAAAAAAAGGCCACCACAGACATCCAGACCCTCAGCTGCAGCTTCGCCACAGCCCAGCACCAGCTGGATTGAGTTCCCATAAATCCTGCTGCAGGGCCAGCCCACATCCACATAGTCGGCTCCAGACACCATGCTGCCCATCCCACCTGGTCAGGCTAACCCCTGCCTTCTGCCCATGTCCCCTGTGTCCATCTCCAGCACCACCATCTTCTCTGACAACTGGGGTGGACAACTTCCCCCCCTCCAATTCCTCCCAGACCCCATGGGCCCCTCCACCTGTCAACTCCCACCTGCACTGCCCTGGTCCCTCCACAGCCATCCTCTGTCTGAATAACGCAGCGCCCTTCCCTGCTCACTCAGCCTCAGGCTGCCCCCAGATCTCTTATCCACTCCACATCCAGTAGACCGGCTCCCTGAAGCCAGGCTACGGTTATATCATTCATCTGCTTTAAAAATCGTCACTGGCTTCTCCCTGCCAGCTGAGCAAGCCTCAGTCTCTGAGCCCAACCTTCAAGGCCTTCCTGTTTGGACCCTGTTCCATCTTTCCGTCTAAATCAACCTTTTCAAAACCTCTTCAAGGACCCTTCCTTCCAGCCACACCAGGGCCCCTCTACTTGCCTTTTCCCACCTACAACCCTTTCCTGTTCTGAATCATCCACCATTTTGCATACCTCCCTGACGGCTGAACTTCCAAATCCTCACCCATGAAGCGTTCCTTAACCTCTCAGACAACAGTAAACTCAATTTCTAAAGGCATTTAAGACAATGATAGGCACCTCTTACGTCTAGGAGGCTTAGTGTAAGACAGGAGACACCACGGTGGGCACAAAGGACATCGGTCCTGCCAGCACTGTGATGGCCACAGCATGTCCACGGGCCTTGAGTGCGGTCTTATTTTTCCATCCCAGGCAGAGAGAGATGCTCTGGGGTAGGGAATCCCATCTTGTCTGGTCTCCTAAGACCACAAGAGTGGAATACAGTCCCTGGTCTACAGTGGGATGAAGAGAAAAGGCTGGCCTAGCACTCCTGTGAAGAAACATCTTTTAGGATTTAAGAGTGTTTCACAACTCAAACAGTAAGTTAAGAAGGGGTGGGGGGGAAGAGACTCACAACCAAACACATCCAGGAAAACAGACGTAGAATAAAAAGATAAGGCCAATAGCAGTTTAACATGGTACAGTCAAGTTACAAAAAGACTCGACAGTCTATAAAAACTAAACATATATCTACCCCGTGAACATCCCAAACTATCCCGCCTAGAGAAATGAAAACAATCCTCAAAAATACTTAGGCAAGAATTTTCATAGTAGCTCTAGCCACTATAGGCAAATTCTGTAAACAGCCAAACTGCCCATCAACAAGTGAAACATACCATGGTCTAACGATACAATGGAATACTATTCAGCAAGAAAAAATGAACAAAGTACTGAATCATGCAACATTACACTGAACAAGCCAGAAAGATGGCACTTATGTAAGTAATACACACTTATTAAAAGTGATGGAACTTTCCACTTTAAAAAGGTGCATTTGACTATATATATATATACACTATACATATACACTCCATAAACATGATTAAAGAATAAAAAGAAATCAATTCAGAGTTCGGTATTACAGACTCAATACAATTATTATTTTTCTAAATGATAATAAAGTAGGGGTTGGCAGATTTGACTCAACCTCCCAGCAGTTACAGGACAAGCAGCACGATTCAAGTTCAGGATACAGAACACGCCAGCTACCCAGAGAGCACAATTGCTGGTCCTCAGAGATACATCCCTCTCAGAGTCCTCAATACTGATAGGGTCCAGGAATGCTCTGAGAAGCATCAGAGAGAACAGAGGTCCCACTGGCTTCTTTCCACAGCGCCCCCCCCCCCCCCCCTTCATCATACTGGTCGGGGCATCAGGCAGACACACCCCAGGTTCGGTTCTCAGTTTGCCCTCCCCTCCTCCACTCCACAGCTGCCATCACTTCCATCCCCCGCAACTGCCCCTCAGTGTCACTCACCTCCTCCTGGGTCCATTTGACCTTGCACTTGCTGTCTCTCTGCTCTGGCACATCTGAATCTGTGTCCTGGTAGTGCAGTTCATCCAGCTCCTCACTGCAGGGGAAAAAAAGTCAAAGGTCAAGGATATGCATCTCCAAGATCTGCCACCTGATGGATGGACACTGTGGACAGAGGCCAGTGACCTCAAAGGAAAGGTTTCAGGGAGGTGGGCTTCTACTGTAGGTACAAATGTAGGTACTTCCACCCTCCCCCTTTCTAAAAGGTTTTTGATTAAATGGGGTTATGCGGACTTCCCTGGTGGTCCAGTGGCTAAGATTCTGAGCTCCCAATGCGTAGGGCCCAGGTTCGATCCCTTGTCAGGGAACTAAATCCCACATGTGGCAACTAAGACCAACCACAGCCAAAGAAATAAATAAAAATAAATATTAAAAGAAGAAATAGAATTATGGTCTATTTTTTTATTCTTGTCTTTTCACCAACACCCTTATGACTTCAAAAGCTACAAGAAAAAAAGATTTCACCAAGAATATTAGGATATTCAACACCAGACACCCATTTCATATTTCCTTTTCAGTAACTAAACTTTAACTTGCATGGATATTTTAAGGATTAAAGCCAAAGATGTATGTAATCATTATGCACCAGGATTTTAAGAAATATTGGTTATCTGAGAAAACCATTTAAAATACATTATCTCAGGGACTTCCCTGGTCGTCCAGTGGCTAAGGCTCAATGTTCCCAACGAAGCGAGTCTAGTTTTGAACCCCGGTCAGGGAACTAGATCTCACATACTGCAAGTCAGAGTTCCTAGAGATTCCACGTGCCACAACTAAGACCCAGCACAGCCAAAGAAATATATTAAAAAAATAAAATAAACTACCTCAGTAACTATGTCCATTTTTCCATACCCCTTCTCAATCCCTGCCTACACACAGGTCTAATTTATGGAGCAAAAAATCAGAATACAAGCAACTTTGAATTCTAGATGGTTTTATTTTCTAACAAGTAATTTTCCAAGTCACTCCAAAATCTTCCTATTTACGTAGTTAGAAAAATGAAGATCACGCTAACCACCCCCAGGGACGTCTGGGACTCACTGGAGCACCCTTCCAACTCAGGTGGATCTCTGTCAGGGACATTCTTTAGTCATGAATTTTCAAGTAGGAAAAGTCAAAGTCTCCAAGCAGAGGTCAGGTGTCAAAAGAAGGAAGAGGACTTCCTTCTGCAGCCTTTCCCCTTCTCAGCATCTCCCTAGTCACTCCCACACTCCCCACAGCACCTCAGAAATCCTGTCATATAACATAGGCTCTTAGGTTGCAACTGTCTATCTCCTTGACAACCAGGACAGAGGTCACCTCCACCTCCCTATCTGCCTTCGGAGGATGGCAACAAAATGCCTAAGAAATGTTTGCTCTGGAAATGGCCAGATATAGGAATGAATGACTAAACATGCAAAGCTGTCGCCTCTTAGTCGATCAGAAATGCTAACATAAGTCAACTTTTAGAATTAGGTAAGGAAGGGACAGACGCCATCGAAACCCAGCAACACAAGTCACGGGAGCTGGAATTCAACCTTGTCTCGTCATTCCCAACCCAATTCATGGAGTCCTCTACCATCACAAAATAGGTGGAAAAAATTTTACAAGATACTAATAACAGAAGGAAGCTGGCTTAACATCAACTGCCCCCGGCCTCTGTTCTAAAACTATTTTTGGTTCTCTGACACCCAGCCTCTAACAGATGCTCAGCAAATGTTCCTTCAAGGACAAAGTAATTTTTGTGTGAACACTCTGGAGCTCCAATACTCTATTTAACGGGGACAGCAGTTCAGATGGTTGGGAGAATTCTGTGAGGTTTAATATATTTATATTACCATCACAGTAATGACTGTCTACTTCACATGCATTCTCACTATTCCCAGTTAATAGATGTGAAAACTGAGCTCCCAGGTGGCACTAGAGGTAAAGAACCCGCCTGTCAATGCAAGAGACATACAAGACACAAGTTCAATCCCTGGGTCAGGCAGATCCCCTGGAGGAGGGTGTAGCAACCCATTCCAGTATTCTCGTCTGGAAAATCTCATGGACAGAGGAGTCTGGCAGGCTACAGCCCATAAGGTTGCAAAGAGTCAGACACGACTGAAGCGACTTAGCACGCACACACGAAGCTCGCAGGGGTTAACCTGCACCTGCAGGTCCTCCTCTCATAATCCCAGCGGGAAAAGCAGGGGCTAAGTCAGTAGTGGCAACCACGTGGAGGTCCCACACACCCTTTCTATGCCCTTCCATGTGCTGGGCTCTGCTCCAGCTGGGGTGAGTCAGAAGCTGAGCAGGAAGCAGGGCACTGGTGCAGAAGAGAGTTACAGCAAGGGGCCAAGAAACAAACTTAATGCTGTGGGGTTCCAGAGTGCAGAACCTATCCCTCACCTGGGAGCCGCGATTCCTCCACTGAGCCCCAGGGCATAGATGGTAGAGGACCTGGGGATTGTCAGGGGCCTTGGGTTTGTTGCCTGGAGTGAACACTTCCTGAACCAGAAATTCAGGGCCTGACAAGTGCCTGCCCAGAAAATAACTCCAGGGAATTGGAGCTGCCCTGAGAAACCATGGCCTGAGGAAGACACACCCTGTGCCTGATCTGCCCAGGGATCAGATGCTTCCTTGCTGAGAAGAATCCTAGGGAAAGCAGCAACCATCGCCTCTCAGATCTATCTGCTGAGCCTGTGAAGGCAGACACCACCTGAAGTGGATTTCAGGCTATCTGGGATGCATGAATCCTGGCAGGGAACAGGTCAGAACCCCTTGTGACTCTGTACTGTGACTCCCAGACTGGTTGAAAAGCCTAGAACTCAGACACTGAAGGAACAGGTGTAAGACAGGGACGTGGAGCCCAGAGACCTGATTCCTGGCTTGTCTCTGCCACTCAAACTCTGGGGGGATAAGTAAAATGGAGACTGCAGTTCTCGCCTCCGCCCCAGGGGTTGCTGGCACAGATCAGTCTCTCTTCCCTTCGCTTTCAACCCCAGCTGCCCCAACCCCCGCATGTCGAACAGGAAGGAGGTCTCCGGAGCGAGACCGACCTAAGGCCCCGAGGCCAGGTGGTGGGGGACCAAAAAGTCCCTCCCGGCCCCAGCAACCCTCCTAGGTCAGGGGAGAGAGCCGAGTGTTCCGCGCTTCCCCGAATGCTAAGAAATGCCCACTCGCAAAAGCAGACCCCCCCCCACCCCCCCGCCAAAGGCTCGAAAGACAAGCGTCTTCCATGCTTTGGCCTTCCACCCACCGCGACTTCGAAAACCATTTTTCTTCTCCAGGGGTCGCCTCCCTCCCCGGTAAAGGCCCTTCCAGCTGACACCCACCGTCCCACTCCCACCCCGCAATTAGGCGGGAGACAAAATGACATCATATAGGCTTGGCCCGGGTCCCAGGAGACCCGCCCGCCCCAGCTCCGAGGCCCAGCAGGCCCGGGGGTGCCAAGCGAGGGGCCCCCGGGAGCCCCCCGGCTTCGTGCGCACCCCCGGCGTCTCCCCGCGTCGGGCGACGCAGGACACCTGAGTTTTCTGCCGACCCCAACCGCGCCCGGCCCGGCCCGGCTCGGAAGGGCCCCGGCGAGGGTGGCGGTGGGGGTAGGGGTCGGGGCTGAGGAGGATGGCGCCTGGGGAGGGGGGAAGGGCCCTCCGCCGCCCGGCTCCGCTCACCCGCGCGTCCGCCGCGACATCCCCCCGGCCCGGGCCGCGCCGCGCTCGCCCGCCCGCCGGCCGAGCCCGGAGCGGGAGCCGGGCCGGGGTCAGAGTGCGAGCTGCTCCGGCCGCTCCGGGCCCCGGGGCCGTGAGGCGTCAGGGTGACCGCAGGTCCGGCCGCTGCTCACAGGGACTGCGGCCGCCGCCGGCGCTCGCAGAAACACTTTTCTATCTCCCGCCAAGCGCGTCGGCGCCGCCCGGGCCAGCGCGCGGGCGGGCTGGTGCGCGGGGGCGGGGCCAGCGAGCGACGCGGGGCGGGGCCAGCGGGAGGGCCGTGCTCGGGGCGGGGCCTGAGGGCACCGCACTGAAGCTCCTAGGGCTGAGAGCTCGTGGGCGCGGCTTTGACCCCGCAACCCGGTGACTGAGGTGTGGCCCGGCCAAGAGCCGTAGGGCAGGCCTGGAGGAAGGAAGACTGAGAAAAAGGACTGAGCCGCAAGGATGGGAGAGTCAGGCCGGGGGAAACCACCTGTGCAAAGAGCCCAGCGCTAGTCCAAGCAGCTCCTAGGCCCCTATCCCCACCCCCCACCCCCAAGAGGCCTCCTCACCTAGACCTAGCCCAGGGCTGAGACTTGGAACGCACTCCCTTCTTCCTTTCCAGCCTCGAACTCAAGTGACTCCAGCTCCTGCTCTGGCAGCCCAAAGCAAGCCTCCTAAAAAGCAAACCTGATGTTGCCTCTCTAGAACTTAAAATCTCTGTCCTCTCCCTCGGGGTAAAATATTCTGCAATCAGGTTTATAGTACTCTGCCAGATCACCACCCTGCCCCTCGCGAGAGGAAACTCTTCAGCCTCCTGGTCTTTGATGGGGCGGATACACTTCCCACCTCTCCCACCGAAACTAGTTCCTGTTGATCCTTAAGAGCCCACAGCCCACAGTCTACTTGCTGGCTTATGGACGTCCTCATCTGAACTATGGGCTTGCTGAAGTCCAAGGGGTTCCTCAATTCACAGCAGTATCCCCAAGGCCCAGAATTCAGCGGTTGCATTGAATTCAGTTTACCACAATGCTTAAACTCCTAGAGTCTTAGCAATGATTTTCCATTTTAAGTTGCCATTTTACCATGAGTTTCATGCCATGTCCTGGAAGGAGTGCTGAGAGAAAAGTAAATGAATTGAGATGGGAGCCTGGGGACACAGGGCTGAACCTCAGCCTCTTAGCCCCTGCTTATGCCTCAGATCACTCTCCAGAAACTTCTGGCCACCTGGGGACAGTCCAGCCAGCTGCTGCAAACTTCACTTACCACAACAGAGGAAACACTGACATGTTCCATGCTGGAAGCTTCCTCAGCAATTATCTCAGGGCTTCCCCCACCTACTTCCCTTATAAAGTAATTCATGATGACATCCCCTCTTCATTGCTAGAGCATAGTATTTAAGGGTCCAGGCTCTGAAGCCAGACTGCCCAGGATTTGATTCCCAACTCCATGTTTACTAGTTGTGGGATCACAGGCAAGTAGCTTCTCTGTGCCTCTGTTTTCTCATCTATAAAAGTGATATTTACCAAGACCTTAGATAGCTTTTTACTATGTGCTAGCCACTGCTTTGGGCTTCCTCATAGCTCAGTTGGTAAAGAATCCACCTGCAGTGCAGGAGACCTGGGTTCGGTCCCTGGGTTGGGAAGATCTCCTGGAGAAGGGAAAGGCTACCTTTTCCAGTATTCTGGCCTGAAGAATTCCATGGACTGTATAGTCCATGGGGTCCCAAAGAGTTGGGCATGACTGAATGACTTTCACTTTCACCTTCAGCCACTGGTTTATTGCTTTATAAGACTCTTTGGACAGCAAGGAGATCAAACCAGTCAATCCTAAAGGAAAGCAACTCTGAATATTCAATCAATTGGAAGGATTGAAGCTGAAGCCGAAGCTCCGATACTTTTGGCCCACTCACTGGAAAAGACCCTGATGCTGGGAAAGATTGAGGGCAGGAGGAGAAGGGGGTGACAGAGAATGAGATGGTTGGATGGCATCACCAAATCAATAGACATGAGTTTGAGTAAACTCTGGGAGATGGTGAAGGACAAGGAAGCCTGGTGTGCTGCAGTCCATGGGGTCACGGAAGAGTCAGATGTGACTTAGCGACTGAACAACAACAAATTTTAACTCATCTATTCCTATGAGCTAACAATAGTAGTCTCTTCTTTTGGCAGATGGGGACACTGAGACACAGGCCTCCCCCAGGTCACATTGCTAATAAATGGCAAAGCAGGGAGTCAAACCTGGGCTGTCTCGTTCTAGAGTCTATGCTCTTGATCACTACACTGGTTATCTACTTTATGAGGTGGTTGTAGGATTAAATAATTTGATATATGTAAACCCCTGAGAACGATTCCTGGCACGTGATAAGCTCTACATTACTTGTTGTTATTGTATTATTATTATTATTATTACTCTTCAGCTGCTCTCATGCTTGTCCTTTCAGGTCTAGGAAGCTGCACTGCACACAGCACATACTCTCACATGGCTAATTAGTCTCATTTTAGGAAAAAGAACCTGGTGTTCTCAGTTAAAGTTCTTTCTTTGTCTCAAAGAATTTAGAAACGAAGCTAGGAGATTAGGAAAGTAAAGTGAGAATTTATTTAAGCAAGAATACCCCCACAGAACGGGAGCAGGCAGACAGGTGAGGAGCTACTGCCCTGGGATTTCTCTGGCAAGCTGGCTCTAAGGGGGATACAAATGAAAGGGTAGAATATTCTCTGGGGAAGGAGGAGTAAGGGGGTCATATTCCCTGATTTTCATCCCAGCTCCATTTTCCGAAGGGGAAGAAGTATTTTTGTCCTTATTTAACTTAGATCTGAAGAGTCATGGCGTTGGTGCGTGATGGGAACATTTTATCTAACTCAGTAAGGCTAATTTTATTGTAATGAGAGCTTAAAGAGCAACAGGTTACTTTCTGACCCAGGAGATTCCCGCCTTTGGGCACCTTTCTTTGTCTGCTTCCAGAACACACATCACTTAAAATGTGTGGTTTCCTGTCAGTCTGGAGGTTCCTGCTTTTCTTTGTCTGTCCATGGACCCCCGCTGTTTACAAGACACGTGATTTCCTGCCACTTGGCCCCCGCCCCTGTTTCTCCTAGCTACCTACCTGCTGTAACACTGGCAAGGACAGAGATAGGAAGCAGTTGTCTCCAGTTGCCAGGTGACCAATACATTCTGAATGAAGAAAACATGTACAACCTAAAAGTCGAGAATCACATTTTATTCAGCAGGCTTACTGAGGACTTAAGACTGGCATACAGCCTCTCAGATAGCTCTGAGGGAACTATTCTGAAGAAGTAAGAGAGGAGCCAAGAAATTGTTCATTTTTTGTTTTTGGCCACTCTTCGCGGCTGGTGGAATCTTATTTCCCCACCGAGGACTGAACCAGGGTCATGGCAGTGAAAGTGCGAAGTTCTAACCACTGGTCTGTCAGGGAATTTCCTATACAGGAGTTTTATAAAACAAAAAATAAAAACAGGGGTCAGAACATCAAGTGATTATTGTTAATTAAAGAAAAGACATCTCAAGTTAATGAATTTAGCACTTTTCTACGTAGAGGAAGATCCAAAAGTCTAGGTGTACTGACATTATTCATCTGATTTGCACCTTAACTATCTAGGGCCAGTATCCTGTTTTTCTCCATTCTGAATCTTCTCAGGGTACACTGTCAGGGCTGGCTGCAGTGGCTGATGGCAACATCCTTTGTTTACTGAAGTGACTCAGGTGACGTTCTTTGTCTATACCAGAACCTAAGAAGCCTGGAGTCAGTGAGCAGGGAGGTCACTCTGGTACCAGATGGAATCTGGTTATCTGCACAAGTGTGTCTTTTCCAGTTATCATCAGGCCAACAGACACCCCTGGAGAGAGGATTCTGAGTGTCCTGGGTGCAGCCACAGCTGGGAGTGGTCCCTGGGCCCAGGACTGATAACATACAGATTACACTCTACCGGGAAGTTTTTTCTGCACATGCCTCTTTGAACAGGGCGGCTTCAGTCATTTGGTCATTTCACAATCTGCCCCAGGTCAGGCTCCAGACCCAGAGCTTGCCCCTGCTTGGGAAGACAGCATCAAATCTACTTATTAAATGCTCCGGGTACAGCATCAGGCTGGACACAAAGCAAACACTGACTGATAACATGTCAATAAGTGGGCTTCCCTGGTGGCTTAGATGGTAAAGAATCTGCCTGCAGTGCAGGAGACTTGGGTTCGATCTCTGAGTCAGAAAGATCCTCTGAAAACTCACTCCAGTATTCTTGCCTGGAGAATTCCATGGTTGGAGGAACCCGGTGGGCTACAGTCCACGGGGTCACAAATGATAAGTAGGATCACAGTCCCTTTGCCAGGTGTCTCCCCTCCATCTACTGTGTGTGTGCTAAATTGCCTCAGTCGTGTCCGACTCTTTGCGATCCTAGGGACTATCCACTGAGCACCTCCTTATCATCCTTGTCCTCCCACCCATACTTCCTCTGCCCATGATTTTACTGCTCTTTTAAGATGAGGGACAACCCCATATTCACATTCTTTTTGGCTGCACAGCATACCTGTGCAGTCTTAGTTCCCGGACCAGGGATCAAAAGTGCACCCTCTGCAGTGGAAGCTCAGTCTTAACCACTGACCACTGGGAAAGTCCCCACATTCACTTTTTTAGCTTCGGAGGTTGACCATAATGTTTGGCTCTTGGCAGGTACTCACAGAAGGGCTTTTACACGTTTTTAATTGAATGAATGAGTGAAATATTAAAGCTAATATTTGGGCTGGAGAATTGTCAGGAAGGCACAGAACAGAATTAGGGGAACTTGGAATGTTAGCGTTTGAATTGTATCTTATAAGGGCCATCAAAAGAGATTTTGAAACAAAGGTATGTTTTTCAGATACTTCTGCCCATGGAATTCTGACTGTGTCCAGTGGTTAGGACTCTGTGCTCTCAAGGCCAAGGATCAGCATTCAATCCCTGGTCGGGAAAGTAAGATCCCCGAAAGCCTTGAGGCATGGCTAAAAAAGAAAAAAATACTTCTGCCTCACCCCTAAGGGTATCACTGTAGATCATGGTAACAGGTGGCCAGAGGCATGAGAGGTCCAGGACCAGCACTGGAAATGGGAAACTTTCCCATTTCAACGCAGGGAAGCAATTCAATTATCTGATTCAAGAAATCAAATGTCAATAGCGAAATTTCCCCATCCACTTTTCAAATGATTGAGATTTTACAGTAATCTATTTGCAAACCATCTATATTTAAGTTCTAGAAAAGGACTGGCAAAATATTTAGGTCAGAAAAGAAAAGCTAGATTTTACTGGGGTGGGCCAGGCAACATAGTAAAGGTTTTGCATTCATTTTGCATTTAATACTCATCACTATGAGAAGCGGGTATCAATCAACATTTAAAGATGAGGAAACTGAGGCACAGAGCTGTTAAGATGCCGTGATCACGCAGCTAGTGGACACGTAGCTTGAAGCAAAGCACCCATACTTTGACATGCAAATTTGAAGAGTACCGTTTGTGAAAATATGCCAAAATGATTGGGCAAGGCTGCACCAGGGGCTAGTCATCTGGAGACAATCCAACCATCCATCTTCTCCAGAAGCTCACCAGTTGACAGGGGAGACAATGAGTAAACAGAAAATTAGATCTCTAAGGGTGAAAATAAAGGCAAGGGCTGTGGGTACCAAACAAACATGTCACTGAAGGCTCTTCAAAGCTGAGTGATTTAGGAATTTGCAAGGTGGTCTGCAGGAACAGCCAGTGCATGTTAGGGACAGAACTATTAGGAAGGACTCAGGGACTGACCAGAGTTGAAGATATTTTTGACTCTTCTCTCACATCACTTATCTGATCTACCTGCAAATCCTATTGGCTCTCCCCTCCAACTTCACCTTCAAAATATATGAAGTGGCAAAGCACGTGAAAAGATGCTCAATACTATTTCATTAGGGAAATGCAAATTAAAACTACAATGAGATTTACACACCTAGTAGAATCGCTGACTAAAAAGACTAATCACGCCAAATGTCGGTGAAGATGGGGAGTCATCAGATATCTCAAATACTGTTGGTGGAATATGAAATTGTACAATCACTTTAGAAACAGCTCAGCAGTTTCTTAAAAACATACACACCTGTTAATGCCATATGGAGCCAAGAAAAGTTAATGCACATGTCCACACACAGCCTTTGACATAGTTTTATTTGTAACAGCCCCAAACTAGAAATCACCTTAGTGCCCACCAACTGGTAACTGGATAAACAAATTAGAGACACAAAACAAATATATCCACTCTGACCATAAAAGGGGGTTACTCACACAATATGCATCTCAAAATAATTATGCTGAAAGAAGAGTACACACTCTCTGATTCCATTTAGGCACAACTCTAGAAACTGCAAACCAATCAGTAGTGACAGAACCAATCTAAGGTGACAACGATTGTAGAGAAGGGATAACAAAAGGACACGAAGAAGTTTTGGGGGAGCGATGGATATGTTCCATCGGGGTGACTCTAGGGGTCCCTCTTCAATCACTGGGGAAAATGTGGGGTCACTACCACAGAACAATCAATCCTGCCTGGGTTTGTCCAGATTCATGCCAGGTCTAGCTGTGTCCTCACATATGCTATTGCAAAGGGTGAGAATTTGTTACTTAAAAAAAAACAAACACTTTTTGTACTGGGGTATAGCTGATCAACAAACGATGTTGCGGCAGTTTCAGCCATACATATACATGCATCCATTCTCCCCCAAACTCCCCTCCCACCCAAGCTGCCACATAACACTGAGCAGAGTTTCATGTGCTATATAGCAGGTCCCAACGGTGAGAATTTGGTCTCTTAGAAACCATCTACTGCAAATCTCTTGCATGCCTGACGAGAAGGATGAGACTCTGAGACGAGTGCTAGGACCTGGGCTGCTTTTATATACACACCAAGTCCAGCCCACACCTCTGATCTCTTACCCTGCGCCTTCTGGGGCACCAGCTTTCGCAAACACTTAGTTCTTCCTTTTGTAACGTGGCCACTTGTAGTTCAGCAATCAAGCAGGAAGAAGTCACGGACTACGGAGCTAGGGCACACAGTCCGGGAGGGAGCAGACGACGAACACCAAGGCCTTGTCCAGAGGCGGGTGGAAACCACCCGCACCGCCTAGCTCTGCCAGGATCCGGGGCCGCACTTGGAGGCAACATCGCTCTTCTCTGTGAAGACAGGGAAAATCAGGCCTTGGAGTCCACCTGGCGGTCCCTGGTCTCCGAGAGTGACGGGAACTAGAAACGTAACCTGCTTTGAAGCGCCCCACCTAGTAAACAAAGGCGGAAGGTGCCAGGCAGCGTAAACCTCACAGCCGGCGCCTGAGTCTAAGCCCGCCCACTTTCAGGCACGCGCCCCGGATCCGGCGCCGCGCGAGGCATGGCGGGAGTCGCGCCGCCTGACGTCACTAAAGGGCGCGGGCGCTCGGGGGCGGCGTGGATTCCTGCTGCTGGGTTGTGGGTCTCCGGCATCTTTTCCCCGCTTTCGTGGTCGCCCGCTGATCCCTCCGGTCCTGCCCCTCTAGAGCCGTGCCCGCTGGGAGCCTGGCGTTTCGGATCGTGGGAGGACGATGACAGGAATGCTCAGGAGGGAGAGGGAGCAAGGCAGGTACATCGCCGGCCCCCGACGCCGTGGCGGTCACGGCCAGGAGTCCGGTTGACCCCCTTCTGTGGCTCAGCAGCCCCGGACGAGCCCCTAACGCTGCAGGTTTCCTTCGTGCTGTTTGTCATCGTTTGCCACGTGAGAAATTAGTTTCTTTTACCGTTTACATTGTGAGCTACAGGAGCACAGCCCTAGGATGAAACGTTAATAGGCTTCATGTTGAAATTTGGTATGAGCAAGATTTTTTATTCTTTTTAAAGTGTATATATTTCTTCCTGTCTCTTGAAGGCAGCGGAAGAAATTAATAGCATTGGTTGTAGAAAGGTGAGCTGAATGGCTAAAGAGGTTGAAATTCTCTCCAACATCTTTAGGTTTCATTGAGACATAAATAGTCTTCTAGGACTTTTTACGGAAGAGTCTGAAAACCTCTCTTACTTGATTTTATAAGTAAACAGTAACTTAGCAAAAGCCGCATAGTAGATCTATGATCTATCATAAGGTAGCACAAATTTTCTTCCTTGCTCTTTGGGAGGGAGAGACCTTTTGTCCCCCATATGTATCTTTCTCACTATGTTAACTCCTTTTTGTTTTGACACAAACGTTTCTCTTGTCAGAGATGTATTGAGTTATTAAATAAAATCTCCAACAATTTTTTGTTGTTATTACCTACTAGGCCAAGTTCTATCACTTTTTTGTGGTTGCTTTGTTTTTTTTAAGTGTGAAACAACACTTATTCAAGTTAACTTTTTCATCTCAAGTGCCTTATGTGCCAGAAAAAGTTTGTGTACGTAGGTGAACAGCAACGGGGATAAAGGGCTCGTGTTTGCTGGGTCATATGGTAGTTTTATTCCTGTGTTTTAAATGTTACCTCCATACTGTTCTCCACAGTGGCTGTAACAATTTGCATTCCCATCAACTGTGTAAGAGGGTTCCCTTTTCTCCACATCCTCTCCAGTGTTTGTAGATTTTTTGATGACGGCCATTATAACTGCTGTGAGATGATACCTCATTGTAGCTTTGATTTGCATTTTCTCTAATGATGAGCATGTTGAGCCCCTTTGCATGTGTTTAAGGGCTCATGTTTGAATTTAAAAACACCGCTACTCACTCTGTTAACCAGTTGATTAAATTTAATTTCACCAATAGTGGACCTATCTGACATTATACATAGCATCACCTGTGAAGTATCCTCACCAAAAATATTTTGTTCAAAGTTAGCCTCTATGCCTGATTTCCAGCTTGCAGGAAATAAAGGAGATAAAGGGACCATAGACACCATGATGAAGCCATCAGATTTCTAGAATGTGTGACACCTAGTTTAATCTCTTCAAAAATTCAATGTGGGGGCAATCCTGATGGTCCAGTGCTTAAGACTGCACTTCCACTGGTTGGGGCAGTTCTGTATGCCGTGAGGCATGACCAAAAAAAAAAAAACAATGTCAGTTAAAAAAAAAAAGGGGAAAGAAAAAGGAACACGAGGTAGGGAGAGATTTCATGAGACTAGAGACAATGAAATCCAATATGTGACTGGATCCTAGCTTGAAAAGATATAAAACACATTTTGGGGGCAAATGGGAAACATCTGAATAAGTATTAAATACTAGATATGATAATGGCATACTGTAGTTACACAGTGATGTATATTAAGGGGTCAAGTGTTATAAAAGACTTAAATTTAATTTTAAATATTCAGCAAGGAAAATTATACACACATACATTTAGTATATATGGCAATATACTAACTTTTGAAAAGTAGGTTTATTGTACTTCTCTTTCCACTTTTCTGTATTTCAATTTTTTCATAAGAAGTTGGGGGAAAGCATACCTCATTGCCACAAGTCATCCATAGATGAAGGGGAAAAGCCAGTTCATGGCAAGACAGGCATTGCCCCTTCCAAGGAAACAAGAATTCCTGAGTCAGGAGTGTGATGGGAGAAGCTCCAGGTTAGCAAGTAGGCAGGTAGTCACTGCTCCTCTGCCCCTGTCTACAAGGCCCCTGTGTCTCCACTGGAAAGTGAATTTGGATTAGATCTAAAAAGTTCCTTCTAAAACTGTAGATATGAGCATATAGGTACAAAGAACAGAGTCGTGGTTACCAGAGAGGAAGGGACTGGGGGCAGGGGGGAAACACTAGGAAATAAAGAAGTAGGCGTGTACACATGAAACTTGCAAACCAAGGTTACCTCAAAAAATAATAAAATTGTAATTATCTATTGCTGCTTAACAAATCGCTCCAAATCAGTGGCTTCAACTGCTATTTTATTACGTTTATAGATTGTGTGGGTCAGGAATTCACAAAGGTCAGAGCAGGGGCAGTTTGCTCCATAGCATCTGGGACCTCAGCTAAGACAATTGGAAGGCGCGGGATGACTTCGTATCAGGGGCAGGAAGCATTTGGAGGCCTCTTCACTCACGAGTTTAGCAGGCAGTGCTTGTATAGGTTGGCTGTTGGCCAGAACATAACATCTATTCATGGCCTATCCACCTAGCCATCCACGTAACCTCAGACTTCTTGCATGGAGGCTTGTGACTGTAACGATGAGTATCCCAAGAGAACCAGGCAGAAGCTGTATAGCCTTTTATGACCTAGCCTCAGAAGTCAGTGTCACTTCCATGGTGCCACAATCAGAGGCACGGATCACAGACCTCACCTCTCAATGGCAGGAGCACCAGACCCAGAGTGTATAAGAGCACATGGGTTGGGAGGTAATTTTTGAGCACGTTTTTGGAATGTATTCCAAATATATTTCCACAACACTCTATGCCGTTCCATAGCTGCTTGTCCCCAGTGGGCCCTCGGATTCTGCCCTTTCATCAAAGTGGTCTCCCCCGTCCCCAGCATTCAATGAAGAAACCCTGCACTCAGGCTTGAGTGTGTGAGAAAATGGAAGCCTACAAACACAGCTTTAACATGAATAAATAAGTCTTTTGGAATTCAGGATGTGACTTGAGTCTTTCTTCCCAAGGTTTTAAATTTAAAAAAAAAAGTTCATTCCTTGACAGTGTATTCTGGCTTCAGTGATCAACTCCATGTGAAAAACTAAGGTATTAAGACTGGACATCTTTTTTAAGCCTCATTTAGGGACTTCTAGCTATTGACTGGTTATTACCACTTCCATGAATTGACATTGTCTCAGTTGGTTCTTATGCTCCAAACGAGTTCACCCTGTAGAATCCCTGTCTTCCATTAGCTTCACCACTGTTCCAGGCAATCAGGCTCAAGATGTTGTCAACCTGACCTTCCACACCCAGACCAAATCTATTTCAGAATGCCAGGTTTCTTACAATAGCATCTTAGGAACCTTTTTTTTTTTTCCTTCAAATATTTTGGCTGTACCACCACGGCATGTGGGATCTTAGCTTACTGACCAGGGATCAAACCTGTGCCCCCTGCATTGGAAGTGGAGTCTTAATCACTGAACTGCCAGGAAAGTCCCTACAACAGCATCTTAAATCCCTGCCCTTGTTATTTCCTCTTGGGGTTACATGACGCCCCCAAGGGCCTTCCTTCCATGCTTCCTACCTTTACAGAACCCACCAGTTAAGCTACTCCGATTGAACCACATCCCTTACATACATGGTGGATCTGCAATCTTTGTCTTTCAGGCTTTCCCTAAAGCTGGTTCCTAGTGTATCCAGTACATTGTGCACTTCCATATTGACTGTCACACTCAAGCAAGTACAATCTCTCCCATTGTTCTTGGGACAGATGATCACCTTTTGTCCTATATTCTAACCTAAAATGATAAAACTAGGTGGTTCAGGAGCTCAAAGGAGGGGGACAAACTGTGGGCTAAGACAACAGCCTCCAAATGGTTGAGCCTGTGGGCAGCTGGGAGGTGAAGGAGTGAGTGATCTATGTGAAGAAGATACCTACCAACTATTTTACCTTCCACCAGTGCCACCTGGGAGGCCTATTCATGGGCATAGTGGGGCAAATAGACTGTGGGTTAAGTTTTTTTTTATGCTTTTGATAAAAGAGAATCACATCTAAAACTGGAAAGGAAAGATTTCAATGAAAGACTGATGCATCAATTATCAAAATACAGATTCAAACATTTAATTTAAAAAACAGAACATATCTTACATAAGAAATGTTGTCCCTCTCTGGGCACTACAGAAGATGCACAGACCTTCCCACAGGTCAGAGAGGAAAAACTGTACAGACAGTTTTCATAAAAAACTGAGAGATAATTCAAAAAGTTTACAAAGAATCGGGAGGCAGAAGATGCTTCAAGAGGCTTGGTCCTCAGAAGTTGTTCTGGAATGCCGTGTGTCAATGTCATGTTCCTGGAGGAGGGAATAAGACAGAATGTTAGTATTTCAGTTCAAAACCTAAAATGTGAACTCTGTTGTTTTGGACTTTGATGAGTGATTCTAATTGGGACACATAGGTAATCTCTGGCTTTAAGGCTACATCCAACCCAAGGATCAAGTTTTCATGACCAGAATAGGGCTCTGACCACAACCCACCACCCACCATGATGAGTGCGGAGCAAACACAGTTGAAGGTACTGATGCAAACACTACAGCAGACTTCTTACCTTGGCCCCGGGGGCCTGACCCTGCCTCGTCAGCAGTGTAAGGACTGCTGGGCATTTACTTGGCCCCCTCTCCCGCATGTCAGTGCTGAGCAGGTTATCAACACCTTGCCTCGGAGGTGCCTTCCTGGCACTTAGCTGAAGAGCACCGTAAATGCCCATATATTCCTGCCTTGCCCACTGCATGGAGCTCAGACAGCAAGGACTGCGTTCACTGCCGTAACCCTGACACCCAGCACCATGCTAGCACACGAGGCCTACAGCATGAATACCCAGCAGTGCCAGTGCCCACCAGCGGTGGCTCAGATCCTAATTAGTCTTTCTCTTCAGCATCTAGAATCTGTGTGTGTGTATGTGTGTGAAAAATGGATTCTCTTCATACTGTTTTATAGCCCTTTCCCCCATCCCACTGCTGTATCATGAATGTCTTCCCAAGTGCTTGAACATCCTTCTAAACGTTCTTCATCTTATGTATGCACCCTAGGTACTTAACTAGTTCCCTACTGATGGCTTTCTTCTATGAAAACAATACTTTGCTGAGCATTCTGACTGGTAAATCGACATGTATTCAGGATTATATTATTTCTTTATTTTTATTTTTTGGCTGTGTGGTGTGGTACTTGGGATATTAGTTCCCTGACCAGAGATTGAACCTGTGCCCCCTGCAGTGGAAGTGTGGAGTCTTAACCACTGAACTGCCAGGGAAGTCCCAGGATTGTATTATTAAGACAAATTCTGAAGATTAAAATCGCTGGGTCAGAGGTATTCCATGTATTTCAGGGCTTCTGAATATCCTAAAAAATATCTCCATAAAAATGGAACCAGCTTATTCTCCAATCAGTAGTATATAAATGAATATCCATTTACCAGCAGTGGTTGGGCATTTAATTTGAGAAATCCTGTCCAAGGACAGACAAGATGAAGGCCTGGCATAATAAATTTTAAGTCCTCAGTCCAGGGCAAGATGATTTCTGTCCTCATATCCAGCTGCTCTGTCCTTGGCTAAGTTCTCTTCTGCCACACAGGCATCACTGCTGTTCCTCAAACGAGCCAAGCAGAGTCCAGGCTTAGGGACTCTGCACAGGTCTTCTCTCTGCCCAGGACACTCATCTCCCAGCTATCTCCATGGCCAGCCCCCGAACACCTGCAAGTCCTGGCTCCCATGCCAGCTCTGGAGTGTGTGTGGCCCACCCTGACCACCCCTGAATCTTGCCACATTCAGTACACTAATCCCTCTGCCCCTGCTCTGTTTTTATACCACGTTTCATCTCCTGGCATCCTGTGTGATTTAATACTTAAGATACTATGTTGATTGTTTACTGTCTGTCTCCTCCAGCTAGAATACACAGTCCATAAGGGCAGAAATCGTCACCTGTTTTGTCCACCTAGTAGACAGTGAAATACCGACAGAATGAATGAATGGCATATAACATGAGAAGTCCAGTATATGGATGATATCCCCACTTGACCACTTGAGTGGGCCTTCTGGGCTCTGTACCTGGTTCAACTTCTTGAACTCCACCACTTGGAAGAAGATGTGCTCAAGGATATGTTTGGCATCTTGCCGGTCCTTTGGGAGCTTATTGGTGACTCCGAGGATGTCGCCACACTTCCTGACATAGAATTCCAGGTCTTCTTCAGTACCTGAGCACAGTTGGGCTGGTTAGATTCATCCTTGATTCTGCCCTGCCCCAAGTACAGACTTACTGTGATCTGGATATCCCGGTAGGGTTCCTACATCTCTCAAGGTCACTCACCTCTCCCTTGGGTAATGTGACCAAAGGACTCAAACAGTGATGGACTGTAGACATCTCTAATGTGCTGTTTTTGTAAATTAGTAGGCCAGAAGCGTGACACTCCTAGATAGAATAAAGCAGCACTGGTTCTGGCTCACTATTCCCAGATCCGGCATTCCTACATTACAAAGAGGAGGAGCACCCAGCAGGAAATGAAATTACCATTCTCTGAATGCCACAGGGACCATTATGAGAAGGACATATGGATATTTTAAAGAGCATTTATTATAGCAATGTTATAGAAAAGGAATGAAAGAAAAAATCACCCATAATTCTCTGAAACAATTTCCAGCTCTATATCAAGAATGGATGGTCATTACTGCCCTTCTTACACTAGACTGTAACTTCTTTTTACCCTCTGACTTGCATTTTTTTTTTTTTTTTTTTTTTTTTAAAACAAGGAATAAAAGTATGTATTTATGAAAAGATGAAGATGAGGCATCTGACACAAACTAGGCGTCCAGCCCTGAGAAGCAACTTCTCATCAGGACGGGGGGCGCCAAGGGGACCCCCTGTGTGTACCGACCACCAGAGAGGCCAGGCGGGCTCACCCACCACCATGAGCCCGAGGAGGGGGTGTGGACCTGGGACTTGCTCAATCTCTGGCTTGGAGGCCCATAACCCCGCAGAGGCACCCAGGCCAGGCAGGCCGGAGTCACCGGGCCTGCCTGGCTCTGCTAGAACCAGGCCAGGACCTGGACCCGTCTGCAGAGCTCCAGCCGGCGGTCTGATCCTGTGCCCATCAGACAATATGCCGGGTTTTGCTCGGATCTCCAGAGAGGTCCACGGGCAGGAGCGTTCAGTCCCATGGCTGTGGGTGGTGTCCTGGACCCTCCTTGATCGGCCTGCTTCAGTCACCACGGTCCAGCCACGAGGCCCTGCCCAGCTCCCCAGCAGTGCTCCGTGAGCCCAGGGAGCCACTCCAGGCCTCTCTGACTCAGACTGCCCAGTGTCAACTTAAAAAAAAAAATCCAGATTTTTCGGCTTCAAAATCTGTGCACAGGACATGGGTTCAGCAGGTTTCGGACTGTCCCCTTGGCCCAGCCCCTGAAGTCCCCGTCATCCTCACTTGCTGCCTTGGACGACTTGACCTAGACCACCGTTCCCACTTCTTAGTCTGTTTATTTTTTGTTGTTGCTTTTTAAAAAATATTTATTCGGCTACATTGGGTCTTAGTTGTAGTGTGGGGGCTTAGCTGCTCCAAGGCATGTGGGATCTCAGTCTGACTTGCATTTTTAAAGTTATGGTAGAAATGATATCTCACTCTAATCCCCACCAATACTATCTAGGATAAATACTGCTATGTATGCCTGCATGTCTACATGTGTAAAAAAAAATCCCTACATGTGTAGGGATCAGACTACAATAGTTCTGTAAGTTGTCTTTATCATTTAATGGTGTAACATGGACATTCCATGTCAAAGCCTATGCTCATCTTTCAACAGTTTGTTTCATATTGTTTTTAAACCAGTCTTCCTACTGATAGGCTGTTAGACTGTTGTCAATTTTTTGAATGATACAATTAATAGCTCTATAGCTGTACCTTTTTGTTTTGCATTTCTACAAGAAATTCTGGAAGATAGACTGCTAGAATCAGAAATGCTGGGGCAAAGCATCTTATCCTTCACAGGTCTATTATTCCTACAGGGTAATTACTGGGTCTTACTAATATCTGATTGCGCAGCACCTACCACAATATCTGGAACGGAACAGAAATGCAATGTCTGACACTGAACTGTGTTCACTTTTGCATACTCCTCTCTCGTCTCTGAGCATATACAGATGTTTGCATAGTTGAGATCCGACCACAGGTACAATTTTCTATTTTGCTTTCTTCATTTAGGAATCTCCAGTTCACTCAGTGTTCCCCCCTGGGCTTTGTAAAGCTCTTTTATAATGACTACGTTTTATCCCACTGACTGAATACAACACAGTTTACTACCATTCCCCTGTGACTGAACACTAAGGCTATTCCCAACTGTATTTAAATAAATAATGTAGTAGTCTCATCTGTATACCTTAATTTGTCTCCCTAGGGTAGATTCCCAGGAGTGGGGTCACTGCCTCAGAATGGATGGTTGCTTTTATGTCTCTGAGCACACGTGTGCAGGCCCACGTGCTGTGCTGGGGGCAGGGCACGTCAGGAGCAGCCCTGGGCTGAGAGTCGGAAGCACCACCCCCTGAGCAGCTGTCAAGCCCGGGACCTTTCCTCACCCATGGGTCAGGGTGGGCACACTGGACTCTAGGGTCCCTTCCAGTCTGAAGTCTCTGTAATTCTCTTGGACCTAACTGAATCTTCTTATTCAAGTGCTCCTATGACCACTGGCCTAGATTTGCTATGTGGCAGCCAAGGTCAGGATTCATCCTGGGGTCACTCAACAGGTCAGAGATAAAGACTCACAGGAATTAAAGCTGAGATTCTGGCCTCCGCTTGGCACTGCCCTCTAACTCACTGAGCTAACTGGCTCTTACAGTCAACATCATTTACATGAAATAAGCAAAACTGTCATTTTATATACTCCCATTCCTATTTTCTTCTCCATAAACAAACTAAGCTTTCTCCCATGGCAAATCTCAGAAATTCACAATTTACTAAAACTCACAAAAGAAAACAAAAATTTGACCAAACTCACACTTATTGGTAATCTGAGCAAGCCGGGCCTTCTCAGAGGAGAACGTCTCATCTAAGTCAAATAGCTCCAGCGGAGGAGGTGGTAATTCCCTGAAAGTAGGAGGGAAAACCTAAAAGGCAATGAGGTCTTTTATGAAAGAGCATATCCAGAGCCGTAACTGACAGGAATGAGACAGAAGGAAAACAAGAGGATGAAACACCCAGCGCCCATCACCCCTCCGCCCTAACCCATGAGGCCATAGCAAGCAAGATGGCAGCACAGTGGAGGCAACCCAGCAGAACCAGCTCCAGCCACACCGCCGAACTGACCAAGCGGGGTCCCAGCGCCCATTAACTTGTTCAAGGACACAAAGCTTGGCGCTTCTCAGGCTTTTATTTGTGTTGAATTTTTTGTTTCTCATCTAATCATGACAGAAATTAGGGCAACGGATGTAGATTAATATAGAAAGTGCTGAACTTAAGAGCCAGAGTTCACAGGTATGAACCAGCAGTGTGCTGCTAAATGCTGAGCTATCACTTAAAACAAGAGGCATGATCTGTAGCATTTGTCATTTTCTGTTCTATAAACACCTCCACCATGGCCAATTTTCAAGCTACCAAGCTGTAGCCAGTTAACTGCATTGTAACATTCCAGAATATAGAAGGATAAAACAAATTTTTTAAATATTCACTTATTTATTTAGCTGCACTGGGTGTTAGTTGTCGGATCTTTATTTGCAGCATGTGGAATCTAGTTCCCTGACCAGGGATCAAACCTGGGCCCCCTGCATTGGGAGCGTGGAGTCTTAGCCACTAGACCACCAGGGAAAAGTTCAGCATAAGACAGTTCCAAAGGCAAGTGTAGCTCATGTTGAACTGGAATGTTGAAAAATAACCTGTAGACACATGGTTGGCCCCTGGCCTATGAGAACTGTGCTGTGAATCTGTGCCTGCTGCCTGGAAAGCTCAAAGCTTTCTAGCACAAAGCTCTTCCTCCTTTTCACCCAGGAATTCTCATATATGCCCTCAACACAACAGGATGGGAAATGTTTAGCAGCCAAAGAGGTCCACGCCCTTGATTCCTCAGTTGAGAACCACGTCAAATGGAAGTACCTGTAGAATACTAACAGGCTTGGTCTCTGCATATTTAGAGCCAGACACACGTGACCCCACGAGGAGGCCTGTTCCACGTGAGGCCAGCTGGCAAGGGAGGGGCAGACATTGAGGCTCTGCAGCCAGATGCTCCACGCACACCTACTCACTGCTGGCTGAAGGGCTGGCAGCGGCGTCTCAAACTGAGGCTGGATGAGCTGGAGAGGTTCGTGTTTCACGTTGAGCTGTTTATAAGCCCTGTGTAGAGAAGATAAAAATGTGGGAATCAAGATGAGACACCAAGGCAAAGCACATCTAATTGATCACACGGTGCTCTTCTCCACTGAATCAGGCAGTGTAGCATCTTGGCAAAAAAAATTAAAATCACACAAAATGCGCTGTTACATACAATGGAATGAGCCTTTCCGACATCTCCTCTATTGTAGTAGACAGTGTGACTTTATCGAGAATTAAAAGGGAAAGTTCTGTCAAGTTTCCTATCAGGCTTCTGAATAGGCTTCTAATTCTTACCCACCGGACACTGAATTCTGCAACTCACTGTGTTTCCTTATTTGTTTTCACCATTAAGAGACCGGAGTCAAACCTGAAGTCTGAATAGAGCCACAGGATATGCACTTCTGTGTGTCCATTCACTCCATAAACATTTACTGAACACCTGCTGTGTGCCAGTCAGTTTTATCCACCAGGAGTCCAGCAGCAGGGGACAAAAAAAGAGAGACCAAGGCAGGCCCTCAGGGGACTGACATTCTAGCGGAAGAGAGACACCCCATAAACAGAAGCTATGATGCCAGGGATTAATAAGCATTAGGAAGAAAAGCAGATCAGGAGGGAAGGACAGAGACAGGGCAGGGGTGGGAGTGCAGCTGGTCCGAGCTGCCCCCAGTGAAGGCAGGGCCGGCGTGCAGCCACCTCAGAGGTGTCCTGGGCAGAGGTCAGTAAGGAGAAGGGGGGACGGGGGTGCGACATTTTCAGAGAACACAGGGCAGCCAGTGAGGCTGCAAGTGCAAGGAGAGCAGGAGGAAGGGGTTTATGGAGTCACGTGCTGACCTTCCTCTGAGATCGTTTTTTTTTTTCACTGCACTTCCCCTTTCCCTCCCTTCTCTCGAACATTCAGTTGACCTTTTGCATCGTGTACAGGCTGCCAACTGCTGACCTCCTCTGGAAATGAGGCAAATTAAAATATACTCACCCAACTGAAACTGTAAGCTCATGTGTAGCCTTTCAAAATTCATCTAAACAAGCAAACGCCAACAAGTGTGGACAAAGTTCATGCCTGTTTCTCTGCACGGGTGCTTGCAGAAAGGACACCGATCTGTGACTGCAGAAAGGAGCTTAGCTGAGCTTACTGCTGTCACCTCCTCTACTAGTCCCGGGTGTTCGGGAAGCCTCTTTCCTAGCAGTGAGCAGAAGAGCCCCACAGAGAGAAGAGAAATAAGGATTCTCGAGCATCTACTGCATACCATGCACTGTGCCTGACCCTGGGTGAGGCACTGATTTCATTGAATCCTCAAAAACAATCCTGGGCAGTGGGTGTAATCTTACAGGAAGAGGACACAGAGGTACAGAGAAGAAGTAGCTTCCCAAGGTCACAAGATTAAGAGGCATGATTAGAACTCAGATATGGCCAATCCCTGCTAATCAGAAGCCCCATGACTCAGTCTACCCAGAAGGCAAAATGAAAGGCAGTTCTAAGATAAAAGTCCTACTATCCACACACAAAGAACCCTGCTGCTACCAGTCCTCGCCTTGGTCGTCCGAGCCATGACATTCTGTTTTCCGTCCCCAGACAGAGCTGACTACTAAAGCCCTGTATGACTAATAAAACAAGTTCTGCTAAGTCTTCCCTTTCTCCACTAAGCTCACCACCTGCCCAAATCTTCCTCCTACAAGGAGCCAACATGTACCGGATGGGGGTGTGTGGTTGGTGGAGAAGCTCATCTTAAAACCAAGCAAAACCTAATTCAGGAAGGTGATCAGGGACTGCCCTGGTGGTCCAGGGTCTGAGACTCCAAGCTCCCAGTGCAGGGGGCCCAGGTTCCATCCTGGTAACTGGACTAGATCCCACAGGCTGCAACTAAAGATCGTGTGTGCCACAACTAAGACCTGGTACCACCAAACACATTTTTAAAAAAGAGAAAGATGATCAATATGGGAAAAGGGGAAGAATAAATGCCATCACTATACACAAATCTGTGAAATGGGGCTGCTCCATATTCCAGAATACTCTGGCCTGACCTTTGGCATTGCATTTTCACTGCCCCCGTCTCACTCCCCACCCCAGCATGAACAGTGGGGGCAGGCAGGCCACGCCGTCGCTCATCTCACACCCCACAGGCATCAATAAAGACCAGAAGGACATCAAGAGATGAATGGATAAAGCAGCTGTGGTACATATATACAATGGAGTACAACTCAGCCACAGAAAGGAACATATTTTAATCCGTTCTAATGAGGTGGACGAAACTAGAGCCTATTATACAGAGTGAAGTAAGTCAGAAACAGAAATAGAAGTATCGTATACTGTCGCATATATATGGAATCTAAAGAGATGGCACTGATGAATTTATTTTCAGGGCAGCAATGGAGAAACAGACAAGAGTACAGACCTATGGACATGGTGGGAGGAGAGGAGGGAGAAGGGGAGATGTATGAACAGAGTAACATAGACATTTACATGACCATATGTAAAACAGACAGCCAATGGGAGTTTGCTCTATGACTCAGGGAACTCAAACAGGGGCTCTGTGACAGTCTAGAAGCATAGGAGGGGGAGGGAGATGGGAGGGAGAGGACATGGGTGTGCCTATGTCTGATTCTTGTTGATGTATGACAGAAAACCACAAAATTCTGCAAAGCAATCATCCTTCAATTAAAAAAAAAAGGGATAATCTAATAAAACAAGACCAGAAGGACAAATGAAGTCACCTCAGAGTAATACTTACAGTTAACATAAATATTTAACTAATGGAACTGTTACTCAAAAAGAGAAGCTGCATTCAAGTTGTTACGTGTGAATGAAAATACCTACGAGCTCCACAGAGAAACCGGAAACCAGGAATGCCTGCCCTCTGCTGCGGTGTGAAAGACAAACACGATGAAAAGAGCTGTCCAGGCCTCGGAAACACCCACCCCCCAACCCTGCAGACACTAAAACTGCAGACGGTTCCAGTGAACCCCTCATCCAACGCTGAGGAGTGGCTGTGATGGCCCAGCCCTCCCCGCATCAGGACAAAAGCAGCTCAAAACAGCAGAAGCCGGATGGACTGGAAGCAGCCACTGAAGCAGGATGATGAACTTTTCTTCTAGGAGAAGCCCTGACTGAGAAAGCAAACACGGGCACAAAACCAAGCAAGCAGAGAGCCAGATGTGCAGCCAGAATTTACGACCTGGCTGTCAGCTGCAGGCGGCGAGGGGCGCAGACACGCCCGGGCAGCTCTGGGAACGTTGGTGCGGGGTTCTGTTGCTGTTGCTGTTTTGGTTTTGGTCACACCGCATGGCCTGTGAGATTTTAGTTCCCTGACCAGGGACTGAACCTGTGCCCTCTGCAGTGGAAGTGCAGTCTTAACCACTGGATGACTGTTTTGCTTTCTGAGAAACAATCTAGTCTCCTAACAAATCCCCAGATAATTTCTTCCCAGGTTCAGCATTAAGACTGGCTGGATTCAAATTCAGGCCCCACTGAAAACTAGCCTCTTAGCTTCCCTGTGCCTCAGTGTCTCACACGTGCAACAAGGAGAATGAACCGCACTCTGATTTTACATGATAGAGCAACGTACACAGAAACCTTAACATGGTTCTTGTTAAAAGTCAAGGCTAAATGCAGTTCGGACAGCAACTAGGGATAACCTGCCTTGCCTGGACACACCCTGCCTTTGCTCATGGTGACCTTCCTGCAGAAGGCTCTCTTCCAGCACCCCCAACCCTCTCCTGAAATCCTCTCACCCTGTAAAGTGCAGCATCCAGTACAGGGCCAGGCAGACCCAGGTCACCAAAAAATGTTTTTGGAAATCATCAATGGCTGGCTCAAAGGGCCCCTCTTTCTTAAAGCCTTCCTGGCAACCCCAGTCAGAATGGACTTCTCTTGCCTCATTATGCCACAGCCTCTAGTTTTACATTTCATACTTTGCCTTAGATTTATGACCTTTCATCACAGCTTCTGTCCGTCCCCTCCATAAAACCCTACACTTTAGGTACAATGCTCAGCACAGTTGGAGCTCTAGGAGTACTTGGTGACCTTGTACATAAATACAGGGGACAGGACATTAAACAGTCATTGTAGCTGTGCGTTCAGCCTTTGGTTTATTATTAGAGATGTGTTAATAGATCCTGTGCCAGGCCCAAGATGCTCAAAAATGTTAGTCCCTGCCTCTGTCCTTAGGGATGCAACAGAGCAGGCAAAAAACCACAACAGAGCAGGCAATGACACTGAAGGTCACTTGGGCCTGGCTTGAAATTCCTGCTCCCAACGTGGAAGAATCCTTCCCCAAGAAACCTCAGACTCCTTGACCAAAAATAAGGCAGGTAACTCAGAGGACCACTGAAAGCATTAAATGGAGGCACAACACGGCGTGCTTACAGGTGACTAACCATCTTGATTTACTGAGTGGGTCCCTGGCGCGTGGGGCTCTCTGTGCTAAGACCAGGAAAGTCTCGGGCAAACCAGGCCAAGCTGGTTCCTCTAAATGTCTGATACAAAGCCTGGAACACAGCAGAGGCTGATAACTGCGGGCAGTTTCCTCTGCATCAAGTCCCGCCCCAATCCCCCGGTTGTCCTGGTCAACCTCATCACAGATCTGAGAACACGTTTTGTCCATCACACTTATTGTGACCCTATCTCCTGTCCCCAGACCCGTGTCTGCAGACTGAACACTCAGATTGGAGTGGAGAGCCGCGGTACTGACTTGATGACCTTCGGGAGGGAGGTGGTATCCAGCTGGTAAAGGGACAGGTCGAAGAGGCTGGTGAAGTCCCGCGGGTTCTCATCGCCCTCCTGGAGACACACTCGCAGCCGCTCGGACAGGGCGGCTGTGTCAGGCAGCATCATGTAGTCAGAAATCTGAAAGTGACAAGACGGTTCCTTTTAGCAGAGCAGGGGCTAGGATTTACTGTCTGGTCTCCAATGCCTCAGGTCTGAATCTGCAATATTTCTCTTCTCTTGCTAAGACATCTCACTGATTACACTGACAACCAAACCTTCAATATGCCAATTTCTGTGGAAAGAAGGACCAAGGTCACCTGAGTAAACCCCAGCGCTGGCGAAATCCATGGTGCAGGCTGGTGGCACACAGCTGGACACAGATGGAGAAATGCATAACCCCTGCTGATGGCCCTCCTTCTCCCTTTTGTGATCTTGAAGGCTCAGCCATCAACTCAATTCTCCAGTTCATTCCCTGTTCCCATTCTCCTAGGCAGTTCTGTCTGCCACTTAAACCGACTAAAATGATTTTCCCGTTCTTAATTTTAGTTGGTGACCTTATTTTCTAGTTCAGTGAGAAAACAGAAGCAACCATAAAAGAAAATCCACAAGCTCCCATTTCAAAGTCTGTCCTCTCTCCAGCCACCAGCATCCGGGCTGTATACTCTGCTTTCTCTCCTGTCCTATATATGAACCACGTGTGACCCCGGCACAGACAACCCCTTCCTGGACACTAGACCCTAATTCTTCTTGCCTAGCCGAGGACATGCCTGCAGCCCTGCTGAGAACCTTGAATGATGACACCTTGGTTACAGTAAAAGACCAGGAAATCCTATGTCCGCCAATAGGTATACCACAGTCAGTACACCGCAGTACAAACAATGGACAGTACAGCCTCCAAAAAACAATCAAAAGAAAGCTTTTTATGAACAATATGGGAAAATCTCCCAGACATGATATTTAAAAAGTGAGGTGCTAGGCAGTATATATACATACCATACATATAGCACCATCTGGGTAAAACAAGGGGGAAGGAGAGTATACACACACAAACACACACACGTTTGCTTATCTCTGTATAAACTATCTCTGGAATAACATATGAGAGACTGCTAAGACTGCTGTCACCGGGGAGCAGAACCAGGTGGCTGGGCAAAGGCAGGAGGGAGAGCCTTCAGTGTGCCTGGTCTTGAATTCCAAACGACGGGAAGACATCACCTAGCCAGGCGATACATTTAAGTTTAAATGAATGCATGCTGGCAGCCCGAAGTTTGTGTGTTCCTAATTTCCCTTTGAACTGCGTTTATCCTGGACTTCTAACAAGGCTAACTTGCTAACAGTTTTAAAAACTGATCTCTAAACTCACTCACAACAAACGGCTACACATTCTCCACCGCCAGTGCTTGGGGAGATGCAGCTGAGCTTGATGACAGTGAGACTCTGGTCAAACAGGTGCACTTTTTTCTACACCCCACGCATCCTTAAACTTTCATCCCCAATCCTTAAACTTTTTAGACCAGAAACAAGGGGGAAGCATCTGTAACGCCCTTCCTAGCATGATCTGCTGATGCAGAGGCTTCCTCTAACAGGGAAGAGATGACGGTGAGAGCAGGACATATACGAGCACATGGCATGGGGATGAGTGCAGGCCGAGACACCCCAAAGGTCGCTTCAGTCGTGTCCGACTCTGCAACCCCATGGACTGTAGCCCGCCAGGCTCCTCTGTCCATGGAATTCTCCAGGCAAGAATACTGGATTGGATTGCCATTCCCTTCTGCACAATATCTTCCTGACCCAGGAACAATGGCTCAGCCAGGGATTAATCTAAGTGGGAACCTTGAAGAATTTACTTACTTCAGTTTCCTCAGTTAGAAAACAGGAATGACAGAAACTGAGCAAGAGCAAGGTGGCCACACAGAACCGGAGCAAACGCAACAGCTCTTAGCATTACTTCCCTTGACACACAGCACTCTAACTAGGGTTGGTGGCTGCCAAACACACCATCCACTCAGAGTTGGGTCCTTTGAAACCTGAAAAGCCAATTCCTGGTTGTACCCCAATTCTTTGGTTTTGGGGCTTACATCACTTTTCAGGAGGAGTTTAAGCACAACAGCCCCACACTTCGTGTTTCCACGTGACGGAATGTTTTAGACGTGAGGCTTTCATGTTTCCGAACCTGATCAGCCCGAGGTTTCCCAGCCAAGTCAGGCCTCAGCCGAGGGCACAGGCCGTCTGTGGGCAGCCAGTTCTGATGGTCTCTGGCCGCCTTGTGCTACCCATAGCCAAAAAAGAATTTTCCTGACATGTCAGCAGTTAAGAAACACAGAGGTAAATGAAGAAGGAGTAGACTTTTGAGTCAAGAGTCCTGGGTTTGTTTCCCGGCTCTGTAAATGCTGGTACTTTGGGCATATTGCAGTCTTGCAGAATTTCAGTTTCATTGATAAAAAGAGAATAAAACCATCTACTTCCCAGAGCTGTAGTGAGGTTTAAATAGAATGATTTACGTGGAAGTATATGATATACAGGGCCTGGTATTAATATATAACAAATACATGAGGTTTTTTTAAAAAGTCTTGATAGATGTGTAGCCCTTTTACACACTTTAGTTTAACAAGTAAATTTATGTTGATTCACTTAAGCCTCATAATTACCCTATGAGACAGGTACTAGTAGCCCCAAAACTAATGAGAAAATGAATATGAAAAAAGGTCAGAAATAACCTGCTTAAGGTTTCAAGGCTCATGGTGGAGTGGGACCAAGAATGTAGTTACTGGTTCCCAGTCCAGTGCTGGTCTTTTATTTTTTTAAAAAATATTTATTTACTTGGCTCTACTGGGTCTTAGTTGCCGCCTGAGGAAACTTCAATTGTGCCAAGTGGGATCTAGTTCCCCGGCCATGGACTGAACCCAGGTCCCCTGCGATGGGAGCACGGCCTTCACCAGGGATCACCAGGGAAGCCCCTCCAGCGCTGGTCTTAGCACTCTCCCATGTCTGATGAAGTATTATCATGATGCCTTTAGGACTGTTCTTCCTAAAGGCAACCAAACTGGAGTTTAAAACTTAAATTCTGATGGTCTTTGTTTCTTTATGAAAAAGTACTTTTATATCCTTCATAGTTTTGAAGACGTATTTCTCTACAGATACTGATTCTGAATGTTTCAGCCAGAGAGCATATGTTAAGTTCCAGTTATAACATATACAGAGAGAGGCTCCCACCCTGCTGAGTTCTATGACTAACAACATAATTTACTGATCTTTTTTTTTACAGCATAGGCTTCATCTTGCCAAAAAGCATCATTGCTTGGTATCTTACAGATAAGGTAAGAGACAGCTATGTTTTTGGAACTGTTGGAAGTGGTGCTGAGAAGCTGGACCTATTTTTCATTTCAAAGTTTTTAAGTAATTCACAACCCCCTACCTACCTCTGGGTCCTCAGCATCAATCTGGTTTAGGTGGATGTCTTCTGTCGTGAGCCACCGGAAAACAACATCCTAAATTAAAAAAAAATAAACACAGAATTACACACTGGGTATCTGAGAAAGCTGTAGGCAGGACTAGATAATTTAATCAAGAAAAATGATGACAGGAAAGAGACTATTCAGCAGTGATTTGAAAAAGGGCAGTCACGCCTGTCTTGGTGAAATCATATTAAAAAAGTCTTTCTCACTCTAGTGCCATTTTTATTCTTAAAAATTTACCATCTATCTTAGGGCACTCAAGTCTTTAACCACAAGCCCAAATTTATTAAAATGTGTTAAGAATTCTGAAACAATCCCTGTATAGCGTGCTGATGACAGTCTGGACTTAAAATGCAGAATACAGCAAGATGCCCCCAGAATGTGACTAAAGACAATGGAACTTCACGTGGATTCTACAGAAACAAGATCTTCAATCAATCTCAATACAACAACAATCCTTAAGGCTGAAGGAACATCTTTCACTAATGAGAAAGCTCAGAAGGACCTTCTCCCCTTGGTGAGTGAGTCACCAGCGTCATCACGCCAAAGTCCAGCTCTGGCCAGCACCCTGCCGTCCTTCCCAGGACATGCTCCCTTCACACCTGCCATGCCTTTCCCTCATTCCCCGCCTCGATCAGCAGCCAGTCCCATCACAGTCTCCTTGTGCTGGCCAGTCTCTCCCCCACTCGCCCCGTCCCTGCCTTCATTCAGGTCCTTGTCCCTCCTTGCCTAGCTGAGCCAGCCAGCCTAACTGGCTATGTGTTTCCCTCTCTGTTCCCCCTCCCACACCCAAAGATCTGACTAAGCCCAAGGCTGCCAGACACTCTACAGGGGCTCACCGTGGCTTTTCAAAGAGAGTCTGAGTTCCAAGGCTCTACACACGAGGCCCTGGCTGGGCTTGCTCCCCGCTGCTTCCCCAGGGAGGCTTGCAGCCGGGTGGCATGCTTAGACACTCACCACATCCCTCTGCACTGACCGTTCATCTCTCACTCTCTCTCTCAATGTCCTATATCCTTCTTCAGAGCAGAGACTATCCCTGACTCACCTTTGAGTCCTCACTGCCTGGAAGAGGATGGGCTCTGAAGAGCTGGTTTTAAATGAATAGATGAACTCAGCAGTATGTTTCTTAAATGACATGAAAATCATATACAATATTCATTAGTATGACAAAAGAAAAGAGCTTACCATGATTTTGCTGTTTTCTTCTTTATCCAAATATTGGTCACTGAACATGTGACATGAGCCAAGCACTGCCAGTTTCCCACCTTGGCTCTGTTGATGACAAAGCAGGGTCAGCGATTCAGATCCCCAAATGGACCACGTGCATCCTAGTCACCAAACAATCATGTGAGCAAATGTCTTCTACATACTAACATGGGTCTATTCACATGGGCATTTTAATGGTCTAGAAATGTCAATTATGACAACAACTATATTCCAACCTGCCTCTCAATTTAGACACTTCTATACTCTTCTATTCAACTTTAACAGAAAGTAATGTAAAGTAAAGTAAATTGGTTCGACAGTATTTTCCCATTGTTAGTGAAATTATAAATGAAAATCATAATCTTAAAGGAAAAAAAAAAGACAAATCCAAAAACAATCTGTAAAGATTTAGACATTTTGAGTACAAAAAAAGTGTTTAAAGAGACAGAAAACTAAGCCACAAGCATGAAAAATTCACAAAAGAAATGACTAGCTAATAATAAAAAACTTTGAGATTAGTAATTAAAAAATAAAGTATTTTTCCCTATCAGATTAATAAGCAGGAAACTGCTGAAACTGCCAACAAAAGCAACAAAGCAGTATGAAATACACCAAACACTCTGCACACCTTTACAGTAATAATCACAAAAGATTAGAAATAATCCAAACATTCACCCAGAAATACGGTTAAGAACAATGGAACTTCCCCCAGCTGTTAAATCGTATATTAGAAAGGGTTTTCAGTAACTTGGGAAAATGCTTCTGCCATAACATTAGGTTAAAAAAAAAGTATACCATCAGTTGTAGAGAGTTTAAAGCCTGTGAGACAAATAAACAAAAATGCAGCACAAGCAGAAGTAGGAGAAAATGACCACAATGTCCGCCTGGCCGGCCTCAGAACAGTGCAGGAGGCCGCATGCTTTCCCTCCGTCTCTGTATTTTGTGGCTGTGCTGGGTCTTCCATGTGGCGCATGAGCTCTAGATTGGGCGGGCTTCATTGCCCCATAGCATGTGGGATCTTAGTTCCCTCACCAGGGATCAAACCCACATCCCTTGCACTGGAAGGCAGATTCTTAACCACTGAACCATGAGGGAAATCCTTCCATAGCTGTATTTTAAAATACCGAGTATATATTATATTGTCATAAGAAAAAAAGAGTACAGAATTAAAAATACAAAATGAAATCAGATTTTCTAGCAATGTCACATACAGGGAAGACACAGTTGTAATGGTACTGAAAAAGAATGACACCTAAGCCACTATACAGATTCTGTAAATAAAACAAAATTTGCAAAACAAACTCTAAAAGGTCCCACATGAAAAGCAAATGCTTCATAGGAAAAATAAATTATTTCTACACCATAACCACTGCAAACAGATCAGTTACTGAGAATAGGAAATTAATTGGGTGGAATTCTACAGAAAGAATGGGGAAATGACAGGATGAACTGGGTTGTGATTTGAATCCCCACAGGCTAAGTAAATAGATAAAACTCTATTTACAGATTTATCTTTTCCTCAATACACAGTTGACCTTTGAATGAACATGGGTTTCAACTGCATGGTTTCACTTACAAGTGGACTTTTTCAACAGTAAGTACTACTGTACCACACAGTCCAGGCCGACTGGGTTCACAGAAGCAGACTGCGCAGATGGAGGCCCGGCTCTATCACATGACTTTCCACCACGCAGATGGTCGGCACCTCTAACCCCTACACTGTTCAAGGGTCGACTGTATTTTCTTTTTCCTACTTCATTTATTTCAAATAGACTGTAGAGTGTCCTTTAATCCTTTTATTCTATCCTGACAGATTATACCATTGTGTTCAGTGGCCTTTGCCAGCATCTGTCTGTAACTTGTTCCAATTAAATAGGCATATGCTTAACTCAAGGACCATTTGCTCCTCCAGTGTTAATGAGTCTGTACCAGTAAACTGAAGACCTAGAAAGGCTCGTGATGAGCCCAGTGAAGGCAACGGCCCTGGGCAAGGAGGCAGAACCCTCCAGTGCTGGCCTGACCCTGCTCATGGGACCAGGTGGAACTCCTCCCGGGGATCACTGCCTCATCTCACCAACAAGAGTGACAGGCAGCAACCTCTCTGAAAGACTGTTTACAAGGCAGGACTGAAAGCCTATTAGGAGGAGAAAATGGGCTTTAAATAGCTAGGCAATGAACAGATGATAATCTCATGAGTTCCAGAGGAAACGCCACACTTAGCACAGAATGGAATACCCACCAGATACTCCATAAAGTCCACTGATTAAGCCAGGTAACATCTCTGTGCCTGGTTAAAAAAAATCAAAGCTCTGGTATTACACACAATACCAGAGGCTCCTTAAGATGGTGTCTCATGACTTTTGTGCCTCTGAACAGACACTTCATGTAAACTGGTCATTTTTACATCTTGAATCATTTAATAACACTTTACTTCTAAAACAGTATTTCTTTCTGATTAGACGAGACTAACTGCCATCATAGCTATACCAATTTTGTCTAAAATCATCTTTCAAGCAAGCATAGACATTTACTTACTTCCTAATAAAATGATGTCAGAAATTTTAAGTGTTAAGAAGGAAAAGTAGTACCTAGGTCCCATAAAGAAAAATAGGATCCTGCTGAACTAGAGATATGTGGGTCTCTGGACAAAAACTGGGAGGTCACTGGTGAATTCCACATCTTGGTAGACAGATGAAGGTGGGTTCAACAGACATGAATTAAAAGGCAGTGGATGCATGGGGTGATGAGGAGGACGATGATGCCCTCTCGAGCCACCTGAACCGGTATCTTGCAGGTACTCCAGGATGAGAACTGAACAACTATAGTCTCCTGGAATGTTCTCCTGGAATGCACTAAAATACAAGCAGCACAATTCTGTGGTATAGTTTGCTAAATCAACCTTCCTCTAAATGGATCCTCTTACACTGAGGGTGAGGGCTGGTAGTCAGAGGCAGCTGTACTATAGGCAGTCTCACACTGCACTGGACAAGCTTTGGATTTATAGTAAGAGCTAGGTGTAGGTCTTGACTCCATCAGTGACCACTGTTTCCCCATAAGTAAAATGTAACTCATTGAAATTCTACTTCACAGGACTATTGTGAAAACCAATGAGAAAATACAGGCATTTCCTGGTGGACCAGTGGTTAGAACCCCACACTTCTAACCACTGCAGGGGATGCGGGTTCAATCCCTGGTTGGGGAACTCAGATCCCGCATAATGGTGCAGCCCTCCCCCGCTAAAAAAGAAAGAGACAATATATGAAACCCCTACAGAAACAGTGAAGTAGTTCTCACAATTTCAGTAATAAAAATTACATATCCACCCGTATCTAAGAAAGGCTGTACCTTCGAGTGATAGAAAGCCAAAATGGGTCTGTTAAGCGGAAAACAGACAGAGCCTGTGGACAGAACAGCCACTGCAGGTTTCGTGACACTCAACGTGGCACCAAAAGGATAGACAAAGGTGAGAGCCCTGAAAGAAAGAAAAGAAACACTCAAGGTTTTTAACGAATAAAAAAGTTTTTGAAGATAATCTCAGTGTTTCCTGAGCAAGTTACGATCAAACAGAAAATCTATAAGCTTTGGTTTGTTAACTCAAAATCTGTTTAACTCTAGCTCTAAGTTTAATGAAGCATTTTAAGAAATATGAATATAAATGAAAAATGTACAATCGTATGTGTAAATGATTGTAACAGAAAGAAATAAAGTAGTCCCTATGGAAGAAGTAAAAGAGGAGGCGGCTTCATCTAAGAACTGAACCAGAACCACAGGACAGTTTTCTCCCCCTCATAAACCTGACTGGTGTTATCACTAAGTACGAAGTCTGCCACTGGAAGGGTGTGGAGCGGCTGAAGGGTTATACGAATACAGATGTATATTTATCCCACGCTGGAGACTTCTACACAGACCAATCCTGGAGTACCCCCTCTACTCCACACTGTTCTGGCAAAGACTATGAGTACCCAGAGTGAATCACTAGTTGGGCAATGTAATCCTGGAAATGTACTCCTGGAAAACTGAGCAGCTAAGGGTGGGGTGCACACCTGGGTGAGGCCAGGCCCTGCAGGAGGAGCTAGGGTTTCAGTGAAAGAAAAATGGAGGGATTTCCCTGGTGGTCCAGTGGTTAAGATTCTGCGCTTCTAATTCAGAGGGTGCGGGTTCCATCCCTGGTTGGGGAACTAGGATCTTGCTTCTGATGTGACCAAAAAAACAAAAGGAGCTTTGCAGCCATAAAGAAAAAAGAAGCTCTCCAAAGTATTGGTTTGAAAGAACTGTTCTCAGAATGGAGAGAAACAGGAGTCTTAAAAGCAAAGCATAAAATTAGAAACTGGGGCAGGAGGTGGGAGGAACGGGCAGAGGGAATACCCAGGAAGAGTTCCCTATGAAGATTTTAATTTTTCTTTCTCTTAGACCATTCTTTTTAGCTTCAGACTAATTTTTTTAGCTTAAGTTTTCCATTATGTCCTTCCTGTGTCAGTTTTCCCTGTCCCTTCAGTAAAGTCTCATCTACAGCTATGACTTCTATGTCTCATCACGGTTGAAAAGAGGTACCTGACCCACCTTGCCCATTCTCTTCCTTCTACCCCTAACAGTATCCCAGTAAGGGGGCTGCAGCCCACGATTTCCAGAGCAGGAGCAGAAGGGAGTGAGCAGTTGCCAAGGAGGAAGAAAAGGGAGAAACAGTTATGTGGATGTCAGGGCTAATCCTTTCCCACAGTTTCCCAAGTGCACTCAAGGGAGATAATTCTTAAGAAAGCAGAGAATGGTCGGTTATACGATGAAAACTGTCAAGCTATTTATACTTCATTTCTTTTATTATTACTAAGAAATCAATCAGATTGACATTTTGATGGAACTTTAAGTGTTAAAGCTAAACACGCACCCCCAAAACAGGACTTCTCCTAACACATGTGAATGAGTAAGATTAGCTGGGAAAGTATCCTGGAAGAGGAAGCATGTAAAGGTCCGAAGGTGAGAGAGAGCTTAGCACACTTAAGGAATTCAAATAAAGTCAGTGTGGCTACAGCAGAGTAAGAGAAGGAAAAAAGACATGATAAAAATCACGGGGCTAAATGAGAGCCTGAGACTCCAACAGCTAAGAGATTTCAAAGCACGAAGCAGGGCTGCTTATCCAAACCTCAGAGCCTCTCAAGACACAGTTCTGCTTCTGAGATAACCCAGGAAACAAACAACCTGCCATCTGCCCTTCAGTACAATGACTGAGTAAGTGAGAATGTGACAGCAGGGAAGGTACAATGCCTCATACCTTACAAGCGCTCCCACAAGTACTGCCTCACTGGAGTTTCCCAACAACTCTCTAAGATTCATATCATCCCCATTACACAGATAGAGCAACTAAAGCTAAGAGTTACTTTGCCCTGGGCCACCCTGCAAGTAAGGTGTGAAATCGGGAACTTCTAAATCCTTCTATATCCAAGTCCACAGTTCTTTCACTTCTTCACCAAGAATCAGATTGTGATTCTTGAATGTCCAAAAACATTAACTTATATGTTGCTACATATTTTTACTCTTTATGACTACTGTGGTTTCATACTAAGAAAGTTTTTTTACTTTAAGATTATAAAACATTCACTTAGAGTTTCTTTCAGTACTGTTGTGGTCTGATTTTTAATATTTAAAAATTTAACCTATTTGAAATACATTTTGAGATGTGGCATGAAAATAGAAATGTTTTTCCAAGTGAAAAACATTCTAGCCAAAATTATACCATTCATTCCCCAATAATCTGATATGTCACTTTTACTATAAAATAACCCTTATCTTCCATATATTTTGGGTCTAATTTTTTATTTTTCAGTAGTTTGGAATTAGTATCACAGTATTTTAACTACTAGAGGTTTGTAAAATGCATTAATACTATAAAGACATTCAACTTTTATGGGGCAAAATATCCCAAAGTAAAATGATAAACTTGGAAAATACCTGCAACACATGGAGGTCTTCTAAATGAATAAGATATACCATCAACAGAAAAACAGACCAAAAACAGTGAATAGGAAATTCACAGGATAAACACAATCAGTCAATAAACTTTAAAAGCCATCCCAATCATAATAATCAAAGAACTACACCTGAAAATAAAGTGGTATCATTTTTCAATAGAATATTCTGTGCTGGCAAGAGAGGAAAGGGGCATGTTCGTAGGAACTGTAAACATTACACATGCCTGGAGGGTGACGTTAATGCACCACACTTGGCAATGCATCACCTGGAAGATCTGTGACCTTGAAATTTAAACGCCAAGAATCTGGCCTACTAAGATACCAGCATAAGTGCTCAAAAACTGTACCTACAAAGATGTTCACTTTGTGCTTTGTTATTTATGACAATTAATATAAAACGGTGGAAGACAGGGAGGCATGCTGCAGTCCATGGGGTCGCAAAGAGTCGGACACAACTTGGTGACTGAACAACATCATTAAACTGTGTATAATAAAAATAAGGAAAAGAAGTTAAGAGTACAGGCCTTGGAGCAGACTGCCCAGCACCGAAACTCAGTTCTGACACTAGTCAAGTGAGCCTGGGCAACTACACCCTCTGTTAATTCGTCAATAACCTTAGAGGCTGCTGTGAAGATTAACTGAAGTAATAATACATGCCATGCCTACAACATAGTAAGTGCTCATTAAATGTTAGGTGGTATTATTAATGCAAAATATTATAAAATTACCTAAATGTTCAGTAAGAGGAGACTGGTTAGGTTAGCATACATCCAACTTAATCCAGTCATTATTAAAAGGATAAAGTGAAGTGAAGTGAAGTGGCTCAGTCCTGTCAGTCTCTTTGTGACCCTGTGGATGGTAGCCTACCAGGCTCCTCCCTCCATGGGATTCTCCAGGCAAGAACACTGCAGTGGGTTGCCATTTCCTTCTCCAAGGGATCTTCCTGACCCAGGGATTGAACCTGGGTCTCCCGCATTGCAGGCAGATGCCTTAACCTCTGTGCCACCAGGGAAGGATAAAGTACCTATCCCTATTCTTATATATGAAAAAAAAAAGATTTTTAAATCTAAATGTTGTTTGGAAGGATTATCGTTGGGGAGAAGGGCATGGATTAAGAGTGGAGGACTTCTATTTTCTTCCTTTTGAACTGATCAAACTGGTTTTTTGATGAGAACTACTTTTGTAATCAAGAATGAAAACCTTTTCACTTTGAAAAAGAAAACTCTTCAAATGACAACTCCGCCCTCTTCAGGTGGCCTCGGGGAACACACTCACTGGGCATTATTTCCACTGCTCTCCTCATCTAGGATCCCAGGCACGGCCTTCCCTGCAGCTCGGCTAATCTCCCTTGAAGAAAAACGAATTAAAATCCAGTTAACAACAACAACAAAATTTAGGGATTTCACAATCCATTCATTAACTGTCAGATACAAGGACTGTGCAGACTTGTTCAAAATACGGTTCTTAAAAAAATTAAATAAAGGTACTCCTATACACTTCTATCTCTTCTGGGAAGTTTGCAAAAGTTAATATGAAAATGTAAGAGTTAGTTGTTCTTTCTTGAGTCCTGAGGATAGGACTCAAATATGTGTTAGACCCACATTCTCGCCTTGTATTCTAGACTCTGGATCTTCAGACCCTACGTACCTGGCAAGCTGAAGTGTGGAATGAATCGTTCTGGATACAGGGACCAGAGGGTCCTTGATATGGCCCCTGATACACTCAGTTCCTTTCTCAAAGCTCTTACAGTTTAGGATCCAATGGATGAGAAAAAACGAGTTTCACCTTTGGTTCCAGGGGTGAATATGACCCAGGGCCTTCCATGCCCTCTGCCACAGCGATCAGTTCATGATGAGCCCGTGGTCTAGGTCAGCTCAAAGAAACCACACCTCAGGTCTACTTTTGCTGAGCAGGTTGGAACCAAGGCCTGAACTCTTGCCCTAACTCATGGAGCATGAAGATACCAATTTGGGAGCTGTTAGAACGATTCAGTCCACACACACAGGAGGGCAGAGCCAAGAGAATGGCAGGGAAATGGGACTGGAGCCCTGATGACATCAGGAGTCTTTCTGTCAGTCCATATCCAAAGCCCGTCCAACTTCTAGGCTTTTCAATTACATGAATCAATAAAATATCCCTGTTGCTTAATCCCATTTGAACAGGGTTTTCTGTTACTTGAAATTGAATATATTCTGTCAAAAGGTGATGTGAAGTCAGGTTTCAAAAGATGGAAGTAATATTATTTGATGGATAAGAAGTGATATAATACAATAAACTATCATTTAATAAAATAAAACAAAAAGGCAAGAAAGGAAAAGGGCTGGAGAAAACAATGTTGAGAAGACAGAGGGGAAGAGTCACAGAGCAAAGAGGAGAGTCATCGGCAAAGTCATTTCCACTTTTGATATGCTTACCTATTCAAGACTCCATTGGAAACTAGAGCTTCTTTAGGATGGAAATACTTATAATACACATTTCTAACCACAGCATCTTTAGGCAGAAAAGAGAAGAAGGTGCATCTTAGATGAGAAGTAAGTTTGATATTACAGACAGGTACAAATTTTGATCTGAAAGGAATCCTGGAACTGTATTCCAATTGCTCTCATTTCATACATGGAAGAAGCTAAGCACCAAAAATGTGAGACTGTTGGGGAGGTCAGAATGCAGGACCAAGCACCCTCACAGCCCAGGGCTTTCTCCATTGTACTATTAGGCCCAGAGGACTACGATATAAATAATAAATAGGAAGTTATTGCCTCTAATAAAATAATAATAATAATTACCATTATTAACCATGATTCCATATTCTTCTAGGAGAAAGTTAATGTTGGTATCAAATCTGGATTCCCCACCCTCTCCTAGCATCACAAGGATGTCTCCACCACCTTCAAGGTATTTCTTTAGGACTTCAAACTACACAAAGAAAAAAAAAAAACAATCTATAAATTTATGCCAAAGATCTTTGTCAAAACTACTGTGAATAAGATCTTAACTAGCTGAAAAAGAAACACTTCCAATCTGTAAAGGCACTTAAATATAACTTTATATTAAGAAAACATAAAATTTACTCTCTATGTATTAATAGGATTTCCATATTTGTCATTAGCATAAAGCTCCAAAATACTCAAACTGAAATGACATCTTCCCAATTGACTGACTGGACAGCAAAAGTGGAAAACTACTAGCTAAAGGAAGATCACAAGTCACTGTCATATAGATCCCATATTGTCTATCCATTCAACTGTTGGTGGACACCTAGGTTGCTTCTGCCTTTTGGCTGCTGGGAATGGTGCTCTCAGTGAACATGGGTGTACAAACACCTCTTTGAGATCCTGCTTTCAATTCTCTGCATATATCCCAGAAGTGGGATTGCTGAATCACGGGACTGTTTGTCATTTTTGTAGGAACCACCATCCTGTTTTCCATAGTGGCTGCACCACTTCACCTCTCCACCAATGGTACATAAGGGGTCCGATTTCTTCACATCTTCACTTGTCATTTATGTTTGGGTTTCACATTTCTCATTCTTTGTCTAGCCATGAAACAGAGTTTAAAAATAGCTTAATTTTAAATGGAATTTCCTATTTTTAAAGCAAAAATATGGCAAAGAGGTATGGCTGATACTGAACTCGCCTGCACTGTGTGTCTGGCACTTTCATGCAATAACTCAGCCACACCACAGCCATACCATACCAGAGCTGTCGTGCTCCAGGAGTCATCACAACAACTCCATGATGAAGAGAGAGATGAAGTGACCACTGAGCCCTCATAGGTAAGTGGTGAAGAGGAATTTACAGTCAAGATTTCAGAGCCCATTTTCCTAGCTATCTTACTACATGTCTTTATGAATATTTCTTACCTCAGCTGCAGTAAATTTTTCCCTCGGCCCAGCTGTAATCCATAGTTTCACCCCAATGAGCTTCTCAGGTGAGATTTCATCTTTTAAGCTAGAAATATGATTTTAAAAGCAAGTGTTAGGTCCATGATTTAAACCAATTTATGAGTTATTTTAGCATCTAGACTGTATAGAATCAGAGGCTACAGAGGCCCAGAGATGAAGGATTTAGAGGTACCTAGTCTAGCTTCTCTATCAAAAGTGAGACTCCTCTCTAATAGGCCTGCCCCAGAGTCATCAGCCTCTGTTCAAATATACCTATAAGACAAGATGTCCCATGAGACCACACTAGAGCATAAAGAAGTCCCCCAACTACTAATTCAATCAGCTCTACCATTAGCTCACATGACTACATATCCTTATCAATTAAGAAAAACCATACATACACACTCAAGAGATATTTTCAGTTTTTCCTTTCCCTAAACTGAAGTACTGACCTGAGTTAAAATATGGAGAAAGGTTTTAACCTCTGAAAAACTCATATATGTATAATTAGAATCATTTTTTGACTTGTAATTTGGGGGGACAACTTAATAATATGCTAATTGACAATTTTCAAACAAGATGGTTTAATAATTTACTTCTGAACAATGTTTAGTGGAACCCCTCCCACCTCAACAGCAAGCTGTTTTTACTGCTTGGAAGCAAAAAGAGTATACTCAGTCACCTCTGAATTTTCCAATGACTCCGAAGTCTTTTCTGCATGGATTTATAGCCATTGCTGGTGGTAAAGACTTCCTTTTTGTATGCACTGAAAAGAATGGTGCTCCGAAGCTCTTTTTCCATGGTCACCTCCTTATGGGAAAAAGGAATCAGAAAAAGGGAAACAATAAATAATATTCCAAAAAGAAAGACCCTAAAAGGAATAAATAGTCTATTTCCTATAATTCTTTAAGAAAAGGAGCACATTGGCTGATTCATGTCAATGTATGACAAAACCCACTGAAATGTTGTAAAGTGATTGGCCTCCAACTAATAAAATAATATTTAAAAAAAAAAAAAAAAAAAAAAAAAAAAGAAAAGGAGCACAGCTGCAACTTACCTACAATTCCCAAAGGCTGAAAGTGAAATAAATAATCATGGCTGCAGAAACCCAAGGCAGACCCTGGGTTTCCTACCAGCTCACTCTCATGGCCCTGCTCTGCCATCACCCTGCCACATGGGGAACCATGTTTCCAACCTGATTCCTTACCCTTAACTACTCTTAAATGTGGGGTAAAATTTTCTAAATTCTTTTTACACATACAGTTGAAGTTTTATTTACAAAATAGGACCATATGCACTACTCTGCAACACACTTTTTTCATTTAACCTGTATCTTTCACATCTTTCCATGTCACTATATACCACTATTTTTTTAAGTGCTGCACAATATTTCATTTTATGGATGTACCAAAATGTATGTCATCAGTCATATACCAATGGACATCTGTTTTTTCCCCCAATTTTTTGCTAGTAAAACAGTACTACGAACATCATTGAACATGACATTTTGGCATACTTTGCAGATCTTCAGAATAAATTCCTGTTGAATGGCTAACTAAATTATTTCTAAATTGCCCTACAAAAAACTGTACTAATTTTTACTTTCACTAACACTAATACATTTGTTTCCACACCACTCTTTTTAACTTTTTCGTCTTTGCAAATAAGATAGGCAAAAAAACCCTTATTGTTTTAATCTGCACTCTGAAATTATAAGAAGACCATCTTTCATTGGATATATTAGCCACTTGTATTTCTTCTGATTTTCTTGTTCATATACTCGGATCATTTTTCTATTAGGCTTAATACTTTTTAGTTGATCATGAAACAAATATTTGCAGAAGTTTGTTTTTAGACTTAAGTTACTGGTAGTTTTTTTGGTTTCGTTTGGATGAATTTTGCAGGCTATAGGGACAGTTTTACATTTAATAGAATCAAAAGTATTAACATTTTCCTTTTTGGCTTCTGAATTGCATGGTGTATTTAGAAGAGTTTTTGCCATGCTAAGGTTATAAATACATCTCACAATGCTTTCTTCTAGTATTTTTATGATGTTATAATTTTTAAGGTTTAAATTTTAGTCCACTTGGAATTTATTTTGGTGTTTAAAATTATTTTTGTTACTGTTTTAATTACTAGAAAGCTGCCTGACACTAATCTATCTTTTCAATGCTGATTTAAAATATCACCTTGCCTATATAGTAAATCCCTAAAAACTGAATTTTATTATATATTCTATATAATCTATCTGCCTGTAAGCTTCTGCTCAGTCTCACCTATTTTAATTCCTATAGGTATATTATAATATTTGGTGTTGCTGATAAAAAGCTAGTCCCTCTATTACTCAGAATTTTTAGAATTTTCCTGGCTAGTCCCATATCTTCATTCTTCAAGCTGAACTTTAAAATGATTTTGACAGGTTAAAAAAAAAAATCCCCCCATGATCTTTTCATGTTCTATTTATCCACGCCCATGCTTATTTTCAGAGTGTACAAACATTATATCCTGCCTTCTGATTACCTTAGTAACCTGCATGGGTGCCATAATAAACCCAATATTCATAAGCATCTTTTCTATTTCTGGCCTACTGCAATTTACATATTTCTGCTTCTGTCACTATTTTTGTCCTAGAACAAATTCCTAAGAGCAGGATACCTGGGAAAAGGGGATAGGACTAGGATGTTACGTTACAGTTTCATGTCAATGCTCCTTCCCACTTGATCAAAGACCTTCCAGCAGAAGGCAAGTCAGATCCGAGCCCCGTCTGAGGTCTGGGATCCGGGCCTCTATCTGCGCTCCTTGTTTACTTTACCTTAGTGGACCTCAATTTTCCCTAGGATATGCCCAGCATCCTCCAGGACACCTGGCCGAGGCCCTCGCCAACTCCCAGGCCGCCTCAGCGCCCTGGCCGGCCCACCGCAGCAGGAATCCGCCTTACCTGCGGCCCGGTGACCACCGTCTGCAACCGCCGCCGCCCAGGACCGCGCGGCCAGATAACGGCCGCTTAGCAACGGTGGTTGGGAAACTGCCCGGGCGGTGACCGGGGCGTGGCCCCACCTCCGGAACGACGTGCCGACGACCTGGCGGAAGACGCCGCCAAGCCTAACTCTTCTAGGAGGCGGAGTCCGGGTGGACAGGGGCGGGGCTTATGCGGGACTGTACCATTATTTTGGATAGGGGGTAAATCCAGACAGAATGTGGAATAACTTTAGGCCAAAAGCAAACTCATCGGATTTTCTCCATTAATGTCTAGTTTCATTAAGGGCTGATAGAAACGACTAAGATCATGGCATCTGGTTCCATCACTTCTTGGCAAATAGATGGGCAAACAGTGGAAACAGTGACAGACTTAATTTTGGGGGGCTCCAAAATCACTGCAGATGGTGGCTGCAGCCATGAAATTAAAAGACGCTTGCTCCTTGGAAAGAAAGTTATGACCAACCTAGCCAGCATATTAAAAAGCAGAGACATCACTTTGCCAACAAAGGTCCGTCTAGTCAAGACTATGGTTTTTCCAGTAGTCATGTATGGATGTGAGAGTTGGACCATAAAGGAAGCTGAGCGCCGAAGAATTGATGCTTTTGAACTGTAGTGCTGAAGAAGACTGTTGAGAGTCCCTTGGACTGCAAGGAGATCCAAACAGTCCATCCTAAAGGAAATCAGTCCTGAATGTTCATTGGAAGGACTGATGCTGAAGCTGAAACTCCAATACGTTGGCCACCAGATGCGAAGAACTGACTGATTTGAAAAGACCCTGATGCTGGGAAAGATTGAAGGTTGGGAGGACAAGGGGACGACAGAGGATGAGATGGTTGGATGGCATCACTGACTCAATGGACACAAGTTTGAGTGAACTCCGGGAGTTGGTGATGGACAGGGAGGCCTGGCGTGCTGCAGTCCATGGTTGCAAAGAGTCGGACAAGACGGAGCGACTGAACTAAATTGAAAAATGAGACCACCCCCCCTCCCGCCCCACCAAGGGCCGAAACTTCGCTCCACCCGGAGGGACGAGTCTAATGGAGGCTTCCGGCGGGGAGTGCGGAACGCCGAGCCCGGATCCCAGGGGCGCAGGCGCAGAGCGGCGGCCTGCCGGAGGGAGGTTTGCGCCAGCGATCTTCAGTAACGGTACTGGGAACGCCGGACTGGAGGGTCGGCGCTGCGTTATGGGAGAGTTTCGGCCTCTTGGGAGACCAGAGAGGGCATCCAGGTGCAGGTTTAGTGGTGAGAACGGGAATACGACTTACTTCTTTCTGTTTGATAAGCCCCGCATCTATGAGCGCCACAGTGCCAGGCTCTGGATGGGGCGGTGATCCTTTAGGGACGTTGGACCTTGTCAATCCAACCAAAAAATATATATATATAGGACTTCTCTAGTGATCCATTGGTTAAGAATTCTCCTTGCAAGGGAGTGGGGGCTTTGATCCCTGGTTTGATCCCTGGTAGGGGAGCTAAGCTCGCACATGCCAGGCAGCAACTGAGCCCGCAAGCCGCAATGAAAGATCCCCACTGGCGGAAACGAAGACCCTCTGCAGCCAAAAAAAAATTTTTAATAAAAAATATAGACCGTTTTGAGGGAGCTGTGAGGGGCTGGAGCTGGGTAGACAGGCATCCTCGTTGAGCAGAGAAGAGAAAAAAGAATAGATCATTAAGGCCAGGGCTGGAGAAGGGCTTTTGAGCAGAAGAAATTGCGTTTGGAAAGAGCCATCGAAAAAAATAGCGGGTGGTAACCACAAACAGGCCACGCTTCTCCCCAGGGGAGCACTTAGTGGCTGCCCTGAGGGAGCATGGATGTGTGTGCAATGCACCTGCCTCTCTGGCTCAAACTGATGAATGCAGAGACTTAAAGATTTTTGTTACCGTCCTCAGCAGGTACAGAGGTTTAGGGTCTTAAAACACACACATAGACATACACTCTCTCTTGTTGCCTTTTCACAGCTATTGTCCCTGCAAAATTAAAGAGTAGATAAGAGGGTGCTTCTGATTTCTCTTCCTGAGGATGCTGTCTTTTGGTACAAAATTCCATAAATCCTGTTTGCAGTCAGTGTTTGCTAGAAAACCAAAAAAGTACCTGCCCAGAGAACTGTGCCCATTACTGGAGACTGTAGAGAGAGCAAGGACCTGAGAATCAGCTGCTACAAAGTCCCAGTTCCTGGCTGTGCCTTGTACAGCTAGGTGACCGTGGGCAAGTCGCTTACTATCTCTGAGTAAGTGTTTATCTGTAAAGTAAGATTAATAATTTCTAAATGCTGGTATAATACATATGGTTGATAATGCATATGAAGCTCTAAATGTGCTCAATAAACAGGCGTGAACAAATCTGATATTAAACAGATATTCATTTTTAATGAATATTCATAATTTTTCATTTTTATTTTTTCTCCTGGTGAACATTTTGTGATTTTACAGTCTTAGAACAGATAGAACCTTTGCATGTTTCATAACTCATAGCAAGTTGTGTACTTTGACAGTACTATTTCCATTTCTGATGCTTAGTGCTCTCACTTTTTGCTCTGGGAAGTTGGGGGAATTTTTGCCTCTCATCACGTTCCACACTTGTCTCTTAGCAGACACTATTAAGATGGAAATCAAATCAGAATGTTTCTTTCAGAATTCTCAGCACATGTCAAAGGGTAACTAGTTTTCCTTGACCCAGATTTGATCCTCAGTAGGTCATTGTGGTGTCATCGATGTGTTTTCCATGGTCTTCCAGCTTCATCCTCAATAATTCCTGGGGCAGGGCGCTGGGCAAACAAAAATGTAAGGCAAAGAGTGGGACTGAGTTAAAAGGAAAAGCTGATAAAATCACTAGCACACGTTGATGTTGAAAAGAATGAAAGTTCTCCTCTTGTCCCCAGCTAATAAGACCACCCTGAAGTAGGTGATGAACTACAGTGAAAAGATTTCTTCACTGAAATAAGGCAGTATAAAATCCATCAGACAAGTGAGGGGTGTCCTGAACTCATGTGTGTTATATGCTCACATTTTGTCAGGTCAGAATTGCTTTTAGAAATGGCTAATCACCAGGCCGGTACAGACCCTGCCTTGGCTTCTTATGGCCCTAGACTTGACAAGCATACAGAAGTATATGAGGTAAAGGTATGTAAAAAGTGTTAGGTGCTCCAGCCTGCCTGACTCTTTGCACCCCGATGGATTGTACCTGCTAGGCTCCTCTGTCCATGGAATTCTCCAGGCAAGAATACTGGAGTGGGTAGCCATTCCCTTCTCCAGAGGATCTTCCCAACCCAGGGATCAAACCCAGGTCTCCCCCACTGCAGGCAGATTCTTTTCCATCCAGAAAAGGGAACAGAATTAACTTGGCAGCCAGGCGCAGACCGTGAGCATCCAATTGAGCCTCCTCTTGAAACACCCCATTTCCCATTACCTGGCTTGTTCCAGACAGTTCCTGGCTTGGCTCTGCTTAGGGATTTTGACAGTTACTCTGCTTGGACCTAACAGCCAGAGTGAGCAGGAGACCAGCACAGAGGTTACATGTGAGAGCCCCAGAGTCAGTTTATATGGCTCCAAGTCCCAACTCTGGCCCTTATTAGCTCTGTGACCTCTAGGAAAGGTACAGCTTCTCTGTGTTTCTTCATTGGTGAAAAGGAGATTCCTCCCTTAGGGTTGTTTGGATGAAAACTGGTAACAGACATGAAAAAGTCTAGCACAGAAACTGGATCAGAGTAGGCAGGTGTTCTGAAGCTGACTTTGACCAGTTAACTCTATACACCACAGGATTTTTGCAGAAACTGACACCTGTGGCCGGTGATTTGTTTTGTAAGTGATACTGATACATCTCCTGTTAATAACATGCAGGTGACAGAAGACACACTAACACGTCTGTGGTCAAGACGTGAAGCAGATGGGTGAAGCAAAAAAGGAGTGATTAACAGAAGCTCTCAAAATCATTGGGAAAACTAGAGAGGGAGAATCCAGGATTCCAAGGCATGACACTGCAGCATGGATGTGATCTCTGGTGTTTGCCAGTAAGCACCAGGATGTGATCTCTGTCATTCTTGGCAAGTGACTTCTACTATTAGGATTATTATATTATCCTAAGATGGTACTGGAGCTCTAGCCACTGTTTCTGGGTCCTGGGCAGGAAAAAAAGGAGGAAAGAGCAAAAGATCTGGTGCTGCCAGTAAGAGCATCGTTGCCACTTGTACACCAGGAACTCAGTTTTGTGGGTTTTGTTACCACAGCAACCACATGAAAGAGAGCTCCCAGTTCCTTCCTTGAGCCAAAAATCTGATAACAGGTGCATCCTGAGGCCACATGCCTGGCCCGAGCTCCAGGGGAGGCTGGGAAAGTTAGTGTTTGGCATTGTCAGCTACAGTTAAGTGGAGGTAGTGAACTACCTCCCATCATGGCTCATAAAATAAGAGATTCCCTGACTATAGGCTGGGGTTCAGATGCCAGGCAGACAAACCTAATAAATGTGCAATACCACCCAGCCAAAGAAAGGCATCATTGATATAGGAAAAAAAGTGGATGTTGGGTGATACCTTATAGGCTTGTTACACCTTGGTCATTTTACACATTGAGATCAAAATTCAAACACCAAGAGATCCTCTGGTTAAGAAATGCTCATTGCCTACCCAAAATTTTCCCTTCTTCCTTAGTGTCAGAACCCCTGCGTTATTGTGGGGAGTCATGTGCCCAGTTAATTGGACATAGATCCCATCCTCCAACGCAGGTAAGGTGGCTGGCTAGTGAGATGCAAGCAGAAGTCATTGGGTGGGGCTTCTCGGGAAGCTCTGTAAAGGTGCCCTTTTGCTCTTTCCTCCTTTTTTTCCTGCCCAGGACCCAGAAACAGTGGCTAGGGCTCCAGTACCATTTTAGGATAATATACTAATCCTAATAGTAGAAGCCACTTGCCAAGAATGACAGAGCAGAAATACAGAAAGCCTCTGATGACCTGTGGTACCAGCCCTGGATCACCTAACACCATCCTTCTTCCATGTGCTGGGGCAGGGAGGGAATCTTATTTAAGCCATTGTTACTTTGGGCTTCTGTGACTAACAGTTGAAGGTAATTCCTTACAGATTTCAAGCTGGCTTTGGTGGTGTTACGGGAGCTTCTCTTCTAGCAATCCAAGATGGCATCATCCTCCGGCGCATAGGAGAACCCCAGGAAGGCACTTGAGGCCCCAGAGCTGCTCGCCATGGTGTCAGGAGTGCAGCCAATGGACTTTGACACAGCTTCCTGCGTGAACTCTGGGTCAAAGTGTTTCAAGTCAGCAGGTCCTGCCTGTGAATGTAAGCCAATGATGAGAAAGGAACATTGGGTCAGAGCTGCCAGAGGAGCCCAGAGCCCTGAGAGAGCTGTCAGATGTCCCCTCTGAGTGCCCCAGGGGCATCACTTTTTCATGCATTTACACTAGTCATCATATTCCACAAGGTCCATTAACCATTTACCAATTCCTCTACCCACCTGGCCCCCTGCCGGCTCTACATCAACCCTCCATATGCTGCTGGTAGATTGTGACATGAAGAAAGTATGAATCAAGAACCTCAAAAATGTGCACAAGATTCAGAGAACAAATGAGTGGTTACCAGAGGGGAGAGGGGCTGGAGGAAGGGCAGAATAGGTGAAGGGGATTAAGACATACAAACCACTAGGTATAAAGTTACAAGGATGTAATGGACAGCATGGGGAACATAGTCAGTAGTTTATAGTAACTCTGTGTGGAGTATAATCTGTACATATATCGAATTACTCTGCTGTACACTTGAAACTACAATCATACTGTAAGTCAACTAACTGTGGTGCTGGTGGTTTCGTCGCCAAGTCGTGTCCCACTCTTGCGACCCCACGGACTGCAGCCCGCCAGGCTCCTCTGTCCATGGGATTCTCCAGACAAGAATACTGGAGTGGGTTGCCATTTCCTTCTTCAGGAGATCTTCCCAACCCAGGAATCGAACCTGGGATTCCTGCATTGCAGGCAGATTCTTTACCGACCAAGCTATGAGGGAAGCCCCAACTAACTATACCTCAACAATAAAAAATAAAATATATTCACATTCTTTGACTTGGTAATCCCCCATCTGGAATCCGTCTTGAAATAATCAGAACTCTGGACAATTTGCAGCAACATGGATGGACCTAGAGATTGTCATACTGAGTGAAGTCAGACAGAAAGACAAATATATGGTATCGCTTCTATGTGGGATCTAAAGAAATGATAGAAATGAGCTTATTTACAAAACAGACTCACAGACATAGAAAACAAACATGATTACCACGGGGAACAGGGGAGGGATAAATTAGGAGACTGGGATTGATATATACACACTATTATATGAAAGAGTACTAGTAAGAACCTGCTGTATAGCCCAGGGAACTTTATTCGGTGCTCTGTCATGACTCCATGGGAATGGAGTCTGGAAGAGTGTGGATCTATGTTTGTGTGACTGTTTCTCTTTACAGCAGAAACTAGCCTAACATTGTAAATCAACTATACTCCAATTAAAAATTTAATTAAAAAATGACAAAGACGTGAACGTAAAGACATTCATTAATCCATTATGATAAAGAAAAAATGGTACTAACCTAAAATGCACCATAAGGAACATGGTGGAATAAATTATGTTACCAACATAGGGTTGAAATATTATACAGCCACTTAAAGTCATAGTCTTATGTGACTTAGGAAAATGACGACATAGTTTTAGCAAAAAGAGGGAGGAGATGAGATCTATCTATATACATGAATTATGATCTATGTTGGGGGAGATGATATATGTGTCTATGTATGAACTATGACCTACAGAAAAAACAGAAAAAAAGATCTGAAAGAAACATGCCAGTGGTGCGTGCTTTCTCTTGGGTGGTGAGATAATACGCTTTTTCTCCTTGATGCTTTATATTTATTTCTTGGTCATGCTGTGTAGGACGCAGGATCTTAAGTTCCCTGACCAGGGATCAGACCTGCCCCTGCTGCAGCGGAAGCTCAAAGTCTTAACCAGTAGACTGCCAAGGAAGTCCCTCTCCGTGATGATTTCAATGTCTCTGTTTTACACACTTTCTACAATAAATATATGTCATTTTTATTACCAGGAAGAAAGCTAAACCTAGAAACAAAAAATCGTTACAGGACTGGGCTCTGTCTGGGTGTGCTCCATGACACAGAACACTTTAAAGGCTGTAAAGTGCTTTGCGATGAGGGTTATTGGTATTGAAAGTGAAGGGGAGGCAACCTGGCTCCTCATACAGAGCTGAACTGGCAGTTAGGACATCTGGATTCCAGACTCAGTTCTGCCTCTAGCATACAGGATAGCTTTGAACAAATCACTGAGCTTCTTGGACCCTCGGTTCTCCCATCTCTAGGAAGAGGCCAGGCCAGGATACCCTCCCCAGGTACCCTCCAAGCTTCCACCAGTCCTGGGAACCCAGAAGCTGGAACGTGATGGCCTCTTACCACATTTGGGTTGAAGGGTGGAGTCAGCCTCTTGTGGTACAAGTCATCCCAGTTTATGGGGCTGAAGAATACGTGGCTCTTTATCTCAAGCTGTGGGAAGAAGGTGATCAGTCGCAGTCCTCTCCATTGGCATGCCCACCCCACCCCACATGCCTCAGAGCTCCAATTCTGTTGGCAACTGGTTGTCTAGCCCTAAAATCTTTACTAGGAAGGTAACTTGCCATCATAGCTGGTTTCCTGGAACAAAGGAGTGTCTGCCATAAGACCTCTCCCCTTAGCCGTTATCTCAAACCCAGATCTCTTCCCTGTAACATCTGTTTATGCCACAGCTATTTATTGAGCACCTACCCTGTACTATACTAGGCTGTAGAGGTATGTCAGTGAACAAGACAGCAGAACCTGCTCTTGGAGGGTCCTGGGGACTCTTACTCCACTCTCTCAGTGCATCCTGACTCTTCCAGAATTCTTTTTTTAAAAATACACTCTTTCTTAAACGTCTTCATTGAATTTGTTACAATATTGCTTCTGTTTTATGTTTTGGTTTTTTGGCTGCAAGGCATGTGGGATTTCAGCTCCCCAACCAGAGACTGAACCCACATTCCCTGCATTGGAAGAGGAAGTCCCAACCACTGGGCCAAAAGGGAGATCCCTCTTCCAGAATTCTCGACAAACCAAGTCAACTCACTAAGGAAGATTTGAGAAATAAAGCCCCAAGAAAAGCTGCAGTTTCGCAAAGATCCAGAATTAAGGATTCAGCCTTGGGCATGATTCATCGCTTCTTTACTAATCCAAACTAATGTTGACAAAAACTTCCGCCTTTTCCAGCAGAGCCCTCCCTCTCTCTATGTCTCTCAAAGAATGATTCTTAACTCTGTGTGTCTGAACCCCCTAGGGAATTAACAAGCCAGATTCAAACTATTTCCAGAGGAATACCCACAAAACTGGTAACAGTTGTTGCCTCCAAATTAAAAAAACTAGGTAGCTGAAGGGACTTTTTCTGAATATCCTTTGAATCTTGATCTATGGGAAAGTATACTTTATTTTAAAAAATCACATTTTTTTTTTTTTTTACAAAGCAAATTTCCTCTGGGAAGGAGGGACGTGTCTTCATGAAAGCCTTTTCTTTTAAACTGTTCAGGGATGGGTAGGCAAAAGCCTTAAATGTTGTTAAACTTCACAGTATCTGGAATATAGGATAGTTTGGACACTCAAAAAGCACTTACTACGTGGCAGGCACTAGCCTAAGTGTTTGCTTATATTACTTGACCTTCATAAGAGCTATGAACTGGGTGCTGTTATTACAGATGGGAAGAAACGTTAAAGCAGGGGCTTCCCAGGGGCCTCAAACCGTAAAGAATCTGCCTGCCAAGGAGGAGACGTGGGAGATCCCCTGGAGAAGGGAATGGCAACCCACTCCAGTATTCTTGCTTGGGAAATTCCAGACAGAGGAGCCTGGCAGGCTACTTTCTCTGGAGTCGCAAAAGACTTGAATGTGACTTACCAACTAAACAACAACAAAGAGAGGTTACGCCATTTACCCTGCACCTAGTCATTGGTGGAGAAAGGATCTGAATCCAGGCAGTCTGTCTCACAGTTCATGCAGTCTTAGCTTCTACGCTAGAAGAACAAACTTCTATGGAGAAAAGTACTGAGGTCTTCTTATAAATCCAAATGATCTTTTGTTGAGTGGAGAAAGTATGATTATTTTTTAAATTTTGCTTTAATTTTTTTTTTTAAGCCATGAACTTGTTTGGAGAACAGATTGTGAATTCTTCATCTCTCTATTCAGATGTCCAGCCTAGGTCCTGGCAAGAGGGAAGTGCTCAGATATTTGTGAAAAGCAATTTAGTTTGCTCTCTGTACAGAAGCCAGAGGAATTTGTCAAAACTTAACCTGGGGCCTCCACTCTCCTGCTCAGCATATACTGATTAATCAATCATCTAATTATCTCTCTCTGCCTTGCTCCTACTGTAGGACTTTTGCACACACTGTGTCCAGTGTCTGGGATGCCTCCTCCCAGTTCTTTCCCATCCTTCAAATCTCTGCTCAATTGTCACCTCCTCACAGAGGCCCGCCCTGACCACGCCAGTGTGAATTTCCCCCATTATTGTCTATCTCTGTTCATTGTTCATGTCTTTCTGAAACAGGCTGGAATGTGGGACCCTTTACCGGAGTGTTTGCACTTGCACTTAGACAGACACCCAGAGAAATGTCTCATCCAGCAACAGAATACAAAGAAACTATAAGGGAAGAAAAAGAACTGCACCCAAGCGCAGCTGGGACAAATTATGAGCCATAAGATACAAAAAGACCAAAAACCAACTGCCCCTTCTGGGATGCTGGAAGAAAAAGCAGGGTACTGTGCGTGAACCCTGCACACAACACCGCCAAGGAGGTGGGCAGACCACCTAAGCCACCTCTCCTGCCTGACCCCCAGATCTGCCCTTACCCTCACCCCACATAATGAATCAGTCTCCCCTCCTCAGAGAGCCAACAGGGCACCTATGACTTATTTCTGCTCCCTCATGCTACCTCACAAGTCCCAATAAAGCCTTGCCTGAATTCCCGTCTGGCCTCAGCATAGTCACACTCTGTAATAATTTATGTTTGTTTGTCTGCCTTTCCCTCATAAACTTAAGGGCAGAGACCCAATCTAACAAGTCCCTAGCATTTAACTCAAAGCCCAGCACATAGTAGGTGCTCCATAAATATTGGTTGACTAGAAGCGTTAGATTGAAAGAAATAAACAGCAGCAGCTGTGAATCTCTGAACGGGAGAATTAGCAGTGCCTGGCTTTAGGGAACAGCTGGAAGCGTGACTGCTAGGCTGCCTCTGCAGGAGGCTGAGAGCCCAGCGCCCCGCTGGCAGGGGACCTACAAAGTCTGTTTTGGAGCCCAGCCGCTGCCTCTGGTCTTTGTGGAGCAGGGCTTGCAGGAGGTCGCAGGCGGCCACCGTCCGGCCCCCGGGAATCCGTAGCGGCTGGTGCAGAATGTTCTCATACATCTGTGACACGTCTTGGCTGTAGAAGGGCGGCTGGTGAGAGACAGGCAGAGAGATGGGAGGATCACCCATGCTAAAGTGGGCACAGTTCTCAGAGACACTTGGAGCAAAGCGGGGGAGCAGCTGGGAGGATTCAGCTAGACCTGTGTCTTGTGCGATGGGTCACGTGGCAGACTGGAGGCAGACAGAGACCTCTGGGCCTCCAGCACAGTGGAGAGGCTGCTGGGAAGGCCGAGAAGTCTCTCCACTCCAGCAGAAGGCTTGTGGACCTCTCCAGGTGCCCCTCTATCCCACGTCTCTTAATAAAGCTTGTGCACCAACTTAGCACTTTGCAAAGTTAACAGTTTCCCATCATCATTTTATTCCAGCCTCATATGATGGTTATGAGACATGTTGTCATTTTTCAGACGAGAAGCGTAGGCAGTCTAAGATTGAATCCAGGAGCTAGTTCTACCACCTCCCAGGACTGTGACCTTTTTGAGCCTTAGTTTCCCTCTTAGTAAAGTAAGAACAACCCCATTTCTTGCAGTGCCCGCATCCAAAGGCTGTTTTGAGGCACCAAAGGAGTAACACATGAGATAATATATTATAAAGTGTGGAACTGACTTTATTGAAAAATATATACTTAATCCTTGTATCCATGTTTGCATCACCCTTTTTGAGCTTGTAGAGAAGAGGTGGCTCATTCAATTCCTTGAGGAGCCTGAGGAGGCCACACAAGGAAGAGATCCACTCCCCATCTCTTCCAGAATCAGCTCTACCCCACTCACCAGGCCGTGTAGCATCTCGTAGAGCACGGCTCCCAAGCACCACCAATCCACTGCCCGATCATAAGGCTCCTTACGGAGCACTTCCGGAGCCAAGTACTGTTGAGAGAAAACACACTTATTTGAAAGACACTCAGCTTCCATCTCCCCATTTGTAAACAAGGTACTTGGAGGAAAGATCAGCAGAAGCTAATTCTGCTGTGATATTTACTTAGTTGTGCATGTGTTCATTCAGCATCAGTTCATCAAAGACCAGCTTTGTGCAGGACCCTTTGCCAGTGTGCTGAGGACGTAGAGGAAATCTGGCTGGACTGCTCTGTATGGCTGTATATGTTGTGCACTACGCAAAAGCACCAACCAAAGGGGTAAAGAGGGCTGCAAGCCTGGCTGTGATCAACTCACCAAACCATAACCCTAGTACAAGACCGTCTCTGGCAACTTGTGAGCATGTGTGCTAAGTTGCTTCAATCATGTCTGACTCTTTGCAATGGACTGGAGCCCACCAGGCTCCTCTGTCCAGGGGATTCTCCAGGCAAGAATACTGGAGTGGGTTACCATGATCGCCTCCAGGAGATCTTCCTGACCGAGGGATCAAACCGCATCTCTTATGTCTCCTGCATTGGCAGGCAAGTTCTTTACCACTAGCTGCACTTAGGAATCCCCATCCAGCAACTCACATATGTTTAAAGGGAAAACTTGGGGCTTCCCTGATGGTCCAGTGGTTAAGAATTCACCTGCCAGTACAGAGGACACAGGTTCAATCCCTGGTCCAGGAACTAAGATCCTACATGCCACAGGACAACTAAGACTATATGCCACAACTACTGAGCCCATGTGCCCTAGGGCCAGGGCTCTGCAACAAGAGAAATCACCCCAATGAGAAGCCCAAGCACCACAATGAAGAGTAGCCCCTGCTTGCTGCAACTAGAGAAAACCCATGCCCAGTAATGAGCAGCAGCCAGAAATAAAATAAAATACAATATAAATAAATGGAAAACATGTTCTAATTAGTCTGCCCAAAGGGAGTGCCTTTAATTTGCTCGAAAGCATCCAAGTGATGTCTTGGAATGAGGAGAGCCCTGGGGATACTCACAGGGCAGTGGGAAGACTCACAGATGAAGTGTAAGTCAGTGTGGCCCATCTTTGCACGGGTAACCTTAGTAATAGAGGGATGGAAAGAAGTCGGGAAAGAGGAGGTGGCATTTGAACTCCTACTGACAGCTGAATGTGTGCTATGTATCTGCACCTCGCTTAGGTGGAGAACCTGAGGAAGAATTGTGCTTCCTGCAGACCTGAAGGCTTGGGAACCTCTTAGACTGGGGTCTCTACCACCAAGGAAAGAGCCCTCAGCAACAGACTAAGCCACGCTGAGAGACTGCATGGGTGTGGAGAGGGGCAGGGAGTTACCAGGACTAGTCCTGTGAAATGAAAAGATGCTTACTCCTTAGAAGGAAAGTGATGAGCAACCTAGACAGCATATTGAAAAGCAGAGACATTACTTTGTCAACAAAGGTCCATCTAGTCAAGGCTATGGTTTTTCCAGAAGTCATGTATGGATGTTAGAGTTGGACTGTAAAGAAGGCTGAGTGCTGAAGAATTGATGCTTTTGAACTGTGGTGTTGGAAAAGACTCTTGAGAGTCCCTTGAACTGCAAGGAGATCCAACCAGTCCATCCTAAAGGAGAACAGTCCTGGGTGTTCATTGGAAGGACTGATGTTGAAGCTGAAACTCCAATACTTTGGCCACCTGATGTGAAGAACTGACTCATTGGAAAAGACCCTGATGCTGGGAAAGACTGAGGGCAGGAGGAGAAGGGGATGACAGAGGATGGGATTGTTGGATGGCATCACTGACGCAATGGACATGGGTTTGGGTGGACTCCAGGAGTTGGTGACGGACAGGGAGGCCTGGCGTGCTGCGGTTCATAGGGTTGCAAAGAGTCGGACACGACTGAGCAACTGAATTGAACTGAACTGAGTCCCACTGAATGTGTGGTCCCAAGCAGGTCATTGAACCTCCAAGAATTTTGGTGTCCTTATCCCACATAGAGAGGATCAGAGGGCAGACAGACTGAAACTACAATCACAGACAACTAGCCAACTTGATCACGTGGACCACAGCCTTGTCTAACTCAATGAAACTAAGTGATGCTGTGTGGGGCCACCCAAGATGGCTGGGTCATGGTGGAGAGGTCTGACAGAATGTGGTCCACTGGAGAAGGGAATGGCAAACCATTTCAGTATTCTTGCCTTGAGAACCCCATGAACAGTATGAAAAGGCGAAAATATAGGACACTGAAAGAAGAACTCCCCAGTTCAGTAGGTGCCCAATATGCTACTGGAGATCAGTGGACAAGTAACTCCAGAAAGAATGAAGGGATGGAGCCAAAGCAAAAACAACACCCAGTTGTGAATGGGACTGGTGATGGAAGCAAGGCTCGATGCTGTAAACAGCAATATTGCATAGGAACCTGGAATGTTAGGTCCATGAATCAAGGCAAATTGGAAGTGGTCAAACAGGAGATGGCAAGAGTGAACATCGACCTTCTAGGAATCAGTGAACTAAGATGGACTGGAATGGGTGAATTTAACTCAGATAACCATTATGTATACTACTGTGGGCAGGAATCCCTTAGAAGAAATGGAGTAGCCATCATAGTCAACAAAAGAGTCCAAAATGCAGTACTTGGATGCAATCTCAAAAATGACAGAATGAGCTCTGTTCATTTCCAAGGCAAACCATTCAATATCACAGTGATCCAAGTCTATGCCCCAACCAGTAACGCTGAAGAAGCTGAAGTTGAACAGTTCTATGAAGACCTACAAGACCTTCTAGAACTAACACCCCCAAAAATGTCCTTTTTATTATAGGGGACTGGAATGCAAAAGTAGGAAGTCAAGAAACACCTGGAGTAACAGGCAAATTTGGCCTTGGAGTACAGAATGAAGCAGGAAAAGGCTAATAGAGTTCTGCCAAGAGAACGCACTGGTCAGAGCAAACACTCTCTTCCAACCACACAAGAGAAGACTCTACACATGGACATCACCAGACGGTCAAACCGAAATCAGATTGATTATATTCTTTGCAGCCAAAGATGGGGAAGCTCTATACAGTCAGCAAAAACAAGACCAGGAGCTGACTGTGACTCAGATCATGAACTCCTTATTGCTAAATTCAGACTGAAATTGAGGAAAGTGGAGAAAACCACTAGACCATTCAGGTATGACCTAAATTAAAACCCTTACGACTATACAGTGGAAGTGAGAAAAAGATTTAAAGGACTAGGTCTGACAGACTGCCTGATGAACTATGGATGGAGGTTCATGACATTGTACAAGAGACAGGAATCAAGACCATCCCCAAGAAAAAGAAATGCAAAAAAGCAAAATGGCTGTCTGAGGAGGCCTTACAAATAGCTGTGAAAAGAAGGGAAGCGAAAAGCAAAGGAGAAAAGGAAAGATATACCCATTTGAATGCACAGTTCCGAAGAATAGTCAGGAGAGATAAGAAAGCCTTCCTCAGCGATCAATGCAAAGAAATAGAGGGAAACAATAGAATGGGAAAGACTAGAGATCTCTTCAAGAAAATTAGAGATACCAAGGGAATATTTCATGCAAAGATGGCTTCCATAAAGGACAGAAATGGTAGGGACCTAACAGAAGCAGAAGATATTAAGAAGAGGTGGCAAGAATACACAGAAGAACTGTTCAAAACAAATCTTCAGGACCCAGATAATCACGATGGTGTGATCACTTACCTAGAGCCAGACATCCTGGAATGTGAAGTCAAGTGGGCCTTAGAAAGCATCACTATGAACAAAGCTAGTGGAGGTGATGGAATTCCAGTTGAGCTATTTCAAATCCTGAAAGATGATGCTGTGAAAGTGCTGCATTCTATATGCCAGCAAATTTGGAAAACTCAGCAGTGACCACAGGACTGGAAAAGGTCCATTTTCATTTCAATCCCTAAGAAAGGCAATGCCAAAGAATGCTCAAACTACCACAAAATTGCACTTATCTCACACGCTAGTAAAATAATGCTTAAAATTCTCCAAGCCAGGTTTCAGCAATATGTGAACTGTGAACTTCCAGATGTTCAAGCTGGTTTTAGAAAAGGCAGAGGAACCAGAGATCAAATTGCCAACATCCGCTTCGTCATTGAAAAAGCAGGAGAGTTCCAGAAAAACATCTATTTCTGCTTTATTGACTATGCCAAAGCCTTTGACTGTGTGGATCATAATAAACTGGAAAATTCTGAAAGAGATGGGAATATCAGACCACCTGACCTGCCTCTTGAGAAACCTATATGCAGGTCAGGAAGCAACCGTTAGAACTGGACATGGAACACCAGACTGGTTCCAAATAGGAAAAGGAGTACGTCAAGGCTGTATATTGTCACCCTACTTATTTAACTTATATGCAGAGGACATCATGAGAAACGCTGGGCTGGAAGAAGCACAAGCTGGAATCAAGTTTGCCAGGAGAAATATCAATAACCTTAGATATCCAGATGACACCACCCTTATGGCAGAAAGTGAAGAGGAACTAAAAAGCCTCTTGATGAAAGTTAAAGAGGAGAGTGAAAAAGTTGTCTTAAAGCTTAACATTCAGAAAACTAAGATCATGGCATTCGGTCCCATCACTTCATGGCAAATAGATGAGGAAACAGTGGACACAGTGGCTGACTTTATTTTTCTGGGTTCCAAGATCACTGCAGATGGTGATTGCAGCCATGAAATTAAAAGATGCTTGTTCCTTGGGAGGAAAATTATGACCAAACTAGACAGCATATTAAAAAGCAGAGACATCACTTTGCCAACAAAGGTCCGTCTGGTCAAGGCTATGGTTTTTCCAGTGGTTGTGTATGGACATGAGAGTTGGACTATAAAGAAGGCTGAGCACCGAAGAATTGATGCTTTTGAAATGTGTTGTTGGAGAAGACTCTTGAGAGTCCCTTGGACTGCAAGGAGATCCAACCAGTCCATCCTAAAGGAGATCAGTCCTGCGTGTTCATTGGAAGGACTGATGTTGAAGCTGAAACTCCAATACTTTGGCCACCTGATGAGAAGAGCTGACTCATTTGAAAAGACCCTGATGCTGGGAAAGAGTGAGGGCAGGAGGAGAGGGGGACGACAGAGGATGAGATGGTTGGATGGCATCACCAACTTGATGGACATGGGTTTGGGTAGACTCTGGGAGTTGGTGATGGACAGGGAGGCTTGGCATGCTGCGGTTCATGGGGTCACAAAGAGTCGGACATGACTGAGTGACTAAACTGAACTGAACTGATCCCACATAATGGAACTGCAGAATCTCTCCCTAGGGGCTGTGTTAAGGACACAGATGAGGAACTTTCTTGGTGGTCCAGTGGCTAAGAGTTCTCCTTCCAATGCAGAGGACGCGGGTTTGATCCCTGGTGGGGGAACTAAGATCCTACATGCTGCAGGGCATCTGAACCTGCACGCTGCAGCAAGAGAAGCCCCCTCACTGCAACTAGAAAAAGCCCATATGCTGCAACAAAGAGCCAGTGCAGCCACACACACATAAAAAAGACACAAGCTAATATATGTGTTGGCCCTTGAACAACTGTGAACGACCGAGCAATGGTGATACCTCTTGTCTGTGCTCCCCGGCACCCTGGCAGTGCCCGAGTCATGCAAGAGATGACCTGTCAGAGCCACATGTCTCCTACACGGTCCATCTGCTCCTGGCAGTAGCCAAAGAAGGGATGGTTGGGCTGGCAGGGCTTTGGGAGGCTAGCTCTGTCCAGAGAACACCCTTCCAGACCCAAACGCAGACAACTACTCCTGGTTAGAGTGGTTATCTGTCCACTGGCTCTCCTAAAAGTAAACAGAGGAGGCTCAGCTGAAATCTGAGACCCAGATACTCAAGCATATGGAGAAAACCAAAAGCTAAAAAGTCTTGGGCCATGCCAGCTCAAGAGGACTTGCCAGCCCTGCAGCCTCAGACCTCCATCCCCGCCCCAGACATCCGTCCAAGCAGCTGGAAACCCCTTTGGGTTCAAGGTCCAAGGTTCAACACTGGTAGAAGTTTAAGGAAAGGTTTTTAACTCCAAAGTTGCAGGGAGGCCTTGGCAGGACAAAGAGGCATGTATGAATGATTGCTGAGATTCACAAATTTTAACCCTCCAGGCTCTTTGTGGCTGGAAGAAGGAGGGAGATTGGTATCTTTACATTTGATCTTAACTGTCAGGTCAGGCCAGGGCCTCCTATTGCACATGGACCTCACCCTGCAGGGCAGTGTTATCTAACACAGTAACCACTAGCTACGTGTGACCACCGAACATTTGAAATGTGGCTGAGCTAAGCTGAGAGGGACAGGAAGTGTAAAACGCACACAGGATCAAAGACTTAGAAAAAATAAAACAAAGTATTTCAGCAATTTTATATTGACTGTATATTGACATGATACTATTTTGTATTGCTGTTGTTTAGTCGCTAAGTCATGTCTGACTTTTTTTTTTACATGCTGCATTTTTTTTTTTTTTGGCTGCACTGGGTCTTAGTTCCCTAAGGGATCTAGTTCCCTAACCAGGGATCGAACCCACATCCACTGTATTGGGAGCCCAGAGTCTTAGCCATTGGACCACTGGGGAAGTCCCACACGCTGGTTTTTTTCGTTTTAATTATCAAAGATTACAACTGTACAATATTGAGAAATATAGAACAAAATACAGTTATTGGAGGACAATTGCTCTACAATATTGTGTCTGACTCTTTCTATCCCATAGACTGTAGCCCACCAGGGTCCTCTGTCCATGGGATATCCCAGGCAAGAATACTGGAGTGGGTTTCCATTTCCTCCTCCAGGGGAATCTTCCCGACCCAGGGTTCGAACCTGCATCTCCTGCATTGGCAGGTGGATTCTTTACCACTGAGCCCCTGGGAAACCCACTATTTTGCATATGTTGGGTTAAATAAAATGTATTATTAAAATTGATTTCATCTTTTTCTTTTTGAGTGTGGATTGCTGGAAATTTAAAAATTGCATGTATGATTTGCATTTCTGTTTCTATTTCCGTTGGACAGCACTGCTGCAGAGGCTCACAAGCCAGGTCCCAGAAGCCCCCAGAGCTGGTCTGCCCACGACACAGACGAGGAAAGCCAGGCTCTGCACGCAGTCAGCTCAGGGCAAGTGCGGGGGAAGGAGTGAGCCCCTCTGCTGTGATCTGGTGGCTCTAGTCGGGAGCCGTGGCTTCACCCACTTCCTGCCTCACCCCTCCCAGGGGGTTTAGCTTACCTCGGGGGTACCACAAAACGTGGATGTGGTCTCCTCGGGTTCTACACCCTCCTTGCAGAGGCCAAAGTCTGTCAGCACCACGTGTCCCTGGAGAGAGGGAGGGCAGGGTGGGAGGGTGATCTGAGCCAAAGGGATGGCCAGGTCTAACCCTAAAGCACAGATGCCACATGCGGGTCATGGCCATGGGCTCTGTGTCCCCGGCACAAGCCCGAGCTGGAGGCTCCACTCACTCTGTGCTTCTGACCTGGACACCAAGAACAGCACAGGGGTGGGGAGATGGCATCGCGCTGTCTGCCCCCAGCTCATCACAGACTCCCGTCCACACCCAGCAGTTCCAGAATGTCCTTGCTGGAGGGGCCTGGTGGCAGCAGCCCCGTTAACGGAGGACGGGGTCCAAGAGGGTGAACACACTTTGTGGCTGGGTGAGAGGGTGGCTGGTGGAGGTCGTGATGTGAGTGGATCCTGCCGGGCTCTGCCCAGATCCCCTCTTTAGGAGCTGTCCTGCCCACCCCCTATGCTGGGCCATTGCCTTCATCCAAAGTCATGCCCCTCTCAAGGGGCAATCCCCATCTGATGACTGGCCAGTACAGTGGCACAGATGCCCGCATCCTTGCCTCACTTTGGAAGAGTTCTAGAGAACCATCCCAGCTTGGGTGCACCCCACCCTGAAAGATCAGCTGAGGTCTCACTTGCAACCAGAGTGCAGGTGTACTTCTTCCTCTGCTCAAACCTGCCCATCACCGCTTAAATGTGTTCCCCAATAATCTTCGGCACCCTATACTCCGTTTCAGAGTCTATTTCCAAGGAACTCATTCTAAGACATGGAAGCACTACAAAATCATCCAGCCTCTGTGTAACACTACCCCTGCCCCAGCACAGGCCTCATATACACACGTGCACACACACAAGTACATGTACCTCCATGTACACACAACAAACATGTACATGTGTGTACACAGTCATAGGCACACATGCACAATGCATGCACATACACATATTCTTGGGCACACAGTATACATGTGCAGCTATGTGCACGCACACGCACATACACACACACACTAACCTGGCAGTCCAAGAGAATGTTTTCTGGTTTCAGGTCCCTGCAGACATTGAAAGGAAAGGGTGCTGTGATATCGAAGCCACGCCGCCCCTCCTCCTCAGACAGAGGACCAAGTTCACCGGGGGATCTCATCGGGATCTAGGGATCCACGCCCCCCCCCCGGGCTGTTGGGGCGGAAGGGCCAGGCCTGGCTCTGCGCCACAGGCAGGCCTCACCTGTAAATGATGTTGAGGGAGTGGAGGTAGCCAATGGCGCTGGCCACCTCGGCGGCGTAGAACCGGGCCCGGGGCTCTAGGAACCGGCGCTCCCGCTGCAGGTGGAAGAAGAGCTGGAGGGGGAGGAGCCGTGTGAGCGGGATCCTGGGGGGTTCCTGCTCCTCAGACGCAGGGTTGGAGGCAGCTGGGCAAGTCACCCCTTCTCTAGGCTCCAATGCCCTCATACAAGGAAGCATGCCAGCCCCCGCCCTACAGAGCTGGCGAAGTGTCAGCAGCAGAGGGGAATCAACAAGAATGGAGCCCCTACTGTGTGCCAGGCTCCAGTCACACCCTAATATATCTCTACTTTTCTTTTATCCTCCTGACTACCTTCCAGGTTTCAAGTAGGAGGCCAGTTTCACGGAAAATTAAACTGGAAGTGTCAGAGCAGCCAGGTGACTTGCCCAAGGTCACGGACTATAACTGGCAGAACCATGATTTGAAACTGGGTGGGTCAGACATGTGCTTTTCCTCTAACCCACGTGATAAAATGATTATGATGGTCAAACTGAGTCCAGGTTAGATCTGTCCCTGGGTCAGTTGCTTCTGTCTATTTTACTGGCAAAGAAAAGTCCGTCACCTCCACCAGGGAATTTAGGGATGGAGGACACAAAACTTCCCTCTTGGCATCAGGCTACAGAGCATGAGGTCACACAGGTTAAATCTGAGGTCACTGAGAAGGGCCATCTTGCTCAGAGAGACAGAGGAGCGAGCCCAGCTTTCCCCAGCTGTGCTTCTGGGTCACCAGGTGGCCCCAGATCACAACCGCAGGGACTGCTCACTCCCATGCTGTGGTCTATGGTGTAAAATGGGTAAAATTGGAACTACTGAACACAGAGTTCCTCTAACTTTGACCTTTCCCAGGTTCGCTGATGGGATTCTGGGCAGCTTTGCGTGGGAGTCAAGAAATGAAAATGGCTGGGAGTCAGACAGACCTGTCTTCAAATCCTGGCTCTGCCAATTGCATGCAGGGTAGCCTTGAGTCAGTGAGTTACCTCCCCGAGCCTCAGTCTTTTCAGCTGCAAAATGGGTCGGGGGTAAGGATGAGGGGAGATCATTCCAGAAGCTGGTGCACCGTGGGCACATGGGATGGAGAGCTCCAGGTCACCCACCTCTCCCCCGTTGACATAGTCCAGCACGAAGTAGAGCTTCTCGGGGGTCTGGAAGGAGTAGCGCAGGCCCACGAGGAAGGGGTGGCGCACGTTCTTCAGGAGCACGCTGCGCTCGGCCATGATGTGGCTCTGCTGCGGAGTCACGCACACACACGCACACACGCATGCACACACACACACATAGGTCGCATTACCACCCACGTGGCCACACTGCTCAAATACCCTCCGTGGCTCCTCACTGCCCTCAGAGCCAAGCCCGGGGGCCTTGCCTGGCATTCAGGGCTCTGCACGGTCCACCTCATCCCCCACCAGTACAGCTGGGTGCAGCTCCAGCCCTGGGTCTAAATTCCTTGCCTCCCCCAACCCAGTGAAAGTGTTAGTCACTCAATCATGTCTAACTCTTTCGCGGACCCTATGGACTATAGCCCCCTCAGATGCCTCTGTCCATGGAATTCTCCAGGCAAGAATATAGGAGTGGGTTGCCATTCCCTTCTCCAGGGGATCTTCCCAACCAAGGGATCAAATCCAGGTCTCCTGCATTGCAGGCAGACTCTTTACCATCTGAGCCACCAGGGAAGCCTCAACAAAGCCATGAGATGACTGAATAGATGAGTTCCAAGGACAAGCTCTCAGAGAAAAGAAGGCAGGCACTATGCATATCCAGGCCTCTGATCCTGTTCCCCTGCCTAGACGTCCTCTTTTCAGATCATCAAAAACCTATCTTCAAGGCTACCTCCTTCAGCAAGATCTGCCCCGTGAGCTCCTTTTTAACATCAGTTCCCTCTCCTGAGTCCTCTGTCTTGACATTCAGTCCTTCCTCGGGGTCTGCTCTGTCCTTCTTATAGAGTTGGCACTAAAGAGACTCAAGTCAGTGGAAGCATCTAGAATCCCTGGATGACTGTGGCCTGAAGAGCCTTTGGCGAGCCTGAAGTGTGACCCCCACATTGCACAGGTAGGGAGGCTGGCAGTTGACAGGGCAGAAGACTGGTTCGCCATGGAGCCCTGGGTCTTTAAGGGAAAGCAGAGGGCCGGGACAGGGTCACCTGCAGGCCCTCCAGGTGAGGCGGTTAGCCTGCCTTCCTGGAGAAGGGCCAGCAGAACACCCAGCCCCCCTGCACTGGACTGCCTCTATGCCCAGAGTTGGACCCATCATTAGAAGCCACCTGAGGCTGGGGGTCAAGAAGCAGGAGAGGAGATGCCTGAGCCCAAGTCCTGGTACCTCCTTCTTCTTTAAGATGGACTTTTTCTGCAGCACCTTCACTGCGTAGAACATCCCGTCGGACTTGTGCTTGGCCAGTAGGACCTGAGCAGGAGGACAAATGCAGAACCCACAGGTGACTACTCCTCTGAGCTTTGGGTTTCTCAATGGTGGTGCAGACCTCCAGTTCCAGCCCCGCGTCCATGATTCTGCAGGTTGTAAGCTCCCACTTTGCACACGTGAGTGACAGTAGGGGATGGAAGGGGCTGGAAAGGGGGGAAACCCAGGTCTCCCATGCTCCTAGGTCACTCACCTTCCCATAGTTTCCTTTGCCAATGACTTTGAGGAAGTCAAAGTCCGTGGGCCGGGCACTGGGGCAGGAGGAAGGAACACAGGTCAGCATTTGCCAGCTTGGGAAACCGGGTACATTAGTTCAAATCAGGGCTTCTCTTTGAAGCTGGAGAAGGCCATGTTTTTCCATCCAAGAGGGTCTTCTCAGACTGGCCCCTGCCTCTGGGGATCTCACAATGGAGTAAACAACAGGCAAGAAGGGGAGAAAACCAAACACAACCACAGAAGGCAACGAATCTGGCCTCCAAAGACAGAGAAGGGCCTGGAGGGTGAGGGGCTGCTAATAATGCAGGCTTTGGGGGGATATTCCAACCATAGGGCTCAGCATGAGAAGAGGGTGGGGAATGAGTGGGAGATAAAGCTGGGGGCCGGTCCTGGGCTCAGATGGTAGAGGTCCTTGACGCTGAATCAGAGAACTTGGGTTGTATTCCCAAGGTGAGGGGAGCCAGGGAAGAAAGCGATTGAGAGACTGGAACTCACTTTGGGTTGGCAGAAGGCCCCAGGTTGATATTCCCATTGGCCCTCAGGAGCTAAAGACATTTAAAGAAAGAGGCGATTAAGATCAGAGGGTCCTGACTCATTGGCCTCCTCCCTCCCCCCTGGCCCAAGCCCTGCTCCCTTTTCTAATATCTCTACTAGCTTGCCTGCCCTCTTTCATGCATCCCTTTCTCCCTTCCTCCTTTCCCTCCATCTACCAACCCACCCAACCATCCACATCTCACCTGCTTCTCACGATAGCCTTGGGAAGCTGTTGTACCAAATGTGAGGGTGAGGAAACTGAGACCCAGAGAAGAGCTGTTGGAGGACTTACAGGCAGCCCCACCGGCATGAGAATACAGGTGACCTCGGAGCCAATCCCATAATTTTCTCACCTCACTTACTTCTTGAAGCCCTTGCCTAAGTGTCTTTTCTCTTTACCCTGCAAATGGCCCGATTCCATGAGCTCACAGTGATCCTGGTGGGCGCCCCAATCCTAGAACCGTCCACCTGGCTGATGAGGACCTCCCTGGGTTTCCTTGACCTTGGGAGGAAGGGACCCCCCCTGGTGGTGGGTGGGGGAACCAAGACCCACCTACCTGCGGACTGGGGGTGCCAGCTGGGCTCGAGTCCATGCTGTAGCAATGATCAGGTACGCTCTGGGGATGCAAGGAGGAGCAGGATGAGGGAGGTGCCGCTGGGGAATTAGTGTTGCCTGTCTAGGGTGTTAGGCACCGCTGCTCTGTCCGCCCCTGCCTGATGCCCTGCACCTGCCCTAGGCCAACAACCCCAGTCTGGGACAAGAAATGATGTCCTCTGGGCCCAGCTTCTCCAGTCAGACATCTCAGGAGGGAAGGAGGGAGAATGGTCAGGGGTGGCCCTTCCCAGGCTGAGTGTTTTCAAGCACTGGGGATGGCCAGGGCAGCTCTGATGTCTGGGAAGGCCAAGGCTGGAAGGACTCTTGCAGGGCATAAAGTCTGGACTCTTCCTCCCATTTTAGAGGTGGGGAGCCTGAGGCCTCGAAAGGACTTGCCTAGGGTCCCACAGCTTGTGAGGGGTAGGCTGGGCTCCCCTGGATCCCATACAGACATGTTGCCACCCTGCACCCCTAGAGATAGCCCTGGGCTGGGTGCTGTGTTGACTTTTATGTCTCAGCCACAAGGACTTCCGCCTAATGTCCCTGGAGGGGCAGCTGCCCTGGGGATCTTGGGCCAGAATCACAAACAGACCCACGAGCAAGCGAGCTGACACTTCAGTTGTGTCCGGCTCTTTGTGACCCTATGGACTGTAGCCCTCCAGGCTCCTCTGTCCATGGAAATCTCCAGGCAAGAATACTGAGTGGGTTGCCATACCCTCCTCCAGGGGATCTTCCTGACCCGGGGATCGAACTCGCACCTCTCACATCTCCTGCACTGGCAGGCGGGTTCTTTACCATTAACGCCGGCTGGGAAGCCCCTGGCTGTCTGTTTGAGATGAAACAGTGCAGAGTGTGAACTGCGGTCTATGCAGCCAGGAGCATATGTCTTCCCTGCCCCCGAGCCTGCATGGTGGAGGATGCTTATATGTCCAGGCCCTGGCTCTGCAAGCCCAGGACCCCACAGCTCCACCCTAGACTGGAAGATCAAGTCCAGGAACTCAGATTGCTCTCAGGGACTGCAGGGTACTGCGCCTCCTGAGACCACAGCTTTGGCCTGTGCTGGGGCCTGGGCTGCCGTAGAGAGCACCCATTTTTACAAGGGGGCCCTGGTCTTCTCGGGAGCTGAGAAAGTGGCCACAGGGGAAGCGAGGGAATTTCCCTTGTCCAGGCTACTCCGGGAGGCCCAGCCCAGCCCTGAGAAGGTGAGCCGCAGAGCTGCCCAAATACGGAGTGCACCCTGGCTTCAGCCAGTGCCCCGAGCCCACACTCCCGCAGCCCACATCCCTCCTGGCCCGGCCCTGGCAGCCCCTCTGCCAGACCCTTGCCTCCCCTGCCCCACGTACCTGCACAGCCTGCGGAGAGGCCGCTGGGAGAAGCCGCGGTGGGAGCTGGAGGGTGGACAGTGGACAAGAAGCCCTCTCTGTTCTCCCAACAAGGGCCGAAGTGTCTGTGCCTGGCGCCGGCCCGGCCCCGGCACCCAGCTCGGAACTCCCGGCCGCGGCGAGGGAGCTGTTGATGTCACGCGGGAGCCAGCAGAGCTTAAGAAGGGACCGAAGTCCTCTGTTCCCTCGGGGACATCGCCTCCCCCTGGGGGGTGTGGGTAGAAGGGCGTGAGCGACAGCTGCGGGAGAGCTGGGGCGATGCTGGGGCTTGTTGGAATGCACGTGAGTGTGGGGGTGGGGGTGTGTGTGCAGGTGTTTCGTGCAGAGATGTGTGTCTGTCTGTCTATCTGGTGTATCAGTGTGTCCCCGTGTGTCAGGGTATTTGTGCATCAGTGTGACCATGTTTGTGTGATTTTGCCGTACATCAGTGACTGGCCTGTGTGTCGATGTGCTTCAGTGAGTCTCCGTGTAGTAGAGTGTGTGGACACGGCAGTGTGTACCTCTATACGTGTTAACGTGTTGTGTGCATGTGTGTGTGTCTATGAATACACATGTGTGACAGTGGTCTTTGTGGGTCTGTGTTCATATCGGTGTTTATCCATAAATCTGTGTGTTTGTGTCTGTGTGTGTGTCTGTGTGTGTGTGTAGGGGGCCTGTCTGGGAGGAGACATGTTCCCCGGGGCCTACCCAGGCCCGCTGCAGACCATCTGGGGCTAAAGATGAAGCTCAGAGCCCTGGGAGCACTTTGGCTCCCAAGAACCTGCAGGTGTTTCAGGGCCTGGGTGTCTGGTTCAATCAGCCTGGCCTTGGTCTTTGCTGAACACTTGGACTTTGGGGTCCTTCCCAATGGCCCTCCAGGTTCTGACCATTGTCTCCAGAGCAGGACTGGGACCTAGCACTCTGCTGCAGCGCTGAAATGCCTGCACCTGGACACACCTCTCCTCTAGCAACAAAATACAAAGAAACTGTGTGGGGCTAAAAATAACTGCATGTGTGGGCAGATGGGGCAAATTTCTGAACCCAAAGGATACAAAGAGACCAAAAAATCCACTTTTGAGGAGCCTGAAGCAAATGCAGGGTACTGTGCATGCCTCCTTCACTCACTACCACTTAAGGGTGGGGGCAAGATACCTAAAGTTACCCTCCCCCGCCCCCCCACCCCTGGACACACCCCTGTGCTGTGTTTACTTGCCCCGTCACATCTGATTCTTTGTGACTCCATGGACTGTAGCCCACCAGGCTCCTCTGTCCATGGGGACTCTCCAGGCAAGAATACTGGAGTGGGTTGCCATGCCCTCCTCCAGGGGATCTTCCCAACCAAGGGATCAAATCCAGGTCTCCTGCATTGCAGGCAGATTCTTTACCGTCCGAGCCACCAGGGAAGCCCAAGAATACTGCAGTGGGTAGTCTGTCCCTTCTTCAGGGGATCTGGCCAACCCAGGAATCGAATCGGGGTCTCCTGCATTGCAGGAGTATTCTTTACCAGCTTAGCTACCATGAAAGCCCTGGACACACCCCTACTCTCACCCATATAAGGAACAAGCTTGTCCCCCGCTTAGGGAATGAGCAAGCAAAAGGATCTTTTATTTGTTCTCACTCACCCTGCTGCAACAGGGACCCCAGAAAATCCTGCCTGAATTTCTTGCCTGGTCTCTGGTCAATTTCTATTCATTATGAAGGTCAAGAACCCTGGTTGGTATCACCAGGAAGCAGGGTCCCCGCGGCAACCTAGTGCATGATGGCTTAGTGCAATAATCAGGTACTCACAGCGTATCTTCCTCTTTCCAGGAGGTTATATGGGGTGTTCTGGGGAATGAAGGAGTTGACAGGGCCTGACACGGCCCCTGCTCTTCTGGAACTTTCTGTGTGGCTACCACATGCCACACTCAGACCTCTGTAATTCACCACAGTGTGGGCAATTGTGGAGCTGGGGCCAAGGGCGCTCATCAGAAAGGCACCTGAGCCCAGTGGCCTTGGGGGAGGTCCTCTGTGGGCTTTGATGTAGGTGGGGGGAGTCATCCAAGGAAAACCCGAGTGAACAGTATCAGAGCCTTTCGTTTTTTAAGAAAATGGAAATGTTGAGCCAACATACAGATGGGTAGGATATTATGTTGACAAAACATAACACCCAGAACAAGGTCATTCTTTTCAATGACAAGACCCTGATGCAGCCTTCATTTAGGAGCACTGCTTAGAACAGGAAATCAATAATGAAAATAATAGTAACCTCAAGGTCCAAGTGTAGGGCCCATCAGAATACTCACTGACCGTAATAGTTTCCTCTCTGGGACTTACATCTTGAGAGACTGTCCCATTTTCTATGTTCCCTTTTCAGTTAAACTCCTTGAAATAGTTGTCTGGACTCAGTTCCTACTCCTTCTTCCTTTCCTCTCTCTTAGAGCTATTCCAAAGAGGCTGTTATCCCAACATGCCCCCGGAAGAATAGACCAGTAACCTCCATGTGCCAGAGCCAGTGAAGAATTCTTTGTTCTCATGTCATTCTGTGTCTCTGAGGATATGACCCCCTTTTCCCACTTGGCGTTAGGATCTGCTGGTTTTCCTCCTACTTTGCCAACTGCTTTTTCTCCATCTTTTCTAATGGATTCCCTCTTTTCCCCCAGAAACACTGGCCCGGCCTTTCTCTACACTTGTTCCCCAGTTGATAGCAACCAGTTTAATGGTTTTAAGTGTTGACTAAACCCCACAATTCCCAAACTCATCTCTCTAACTCTGATACACTCCTGACTCTGGATTATCTGACACTTCACCAGTTAAATGTCTAGAGGCACATCACTCTTAACATGTCCAAAACTAAAGTCCTAATTTTCATTCTTTCCACTCTCCCCAGCCTGCTCCTCTACTGACCATTACTATCTCTGTAATGGTACTACCACCTACTCAAAAGTTCTAACCAGCAACTAGAAATTCATCCTAGAAACTGTGCACCTTCACCCTGCTTCCACCACTACACCATAAAATCACCTTAGACTTTACCTTCAAAATCCCACATATATGTGGGATCTAGAAAAATGGTACAGATGAGCCTATTTGCAGGGCAGGAATAGAGACACAGATGTAGAAAATGGACATGTGGACACAGTGGGGGGAGGGGATGGTGAGATGAATTGGAAGATTGGGATTGACATATATACACTACCATGTGTAAAACAGAAAACTAGTGGGAACGTGCTATAAAAAAACACAGGAAGCTCAGCTTGCTGCTCTGTGATGACTCAGGTGGGTGGGATGGGGGTAGGTAGGAGGGAGTCCAAGAGGGAAGGGATATATGTACGCATACGGCTGACTCACTTCATCATACAGCAGAAACTAACACAACACTATAAAGCAGTTATATGCTAAATAAATAAATTAATTAAACTAAATCTATCCAGACTCCACTGCTGCAACCACCCGGCCCTGAGCCACCATCATCACTTGCATGGATTATTGCACTCACTTCTCCACTGTGTTCCTATTTCTTACTTGACCCTCTACAATCTTTCTTCACCAAAAACCAGAGTGACTCTTTATAACTGGACATCAGATCATGTGACTTTGTTGCTCAAAACCTCCAGTGTACTTGCCACCAAATTTAGGATTAAAATCCAGTCTTTACCAACAGTCTACGAGATTCCACGTGACCTGGCTCCTGTCTCCCTTTCCTCCTTGGTCTCCAGGCTCTCCCTTTCACTACGCTCCAGCCTGGCTTCTTTGCTGTCCCTCAAACACACGGAGCACCCTCTGACCTCCTGCCTCTTGCCCTTACATTTCCCTGTGCTTAGAATACTCTTCCTCCAGACATCTGCGTGATTGCCTTCAACTCACATCACAGAGGTCTCTGCTCAAACGTCACCTCCCAGAGAGGCCCTTTCCACGACTAAATTGTCCTGGTTAGGGGTTTCCTGGGATGTGAGACTTTCAGTGTTTCAACCAGTGCAATCCTGGGCAAACCAGGATGGTTGAACACTCTGCAATACCAGTCCCACCTGTTCCCCATGCACATTTTTTTGCTTTATATTTTACTTTACAACAACAATACTTTACAACTTTACTCTACATCACTCTCTGACACCTTATCTTACAATGCTTTGATTGTTTATTTTTTGTCTTGAACTTGAACATTGGCTCTGCAAGGGCAAAGACTTCTCTTATTCACTCTGAATCTCTATCATCCAGATCAGAGCCTGGGATCGGGTTGGAGCACAGTACATATGTGACTAATAAATCGAGGAATGAATTGATAAGATAAATTAGAGTATATCTATAATTTGGAAAATCACCCAGTTAAAAAATGACATATTGGCCTATGTAAACAGAAATGGGAACATATATGTAATACAATGTCAAGGCAAAAAAAGCAGGTTTCCAAATGGTAGGTGAGCAATGGTAGGTGACTTTGTTAGGAAAATAAAGATGTAATGCACATAACCACCAAAAAATGGCTGGAGGGACACGACCCAAGGTGACAGTGGAGTTGGGTTACCTTAGTTATCTTTTTATCTTTGTACCATTATGTAAAAATTCTCAAGGTGTTGCTGTTCATTTACTACTTGGGTACTAAGTCCTGGTGGGAACTCTGACAGGCTCATTGCCCACCACCACACTCTCCCATCACCTTGACTGTGACGCCCACACCTGAGTAGTTCTCAGCATCTTTCTCTCCTGCACTACTGCCTTCTGATTTTCTGGCTAGAGGTTGAATGAGCATCAGCATTTTCTCCCAGTTCTTTAGACCTACAGAGACCCCTGCAAACTCTCGGGAGGTGGTCCAAGTTCCTCTGAGAGCCCTCAGGCCTGTTCCTTCCTCTAACTTGCCCCAGCCTAGACGTGCACCCTTCTGCCCCATCACTCCATGTTCCTGCCCGCGTCTTCTGGACCTGTTGGATGCAGTGGGAATGCGGGGGGCGGGGGTGGTCACTCAGTTCCCTCTTTTTGGAACACCCTCTCAACCAATCAGGTCTGCTCCGCTAACCCTTTGCATCTGTCCTCACCAGCCTTTCCCATAAGCTTCACCAGACCACCCCCAATCCCACGAACCCTTCCTTCCTTGTGCCCACTGCTGTCGCTACGTCTTCACTCTATTGCTGTTTATCCATTTACAAGCCTGCTTGCCCAGTGCCTAGCAATGACATGCCAGTGACATTACGTACCGCTTCGGTCTTATTTTGTTTCCGCAGTGCCATGGGTTAAGAACTATCATCATTCTTGTTTTGAAAAGGAGGAAACAGGCACAGAGAGGTGAAGTTATGTGACTCAGACATCTAGGTAGTAAACGATATAACTGGGATTTGAAACCAGCCAATCTGACGCCAAAGCCCATGGCCTGGAATTTCAGGGAGAAGTTAGGAATTTAGAAAAGGAAGGAAGGGGGACTTCCCTGGTGATCTAGTGGTTAAGACTCTGCGCTTCCTAGGCAAGGGGTGTAGGTTCAAGCTCTGGTTGGGGAACTAAGTTCCCACATGTTGCGTGGCACTGCCAAGAAATTAAACAAACATTTACCATTTTTTTTTAAATTCAAAAAAGGAAGGAATGAAGTTAGTGGGAAGGAAGCAAGGATGAAATGGATTCGTTAGGAAGGAAGAAAATTAGGCAGCACAGGTAGAGAATTAGCTGAGAGGGAAGGAAGGAAAGAAGGGAAGAAGAAAGGGAGGGAAGTGATAGGAAGCAAAAAATGAAGGAAAGGAGTTAGGGAGGAGGGTGTCAAAAAGGAAGGGAAGTCAATACGGGAGTTAGGAAGGAAATTAGCTAGGTAACCAGTTTCCCGTGTTGGCAGACAGACACCTTGGCAGGCAGGTGTCCTGCTCACGGTGGAGTCACTCACCTGAAAAAAACTAGGTCCCGCTCAGGTTCTGGGCTCCGGCCCTGTACCCAGCTCTGCCTTCCAGGTTCTCTGCATGGTCCCTCTGACCCACAACCCGATCCTGACTGGCCGAACAACCTTCCCAGGCAGGAGCGACCTGTCACCCACTCGCTCAGGCTCCCAAACCAGCTGAAGTTCAACCTTCAGCCCTGCTGGCCGGGCGCTGGCTCCCGGGCTTTCCGGTTACTAATTAACCGCTGGACCTGAATCACAATGCTGGCCGTGTCCACTGGCTCCTCCACCGGGCCCTGCCCTGGGGACCGTCTTTTAAAAGATACAGCACAACTTACGTTGTGTGACCTTGGGCAAGTGACTCCAGCTCCCAGAACCTCGTGTGAATCTGTGATGCTGCCCAGCAGGGAGGGGCTCTGAAGTCCCTTTAACATTGTCACATTTCATTCTCTGAAATCTTGCCCCCTCCAACCCCACCTCCAAGCCCTGCTCAAATGCTGACTCTTTCTACGTAGCCTTCCCTGATTCCATTAGCAGAGTCACTATCCCTTCCACTTAGAGCCTGAGAAATTGACCAAAGAAGGCACTTGTTTTGCTCGGTTCTCCCTAATGGGGACCCCCAGCCTCTTTGATTAGCCCAAACGTGGATCCATCTGGGGGAGAGCAGCTCATTTGCCCGCTGTGCCAGCCCGGCCACCTGATACCCCTGGAACTCTCTTGTGTTGAGCCAAATTCTGGGCCCAGAGCTCACCTGCCCCAGCACTGCCTGGGCACCGACCTGGGAGGAGCACCCTGTCTGAATGGAGACCCATGCCCCACTTTGCCTTCTGGAGAACTGAGACTCAGGAATCAGGGCTCAGCTCGCCCCAGGCTTTGTCCTGTTTGATCTGAAGCTGCCCAGACTGAGCATTCTAACTCAGGGCAGGGGTGGAGCCTGGATTGCTAGACAGGTGAGCAAAGCTTTGCCCCGTGTCCCCCTTCTCTGCCAATGCAGGGGACATTGGTTTGATTCCTGGTCTGGGAAGATCCCACATGCTTTGGGGCAACTAAGTCCTTTGCCATAACTACTAAGCCCAAATGCCTAGAGCCTGTGCTCCACAAGAGAAACCCACGCGCAGCTACAAAGACCCAGTGCACCCAAAAATAAAATTTTAAAAATGTCAACAACTTCCCAGTCATTCCAGGGCCTTAGAAACTGGTGATGTGCTCTGGACAGCTCTGCCTGCCTCACTCTTCCGCCAGCACACACAGCAGCAGTTGCCTGGCTTTGGCCCAGAGAGGGGCAGCGGCTGACTCCAGGGCACCGAGCAAATCAGGGCAGAGCCCAGGGTCCTCCCTCTTTCCTGGTCTGAGCTGCTCCTCTGCCAACCTCCTCCTCTCTTCCAGCCAGTTTGAAAAAAACCCCACAAGATGGTATTGCATAAACAGTATGGAAGCATTCCAACACACTGAAGACCTTGAAATAAAAAGTGAAAATTTTGGGGAGGGAGGTGGGAGGGGGGATCGGGATGGGGAATACATGTAACTATATGGCTGATTCATGTCAATGTATGACAAAACCCACTGAAATGTTGTAAAGTGATTGGCCTCCAACTAATAAAATAATATTAAAAAAAAAAAAAAAAAAAAAAGTGAAAATTCTCCTCCAGCCTATCTTCAACCTCATTTCCAGAGATAACTGCTATTAACTCAAAGGTGACTTTTCTTCCAGACTTTTGCCTACACCTTCATCTGCATATCTCATCCATCCCCCCCATCCCACTGAAAAATGGACCATACTGTACATATTGTTCAGCAGCTCGCTTTCTCCCCTCAGACACAACTCTCCATGTCAACATACGTGTACATGCTGCATGCTAAGTCACTTCAGTCACGTCCAATTCTGTGTGACCCCACAGATTGCAGCCTGCCAGGCTCCTCTGTCCGTGGGATTCCCCAGGAAAGAATACTGGAGTGGGTTGCCATGCCCTTCTCTAGGAGATCTTCACCCACCCAGGAATGGAACTCTCCTAAGTCTACCTGCATTGGCAGGTGGGTTCTTTACCACTAGCGCCACCTGGGAAGCCTGTGTCAACACATACAGCATTTTAAAGACATCTGTATCAGGGACTCCACACTTCTGCAGGGAGCATGGGTTTGTCAGGGAACTAAAGGTCCCGCATGCCTCGCTGTATCACATTCCTAATGTGAGATTAATTTCCCCACTACTATTTTCCATCCTCCGTTCCTTTGCTGATAGACACTCAGACTGTTAACCAAAATCGCAGTAATTCTAATGAGGCTGCAGAGAATATCTCTGTGTTAATATCGTGCGACCTTGGCAAGTGTTTCTCTCTGGTAAACTCCTGCAAATGGGAGTTCTGGGTTCATTTGACCTACCTACCAAGTTACTCTAAGAAGTTGTACCAACTGACATGCTATCACTGGTGGTGCTTAAACTTGCCCTTTCCTCTCAAAGATGCTGAAGAAAATGGCCAAGGCCACTCCTTCCCTGAGGCCACGGCAGTAAGGCATTCACCCTTCCCCCCTTAATTTTCCTTTTTCTTTTCCCTCTCAATCTCCCTGTATCCTCTCTTTCAGCTGGCTGGCTTCTGTAGCTTGGATGTGATGGTCAAAGATTTGTTCTCAGGGATAAGAAGGGGGAACAATACTGAACCAGTGGGAGTCCACCACTGTGAATACTCCCTCCACTTTGGCATCCCTCGGCCCACTTTCCCCTGCTTTATCTGTCCCGCCCCATCCCTACTCCTGCCAATACCCCCACCTACACATACCCTCTCACACCTGCAGATTCATCCATAGGCAGAGGGAGATCAGGGGTCAGGACTGAGAAGCCTGTTATCCATGTGGATTGAGTGTAAGACCTTTGGGTCAACAGAGTTCACACACAGGTTGGAGATGAGCCCCCCACCCCCCACTTACTTTTCTTTTAGAAGAAAAAGATTTTCAGAAAGTGATAAATGTACAGCATTTTAAAAATGGAGCTGGACTATGAGGCAGATAATGAGAAAGGTCTGTTCCCCGTCTCCTTCCTTACGGACAAGGAATGCGCTTTAGCTGCTTCCTTTGGTATTTTTTTAAAAATGTATTTCGTTTTAATTGAAGGATAGTTGCTTTACAATACTGTGTTGGTTTCTGCCACACATCAACATGAATCAGCCACAGGTATACATATGTCCCCTCCCTCTGGAGCCTCCCTCCCACCTCCCACACCATCCCACCCCTCTAGGTTGTCACAGAGCTTCTTTGGTATTTATTAATACTTCCACATGTCTAAATAGCATGATTATACTGAGATTCCCTCCATCTGTCACTTTTTAGAAATTCTCAAGTGGTTTCCTTACAATAATTCCATCTCGCCCATCCAAACATTCACCTCTGCGTTTCCTAAAATTAATTGGTCATTGTCTCATTTGATTGTTTGAAATATTCAATGTATACCTCTGCATATATTGCATACCTGTACAAACACACATGCAAATAATTCTCAAATGCTCTGATAGAGCTGAAAATAGCCTCCTAATACAATAATATTGGGTTAGCCTAAAAAATTCAATCAAGTTTTTCTGTAATATCTTAGGGAAAAACCTGAATGAACTTTTTGGCCAACCCAATGAATTAATCTGAGTTTGTTTGGTTGTTTTTTTTTTCTCATCCTTCCTGGAGATTTTCATCCTTCTCTTTTCACCTGGACAACTGCTCAGTTGTCAGCCTGGCCCTTCTTTTTCCATCACTCTGGAAATTCCCTTTGTCTTTCTCTTTTTTAAAACAATTAAAAAAATTTTTTTGAGTGTGCCATGTGGCATGCAGAGTCTTATTAATACTTCCACGTGTCTAAATAGCATGATTTAGATGAAACCATGCCCCCTGCAGGGGAAACGTGGAATCTTAACCACTGAACCAGAGAAGCCCTTTCTTTGTCCCTCTCCTTGTTGGATGTACTATTTCCTGGATCCTATGGGTGTCCTCTTTTTTACTTAACTGTTAAAACTGTGGTTAAATCTATGCAAATAAAATTTGCCATTTTAACCATTAAGAAGTGGGCAATTCAGTGTCATTAAGTATTCACAGTGTTGTGCAAGCATCATCATTAGCTCTTTCCAAAACTTTTTCATCACCCCTAAGAACAACTGTGTGGCCATTAAGCAATAACTCCCAATTCCCTCTTCACCCAGCACCTGGTAACCTCCAGTCTACTTTCTGCCTCTATAAATGTGCCTATTCTAGATATTTCACGTAAGTAGAATCATACAATATTTGTCTTTTTGTGCCTGGCTTATTTCACTTAGTGTAATATTTTCAAGATTCATTCATGTTGCTTAGTCCATTTTGTGGTTGAATAATATTCCACTGTATGGATAGATATACCACACTTTCTCTATCTATTCGAGGATTCCCAGGTGGTGCCAGTCAATGCAGGAGACATAAGAGATGTGGGTTCAATCCCTGGGCAGGGAAGATCCCCTGGAAGAGGGCATGGCAACCCATTCCAGTATTCTTGCCTGGAGAATCCCCATGGACAGAGGAGCCTGGTGAGCTAGAGTCCATAGGGTCGCAAAGAGTCAGACATGACTAAAATGACTTAGCACGCACACACGTCTATCTATTCATCTATATTTTGTCTACCTATTCATCTATTAATGGGCTTTTGACCTTTTGACCATGGTGAATAATACTTCAGTGAACACTGGCATATAAATAATCTGTCTTCAAATCTTTTAGATATATGAAAAGTGAAAGTGAAGTTGCTCAGTCATGTCCGACTCTTTGCGACCCCATGGACTGTAGCTTACTGGGCTCCTCCATCCATGGAATTTTCCAGGCAAGAGTACTGGAGTGGGTTGCCATTTCCTTCTCCATTTTAGATATATACTTAGGAGTAAAATTGCTGGGTAATATGTGCTGTGTGTGTACTAAGTAGCTTCAGTCATGTCCGACTCTTTGAGACTCCATGAACTGTGGCTGGCCAGGCTCCTCTGTCCATGGGATTCTCCAGGCAAGAATACTGGAGTGGGTTGCCATGCCCTCCTCCAGGGGATCTTCCCGACCCAGGGATCAAACCCCTGTCTCTTATGTCTTGTGCATTGGCAGGTGGGTTCTTTACCACTAGCGCCACCTGGAAAGTTCACTGGGTAGTATGGTAATTAAATATTTAGCTTTTTGAGGAGCCAAACTGTGCCAGACTTTTCACAGTGGCTGCACCATTTTACATTCCAACCAGCAGATTCTTCACATCCTTTCCAACAATTATTATTTTCCTTTATTTTATTATAGCGATCCTGGTAGGTGTGACATGGTAGCTCATTGTGGTTTTGATTTGCATTTTTCTGATACTAATGATGTTGAACATCTCTGTGTGTTCTAGCCATTTGTGTATCTTTGGAGAAATGTTCAGTCAAGTCTTCTGGGATTTTCTTTTTTTTTATTGTCTTTTTGTTGTTTAGTTTTAGGAATTATTTATATATTTTAGATATTAAACTCTGGTCGGATACATAATTTGCACATATTCTTTCCCATTCTGTAGGCTGTTGTTTCAACCTTTTCATTCAATGTACAGAAGGTTTTAATCTTGATGAAGTACAAGTTGTCTGATTTTTCTTTTGTTGCTTGCACTTTTGGTGTCACATCTAGAATCCACTGTCAATTCCAAGGTCATAAAGATTTACCTCTATGTTTTCTTATAAGGGTTTTATGGTTTTAACTGCTATTTGGGTCATTGATCCATTTGGAGTTCATTTTTTATAGAGTGTAAGATAGGTATCCAACCTCACTTTTTCACAAGTGGAAATCTCGGTGTTCTGTTCCTTCCCCATTGAATGGACTTGACGTTCTTATCAAAAATCAGTTGGCTTTAAAAAAAATTTAAGAAAATCATTTGGCCGCTGGGATGTCCCTGGAGGTTCAGTTATTAAGATGCCATACTTCCAATACAGCGGGTACCAGTTCCACCAATTGCTGGTATAGGGGAAATAGGATCCCATATGCCGAGCAGTACTGCTGAAAGATTTAAAAAAATCAATTGGCCATGAATGTATGGATTTATTTCTGGACTCTCAGTTCTATTCAGTTCTTCTTTATGTCTGCCCTTATGCCAGTATCATCCATTTTGATTACATTACCTTTGTAGTAAGTTTTGAAACTAGGAAGTCTGAGTCCTCCCCTCCAACTTTGTTCTTTTTCAAGATTTTGCCACTTGCAATTTCATACAAATATGAGAATCAGCTTATATATTGCAAAAAAGTGCACTGGAATTTTGTTAGAGTTTACACTGACTCTATAGATCATTGCGTGCAAGTATTGATGGTTTAACAATGTTGTCTTCCTACCCATGAATATTGTCTTGCCGTTTATTTGTCATGTTGAGGAATTTTCTTTCTATTTCTAGTTTTCTGACAGTTTTTATTGTGAAAAGGTGTTGGATTTTTGTCAAATGCCCTTTCTGTTAATATATCAATCGAGATGATGATACGCTTTCCCATTCATTCCAGTAAAGTGGAATATTATATAGATTGATTTTATTATGTTGAAAAGACGTATCTTCGAATTCCTGGGATTTTTCTCTTTTTTGATATACTCTTTTCATTTTGATGGAACACACTGTCCAGTGACTTTCTGAGGAAAGGTGCATGGGAGGTAAAAGTTTGAAACCTTGATTTGAAAATGTTCTGCATTCATATTTGATTGACAGCTTGACTGGGTACAGAATTTTTCTTTGAAACTGTGAAGACATTGCTCTTTTCTCTTGCTTCCAGCATAGCTGTAGAGAAGGTCAATGCTATTGTACTTCATGTTCCTTTGGATGTGACCTGTTTTATTCCCTCTGGGAGTTTTTAGATCTCCTCTTTGTTCTCATTATTCTGACATCTCACAATAATATAGCTTGGTATCATTCCTTTTACATCCACTGGCCTGGGCATGCAGTGGGATCTTTCCATCTGTCTCTCTGTGAAATTTCCTTTTTTATTTTTAGTTCCTTTTTATTATAATAATTTATTTGTTCTCTCAATGGCATTTCTATTAGTTGTATATTGGATTTCTAGTTAGTTCTCTAATTTTCTTCAGTTCAGTTCAGTTCAGTTCAGTCTTTCAGTCGTGTCCTACTCTTTGAGACCCCATGGACTGCAGCATGCCAGGCTACCCTGTCTATCACCAACTCCCGGGCTTACTCAAATTCATGTCCATTGAGTCAGTGATGCCATTCAACCATCTCACCCTCTGTCATCCTCTTCTCCTCCTAATTTTCATCTCTTTTTTAATTCTACTTTGGGGACAATATCAACTTAATCTTTCAACCCTTGTGCTGAATTATCTCTGCAATCACATTTGAAATTTCCAAAAGTCCTTATTTGTCTCTCAATACCATTTCTTTTCCTTTTATAGCAGTCATGGCTGATAGATGGTTAACTTCGGACAAAGGGAAGAATCAGTTCTTCCACTGTGATAGGTAGGAAAGAAGGAAGGATGGATGCAGGATAAGGTGGCAGGAAGGTGGGGTATTCCCTCTGATGACCTCCATTTTCTCTGTGACATAGATGGTGAGGACATTTACTGAGACAGAGTGAAAGGTAACGGGGTAGTTGGTTTGAGGAGCAAGGTAAAGGGAAGTCAGAGTTAATCCCCCCCCACCCCAAATTCCAGCTGCTTCCTGGGCAGCCGTAAGGGTTGAAGCCAAAGAACATCAGTCCACCATGGTTCCAACCTGCTCAGTAAGATAAATTCCTGGTTACAGTGTGGGAAAGATGGGCTTTTAGGCAGCTCCATGGCTGGCATTCTTCTAGCCCAGCAGTCTGGAAGAGCAGCAGAGCCCAGGAATTAAGGGTGTTGCTGGTGTTGATGTGATGGACTATTTCTGCCACTTCCGCATCTGTTCACACCATCTCTGGGAACCTTAACAAATTCCAACTGTTCATCTTGACATTTCCCCATCCCTCAATTTGAGGTCATTTAAAAAACCTGGAGGGACTTCCCTGGTGGTACAGTGGATGAGAATCTGCCTGCCACTGCAGGGTACACGCACCCCGTCACTGGTCTGGAAGGATCCCACAAGCCGCGGAGCGACTAAATCCGCGAGCCACAGCTACAGAAGCTCGTGCGCTCCAGGGCTCGTGGTCTGCAACAGGAGGAACCACTGCAATGGGAACCCCATGCACCACAACTAGAGAGTAGCCCCTGCTTGCTGCAACTGGAGAAAACCCAAGCACAGCAACGAAGACCCAGTGCAGCAAAACAAAAACAAAACAAAAACGAAAAAAAAAACACAACAACCCAGAAAACCTAGAGGCTTCATGGAATTTTTCCACTCTTGACCATTTATGAACTGTCAAGGATCAGGTCATTTTCACACTATTCTCAGAGGGTTCCCATTGTTTACATTATGTTGACTAATATGACTATTATGTAGCCATCTATCTTTATCCTTTATTTCTTATCTTTAGAATAAAAATCAGATGCTTTAGGATCTCTAACAGCTTTATTATGTTACAATAAAGAATGCTTTATTCTCTCCATTAATGGAACGGTAATTCATTTTGTGCTTTCTGGATCTCTGACCATGAAAATAGAAACAGACTCTGACAGCAAACCATCCTGTTCTTCAAGTTTATTTATGTAGTTTCAATACACTGACAAAATACACCACATTTTGTTTGTAAATTTTTCTCTCTCAAGAGTGACTTTATCTTTAACCAGAAGATTCTCATAAAGAACACGCACGTGTGCGTGCATGCATGAACACACACACACATACACACACAGGCACACTCTCACAAGGCAAGTACGAAAAAACATAACTCCATCAAAGTGCGTGTGAATGAAAGTGCAAACAGGCTTCATTTTCCAACTCTAGGCTCATTCTCTCTGCTTCAGAAATTAAACAGAAAGCGTCTTGCTGTCCTAACCCAGGGCAAGGGCTGGGAGAGGCTGCCAGGGCCAAAGTATAGGCGGTTCTTGCTGCTGGAGAGCAGGTCAGAGGGCACAGGGCAAGGATGCCAACTCCCTCCCTTCATCCCTCACTGTGTGCCCAGCTCATGGTGTAACGATCTCATCTGGGGAAGGGAGGGAGTGAAGGGCCAGTGGGGTGGACAGAAGGCAGATTTCTCATCCCCCCCTTTATTTTTATGATTTGGTTTCTTTTCAGAGTTTGACATTGGTGCAAGACAGTGCTGAGGCTCCCAGTTCGGGGGCGCTTGGTCCATCTTGTCCTTCCTGTAGACAAGGGTTAGGACAGCGGAAGGCAGACCCACGTGGCTCAGCCGTCCCAGCTGTGCTCCTTAGACATGGAGAGGCCCCATAGCACGGCTGTGTGTGCCTGCTGTTTTCTCACGCCAGAACCAGCGAGATCTCTCGGTCTCATCGGGGAGCAGATGAGGCCATGGAGCTGGTGGGTTTCAGTGCCACCCGAGCAACCAGGACAGAGGCTCAGACGGGCTCCTCCTTCCTCCTGGGCAAGGGGATGCCCATGCAACCTCGGTAAACCCAGACCCCTGCCCAGGGCAGGGCCGGGCCAAGCCTTCCCGGGAAGGTGGTGTCTCTTGAGGTCTGTCCGCAGCCCTGCGGCAGTGCAGCAGGGGGCTGAACGGCTGCCCCAGCTACCTGGGCCTCCATGAGAGGGGGTCCTCTCCTGGGCCAGGGCAGGAACTGAACAGAGCTTTGGGTTTCCCAAAGATAAAGCTTCATATTTTCACAATAGCCCTTGACATTTTCCCACACCGAACCTCACCTCTGCACCCTGACAAGCACACCTCAGAGTACCCGACACACATCTGCATGTATGTATCACGTGGCAGAGACAAGGGGCCCGGGGGAGGCCCCTGGCTCCACAGGAGCTTGGCGGTGGCACCTCACCTCCATGGGTGCGGCCGGGTCCTACCAGGGCCTCTGCCCCCTGCCCCTGTCAGCTGGGAGGCAGGTTTGGCAGTGGCTCAGTGGAGGCCACACTTGGACAGAAAGGTCAAAATCCCAGAGCCACGGCAGGTACCTGGCTGGCAATGCAAGACAGATGGAGGGTGGTAAGAAGCTTAAGGGACATGGAGAATTCAAACCTAGAGGAATTCACCTTCTTCCCAACCCCCACCTTTTAAGAGTCTTTGTAAGACTTCCCAAAACCAAGACATCTAAGAGACAGGTTGAATGTGACGCCATGGGGGGGAGGTGCATGCCAGGCAGAGTGCATCCCAGGCAGGCATTCCCATGGCAAAAGGCCTGCCAGGCATGGGCCCTTACCTCCTGGGAAACACGCTGGCTGAGACCCATGGCAGCAGGGAAGGATGCTCTGCTCTGCTTTGACAGCCGTCATGTCTGCCGACCACCCTGCAGGCCCATGGCCCGGAATTATCTGATGTACCCAGGGGGTTGGCCTTGGCTACCTAGCCGGCCAGCCTGCCTCCTCTCCACAGTTGACACAGGAGGGGTGTGTGGGAACATCTGGGGAAACTTAGCCTCTGCTGCAGAAGCCAAACAGGTTCTAACCACCCCTCTGCTGAGAACAAGACTGGGCATGGGCGACACTAAATACCGAGCGGTCCAGAGCTGGGCACGCTGAAGAAGGGATCCTGGCTCAGAATTCCCCACTTCCGGGCAAGAGACAGAAAGGCATCCACAGCCCTCAATGGATGCTATGAAGACATACCTCTGGGAATGTCTGGGAAAATCAGACAGCAGAATGAGGGCGACAAAACCGGCAGACAGAAACAGGGGAGGTGCTTTTTTGAATAAATGTGTTTGCGGCAGGGTGGCTTCCTGGAAGGAGGAAAGGAGATGGGGGAAAAGCACAGAGAGATGCCAAAGACAGAAGGGCTTCAGGTTGAAGGACTCCCATTCTACCAGATTCTTTTTCAACTGCTGAGAGAAAGACCCTTTGTGGGTGGGGCACCTTCAACTTTCGCCATCAGTAACGCTCCTGAGGCCCGCTCGCACCCTCACTGGTGTGCCTGGTGGTGGATGAGCTCCAGGACTCGGGGGGCTAGGACTCCATCCTCCCCAGGGCTCCTGTGCTCCCCTGTACCTTGCAGGAAGTGGCCCCGGAGAGAAGGACCACCCTGGTTAAGGGCCAGAGGGTGGGGGGAGCGGGGGCGGGGCTCAGGTGGGATGGGAGGAACTCAAGTGGGGAAGAAGCTTCAGCTGCGGAGGGAGGGCCCAGCCCTGAGGCAGTCACTTTAAGGTGTCGTCGGCGTTTTTGAACATGAGAATGGCGTTATAGATCTTCAAGGCTGGGCCCAGCTTGACGCTCATGATCTTCACAATGTCCGCCTGTGTCAGCAAAAGGAAGGCCTCGCCGTCAATCATCTGAGGGGTCGGGAGGGAGGTGGAAAGTGGAGAGGGGAAGGAGGAGGGTAGGGATATGCGTGGGGGGTGGGGAGGGAGAAAGAAGATGGGCGTGAAGGACAGGTGTGGGGAGGGGCGGCGGAAGGTGGGGAGAGGAAGGAAAAAGGAGAAAGGACAAGGAAGGGAGGGAGGAAAAAAGGAAGACAGCGATGGGGACAGAGAAGGAAAGAAAGACATCCACTGGTCTCCCCGTGTCCACACACACACAGTCTCTCTCTCTCTTCCGGCTGGCTGGTGTGGATTTCAGAGCGTGTTTGCAAAACACTCTGCCTCCTCACTGACAGGGGTTTTCTAAGAACCTGCTGTTGCTGTCCTCATATAAACCCACGAGTCTACGTCAGTGCCGTGAATAGTAAACCAGCAGACACCGCGGGCAATCCCACGGGATGTGGGCTAAGCTCTACGATGTTACCCGTGAGCTCCTTTTGAGAAGAAAAAGCAGGGTGGGGAAGGAAGAAAGGAAAAGAGAGAGAGACTTAACCTGAATCTAACCAAGCCTCTGCACCCGATGTCCAATTTATAAGAAACACAGGGGAGAGTGAATTAGTTAAATGACACTTCGAGGAAGCAATGAGACAAGTCTACAAGTTCACATTCACCAAGACTGTTTTCAGTGTTGTGAAACAAGAAACAAACAGAGGGCAACTATTCTAGAACAGAAGATACCTGAGAGATGTGATGACCCAGATCAACTGTGTGAACCTTGCTTGGGTCCTGGCTCAAAAATACCAACTGCAAAAGATATCCCAGGCACAAGCAGGGAAATCTGAATACAGCAGAACACAGGTGATATAAAGCAGCTATTGCCCATTTGTTCGGTGGGATAACAAGGTGGTGGTTATGCAGAGAAAGACTTTAGTTTTTAAGAGATGTGTGCTCATCACCAGACTGGACAGGCTACCCATCAGAACACTGATCCCAAATTGGAGCAGATCCAATTTCTCACTCTTGAAGCATTCCTCTAATGACTGGTCTGTCCCAGCTGGAACGAATCCTGACTCATGTCCCACAAAGCATCACTTCAGCCAGAGAAAGCCCATTCCTTGGAGTAGCATCCTCCCTGGGGATGACAGATGATGTAGACCAGACCCTGGAGAAGGCAAACCTCAGACCTTGTAAAGGTCCCCCTCTACCCTGGGTAGACTCTACTAGATGTCGGTGGGCCACCAGCACACTGTCCCCCTTTGGCATTGCTTTCTTGTATCACAAGAAAATGCTTTCTTGTATTTCAGATCATGCTGGACTGAAATACACAGCAGATGCTCAAGAGAGAGACTGCTCTTCTCCTAAAAAGGGGAGAAAGCCCAAGGACCAAACTCCGGGGTGATTCCGTGGCTGGCTAAGCCCCTGAACTCAAAGAGCATTGATTTACAACCTGTCACCACCCAAAGGAAGATCTCTAATGGATGCTACATCTTTTGCTCTGTCTCATTAAACACGTGCAGAGAAGACTTGGTGCAAGACAGAAGGCTTAGGACAAGTTGTATAAGGATGGGAAGCCTTATTAATATTAGACATGACAGAATCAAGCTTTAAAACAATGAGACCATGAAACCAGCAAGAGATCATTTAAAAGGGATACATGTAAAGTTTTACATTAAGGCTAATACCAAAAAACCTCCAGTGGTACTAATAACACACTGGAAGATTTAGTGAGACTATAGTAGACAATTGATAGAAGGGGCAACTTGGGGACTTTCATGAACTCCAAGCTGGTGTGACGTGGCTATAATAAAGCTCATGTGAACTTCTGCCAACAAAAATACAGGGCTCAAATCTGGAGAAGGAGAAAACTACCCAAAGGCCCGTTAACAGGAGAACTGTGGTATATTCATAACACAGAGCACTGCTCACGATAAAAAGGAGCTGAATACCAGTTACACGTAACGCGGATGAACCTCCAAACACTACACTGAAGAGACAAATGCAGAAGACTGTGTGCTGTGTGATTCCACTGACATGAAGTTCAAGAACAGATAAACTAATCTATGGAGCTAGAAATCAGAACAGCGGTTGTCTATGGGAGCTCACAATAGGGGTCAAAAAAGAACTTTCTGGTATGATGGATGTTTCATACCTGATTGACATATTGGGTTCAGGGTGTACACATTTCACAAAACCTGTAGAATTATACTTTTGAGAAGTATAGTTATATATGTGTGTGTACATTTCACTCCATACATATTTTACCTCCATTTAAAAAACCTAGGTGTCAGTTCATCAGGTGTAGCCACTCTCTTGGGGACCACTCTCATGGGGGATGCTGATAATGGGGCAGGGGATACATGGAAACTCTCTGCACCTTCCTCTCAATTTTGCTGTGAACCTAAAACTGCTCTAAAAACATATAAAGTCTTTTTAAAAACAAAAGGAACGAACACCCAGAGGATCAGCAGCCCAGTGTGTTCTGTGTTGGTCAGAGGGCATCTGAAACACAGGGCTCTGCAGACAGTCCGACAAGAAGATCACGAACCAAGAAGGAAAGGAGCTTGGGAGGGCCACCACCCAAGGGTCGATGAAGAAACTGGCCATGTTGAGCCTGGATAAAGAGATGCTTCCTGGGAAAGAGTAGAGTTCTTTCTCTTGGGCACCTGTAGGTGGCATCTTTGGGGAGCTGAGAATACACTCTTTTAGGTGAAGAGGGTACGTGTAGTCTTTGGAAGGAATTCCTAAATAAACTCAAAAGGTCTCATCTGATTTCAAACTCTACAAATTAGGGAAGTCATGATAAAGCTCTTTATTTAAGGACAACTACACAGTGAAAGCCAGAACCACTATTGGTTAAGCCCTCCCTGTATCGGGCCTGTGGCTATATAGAGACACCAGTGACATAGTTACATTAGACATTCTGGTACCAGGACCCACTCATCAACTCCAGTGCTCATGTGGCGCTGCAAGGTAGTCATCACTATACTCATCTATCTCTATTTTACAGATGAGGAGATGCAGACTCAAAAGACACCTAACAGGCAGAACCAGAATTCACACCCACCTGCCCACGAGGCTAGTGGTTTTTCACCTACAACTCACTGCTTCTCATCTTCGGTAAGCTTTTGGGTCTTAATTTTATGTGTGTGTTAGCATCCTTGCAGTAAACAGCCATAGTCGTGTCAGTCAAAATACATTTTAATTGGCTGCCATTAGGGACGCTAAGTTTGGACAGTGAGCAAAGGAGTGAACGGAATTGTGTTTCCGGGACGGTTTCCCTTCCTGCTGACAGTATGAACACAGAGGGTTGGGTTCCCAAGCTGGGCCGTGGTCATCTGTACTGGGTTTTTCCCAAAGACGTGGGTCACTGTGACTGGTCCCCCCGACCTCAGGTGGGACAACAGAGGTCCTCCCTAGCTGGGGGCAGTGCTGGGGAGGGTGCCCACGCCCTGCCATCTCAACAACCGTGATCCTGCTCGGTTCCCACCCTGCACCGAGCACCCACCTCATCCCTGAAGAGCCGTGCTTGGTCCTCACACCCTGTCAGGGTCTGAACGAAGCCGAAGACCTTGGAAACCAAAGGAGACGTGTTGCCAAGGGGATGGAGCTCGGGAGAGGAGGGAGAAGGTGCCCCTGCATGGCGTTGGTGCCTCCTGGGCTCTGAGAGTGTAATTTTTCTTAGCAGCCCCAGAGGATCCTGATTCTCTGTGTCGCTGGGGGCCCAAGGTGAGGCCACTTGCTCCCAAGGCCCTGGGCTGAGCCGGTCTCTCCTGCTGGATGGGCGGCATGTCCCCCTCCCCACCCCCCAGGACAGGCCTATCAAATGGTGCTCAGGCAGCCCCCACTGGGCAGCTGGGAGAGGCTGTGGACGGAGGGATGATGAGTCAGGAGCGGTATGGGGCTTCCGCCTGACGGGGCCCCTTCCTAGCCCTCCCGCCGGGGCATGGTGAGAGCAAAGAGGAGGCAGAGGAAGAGGGAGGGTCCCCTCCCCTCACCTCATCAATGGTCCACTTGGCGACTGTCGAGGCCGAGATGCCCGCCACGCCGGGCAGGAGCTTGCAGTGCTGCTCCCAGCACACAGACAGTGACCGGTCGGGGTGGGCCGACAGGGCCGACATGAAGAGGGACTGGTGCGTGATGTCGGTGGTCAGCGCTGCAAGACAGAGGCAGAGGCTGGCTGGCCAGGGCCGAGGACCAACCTGTCTCCCTCCAAAGCCTGCTCATCCTCAGGCCACCTGGGAGACTGGCTGGCAGAGGGCGCCAGACCGTGGCCCCTTTCAGACAGTCCTGCAGAGCCAATGGGGTGGGCCGATCCCGCAACTCATCACCCAGCACTTGTCCCTCATGTTACAGACCATGTAGGAAGACCCCACCCTCCCCCAGGCTATAGCACCTGGGCCCCCAAGGATGCTCTTTTCTCCTGGAGCTGTGGCAGCATTGGAAACACCACTCTCTGGAGACCCTGCATCCACATGGCCCCCGATATCCAAGCCACCTCAGTGTGCCGTGTGCTTGGTCACTTCAGTCGTGTCCGACTCTGCGACCCTATGGACCGGAACCTGCCAGGCTCCTCTGTCCATGGGATTCTCCAGGGAAGGATACTGGAGTGGGTTGCTGTACCCTCAGCCTGGACATCAAAAGCCCATTCTGTTTGCCCTCCATTTGCTAAGTTCTTTTAGGCCCTGACTGTTGCAGCCTCAGGGGGATTCTGTTTGAGAAGCAGAGTCAGTTTTCCCAGGAGACTTCCCTGGCAGTCCAGTGGCTGAGATGCCACGCTTCCACGACAGGAGGCACAAGTTTGATCCCTGGTCAGGGAACTAAGATCCTTGCATGCCATGGAAGGGTGGTGGGGGTGGGGGGAGAACCAGCCTGCCCTGTCTGAAGGGAAGCCCCCGGCCAATGCCACTGCCTTAAGCGCCTCTCCTCCCATTATGTCCCCAGCAGGGTCTGGTTCATCCCCTGCGTGCCAGCCCCCCGCCTACTCTGGCACCTTCAGGGTGATCCCTGACCCACTCACCCACCCACACTGCCTGTCCCTTTGCTTCATCTGCTCCTGGAACCCCTGGCTCCCAACCTCCAGCCTCCAAGCGGCTCTACCATCTGGTGAGTGACCATGCTCTACCTGGCTTCCTCCTCGGCTGGGCTTGGCAGCTGTGTGCTTGGACTTCATCTACTTCTGGGGACTCTGGCAAACCTGGCCTCTGCCTACCTTACCTGCCTTGGCTGGCCTTGGGCCATGTGGCCACTGTCCCAGGGGGCTTGCCCTGCCCCTGTCCAGAGTCCAAGAGAGCTGGCTCTGTCCTATGCACTTGGTGCTAATTCCAGACTCTCATGCACGTGGCCCCCTGCTGCCCTCTTCTCCAAGGCCCACCTTGCTTATTACCGTGTCCTTCCATCCCTCCCCTTCACTTCAGCCTTTTGCCCTGACTCCTTGGACCTCACAATCATCCTCAGAGCCTCTGGGATCCTGGTTCCAGCCTCATTGATTGTTCTTCTCTAACTGCCCACCCCCTGTCTGTCTGCTCATTGGTCCAAACCCAGGCTCCCATCCACACCCTGAAGAGCCCCAGCCTTCAGGACAACCCCGGAGCTTGTAACCGCTGCACAGCCCAGTCAGATCTTGCAGGACCTGCTTAGGGTACAGCCTGGATCTCCCATGACAGCTGCCGCCACCAGCACTTGGCCTCCTGTCCCCGCCATGTCCCTCTTTGAAGTCCGCTATCTGGTGCTCCGTGTATCCTGGCAAGGAGTCTGGGGGCTGAGCTCCTTATCTTCTCCAGAGCACAGGACAGAAGCATTTGTAGGCAGCCCGTAGTATCTTATCTAACTGCAAAACATCTATAGTGTGTGAGTGTGTGTGTGTGTGTGTGTGTGTGTGTGCGTGTGTGTGTGTGTGTGTTAGTTGCTCAGTCTTATCTGACTTTCTGAGACCCTATGGACTGCAGCCCGCCAGACCTCTAGGGTGGGATCTTATCTAACTGCTAAATATCTATTATAGCTCCTCTTCTTTTTTTTCTCTTTTGCTTAAAAACAATAGAAATATGTTTCTCATAGTACTAGAAGCTGGAAGTCTCAGATCAAGGCACCAGCAGACTGGGTATATATTGAACGCCCACTTCCTGACTCCCAGGCTGCCATCTCCTCACTGTGACCTCACATGGCAGAAGGGGCAAGGGGTCTCTTAGGAGGGCACTAATTCCATTCATGAGGGGTCCATCCTCATGACCTAATCACCTCCCAAAGGCCCCACTCCAAATACCCTGACATTGAGGACTAAGTTTCAACAGATGCGTTTAGGGGGTTACAAATGTTCAGTCCAGAGTATTATTATTGGAAGTTAGCAACTATGTGCTGAATAGGCACTGTGGGAAGGTGAGGGCAGGGAAGAGGGGGAATGCAGTATAATAGAAAACACAAATTGGACTTGGAATCAGTTCCTTACTAACTTGTTTTTTTTTTTTTAATTTTTTTTGGTCTAACTTGTTTTTTTAATGCCAGGCACCTCATGTAACATGGGCCTCAGTTTCCCCATTTGAAAATGAACTGGTTGAGGGGACTTCTCTGGTGGTCCAGGATTTAAGACTATGAGCTCTCAATGCAGGGGGCCCAAGTTCGATTCCTGGTCAGGGAACTAGATCCCACATGCCACAACTAAGAGTTCACATGCTGCCACTAAGACCCGGTGCAGCCAAATAAATTTTAAGAAGAAATAAAAAGATAAAGCGGTTGTGTAAGGAAATCATGGTGGTTTCCTCGTTCTTTCTAAGAGCTGACACTCACGGGCCCTGGAGGGCCCCATGAGCACCGTGAGCACAGCCAAGTCCTGAGCTCTCCAGGCAGGCAGCTTTCCCAGGGAGCTGTTTTCCAGCAGACCCACGCTGAGCAGGCCTACCTACGGATACGTGAGAAGTCTCCGGAACAAAACCCAGAGGGACCAGTGTCCCCTATGCAAGAGCCAGCTGATGGAACAGGGGAGCCCTGCTCAGAGGTCAAAGGCCTGGGCGCTGTCCCCCGCCCTGTCCCTGAAGTGTCTCAGGACTCGGGTGAGTCCTTCCCAGTCCAATCTGGCACACAGCCTCGTCCATGGAAAGACTTCGAAAGTTCTCAGGATAATTCTGGAATGAAGACAGCAGGCAAGCGCCCTCTGGCAGTCAGAACACAGCCTTACAATGGAAGCTGACCAGGTGTACCACATCCATGTTGCAGACCACTTGTGAGAGTCAGCGAGATGGTATAGATAAAGCACCTGAAATGGTGCTTGGCCTATAGCAGGTGTTTGATAGTGTAGCAGCCACTATTATTTCAGGTAACTGACACCTGAAAAGCAGGTATTATTCATGTTTTCAAATAAGAACACTGAAGCTCAGAGATGTGACTTGCTCAAGGTCACACAGCTAGAAAGTAACGGCCGTGACTTCCCTCCCAGGAAGCCAAGACTGAGAAAAGCAGAGCTGGGGGCATCATCCCGCCTCAAAGCGAGTGACCAGGAGCCCACAGAGGCTCTGCATCTTGCCGGCAGACTCACAGCAATGCCTGAGGTACAAAGGGGATAGCATGTGAGGTTGTTCGAGGCCCCACGCCATGTCTCAACACTGCTCTGTACCCCCAAGTATTGCGACAACTGCCTCCCAGCCTCTCCCACCCTGTGAGATGCTGGTGAGTCCTCCCACCAAACACCAAGCTGCCACGGTGAACACGGGGGAGGACACAGGGAACAAATGACCCAGGACTCACTCGGAAAATCTTCCTGTGGGATCTTCCGGTACTTTGGAGGGCGCCCGATCCTGGAGAGAGAGGAGCTGGGCCCGTGGCAGGGACTCAGTGCCTGCTCTGGCCTCGGAGGACTTGAGGCCCCACACCCTTGCCCTCCGCACCGGCCGTGATGGCGAGGCTTCTTCCTTAGGGAGAAGCCTGAGAGGCTCCTCTTGCGGGCTGAGGCCTCCGTGTCCGACAGCTCTGCCTTCAGCCGGCTCTGGTTCCTCTCGGCCAGGGGGCAGCCCGAGAGGCAGTGGTGAGCTGTGAACTTGCCGGTGACGTGGCCAGAGCCATCACAACCAGGAGTGGGGCACTTCCTGGAGCAGAAGAAGGTTTGAGATGAAGCTGCTTGGTCCCACTTGGCTCTTCCCAACCCCGGCCCCACTGGGAGAGCGGTCGGGTGGACCCTGATTGGCCACCCATGGTGGGTACGAGACAGACCCCTCTGAGTAGCGCCTGAGGCTCCCTGCGCAGGAGCCCTTCACTCACCGGTGGTGAAAGCTGTACTTGGAGCTCCTGCTGTGTGGCGGGCTCCGATAGCTGAGAGGCGGACAGCCCGTGGGGGAGGCAGTGCTGGGCTCTCTGGGTTCTGGAGGGGCAGGCGGAAAAGGGTCAGCGCGGGGTCTTGGGGGTGGAGGTGGGCCTGGGGGAAGGTATGGAGGTAGGGAAGGTCAGCGCTAGGAACCAGTTCCCAGGTACAGGGGTCCTGAGCCAGGCTGGGACACCACTTCCTGCTAATGGACATCAGCCCATCCTGGAGGAACGGGGGCTTGGCTCTCATATACACTGTGGAAACCTGCAGGCCATATCCTCTGCCTCTGGAAAGAGGAGTGCCCTCGATCAGCTTGGGGCTGGTGTGGACACAGCTGCACCCAAAAGCTATAACAGGCAGATTCATGTTATTCTTGTTTTTCAGTTTCAACCCCAAGACTTTGGGGATTATATTTTTTAGTCTCTGCCTATGCTTGGAGAACAGTTGAGAAGGATCCACGCCCCATGTGAAACAGATGTGGGTGACCTCCAAGCCCTGCCGGCAGTGGGGAGCAGGATCTGATGCAGGGAGCCGCACTGCCTTAGCAAGCACCGCGCATGGCTCTGCTGGATGCTGAGAGGACTCCTCAGGGCACAGCTACCTCCTAAGCATTTGCTCCCAAGTGAACTTGGCCCTTCACACCTCCAGGTCCCCCACCTAGCAACTGGGGAGGCCAGAAGCACTGCTCAGTGTGGCAGAGACCGTCCCCAGGGTGGGGAGGATGAGTCACCCCAGAGTTTACTGTGGGCATGCTGTAGAAAGGGGTGTGCCAGGGCTCAGGGGCAGGGCCGGACATCAGGACGAAAGGGTCAGAGCACCCCAGGGGTACACACGGAGAGGGGGCTGCAGGGGATGCCCCGTCTTGGAGCACCAGCCCGCCGGGTGGATGTCAGGGTGGTCAGCATCAATCCAGAAGTCATAGGCGTGACTCCAGCCATCAAAGTGGAGCTGGGGAGGAAAGGCCCAAGAGGTCAGGTGTTCCTTGTGGAGCCCAGTTCAGCCAGGAGGTCCTCCAGGCTCCAGGAGGCTCTCCCCATCCCTGGGGCCTGTCAGAAGCAAGATCCTGAATTGGAAGGACCAACGGGCCAACCTCACAATAATCCATCTCGACACCACACTTCCCAAGGGTTCCACCTATGAAGCTACTGGCATGCATGAATGCCAAGTTTCTTCAGTCGTGTCCAACTCTTTGGGACCCCATGAACTGTAGTCTACCAACCAGGCTTCTCTGTCTACGGGAATTCTCCAGGCAAGAATACTGGAGTGGGCTGCCATCCCTCCTCCAGGGGATCTTCCCGACCCAGGGATACAATCCGTGTCTCCTGTGGCTCCTGTACTGCAGGCGGATTCTTTACTGCTGAGCCACCAGGGAAGCCCTGAAGTTAACTGGTATCTCCCATCAGTCCTTGGGTAGGACAAGGATTCGTGGGCCCATCTGATAGGCTCAAAGAAGGGACAGGACTTGTCCTGACTCACAAAGGTTAAGTGGCAGATGAGACCTGACTGAGACCCAAGATCTTCGGCCTCAAGTTTAGAGCTCCCTTCCCTGCAACATGCAGCTTCCCTGCAGTCTGGTTCATGCCATACCCTTGCTTGACCTCAGCACTGTCTACGGAAGTCCTGCCCCGTTGGCCTGTCCACTCCCACAACCCGAGGGGCCCAGAGCCACCTTTATCCGATGATCCTCCACATCCTCCACGCTGGCCACACGAATTAGGGCTGGGTTCCTGCGGTCCACGGCTTCCAGCTTCATGTTGACCAGGAAGCTGTGTGGGGGTCGCTTCAGGGGGAGAGGGGTCTTCAGGCCAAGGCCCTGCTCAGCAGAGCTGAGGCCCCAAGAGGGATGCCCAGGTGCTGTGCTTGGGGAAACTGTGGCCAAAGGGGGAGGCCAGGGCTCCATCCTGCCTGACCAAGGTCTCTGTGCTTTCCTGAACTCAGCTCTGGGGGCAGAGAAAGCCAACTCACCACCTTGAAGGCCCAGGTGGGCACAGGAGAGGCCCCGGTTTCTTCCAGATATTTCTCCCAACAGAAGCTGTCAGGGTCTGGGTAGTCTGGAGGAGAGGATGAGAGCAATGTCTAGGCACCTGGGTGTAGCGGGGAGCTCCTCCCCTCCAAGCAGGACCGGGGGCGTGGAAAGGACAGGAGCTCGTGGACAGAAATCCCCCTGTGTCACAGCCTGCTCCTTGCAGGGGGCTCCTGAAGGGGAGGGGTGCCGGACAGAAGCAAGCAGTTTATTTGGTTATCTGGGAACCCTGGCTTCTAGTCCTCTCCTTGGCTCTATTGCCTCACTCCAGCCCCAGTCCCATCTGAACCCCTAATGTATGTTCTGAGTGCTAAATCGCTTTAGTTGTGTCTGGCTCTTTGCGATCCTATGGACTGAAGCCCATCAGGCTTCTCTGCCCATGGAATTCTCCAGGCAAGAATACTGGAGGGGTTTGCCATGCCTTCCTCCAGGGTATCTTCCTGACCCAGGGATCAAACTTGCCTCTCTGACGTCTCCTGCATTGGCAGGCAGGGTCTTTACCCCTAGCGCCAGTGTAATACCCTGACAGGGAAGGATACGCTTTCTTCACTCTGGGTTCCTGTTTCCTTACCGAGAGGGCTTATCTAACTTTCGTTGTTTTTTTTTTTTTTTTGCCTGTGAGATCTTAGTTCCCTGACCAGGGACTGAACCCATGTCCTTGGCAGTGAAAGGGCAGAGTCCTAACCCCTGGACCAGGAATTTCCCTTCAGCCTCAACAGAGTCAGGGTTGAACAGGACTCTCCTAAGATCAAAGGGTTCTCAGCTCCCAGGCAAAGAAGTGAAGGCTCCAGGCTACACGTGCGCCCTCGGCCTGCCCTTAGAGACCCGGCTAATGAGGCACTGGTAAGGGGCCAGGGAGGTGGGGTGGCTCAGGCTGCAGGGTCACCTTGCGGAGGGGTGAGGGGCTTTCCTTGCTTCTGGCACCAGCCCACCGGGTGGATGTAGGGGCTGCTGGAATCACACCTGAAACCCAAGAATTCTTCACTGTCTCAAGGTGAGACTTCGAGGCCTGGAGCCCGCTGTCCTGTGACATCATGGCGACAGGGCCCACCCTCATGTCGCTTCTGAGGGAGAGTCAGACTGGTGACTGGTGAGGGAGTCAGAAAATTCCAACGGTAACTAAAAATTCTAACACCGCCTTAATATCTCAGAGAAAATCATGGGTCACAGGGATCTGTTTATCTTAACCTTGGTACTTTGAGATGAAACATTTAATTGTCATCATAATTACTAACTGATGCAGATTGGAGTCCCCAACCTCCGGGATCTAATGCCTGCTGATCTGATGTGGAGCTGATGTAATATAACAGAAATAAAGTGCACAATAAATGTAATGTGCTTGAATGATCCCAAAACCACCCCCCACCTCCAGTCCTTGAAAATATTGTTTTCCACGAAACTGGTCCCTGGTGCCAAAAAGGCTGGGACCCTGTAGATCAGATCCACAGGGCACTCAATTGTCCCCTGAGCAATATGAATATCAGGGCTGAGCCAGCTACCTGGCCCATCCCATGCCCACCATCCCTCCCCTTCCCCTTCCCCCACCCCCTGGGGCCAGGTCTGGGCCCTCCCACTACCAGTAGTCGTAAGTGTCATCCCAGTTGTCAAAGTGAACCAGGAAGCGGCCGTCCACCACGTCGGTCACACTGGCCACGCACACGAGGGACGGGTTCATGCGGTCCACAGCCTCCAGCTTCATGCCCACCTGGAAGCCCAGGGGTGGGGGACTCTGGGGGCAAGAAGAGGTGCTGCCACGGCCAGGCCCAGGCTGGCTTGCGCTGGCCCAGGACCCACTGGCAAAGGAAGAGGAATAGTTTCCCTGGGGTTGTGTTTCTGCTGGGTGGGCACGGGGAGAGGGTGGGAGAAAGAGGCTGAGGAAGAGGGTCTCTCCAGGGCAGAATCAGAACCCCCAGACCTGAGCCCTCAGGCACTTTTGGCCTCCGAGGGATGCTCAGAGGAAGCCTCACCGTGGAAGCGTCACTGACAGGAGGCCACTCACTCACCCAAAGAGCCTGCCAGGCTGAGCACAAGCCTCCCCTCCCCAGACAACCCTGGCCCAGCTTGAGCTGAGGGGGCTGGGTCCACCACGGGGTGGCGGGGAAAGACGAGCTGACATGTGAGGCAGGGGGTGGGGAGAGGCAGCAAGGAGGCACCTGCCATGTGGTGGACAGAAACTCCAAAAGCCATCACCTCGCTCAGTCTTTACAACAACCCTAGGGAGATGGGTATCATCGTCTCCATTTTTATAAGTTAAGTGACTTGCCCAGGACCACAAAGCTGGTCAATGGTGGGGCCGGGACTTGAACAGTTTGACTTAAAATCTGCATTCCCTGTCACAAGAGCTGGTAGAAGCCCCCCAGTCACCTGTAAGTATGGTCTCTGGGGCAGGACCGGGGTGGGTGGTACCTGTCCATGCCTGAACAATATGGGGCAGGCCCTGGCCCACGGGGACCCGGGACTTTCCAGATGGTCACATGTTTACTGGGCTTCCCTGGTGGTTCAGTGGTGAAAGAATCCACCTGCTAATGCAGGAGACACAGGAGACTCGGGTTCGAGCCCTGGGTCAGGACGGTCCTCTGGAGAAAGAAATGGCAACCCACTCCAGTATTCTTGCCTGGGACATCCCATGAACAGAGGAGCCTGGTGGGCTACAGTCTATGCAGTCGCAGAGTCAGTCATGACACGATTTAGCGACAACAGTAACATGTTTACTGGGAGTTCCCTAGATCTCTCAGGCCTCTGGTTTGGGATTAGGAGATGCTTTAACTGTGGGATAAAGTTGCCAGTTGCCTCAAACAGAGAGAAGGACAAGAGAAGGGCGCTGGGACCACATGGGAGAGCCTCAATGTTGCTCAAATGGATGGAAAAAGCCGCTCCCAGAATAAAGATTTGGACCTGACAACAAGAATTGCAGGGAAACCCAAGCAAGAAAGGACACCTCTGTGTCCAGGCTCAGAGGGGATGTGTGGAGGAGAGGATTTCAGCAGTTGGGGGTGGGGGAGGACTGGAGGAAACCCGGAACTGCTTTCCTCTCTGGCCCTGGAGCTGCCCAGGGGCCCCTCCCGTCCGGTGAGGACCAGAGCTGAGCTGAGAGCACCCATAGGTGAGCGCTCATCTGCCGACTCAGGTGCCCTGGCCGGCTGCAGTGACTGTCCTGGGGGCACTCACGTGGCTCTGGCTCACAAACAGGTGCTTGGGGGCAGCCTGGGCTCTGGTGCTGCGCAGGTACTGGCTCCAGCTGAACTCCTCCTCCTTGTAACCTAGGCCCCTCGGGGGGGATGAACAGAGCGCCGTGCAGACAGAGGCTGGGCTGTGGCGAGGGCACCCCACACGGAAGCAGCAGAATCAGGCAGGCCTGAGGACCCCACAACCCTCAGGAACCTGCCCAGGGACCCCCCTGCCAATGCAGGACGCAGCCTTGGGTGGGTTTCTCTCAAAGGGCAAGGGCAAAGCAGAAGCCCTAAGGCTTAGCAGTCATAGCAGGATGAGACGCAGAAAGGCTGGCTGTGCAATGGGAACAGGGAAGGGGGGACCACAGGGAAGGGGTGAGGGAAGGTCTGGGGGCTCACTGCCTCACAGGGACCAACCCAGCCAGGCCTTACCTTTGGGGGGCTGCAGCTTGTGCCCCGTCTTCTCGAACCAGCCAGCCGGATGAATGTCAGGGGAATTGGCATTGACCCAGAAGTCATGGCACTCGGAATACCCATCAAAGTGCAGACGCAGGCGGGAGCCACACACCTGACCCCGTAAGGGGGAAGCACGGGGACTCCAATGCCAGCAGACACCCTGTTCCCCTTCCCGCACCGCTCCTTGGCCAGCCCGGTAGTCTCAGGGGTCTGTTGCTACAAGGTTCCCGCCTTCACCCCTCCTGCCTCCCAGATTTCCCGGCATCCTGAACTTTGCCATACACCCTCCCATCCTACAAGGAGCACAGCTCATGTGCTAATGAGCCTGAGCTCTGGGCACGAGACAGGATATTCTCAGACACCCTCTGGCCCCTTTGAGCCCTGGACAGATTCCAAAGGCAATGACCAAAGCTCAGGGCCCCAAGGACCCTTCCTTCCGCTACCTTCTCTCACTGCTCAGACCTCAGCCTGCCAGAGGCGGTTCCTTGAACATGGTGCCCTTGAACGTGTTGTTCCGTGGCCCAGTGCCTTTTTCTCACTTTGCCTCTTGTGCCTGGGACACACTACTCACCTCTCGAGACTCAGCAAAGGGGGCTCTTCCCCCTGAAGCTGTTCTTGCCCCTTCAGTGGCCCCCTGCACACAACAGTCATCACCCCTGGGGGGTATCACTCTTTATGTGGCTGATGCCCACACAACTGTGAGCTCCTAAGAGGATAAGGACCTTGTTGGACTCATGCCACCATCCCTGCCCCTGGGAGTGCTGCTCCTCAGTAACCTCACCATCTCAACCCTTTTCCTGCTTTTTGTTTGTATTTCAGTGTTCTGCACATTCTGCCTCAACCCCCTATTAGGTTGGATGCTGTCTGAATCCAGGCCTTCCGTGTCCTTGGCTGACTCCTTCAGTCCATCCTGAGGGGAGTCATCAGGATGGGGGTGCCAGCCTCAGCTCACCTCGGCCACGGTGAGGATGAAGTACATGCTCGGGTGCTGAGGGTCGATGCCTTCCAACTTCATGCCCGGTCTGAAGCCGTTCTTGTTATGAGTGACCGTCTGGTACTGTTAACGCACAGATAGGAGAGGATCCAGCTCCCCTCTGGCATTATCCTAGCCTAGTGGGCTGGAGGCAAAGGAACTACCTTTGGGGCCCACCTGCTCAGCACTACCATAGAGGTAACTTATTTGGGGAACTTTACTACAGGGATCCAAAGGACAGGCTAGCCTCCAGGTCCCTTGAAAAGTGGACTTTAGGGCTTCATCTTACCCAAGTCAGTGTGTAGAATTAAGTAAAAGGCAACAGAATTCAAAAGTCTGCAGGCCCAGTGATGGGTAAGCCAGTCCCACCTGTTTCTTCCCACCCAGGAAGCCCCTTATAGTGAGCCCTTTTCTACTCTGGGTCCCTAATCAGTCTGTCCCCCTTCCATCCTGCCAGTCCTTTGAGGCATGTCAGACAGAGAAAGCGGCAGAAGGCCTGAGTCTGAAGGTGAGTCCCTGGACTGGGAGATAAGCCCTTTCTAACGCAGAAGTACACAACTCACGTCCTGGAAGAGGCTGATGGGGGCAGCGACGGCCTTCTGCTCCTCAAGGTAGGATTCCCACGACCAGCCTGGTTTCTTCTCCTCTGAGGCTGTAGGGAGGAGGCAGACAGGCTGATCCCTCAGGTGGTGGTTGGTGGTTTACTCGCTAAGTCCTATGCTGACTCTTGCAACCCCATGGGCTGCAGCCCACCAGGCTCCTTTGTCCCTGGAATTCTCCAGGCAAGAATACTGGAGTGGGTTGCCATTTCCTCCTCCTGGGGATCTTCCCGATCTGGGGATCGAACCACGTCTCCTGCATTGCAGGAAGATTCTTTACCAACAGAGCCACCAGGAAAGTCCTAGGTTGCTTTTTAAATACGACCTTCCTCAGTTCCCCCAACCCAACTCTACCTTAACCTCCAAAACAAACATCTGTCTGTGATCACATGCTGTCTTCTGATCCCACTTAGCCACAAGGGTGCCGGACACGCAGGGCCCAGGTGAGACTCAGTCTCAGGTAAGGCTGCACCGAATTCTGCCCACCCTGCCCAGCCCCCACTCCTAGACCATTGTCAGCAAAGGCACTCTGGATTATGGGCCCACTAACAGAGGTTACAAAGTCTCAACCACAGAAGGCCAAAGCTGTGTGATAAGTCCTGAGCCAGAGGACTGAATCACAGCACCACCTAAGCTCACTGGGAAAGAAGAGGAAAAAGAGAAAAAAAAGAGAGGGAAATATGCAAGGAGGAAGAACAGAAGAGACCACACAGAGGGTTTCCCTGGTGGGGTAGTGGTTAAGAGCCCACCCGCTAATGCAGGGGACACAGGTTAGATTCCTGGTCTGGGGAGATTCTACACATCCCAGAACAACTAAGCCTGCGGGCCACAACTACTGAAGCCTATACCCTCTAGAGCTAGAAGGCTGCAATTACTGAAGTCTTAGTGCCCAGAGCCTGTGCTGTGAAACAAGAAACCACCGCAATGAGAAGCCCAGGCACTGCAAAGAAGAGTAGCCCCTGCTCGCAGCAACCAAAGAAAGCCAACAGACCCAGGACAGTCAAAAACCCCCCTCAAAGAGCTATGACTTCATACCCACTAGGATGGTTATAATATAAAAGACAGAGGGCCTTCTCTGGTGGTCTAGTGTCTAAGACTCTGTGCCCCCAATGCAGGGCACCTGGGTTCGATCCCTGGACAGGGAACTAGATCCCATATGCTGCAATTAAAAGTCAGGACAGCTAAATAAATCCTTTTTAAAAATAAAAAAGACAAATTATAACAAGCCTTGGTGAGAATGTGGATAAATTGGAACTTTCATACGCTATTGGTGGGAATATACGGTGGTGTGGCCACTTTGGAAAACATTCTAGCAGTTCCTTAAGAGGCTAAGCATATGGTTACCACAGCAACCAGCAACTCCACTCCTATGTACATACCCAAGAGAAATGAACACTTATGGCCAGACAAAATTTGTGCACAGATATCATATCAGTGTTATTCATAACAGCCTCAAAGTGGAAAGAACACACATACCCATTAATTGATAAAGTGTGATATTTCCTATGATGGAATATTATTCAGCAATAAAAATGGATGAAATACTGATACATGGTACAACATGGATAAACTATGAAAACACTGTGCTAAGTGCAAGAAGCCAGTCACAAAGGACCACATGCTATATGATCTCATTTATATGAAATGTCTAAATAGGCAAATCCATATATACAGAAAGTAGATTGGTGGTTGACTAAGGCTGGAGGGGAATTCGTGGTTTGGGGGGAATTTCAATTAATGGGTATAGGGTTTCTTTTTAGAGTGATGAAAATGTTCTAAAATTGATTGTGGTGATGTTCATACAATTCCATGAATAGACCAAAAACCACTGAATTGTATACCTCAAATGAGTAGATTGCATGTTTTGTGAATTATAACTCAATAAAACTATTAGAAAGCTATTTCTTACAAAAACATGTATAAAGCATTAACTGTAGAAAAAAATGGATATGTTAGACACAGATTTTCTGCACACATAGGACACATGAGCAGCCCTGCCATGCCCATTCCTACTCCCAGATTCTTCTGTCAAAAGATCCCCAAAATGAGTGGGAAAAGATTTAGCCATAAGAGCAAACTTCTGTCTACTGACAAAGTTTCTTCCCTTGAAAAAAGGCAGAAAGGAGAAAATATCCAGAAACTAATGCCACACATTAATTAATCTTCACAGTTGAGATGGTGAAATGTACAAATCAAAAGATAACTTCAACCTGGTCAACAGGACCCAGCAGAAAAAATGCTTTGTTTAAGAATGTACTTTCTTAAGAAAGACAGAGCAGTGGAGCCAATATATCTATATATCTATAGTTAGATATACACAATACAGTTAGATATATTAACTCCTGCCTCTATTTACGGAGAAGGCAATGGCACCCCACTCCAGTACTCTTGCCTGGAAAATCCCATGGATGGAGGAGCCTGGTAAGCTGCAGTCCATGCGGTTGCTAAGAGTCAGACACGACTGAGCGACCTCACTTTCACTTTTCACTTTCATGCATTGGAGAAGAAAATGGCAACCCACCCCAGTGTACTTGCCTGGAGAATCCCAGGGACGGGGGAGCCCGATGGGCTGCCATCTATGGGGTCGCACAGAGTTGGACACAACTGAAGTGACGCAGCAACAGGAGCAGCCTCCATTTAAGACTTAAGAGGACATAAACCAGAACTTTCCTGGTGGTCCAGTGACTAAGACTCCATTCTCCCAAAGCAGGGGGCCTGGGTTTGATCCCTGGGGAGGGAACTAGACCCCACATGCCTTAACTAAGAATTTGCATGCCTCAACTAAAGAGCCCACATGCCACAATGAAGATCAAAGATCCTTCGTGCCACAACAAAGACCTGGTACAGCCAAATAATTAATTAATTAATTAAAAGAGGACAAAAACTAATGAACGCTAAGACTTTGACTTCTGATGTGACAGCCTTGGGTGAGAAAGACAGCCATGAAAATATGATTTGGCTAAGACAGGCAGAATATAGAATAGGTACTACAGAGTATGAAGCTCTGGACACAGGCTCCTCTGACTGCCAATGGGTTCATAAGGGAGAAAGATGTCCTAAAACTGACCTCACTCTCTGGCTCTCTAAGGAACAGGAAAGACAGTAACTCATGCAACTAACCCATGGTCCAAGAGGAAGCACTGACATACAACTCATTTATTCATCCACTGAACAAACATTTATTGAGAGTGTACTCCACACAAGCCTCTGGGCTAAGGACCAGGGATAAAATGACTAGTAGAAGAGATTCAGTTTTGAGGGAGGCAGCGAGACATTGCTTCAGTCTCTGGGTGAGTTTGATAAACTCTACTTGGCTCCAATTGGCTGCTGTCACGGAAAGTGGAGATGGTAATGCAGAAGGTCTGAGGGCCACAGCTGGCTATTAATGATCTTTGTTCCATTTTTCTTGGAACCAAAGGATTAGAATGGAGGCCCAAATAGCAAGGTCAGACCAATGACCAGTATGGACTTGCCCACACCATCACAGGGAAGCAATACCATGTGGTGCCATTAAAGTCTGCTCAAGTCTTTGGATATTATGAGGACTACTCACAACTGGATGCTGCTGCTGTTGCTGCTAAGTCACTGGATAATAGAGGATAAACAAACACATGATATAAGCCTCAAGAAGATACATATACCATGGCACAAACCAAAAACACACATGCTCTGTCACACACGCACACATACATACTAACTTATGGTCATCTATATATGTACAATACACCATCTCAATGGTAACCTGCACTCCCAGACTCACACCTCCAAAGGCTTACACACACGGCTCATGAATATATATACACAGGCTATCATACCAGGCTGGCTGCTGTTCCATTCCTCACTTTCTGGGGTGTTAGTAGTAGCTTGTCCCTCTGGATCCTTTCCTTCTTCTTGCTTCTCCTGTAGAAGGCAACAGATCCCAGTTTCCTGTCTTTGTGAGTTGGCGTGAATCCCCTATCTCTATTCCTGATCCAGGCCTAGCTCTCTGGTCACATGGTGTTCTGCTCCCAACAGGTGGATATTCTTCCAGGCTACCAGCAGGAACACAGCTCTGGTAGACAACCCTTTACCACATGGGCACAGTCTCATACCCCCTAGTTTACACAGCCTGATTACAGTTCTCCTCATTCCCAGGTGGGGAAACTGAGGACATGAATACCTGCCCTGTGCTCCATGGCCTCTAGCCCAGAGCTGGGGCCCCACTGAGGAATCTGTCCATTTGCCTGCACACCTGCTTGGGTGCTGGTTCATGTCAACGTGACAGCCCCGCCACTAGACTGAGGTGGGGGCTCTAGAAAAACAGGAAAGGGGTTTATTTATTTCCCTGGAACCAAGTCCAGGATCTGACTCCAGATAGGACCCCAAAGTATGATGAGTGAATTACTATGTCTTCTGTGGCCCAGCCCCACCATCTGGATTAATGGAGGGGCTGGTGAGAATTGAGGTATAGCCTCCAGCCTCCCCTGCCCTCCCAGCTGTCCGCCTCCTACCATGGCCTCTGGCTCAGACTCCTCCTCGGATGGGCTCTGATATTCCCTGCGCTTCCTCTTCTTCACGGGTTTGAGGAGCTCAGAAGCGCTGGTGCAGTTGTTCTGGCCTGAGGAGTTCTCCACTATGACTGACCTGAGGGACGGGCAGCCTGAGGGAAGGAACCACCCACCCTGCACCATCCACCTCCCTTCAAAGCTCAGAACAGGAGCAGGGGCCTTGGGGCCAGAGAAGCCCCAAAGGGGCTTTGGGGCGGGAGAAGGCAGAGAAGTGGGGCTTAATTCCTTCCGGCTTACCGCTCCTGGAAGCGCTGAGGGCAGCCATCATTGCAGGAACTAGGATCTGGACCAGCGCCTTGCTGAGGCCCACAAGCCTGGCACGGGCAGGTGCCATCATCCTCTGGTGGGTCTTGAGGCGGACCTTCTGGAGGGTCCTGGGGGAGGCCCGCTGCGGGAGACCAAAGGCACCTCAGAACGCCCACCCAACACATCCACACTCAGGCTCCGCCCATCTCGGAGCCCACTCTGGGCCTCCACCTCGGTCCTGTTCCCCACTTTCCCCCCTGGACAACCCTGCCTCCCTCGCCAGAGCCTTCTCCGCCCCAAGACCAACACGCCGGCCCGGGCACACCCGCTGGGACCCGGGCCACGCCCCTTCGGGCCACGCCTCTGGCTTCGGCTCCCCTGCGAGTTCGGGACTCTCCCAGCCTCCGCAAGGGGCCAGCTGCGGGCCTGAGGCTCCTACCCGGCTGTTGCGGGTCCGCGCCGCCACCCCTCGCCGGCGCCTCGCCATCTTCGTACTCGGCCACGCCTTCCCGCCGCAGCTCTGGGCTTGGGGGTTGCTCTGCTCCCACCATGTTCGGCGGCGCGTACTCGCTTATCCGGAACTGTAGCGCGGGAGGGTCAGAGGGGTACAACTCCTGGACTGGCCCTTGACCCAACCCCAGTCAGCATGGTCCCCTCTCCCGCCCCCACACTGCAAGCCACGCCTCCAAGGCTCATTCACCGTAAGACAGGCTCTAGAACCTCCCAGCTGTCTCGTCTTGGGAGCGCAGCACTTCAAGCTCCGCCCCCAGAGTCCCTCACCTTAAGCCCCGCCCCCAGAATCCTCCCTCTCGGCCTGCTTCCCCACCTTCCGCCTCTGGCCCCGCCTCCGGGCCCGCAGGCCCCGCCCCACAGCGGCGGCTCGCGGGACCCCGCCAATCCCCACAGCTACTGACCCGCAGGCCACCCCCCGAAGGCGGGGCCGCGGCTTCGGTCCACTCCAGGAGCCGCACTGTGCTGGCGCTGGGGCTGGCCGCTGGCCCCGTGCTCAACTGCGGGAGAACCGTGGCTGTGACAGGTACGCTGCCGGCCGCTCGCTCCGGGGTGCCCACGTGGATCGGCTCCCGCGGAAAGCAGGACACATCCAGGGCACTGCTGGGCAGGCCCAGGGCGGCCGAGCTGGCTGCGAACAGATACACGACAGACGTGACACAGGTGAGCCTGACGACCCTGCCCCGACCCTGCCATGCAAGTGTGGAGGCAGGTGAAAAGTATCATCTCCTCCCCAGGACCCACATCTGCTTGGGCACGGATGTGGATGCTCCTGTTCCCCCAGACCCCTGGCTTGGCCCACCTGGAATGATAAAGGCAGCAGTGGGCAGGTGAGAGCCGGAGCCTGGGTTATCTCTGGCCACCAGGTGCACGCTGACCTCCCCTGTGGAAGGTCCCTTCAGTGTCCTCAGCATCTCCATTTCAGCATGCCCCTCCATCCTGGTAGGCCTACAAATGGAACACAGCCCCCAAGGGGATCAGGGAGGTAGGGGGCCTCCATGAGGAGGAGCTGCCCACCCTCAGAGAAAAGCCTCAGCCATGAGGGGAGTAAGGTGTTTTAGGAACCCAGCATAAAGTTTGGCTCCTGGCTCTATCCAGGTCACCCAGGTGAGAGCTCTGGCCAGACCCTGCTCCTCCCCCCAGTCCCTGTAAGATGGGCATGTGTGAAGATGCTTTGTAAACTGCTGTGCACTCTCTAGGGAGTCTCGGGGAGTGTCTCCGGCCGAGGTTCTACCTGGTCAGCTATCTCATGGCACAGCCCAGGCCAAGTCCAAACTCCCCTCTTTCTCAACCTCCACCTCCATCCCCAGTAGAATCACTCCCTCCTCCCTCTGGGGATTCAGAACCCTCAAGTACCAGATTCTCCTTCAATCATACAGGTCATTTTCCTGGGAGATGATCTTTCCTGGTGGTGTTCTTTTATGCCTCCTGCCCACCACTCCCTCCAACCCCAAGCAAAGAGTGGGCACTCAAACATCTGTTGAGGGGACTTCTCTGGTGGCCCAGTGGTTAGGACTCCAAGTTTCCACTGCAGGGGGCACAGGTTTGATCCTTGGTTGGGGGAACTAAGATCCCACATGCAAAAAAAAAAAAAAACCCAGCCAAACACACACATACAAAAACAAAACAAAAAACATAAAAACCCCATCATCTGAAGAGCAAAGAGGTAATATATGAGAATGCAGGCAGTGCAGGATTTTGCTTTAATAAAGCAAAGGCAGACCCTTTAATAAAGGGTCAAACACATACATATATGGGAAAAAAGACCTAGTGACATAACAAATATACTTAATATCTATCATTTACTTAACTCCTTAAATATGCTGGCATGCAGCAGGTGCTGTGTTGGATTTCACTAATTTGAACTTGTTAATAAAAAACAGTATAGGGAATTCCCTATGCTTCCACTGCTGGGGACCCGTGTTCGATCCCTGGTTGTGGAACTAAGATTCTGCACGCTGCGAGGCATAGTCAAAAAAAAAAAAAAAGCAGTGTATGAGTAAGTGATATTTGGTTGCTTTAAGATGTCAGTAGGGCTTGACAATGGCTTCTGGCATATATGTTAAAGGAAAGAACATAGGTACAGGCTTAAGTTAGACTTAAGTCAGTTTGAATCTCAGATCCCCCCTTAAATGCCTGTGATTCTGAGTAAGTAGCTTTCTGTCATTGAGCCTCAGTTTCCTCATGTGTAAAATGAAGGGGATAATGGTATTTACCTTAAAGGGCTCTGATGAAGATTAAGTGGAAAAAATATGTAAAGTCTTGATACTAGCAGGCCTTCAACAAAAACCAACTCATTCCCTCTGAACAGAAATTTTGAAGAGCTTGGCAGCTCCAGTAAAAATGGGAAAATCAGCTTGTAATGGTTGCTGTCTTTTCCACCCTCCACTCCTCCCTCCATTCATTCTTGTCACTGATATATCTTTCAGCTTTTCCTCCCTAAAATAAAATACGCAAGACACCCCATATAGTATATATAGAGTGAATATTCAAGTAGGCAAAGGCTTAGAGATATAACCTGATTAATTAAAGCAACATTCAAACCAAAGTTTGGGGACTTCCCTGGTGGTCCAGCAGTTAGAACTCAGTGCTTTCACTGCCATGGGCCCAGGTTCAATCTCTGGTCAGGGAGTTAAGATCCACAAGCTGCTCAGCGTGGCACAAACAAACAAAAACCCAAGGTTTGTTCCCCCCTTCTCAAGTGGCTCAAGTGGTAAAGCACCTGCTTGCCAATGCAGGAGAAATAGGCAGAAGACATGGGTTCAATTCCTGGGTCAGGAGGATCCCCTGGAGGAGGAAATGGCAACCCACTCCAGTATTTTTGCCTGGGAAATCCCATGGACAGAGGAGCCTGGTGGGCTGCAGTCTGTGGGGTCCCAAAGAGTTGGACACCATTGAGTGTGTCTGCATGCATGCATGCGCGCGCGCACACACACACACATGGTTTGTTCTCCCTACTACTTCCCCTTTAAAAAATTATAAAATAGCATTCTCTAAATTAAAATTATTTTGCTTTGCACAGCTGACATAGTTGTACCATTTTAAGTTCTTTTAAACAATCTTTTTATTCAAAACATTGGCAGTCATTAGGAGTGAATGTGGTTACTCCTGAAAGAATTCCATTCTGTCTCAAGGTCTTTAAGGGAAGGTGGTTGAGAGAACTTCCCTTCTGTTCAGGTTTCTGTCCTTTTCCCAGCAGACACTGGTGGACCAACTGGGAGTCAGCATCCTCCTTTTGTGCTGTGGGAATAGTCTCAAACAAGAGAAAGTCCTCTTATGGAGCCTATATTCTAGAAGTAAGGGATAAAGTGGAGGCTGGAGATGTAAATTTAAAAACCATCCTGTCCAGATGGCAGGGAAAAATCATAAAACTGAGTATAAAGAAAATGGTGGGGGCCTTGGAGCTCATCAAAATAGGTTGGGAAGAGGAAGATCTAGCCAGAGACTGAGAAAGAGCCTGCAATGAGATGAAAGAATATCCAGAAGCATCTGAGCTTCTGGAGGAAAGTTTCTAGAAAGTGGGGCTGCTCAATGGTGTTAATACCACTAGCAGATCAAGTCAGATGAGGGCAGAGAGCTGACCATTTTAGCAATAAGGCGATCATGAGAAATCTTGACAAGCACCATTTCAGAGGAGCTGTGGACATAAAAACCCGATCAGAGTGGGTTCCAGAGAGAAATCATCAATTAGTTCAGTATTTATTGAGCATCTAATATGTATCAAGTACTTTTCTATGCAATTTGTAGTGAACAGAAGACACAAAGGCCTCTGTTATAGAGTCTGCATGCTAGTGGGGAAACTGACAGTAAGAACTGGTCCTTGTCGGGGGATGGGAGAAAAGGAAGTGGAGACTAACAGCTCTTTCCAGGAGTTGTGATACAAAGAACATTGATGTGGGGGATAATATTTAGAGAGTGATGAGTTCTCAAGGAAGGGATGTTGGTTTTGCTTTTTATTTATGTATTTATTTTAAAGTTTTATTTACTTATTTATTGCTGGGCTTGGGCTTTGTTGCTTCGGACTTTTCTCTAGTTATGACGAGTGGGAGCTACTCTAGGCACGGTGTCCGGGCTTCTCATTGCAGTGTTGGGGGTCTGCGCTGCCACTTCCCTTCTCTTCTCTCACTGCAGAGCGCAGACTCTAGTTCTGGGAGCTTCAGTAGTTGTGGCTTTGGGGCTCCAGAGCACAGGCTCAGTATTTATGGTACACAGGTTTAGTTGCCCTGCAGCATGTGGGATCTTTCCAGACCAGGGATCAAACCCTTGTCTTCTGCATTGGCAGGCAGATTCTTTACCACTGAGCCACCAGGGAAGCCCTGTTTTGCTTTTTAATATTTATTTATTTAGTTGCAGCATGTGGGATCTAGTTCCCTGACCAGAGATGGAACCCAGGTCCCCTGCATTGGGACCAGGGAAGTCTCCATTTTTCCTTTTTAAGACTATTTTTTAAAATTTTAATTAATTTATTTATTTGACTGTACCAGGTCTAAGTTGTGGCATGCAGGATCTTCAATCTTAGTTGCAGCATGTGGGATCTAGTTCCCTGACCAGAGATGGAACCCAGGTCCCCAGCATTGGGATCACCAGGGAAGTCTCCATCTTGCTTTTTTAAGACTATTTTTAAAAATTTTAATTAATTTATTTGACTGTGCCAGGTCTAAGTTGTGGCATATGGGATCTTCAGTCTTAGTTGCAGCATGTGGGATCTAGTTCCCTGACCAGGAATCGAACCCAGGTCCCCTGCATTGGGAGCTCGGAGTCTTACCCACTGGACTACCTGGGAAGTCCCCCATTTTGCTTTTTTTAAATAGAAGATGCTATGCAGCCTGTTTGTAACTGATGGAAATAAGTCTATAGAGGGAGAAACTGACAGAGCAGGGGAAAAAGAATAATTCTAGAAGATAAGTCCTTGACAACACAGGAGGGGAGAGGCTCCAGGGCACCTGTGATGTTTGAGACCCACTGCATGTGGCTCTGGGTTCCTGGCTAGCAGCACCAACTGTGCTTTTCCCCAGCTAGACCGTTAGCTTTTCCTGAGACCTGGGAACTACTTTCTCTGTGATTTGAATGCACTTCTTCTCTACCACTGCTGCTGCTAAGTCACTTCAGTTGTGTCCGACTCTGTGCGACACCATAGACGGCAGCCCACCAGGCTCCCCCGTCCCTGGGATTCTCCAGGCAAGAACACTGGAGTGGGTTGCCATTTCCTTCTCCAATGTGTGAAAGTGAAAAGTGAAAGTGAAGTCGCTCAGTCATGTCCGACTCGTAGTGACCCGATGGACTGCAGCCTACCAGGCTCCTCCGTCCACGGGATTTTCCAGGCAGGAGTACTGGAGTGGGGTGCCATTGCCTTCTCCATCCTCTACCACTGCCAACCCCCAAATTTGCAGTTCACACAGCATTTTCATAAGCTTTGTCCCACTAGGTCCACAAAGCAGCACCACCAATCTGACATGGCTCCCAGGCCTGAGCCAGATACCAGGAATCCATCCACTCTCCCGCTGCAGTCTGGTCACACCTTCAGAGCACCACTTTTGTGGCCTCTGCACATGCTGATTCTTCTGCTTGGTCCATTTTCACATCCCTATGTCTGGAAAATTCTTGATGATCCTTCAAGACCCAGCTTGAGTGATACCTCTTTTCTGAAAGGCCCAGAATCCATGTCCCCCCCAAAGTTAACACACAGCTCTCTCTGCTCTGCTCTACTTCATCACAGTCCATCTATGCATTGACATGTCTCTCTTCCACGAGACAGAACAAAGCATTGAAGAGCCTGATCCAGAGACTGCACTCACAAATAGTCAGTGAATGAATGAATGAGAGATGGGGGGACTTCCCTGATGGCCCAGTGGCTAAGACTCCATGCTCCCAATGCAGGAGGCCGGGGTTTGAGCCCTGGTCAGGGAACTAGATCCCACACAGCTGCAGCTAAAGAGTTCACATGCCCCAGCTAAAGAGCCTGCCTGCCGTAACTAAAACCCGGTGCAACCGAAAAAATAAATATTTTTAAAAAGAAAGAAAAAGAGGTTGGAGTAAAGAGTGGTCAATAACATAAGAAACACAAATTTCTGAAACCCATAAATGGCTTAGACATTCTTGCCCTAGGGGCTAGAGTACTATTTCCTCCTCTGTGTCTCTAAGAGGCTAGAAGAGGAGGGGATACAGTGAACGTTGTCACTGGCAGCCTTCAGCTATCATCTCCTTTCTGAATTGCCCTCAGCCAGGGGAGCTGCCTCGCCCAAGTGCCCTCTCCTGGACCCGAGGTATAAAGGCCTCGCCCCCTTGCCTCCATCTGGGGCATTTCAGCAGAGCCATCTCCCCTCCAGAACTTCCTTTGGGACTGGCGGAGGTCTCTGTTAAGACTACATCAGCAGTTGAACGTCGTCCACCCAACTCTCCTGCAGGTGGATAACACCAAGGGCACCCTAATACATCTACACTCAAACCTCAGAGTCTTGTTTCCAGAGAACCCGGCCTGAAACAGTTGTTGGACCCCCAACCCAAATTGGTGTCTGACACATAGCAGGTGTTCAATAAATATTTATTGAGTGAATGTGTCCGTGTTTATTTTCTCTTGGTCTGTCTGCCAAGATTTCCCCTACCTCTTGCCCATCAAGGCCTCGTATACAACAGACGCTCAATAAATACTCTCCCTCTAGGTGTGGAAGGTGGGGCGCTATCGCCCCAGACAGATCACCCCTGACACACACTCAGAGCCCCAGCAACACTGAGCGCCTCAAACTTGGGGCCTCGGCCCCGCCCCCCCTGCCTCCCCGCTGCAGCTGCGGCTGGAACGCGGGAGGGATGGATGCGGGCTCCAGGGTTGGGACAGCCGCCCGCCTTCCGAGTCCTCCCGGGACTGGTGTAGACGGCGGCGGGCGGGGCGGTCACCGATCCGCCAGCCCCGCAGAACGGTTACTTTTTAAAACGCCAAAATGGCGGAATTCTTTTTTATTCTTTCCCTTTATGGCAAAATAATAATAATAATTCAATTTTCCGTTATAAAAATTGGAAATTAATGGTAGGAAAGAGAAAGTTTGCCAAATGACCCATTTCCTAAGAAAACCAAACCCCCGCCCTCCACGCCCTCTCTTTATTAATGAACAACTCTTAATTGATTGCATTTCTCTAAAAACCAAGCCGCCTCCCTCTCCACCCTCTGGATCGCCTCCAGCGGCAGCACAGTGGACGCGCTCGCCTCGCCCTCGAGCCCCGCGACCGCCCAGGTCCCCTTGCACGCCAGCTCCCCGAGCCTCCTTCTGGACCCGTGCACCCCGCCTCACCCTCGGGAGGAGCAATGCCCGGGGCCCCCAAGCCCCAGCACTGCCGTGCGGGGCGGGGCCGGGCGCCGCGGAGCCTCGTACCCCCGGGTCCCTACCTGCAAGGCCCGCGTGCGGCCGCCCAGCGCCGAGCTGCGGTCCGAGCCCCGCGCGGCGCGCGCCTGCGCGCACAGGGGGGCGGGCCCGCCTTCCCGCAGGACGCGGGGCGCAAACCGCGCGCAGAGCAGGTTTGGGGAGCGCGGGCCGGGGGCCCTCTGACCTGGCCACGGCTGCGTGGGCCTAGTGTCCTTTAGCCCCGGGGTTGGATTGCTGCGCGGGCGAGGCGGGTCGAGATTCTTCCCGTCCCCAACTCCTTACCTTACAGCACGCAATGGGGACCACGGAGCCGGGAGAGCCTGGTGGGCCCTGAACGGAGTGGTCAGTGACAAAAAGCGAGATTGCGCTCCCCGCGCGCACCCCAGCTGGGTCGCTTCGCTGTCCAACGCCTTTCCTCGGCTCCTGCTCCTCACCTGAGGTAGGCGAGCCAGGGAACATCGGAAAACCATCTCAGGGAGGGTGAAAGGAGGGCCGTGCCACCAGAAGAAAGGAGCCCCCCTGTGAGATGCGGTTCCCTTCCTGACCCTCATAGCCTAAAGGAAAGCATCAGCGGCGCCTGACTTTGGATGACCTGACCCCATTGCTGTTGGCTGGTGGTGTGCCTCACTTAATCCTCCTGGTCCTCCATTCTTCTGTTTGTAGACTATCACCTACTTCACCGCAAAGGGTTTTTGTTGTTTTTTGAATGGGTTACTGTGATGGAGTTGTCTTGCGCAAATTGTTGCTTCTCAGTGCTTCAGTTTACTTAGCTCATCTAACTAATAAAATCTCCATTATTGGTTCTTGTAGTACAAAACACCTCTTAAAACATACGGCAGCTATGACTTCACATACATTTGTGTAATTGAGAGGTTGAGAGACTGCAAGCTCTAAAAGGGAAGGAAACACGATAATCTAGGTGTATCCCTAGTACCTAGTACAGAGCTGGACACTCGGTGGGTGCTCAATAACTGTCTGTTGACTGATGGACTGCATGCAGAGGAAAACAAGGATCCTGGTAGAGTCTGGAATTGTGTCCACTCCCTCATAGTGACTTAATCTCTTACTTTACAGAACAGGATATTGAGGTCCATCTGGCCTAAGGTCACGGTCAAAGGTCAGGCCACCAGGTTCAACCTCCAGTGCAGAGGAGAAAAGGGTTCCTAATTAATTGTAGGCAAATCCCACAAACTGTTGTGATCCTCAGGTTTAAATTTATGCAGACTTTATTCCGGTTGCTACACCAACGAATTACATGTGTTCTTCCTCACTGCAGTGTCAAATTTTAATTAAAACTCGTATTATTGGGAACAGGATTGCATCAGTTGAGGATGCTGGTTGCCATAACAATAGAAGTCTCTTTATATACACCAACATACACCCCCATCCACTCTTTTCTTTCATCTTTACCCAGACTGTGCTTGTTCTAGATTCCAAAAGGTTTATTTTAGGTATTCAGAAGTTTGAAAGAAAGTGACTGGGCCACACACTTAGCTTCTCAATAAGGAATGTATCTTTTAGACTAACGGAATCAGGGCCAGTGGGATGCAGGAATAAACAAAGAATGCAGGTCCGAGTTGACGATATATTTTCTGCTCCTTAGCAGTATTTTGGTGGTCTTGCTTCCTTGAACACATTCAGGGATGGAGAGTTCCTCCAAGTAGATGTGTTTGGGGAAGGTCCTACCTCTAATGTAACCACAGCTTGCTCTGCTGGTCCAGTCTGCCCTCAAAAGTGATGAAGTCCTATTCTTCCCTCAAGTGACAACCCCATTTTCTACAAGTTTTAATAGCCTTCAGTTTTTTCAAGTTAACTCCCTACTCAAGAGTGGACTGTTGTTCAGTTGCCAAGTCATCTATGACTCTTTACAACCCCATGGACTGCAGCATGCCAGGTTGCCCTGTCCTTCACTACCTTCTGGAGTTTGCTCAAACTGATGTCTGTTGAGTTGGTGATGCCATCCAATCATCTCATCCTCTGTTGCCCTCTTCTCCCTCTTACCCTCAATCTTTCCCAGCATTAGTGTCTTTTTCAATGTTGGCCCTTCGCATCAGATGGCCAAAGTAATGGAGCTTCAGGATCAGTCCTTCCAGTGAATATTTAGGGTTGAAAGTCTGTAGTCAAGAGTGGACGGACCTCGAATTTTTTGAAATACTGGTGAACAGAAGCAGAGAGGAAACTACTGCTAGTGAGCAGCCCACACCTTTCTGTTCCTATAAATTTTAATTCACCAGTGGGATAGTGCATGTATTTTAGGAAAATGCACCCTTTTTATAATAGGAAAACACTTCTGGTTCCAGCGGTATGGCACATTTTGCTAATACAGAGCACTTTCTAGCATAAACACGCCCAAATCCTGGATAAAATATTACAAGAAGGTCGCAGAAAAGCCAAGAAGGAAAAAAAGAGTAAATTTATGGCTGAATTTGCAAGAGAAATCAGCAGGAGCCAGAAACAAAGATGGAAACAGAGGAACCAGGGGGTGGCCTGACACCTCTCATCCTGGAGGTGGTTACTGGACACGGATTTGGGCTTCATCACACACTATTGATGGGAGATGGGATCTTGGGTCCGTGCAGTACTGGGAGTTGAAACTGAATCCCTTGTATAAAGACTGGACAGCCCTGACCGCCAGACTATATAGTTGGGGGCCCCACAGTGGAAAAGGCAGGGGAGGCCCAAGTTTCCAAATATAATTAGCTTCAGGTCCTGCTTTCCCCTGGACATACGCGTATGGGTGTATGCTTTCCAGACTCGAGACTGACAAAATTTATATTTTAGCTTTGTAACTGAAGCTTCTATTTCCAAGCACTAGGAAAATTTGTCTGTGTGGGTCAGAGCCTCAGCTATTTCAGTTACTCCAACCCTGCTAAATATCTGACTTTTGTTCTCAACACATTTGATAGAATTCATGTCTCATGCGGCTGCCGAAAACCCAAAGGGGGAAAATAACTTCTAAATTAAGCTTATTAGTTTTTAACTGCTGCAGAACAAATACCACAAAGTGGCTTAAAATACAAATTTATTATCTTTTAGTTCTGGAAGTCAGAAATCCAAAACGGTGATGCTGAACTCTTTTATTTTTCCTTCAAATTTACTTCTTGGCTGTCATTTGGGTCGTGCTAGGTTGGCACTGCTGCCTGTGGGACTTCTCTAGCTGTGCTGAGGGGCTGCTCTCCATCGTGGTGCACACCTTTCTTACTGCAGTGGCTCCTCTTGTCGAGGTGTGCTGGCTTTGCTGCCTTACAGCACGTGGAACCTTCCTGGACCAGAGATCAAACCCGTGTCCCTTGCGTTGGCAGGCAGATTCTTACCACTGGACAACCAGAAGTCCCTCTCCTTCACATTTAAATGATCCCTCACTGGGCATTCCTAGTTGTATGATTTTTCATCACTTGGCAGTGAAAGCAGTGTCCTAACCACTGTTGGTTGAGCTGGGCCTCTAATTGTGACTTGTGGGTCCAACGGCCTGTGGGATCCTAGTTCCCTGACCAAGGATAAAACCCACGTCCCTTGCATTGGAAGATGGATGGATTTTCAATCACTGGACCCCCAGCAAAGTCCCTGGAATGTTTTATGATAAAAGCAGCTACTATTTCACAAGTGATTGTGCCAAATGCTCTGAAAAGAGCATTTACTTGTCTACAGTATTAGAAGACAGTTTTATAGCTAAGGACACAGCTTGCTTTCTATTGCACATTCCTCTCATCTATGTGAGTTACCTCCGGCTCCTTTTGGCCCTTGGCCAGAAGAACCACTGTCCTACTTTCACAGCTATTAAATACAAACTGATGTAGTTGAAGCTCTCTTCAGTAACCTTCTCAGGCTCCAAAATGATTCCATTTCCTCTTAAAAACCAAACACCCCTTCTTTTCTCCTGACCTTTATTTAAGGCTACCCCACACAGAAAGCACCACCTTAGTGAAATGCCAATGAACAGAACTTAGAAAATCAACAAATGTTAACAGTGGGTGACAGTTTGAAAGGAACTGGATGTTTAATAGGCTCTAGTTACCTCCCACAAATTACTGATTATAAAGGGAAAAAGTGACTTTATATAAGTGACTCAGGTTATTATTAGAAGATGCCACTAGATATGATATACTGAAGACAATCTCATTCTTGGGTGGTATTCCTGCCAAAAATGCAATCATGAGGAGACATCAGACAAACCCAAATTGAGAAAACTTCTACGAAATCGTCCTTTACTCTTCAAAAATGGTTGAGGTCAAGAAAGGTTGAGGACCCGTTCCAGTTTAAAGGAAACTAAAGTCATGACAACAAAAAGGAGTAAGTGATCCTAGGGTCAGTGGAAATATATATAAAGGATGTTATTGGACAACTGACAAAACAGTGGAAAAGACAAGATTATATCAAAGCTAATTTCCTGGTTTTGTTAAGTAAACACTATAGTATTAACTATAGTTAATACACAAAGTTTTAAGAATAAAACAGATGTGTTTAACTTACCTTTCAGATGGCTCAGGAACAGTGTAAGTAAAATGAAATATTATTGGTAAATGGCAAAGGGGATATAACTTTTTGTACTACAGTGCAAATTTTCCCTAATTTTGAAACTGTCTAAACAACTGTAAAAGAAGCCTGCTCATTCAGGTTTCTTCCGTGCTTTTCACGAAGAGGAACTGAGTATCTGAAATAGGCATGTTTTTTTTTTATTTTTTTTTTTTATTTTTTATTTTTTTTTTTGTTTTTTTTTTTTTTTTTTAATTTTATTTTATTAGTTGGAGGCCAATTACTTCACAACATTTCAGTGGGTTTTGTCATACATTGACACGAATCAGCCATTGAGTTACACGTATTCCCCATCCCGATCCCCCCTCCCACCTCCCTCTCCACCCGACTCCTCTGTGTCCTCCCAGTGCACCAGGCCCGAGCAAAAAACTCTCTTTAAGGCTGTTAGGAACTGAACCAGGATTTAAATCCTGCCTGTTAACAAATTCCCATACAAATATCATAATTTCCACAGTAATGATTTCAAAAAACTAGTAATGATCTCAAAAAATCCTGACTTCCTTCAAGGGGTCAAGGATGGAACTTACTGTTTATTACCCGTTTGTATCACTTTCTGATTTCTGAATCATTTCTTTCTATTCACTTTAAGTTAATCACTCTACTAATCACTACCCTGGGGCCCATCTGTGAAGTTGCTGTAAAACAGGCAAATCTAAGCAAGCTACTTAGGATCTACCAACTACAAAACACAACTGCACCTACTCATCCTTTCAATTAATGGAAGCATACATGGTTTTAGGCACACGAAGTTTAAGATATGGTTGCTGCTTCAAAAAGCTCAAAATTTTGAGAATCCCCAGGCAGCTCAGTGGTTAGGATTTCATACTTTTAGTGCCAAGGGTTTGGGTTTTATCCCTGGCTGGGGAACTGAGATCCTCAAGCTGCACAGCTTTACAAAAAAAGAAAAACTTAAGTATAAACTGGTAATTACCAAGTGCTAAAATGTTTTAAGAGCTCTAAAATACATATTTTATGAAGGACTATTGGTTATATAAACCAAAAAATTACTTCCTTAAAAAAGTTGGCACTGAAAAAATTCTTATATTTCATGGTAGTGCACCATTTAGAGTGGCAGATCTCTGTACTACTCTAAGTAAAAGTGAGCTGCAGACACTCATGGTATGAACTGCTTATTGAAGAACACAGGCATTACAGATGGATTAGCCTGGGTAAACACAGTGTTAGAAGCAGCTACCTTAGTGCATGCATGCTAAGTTGCTTCAGTTGTGTCTGACTCTTTGTGACCCTACAGTCTGTAGCCTGCCAGGCTCCTCTGTTCAAGGGATTCTCCAAGCAAAAATACTGGAGTGGATAACCATGCCCTACTCCAGCGGATCTTCCTGACCCAGGGGATCAAACCCTTGTCTCTCATGTCTCCTGCATTGACAGGCAGGCTCTTTACCACTTGCGCCACTTGGGAGGCTACCTTAGTAAGTGGATGCTAGAAGAGAGATACAAGACATTCCATTTTCACAAGACTAAAATTGCACACAACCACAAAAACTGAAGTCAGAAAACATTTTCTGAAAGCAAGGTAAGCAAGAGTGAAATTAGGTTGAGGACTTGGGGAAAGATGACTGAGTTTCCTAGTTTATCTGGGTAATTATCACAGAAAATGTTCAAACTGCTACAAGATAAAAGGAGATAAATTTTATGTGAAATCTAAAGACTTAGTTGAATACAAAAAATTAGCATGTTTAGCCCTTCATAACAGCAATTATTATGGTGCTAATCTAAGTACTTTTCATGTATTAAACTTTTCTCCTCATAACCCATGAGGGGTTATCCCTACCACTGTGGGTGACACTGAAGCACGAAGGTTAATGGCTTGCCCCAGATATGGTGACGGATGATCAAAGTCACTTAGTCGTGTCCGACTGCGACCTCATGGACTTTTCCAGGCCAGAATACTGGAGTGGGTAGCCTTTCCCGTCTCCAGGGGATCTTCCCAACCCAGGTATTGTTGAACCCAGGTCTCCTGCATTGCAGGCGGATTCTCTTTACCAGCTGAGTCACAAGGGAAGCCCATGATAAACCATCTATTAATACCATGTTGGTCCTAACCTCATATGTTTCTGAGGAGCTGAAAAGTCCTTTTCTTATATTCAAGTCAGGAAAGAAACAAACTTGATAATGGCAACTCCGATTCAAAGAACGCCAAATATCAAATATTTGCCAAATATCTGATGCTAAGTGGGAATACACAAGAAACTCAAATCAAGTCTTTCCCTCAGTGAACATTTTATTGAGGCAATAAAGCACAAAATAGGTTAACAAAGTGGGAGAAAGAAGATACCAAGAGAAAAGACGGTAACAACACAGGAGTGGAACGTTAAGTCACAGGGCAGGAAAGACTCGAACTGGCCATAAAGGCACTATGGCATGTTAACACACTATCAGGTAAAAGAACGGGGGATCCAGGTTATCACACTTCTATTCTGCTCTCTACCAGTTTAACACTCCCATCTAGCCACAGGTAAAAACGTGGCAAGCTGCAGAGACTCAGATTCTACTTAAGTTAGCAAGGAACTAAACATTTTATTGGTCAACTCTAAGTGGGCCAGTGTTTATATATAAACAGTGGTTTAGCATGTCCAATGATGGGGGTCCACAGGCGTGGAATAGGAACTAGAGTTTTAATAAACTGGTCTTTGCTATTAAATTCTTATGGGTGCAGGCATTAACCTATACAATTACCCACCTGCAGGGGTGGCAGCTAAGGAGGATAGAAAACCTGCCTATTACCACGTGATGTCATAAGAAAGCCCAGTTGAAGGATGCTGCATACTTTTAGAAAGTCATATTGTATATTGTAGTATTCCCCCCTCCTTCACTTTAAAAGGCTGTGGTTTTAAAAGCTTTTGTTCTTTCCCTGAAAACAAGAGAACTTTGGTCAAGGCCAATTCTTAAAAGTAACTTGTCCTTAAACACATTTTGAAAGGCAGTGGAGACTTGCCTCTTTATGCAACAGTCGCAACTCTTTTTCTTTGAAACAGGCAGAACAATAAACTATAATTACAGATACCAGTTTTTTCTCTCAAAATCCAAGGTCTATATGGGGAAACAAAAACAAACCATATTTCTTATGAATATCTAAAAAAATATCAAAAGCACTTAAGAAAATAAGGTCGTCAAAGAAGCATCAACCTTTTGGGGCACTATGTTCCTAAGATTAGACTCTTTAAGATTTCAAAACAGGAAGCCCAGAAATTTTTCAAAATGACGGTATCCATCACACTGTACCCTAACACTACCCAGCCCATGACATCTTATACACTGACAGCTCCTAGAAAGATGTTAAAGCTGAGCCAAACAACCTACAGCCCAATTTCAGACTAAGATTAATGAATGGTTTTTAAAATGAAATTACCTTAACGAACCTGAACAGAGAGCTATAAGGCAATTCATTTCTCAAACTGCAATTTAGACTAACTAGGCTTACGGACATAAGAACTAATTATACCCCAGTAACTCCTATCAATTTGCAGATTATAATTTGGTTTCTACAGTATTTATTACACTTTATGATGAAGTACTAGGGTTTAACCCATTTAAGTTTTTTCCAAGCCAACCACATAAAGTTCATAAGGATGATCTAACCATTATCACAGAATCCCACTAACTACAAAAGGATGACTGTTAGGCAGAATTCTGCTTTAAATGGTAATTGATTTACCAAATGATCTGTTAAGTGCCTGTTAATATTAAGGATTTTCCAGTAGAAAACACAGTATTTTCTTTTCCATTGTGGATAACATACTAAATTTCTGATCAAAGAAAGGTTACTTCTATTTTTACATAACAAACAGTAAAGATCACGGAACCTTACTCTTACAAAACACTAATTACAATGATCACTTTCAGAAAGTGGGATTACCAGGCTAGATGAGATCCCAAGTATTAGAACTATCTTTTTGAGTTCAACCAATTTAAGTTTAAAGAACATTTTAAAAAGCTATTAACTTAGGCAAAACTGTCTAACAGGTCCACTACAAAATCTTTTATTTTTAACTTAAACCTGTTTAAGGGGCCAAAATGACTTTGGCAAATTTGATTAACAGCACAAAATAACGTATCCAAACTTATTGCATCTGAGACTTGCCTTGTTTTACACTTAAGTAGAGTTTACATTGTTTCCACAGATTATCAGTATCTCAAGGAATTTATAAGAGTGACCTATTCAAGTAAGGCAATCATCTTGGTAGCAAACTTTTATTGAAATCTTACATAACTCAAGCTTTATAAAAAGCCAACATAATTGAAAATTGGGTTCTCCCTCTAAAGCCTTAAGTATTCAAAGCCTGAAACAGTTAATTTAAAATTAAGCAAACAAATATAACAGTAACAAAACCCCTCCAGCAGATCCTGCTGAAATACTTAAAAAAAAAAATCTAAATGAGCTTAATCTTTACAAAAGTTATTTTAGCTCAAAAGCTATAAAATCAAAGTTATCTTAATTCTACAAAGAAGGGAGAGGATCTTTGACTTCATGCCATTTCTTTAGAACCTCATCTTTTTCATCAAATTTGGCTACAAATCCAATTTCTGTGTGCCCATTTGGGAGGTTTCTTCTTGCAGAAGAGGCCAAGTAGAAACATGAAAGAGTAACTGACTAAGCAAGTAGGAAAGTGTTCTGTAATAGTGTGCAAAGAATGGAGAGTTCTGGGTTAATCTCTGGAACTTGATCTGGATCGTGACCTTGACTTTGAACGAGATCTAGAATGGGATCTTGAAGCTCTTTTTGGTGCAGGGGACACAGAACGGGCCTTTGAGGGTGGAGCAGGTAGGGGTGAATTGGAACGGGATTGGCTCCTTGATCTAGATTTGGACTTTATATCACCTTTTCCATTTTCTTTGGGGGAACGAGATCGAGAACGAGACCTGCTTCGAGATTTCTCATACTCATCCTTCGATCTGCTCCGAGAGCGCGAACGGGAGCCCCGATCGGACTTGGGTTTAGATTTGCTTTTTGATCTAGATTTCCTGCCTTTGGAACGAGACCGTGACCGACCTTTGCTCCGAGACCTGGATCTAGACAAGAAAAGTCAGATTTTTCTTTCAGTACCTTGCCAGAACACACAAGCACTCTATAAACAAAGTAAGTTATTCAAAAAAACACTCAAGAACACACTTACCGGGAACGACTTTTTGAGATACTTCGAGATCTACTGCGGCTGCTCCTACGACTTCTAGATCGTGACCGTCTTCTAGATCGTGACCTGTAACAAGAAATGTGGTAAATACATTTTCATCTCAAGACACCACAGCATGAATGAACAATTTAGACAAGTCAACCATAAAACTCCTTAATTGCTCACTACAAATTAAATCTAGTATCAAAATATTTAAAAAAGAACTCAACAATGCCAATAATAAAAGAAACTAAAAGTTGACCTAATTTCAATTCAGCAGTAATTGAAATACTGCTGTGTGAATTTTCTTTTGTTGGTGGCAAATATTGTCTCCCCCCCATATCCTTCAATAAATTACCTAGATCTGCTTCCAGAATAAGACCGCCTATGGCTTGTTCGTGGCTTATCTTCAATAAGTCTAATATTTCTCCCATTGATTTCTGTACCGTCCAGTTTATCCAAAGCACGCTTCATGTCAGAGTAGGAGCGAAACTCAATGACACCTTCATTTGTGCGTTCTTTGTGAGCATCTGCATAGGTTACTTCACCTGCTTGTCTCATGAAATCCTAAAAGAGCAATATGACTAGTCATTCCCAGAAATCTAAAGAAAAAAGATTTGCTGTATTTGATTCTCAGATATAAAAGAATACAAAAACTTATCTTTTAAACGTTAAGTCAAATCTTTTATCCCAAATTATAGCACTTACCTTTAAATCTTGCCAACTGCAACGACTAGAAAGATTTTCTACAATAAGTCTGAATTCTGTGCGTACAGGTGGTCCATATTTGTCTCTCCCAGAGGTTCTCCGACTGCTGTATCCACCTCCACCACCTTTATCATGTGAAGAGAACAATTAGATGCTTTGCAATGATAGGCATGCATAATGTTTTTGAAAGTTAGTACAAACATAACAACTTTTATTTACTGGAGTAGGACTTTGCTATTATACTGCTAAACCTTCCATACAGTTATGATTTGCCATAAATTAAATTAAGGGCAAGTCAAAACAGACTAAAACCAACTAAACTTCTCCTACATTCTGTTAGAGAGTGACTGCTCCTTTATTCAATTTACCTCGCTAAGTTTTATTTTACAGAACATTGTAAAATATAAAACTTAACTGATTACATGCATTTCTACATTTTACAAAAATGTTTACTAGTTACACTAAGTACTTACATCACAGTGTGAGGTTTTTGGTGGTGGTTTGGCCACAAAACACGCAAGGTAACAGTCACCTAGTTCAGATTAACCAGTTTTGTCTAACCCTTGGAATCCTCACCATCACCCTGCGTCTAATGGCAAAAGGCTGCTGTCGTCATGGCTTCCGGTAAGGTCAGCCAAAGGGTCATAGGGCAAGGGTCACACAATGTATGGAAAAGCCAAGGCCAATCAGGAAAGGCAGTCATCTTAGCCTCAGTGGACACAGCCTCAGCCCCATTGGTCACTTTCAAATTGAAACATCAAGGACTTGTTAAAAAGTTTGAATTCAACATGCAACAATTTCAACATCAAACATTTAACATAACCAACCCCCCCCCTCCTCCCAATAACATGCCCCAACTAGTGCATATACAGCATAAAGTTCATTTAGATTTCCTTTGTGGTGTAAAACCACCTTACTTATATTTTCTTTGGCCCCCGTCAATTTTCGTAAAGCTAAAACCTACGCTTAAAACCCCACCTAATTCCCCACCCCGCCCCCACCTCCACCCCAACCAGTCCCAAACTTCTACGCTAAGTCATTCACATTTCTAGCTAACGCACTGACAGGCAAGTTGAGGGGATACAACAAATACAGCCACCCCTCACTTCCTCCGTAGGTAGAGCCCACGACAGTGCTGACAGGGGCCCAACAAGTCACTCCCTCCCGACTTGGCAATTCCCGCCCCCAAACACCCAAACCCTGCCTAGGCAAAACCCACCACCCAGTCCCCGCGCTCCGGCGTCCCGTGTCTTCCCCGGGCAGGCGCGAAGGTAGCGAACCCCGGGAGCACCCGAGTCAAACGGCCGCGGCCACCTCGCCTGCCCGGCTGGGAGGCCCCACCCCGTCCCCCCTAAGCCTGCGCCCACCCCCCGGGGTCCCAAGGACGCGGAGCGCGCGGGGGTGGAACTCACTGCGGCTTCCGTAGCTGTAGCCGTCGCGATCCCGGCGCGGGCCGCGGGCGTGCTCCACGATCACGCGCTCGCCGCACAGCTCCTTGCCGTTCAGCTCGTAAACGGCGTCGTCGGCGTCGCGGGAGTCCTCGAACTCCACGAAGCCGTACCTGGGGGGCGGTGCGAGGGCCGGAGACCGACAGGCGTCGTTAGGTCGAGGGCGCGCACGCGCGCGCGCCCTCCCGTCCCCGCGCGTCCCCGCGGCTCCGCGCCGCCGCCATCTTGGCGGCCCTGCCACGCGGCGCCGCGGCCTTGACCGTCTTCTCCCTCAGACGGGCCCTGCCACCGCAGGCCCGGGGCGCTGCGGGCGGACGCGGGCTCCCGGGGCCCGACTCACCCATTTTTAAGGTCTATTTCGAGAAGGCGGCCATAGCCACTGAAAAAGCGCTGGATGTCCTTCTCCCTGACGTTGTAGCTCAGGCGTCCTATGTAGACGCGCGGCATGTCCGCAGCGGGCAAGGGGCCCGAGGGCTGGCGGTCGAATGGCGGACCGCACGGCAGTAGCCGCGGTGCGGGTGCGGTGACGGCGAGAGCCCGGACACGCACCTCACACCACAGCGGCGGCCGAGTCCAGCCACACAATGGTGCGCGCGCGCCTGGGCTACGCTATAAGGGCGGGCGGTAGGGGGCGGTGCCCGGCGTGTGACGTCAGCGCGCTGCACGTACTCTCCCGCTCTGGAGCGGGGAGCGCGGCGCTCGAGGGTGACTTGCTGTTCCTCAGCCCGCCAAGTTTCGGGGAAGTGAGGCTTTACCCGCTCACCGAGTTTTTTCTCACACATGTTTGTTAACGTCACATTCTGTCTCCAGCCAAGGACTTGTTTTCTAGTTTGTGCTTAAAAAAAAAAAACAACCCACAAACTTTCTCCGTGCTAGCTCTTCAGGACAGGCGCTCGGGAGGCCGTCCCGGAGAATCCTCTTTTTTCATTGGTTCTGAAGGTTGTCATAATAGGCCTCCACGATCTCTGATTGGTCCCTCAAAACGAGGCTCGAATTTTCTTCGCGGATCGTTGGTCTCACGCTCCGCTGGTGTGGAAGGCACCTAGTCAGTGGGTTAAGTGCCCTTTTCCACAGCATACGAAGTTTCTGTTCCGAGGCCGTGTGGACCCGGACCGGGGTTCACAGCCCTGCTGGCTTCTGTCCTTCGTGCCCCCACAGCCGCCATTGCGGTCTCACTTCACTGCCTCACAGTATGTCCAGCTGTCCTTCCAGGAGTCTTTGGAAGCACTGACACCTGCAGGAGTCACCTGCAGATTGAAGTATACATGGCAATCCCACGATCGCAGTGCGTCCTAAGTTGCTTCAGTAGCGTCCGACTCTGTGCGACCCTATGGACTGTAGCCTGTCAGGCTCCTCGGTCCATGGGATTCTCCAGGCAGGAATACTGGAGAGGTTTGCCATGCCCTCCTCCAGGGGATCTTCCCGACCCAGGGATGGAACCCGCGTCTTCTGCGGTTCCTGCCTTGGCAGGCGGGTTCTCTACCACTAGCACCACCTGGGAAGCCCACTTGCTGTAGGTACTGACAAAGGGAGCAGGGCCAAAACCTCTGGCCCAACAAAGTTGAGCAAGACCTGACAGCCCTCCCACAGAGGTACGCTCATTTCCTTCCCTCAGTGGAGCGTCCGTTGTCCCAACGTGATCCCTCCCCGCCCCCACCCGTTGGTTTGAAGGGTGTCTTATCTATGTAGAAGAAACGCACATTTTGGAGTTTACCACTAGAAATATTATTTAAACCCCAGAGGAGTAAGTTTAAGTGGAGATCAGAAGACCCTGGAGTTCTCTGAAACTTTAGTGCAGGAACAGATGCTGGTAAGAAGTGACTAGAAAAGTGGGAAGAAGGGTCGGAGGGCAAGGTGTAACGCAAGCTGAGGGGAAAGGGCATCATGGGGTTAATACTGGCTGTTAAGGTATCTTCGTGTATTCCAGCGGGGCAGTCTTGATCTACAGTTTCTGGTTTAAAAACAATGATTTTTCTCTCCCCCTCCCCTCACGCGGGCATTTGGCAAAGTCTGAGAGTCTGTCGGTTGTCACGGCTGGGGGAGGGGGAGTGTTAATAACTGGCATCTGGTGGTAGAGGCTACACTGCTTTAAAGTTAGAAAAATAAAATATATAGGTGGATCGTAAAAATTTTGTGTGTGTTTGTGGAATATAGTAATTGGGGAAAGGAGAATTAATGGGATAACTTTTTTCACTCACTGAATTGTCAGTATTTTGAAGTTTGTTGAAATTCATTGTTGTCTGGGAATCCCCTGGAGGTCGAGTGGTTAGGACTCCACACTTTCACTGCCTTCGGGCCAAGGTTCAATCCCTGGTCCGGGAACTAATATCCCATAAGCCGTCCAAAAGTTCATTATTGGCAAGAGGCAACACCCCACTCTGAACTTAGATGCATATGGGAAGTAGGGTGTCACCTCCTCTCTCCTTGCAGTTCATTTGTGCAGAGAAAGATGCAGCTGACATGTCCTCCTCTCCCTCACCTCTTTTTCTCCAGAGCCCAGGGCCTACTCTTTTTTTTTTTTTTTTGGCCACAGTGGGACCTGCAGGATCTTAATTCCCTAACCAGGTGATGATCTTGGTGAGGCAGCAGTGAGCGATGGCATGAAATGAGATCTTAATTCCCTGCCCAGGAGTTGAACCTGGGTAGCTGGGATGAAAACCAGAAATCCTAGCCACCAAATCAGTGAGGGCTAGGGGCTAGAAGCTATTTCCCCCCTGGATCTTTGCCCCAGTAAAAAATGCATTTATCACCCAGAGGCAGAAACTGTAAATGCAGGTACAAAGTTTATTATTAGAGACATAGCACAATGAGTGGGAGAGGACCTAGGAAAAAGGTTTGTTTAGTTAAGACAGAAGCAAGACAGAGATGCACACCTGGACAGAAAGGTGTGGGTGTCCTCCCTAGTGAGGAGGAGTGCAGTAAAAAGGCAGTTAAGACATTTATATAGGGCAGTTCTTCTGGGCCTTTCTCTTGCTTCAGGCCAATTACCTGTTTCTTTTTCCACACCTGACCTACCCTGGGACCCTCCCTTGAGTGCATTCACACCCGTCAACCAACATGAATCTCGGAAGTAAAGGCTTCTGGAAGGTCGGTCTGACATTATCTCCTGACTTTTGACCCACAAGGAGCCTTTCTGTGCTGTGTAGTGTCTTCCTTGTCCCAAAAGAAGGGGAGACGGGAGACCTGTTAATCCTTTTAAAAAAAAATTTATTTTTCAATTTTTGGCTGTGCTGGATCTTTGTCGCTGAGCAGGCTTTTCTATAGCTGTGGCAAACGGAGGCTACTCTATTTGTGTTACACAGGCTTCTCATTGCAGTGGCTTCTCTTGACACATGGGCTCAGTTGCTCCCCAGCATGTGGGATCTTCCCAGATCAGGGATCAAACCCCTGTCTCCCGCATTGACAGGTGGATTCTTTACCACCAGCCACCAGGGAAGCCTGATCGTTAATCCTTTACTCAAACAGGATCTTGCCCCTCTTTGTCCTTGCCCTTGACTATTACCATAAGGTGTTGACAAGAGACAAACACTGGCTATTTACCCTGTTTCTATTGTTACTTCCATTTCGGAGGGCAAACAGGGAGGTTGGTTGTAAATGGCAGGCTGATTGTTAAGGCTCCTCCTTAACTGGAGCCCACCTAGCTCTTGTCTGATGTTTTTTCACTGACTCAGTGAGTTGGGGGTGGGGGGGTGGAGAGCCCAAAGGGGTTCTCACTTCTGGCGTCAAGAGACAGTGCCAGGTGGGGAGTTTGGGGCGGTACACCTGTCAAACGGTAAGGCAGGTTCCTAAGGTGAGCTTAGGGAGAACAGAAACCTGTGGAGCAGAAGGGCTAAAGCTCGCTTGATCTTGATTTTCAGTATGAACACAGACTGTGAAAAGGGGGCCTCACAATCCTTCTGACTTTTGGGGTTTTAAGCAGGAAGTGTCAGAAAAGTTACCACAGTGATAACTGGCTTGTGGCAGCCAAGTGTTCATAGCGACGTTGCATTTTGATCCTTCAATGTCAGCTCTTTCTATCATTGTGAAGCCGAATTCACCAAGCGTTGAATTATTCACCCACTAATAAGCAATATGAGCTCTTGTCTCAGGAAAGGCTGTTGTAGTATCTTGCCTGAAGCCCATGTCTTCCTGCCCTATAAAATGTAAATAGGAGGCCAGCTCTAAATGTCTACAATATGGAGCCCGTCTATCTCCTACATAACAGGGATCGATTGCTCCTAGCAGTGGAAACACAGAGTCCTAACCACTGGACCATCAGGGAATTCCTTCCCAGTGGTTACTCTTAACGAAAAATTTAAATTGCCTAAGAGGAAATGGTCTCAAATATCATTATTGAAGGGAATGTTGGGCCAGCAGCATTCTGTGGAGTCTTGTTGATAATCTAACTTAATTCTGTTGATATTTTGAAAGAACAACTCAAAGGAGAAATGATGGATATACAGCATTTGGCAGTGTCTGAAGTGTCTATAATCATGGTGGCAGATAAAGATCTCTGCTCACTTAAAAGTTGTGGAGTGCCTGTCAGCAAGAGAGGGAATCTGTCAGCAAGAGAGGGTGAAAGGAGCCGCAATCTGATCCAGAAGAGAGTTAATAACTTCAAATCCATGATTGTTGTTGTTCAGTCATCAAGTCGTGTCCCACTCTTCACGACCCCGTGGCTTCCCTGTCCATCACCAACTCCAGGATTTTGCCCAAGTTCATGTACATTGAATTGGTGATGCCATCCAATCATCTCACCCTCTGTTACCCTCTTCTCCTTCTGCCTTCAATCTTTCCTAGGATCAGGGTCTTTTCTAATGAGTCAGCTGTTCACATCAGGTGGCCAAAGTATTGGAGCTTCAACTACAGCATCAGTCCTTCCAAAGTGTATTCAGAGCTGATTTCCTTTAGGATTGACTGCTTTGATCTCCTTGCTGTCCAAGGGACTCTCAAGAGTCTTCTCCAACACCACAATTTGAAAGCATCAATTCTTTGGTGCTCTGCCTTCTTTACTGTCCAACTCTCACATCTGTACATGACTGCTGGAAAGGCCATGGTGTTTTAGTTGCTAACTTGTGTCTGTCTCTTGCCACCCCATGGACTGTAGCCTGCCAGGCTTCTCTGTCCATTGAATTTTCCTGGCAAGCATACTGGAGTGGGTTGCCATTTCCTTCTCCCAACCCAGGGATTGAACCCAGATCTCCTCCATTGCAGGCAGACTCTTTACCGACTGAGCTACAAGGGAAGTTGGATGGAAAGACCATAGAATTGACTATATGGAACTTTGATGACAAAGTGGTATCTTTGCTTTTTAACACACTGTCTAGGTTTGTCATAGCTTTTCTGCCAACAACCAATGGTCTTCTAATTTCATGGCTGCAGTCACCATCCACAGTGATTACGGAAATTGTAAAGTACAATCTGTACTTTACATAGTTGTTGTGGTTTTAAATCCAATAGGAATTCTTAACATACTTAGCTGGAAATCAAAAGTATTTCCCAAGCATCCATGTGATTCAAAGTGATATAAGCTGGTTTCTGACAGGTTTTGCTGTCTTTTGTTTGAAAATTTTATATACCAGAGGCTGTACTTTTGAATGGATTTTGACAACCCAAGAGGGTGAAGTGGAGTGAGTGTCTGTGGAAAACTATGGCCCCAGGCGCAAGCAGGCCTGCCTTTGAGTTTTGTAAATGAAGTTCTTTTGAAGCACAGCAACATCCACTTACATATTGTCTGCTCTTAAGTCACAACAGAGATTCAATAGCAGAGACTGCCCAGAAAGCCTGCTTGCTGGTTCTTCACGGAAAGTCCGCTTACCTCTGACCCAAGTTAGGTATTTGTAAAGATGCCTCAATCCTATATATGAACATACATGTCTATAAGGGTTGGGTTTGTAGTTGTCTTTGGTCATTCTCAGAGGTGGGTCCTACCCAATTTTTTCCCTCCTAATGCTCTCCTAACATTCCTTACTCCTCCTCCCACTTGCTTCTTCCTGTGCCTTGAATGTGCCAAGTACCCACCCACCACATGGGCCTTTGCATTGACCATCTCCCAGAGTTTGGAGCTTTCTTTTCTGATGGTTCCCTCACTTTCAGTGTCTGCTCAAAATCACTGTGTCACTTCTCTAGCCACTCATTTTATTTTTTCCCAGTTTTATTGAGACAGTATTGACATCTAACTTGTAAGTTTAAAATGTGCAGTGTGATGATTTGATATATGTATATATTGCAAAATAATTACCACAATAAGATTAGTTAACACCCCTCACCTCCATTCCCCTCACATAATAACCATTTTTGGAATGTGTGTGGTGATAATTTTTAAGATCTACTCTCTTGACAACTTTCAAGTTGTTAACACAGTATTATTAATATAGTCACCATGTTGTATATGAGATTCCCCAGAGCTTATTCATCTTACAGCTGGGAGTTTGTACCTTTTGACCTACATCTTCCAATTTCTCCCACTCCCCAGCCCCAGGCAACCACTCTTCAGTCCTGATTTTATGAGTTCCACTTTTTTGGATTCTGTGTGTAAGAGCATTTGTCTTTCTCTCTCTCACATTTCACTTAGTATAGTGACCTCAAGGTCCACTGATGTTGTAGCAAAGGCAGGGCTTTCTTCTTTTTTATTGCTGAATAACCTTTCACTGTGTGTGTATATATATCATATCCCCCACATGACTTTTATCAGTTCCTTTGTTAATATACATTTAAGTTTCCATGTGCCAGCTACTGTGAATAATGAATGCTGCAGTGAACATGTGAGTACAGATATCCTTTGAGATAACTTTCTCTTTTCTTTTGGATATACTGTATACCTTGAAGTGGAACTGCTGGATTATACAATAGCAATATTTTTAATATTTTGAAGAACCTTTACATTGTTTTCCATAGTGGCTGCACCAATTTACACTCCCGCCAACAGTGCACAAGGGTTCCCTTTTCCCCACATCTTCACTTTTTGATCACAGCCGTTTGAAAAGGTGTGGTGAGCTGCAGTCCATGGGGTTGCAAAGTGAGACACGACTTAGTGACCAAACAGCAGTTTTAACAGATGTGAGGTGATGCTGTGATCACCCACTTTACAATAGCATCCCGGGACTTCCCTGCTTGTCCAGTGGTTAAGAGTCGCCTCCGCAATGCAGGGGACATGGATTGGAGCCCTGGTGAGGGGAACTGATATCCCCCCTGCCGGGAACTAACTGATTCCACGTGCCACAGAGCAGCTAAGCCCCAGGGCCATAACTAGACAGTCCAAGAAAGAAAAAGAAAGTGAAGTTGCTCAGTCATGTCCGACTCTTTGCAACCTCATGGACTGTAGCCTACCAGGTTCCTCCGTCCACGGGATTTTCCAGGCAAGAACACTAGAGTGGGTTGCCATTTCCTTCTCCAGGAGATCTTCCCAACCCAGGGATTGAACCCTGGTCTCCTGGATTATAAGCAAACGCTTTACCGTCTGAGGTACAAGGGAAGTTCAGAGAGTTCATGAACTGATGATAAACAAAAGATCCTGCATGACACAATGAAGATCCCGGTGCCACAACTAAGAACCAACATAGCCAAATAGATGGATAAATAAATATATATATATATAAAACAGCATCCCTTCTTGCACACTATATTTTCTTACCTTCTTTTATTTTTCTTTATTAAACTTACCCAGGTGGCTCAGTGGTAAAGAATCCACCTGCAATGCAGGAGACTCGAGTTCGATCCCTGGTTTGGAAAGATGCCCTGGAGAAGGAAATGGCACCCCCCTCCAGTATTCTTGCTTGGGAAAATTCCATGGACAGAGGAGCCTAGTGGGCTACAGTCTGTGGAGTCGCAAAGAATTGGACATGACTTAGCGACTCAACAATAATATCAAACTTTCACCATGTGACATGTGTTTATTTACTCTCTCCCCACCCCGACTAGAGCATATGTGTCATTAGAGTGAGAATGGTGTCTGTCTCTTCACTGCTATATCCTCAGCATAAAGGAAAGTGCCAGGCCCACAGTAAGAGCTTAGTCTGGTAATTGTTCAGAGCCTGTGAAGTGAGGCTCTTCATTCAGCAGACACCTATGCTCCGAAGGGCTCATCAGGACATCCTGGTGGGACGGCATTTTCCTCTTCCTGGCTCATGCTCACCCACTCATGCTGCCCAGACACTCACTCTCATCTGAGAGTAAGAAGTGTGTTGTCCTTCATGTTCAGTCACTGAATCATGTTCGAACTCTTTGTGACCCCACAGACTACAGCACACCAGGCTCCTCTGTCCTCTACTATCTCTCAGAGTTTGCTGAAATTCATGCCCATTGAGTCGATGATGCTTTCTAACCAACTCATCCTCTGCCGCCCACTTCTCCTTTTGCCTTCAATCTTTCCCAGCATCAGGGGCTTTGAGTTGGCAATGAAGGGGCAATAAGTTGGCTCTTTGCCTCAGGTGGCCAAATTATTGGAGCTTCAGCAACAGTCCTTATAGTGATTATTTAGGGTTGATTTCCTTTAGGATTGATTGATTTGATCTCCTTCCTTTCCAAGGGACTCACAAAAGTCTTCTCCAGCACCACAATTTGAAAGCATCAATTCTTTGGTGCTCAGCCTTATGGTCCAACTCTCACATGACTACTAGAAAAACTGTAGCTTTGACTTTACGTACCTTTGTCGGCAAAGTAATGTCTCTGCTTTTTAATATGTTGTCTAGGTTTTTTATAGCTATAAGTATCCTACACTTCCTCCACCCACACTTATCTAGACAGAGAAAGAAAGCTGGGGTGGCTACGGAGCTACCAAAATTCTCATATATTGTTAGTAGGAATGCAAATTAATACTCTTACTTTGGAAAAACTGGTTGATAGTGTCTACTAAAGGTGAAAGCTGCTAGTGTTTACCCCATGACCTAACAATTATACACTCAACAGAACCATGCACATATGCTCTCCTTAGGGAATGTGCTAGAAATTCATAGCAACATAACATGTAGTAGCCCCCAAATAAGAAATCACTCAGATACCATCGACCGGAGAGTAAACAAATCAATTGTGGTTTGTTCACGCTACAGAGCATACTACTATATTCATACTACACAGCAACAAGAAAGGAATCACAGCCATACACAGCAAAATCAGTGGCTCTCACAATGATGTAACCCTCTAAGATTCCACTGGAACCCACACTATATGATTCAATGTATGTGAGACTGAAAAGCAAAACTGGGTTATGGTGTTAGAAATCAGGTATGGGGTCTGTGGGAGTGACTAGATAGGCTTCTGAGGCTCTGGTCATATTTTTTCCGATTTAGGTGTTAGTTATAAGGGTGTGCTCTAGTGGTGAGAATTCATTGCTCTGTATGCTTATGATTTGTATACCTTGCTGTATGTGTACTTCAGTGGAAAATTAAAAAAAAAAATTACCTCTCTCAGAAAAGATTATAACTTCCTTTACTTAGAGCCCCCAGGTCCTGCTGGGGACCAAAGATCTATTGAAGATTTGATTCATAGATTTTGCCCATAAATGTCAATTTAAATCAGTTTGTTTGCTTCCAATTAAATTTCTGTGTTACTGAATTGCTCCTTGGCTGGGACGATATGGCTCTGTCGCCACCTTGTGGCTATTTGCTATTACAGTGTTAGATAAATTCCACCTGCTGCTTCATCCGAGCTTCGTGAAGTTCAGTGATAGATCTTTAAAGGTCTCTAAATCCAAACCTTCTAATTGTCAAACCCTTACTTACCCAGACACCCCACTCCAGTACTCTTGCCTGGAAAATCCCATGGATGGAGGAGCCTGGTAGGCTGCAGTCCATGGGGTCGCGAAGAGTCGGACACGGCTGAGCGACTTCACTTTCACTTTTCACTTTTATGCATTGGAGAAGGAAATGGCAACCCACTCCAGGGTTCTTGCCTGGAGAATCCCAGGGATGGGGTTGCACAGAGTCGGACACGACTGAAGTGACTTAGCAGTAGCAGTACTTACCCAGAGATTTTCTGGCCCTGATTTGAACACCTCTCTTAATAGAGAGTTCACTGCCTAACCAGGCAGCTAAGTCCACTCTAGGGCATCTCACACTGTGATTACATTCTTTACAGATAGTGAAAAAAAATTGCTCTCTTGAATTGTCTGCCTTCTGGTCCTGAGTGTGCCCCTGCGGCTATTCAGTAACCATACCTGTTTCCCACACGTAGGTCTTTCAAATATTTGGGGGCAGCACACAGACCCTCTTCCTGTTCATTCTTTCTTTTGGCTGATTTTTACAGTTTCCCCCAAAACTTTCCCGGGGCTACTTTCAAGTCCGTTTGTCACCTGGGCTGCTGAATGTTCATGTGTTGAGACTCATTTGTGACCCTCTTCAGGCGCTGCCTTCAGATTCAAGCTTGCCTCCCCTGGACCTTGTCTGGACCTTCCCATTGCTGCTGCGGCCCCAGTATTCTCTGGGCCAGTTAAGAGCTGTGGCCCCTGTTGGCACAGATGGTGGCTGCTGTCTGATTCCTCACTCAGCCCTGCCTCTCCTTCTGCATGGAACCAAATTGGCTTCGAGAAGCTCCTGGAACAGCCCACTGTGACAATCAGTGCTTGCGAATGGGAGCAGGCAAGGTGGCAGGATGGAAATCCAGGGCTTCTGGGCAGGTGGATGCAGAATCAGTGCTCCAATTCCTGGGGCAGCCGGGAGACAGAAGTGCTGATGAGCAAGACCCAAGTTGGCCGTGTGTCAGGTGAGGAGCACAGGGCTGGGGAGGAAATCTGAGAAGAATCACTACAGAACCCACAGCAGACTTCAGCCAGTGCCATGGGCTCCAAGCCTGTCAGAGTCCCATGAGAGGCAGTGGTGAGTCCCCTCGCAGATGTTCCCCGAGGCTGCTGCATGAAGGTTTCTGTTCTTCCACCTGGCACTGAGCTCAGTTTGCAGACATTTTCCCCATCGTTAGTTCCACTGTTGCTGTTATTTGGACAAATTTAAACTGAGGCTTATTCCTGAATGCCTTGTCAGTGCTCATGCTTGTCACTACAGCTTTTATCCTGGCAGCAAAATCTGTGTCACATGATGGCCTTCTAACATTGTAGGGCAGAAAAGCTGAGTGGAACCTGTTGGAAAGCATCCAGGAGTGTTCCCAGGGCACGAAACCCACCTCCTAGCAGAGGGAGGGGAATTAAGTCTTTTAAAAGGTGTTTTGCAAAAACAAATAAATAAAAATAAATAAATAAAAGGCGTTTTGCATGGCCCTGGCATTGTGCAGGGCTCAGGCGACATAAGCAGGGTCAAAATAGATCCAGTCAGGCCCTCCAAAACCTAGTCCCAAAGCTGTGATCTTTGGAGACTGGTGAGCATGATTTCAACTCAAATGCAGGCTCTATCCTCAGAGATGGGGTCAGTGGGGGAGGGGCAGGGCCTGGGAATCTGCATTTTTAGCATCCTCCTGCATGATTGTAAAGCACATGGTCAAGTGAGCATTCTTGGGAAATACCGGCCTGGGGTCTTACTACTCAAAGTGTGGTCTGTGGACCTCCCTCCCATCATCATTCCCCAAGAGCTTGTTAGACATGCAGAATCTCAGACTCCACCCCAGACCTACTGAATCATAACAGGCATTTTAACAAGATTCCTCAGCAGATTTGTGTGCATGGTCAAGGTTGAGAAGCATTGCCAGGGCAAGGTGCAAGGGAGTCCTCCTTTTGACTCTACTTATTATTTTGATGAAAGGAAGAGTGTATTTATGTGTTACTTGGTAATTAAATAAATGAAAATCTTTGCAAAAGCCAGGAAAATCTCATACTTAAATGTAAACAGCAACTCTATCAATAATAACCCCAAACTACAAACAGCCCAGGTGAATGGGTAAACAGATTCACAAATTAGAATACTACTCAGCAATAAAAAGGAACAATGTGGATTAATGTGTCATACTTTTTGGAAGAAGTCAGATTCAAACATCTATATGTTGTGTGAGTTCACTTATATGATATTATGGAAAAGGCAGAACTAAAGGGGCAGGAAGCAGATTAGTGGTTGTAGGGAGCTAATGTATGAGGTTGAGGATTGACTGCAGAGGGTTAGGAAGGAACTTTTTGGAGTGAGTTCTGTGTCATGATTGTGGTGGTATGAATACAAACGTATACATTTACCAAAACTCATTGAAGTGGATGCTTAAAATAGGTGTATTTGGTTGTATATAAATAGTATGTCAATGATAGGGCTTCCCTGGTGGCTCTGATTGTAAAGAATCTTCCTGCAATGCTGGAGACCTGGGTTCAATACCTGGGTTGGGAAGATTCCCTAGGAAAGAGAATGGCAACCCACTCCAGTATTCTTGCTTGGAAAATCCCATGGACAGAAGAGCCTGGTGGGCTATAGCCCTTGGGGTCACAGTCGGACACGACTAGACAACTAACACACATATACACACACACACACACACACAAACACATATATATCAATAAAAATGATTTTAAAAAAAGACATGCAATAAGACCAAGACCATCTGGTGCTTTCAACCATCTGTATTGTTTCCAGAGAGCCTAGGTTAAGCCACCCCTCATTGCCTTGCACCTCACTCCACATACCTGAACTTCCTCCTCATCCTGCCAAAAATGAGCCCTGGCTCTCCAGGCCTGATGGGGGCACTCTTGCAGTGTCTCCCTTTAATAGGACATTAGGAGAAATTTACTTTCTGCTACAGGCAGAGTGTAGTGAAGAGAGTGTGAAATTAATTAAGCAAGGAACACTGTCAGGCTGAAGTGGCTCTAACTTTTTGGTGCCCTATGTAAGCAAACCAAAACCTAAGCAGGTATATATGTCTTGAGGTTAAGAAATGTAAATGTAAGGATAAACCATCACAACCAACTAGGCTGTAAGCCGCAGCCTTTCTTTTCCTCCCCTCCTTCTCTGTTTAAGTCTTTCCAATGACCCTGTGGGAGAGAGCATTTGTTGGTTTGTTGCTGCCTAATTTGGATCCATTTTTCTCATATAAAATCTAATGTGCCTCCATTTATCTTTCAACAAGTAATAAAAGCATATCTTGGGAGCCAGATTACTTGGTATATGGTCAGGTCGCTCAAGGTTGCTATTTTCTTGCTCTCTGTGTTCTCCTGCTGGACCAGTGCTTCATCTATATCCTGCTCACATGACTGACCTTGCTACATACTTGCCCCACGCCCAGCTAGCAACTGAATTCTTACGAAAGGGGCAGTGAGGTGTGTGCCAATCTGCTAGTTTCCCTGGTAACCAAGGAGCCAACCTGATGTGGATCTGTCCCCTACCCCACCCCAAGTACAGACTGCACACGGTGGGGTGTCACTCCAGGACCTTGCTTCAGACATGTAAGATCCTTCATCCGTAAAACCATTGATGTCTCTGTTGCTGACTCCGAGTTCTTTTTTCAGTTTTGAAGTTGGGCAAGCACAAACCTTACATGCCTGTGGAGTGTAGCCCACCACTTGGCTTCCATTTCCAGCTCTACCGTCTCCTGGGGTATGAATTTGGACACATTTCTTAACCTCTTTGTGCCTCAGTTTCCTTGTCTGTCAAAAGGAGAAAAGAATAGCACCTGTCACAAAGAGTGAAAAATTTAAAAAGTTATGATATGGTAAAGCATTTAGAACAGTGCCTAGCACATAGTAGTTACTAAATACATGTTGGTTATTATCATTTAGTAAATGCAGATTTCATCCATCCCACTTTTTTCCCTATGGAGATCATTTTTATGAACTTGCTGCAAGCTGAGAACTCTTGGTTCTTCATGGTTTATAACAGGCTGATTCTAGAAGCAGTCTCCCATCCCATTCCAGTTGTCTTCACTGATGGAGGGTTCCAAGGGAATGGCCGCTTGAGAGGTGGGAGTAGTAACTGGAGCAGAGTGAGTTCAGCTGGGTCTGGGACAGTTTTGACCTGTGCTCAAGAAGACAAGCTCCAATCCCGCCTCCCTGGAACGCTGTCTTGAGCACTCTCTAGACTTTGCTGATGATGCCTGTCAGGTTGGCTTTCTTATCACTTAACCTCTCTGAGTTCTTCAGTTTCCATGTCTGGAAAGTGGGATGATTCCAACTCCCAGGGCTCTGGTGAGATCAGATGAGATGGCTTGTGACATTCTTGGTGCTTATCTGAGTTTGGAGTCCTCTGGAAGGAGGCCTGGAGACAACACGCAAGTGCAAATAGTTTATGTGGGAGGTGATCCTGGGAAACAGTGGTAGGAGAGAGAAGATATGGGACAAGGAAGGGAAGAAACCATAAGGCGTGTGTTACTGGGCTGATGGCATAGTGAGCCCCTGGGCCCTGATGCCCCTGAGGACTCTGGGAGCCAGTGCAGAACACACCTCAAACTAGCGAAGAGAATGTTCTTTTTCACAACTGAGTGGTAGGAAGCAGGGGAATCTGTATATCAGCTGGCTACCTGTGTTGAGGGAGGGCTACTTCCAGCTGCCCTAGTAACTGAATGTCTCTTGCAGCCAGAAATCAAGCTCTGGGGCAGAGAGGCACAGGTGTTCCCAGCACTCTGACCTTGGCTGTGCAGGTGAGTGTTGAGAAGATGAAGCAACTGGCTCAGCGTCTGCCATGGGCAGGTCGACCAACTTTCCTTCCCTTGCAACTCTGTTTTCAGGGCGTATTCCCCTGCTAAGAATGAATTGATGTCGGTTTCTTGTGAACTGATCTAGGGCACTTTTGTCACATAGAACACTCAAGTTCCCCACCCCTCCAACTCTTGCCTTCACCAGCCCCACCCTGACATGCCAACCCCAGTGATTGTCCCTCTGCCCTTCCCATAAAGATTCAATATTAAAACCAACAGAAGTAATTAATTGGGACCTCACATTTTGTATTAGCACATAAATGTATCAGTCAGTCAGTTCAGTCACTCAGTCATGTCCGACTCTTTGCGACCCCATGAATCGCAGCACGCCAGGCCTCCCTGTCCATCACAAACTCCCAGAGTTTACTCAGACTCATGTCCATCGAGTTGGTGATGCCATCCAGCCATCTCATCCTCTGTCGTCCCCTTCTCCTCCTGCCCCCAATCCCTCCCAGCATATTTATCACATGAAAGACTTTTTGATACCAGCTGGAGAAAAGCATGATACAGGGTTGGCGACCAGATGGACTTCAGCTCTAAGAGCAGCCTGGCAGATGTCTGGAGATGGGGAGGGTAGAGACCAGGGCTGACCCCATGGCCCACTCCTGGTGGGAACTGTGGGCTGTTTCAAGGGTAAATGTCAGTGTTTCAAAACTTTGGCCGTCAGTGTTTTTGATGTGACTTGGAGGAGTGCCTGGGAGGAAAGGGTGGAGGGCTTGGGAATTACCCAACTTTTCAACTTTATGCCAGTGTTGCCAAGTCCTCTCATAACTCTGCACCTTATTCCTCATCTGTAAAATGGACATGTTTATAGGATAAGGTCATAGCGTTGAGTTGAGACGTAACTCATGGCCTGGTAGACCAGATGTCAGCAAATGTTTTCTGTAATGGGTGAGGCAATGCATACTTTGGCTTTGTGGGCTAAATCTCTGTGGCATTTACTCCAATCTACCCTTGTAAGGCTCAAGCCCCCATAGAGTATATGTAAACGTCTTAAAAACAAGCTCTGTACTTCCCTGGAGGTCCTGCCTGCCATTGCAGGTTTCCATCCCTGGTTTGGGAAGACTCCGTATGCCACAGGGCAAATAAGCCTGTGTGTTACAACTGCTGCAGACTGTGAACCCTAGAGCCCATGTTCTGCAACAAGCGAAACCACCTCAGTGAGAAGTCCACACACCACAGCTCTCAACTTGAGTAGCCCTCGCTCCCAACTTGAGAGAGCCTGCATGCAGCCATGAAGACCCAGCACAGCCAAAAAAAGAAAAGAAAGAAGTTCTGCCCCAGAATTGAAAATGGGCAGGATGGGGAGGTTTTTATTTCTCTCTCTTAGAGAGAAGCAATGTTTCCTGCTCATCTTTGTCCTCCTTTGGGCTCAGCATAGAGCCTGGTGCATTGTAGGTGCTCAGGAAGTGTTTACTGAAGGAAGAAAAACAGCATATGACGCTGGGAAGAGAATGGTCTTTGGAATCAAGCAGACCTGGGTCCCAATCCTGTGACCTGTGTTGAAGAAAAAAATTATTCACCACCCTTGTTTAAAAAAAACAAACCGGGAAAGCAGACTCAATTCGGGGGGAACATTGAGATAAGTATAGGGACTACTGGGCTTCCCATGTGCCACTAGTGGTAAAGAACCTGCTTGCCAATGCAGGAGATGAAAGAGATGCGAGTTAGATCCCTGAGTCAGGAAGATCCCCAGGTCAGGAAGATCCCCTGGAGGAGGAGATGGCAACCCACTCCTGTATTCCTGCCTGGAGAATCCCAAGGTCACAGGAGTCTGGCAGGCTACCATCCATAAGGTTGCAAAGAGTCGGACACAACTGCAGTGACTTAGCACGCACACAAGTACATAAGGACTACTGCAATGGGGTTTTGTAGTAGGGAGTGAGATTCAGCTCAAATCAGAATACAGTAAGGAAAACAAGTAATTTATAGCCAAAGAGCCTGATGTATCAGGTTGACAAGTGGAAAATTATGGAGCAGTAACATCAAGAGTAAGGGAGAAATTCTGGTTAAACCAACCTAACAGGATTCTTGTTGAAGGCAGGCCAGGGTGATTAGTCATCACCTGGAAGATGGTAGAAGATGAGGGAACCTGATCAAATATTGAATGTGATCAGATATCTAGGATGGGGAGCTCTAGTTAAACCAACTTGGCAGGATTCTTGGAAAAATTGTATGTATTAGCAGAGATGAACACAGAAGCTTCAAAATCAGGCCCTAGCTGGGAAGAGAGTTCAGAGAAATCTGATTAAAGTTTATTCAAAGAGTGTCTCTTTGTTATCTAAGTTAACATGCTTGCCTTCTCTGAGCCTCTTCATCTGTAAAGTGGGCGTGATAATCATACCTAGTACATATGGTTGTTGCAAGTGTTAACGGAGATCATGGGGAAAAGTGTGAATGTGGAAAATTTTTTTCCTAAGAAGGAAGCATAAACTCTCCACCTTCCATGGTTTTTGACTCCATCCCTTAGTGTAGTGATTGAGGGCCATTTCTTGCCTTCAGTCTGCACCAACAGCTTTCTCTGGCCCCTCTTGGGCTCTAGGAGTGGGTGGGAGATGGCACCAGGGCAGAGGAGTGGTTGTCTGTAAAGAGAGTGAGGGGGAGAGTCAGGATTCCTGTTCTGAATTCAGGACCAGGCTGGCAGTAACAGCAGACAATCAGCTTCTGCCCCAAGGGCTCAGTGTTGGTTGTGAAGAAATAATGGCTGAGAAAGGTATCTGCCAATTATTTTTCCACTCAGGGTGCAGAGATTACAGAAACACAGCAGAGAGCATTTCAGATCCGGGCCTCTCAGTGCTGGCTGGCAATTACCCCCCTACTGACTTCCCTCCCAGGAGAGTGCACGGAGGTCAGGGGTCTCTCAGGGCATGCTCAGAATTCCAAGTATGTGCAGAACATTCCATGTTCCTGTAGAGATGAGGGTAAGGGAAAGAAGGACACATGTGGATCTTGGTTTGGTTGTCCTAGAAGCAGGCTCTGAGACAAGGATGTGAGTCCATGGAATTTAGTTGGGAGGCAATCCTCGGAAACACCAGTAGGCGGGAAGGGAAGTGAGATGGGGAAGGGACAGAGCTTAAAGGTGTATTATCAAGTCAATTACATTGTTCATGTTGGAGTTTAATCTTACCTGGGGACTCTGGAACATATATACTTTAAAATTACCCCACTGGAGGTTGAGAGAGTGGGGCTATTTGTACTCTTGTGGATCATTGGTTGAGGGCTGCTGCTGGGGGAGTTAATTACCCAGTGCTTCTAGCCTATTGCACTTGGTGGCTAAGACTGTCCTCAGGCAGGAAATGCAGGTGTTGGCAGCTGGCAAGCCCTGAAGTGGTAAGGCCTGCCTGGTGAATTTGCACCAGGCACTCATAGAGACTTACTCTGGTCCAGGCATGTAACATCTGCCTTTTCATTTAATCTTTGTATATATCCAAGACCGCGTCTCAGTTTACCTCCTCTTCTCAGTCCTACTTCTTAGAGCTGGGACTAGGGTGAAATGAGTGAGGCCTTCGTACCAAGTACAACATTTAAGGGGGCATTAAAAAACATGGCCACCAAAAAATAGTCTAATGCAATATTTAAAAAATGGAGTGAATGCAAAAAAAAAAAATCCACAATGAACAAAATACCAGAATTTTAAATATAGACAGATCAGTAATGGTGCCAAGCCACATTGAAGCCAGAAGCAAAGAAAAAATCAGTAATAGTGATCTTGTTAATCATGGATTTTGGGGGGGTGTTCATTTTGATTAACAAATATTGCACTGGAACATTATTTGTCTTGATTACCGAGTTTTTGGCACACCCTTGTATCGGGTGCCTGAGGCGATACCTCACCCGTCTCCCCCTTGTTCTGGTCCTGCCGCAGACTCTTTGTCGTCCCCATCTTGGTAGGTTGCACTCAGTCTGCTCAGGAACTCAAGCCAGAAATCCGGGGTCCTCTGTGGCTCCTCTCCTTCCCTTTACTCATCTTTCACGCCCACCTCCAAGCATCTCTCAAGACTGTCCTCTTTTTCCCATCTTCTTTGCTGCAGTGAGGCTCCCTCCGTGGGCTCCCGTTAGCAGACAGGAACGGGTTCTTGGATTTCCCTGCAAGCTCTGCTCTGCACCACAACACACGCCAGTGTGTGCAGCAGACTCCATAGCGCCTGTTCCTCTGCCTCCCTCACTTCCTTCCCTTCCCTTTCCCACGTCCTCCCACATCTGTGTAAGTTCTTCCAATATGAAACATCTTGTTCCCATAGCACTTGCAGAAGCTCCAACTCTGTGATGAAATCCTGATGGCTACTTTATCTTTCTTCATCTTAGGTGCTCCAGGAGGGCATGGGGGTATCCTGAGGCACAGCCTCCTTTTATTTTTAAAGACTTTTTGATGTGAACTATTTTTAAAGTCTTTGTTGAATTTGTTATAATGCTGCTTCAGTTTATGTTTTGATTTTTTGACTGTGAGGCATGTGGGATTTTTTTAGCTCCTTGACCAGGGATTGAACCTGCGCCCCCTGCACTGGAAGGCAAGTCTCAACCACTGGACTGCCAGGGAAGTCCCACAGTCTCCTTTCAGAGCCTCAGCACAGCAAAACTCCCTCTGATGTGACCTTATCTCCTTGCCTATTGGAATTGCTATCTTCTTACCTTCTCATTTTGGGCTGAGAGAGGTAGGGGCACCAGATTCTTGAGCCCAGTCAATGTCTTCCTCCTATTCACATTCTTGCCAACTCTCCCTCCTTCCTTGGGTCCACATCCAGATATGAAAGAGATCACCTGCCTCCAGTGGGGTGGTAACTTTCCTGAATTCTTTCCCTGAATCCCATCTCCCGATCACTTATGATAAACTCCAGGTTTAGACTTTTCCCTTGATATGTAAAAGGAAGATTCTGGAATTAAGAAACTATTTTTTTCCCCTCCATAGCCAGGTTTTAAGACTACTGTCTCTAGAAAGACTCAAAGTCAAACTATGACCTCTTTATTTCAGGTGGTGTCTGCACTCCTCTTAAGATAATAAATGTTCTTGATTCAATGGGGAAGGGGGTGGTGGGGTGAAAGCTTCACAAGCAGCTGGCATAGACTGAGTGTTCCCTTAGTATCTGTTTCCTTTCCTCGTCTACCGCCCTGCCTCCCCAACTTCCTGCTGTCACCTGCCCGCTGAGCTGAACCTCCCTGTTCCAGAATTCTGGACTTCCATATACAGAGCTTAGTACTGGATTTTTAACCTGCTCAGCAAAGCTAATCCAGCCCATTCCACTGCTGTTCAACAGTTCAGTGATTAGCCATAAGTGGGCTGCAGCTCCCCAAATGACTAAGTATGAATGCAGCTTTCTAAGGAAAGAAGTGTGTGGGTTCCCCGGATGTGAATGACCTTGGAGCTGAAGATTTCTACAACAGCATTTGCTTATTTGATCATTGTTGTTACTGTACACACACATACACACACTCATGTGTTTTGGGCCCTGGGTGTGGCATCTGGGGATCTTGGTTCAGCAGAAGTGCTGGGTTAAGGGAGGTGGGTGGGGGAGCAGAAGAGGGTCCAAGTGTCCATCGATGTGCCTACAGTCCCTCCCCGCCCCTAGGTCTATTCACTTATCTAGTCCCCCCAGGCTGGAGTTTACTTCATGTCACGCTTGTTCTGCGTGTTGTGCACACAAAGGTGCACGGGACATAGTCTTATAACGCCCAGTGTGGAATTGGCCCCCGCTGGCCTCTTAGGTCCTGAATTTCTCCTGTCCTCTGTCCTCCAGTCACAAACTGACCTCCTTTTGATGACTGGAATGTATCCAACTCTTTCCCTCCTTGGACCCCATCACCTGCCCTGCTATTCTCTCCTGGTTTCTTCTTTCTACCCTCTTTTCCCATGACTGGCGTTTCAGGTCATAGCTCACATGTCACCTCCTTTTTTTTCAAATGGTAATTGACCACATAGGCCTTTCATTTATTCATTTATTCATTTATTTAGGCTGCACTGGGTCTTTGTTGCAGCATGCAGCCTTTCTAGTTAGCGGCACACAGGTTTAGTTAGTTCTTTTCATGTGAGAGCTTAGTTTCCCAATCAGGGGTTAAACCCAAGTCCTCTGCATTGGAAGGCAGACCACCAATCTTAACTAGTGACTAGTTAAGACCATAGTCTTAACTGCTAGACCATCAGGAAAGTCCCATATGCCACCTCTTTAGGGAAGTCTTCCTTGACTACCCTATTGAAAAAAAGTCCCCCTAAATTTATTTTTCATAACGCCTCATTTGCTTCCCTCACAGCATCTATTTTAATTATTTTAATCCATTTTTAATTTGCTTTCCTGTCCCCTCTACCAGATTGCATACTTTATGGGAACCATTTTTGTTTTGTTTCCTACACTATCCCCAGCACCTAGATAGTGTTGACACATAGTAGATGCTTAATAAATATTTGAGGAAGAGCAATCCTCCCTTCCCCTTTCCATTTTATTTTCTTAAATATATTTTGTAACCAGCCCAGTGGGCCATCTGACTGACCAACTCTGGGAATCATTTCTGGGGCCAAGTCTCCTTATCATTATTTAGAAGCGGCTGGGGTTGGATTCTCCAAAATGTAATGCCCAAACTCCATCTCCAGGATTAACCCCAGCCGGCTGCTTTCTTTTCAGTAAGCTCCTTTCCCTATATCTGGTGAGGGAAACTCAGGGAGTAGGAACTAGTCTTCACTGAGAACTTACTGTATGATAGCTCTGTGAACTTGGGCAAATTAATATCTATGGGCTGCAGTTTTCCCATCTCCAAAATGGGACTCAAAGTAACACAGGATTGCTCAACCTCAGCACTATTGATATCTGTGGCTAGATGATTCTTTGTTGAGTAATGTGTGTAGAATATTTAGCAGCATCTACCCACTCGACTTGGAGAAGAAAATGGCAACCCACTCCAGTATTCTTGCCTGGAGAATCCCATGGATGGAGGAGCCTGGTAGGCTACAGTCCACAGGGTTGCAAAGAGTCAGACACGACTGAGCGACTTCACTTCACCCACTCGACGCCAGCAGCAAACTCAGTTATGACAATGAAGAATATCTCCAGATATGACTGAATGTATCTAGTATGTAAAAACCTCCTCTACCCCCACCCCACTGAGAACCATTCCAATAATATCTGCCTTATAAGACCTGAGGAATGGAATATTTCCTGCCATAGCAGTAAACAAATGATGTCTCAGTCATCAGCAATTGCAGCCACCATGGAGGGTGAGCGGGTGAGCCCCGAGGGAACTCCGAACACCTGTCATCAAGCAGCCATCAGACTGCAGCCACTCCCCATGGTGAGTCCTGAAGAAACTCAAAGATGTGAAAACACAGGATACTGGCCCCAGACAGAGGAAACATATACATCGAAGTAATGATTTCAGTGAACCTAGGTGCGTGCATCTTTCCCAAACATAGAAAAGAGCTACATTCCTTAAGTTGACATATCTGGTTTCTTTAATTAGCAGTAATCTTTTGATGTTCTTTACTACCCGCCCTTTGTTGCAAAACTTCCATATATCCTAGCTCCTCCCCCTACCTCCTGGGACCAGTTTCTGAGAGCTATCTCAGAGCTGTCTCTTGACCTGCAGTCCTCATTTTGCCCCAAACAAAACTTAACTCTCGTGTAGCTTCTACATTGTACAAAGTTTTTCAACAGATCATTGGTAGCTTAAGTGATATGTCATGTGAAGTGCTTATGAACATGCCTGGCACAGTGAAAGGATTTAATATATACGTTTAAAATCTATTGTCATTAACATCGTACTGTAGGCCACAAGGGGTTTCAGGAAAGAGGTGCATACAAGGAGGAAGGCAGGTGGGTCCAGGAAAATCCGCTTCTGTGCCAAGGGTGTGCTGAAACCATCTTGTCCCTGCTTCTAATTGTTAAATTTTCAGGAAATTTGCAAACCAGTCATTGAACATAGCCATCCTTGAAATTGGCAATGGTAGGAATGTTTATACCACATGAATCAGCAAATACTGTATAGAGCTTTATTTTGGAGGAGCCACCTGGCTACCACAGTCTCCTTTATTAACATTAAATTACAAGATCTTGTCATAGGCCTGAATAACTGCTGACATTTTGAAATAATGATGACCACAAATGACATTTTGAGATACCAGCAGCAACAATAGGATATGAAAATATCTATAACTTCTGTTGGCGACAGAGTTACAGGTACTGATTTGTTGCCCACATTCAGATTATAAGGAAGTATTAAATTGCAATTAGAAGTAGGAGAAAATAAAGATGTCATTTTTTTTTTTAAGCCATGACCCCCCTCCACCCCACATCCCTGCCCCCAAATTCTATCCGTGGACCTCAGTTAAGAACCTTGCTCTGGTGAACACATTCAGCAGTAAAGTAAGAATGAACCTGGGGGGCAGAATTAGACAGACCTGAGCTTGCATCCTAAGCTGGAGAGTTATTTAACTGGACTTGTCTTAGTGTCTTCAATCTCTAAATGGGCATCAGACCCGCAGAGGTTGTGGAAATTAAATACAAGGATGTATTAAGTGCTTTAAGAGGAGCCTGGCACCCAGTAGAGGGTGTGTGTGTACGTGTGTTGGGTAGGGGGGCTTTATAACATGCCTCACACACCCCGCGAGGGTCTGCACAGACCTCTGAGTTTGAGCAACAGAGGTAGTGACACATTTCACCCCAGATGGCGCTCCTGGTTCATCTTTATTTTCAGTTTCTATCTGGGTGAAAAATTTGCGATGTGAACACCGGGCAGAACAAATAGAATTATGACTCGCTTTTCACAAATTGTGTAGTGGATTTCACATACTTTCATGCTTGATTTTCCACTGTGTTTCAAACCATTAAAAAAAAAAAAATTTCCTTTCCTTTGGGACAGTGGGGCGGGTGTCCCAGTTGGGAGGGGCCATCACATTTCCCCCATCCATCTGTCCTTAGTTTTCCCATGGCACAGAGAAGGGGAGAACCACGCCTTCTTCCTTCCCCAGCCTGGGAGCTTCATTATTCCTCAGTTCAGGACCATTTTTCCAGCTCATTAGAACCTGGAGCTAAGATAAAGGAGGGCAGAGCCATTAGGTAGCAATTTATATGTAAATGTGGAAGTTTCCAAAGAAAGTCAGCTAGCATTCTTTAGGAAGCGTTCAGGTTGGGACTTATCTGGAAAGTGGATACACACGCGCCCTGTAATCTCCACCTCCCCTCTGTCAGGCTCAGGGTATGAGGCCAAGGTCACACAGCGAGTGACTGGCAAGGCCAGCTCTAAAAGCATAGGTGGACCGTGAATGTATTATGTGGCATTTTATGGGGTCACCTCTAAGGGCAGGTCTGTGGCTTCCTTTGTGGCTCAGCTGGTAAAGAATCCGCCTGGAATGCGGAAGACCTGGGTGCGATCCCTGGGTTGGGAAGATCCCCTGGAGAAGGGAAAGGCTACCCACCCAGTACTCTGGCCTGGAGAATTCCACGGGCTGTATAGTCCATGGGATTGCAAAGAGTTGGACACGACTGAGTGACTTGCACTTCACTCAAAGGGCAGGAAGTCCCTCTGACCAGCCTACAGCCTTACTGTTTCCTCACTTCAGTTTTTCCAACCTGTTCAGGCTCATCTTTTTGGCTGGGGAGCTTGGAGCTGTCTACTGAAAAAAAAAAAAAAAGCAAGAATTATGCTTTATTGGGCAGAAAAAACTGAGGAATTAAACCCAGAAGACAGTCTCTCAGATAGCTCTGAGGGACTTCTCCAAGGAGGCAAAGGAGGAGCCAAGATTTATACGTGTTTTGCAACAAAAACCAGGTAGTTAGAACATCTAAAGATGACTGTTAATTAATGCAAACCAGACATCTCAATTTAATGAATTTAGAGTTTTTCTGTGTATGAGAAGATGCAAGACCCTGGGCTCACTGAAATCATTCCTTTGATGTGCATCTTAACAATCTAGGGCCAGAATCTTGCTTTTCTCCATCCTGAATCCCATCAGGGTGCACAGTCAGGGGTGGCTGCAGTGGCTGCTGGCTTGATGGCTACAACATCCTTTGTTTGCTGATGTGGCAGGTGGCATTTTTCATCCACAGAGCTGAGGGGACACGTGTACTGTACACTCCACGAATAAGATTTAATTAAACAGCTGTTGTGCCCAGCACTGTGCTGTGTATATGCAGAGGATGGTCACTAGCACAGGAGCCCTCTGGGCACGGGTCCAGGCTCTGATATTCCAGTGTTAGGAATTAAAATGGAGGACACTCAGAAGGGCAGAGCGGAAGCTTCTCCTTAAAGCCAGAGAAAAGCGGCTCCATCCCCACTCCAGCTGTTCTTCTTGTGGTCAGTAACCTCCAACCGGCCCATTGCCCAACCTCTTGATGGTGTCAGAGGGACAAGTGGAAGAGGGCAAGCCGTTCCTTTAGGAGAAGCAGCTTCCATCCTCTTTCACCTTCGTCCATCTGACAGGTAGTCGCCTCTACCAAGTGTTTAGTTCTTCGAACTGTGCCCTAGACTAGCTTAGCATCCTAGACCTTAAGCCTGGCCCCACAGCATATTCTCCCTCTTTAGGTGTGGGGTGAAGATGGAAGAAAGGGGCTGGAGGTGATGTATGTTGGGGGAGGCTGAGCATATCCTTAAATCAATGGGTCATGATTAAAGAGTTTGATCTTGGTTTTAAGGGCAATGGGAAAGCCTCAAGGAAGTGATGTGATGAGATTTGTGGTTTAGAAAGATCTCTTTGGTTTCTGTGGGAATTGAGTGAGAGACAGTGGAAAGATGAGTTAACAGGCTGTTTCAGTCATTTAGAAGAAAGATACACTGCCTGAACCAAGGTAGTGATAGTGGAGGGGCCGATAAGAGGATGGAATTGATAGAGACCCAGGAGGACTTCCCTGGTGGCTCAGATGGTAAAGCGTTGCCTACAATGCAGGAGACCCTGGTACAATCCCTGGGTTAGGAAGATCTCCTGGAGGAGGAAATGGCAACCCACTCCAGTACTCTTGCCTGGAAAATCCCATGGACAGAGGAGCCTGGTAGGCTACAGTCCCTGGGGTCACAAAGAGTCGGGCATGACTGAGCAACTTCACTTTCTTTCAGGAGGTAGAATTGACAGCACTGGGTGACTGGTTGTGGGGGTGAGAACAAGTGAGGGATGATACTCAAGCTGATGGCTTGAGCAACTGGGTGGGCAGTGATGTGTGCAGTGTCCAGAGCCTGGACTTGCAGGAGGAGAAGCAGTAGGTTTGGGGGGAGATGTGATAAAGTTAGTTTTGGCTGTGCTGAGTCTGATGAGCTCGTGGGATATCCAAATAGGGATGTCTGGTTGGAGCAACAAGAGAGAAGCTGGGAGATGGTCGCAGATAGTCGGTAATTATTATAAACTGAGAAAAGGAAAAGTCTCGGGACAAAATCCAGAGAGAAATGGTGGGAAGGACGGAGAGAGGAAGATGATTCACAAAGCTGATGGAGAAGTGAAGGACAGAGAGGCAGGGGTGGGGACCAGGGTGTTGTGGTAGTTGGTGGGAAAGAGTATTTCAGGGAGACCAGGATCAACAGGTGAAATACTGGAGAGTCAAATAAGATAAGGACTCGGCAAGAACAGGGTTGGAGCAGGGTTGAGGGGTAAATTGGGAGGTGAGGATGAGGAAAGTGTGAAAGCCTCCTTCCTCCGCTTCCTCCATTCCTTTCAACAAAAGGAAAGAAATAAGAGTTACCTAGGAATTCTACCACCCTGGAATGACTGACCATTATCCATGTCTTGGCTCCCATCCTTCTGTGTACCTCTTCAGGTACCACTCATAGTATACATGTAGACACTTTAACTTAAGTGGGGTGATACACATTTTTTTTTTTTTTTGCCTTGTACTGAGGCCTGGAGGATCTTAGTTCCCCAGTTCCCCTGACCAAGGATCAAACCCATGCTCCCTGCAGTGGAAGTTCCAAGTCCTAACCATTGGACTACCAAGGAATTCCCTAATGCTGTTTTGATCAAAGATTTCCCCCCTTAACCCTGCAGCCACATTCAACACCTTATCTTAGCCTCTGGCTATAAGCTGTGTTAACAATTTAATACATGTTCTTAAATATTTTTCTGTTTATATATGCAATTCCATAGTGTGTGTGATTGGTTTTTTAAAAAATAGGATAATATTCACAATTGCTTTTCTTCCTTGACAGTATCTCAGTGAAATTCCTTTTAACTGCCTAGAGGAGTTCTGATTCCTCTTTTTAATGTCCACATAGTAGCCCATGGCATGGTTATGCCACACTTGATTCAGATGAACTCACTGATGGACATTCACTTTGCTTCTAGTTCTTAGTCACTAAGAACATTGCAATAAATGTTTTTATACATCTGTTCTTATAGACTAGCACTTTCACTACTATGGGATAGATTCCCAGGAGTGAAATTGTTCGATCAGAGATGCTATGGCTTTTTTTCACTGAAATTTTTTTTCTATAAAATGTAAAATATATAGATAAATTGAAAGAATTATGCAATTAACATTGATACACCCATCAACTATATTTACAGTGAAGTTTTGCTGTATTTGCCCATCTACCAGCTACTCATTTGTCTTTTATTAATCCATCTTATTTTTGGTGCCTTTCAAGATTGCAGACTTCAATACTCTTTATTTCTACACACTTTAGTGTCACTAATTTTTGTTCAATATTTATTTACAGGCTTTTTGTCAGATATAATTTATATAAAATGAGCTGTTTGAATCTCAAGTGTACCTTTCAACAAGTTTTGACAAATGCATGTACTTCTGTATACCAAATCCCAGCTAAGTTATAGGACATTACCATCAACCCCAGAAAGTTCTCTTCTGATCCTTCCCAATCAATCCCATTCCATGCCCCTAGAAAAAAACCACTGTTCTGATCTTTTCATGACAATAATTTTTCATGATTTTTTCTGTTCTAAAATTTCATTTAAATGAAATATAGCATAAACACTTTTTAGTAAATCTTCTTTCACTCTTCATAATATTTTGAGATTTATTTATATTTTTTGTCCCCTTCCATTGCTCAGTAGTATCCTATTTTTTTTAATTAAATGTAATTATTTTTGGGTTGCACTGGGTCCTCATTGCTCTGCTTGGGTTTTCTCTAGTTGAGGGGAGAGGGGACTACTTTTCCTTGTGGTGTTGGGGCTTCTCATTGTGTTGGTTTCTCTTGTTGCAGAGCACAAGTTCTATGCATTTGGGCTTCAGCAGTTTTGTGGTATGTGAGTTCAGTAGTTGCAGCTCACGGGCTCTAGAGCTAGGGCTCAGTGTATGTGGTGCACTGATGTAGTTGTTTCACGGCATGTGGGATCTTCCCTGACTAGAGATTGAACTCGCATCCCCTGAACTGGCAGGCAGATTCTTAACCACTGAACCACCAGGGAAGTCCCAGTAGGATCTTATTTTAGGACTGCATCATAGTGTGTTCATCCATTCTCCTGAGCTGTTTTCATTTTCTGTTTATTATGAATTAAGCTGCTATGAACATTTGTGTAAAAGTCTTTTTGTAGATATGTGCTTTCCTTCTCTTGTGTAAATAGTTAGGAGTGAGATGGCTGGTCGTAGGGTGGGTACATGTTTAGTTTCATGAAATACTGACGGATCTTTCCCCCAAACATACCATTTTCCACTCGCCTCAATAGGAGGTGAGGCCTGATCACGTCACATTCTTAACAACCATCCGTATTGTTAGCCTTTAAATATATTCATTTTGGTAAATATGCAAAGGGATCTCATTGTGATTTTAATTTGCTTTTCCCTGATGACTGAAGATGTTGAACGTGTTTTCATGTGCATATGAGCCACTCATATTTTTTCTTATGAAGTGCTTGTTAAATTATTTTAAAGTTCTTACCATTTCAAAATAGACTTTAAAATTTAGTATTGTTGGTTGCAGGAGAGTTTTAAAAAATGTACTCTGACTACTCTGGCTGTTTGTCAGCTATATATGTTTTGTGCACTTTTTCCAGTCAGAGAGTTGTGTATTCATTTTCTTAAAGGTGTCTTTTGATGAGTGGAAACTTTACATTTTGAGTCTAATTTATAAGTCTAATTTATAATTTTTTCTATTATGATTTTTAAAATGATTATTGCTTTCTAAGTCTTCCCTAAAAAGTCTGCCAAAGAAGCCTAGTCCCTAGTTGAGAAGAAGGTCTACATTTTCTTCTAGAAATTTTATAGTTTTAACTTTTATGTTTAGGTCCATGAGTCATCTTCATGTAACTTTTGTACAAGGTGTGAGGAGGTAAGGGTTGACAGTCACTATTTTTCCATGCTGGTTATCCAGCTGTCTTAGGAAAATACATTGAAAGCATCTTCCTTTCTTTGTTGGATTGTTTTCTTGTTTTTGTCAAAAATAAAATGACCCATACTGTTCATGGGGTTCTCATGGAGAAGGGGATGACAGAGGATGAGATGGTTGGATGGCATCACCAATTCGATGGACATGAGTTTGAGCAAGCTTTAGGAGTTGGTGATGGACAGGGAAGCCTGGCATACTGCAGTCCATGGGGTCGCAAAGAGTCAGACATGACTGAGCGACTAAACTGAACTGAACTGACCCAGGGACTTCCCAGGCCATTCAGTGGCTAAGGCTCTGAGCTCCCGCTGTAGGGAGAATAGTTTGATTTCTGGTCAGGGAACTAAGATCCCACATAACTAGTGGAGTGGCCAAAAATTGAAAAAAGTCAAATGACCTATAAATAAGGATATATTTCTGAGCTGACTGTTGCATTGAGTTATTTGTCTGTCCTTATGACATTTATTTTCTTGGGCTCCAAAATCACTGCAGACAGTGACTGAAGCCATGAAATTAAAAGATGCTTGCTCCTTGGAAGAAAAGCTGTGACAAACCTAGATAGTGTATTAGAAAGAAGAGACTACTTTGCTGACAAAGGTCTGTGTAGTCAAATCTATGGTTTTCCAGTAGTCATGTACAGATATGAGAGTTGGACCATAAAGAAGGCTAGTGCTGAAGAACTGATGGCTTTGAATTGTGGTAATGGAGAAGACTCTTGAGAGTCCCTTGGACTGTGAGGAGATCAAACCAGTCAATCCTAAAGACATCAACCCTGAATATTCGTTGGAAGGATTGATGCTGAAGCTGAAGCGTCAATACTTTGGCCACCTGATGTGAAGAGCTGACTCATTAGAAAAGACCCTGATGCTGGGAAAGATTGAAGGCAGGAGGATGACAGAGGACGAGATGGTTGGCTGGCTCTATGGACATGAGTTTGAGCAAACTGGGAGATGGTGAAAAACACGGAAGCCTGGTGTGGTGCTGTTCATGGGGTGGCAAAGAGTCGGACACAACAGAGTGACTGAAAGTCAAAAACAGTACAAATGCCATTGATCCAATGTCTTGATTACTGTCACTTCATGGTGATTCTTTAAGTCAAATTGTGTTAGTCTTCTTCCAGTTTGTTTTTTTCTCTGTCATCCAGTCCCCTGGGACTGTGCAGCTTGGCCTGTGTGATCTTAGTTTCCCACCAGGGATCGAATTCAGGTCCATGGTGATAAAAGGGCCGAGTCCTAACCACTGGATCGTCAGCAAATTCCCATCAGTTTTTTGCTCTTTCAAGATTGCTTTGGATGTTGGTAGGTCTTTTGTATTTCTATATAAATATTAGAATCAGTTTGTCAAATTCTACAAAATGGACTGATTGGATTATGGTTGAGATTGCATTAAATATGGAGATAACTGACACCTTAAAAACACTAAGTATTCCAATTGAGATATTTGGTATATATCTCCATTTGTTTAGATCTTCTTTAATTTCTCTCAGTATTTGTAGTATTTAGTGTAATTTTTCTCTATTTTTAAAATATATTTTTATTGGAATATAATTGCTTTATAATGTTGTGTTAGTTTCTGGTGTAAGCAAATTGAATCAGCTATATGTATATCTATGTCCCCTCTTTTTTCGATTTCCTTCTATTTAGGTCACCATAGAGCATTGAGTAGAGTTCCCTGTGCTATATAGTAGGTTCTCATTAGTTGTCTATTTTATACGTAGTAATATGTATGTGCTGTGCTAATTTGCTTCAGTCGTGTCCGACTCTTCGTGATCCTATGGACCGAAGCCCGCCAGGTTTCTCTGTCCATGTAATTCTCTAGGCGAGAATGCTGGAGGGTTGCCATTCCCTCCTCCAGGGGATCGTCCCAACCCAGGGATGAAATCCGTGTCTCTTAAGTCTCCTGCACTGGCGATCAGGTTCTTTACCACTAGTGCCGCCTGTCAATCCCAGTCTCCCCATTCACTGCCTCCCCTTTCCTCTCTTGGTGTCTATACATTTGTTCTCTACATCTGTGTCTCTATTTCTGCTTTGCAAATAAGTTCATCTGTATCGTTTTATAGATGCCACATATAAATGCTATTAGACAGTATTTGTTTTTCTCTTTCTGGCTTACTTTACTCTGTACGACAGTCTCTAGGTCCACCTGAGGTCTCTGCAGACAGCATACTTTCATTACTTTTAATGGCTAGCATTCCATCGTATATATGTATCACATCTTTCTCCATTCCTCTGCTGATGGACATTTAAGTTGCGTCCATGTCCTGGCTATTGTACATAGTGCTGCAATGAACATTGGGGTGCATGTATATTTTGAATTATGATTTTCTCTAGGTTTATGCCCAGGAATGGGATTGCTGGGTCATATGACAGTCCTCTTTTTAGTTTTCTGAGGAACCTCCACAGTGTTCTCCATGGTGTTTATATCAACTTACATTCCCACCAATGGTGCAAGAGAGTTCCCTTTTCTCCACACCCTCTCCAGCATTCATTGTTTGTAGATTTTTTGATGATGGCTATTCTGACTATGTGAGATACCTTATTGTAGTTTTGATTTGCATTTCTCTAACAATTAGTGATCTTTTCATGTGTTTGTTGGTCATCTGTCTGTCTTCTTTGGAGAAACGTCTATTTAGTTCTTTCCCCCATTTTTTGATTGAGTTTTTTTTTTTTATATTAAATTGCATGAGCTGTTTGTATGAGTGAGTGAGTGAAGTCGCTCAGTTGTGTCTGACTCTTTGCGACCCCATGGGCTGTAGCCTACCAGGCTCCGCCATCCATGGCATTTTCCAAGCAAGAGTACTGGAGTGGGTTGCCATTTCCTTCTCCAGGGGATCTTCCCGACCCAGGGCTTGAATCCAGGTCTCCTGCATTGGCAGGCAGATTCTTTACCCGACTGAGCTGGGAGGGAAGCACACTTGAGTTTTTTTTTTTATTATTATTATTAAATTGCATGAACTGTTTGTATACTTTAGAGGCTAATTCTTTATCAGTTGCAGATATTTTCTCACATTCTGAGGGCTGGCTTTTTGTCTTGTTTATGGTTTCCTTTGCTTTGCAAAAGCTTTTAAGTTTAGTTAGTTTCCATTGTTTATTTTTGTTTTTATTTTCATTACTCTAGGAGGTAGGTCAAAAAAGATCTTGCTGTGATTTCAGTCAAAAAGTGTTCTGCCTATATTTTCCTCTAAGAGTTTTATAGTGTGTGACCTTAGATTTAGGTCTTTAATTTATGTTGTGTTTATTTTTGTCTACGGTGTTAGTGAAGTGAAGTGAAAGTCGCTCAGTCGTGTCTGACTCTTTGTGACCCCATGGACTATGCAGTCCATGGAATTCTCCAGGCCAGAATACTGGAGTGGGTAGCCTTTTCCTTCTCCAGGGGATCTTCCCAACCCAGAGTGAACCCAGGTCTCCCACATTGCAGGCAGATTCTTTACCAGCTGAGCCACAAGGGAAGGTGTTAGGGAGTGTTCTAATTTCATTCTTTTACCTGTAGCTGTCCAGTTTTCACAGCACCACTTATTGAAGAGACTCTCTAGTGTAATTTTAATATAGTTTTGATGTAGAGGTAATGTCCTTTGTTAAATTTATTCCTGGGTATTTAATATTTTTTGACAGAGTAAATGAAATTGCTTTTCTCATTTCACTTTCCAATGTTTCATTGCTAAAATATAAAAAGACAATGGATTTTTGTATAGTGTCCTTGTATCTACAAGTTTGCTAATTTATTAGTCCTAGATGTTTTGCAGATTTCTTAAGGTTTCCTATGTAAACAGTCATTCATTTATGAATAAAGACAGTTTTACATCTTTCTTCAATTTGTATTGATACATCTTTTAACTTCTTTTTCTTGTCTTACTTCACTGGCTGGACCCTCTGATACAGTGTGAAATAGAAGTGGAGAAAATGGATATCCTTGCCTTGTCCTTAATCTTGGAGGAATATTCATTCAATATTTAAGTAAAATGTTAACAGAGGGTTTTTGAAGATGCCATTTATCAGATTGAGAGTTCCTTTTAATTCTGGTTTGCTGGGAGATTTTTTTCTAAATGAATGGCTGTTGATTAATTTTTTTCAAATGGTTTTCCTGAATCTATTTGAGTAAGTTTGTTTCTTCTTTTTATTCTGTTAATATGGTTAATTACATTGATTGGCATTGCATATGTTAAACCAAGCTGAGAGTCCAAGGATACACCCAACATGTCATGATGCATTTTGTTTTTTATATTGTTGGATTCTATTTGCTAATGTTCTGTTGAGAATATTTGTATCTGTGTTCATAAAGGACATAGGTTTGAAATGAAAAGATTTCTTTGCTGGGTTTGTTATTGGGGTTACGTTAGTCTCACAAAATGAGTTGGAAAGTGTTCTTTTCCATTTTCTGATTTTTAGTAAGATGAAAGTTAATTCTTTCTTAATAAAATTCACAATGTGAAGTTTGCTTTGTGGGAAGATTTTCTATGTGGATGTATCAGAAGGTTTTTAATTATTGATTTGATTTCTTATTAGGTATGTGACTATTTAGATTTTCTATTTTATTTTATATCAATTTTGATAAATTGTATTTTTCAAGGCATTTGTGTGTTTGATCTAGATTGTCTAAATAATTTTTAGCATAATCTTATCTTTAATATTTTATTGTTATTCTTTTACTGTCTATAATATTTGTAAGGCTGTCTCTTTTTTCATTCCTGATATTGGTAATTTGTATTTTATCTCTTCTTTGTCAATCAAGCTAGGGGACTATTAATTTTATTGATCTTTTCAAAGAACCAGCTTTCGACTTTGTTAGTTTTCTTTATATTCCATCTTGAAAATTTCTGCTCTTAAATAAAAACCATTTCTGCTAACTTTGGGTTCGCTTTGCGCTTGTTTTTCTGGTTTCTTGAGGTGGAAACTTAATTTATTTTACATCTATTTGATTTTCTAATATAAATATTTATATTATGATGTTCCCACTAAACATTGCTTCAGCTGCATCCCACAAATTTTGATGTACTGTATTTTTTACTATACATATAAAAATGTTGAAAAATTTTCCTTATGATTTCTTCATTGACTCAATGATTGTTATAAGTTTATTGCTTAATATTCAAAGACTTATTTTTTCTATATGTTTAAATGCTATCAATTTAAAATTTAATTCCATCATGGACAGAAAATGCACTCCGTATCACTTCAATTTAATTTTACTGAGACTTGTTTTATGGCCCAGGATACATTCCATCTTGGTGAATAGCACCATGAGTGTTTGAAAAAAATATGTATTCTGCTATTTTTGGTTATGGTATTCTATAAATATATATCAGGTCCAGGTGGTTTATGACACTGTTCAAATCTTTTGAATTTTTAATGATTTAAAACTCTAGTTGTTCCATCAGTTTCTGAGTAGATTGATAGATTTTGTCAATTTTTTTCATGTATCTTGAAGCTCTATCATTAGATGTAATTATAATTTTTATATCCTGATAAAAATGGACCATTTTACTCTCATGAAATGTCCCTTTTAAACTCTTATATTACCCTTTGTCTTGAAGTCTCCTCCTTTTTGTGCCCTGATTGTATTCTGTATAATGTATCTTTTCTCATTCATTTCCTTTCATCTACCTGTATTATAATATTTAAAGTCGGTCTTGTAGTCAACATATAGCCTGTTTTGCTGTTTTTCTTTTTTAATCCATTCTGACCTTTTCTGCTAACTTTTTTCTAAAGATTTTTTTTTTTAAGTGTGGACCATTTTTAAAGTCTTGAATTTGTTACAATATTGCTTCTATTTTATGTTTTGGTTTTTTGGCCATGAGGCATGTGGGATCTTATCTTCATGACTAGGGCCTGAACTCACACCTCCTGCATTGGAAGGTGAAGTCTTAACCACTGGACCACCAGGGAAATCCCCCTTATCTGCTAACTTTTAATTGGAGCATTTAGTCTTTTAAGATACTGTAATTATAGATATGATTTGATATATATTTACAGTTTTACTACTTGTCTTTCTCAGCTTCTGTGTTCCACTTTTACTGTCTTCTTTTGGGTTAAGTAAATAATTTTTAAAGCTCCATTTTAATTTATTAAGAAGGAAATGGTAACCCACTCCAGTATTCTTGCCTGGAAAAATCTCATGGACGGGGAAGCCTGGTATGCTACAGGCCTTGGGGTCACAAAGAGTTGGATAAGTCTGAGCGACTTTGCTTTGCTTCGCTTTTTAGCTATACATTTTTCATTTTTTAAAGCAGTTGCTTAGTGACTGCACTATCTGAACTTTGGCCACATTTCGATTTTACACAAAATTTATTTATTCATGTATTTTACCATTTCACACAAAATTAACAGTTTACTGCTCCCTCAACTTTTATGCTATATTTATCACAATATTACATTATAAACCTACAATCCAGTGGTATAATTTTTACCTTAAATGTTCAGATGCCTTCTTCTAAGAAATTAAGAAGAATATAATATTTTGACATTATATTTAATATATTTAATAGTTCCAGGGATTTTCATTCCTTCTTGAAGATATGAAGTTCCATTGATGTCATTTCGTTTCACCTGATGAACTGCATTTAGTAATAGAATTCCTTGTCATGGGCTTCCCTGGTGGCTCAGGCGGTAAGGAACTTGCCTGCAATGCAGGAGACCCGGCTTCCACCCCTGGGTCAGAAAGATCCCCTGAAGAAGGGAGTGGCAACCCTCTACAGTATTCTTGCCTGGAGAATTCCACCGACAGAGGAGCCCAGTGGGCTTTAGTCCATGAGATTGCAAAGAGTCGGACATGACTGAGTGACTAACACACACATTCTGTTCCTTAGCTCAGTTGGTAAAGAATCTGCCCACAATTTGGGAGATCTGGGTTTGATCCCTTGGTCAGGAAGATCCCCTGGAGAAGGGGTAGGCTACCCACACCAGTATTCTTCGGCTTCCCTTGTGGCTCAGCTGTTAAAGAATCTGCCTGCAATGCAGGAGACCTGAATTCAATTCCTGGGTTGGGAAAATCTCCCGGAGAAGGAAAAGGCTACCCACTCCAGTATTCTGGCCTGGAGAAATCCATGGGGTCACAAAGAGTTGGACTGACTTAGCCACTTTCACTCTCCTTGTAATGCAGGTCTGCTGGCAATGAATTATCTTAGTTTTTTATTTCCCATTCATTGTGGTGGACAGACCCTGAGGTGACTCGCAGGAATCCCCACCTTCTGGTGTTCCTGTGTTTATAGACTCCCTCCCTGTGAGTGTGGATTGGACGTGTGATTTGCTTCTAAGCAGAAGAACATGGCAAAAGTGACAGGCTGCCACTCCCATGATTATGTTACATTATAAAAGACTGTGTTGTTAGCTGACTCTAGACTTTCTCATTCACTTGCTGGCTCTGAGCAAGCAAGCTGCCAGGGCAAGAAATTGTAGGTGGCATCTAGCTGCTGAGGAGGGCCTCATCTTACAGACTCTAAGAAATGGATTTTGCCACCAACCTAAGTGAGTTTGGAAGAGGATTCATTGTGGTTAGTCAAGCTTCCAGATGAGGACTGAGCCCTGGTTGACACCTTGATGGTACCTTACAGAGGAGTCAGCTGAGCCATCCTCTGATTCCTGACCCACTGTGAGGTAGTAAACATGTGTTATTTTAAAGCCACTAGTTTGCAGTAATGTCTTGTGCAGCAATATATTTTAGTGGGTTTAGGATTCTGGGTTGATGACTTTTCCTTCATAACTCTACAGATTATTCCTTTAAAATACTTATTTTATTTATTTATTTTTGACTCTTGGGTCTTAGTTGTGGCATGTGTAATCTTCACTGTGGATCTTTTGTTGCGGCATGTGGGATCCTAGTTCCTTGACCAGGGCTTGAATTTGCGTCTCCTGCATTGGAAGGCAGATTCTTAACCACTGGGCTGCCAGGGAAGTCCCACCAATTCAATTGTCTTTTGCCCTCCATTACATCTGATGTGAAGTCAGAAGTCATTCAAATCACGGCTGCCAGCTGTGTGCAATTTTTCTCTGGCTGCTTTAATGATATTTTCTTTGTCTCTAATTTTCAGAAGTTTGGTGTGAAATATCCACATGTGGGATTTTTTTTTCGTTGTTGATTTTTTTTTTTTTTTTGTATTTTTTTCCTGCTTGGGGCTTGAGCTTGACTCTGTAAATTTATAACTGTCACCTAAGTGGGAAAATTTTGGCCATTCTTTCTTTTTTAAAAAATATTTATTTGGCTGTGTCAGGTCTTAGTTGCATCATGCGGGACCTTTCATTGTGATGCGTGGGCTTCCCTCGAGTTGTGAGGCGTGGGCTCCGGAGCGCGTGAGCTCTATAGGTGCAGCTCGCCAGCTCTCCAGTTGTGGTGCAAGGCTTGGTTGCCCTGCAGCATGTGAAATCCTAGTTCCTTACCAGGACGCAAACCTGTGTCCCCTGCTTTGGAGGGTGGATTCTTAACCACTGGACCACCAGTCAAGTCCCTGGCCATTATTTCTTTAAAAAACTTTTTTTTGGTCCCCTTTTCTCCTTCTTCTGGGACCCCACTTATGTTAAACCTTTTAGTATTGTTCCACAGATCCCTGAGGCTCTTAAAATTTTTTTAGCCTTTTTCCTTCTGCTCTTCAGATTGGATAACTTCTACCTAACTTCAAGTATATTGACTCTTTGGCAACTTCAATCTCTTGTTAAAGTCATCCAGTGAACTTAAAAAAAAAAAATCCAACTGTGGTAATTTTTAGTTCTAGAATGTTCATTTGGTACTGTTCTGTAATGTCTATTCATCTGTTGACATTCTCTATTTGTTCATTTTTTTCAAAAGCATATTTTCTTCTGAGTCCTTGAGCATAATTATAATAGCTGCTTTAACAGTGTTTTATGTGGGTTGGAATTTCTGAGATGCAGATGCAGAGACAGATTTATGGTGTTGTAACACCTGTGAAAGGAAACGGGAGGAAGCAGGCTTGGGCAGGGAAACCATCGCATCATGATGGTACAACTAATACTGTCTCTGGCAGCCTGACAGGGGAGCTCTGAGATAACAGTTGCCCATGAAAGGAGTGCCACATGGGGCAGAAGTGGCTAAGCCATCATACCCCTGGTTTACTCAGCTTGACCAGAAGCCACTCAGTGAGAATGGAGCTAAGGGTATCTGTTTAGCTCTTTCAGCCTTGGCTGGTTATAGTGGCTTTGATAAATGTGAACTTGGCTAGGCGGAACTACATTTTACAAATTCTCTTACACGTATACTTCTTGTTACTGTGGGCCAAAAGAGAGATTCTTGTGGGAGACTTTTGAGGGCAGAGGTGAAAGAGCAGCTATTTTTGTGGCTCATATACATCGTCATCTGTCTACTGGCTCACCATTGTGATGGTGAGCTCTTGCTTATCCTTATGCATCTTTCTTCTAACCTGTCATGTGTCTAATTTAAAAAATTTATTGCTAATTGGAGGATAATTGATTTACAGTGTTGTGCTGGTTTCTGCCATATATCAACATGAATCATCAACTATAGGTATACTTATGTCCCCTCCTTGAACCTCCCTCCCACTGCATCCCACCCCTCTAGGTTGTCACAGAGCACTGGGTTGAGCTCCCTGAATCATTCAGCAGATTCCCGCTGGCTACCTGTTTTATATGTAGTAATATATATGTTCCAATGCTACTCTCTCAGTTCATTGCACCCTCTTGTCCCCCATGCTGCTGTATCCATAAGTCTCTTCTCTATGTTTGTGTCTCTATTGCTGCCCTGCAAGTAGGTTCATCAGTACCATTTTTCTAGATTCGATATATATGGTTAATATGTCGTATTCGTTTTTCTCTTTCTGACTTACTTTCACTCTGTGTAACAGGCTCTAGGTTCATCCACCTCACTAGAACTGACTCAAATATGTTCCTTTTTATGGCTGAGTAACATTCCATTGTATATATTATATGTACCACAATCACTTTATCCATTAATCTGTCAATGGACATTTACGTTGCTTCCATGTCTTGTCTATTGTAACTAGCATAGCAATCACCATTGTGGTACACGTGTCTTTTAGAATTGTGGTTTTCTCAGGGTATATGCCCAATAGTGGGATTGCTGGGTCATTTGCTGGGTCATATGGTAGTTTTATTCCTAGTTTTTAAAGAAATCTCCCTAATGTTCTCCATACTGGCTGTATCAATTTATGTTCTTACCAACAGTGCAAGAGGGTCCCATGTTCCCCTTTCTCCATATCCTCTCCAGCATATATTGTTTGTAGATTTTTTGATGGTGGCCATTCTGGCTGGTGTGAGGTGGTACCTCATTGTAGTTTTGATTTGCATTTCTCTAAATAATAAGCGATGTTGAGCATTTTTTCATGTGTTTATTAGGCATCTGTGTGTCTTCTTTGGAGAAATGTCTGTTTGGGTCTAATGCCCATGTTTTGATTGGGTTGTTTGTTTTTCTGGTATTGAGCTGTGTGAGCTGTTTGTATATTTTGGAGAGTAAACCTTTGTCAGCGGCTTCACTTGCAATTATCTTCTCCCATTCTATCATGTGAATAATTTCTTAACCAGCAGTGCTTTTGTTTCCATGGACTGTACAGGCTATCTACATCTTTCCTCAGTTCAGGGAAATCTTCTTCTGGTCTGAGTTTGATTTTTGCCTCTTTTCCTATTTTCTATTTTGTCTCCATCTGGAACCTGTGTCTTTGCATGTTAGGATTCCTGGATCTTTCCCCTAAATCTTTTATCTTTTCCCTCATGACTTTTATCTGGTTTTCTTTTTTCTCTAAGCTTTAAGATGTTTCTTATACTTGATCTTCCAGGTTTCTGATTCAGGGCTCAAAAATGACATCCTTTCCTTTAATTCATCTGTGTGTGTGTACGTGTTTTTTTTTTTTTTGTAAGCTCCAAGTTTTTGTTTTTAAGTTCTAATTGTGTGTGTGTGTGTGTGTGTGTGTGTGTGTGTGTGTGATAGGTTCTTGTCTCTTCTTACCGCCCACTATCACTTTTAAAATTCAGGTGTCAGTTGGTCTCTTGCAGCTGCAGTTCTGTTCAGCGACCATGTGGTCTGATGCTTCTATCTCACCCTCCTCTGAGGTCCCTCTGTTCTCTTCTGCTGTCTAGTTTAGATCTGGCTGATATGTGTCTCTAAAGATGGACAGTGGTAAAGGGTCTCTGGTCCTGAAGACCTGTGGTCCACGGGAGGCTTTTGGCCCCCTCTAAGACATGCAAACGAGGCTTCTCTGTTTCCTGGTCTCTCTGAACTCTCAAACTTGAGGGTGGGTAACTCCACCCACACCAGCAACTTCTGGGTACTTTAAAGGTCAGGAAGGTTCAGCAGCTCACCCAGAGTCTATAGATCCTGAAAGCCCAGCTTTTCCCTGGAGTGACCACTTTTGGCTCTTGCCCCTGCAGTGCTCTGGGTTTCCTTGATGCACAGTGGTAAAGAATCTGCCTGTGATGCAGGAGATACAAAAGACTCTGGTTCGATCCCTGGTTTGGGAGGATCCCTTGGAGGAGGAAATGGCAACCAACTCCAGTATCCTTGCCTGAAAAACCCCATGAGCAGAGGAGTCTGGCGGGCTTCGGTTCAAAGGGTCACAAAGAGTTGGACACAAATGAGTGACTGAGCATGCATGGCCTGCATTGCTCACTAGTTAACTGTCCAGGAGGGAGGGAGGCTCATGGAGTTATGGGGAGGTGATCTCCTTAAGAACCAGCTTGTACTCAGAAAAGGCAACAGCCTGGAGTGGGGATGGGGAGAAAAAGGAGCCCTTTCAGTCTCCTTTATCTTCAGAATCCCCATTCAAAGTATAATTTCCAAAATTTCCATAACTCTCCATAAAGTGAGCATGTGTCAAAAATTTAATTAACTCCTTGAAATGAGGGGGACCTGCAAGATGGTAAGGAGAGTTCAAAAAAGTATGAGGCAGAAATATTTATAGTTACTTGAAAGAAAGAATGTTGGAATAAGATTGCTAAAGTACATGTAAGAGATCTGTAAACTTTGGGTTATCATCTTTCATTTACTTCTCTACAGGATAAAATTCATTGGTCATTATTGGTTTTCTAGGATTAACATCTATGCTTTCAGAGTGACGTAGCCTAATCAGTAGTAAGTACAGAACTTCCTTGGTGGTCCAGTGGTTGAGAATCTGCCTGCCAATGCAGGGGACACAGGTTTGATCCCTGGTCCAGGAAGGTTCCATATGCCATGAGGTAACAAAACCTGTGTGTAGCAACTACTGAGCTTGTGCTCTAGGGCTCATGAACCACAACTATGAGCCCACTCGCAGGAACTACTGAAGCCCAGGCACATAGAGCCTGTGTTCTGCAACCAGAGAAGCCACCACACACCCTCAACTAGAGAGTAGCCCCTGCTCGCTGCAAATAGGGAAGTCCGCATGCAGCAACGAAGACCCAGTGCAGCCAAAAATATAAAATAAGTTAAAAAGTTAAATTAAAAAAATAGTAAATACAGTAAACACTGCTAAAGCGTTGCTGTCCAAAACAAATACAGTGTGAGCCCCGAAAGCAAGCCACACATGCAATTACTCATTTTATTTACTTCAACTCAATGCGTTCACTCTTGCATCTTTTAAATGTGCTGTGATTGGATTATGGGCAAATGAGAAACGCAAAGCACAGAATGGTTAGGTCACTTGCTCAAAGGTCACACAGCTAGTAAGTGGCAGAATGCCGTCTCTCACAGTTTTGTGACAAAGACTCCTTCCTCATCTAAATGTGAGAGGCCTTTCCTTCTACCAGAGGTTTCTTTGGGGTTGTGAGGTCAGTCTCAAGGAGATGGGATATGGTGATTTTTCAAAAGCCCTAAAGATAATTTTTTGTTTTCTTGAGTCAAGCCTAAACTTTCTGATGTCACAATGTCTAAATGTCATGTACTCACACGGAGGGTCTGGGAAGCTTGTTTTGTGCTCCAGGCTCAGATTCAGACCTGGGTGGCCCAGGGGACTGGAAGGTTAGGTCAGAGAGAGACACTCATCTTCTTTCATTAGCTGGGGAGGGAAGGGGCTGGGGGAGTTTAGACTTTGAGAGCTGAGGGAGTTTAGACTGTGTGTAGAGCCCTTCATCTGAGAGAAACCATTTTTCCATTTTCATTATTTTTTAATTTCAGAAAACATGCCCCAAACAGCTTTATAATAATCTCAGTATTCGTTTTATAAAACGCAACATTTCCACTGATGCTACCAGCAGAATCACTGCTGTCAGCTACCAGCCTTGTAAAAGGAACGAATGTATTTTCTGTGCCCATAATCACCCCTCTATGGGAATGAGGTCTATTTCAATGACTATCTAATAAAGGAATAACTCAGCATTAAAAAAAAAATTCAGAATCCCTAGGCACCCTAGAGGCAAAAAGGCAAAGGAAATTTGATCTGATGACAATTGGAATCTTTTTTTAAAGGAAAGCTTTATTATTTTTTTTTCCAAAAAACTTCATTTTAAAAACAGTAGGTTGGTTTATCAACAAATCTCTATTTAAGGAATTGAATAAGGAACTGATTATACAGCTGGCAAAACCTCACGATTCTAACACATTCTGAGATGGTCTAATTTAGTGAAAGGTCTGAATCAGTTTGAAGCATGTGGTTTTGTAGCTCTGACGGTCTTAATTACCTTCAACTCAGACTAAGCCCAGAAACTCATTCTTTCAAATTGTGGCCTCCAGAGCCCGGGGGAATTTGCAGCAACAAGCTGATAAAGATGGTTCATAATTAGCATCTCAATTGTGCAATATTAATCACCTCCTTCCTGTTGTTGTTGTTGTTCAGCCACCCAGTCATGTCCTGCTCTTTGCGACCCCATGGACTGCAGCACGCCAGACTTCCCTGTCCTTCACTATCTCCCAGAGTTTGCTCAAACTACTGTCCATTGAGTTGGTGATGCCATCCAACCATCTCATCCTCTGTCGTCCCCTTCTCCTCCTGCCCTCAGTCTTTCTCAGCCTCAAGGTCTTTTCTAATGAGTTGGTTCGTCACATCAGGTGGTTAAAGTTTTGGAGCTTCAGCTTCAGCAACAATTCTTCCAATGAATATTCAGGATTGATTTTCTTTAGGATGGACTGGTTGGATCTCCTTGCTGTCCAAGGGACTCTCAAGAGTCTTCTCCAACACCACAGTTCAAAAGCATCAATTCTTTGACGTTCAGCCTTCTTTATGGTCCACCTCTCACATCCATGCATGACTACTAGAGAAACCATAGCTTTGCCTATAGGACCTTTGTTGGCAAAGTAATGTCTCTGCTTTTTAATATGCTGCCTAGGTTTGTCATAGCTTTTCTTTCAAGGAGCAAGCCTCTTTTAATTTCATGGCTGCTGCGGCTGCTGCTGCTAAGTCGCTTCAGTTGTGTCCGACTCTCTGCGACCCCATAGATGGTAGCCCACCAGGCTCCCCCGTCCCTGGGATTCTCCAGGCAAGAACACTGGAGTGGGTTGCCATTTCCTTCTCCGTTCATGGCTGCAGTCACCATGAAATTTTGCAGTGATTTTGGAGCCCAAGAAAATAATTCTATCACTGTTTCTGTTGTTTCCCCATATATTTGTTGTGAAGTGATGGGACCAGATGCCATGATCTTATTTTTTTGAACTTTGAGTTTTAAGCCAGCTTTTTCACTCTCCTCTTCCACCTTCATCCAGAGGCTCTTTAGCTCCTCCTTGTTTTCTGCCATAAGGGTAGTATCATCTGCATATCTGAAGTTATTGGTATTTCTCCCAGCAATCTTGATTCCAGCTTTGCACTATTTTTTGTACAGGAAGCAGTATCCCATCCAGGGTCTGGTCCCGGTAGGTGCTTGCACATGTGAAGAGAGTCTTAGCTCCCTCCCCTGCAACTCCAGGGCCACTGTTCAGTCACTAAGTCATTTGCAGCTCTTTGTGACCCTATGGACTGCAGCACACCAGGCTCTTCTGCCCTCTTCTATCTCTTGGAGTTTGCTCAAATTCATGTCCACTGAGTCCCTGATACAGAGGATGAGAGGACCATCTCATCCTCTGCTGCACCCTTCTCCTTTTGCCTTCAATCTTTCCCAGCATCAGGATCTTTTCCAATGAGTCGGCTCCTTGTATCAGGTGGCCAAAGTATTAGAGCTTCAGCTTCAGCATCAGTCCTTTCAATGAATATTCAGAGTTGATTTCATTTAGGATGGACTGGTTTGACCTCCTACAGAATGTATAGCTCTCTAAATAAATCCACTTTTTATCTATCACTTTGTCTCTCACTGAGTTCTTTTCTACAACTAGACATAGAGAGCCTGTGCTTCATTAAGTCCTCAGACCAGGTGTGTGATTTCAGTTAAAAGACAGTGGGTTCAGGTCCTAATCTGGGTTTAGGCTGGATTCTAGCCCAGGCACATGGATTCAAGTTCCATCTGAGGTGCCTCAATTAATCTTATCAAGAACCTTATTATTTATTATTCTTACCTCTCAGTTTATATTTAGGGAAACTGAGGTCCAGAGAAGTGATGTTAAAATGCCTAAAACAGGTTCCCATATTTTCCAATAATCCTTGGTATCTCAGAATTTTTTTTATGATATCCAAAGGCCAAAAGAAATACCTAGTAGTTCTCTTTATTAAGTTGTTAGGTCCAAACAACTACTTATAAATATTTATATCCTAACAGTTTAGTAGTTTTTGGAAAAAATAATTCACACAAGTTGAAAGAAAAAAATTATTCTATCTTAAATAAGCAGAATTACATAGTAATGGGATGTGTGTGCCTGTTGGACGCTACACATCTAAAAACTTAGAATCAGGTGGGATGTTGCCATCTTCTTTTCTTGTTCTACTTTGGTTTTCACGTGGTGTTTGCTTTTTATTACTATAACCACTGAAAACCCAGCTTTGTAAGGATTTGATGTCATCAGAATAAATGTAGCCCAAATTAATGTCAAAACTATGACTACTGTGGGCTGTAGTTTGTGGATGAATGGTAGATATGATTGTGTTCCTCTCGAACATTTCAGATAACCAGTGGGGGACTTCCCTGGAGGGTCCAGGGGTTAAGATTGCTTAACCTGCTTCCAGTCCAGAGGGTGTGGGTTCAATCCCTGACGGGGGAAACACCTTCCAATTTGCACTGCAGCGAAAAAAACCCCAAAACCAAAAACACCTTTTAAGGAATTCTCTGCTTGTCCAGTGGTTAGAACTCTGCACTCTCACAGCCAAGGGTTTTCAATCCCTGGTCAGGGAACTAAGACCCCGTAAGTCATGTGTTGTGGCCAAAAAGTGGCAGCGGTACCCGTGTGGGTTTGCCAACGTGCCCGGGGGTATTTTGCAACATAGTTTGGGAACTGTGGGTCTGCAAAGGCGGGGCTAGTGAAAACAGGGCCTTGAACCTAGAGCCCGTGTGTTCTGTGCTAGGCTGTTTTGTTTGGTGTGTCCCGTCCCATAGCCTGTACTCATAAAGGAAGCAGATATTCATTCAGCAGATGCTTTATGAGCTGCTACTCTACCCCAGACCTTGGGCTGGGGTTGGGGAGCGGACAAAGATTCATTGGCTCTAGGGCTTGTTTTTTCGATCATTTTGTCATGTCGGAAAAGAATTGCAATTCAGCTACAATGGAAGGACATACAAAATACCACCTTATGGAGAGAGGGGATCCTGGAGGTGATGTGGGGGTGGGACTGATGTAACTGCCATGACAGCTTATTTAGGCTACACTGAAGAGATCTGGATTTGGGAATGAAGCAAGTGCTGGCCTTTTCATACTATGCAGATCACTCCAGAATTATGTTCAGGCTGGAGAAGAGGCAAATCAGGGGTTTCAGTATGCATCTTGTCACCTCTGCAGGCTGCTGTGGACTGAAGCAGGAGGCCCGAACCAATAATAAGCCTGTGATGAAAAACTTTGAGCAGAGAAGATGCTGAGCACCCTGTCACTGGAGCTAGTTAAGGAAGGGTGTGTGGTAGAGTCCTGCTTCAAAGGGGGCTGGGCCAGCTGGCCTTCGAGGTCCTCTCCAACTCTGAAAAAGGCTGATTTTGTGAAGCTGTCTTCTCACTGTCCACACTTGTCCCCTTTTGTCACTGACTCTGAGAAGCCAACACGCCTGTCACTGGCCTTGAAACAGCATTGCTGTTGTCTCAGACATGAAAACTGACATGGGAAATTAACTTCCCTTGGTTCATTTGAAGTGCATTTGCCTTGGAATCCCAGCAGCACCTCCTGCCCGAGGTTGGGGTGAGGGGAGGAAAGCTAAAGGACTGCTTCCTGACATCTCTTAGAGGCTGGTGACACTGACTGCTTGCTGGAGATGGAGGGTGGGCACCTGATTCCCCTCAATGCTGCCAAGGTGACCTTGAAAAACACACAACTCACCTTGGCTCCCTCCTGCTCAGGTTTCTGCAGGGGCTTCTCACTGTTGACTGGATAAAGTCCAAACTTCCATATTCAGCATTGAGGTCCCCTATGGCAAGGCCTCTGCCTAACTCACCAGCCTCATCTCTGCCAGAAGCCCTGGGATCTAGTCATACTGGGTGACTCATAATTCTGTGGAAACAGAGTTCCCTGTTCCTTTGCTTATGTTGTTCCCTCTGCCTGATTTACTCTTCCTGGTTTGTCTACTTGGTAAATTCTACTCATTCTTGTAGGTCTGGCTCAGTCCTCTCCTTTGCTATGGATAATTTAAAATAATTTAATTTTCAATTTTATGGTTTGGCATCCTGGGCTGAGCTCAGCTGGATGGTTCTTCTGGACCAGCCTGGGATCACTAGTTGGTCTGCAGTGTGCCAGTGGGTTGACTGGGACTGACTGGCTTATGATGGCCTCACTGGGACTTCTGAGATGATGAGCAGGAAGGTCTCTCTCTGCATAACCCCATGTGGTCCTCATCCTCTAGGAGGGTAGACCAAATATCTTCACATCGAGAATTCCAAGAACTGCAAAAGAGGACAAGCCCCACTTCCCAAGAACTTTTCAAATCTTCATTTGCATCATGTTTGCTAGCATCCTACTGGCCAAAACAAGTCACCTAACTGAGCCCAGCATCAGAGTGGAAGGGCACTCAAAGTAACATGGCAATGAGGATAAGGTGCACATATGGGATGTTGGAGGGGTTGGTACCATTTTTGCAATCTTCCACAGCTAGACAGCTTGCAGGCCAAGAGGATCTGTTTGAGCTCACTGGGCTGTGAGCTGCAGGAGGCCTCAGTTTGAGGTGCCTTAAATCCCCCAGAGCCAGGCATAGAGCAGGTACTTGGTAATTACTGACTTCTCCTTCAATATCCATATGGCCAACTTGAGCCTTTGACTCAAAGGAATGGTCAGAGAACCCAAGGTGAAGCTAATTTCAGGAAGAGGGAAGGAAAGACAGACAATCTTTTACACAATTTTCTCAGCAGCTCAGTGTTGTAATTTGTCCCAGAGAATGATTTGATCTGATTCAGCCACAGTCTGGTCTTCACCTTTAAATGTTGGGAACTGCATAAATCAGCACATTTCCCCCAAAGCAGAGTCTATATACAGCACTAACAGGCTGCTCGCCATAATTAGGCCTCCAGCAATGATTGTTTTTGCTCCCTGTGTTTTATCACCAGCCTCCTCAGGGAAGGAAAGGAGTATGATCAGTGTTATGATGTTTATGTGCACCTTCTGTGCTTGAGAGGTCTGGGGTAGGTGTACAAATAGAGGCTCTGGTCTGCAGTCCATCCTCTCCTCTTCTAGCCTCGGCTTTTTTATCCTGCGCCATCCTCATGGGGTCTCCCTATGTGCATGTGGTCACCCCACTCTGCATTTCCCATTCCTTTCCACCTCCTTCATCCCCATTCAGTTAACCTCCTCTTGGCCCTTTGAGGCTAGGAATGCATACACCGGGGATGGTCCACTCTTGGAAGGAAAGACCCAGAGAAGAATTGATGCAGGTGCTGGAAGCAGGCTCGTGACATTTAGGCATGGAATTCTGGGGATTTGGGAAACTGCAGTGTGGTCTTACCTGGAAAACCTCATGGACAGAGGAGCCTGGTAGGCTGCAGTCCATGGGGTTGCTAAGAGTCAGACACGACTGAGCTTTCACTTCACTTTCACGCATTGGAGAAGGAAATGGTAACCCACTCCAGTGTTCTTGCCTAGAGAATCCCAGGGACGGGGGAGCTTGGTGGGCTGCCGTCTATGGGGTCGCACAGAGTCGGAGATGACTGAAGTGACTTAGCAGCAGCAGCAGCAGCAGTGTGGTCTAGGAATGCGGAGGGGTTATAGGTGAGCACATCCTCTTGGGCCTCCGGATTCCTTGCCCTGTGGGCAGGAGCACTGGCTATTGGAAAGTCAGAGAAGGACCCTTCAAAGTAGGGTCCTCAAGGCATTTCAAACCACGTGACAAGGCAGGAGGCCCTGGTCACTGGAGTCTAAGGGTGATTCTCTGGGTGTGTGCAAAGCTAGAGAGGCTTGGGGGTCCCAAAATCTGACGCAGTCCCACTGCTGGCAGGACTGGGCCTCCAGAGTTCTAGGTATCACTTGAGTGGAGCCCAGCCTATTTGAACTTCTGGAAGCAGCGGCCATGACCCCTCTTATTTGCACATCTGAAATGTGCACTGCTGAAATTGCACTTATTTGCACTGCTGAAATGAAAAGCTTGAGCACTTGTTTCTGTTTGGCTCTCACTAAAGACCTGTGGGGTCACAGGAAAGGGAGTCTTGCCCCCACTGAACAGATGAGGGAGCTGAGGCTCAGGGAGGTAATGTGATTTGCCACAGGTCACACACCTGTCAGTGGTGGAGCTAGGCTTGAGTCCCAATGGTGGGCTCATGTACAGTACCCCTGCTACCACACCTATTGCATCTACTGAATTTTAAAATAGATCCTTTTTCCCCTTTGGATCCTTTTTTTTTTTTAATTGTGCTGGGTATTCATTGTGGCATGTGGGCTCAGTATTTGTGGGGTGAAGGCTTAGTTGCCCCTCGGCATGTGGGCTCTTAGTTCCCCAATCAGGGACTGAGTCTTTGTCCCCTGCATTGGAAGGCAAATTCTTAACCACCGGCCAACTAGAAAAGTCCCTGGAATAGATGTTAAATGTCTGTTTATTTCACTCACATCTATAATTGTATGAGCACTCTTTTAATGATGGCAGTTGATGCTGTGTCCAGGCTTTTGCTGTTATGAACGGCATGGCAGTGAATATCTTTGTACTGTCAATGCAGCACTCGAGGTCTGGGGTAACATCCCACCACTGTTCTGCTGTGGACAAAGTTGTTAAAGCTAACTTTCGCCTTTGATATACCAGGGGGTAATAATGCCATCTGTGTGAGATGTTGAATAAATAAATGAATGGATGATGAAAATGATGGCAATAATGAAGATGAGAATGGCAATGATGATGATGGTGACATCTGGTCTACCTGACAGTTATATTCCTTGTTGGGTGTTTTGGTTTACACACCAGGTAAGTTTTATTGGTCTGAGGCAGCATCTCTGTACCTAATATATCCTGGGGCTCCCAACAAGACTTAACCAGTTTAAGTTCAGAATTGAGGCTCCGATGAGTTCACCTAGGTCCTGCACTCTATCTACCCTTGCTCTCTATCATTTTAAATATCACCTCTATGCTGATGACTGCCAGGTATATATTTCTAGTTTATACCCTTTCCACTGAGTTCCAGAAACATCCATCCATCCTGTTGACTCAGTCTTCAAAAAAATCCCCAAAATTTCAACATTTTCCCTACTTTAGTTCACAATGTCATCATCTCTATTGCTGTTTTCCAACTTCTTTATTGAAGACTTAAGCTGGTTTGCATTAACTCTCTCGAGTTTTATGACAAATACTTTTAAAACTATATATTTTCCTCCAGGTATTGTTTTAGCCTATTGTCCCAAATTTTGGCAGAAGTACTTAGTTGCTTAGATATTATACTTACTTTATTATTTCATAGATTACTTTGTAGTATACATTTAGTTTTCCTGTTCATTTCTTCCTTCTAGAATGCAGGCTCCACGAGGACAGCATCTTTGCCTAGTTTATTCACTACTGTATTCTCTGAACAGTGCTTGACACATAGGTGGAGCTCAATAATTTATGGAGAATTCATGAATCACTGAGGCAACTAAATGCTAGACCAGTGCTTGTAGCAGTGTTAGTCACTCAGTTGTGTCTGACCCTTTGTGACCCCTTGGGCTGTAGCCCGCCAGGCTCCTCTGTCCATGGAGATTCTCCAGGCAATAATACTGGAGCAGGTTGCCATTCTCTTCTCCAGGGGCTCTTCCTGACCCAGGGATTGAACCTGGGTTTCCCGCATTGCAGGCAGATTCCTTACCATCTGAGCCACAGCACTAGCCAACAGAAATAGAATAAGAGCTGCAAATGTGAGCTGCATATATAATTTAAAAATTTCTAGTAGCCACATTTCAAAAGTAAAAAGGAACAGGTGTCACTAATTTTAATAATACATTTCATTTAATGACTATATTAAAATATTATTTCAACATGCAAATGATAAAAAATTATTAATATGATATTTCACAGTTCTTTTCCATATCAACTCTTGGAAATGTACTCTATATTTACAGCGCATCTCAAATTCCAATTGGCTGATTTTCAGGTGTTAGTGGCCGCATGTGGGTATCCTTGTTGGTCAACACAGTTCTGGAAAAGGAAGGAGATGTTTCACGGCCCAGAAGAGGCTTTTCTCCCGCAGGCCATTTTTGTTGCAGGAAGGAATTCTGAATCAATAATAAATCTTGGATTTAAAACTAAACATCTGTGATAGAATATCAGCATTTTGAGATCCTCAGTGAAACAGTGGATGTAGGTCGTGATGGTCAGTGGTTGATGATATCACAAGAAGGGAGACCAGTTGGTATCACTAGCCCCTGCTAGGACACAGCAGCCCCTCCAAAACAGACTTGGCCAAAGATCAAAAGGGAATCTGAACAAGCCTCTGGATTCAACCCCAAGTGACAGAATTTACAACTCAGAAATCCAAGAAACGTGTTAAATGATACCATAGGGATGAAACAAGCAAAATTCAGACTGCGGAAAATGTCAGGACGAATGACCAATTTCTTTCAACAAATGAATTATTAAAAAAAAAAAAAAAGAAAGAAACCCCAAATGAAAACCTCAAATGCAACAACAAATGAAAAGGAAAACTATAGATTAAAAAAAGACTCAAAAGACATTAAGCCGGTTGTAACTCATAGACTTTATCAAGATTCTGATTAATAAATTATAGAAAACATGGATTCATGAGACAATTGATGATTTCACACACATTTTATGACATTAAGGAATTCTATTCTGTTTTGCAGAGATAATGGTGTTGTGGTTACCTTGTAAAAATACTTATTTTAGAGATATATACAGAAACATTTAGGTTGAAATGATAAGATGCCTGGGATTTCCTTTAAAATAATTTGGAAGGGGGCGGTGGGGATGGGTGAAGAAGAAATAAGATCAGCCGTAAACTAACTGGAGAAGCGGAATAACGGGCATGAGCACAACTCTCCTGCTTTTGCTTATGTTTGAAGCTTTCCGTGATAGCATGTAGAAAAAGGAAAAGTAAACAGATGATCCTCTCTGCTGAAACCCCAGCCTCCTGATCCCCGAGCGCCTAAGCGAAGGCTGAGGCCGGCTGGACGTGGGTTGTACTCCCCGAAGGCACCAGCAGGTGGCAGCACCGCCACTTTTCTGCCGGCTGCCGCCTGAGGCCCGAGGAGAGGTGGCGTGGGGTGGGCGGTGGGCTTCCAGGCGCTGCGAAGTCCCGCAGCCCCCCTCTCCCGGGAACTGCTGGGGCTACTACTCTTCTACTCAAGGCGGGCTTCGGGCTTCGGGGAGAGGGAACAGGGGTCCGGCAGGGATTTGCCCTTCCCTGTGTGTGTGTGTGTTCCAGGGACGCTTCTGACCGCCATCCTGAAGGGCTGTGGCCACGCGTGATGCACTCGCGAAGGCCGGGGGAGGGGTCTTGTCCCGGCCTTAAGCCGTGACTCCCCGACCCCAGTCTAGACTCCTGAGCTCCACCATGATCTTGGGGTTCCCTGTCTCATTTCCCCTGGCCTCCTCCCCCATACCTGGAGGCTGCACTCCTGCCTCCACTCTGGTCCAGGGTAGCGGCTGGCGGCTCCACACGCCTGCTGCTGTCTGTCCGCCATCTCCTCATCCCAAACTCCCCTTTGAGTGCTGGCCAGATGTCCCCTCTTCTGAACCTCCAGGCACAGGGCGTCTGTTTGGAGGCAGAACCACGTCTCTGGGCTTGGCTGTGGTACTGAGCCATGGACAAGCAATGGACCAGGAGTCAGTAAACCTAGGTCCTAGCAAAGCTTCCCTTGAATAAGTCATGCTCCCTCTAAAAAAATGCTGTGGTTGAGACTGTAGAACAATGGTTTATAGCTTTTTAGGGATGGAATTCCATTTCCAGGGATGGAATTCCATTTCCAGAACCCCAATATGTAAAACCGAGTGGAGAACCCCTGGTTCCACATGGGATAGATAGGTTTAGTTCTCCGGCCCCCACCCCAGGGTGAAAACCACGGGGCATCCTCACCTTGGATTCCTTGTCTTTTTCACTGGTTGTCAGCCCAAGAGTTCCAAGAGTTGGTCTGTGACTCTAGTAAGTCCCAGCGTTTCATTCAGCCATCCATCCATCCAGCCATCCATCCATCCATCCATCCAACATTTACCAACCTTGAACTCTATGCTGGACCTCCAGTGAGAAACATTGACCATGTTGGGGACTCTGTCCTTAAGGATCCACAGCCTAGTGAGCAGACCGCACAGTCTGGAGCATATGCCGTACAAGCAAGTGGTCCCAAGTTCAGGAAACAGAGAGGAGAGAGTGACTGCCAGGTGAGGGAGCCAAGGCAGATTTCTTGGAGGAGGCGACAGTTGAGTGATTTTGAGGAAAGTCATGTGGAGAATGAGTTGGAAGTGAGCAGGAGAATCTGGAAGACAGTAAGACTCTTTCCTAATGCAGTCATTTAGAGGGGAGCCCCAAAAATGCCAGAAGAGAGCAATTACTGCAGACTGTGGTTTGGGTGGAGACTGTAGATACCCCATTTGGATGAGCATTTATCCATTGCGCCACCCACAAGGAGGAAGCAGCGAGCCGCCTCTCCTTAAGTGCCACTACAGCATGTCTGGAAGGAAATCCACTTCCCTCACAGAGTGAAATTGCCAATAATTGGTGTTGCTGAGAACACGAATAGCTTCACGGGCCCCCGATGCAACACTGAATCCTGAGTGTTCCTTCCAAGTGCTGGGGGTGCTTTGGAAAGAAGGTGCCAAGATTTTAAAGCCCCCCCTCTTCTTAGACAGAATGCCTATCCATCCACAAATAGAAACTTGCTGAGATTTTAATTAAGAACAGTGTACATAAAACTCACTGTTCCTAAGTAAACAAATATTAAGCAAGATGCTTCACTTTCGTGCTATGGGCTCTTAAGAGATGGGAAAATCAGGACAGAAGAGGTGGGTGGAAGATATTGAGGGGGTAGAGGAAGAAAGACTCTGACTGAGAAGAAAATAGATTCCAGGTCAGGGAGAGAGAGAAGGCAGAATGGCAGACATACAGACTTTGAAAGGAAGAGAGGAGGAGAGGCAGATGGAGGGTTCTAGCTTCTCTTCTGCCCAGAACTTGCTTTTGTCCCACTTCCTGGCTTAAATTTATATTCAGTTCTGATACCTATTAGTCGGAGACAAATGCTTTTGTCAACTTCATTTCCCCCTGGGCTTTGTAGCACTGTTGATTTGCTCACCCCCATCGGGCAGTCACCACCCCTGACTCTGCCAAAGTCTCCTCCTGCTGGCACCACTAGTCTCCATTCAAGGGCTTTTCCTCAGCCTTGGGTGTGTGGGCAGGTTGCAAATGTGCACAGGTGCATGAAAGTTGCTTCAGTTGTGTCCGACTCTTTGCAGCTCTATGGACTGTAGCCTGCCAGGCTCCTCTGTCCATGGGATTCTCTGGGCAAGCATACTGGAGTGGGTTGCCATACCCCTCTCCAAGGGATCTTTCCAACTCAGGAATCAAACCCACATCTCTTACGTCTCCTGCATTGGCAGGCAGTTTCTTTATCACTAGCCCCACCAACAAGTTAATGCCCTGGGAGCAGGCTTGGCAGATGGGAGTTGGAGAAAACTGCCCAGCTCTCTCTCCCCCCGGGTGGGTCAATTCAGAGATGAGTCTACACTGTCTCCGAGAGTCCCCAGTAAGATCAAGATTTAGTTATCCACAGTGCTAATTAGACGGGTAACACACTGTTAATTGGTTTGTATCTCTTCTCTATCTTAAAAAAAAAAATTTACTTTTATTTATCTGGTTGCACCAGGTCTTAATTGCAGCTTGTGGGATCTAGTTCCCTGACCAGGGATTGAACCCAGGCCCCCTGCATTGGGAACCCAGAGTCTTAACCCCTGGGCCCCAGGGAAGTCCCTCTTCTCTTTCTTCCCTCTTCCCCTGCTGATTCTTCCTGGAGTCACTTCCCAAATGAATTGCTTGTACTTGAACCCTTGTCTCAAGGTTTGTTTCTGGCAGAACCTGACACTAAAAAACCTTTATGTATTAAACATTGATTTTGAGAATCTCATTATCCCTCCAGAATCAAGCCAAGCCTGTGTGCAATGTGGAGTGACTAATGTTCTTTTATTGTCAAGGTTTAAATTGGAGGTTTATTTTCTTATTGCATTTTGAAGTTCTGTTGTCTCAGAAGAACAGTCTAAAAAGTTACTTTGAGATCATTTAGTCCATTTGGGCTGCTGTAACATAGTACCTTAGGCTGAGTGGCTTGTACACAACAGAATTTTATTTCTCATGGTTCCAGGAAGCTGGGATTCTGAGATTGGGCTGCCAGCACGTTGGGTTCTGGTGAGGATCCTCTTCCAAGGTGGCAAACTGCCATCTTCTTGTTGTGTCTTTACATAGTGGACAAAGAACAAGCTGGCAATCTGGCTTCTTCTTCTTCTTACAAGGACACTAATCCTATTGGTGAGAGCTCCACCCTTATGACCTCCTTACCTCTCAAAGGGTCCCACCTCCTAATACCAACACATCGGGGTTAAGGTTTCAGTATTTGAATTTGGGAGCAGGGACACAAGCATTCAGTCCATAACAGCAACCTTAGAGTTAATGGTCAATCTACTAGAAAATACCTGAAGTTTCCATTTCCCCAGATTTTATCTGGAAGCAACCCTCAAGGTCACCTGGGAAGAGGTTCAATAGAAATAAGTGCATAAATGCCCAACTGTTTTGCTCATTCACTCATTCTTTAATTCATGAACTGAATTTTTGTTGAGTGAGCATGTGCCATGTGCCAGGCATCCCTACCCATGAACTTGATGTTCTGGGTAGCTTGAAATTGGATTTCTGATGAGGTTTCAGTTCACTTGACTGTTCATCCATGTGTCTAGCACTGTGCTAGGTCCTGGGCAAACAGAAATGAGCAAGATAGGGACAGTACCCTTGGAATCTTGAAAGCCAGAAGGCTGAGATGAACAAATACACAGCGGTGGGAATGTTTTTGTGATAGAAACATATACAGAGTCATTCAGGGAATGAAGGAGAGATGTGTTCATTCTACTTTGGGGCCTGGAAAGGGTCAGGAAGTTTTCCTGGAGAATACCCTTGAGGAGAGCCTGGAGCATTTTGGGGAGAGCAAAGGGTGCAGACGAGTGGCGGCACTGGCTGTGAACTGCTAATGGTGTGGTGAGGCTGTAGCCTGAGTGGAGGGAGTATGGGGCTAGTTTGTTGAGGGTGGAAGAGTCTTTGGGTTTAAGATCTGGGCTGTGTGCTGGGAAGCAGTGCCGCCCAGTGGTTAGGGCACAAGCTTTGCCTGCGGATAGGCAAAAACATTTCCATCTCAGCTCAGCCACTTGCTTACCCAGTGACCTTGGGCACGTGAACTGGCTCTCTGAGCCTCAGTTTACGCTGCAATATTACATTGAGAATAGACGACCTCCTGCATAGAGTCGGTGTGAGGATTAAAAGAAACACGTTTGGTGCAGCACCAAGGAAATAATGAGTGCTAATAAAAAGAGGTTTTTTGTTAATGTTTTGCACCAAGATGTCCTGGCCGGGTTTAAGAGGATTTTATTTTTGTTTGTTTGTTTGTTTTAATTTTTTGACTGATTTTTAGTTCCCCAGCCAAGGGATAGAACCTTGCCCCCTACAGTGGAAGTGTGGAGCCCTAACCACTGGGCTGCCAGGAAAGGCCCAAGAGGAGTTTGTTCATAGAATTGAGAGCTCCTCATTTTCATCAGCTGATGAGCTGGGACTGAGCAACATCTTTGTAAAAGGGACTTGACAGTGACCTGGGCAGCGAGGAGCAGGAAGTAGAGTAAAAGGGGTCCCCCTGAGACAAAGAGGTACCCCTAAATGTGGCCCTCTATGCCCCCATAGGTGGGAGAGTTGCCTCATTTCTGACATCAGCGTCATCCCAATGGTTCCAAGAACTGTATCCTTTGACATCTCTGTAGAATCCCTGCCACATCACAGTGGAGGGCTGCCCCTCCACTGGGGTGTCATTAGCACTTTGCATTCGGGGGACGGTGTCTGTCTGGTGGGCGTGGGGACAGGCAGGACCAAGTGGCAGCGCTCCAAGCTTCTCACTCGCTGCAAGGCCCACGTCTCACCCTTTTCAGAAGCATCTGCAGAGATGTTCTTGGAGAAGTTGGAGACCTCCCAACTGCCCACCAGTCCTGGTGTCGCTCTGCAAACAAGACTGGCAGATGGTTGGGGAGACCCGCTCTGCAGAGGGCCTGGAACATAGCTCTGCTTTAGCAGCCCGGGGACACCCCAAGCCCATGAAGATTCCTTGGATCTGGGAGATGGAAGGGACTGGAGAGGGGGAGAGCTGGGACAGCCATAATTTGTGTAGACAGGGAAACTGAGGCTCAGAGAGGCAATGGGAGTAGCTCAGAGCCTCACAGCAGGTCAGTGGAGGGTCAGGCTTTTTCTCTATGCCCGTCACAGTCACCTGTCTTCCTCACCTTAGGGACCTGCCAGCCGTATTGCCATAATCAACCAGAAGCCCTGTTACTTATCTCAACTGCATGTTCTCGTCTGCCTCCAGAGAACAACTGCCTCATTCAGCATGTGTTTGTCCATCCATCCATCCATCCATTCATGCATCCCTCCATCTAGTAAAAAAGAGCAATGATGCTATCTCTGCCTCAGCCCTTTTTGTTGTTGGCTATAAAAGGTGAATATTGAGGGGGGCAGTGATTTTTGTTCTGCCCGTAGTCCGAATCCCCAATCGGGAAAGCAGACTCCTCGAGACAATGCAACTTGCAATAGGGGAATTTATTACTGACTCGAGCCAGGGCCTCCCGCCCTCACCAAGGGTGTGAGGACGAAAAGGCCCCGAGCCCCAGTTCTCTCGGGTATTTATTGGGTACAATCAGGTAGTTGGCGCAAGCGGATTGGTTACACAGTTGCAAGGCAATTTTTGTTGGCCCAATCCTCGTGGGCTTTCAGCTTTCCCCTGATAGGTTCCCTTTTTCTTGCTAGGCACATGTTGATTGGCTGGCTCCAGGTGGCCTGATAATTATGTTACCCCGGGAAACCAGGCCTACTCCTAATCTAGGTTGCCTGTCATGATGTTAGCCGTGACAGCCTCACAATTTTGGGTTCCCCATTAAAAGATGCTTGCTCCTCGGAAGAAAAGCTATGACAAACCTAGACAGTGGATTAAAAAGCAGAGGCATCACTCTGCTGACAAAGGTCCATATAGTGAAAGCTGTGGTTTTTCCAGTGGTCATGTATAGACATGAGAGTTGGACCATAAAGAAGGCTGAGTGATAAAGGATTGATGGTTTTGAATTGTGGTGCTGGAGAAGACTCTTGAGAGTCCCTTGGACTGCAAGGAGGTCAAAGCAGTCAATCCTAAAGGAAATCAACCCTGAATATTCATTGGAAGGACTGATGCTGAAGCTGAAGCTCCAATACTCTGGCCACCTGATGGGAAGAGCCAACTCATTGGAAAAGGTTGAAGGCAAAAGGAGAAGGGGGCAGCAAATGATGAGATGGTTCACTAGCATCACTGACTCAATGAATGTGCATATGAGCAAACTCTGGGAAATGGTGAAGGACAGGGAACTTGGTGTGCTGCAGTCCATGGGGTCTTACACGACTGAGTGATTGAACAACAAGAACAGTTGAAGCAGGGAGGGTCTGGAGTCACAACTGTTTCAGTAAATATTTCTCTTCTGATCTCTCCATAATTCCTGCAATTCCTCAGTTATTGAATCAGTCACCACCCTTTAGTAACTTGCAGTCACTTTGACTCATAATTTTTAAAAAATTTTATTTATTTGTTTATTTATTTTTGGTTGCATTGGGTCTTCATTGCTGGGTGCAGAGTTTCTCTAGTTGTGGCAAGTGGGGGCTACTCTTTAGTTGCAGTGCACAAGCTTCTCATTGCAGTGGTTTCTCTTGTTGTGGAGCACAGCCACTAGGGTGAGTGGGTTTCAGTAGTTGTGGCACATGGGCTTTGTTGCCCCATGGCATGCGGGATCTTCCTGGACCAGGGATTGAATTCATCATTCCTGTGTTGGTAGGCAGATTCTTAATCACCAGACCACTAAAGAAGTCCTGACTCATAATCTTTTCTCTTTGTCCCTCCCATGTCAAATTTTGCTCTCAGTCTGAGGGATTTTTGCTTGGCATGATGAGGAGATCAAGAATAAGAGGTCTTGTGGAGGTATGGTTTTCCAGGGAAGATCAGAGCCATCTTCAGAGGTCACAGGCCATAGCAAAGATGGGAAGGAACTTCCCAGAATGAACTTCCCTGAGTTATGGGTGAGGGTTACAGTGGTACATTTCCTGCCTGTCTCCTGAATGTTATGACAAACCTCACCCTTACCCATGGGTTGCTTATGGTGGTGAAAGGGACTTTTTTTCTTATTTAAGTCTTGCTTATTTGAGTTAGGTGTCTTTACTTATAAGTAAAAGAAACTCCTGTGCTGGTAATAGTACTAGTGGAACAACATGGAGCCTGATAGCTCCAGAGTTTGAAATATCACAATTTTATTTATTTGTTGAATAGCTTTTTTTTTTTTTTTCTATTTTGGCTGCAGTGGGTCTTCATTGTGGCATGTGGACTTCTCTTCTTGTGGGGCGAGGGCTTAACTGCCCTGTGGCATGTGGGATCTAGAAAACCTAGACAACTTTTTAAAAAGCAGAGACATTACTTTGCCAACAAAGGTCCATCTAGTCAAAGCTATGGTTTTCCCAGTAGTCATGTATGGATGTGAGCGCTGGATCATAAAGAAGGCTGAACACCAAAGAACTGATGCTTTTGAACTGTGGTGTTAGAGAAGACTCTTGAGAGTCCCTTGGACTGCTAGGAAATCCAACCAGTCAATCCTAAAGGTAATCAATCCTGAATATTCATGGGAAGGACTGATGTTGAAGCTGAAGCTCCAATACTTTGGCCACCTGATACAAAGAGCCAACTCATTAGAAAAAACCCTGATGCTGGGAAAGATTGAAGGTGGGAGGAGAAGGGGATGACAGAGTTGGCATCACCAACTCAGGGACATGAGTTTGAGCAAGCTCCGGGAGTTGGTGATGGACAGGGAGTCCTGGCGTGCTGCAGTCCATGGGGTCTCAGAGAGTCGGACAAGACTGAGTGACTGGACAGTAACAACAAATGTGGAATCTTAGTTCCCCCACCAGGGATAGAACTCATGTGCCCTGCACTGGGAGGCAGATTCTTAACCATTGAACCACTGGAAGTCCCGAAATATCACAGTTTCAACTACTAGAGAAGGAAAATTCAATTCTCAGTTTGTCCCAAGTCTAAAATCCCAGGGAAGGGTTCAACTTTGGTCAAGCACCCATTCCAAGTCAACTGGCTGTGGCTGGGGGAGCAAGGTCGTGGTATATGACATGGCTGCTTCTGTTGTTACCCACGGAGAGGTGGCAGAGGTTCCTGGAAAGAGGGCATCTGGGTTGGTAAAATATTTTTTCAATAAAGGATTGTTCAGAATACTCATTTGGGAGCAAGGTGCTTAGCGTGACCTGAGTGTACCTGGCATTTAAAAAGCTTCTCCAGGCTCTTACACTTCTCATGATGACCTCAGCCCCCAAGGGACCACAGTGACCACACAGAGGCCTGGCACTGGTGGCCTGGGCTTTGTGGCGCTGACAGCGTGGGAGAGACAGGCTGTGTCCCAGCCCAGATTTCCCTCGTCCCCACTGCCTGTCTTCAAGGAGACAGGGCAGAGCAGAGAGCCTCTGGTGTTGCACTGAGTCAGGTTCAAGTCCTACCTCTGCTTTTGCTGAATTAGAGTTTGGGCAAAGCATGTGACCTCTTGAGCCTCAGTTTCCTTATCTATGAAATGAGGATAAAGAGTGTTCATCCGCGAGGCTATGAGACGGTCAACACCACTGTTTTCAAACTTGAAGGTATAGTAGGATCTCCTGGAGGTTTTATTGTTGGGATTCACCCCTGAGAGTTTCTGATTCAATGGGTCTAGAGTGGGGGCCCCTCAGACCTGCATTTTTACCAAGCTTCCAGAGAAGCTGATGCTGCTGGTCTGGGGAATCACACTTTGAGAATCTCAGGTCTGTATTTACTGCTGCTGCTGCTAAGTCGCTTCAGTCGTGTCTGACTCTGTGCGACCCCATGGACGGCAGCCCATCAGGCTCCTTGGTCCCTGGGATCCTCCAGGCAAGAACACTGGAGTGGGTTGCCATTTCCTTCTTCAGTTCATGAAAGTGAAAAGTGAAAGTGAAGTCGCTCAGTCGTGTCTGACTCCTAGCGACCCCATGGACTGCAGCCCAGCAGGCTCCTCCGTCCATGGGATTTTCCAGGCAAGAGTACTGGAGTGGGGTGCCATTACCTTCTCCATATTTACAGTGGTTCCCAATTGAAGACCATTCTGTCTTCCTTTTCCCCCATCCTCACTCCCACCAGGGGACATTTGGCAATGTCTGGAGATATTTTTTAAATTATTTTATTTTTCTTAGTGTCATATTGCTTACTTTTATTTTTTGGCTGTGCTGTGCACTACGTGGGATCTTAGTGTCCTGACCAGGGATCAAGTCTCTTGTATTGGAAGCATGAAGCCGTAACCACTGGACCACCAGGGAAGTCCCTCTGGAGATATTTTTGATTGTCTTGATTGGGTGAGAGGCTGCTCTTGACATGTAGTTGGTAGAGAACCAGAGATCCTGAACACCTTACAATGAACAAAAAAGTCCCCTGCAACAGGATTATCCAGTCCCAAATGACAGTAGTCCAAAGATTGAGAAATCCTGTTTCTCAAAATAGTGTTGAGGCTCAATATAGCATCAGGCTCTGGTCCTAGCTGTTCTTTGCAGCCATGTTACCCTGCCTAAGTCACTTAACTTTTCCGAGCCTCAGGGTCATGCAGAATTTGTTCCCAGAAACTTTATAGCTCTAATATTCAGCCACTTTGGTCAACAAACATTTATTATGGACCAACTACTTGTAAGACAGGGTAGCATTTCCACGCAAAGTATCCCTCCTATGGGAGATGCCATACTTGGCAAACACTTCGAAAATATGGTTGGGTTTTACATCGTAATGTGTAACGATTCCTTTTACATCCTGACATAAATAGTACTGTGTTTCCTTCCCTGCCCTTGGCAGAATTTAGTTTAAAAACGATGCCACAGCACTATAACTTTTAATTTTTGTTTATATGTCATAAATACATGCACTAATGAGGGCTTTTGGGGCACGAGCTTGCTAATTGGCGATGGTAACTGTGGGCTTATGTGCAAACCACAGTAATCAAATTTTTCATACTCGGTTAATTGAAGGCAACCTTTTGTTTGAAAATTAATAAAATATTTATTGCAATTAGTTCTGGGCTACAATATAGCGTTAATTAACAGTGGCTCTTAGTGACTAGCCGATTGAGGAAGAAAGTACTAGAGGAACGTGCAGGAGCAGAACAGGCAAGAGTCTTCTGGAGCAAAAGTTTAGCTGTTTTCCTTGGTTTCTAAGCAGTTTTAAAAATTTTTTCATTGTCGTATATTGACATTATTTTTTATGGTGTTTAATTGCTTAGCAATGTTGTGGTAGTTTCTTCTGTTCACCAGTGCGAACCAGCTATATGTATGCATATATCCCCTCTCTCTTGAACCTCCCTCCCACCCCATGCCATCCCACCCCTCTACGTCATCACAGAGCTCTGAGCTGAGCTCCCTGCACTACACAGCCACTTCTGAGCAGTTGTTTTGCAAAAACTGTCATCTAAACTGCGATGGCCAACTCATCCCAGTTTGCTTGGGATTTTCCTGGTTTTAGTGCTGGAGGTTCTGTGTCCCCGGAAGCCTCTCGGCCCTGGGAAGTCCGTAACAATTGTCTAAAGACTCAAGTTCCTTGCCATGAAGACCACCTGTGTGTAGGACACCTCTCAACAAGGCAGCTGGCCTCTCTCAAAGCCAGCAAGGGAGAAAGTGAGAGAGAAAGCCAGCAAATTGGAAGTCTCAGTCATTTTGTTATCTAACTCAGAAGTGATATCCCAGCTCGTGTACTACATTAGGGTTGAGTCCCTAAATTCAACCCACTCTCCAGGAGAGGGCATCGCACAAGGACACGAATACCAGGAAGTGGGGCCGTCTGGGGCTATCTCGGCTGCCTGTCACACCCACCACAGCACAAGGTTGCTAGCTTTCCCCACAAGATCCCATTTCTACTGGTTAAAAGCTGCTTCTGGGGGCTATCCTGGTTGTAGTTCTGAAAGTCCTACCTCCTGGGGAAGCCCTGAATCCCAGGAAAACCAGAATGAATGAAGTTGGCCACCCCAGCATGAATGAAGTCTGCTACCTGGGCACAGTAACACACTACGAAGAAACAGTGATGTACTAAGACCTCATGAGATGTTACGAGAGTGTATTGTGGTGGTTTAGTCCGTCTAGTCAAGGATATGGTTTTTCCAGTGGTCATGTATGAATGTGAGAGTTGTACTATGAAGAAAGCTGAGTGCCGAAGAATTGATGCTTTTGAACTGTGGTGCTGGAGAAGACTCTTGAGAGTCCCTTGGACTGCAAGGAGATCCAACCAGTCCATCCTAAAGGAGATCAGTCCTAGGTGTTCATTGGAAGGACTGATGTTGAAGTTGAAACTCCAATACTTTGGCCGCCTCATTTGAAGAGTTGACTCGTTGGACCCTGATGCTGGGAGGGATTGGGGGCAGGAGGAGAAGGGGACGACAGAGGATGAGATGGCTGGATGGCATCACTGACTCGATGGACATGAGTTTGAGTAAACTCCGGGAGTTGGTGATGGACAGGGAGACCTGACGTACTACGATTCATGAGGTTGCAAAGAGTCAGACACGACTGAGTGACTGGACTGAACTGAACTGAGTCGTTAAGTTGTGTCTGACCCTTGCGACCCCCTGGACTGTATCCCACCAGGTTCTTCTGTTTTTGGGATTTCCCAGGCAAGAATACTGGAGTGGCATGCCATTTCTGTCTCCAGGGGATCTTCCTGACTCAGGGATCAAACCCGCATCTCCCACATTGCAGGCAGTCTCCTGCATTCCAGGTGAATTCTTTACTGCTGAGCCACCTGGTTCCAAAATACTGACAGCTGAAGTGCAAGATGGAGATGAGGTGACTCAGCATCACTTGTGGGAAATAAATCAGGGGCTTTAGTTTATCCTGAGCTTAATTAGTGTCAGCGGTTTGATGTGGCCCTTTATAAAAAGAGAATGCAACAGAGGCATTAATGAAAGTATTGCCAAGGGAGCAAAATTACAAAAGTATATAAACCTAGGGCCATCAGATGATCAGTTGTCAAAATCTGGAAGGACTTTGCACTGATTTGAAAGGATAAAGCAGGATTAGACAAAAATAAATTCTCAGTATGTGAAAGGAAATGGCAAGGAGATGATACAAGTTGTCACAGGCAGGCGGAAGGGACAAAGGACACAAGAGTCTAATTTTACATACAAATTCTTCAGTTTATTAGGAAAAGATGTTCTTGGGGTGAATGTCTGAGACCCACCAGGAGCACCCATGTTGCTATGGTGATGCAGTTGGTCTACCAGGAGGATAAAGTCAACTTTCTGCAGTCATCCACTGAAGGGGTTCCTGGGACAGAGGGGGACACAGACCTTTTAGTGTTTTGTTCTTTTCTGGTGTGACTTTTTCCAGATGTTAGTGCTTTGGGAGTGAAAGTGAAAATCACTCATTTGTGTCTGACTCTTTGCAACCCCATGGACTGGAGCCTGCCAGGTTCATCTGTCCATGGAATTCTACTGGAATGGGTTGTCATGCCCTTCTCCAGGGGATCTTCCCAACCCAGGAATCGAACCCAGGTCTCCCACATTGCAGGCAGATTCTTTACCATCTGAGGCATAGGGAAGTGCATCTCAGATCTGAGTGTGCACAAGAATCTGCTGGAAGACTTGTCAGAACAGATAGCTGGGCTCCACGCCCAGAGTTTCTGATTCAGCAGGTCTGGGGTGGGGCCAAAGAATGTGCATTTCTAATGATAATAGGCAATGCTGATGCTGCTGGTCCAGGAACCACTGCCCTAGGGTCGTGACACCCAAAGCGAACTTGCAATTCTTTAAAGGAAACCGAAACTTACCTTGTCAACTCATATTCATAACTTCCTCCTAATCCTGTCTTCTCCACTGAACAACCAATGGATGGGTATGTATGTGGCCCTCCGAGTTTATTTCTTTCCCAACATTGGGAAGAGGCCCCCTATTAAAGTCATCTAACTTGTCAGGCTTCTCTCACCAGCCTTGTATTCTAATGTTGACATGGTGGTGATGGTTTAGTCGCTAAGTCATGTCCAACTTTTTGTGACCCCATGATCTGTAGCCTGCCAGGCTCCTCTGTCCATGGTATTTCCCAGGCAAGAATACTAGAGTAGGTTACCATTTCTTTCTCTGGGGGCTCTTCCTTACCTAGGGATTGAATCCACCACTGAGCCACCTGGGAAGCCCAATGTTGACATAATGTAAGATGTTTTTGCTTCCTTATGACGTCTGGCACCTCTTCATCAGAACTCCCTAATAGGAGAAATATGCATTATGGGTCTTTCCTCTCCCTAAACCCTGGCTGCACACTACGACTCCTTGGGATTTAAAAATTCCAAAGTTGACCCACCCCCAACTCAAATGAATTCAATCAGGGCCTTTCAGGAGGAAGGGAAGGGTATCACCAGTTTAAAAACAACTTTCTTAGGTGACTCTCATGATACTAAAAAACCAGAGCTGTGAATGCAGCCTCAGGCAGAGACTGCCTTCTTGGGGTGGTAACAAGTGCCATGCAGAGATACTTCTAGGCCAGTGGCCCTCAAGCTTGCCTACACTTAGAATCACCTGGGGAGCTTTTAAAACTCACAATTCAAGCCTCGCTCCAGACCACTTAACTCAAACTCTCAAGGGAGTGTATCCATTCACCAGTACTTTTTAATATTTCCCAGCTGATTACAATGTAAAGCCAAGGCTGGAAACCACTGGCCTAGAAATATCTCTGCATAGGACCTGTCAGTGTTCCAGGCTTTTGTAGGGAATGTTACCCTTGGCTTAAAGTGCAGGAACTATTGGATCTTGTCCCAACATCAAGTATAGGCAAGCAGTGCCTGCTCCTTAGAAGTCTGCTTTTTAGCTTTCTGGAGCCTTTCCTCCAAGCTTCTAAGTTTTATTGGTACCTACTTTGTCCCTTGTTTCTCCAGTCCTCATGATGGTAGCTGCTCCCTAGTGTTGCTACTTCTAGAATATCTTAGTGTTCTCTTTTTGCCTTTTCAGTACCTAGTTAGCACATTTATGGCCAGATGACAGTTATTCACATTAAGTTATTTCTATTAAAATAATTGTTTTTTTTCCCCCTTGACCAAAGCTGACTGATACACCAAGATCTGGAGCAGAAGAAAATCTGGAACTTCTGTAGGGATAATTTGTGTTCTGGGATAGTAAGAAAGAGAACAAATGTAACAGAAACAATATTCAAAGAGGAACTAGAAGAAAACATCCCCAAAGTGAAGAGAGATAGTCAAATGGGGTTATCAAGTGAATTTAATGGGGATACAAAAAACTAATAGTGAGACAGATGCTCTGATGAAGCCACTATATTTCAAGGATAGGGAATAACTCTGATGAAAATTCAGGCAGAAGAAACAGGTTGTCCCCAAAGGAAATAAAAATCAAATGGCTTTAGCTTTTCAACTCTGGCATTAGATTCTAGAATAAAATGAAGTGATGAAGACAATCAAAGGAAAAAGAATGAGATCCAAAATTTCATGCCCATAGTTGATATATGACTCCAACAGGCAAGGATTCACTAAGTACTTTATGTATTATTCTTGTGGGAAAGGGAGTGGCAAGGAGATACCTGAAGATGTGCTTCAGTCAACCAAGACATGAATAAAAACAACTCATGAGGAAGTATCTAGCATTGTGGAAAGGAAAGTTGTATGGTGGGTTCCCAGGTGGTGCTAGTGATAAAGAACCCACCTGCCAATGCAGGAGATGCCAGAGATGTGGGTTTAATCCATGGATTAGGAAGATCTCTTGGAGGTGGAAATGGCAACCCACTCCAGTGTTCTTGCCTGGAAAGTCCCATGGACAGAGGAGCCTGGCGGGCTACAGTCCATGGGGTTTCAAAGAGTTAGACATGACTGAGCACCCATGCATGTAAGTTGTATGGTGGTGTGCTCCATAACAATTTATACATAAAATTAAAATTAAACAACCATGAAAATTATAAAACAGAATGGAGCTATTTTAATTCTTAAAAATATACATAACAAAATGATCTTATAATTTTATCACAGCATACCATTGGAAGCCAGAGGATAGGGGTGAGGAGAGAGTGAATAAGTATAAGGAAACTGATTTTCGCCAAGAGGAGTCAACTGCTACTTTTTAATTTCTGAATTTGATAACTTCAGAGATGTAAATGAAAGCCTGTTATTTAAAGATATGAAAATAATCACCAGAACTGAAAATATTTTGTCAACAAAATTTGCAGAAGGTAGGCAAAATTAGAAAAATAAATGTCTTATTTATTTTTAAACGTCTGCTTTGACTGCTATAACAAAATACAATAGCACAGACTGGATGACTGTGAAACCATTTCTCACAGTTCTGGAGGCTGGAAGTTCAGGACAAGGGTGACAGCAGGGATTCTGGTGATGCCCTCTTCTGGGTCACAGGCTGCTTGCTTCTCATTGTGTCCTCAGTGAGGTGGAAGAGGTGAGTGAGATCTCTGGGGTCTCATTTATAAAAGCGCTGATCCCACCATGAAAGCTCCACCCTCAGGACCTAAGCACCTCCCAAAGGCCCCACCTCCTATTACTATTATTTTAGGCATTAGAATTTCAACCTGTGCATCTTGGGGAAACACAAACATTCATACCGTATCAAACTAAAGACATTCTGTTTACCAAATTAGCAAGGTAGGAAAAATGAGAAAATAAGAGATAGAAGCGTATAAAATATAATACAAGAAAATGGAATTGAGACCAAAGATATCTGTTATGAAAGTATATGTACATTAAAAAAACAAAAACACCTTCTAAAACAAAATGACTTTTCGATTAGGACACCCCCTAAAATAAAATTATTGAGGCAGATACACCAGCCAAACGCAAACAGAAAGAAGGCAGGGATCACAAAGCTGCTGTCAGAGGAAGGGAAATTCAAAGTAGATATTATTTAATGAGACTAAGGTCAGTTAACAAACCACTGTCATTTAATCCACTACCTTGATGTAGTAATTGTGAATATAATGTAACTTACAAATATATGTAGAAGAAATTGCACATGCAATGAGAAATCCACAGAAAAGTAATTAGTGAGAAACTTGAAAGTATGCTTTTAATTCTTGACAGAACATATTGACACAAATATAAATTAGACTAAAGAGAGAATTTAAGTAACAGAATCACTTGAATGATGTATGTGAAAACCAAAGCCCTGTCTCCCTCAGGTTCTGGAAGGGTGATTCAAGGTTCTTCCTCCCAGGATCTGAACTACCCTTTGTAAACTAGTCTTGGGCTGAGGGGGCAGATCAACAGATGGTGGGAAAGGTGGGGTTTGGAATCCCTCAGACCTGGACTTCAGGCTTAGCACCATGACTGATGACTGTGCGACCTTAGACCAGACTCTTTACTACTCTAAGCCTAAGTCTCTTTAGCTAAAAAAAATCTGTAATATTTCCCCCTCTTATAGAATTATGGTATCAATTAAAATTAAATGAAGCCCCCTGTAGGGAGCAAACGGTGCTTGACCCAATCGGATAAGCAATAGATATGTTCCTGCAGGCTGGTCAACAGATAGTGTAGAATGAGCTTGATCATGTGCTTGTCACGTCTGTATGTATGTGGTTGGGTTTCTCAGCCTCGATGTTTCTAACACTCGGGCTGGATCATTCCTTGTGGGTGGGAGCTGTCCTCTGCCAGCTGTAGGATGTTACAGCATTTACATCAAACAGCACTTCTGGCTTTTGTCCACTAAATGCCACTGGCACCCCCTCCCAGCTGTGACATCCAGTGTCCCTCCAGACATTGCCAAGTATCCCCAGGACCCCAGTCAAGGGTCCCTGGAAAAGACAGAGACGTGGAGCGCCCTCCAAAACTGGGTGACTTTCGTCCTTGGGTGGTGAGATTTGGGGGAACTGTTTTCATTAGCCTATTCTGTGTTGTCGAATGCAGAATCTACAGAGTACGTCCAATAAGGTAGTGAATAAAACGCATGTTCAATGTGTTATTGCTTTTGACTTTGTGAAACCAGAGGCCATGCAGCACCCACCTCTGTTCTTTCCCATGGTCCCTGGACTACCAGGAGATGGTCAGACCTCTTATGGATGTGACCAGTTGGCGTATAGTAAGAGTGCAATCAATGTGGGCTATCTGTCTCTCCTTCAGCTCTTTGCTCTTGGAGAGAAGAGATGATTAGAGCAAAGTCTCCTTCCTGAAGGCCAATAGAATGGAACAGTCTTTGTGCAGAGGCCTTAACAGTTTCATGAGTTTATTTCAAACAAGCAGACATGCCATTTGTTGACAAAAATCAACCAAGGAAGCGAGCTTTAGGCAGTAATCCACCTGAGCTACTATGTTTGTGGCAAAAATCTCAAAGACCCCAAAAGCCTAGCATCATCATGTTTACATCACAGCCCTGAAATGAACATGAAATGTGCTATTGAGACTGATTTCTCCATTATCCTGTTGCGTTCTGATTTTTAAAAGAGATCAAAACTCCATTTTTCCTGAAGAAAGGGAGCACAGATTCGCAGATTTCATTACCAACTTAAAACAAATTGAGCAAAAAATTAGGGGGAATGTTTTTTACATACACAGCAAGGCCTCCTTTTAAAGCCAGCAAACATCTGTGCACTTAAGTACCTTCTGTTAGGGTCTAAGGAAGTCAGTTTCTGGAATATGTGTGAGTTCATTGACTTGCCGCACTTTCAAAAACTGAATAAGAGATGAAGAAATCATTTTTATTTTTCAAAAAGGTGGGAAAAATGATACATCTGCCAAGACAGTTTGGATGGGGCATTCAGATCTTATAATAAACAGATGAAGAATGCAGCCCAGGGCTGGAACTGGGCCAGATGCTGGGGCAGCATTTGGGTTTTCTGTTCTGAGTTTTCATGTACATTAATTTAAAAAATCACATCTTGTGCTCTTTTTCTAAGTATAAAAAATATTTGTTCCCAGTAGAGCTCTGCTCACAAATAACAGTAGCCACTGGACACTTGAGACTATTTAAATTTCAATTTCAATTAATCAGATAAAAAATTCAGGTCCTAAGTCATATCACACATGACACATTTCAAGTGTCATTAGCTGTTCACTACCATATTGGACAGTGCTGCTCTAGAGAATTTTAAAATAAAGACACGCATGAAAGAGAAAGGATAAAGGGAACTTATCCTGAAATATGGTGGATTGCCTCTTGATCTTTTTTCTAATATTTCCATATGAAATTTAAAAAGTTGTTTTAATTGGGCTATTATATATATATACACACACATGTATATGTATGGTAGCAAATTCTTTGTATAGCTCACTCATTTTAACATTTTATCATATGCCGCCCATTGAAAAATACATTCTTTTTAAAAAGTTAATTAATTAATTAATTACTTTGGCTGCATCAGTTCTTGGGGGATCTTTCTTGCATCGTGTGGGATCTTTCCTGGCTGGCATGGACTTACTCTAGTGGCGGCACAGGCTTCAGTAGTTTTGGCAAGAAGACTTAGTTGCTCCCTGGTATGTGGGATTTTAGTTCCGCAACTAGGGATTGAACCTGAGTCCCCTGCATTTCAAGGAGGATTCTTAACCACTGGACCACCATAGAAGTCCCTGTTAAAAATATTTTTTGAAAACATGACTTCTAAAACGTTCAGCTTGGAAAGATAATTCTTATTGTAGGAAACTGAAGTGAAAGAGAAAGTGTGGAGAAGCAAATGGCAACCCACTCCAGTGTTCTTGCCTGGAAGAGTCCATGGACAGAGGAGCCTGGCGGGCTGCAGTCCATGGGGTTACATGACTGCGCGTGTGTGCACGAGGGTGGAGGGAGATGGGTTGGTAGCAGTTAAGTGGTAGAACTTAAAAAAAAAAAAGAAAGAAAGTAAAATTTCTCCTGGAATATCCCCACTCTGAGACAAAAATCTTCAACTTTTTGGTGAACATTTCTTTTCAGATATTTCTTTGCACATACATACACAGATGGGTATATAAGCAGTCAGTTTTATGGGTATATAAGCAGTCAGTTTTATTAGGGATTTTCCATGTCAGTGAAAACAGATACATCATCCCTTTTATTGGCTACAGAGTATATCAAGGCACAGATGATATGTTTGACCCTTGTTGCTTTATCTGATAAATACCTCCCCCTTTCTGCAGCATTCTCCTCTTTCTTCTGAAAAAATTTTCCTTCTTTTTTGTTCCTTTCTTTCTTTTCTCCTTCCCACTTCTCTCTCCTTCCATCTCTGTTTCCTGTTCCAGGCCCTCTGCTAGTGTAAGGGATAGAGCAGTGAAGAAAATAAAGTTTCTGTTTTCATGGAGTTTGTGTCCTAGTGAAGGAGGCAGAAAAGACAGTGGACACAGGAAAGAAACATGAATAAATAACAGTTCAGTTACAGGTTAAGGAAAGTGCTCTGAGGGAAGCAACCTGGCTGATGGAAGCTTGGGCCTGAGTCAATCTGGATGGATTCAATCCTCTTGCTTCTACCTGGTTCCTGGATGGCCCTGGGAGGTGGAGAAGGTAGGTGGCTGCCCCAGGAGAGGCAGGAAGTAGAGTGAAGTGATGGTCACCGGGGCTGGAGTGGTCAAGACCCCTGGACCTTGTTCAGAGGCTGACATTGCTCTAGTGGTTCCCACTCGGGGATGATCTTGGTCCCCTGGAGGACAATGGACAGTGTGGAGACATTTTTTTTGTCACTACCTAGACAGCATATTAAAAAGCAGAGACATTACTTTGCCAACAAAGGTCTGTCTAGTCAAGACTATGGTTTTTCCAGTGGTCATGTATGGATGTGAGAGTTGGACTATAAAGAAAGCTGAGCACCAAAGAATTGATGCTTTTAAACTGTGGTGTTAGAGAAGACTCTTGAGAGTCCCTTGGACTGCAAGGAGATCCAACCAGTCCATCCTAAAGGAGATCAGTCCCGGGTATTCATTGGAAGGACTGATGCTGAAGCTGAAACTCCAATACTTTGGCCACCTGATATGAATAACTGACTCATTGGAAAAGAGCCTGATGCTGGGAGGGATTGGGGGCAGGAGGAGAAGGGGACGACAGAGGATGAGATGACTGGATGGCATCATCAACTCCATGGGCATGAGTTTGGGTAAACTCCAGGACTTTGTGATGGACAGGGAGGCCTGGTGTGCTCCGATTCATGGGGTCGCAAACAGTCGGACACAACTGAGCGACTGAACTGGACTGAACTGGGGGGGAGTGTGCTATAGACATTTAGTGGGTGGCAGCTAGAGATGGTACTGAACATGCTACAGTGTAAAGGCAGTCTTCACAGTGAGAACTACCTGGTTTAAAACATCAGTGGTGCTGAGGTTGAGAAACTCTGTTCTAGAAGGTGCCGCTGTTACCGACCCAGATCCTTGGACTCTTTAATCAATAGAAATTGATAGGAGAGACCAGACAAGAAAGTCAGGCAAGGTTTGATTAGGACTCACGCTGCAGCACGAGGGAGCGAAAGCAAGAAAGAGGGGCCCTTGTTTGTTCTCTGAGGCGGACGGGCTGGTGAGTCAAGGGGCAGATTTGTGGGTTGGGCCGGAGGGTGGCTTAGGTGGTCTGCTTGACCCCTTAGTGTTGCTGTGTGCAGAGCTCATATGCAATATCCTGCTTTTTGCTCCCAGCTCCTCAGAAGTGGCTGTTGGTCTGTGCCTTTTTGTATCCGACTGTTCACAATTGCCCTGACTGCAGTTCGGTTTTGGTCTCGTTCATAGCATCACTTACGCTGCAGGTTGGTGGGGACTTACATCCAGGGCTGAGCCTGGCCGACGTGGATGCATGTGGCAGGGGGGCTGCATGGTGGGTGCCCTGGTGCTGATTTTTGGTGTTGCAGCAAAGCCTGCCAGGGGAGGCCTTGGTCAGGGAAGGGACCTAGACGAGCTGCTCCAGGTTCTCGGCCCCTCTGGCTGGACTGCATGTCTGTGGGAGGCAAGGGGGTGCCCGAGATTTCAGGCCTTTGTCCAGTGTCTGCTCCAGCTCTTATCTGGTGCAGAGGGCTGGGAGGAATGGAGGTCTTGCTTCGTTTCTGTTTGCATCACTAATATTTGTATAAAAGGTGAGACTTCTGAGCCAGGCAGCCGTGGGTTCAAATCCTGGCTCTTCCACAAGCCCACTGGGTTACCTTGGACAGTTGGTTTGACTTTCTAAGGATTTATTTCTTCCTTGTCAGGATGGCTGGGAGGCTTGCATAAGACTAGGCATGTGACAGTTCAGTTCAGTCGCTCAGTCAGTCGTGACACTTTGCCACCTATGGACTGCAGCACATCAGGCTTCCCTGTCCTTCACCAACGCCCAGAGCTTGCTCAAACTCATGTCCATCCAGTTGGCAATGCCATCCAACTATCTCATCCTCCGTTGTCCCCTTCTCCGCTTGCCTTCAATCTTTCCCAGTATCAGGGTCTTTTCCACTGAGTCAGTTCTTCGCATCAGGTGGCCAAAGTATTGGAGCTTCAGCTTCAGCATCAGTCCTTCCAGTGAATATTCAGGACTGATTTCCTTTAGGATTGATTGGTTGGATCTCCTTGTAGTACAAGGGATTCTCAAGAGTCTTCTCCAACACCACAGTTCAAAAGCATCAATTCTTCGACGCTTAGCTTCCTTTATAGTCCAACTCTCACATCCTTACATGACTACTGGAAAAACCATAGCATTGACTAGAAGGACCTTTGTTGGCAAAGTAATGTCTCTGCTTTTTAATATGCTGTCTAGGTTGGTCATAGCTTTTCTTCCAAGGAGCAAGCATCTTTTAATTTCATGGCTGCAGTCACCATCTACAGTGATTTTGGAGCCCCCCAAAATAAAGTCTGCCACTATTTCCACTGTTTCCCCATCTATTTGCCATGAAGTGATGGGACTGGATGCCATGATCTTCATTTCCTGAATGTTGAGTCTTAAGCCAACATTTTCACTCTCCTCTTTCGCTTTCACCAAGTTATTCTTTGCTTTCTGCCATAAGGGTGGTGTCGTCTGTATATCTGAGGTTATTGATATTTCTCCCGGCAATCTTGATTCCAGCTTGTGCTTCATCCAGCCCAGCATTTCGCATGATGTACTCTACATATAAGTCAAATAAGCAGAGTAACAATGTACGCCTTTCCTGATTTGGAACCAGTCTGTTGTTCCAAGTCCAGTTCTAACTGTTGCTTCTTGACCTGCACATAGATTTCTCAGGAGGCAGGTCAGGTGGTCTGGTATTCCCATCTCTTGAAGAATTTTCCACAGCTTGTGATCCACATAGTCAAAGGCTTTAGCATAGTCAGTAAAGAAGAAGTAGATGTTTTTCTGGAACTCTCTTGCTTTTTCAATGATCCAACAGATGTTGACAATTTGATCTCTGGTTCCTGTGCCTTTTCTAAATCCAGCTTGAACATCTGGAAGTTCATGGTTCACATACTGTTGAAGCCTGGCTTGAAGAATTTTGAGCATTACTTTGCTAGCATATGAGATGCGTGCAATTGTGCAGTAGTTTGAATATTCTTTGGCATTGACTTTCTTTGGGATTGGAATCAAAACTGACTTTTTCCAGTCCTGTGGTCACTGCTGAGTTTTCCAAATTTGCTGGCATATTAAGTGCAGCACTTTCACAGCATTACCTTTCAGGAATTGAAATAGCTCAACTGGAATTCCATCACCTCCACTAGCTTTGTTCATGGTGATGCTTCCTAAGCCCACTTAACTTTTCATTCCAGGGTGTCTGGCTCTAGGTGAGTGATCACATCATCATGGTTATCTGGGTCATGAAGGTAGTTTTTGTATAGTTCTTCTGTGTATTCTTGCCACCTCTACTTAATATCTTCTGCTTCTGTTAGGTCCATACTGTTTCTGTCTTTTATTGAGCCCATCTTTGCATGAAATGTTTCCTTGGTATCTCTGATTTTCTTGAAGAGATCTCTAGTCTTTCCCATTCTATTGTTTTCCTCTGTTTCTTTGCATTGATCACTTAGGAAGGCTTTGTTATCTCTCCTTGCTATTCTTTAGAACTGTGCATTCAGATGGGTATATCTTTCCTTTTCTCCTTTGCTTTTAGCTTCTCTTTTCTCAGCTATTTGTAAGCCCTCTTCAGACAACCATTTTGCCTTTTTGTGTTGCTTTTTCTTGGGGATGGTCTTGATCGCTGCCTCCTGTACAGTGTCATAAACCCCCATCCATATTTCTTCAGGCACTCTTGTCTATGAGATCTAATCTCTTGAATCTATTTGTCACTTCCACTGTATAATCATAAGGGATTTGATTTAGGTCATGCTTGAATGGTCTAGTGGTTTTCCCTACTTTCTTCAATTCAATTCAAATAAAGTGACAAAACGAGGTCCACTGGAGAAAGGAATGGCAAACCACATCAATATTCTTGCCTTGAAAACCCAATGAACAGTATGAAAAATTGTGTGATGGTTCTTTATAAACTGTAAAATCCTATCCCCATATGAAGTGGGATCAATAAGGACCCTTGAAAAGGAGACAGAAATTCCCTAGGAAGTTTTGGAGCCATGGATGCTGACCAGACACAGCATGGGAGGCGGGTGTGAAAGATGCTCTGGATTTGAAATGTCACCAGAACAGACTTTGCCTGTGATATTTCTACACTGACTGCCCAAGGACAAGTCACAAAGAGAATAGCTGGCAGGACTCAAGGCCTTCACACTTCTACTCCCAGTGCTCTGCAGAAGGGCAGCAAAAATTGGGGGGTGGAATTTGAAGGAAGAGTCCTGCAGAGCAGTTTTCTCTCTCACAGGTGGTTCCTTTTGTACCACTCAGATCCCAAGGGCTGGAGGGTCGGGAGTTACCCAGTGACCATGAGCTGTCCACCTGGGAGCCAGGCTCTTTACTCATACGATCTCCTTTAATATTCCCCACACTCTTGAGGGTGGGCATGTTTATCCCCATTTCACAGATGACAATGCTGAGACCCACTGGGAGAATTACTGGCCGCAGGTCACATGGCTCATCAGTGGTTCTACTCAGATTTAAATTCAGACCATTTAACTCTATCCCAAGAAAGATTCTCTTTCTTTTATATCTCCTAGGCTTCCTCAGAAATTGGCTGCTGGAGGAGGGGTTAAGATTTCTAGATAGGAATAATGTAAGGGCTGTTTAGGACCCTGGCCTCTTGTTGCAGATCATGGGCTCTAGGGCGCACAGGCTTCAGTATTTGTGGCACATGGGCTTAGTTGTTCCGCATCATGTGGAATCTTCCCAGACCAGGAATTGAACCTGTATCCCCTGCATTGGCAGGTGGATTCTCAACCACTGGACCTCCAGGGAAGACCCCAGCCTCAAGAGCCAGTGACTGTGAAACAGTGGCCCAGAGGGGGCCTGTGGGGCTGGTGGTAGCCAGATGACTGCTGAGCTAGAATCAAAGCACTGATGTGAACAGGGGAGCCTCCTCCCTTTTGTTCTGTTTCAACTGGAGAATTTGTAGTTTGCACATGAGAAATGATCGCCTGCTTTTCCATCTACACAAAAATCCATTTGTTTAGGTGTTAGTAGTTTCATCAGAGCAGGGCAGTCTTTTCAATGTTCCTTTTTGGTTTCTCAGGCCATGGGTCAGACAAGTCATTATTGCCAGGAGACACTGCAGAAGCTGGGCCTTCTAATGCAATGACAGTACACTTGCTGTGTGCACAGATCTGTGCTCTGAGGGTTGGCACATGTCCCCAAATCTGAGCTGCTTGCGGGCCACTCAGGGAAGTGGGGGATGGACTGCAGAGTTGGTGACTGCGCTCCCTGCTTTTGCTGGGTTTTGCACTGTGCTCTGTCCCTGTGTTGACCATGTGCAGGTCAAATACATCTCTCCATGTCTGTCTACCCACCAGCTTGGGAACAACTATCTCCCCCATCTCTGTAGCCCTAGATTGTTGCACACGATCTGAACGCAGACATGTTTAAGGGAATACATATATCCTCCCATATAAGGCAGATTGCTCTAAGTGTCCCATGATTGGTTAGACTGGAGGAGTCCAGAGCAAATGAAAGCCTCAAGGATTTGGGAGAAGGGATTAAGGGGAGCTTCCAGGCAGAGATAGGTTCCAAATGGGGATTTTAGGAAAACCTGCATTATCTCATTGGATCCACACCACAGTCCTGTGAGGTCAATGCTCTTATTTATTTATTTTTATAATTTTATTTATTTTTGACTGCATTGGGTCTTTGTTGCAGTACAATCCCAGTTGTGGTACGCGGGCTCTCATTGGGTTGCTTTCCTTGCTGTGGAGTACCAGCTCTAGGACCCGCGGGCTCAGTGGTTGCGGTTCAAGGGCTCTAGCTCAGCAATTGTGGTGCACAGGCTCGGTTGCTCCTAGGCATGTGGGATCTTCCCGGACCAGAGATCAAACCCGTGTCTCCAGCACTGGCAGGCAGTTTCTTAACCACTGGACCACCAGGGAAGTCCTGGTCCAAACATTTATATCCATTTTGCAAATGGGTAAGCTGTGTCTCAGAACGGGAGAAAGATTTGCCCAAACCATTTCTCCAACTCTGACGCAGAGCCAGGGTAGGAGCCTAGTTCTCGAGCTCCTTCTAGTGCTGGTCATGTATCCATTTAGCAGATATTTGTTGAAAGTCTGATGCGATGGTTCTTAAAGTACAGACCTTTGGTCAGCAGCGTCAACTTCCCTGGGGAACTTGTTAGAAATGCTGATTCTCAGGCCCCACTGTAGCATCAGTAACCCCGGGAGTGGGGCCCAGACCTCCCACTGCAGCAAGTTCTCCAGGTGATTGTGTTGCAGGCTAAGGTTTGACAGCTTCTGATTATTTTAAGGTGACTGACCGACATGGTCTGGTGCGTCTGGGGCTTTTCTAGGTTTAGCACTGAACATCCTAGGAAGCCTCTCTGTCTCTGAAACTGGGACAGCTGGTCACCCCTGCTAAGCATGGGCTCCGTCTCGGCCCCTTTCTCTGCTTCCCACAACCCAGGGCCTCTAAGAAACGGTACTCTGGTCCCCCAGTGGCCACTCTCCCTTGGGACTGGTGTTCCTGGTTCTCCTGACCCCAATACCATCAGACACTAACAGCACTCGGTTTTCATCTATAAGGCAGATGCTGAAGCAGAAATCGAAGGTGGCAGCTGACAATGGAGAATGTAGAGATTTGCTACTCAAAGTGTGGTCCATGGACAGCCCCCAACACCACCAACTGCGATCTTGATAGAAATGCCAACATCCCAGTAATCTCCCCAGACCTACGGAATCAGGATCTGCACTCTAACAGGATCGCCATGTGATTGTTGTGCATATTAGGGTTTCCTTTCTCCCATTTATGGAGACCACGTCCCCCTTAATGTCCTTGAGCTTGGAAGAACCCATCAGCTCCAATTGACCAGCGAGTGGTCATAGAGAGTTGCTACTTAACTCAGAGTCCATGCCTGTGGAAGGTTCTTCATCTCGTCCTGCTACGCTTCTGATAAATTATTGATCGGTGGGGGAAATTCCCTTCCACCGCTCTAATGTAGATTGGGAGAAGCAGCCAGTGCATTAAACCCCCTCTCTCTTCATTCAAAGCCAAGGTCATCTCTAGTCAGGAAGGAGGGAGGGAGATTTTAGCCTGGACTGGATGCGTTCCTTCATCCTCCCTTAAGGCTGGAGCCTTTCCTGCGCTCACACCCCCGTTCAGGTGATGAATTATTGAAGCCTGAGAAATGTGTATTTGGTCAGTCACGTAGGCCTGAGGGGACCCTAGAGAGCAGCGCCTCAGAATAGCAGCTTTGTCTTTCTTTGAGAAGTTAGAACAAAAGAAAAATACAGAAGTAATGAATTGGAATGCTCGCCGCTGGGACGATAACATTGAACATCTTGTTATATATACTTCAAGTGTATTGTGAACAAAAGACATTTTATTTTAACATTTTAAACTTTACCCCTTTTCCAGAATCAACCATGATTGTGACTTTTGTGAATAGCTGTGTTTCCTTCTGGGCAAGCCTTTCAAAATAAATTGTCTTGAAACCTTTGTATTTTTATATACATATGTGATGTATTATAAATAATAGAGACATGATATTGTTTCGTGGGAATGCCTTTGGTTATTTACATAAATTTGCCCTGGGTCCCTTTACACCTTGCTTTTCACACAAGGCCACTTTTGACCTCTGTTCTTGTTGGCAAATTTAGCTCTAATCCATTTGTTCTCACTGCTGCAAGCTATTCTGTCATGTGGATAAGGCATGTTTTGTTTCTCATTTGCTTCCTGTTGCATATTCAGATTGTTTCCAGTTTTTCACCATAACAAACAAAGCTGCTGTAAGTCCTGGCCCCGGATCTCACTGGGCATGGGTGAGAGTGTTTCCTTAGGGGCAGACGCCGAGGAGTGGGGGTCACTTTGTTGTATATTACCCGCTCTCTCAATTTTACTAGATATTGCCAGTTTTCTCGACAGCCACTCAAGTGATTTACATTCCCAACAGCAGCGTAGAAGAGTGTGATTTTCTCCACATCCTCTCCAATGGTTGGTATTGTCAGGATTTTCAAACTATTGTTAGTTCCATGGGAGAAAATGGGTATGTCTGTGTGGTTTTCATTTGCCAGTGTAAGTTCCCTTTTGGTTGGAAGAGGTCTTGGCAGAGGGAGGGGGATGAGGTGTGAACTAAGGTCAGTAAACTTAAATTCTTATCAGCTTTACTGTAAAGTTGAATTAAAGCTTGGGGAAGTCCCTTCCCCTCTCTGGTTGGGCTGGGTGGTCTATAAGAGAGACATTGGAAAGTGGGTAGGACTATTCTGATACGTGGTAAAATGATAAGATGCACAGGAAGGTTCTTCTGTCACTTAGCAATTGTTCTAGATCCTGGAAGTCACCTCTCAGTAAATGACTCTTGCATTAGTAAAAAACCTACAGCACAGGAATCAGAGTAAGCAGCTTTAAGTCTGACTCTAACATTTACCTATGGAATAGGTGTGGATGGATGACCAGGTATTGACAATCTGGTAGGGCTCGGGCATAAAGGTCTATCTGCTTCTAGGTAAGGAGGCACATGCCTGAGGGGCCCAGGTGGTAGGTCATCTTCCTAACAACAGCCAAGCCCTGGGCTAGCTTTAAGACCCAGACTCCAAGTGCAAATCTGGCAAGTGTGTTTCCTAAGGCTGACTGTTTGTTCTTGCCTTTGACTTGAATGAGGAAGTATTGGGTTGGCCAAAAAGTTCGCTTGGTGTTTTCCTATAGCATCTTATGGAAATAACTTCACCTGGCTGCTTCAGGATTAGTAGGAATTTGGCTCAAGCCCATGGAGACCTAATGGGTAGGAGTGTAGAGCTGCCAGATTTGTCAAATAAAACTAACTGTGCTTGAATGGGACATACTGACTAAAAAGTTATCTGTTGTTTATCAGAAATCGAGATTTAACTAGATACCCTGTGTTTTATTTGGCAACTATAAGTAGGAGGTGACAAGTCAATCAATATAAGAAATAACTGATGGTGGGTAGTCTGTCTTGACAAGCATTGGCCGTCTTGTTGCTGGAAGTAAGTAGTCAGGGGTTAAAACACCAGTGGAGCTGCTGTGTGTATGATTTAGTCTGGTACCTTCAGCCTCTGTGCCTCCAAGATGCTCTGTGCTGCTTGAAGAGCTTGTGGACATCTTGGGTGGTGAGAAAAGACAGGGTATTGCCCAAGTCTTCCTTGCATCTCCTGTCCCCACATGCAAGCCATGCTGGTGGCTGGGAACATCCTTCAAACTCTGTGCCACCATGGTTTTCAAAGTGTGGTCCCTGGACCATCCATATCACCTAGGAACTTATTAGAGGTACAAGCTCTTGAGTCCCACCTCAGACCTCCTGTATTAGAAACAGTGTCTATTTTTTTGAAATTTTTAAATATTCAGTTCAGTCGCTCAGTTGTGTCTGACTCTTTGCGACCCCATGGACTGCAGCACACCAGGCTTCCATATCCATCACTCAACTCCCAGAGCTCGCTCAAACTCATGTCCATCCAGTCGGTGATGCCATCCAACCATCTCATCCTCTGTCGTCCCCTTCTCCTCCTGCCTTCAATCTTTCCCAGCATCAAGGTCTTTTCCACTGAGTCAGTTATTCACATCAGGTAGCCAAAGTATTGGAGTTTCAGCTTCAGCATCAGTCCTTCCAATGAATATTCAGGACTGATTTCCTTTAGGATTGACTGGTTGGATCTCCTTGCAGTCCAAGAGACTCTCAAGAGTCTTCTCGAAAACCACAGTTCAAAAAGCATCAATTCTTCAGTGCTCAGCTTTCTTTATAGTCCAACTCTCACATTCATACATGACTACTGGAAAAACCATAGCTTTGACTAGATGGACCTTTGTTGATAAAGTAATGTCTCTGCTTTTTAATATGCTGTCTAGGTCAGTCATAGCTTTTCTTCCAAGGAGTAAGCATCTTTTAATTTCATGGCTGCAGTCACCATCTGCAGTGATTTTGGAGCCCCAAAAAATAAAGTCTGTCACTGATTCCATTGTTTCCCCATCTGTTTGCCATGAAGTGATGGGACCAGGTGTTTTCTGAATGTTGAGTTTTAAGCTAACATTTTCACTCTCCTCTTTCACTTTCATCAAGAGGTTCTTTAGTTCTTCTCTTTTGCTATAAGGGTGGTGTCATCTGCATATCTGAGGTTACTGATATTTCTCCCAGCAATCTTGATTCCAGCTTGTGCTTCATCCAGCCCAGCATTTCACATGTTGTACTCTACATATAAGTTAAATAAGCAGGGTGACAATATACAACCTTGATGTACTCCTTTCCCGATTTGGAACCAGTCTGTTGTTCCATGTCCAGTTCTAACTGTTGCTTTTTGACCTGCATACAGGTTTCTCAGGAGGCAGGTCAGGTGGTCTGGCCTTCCCTTCTCTTGAAGAATTTTCCGGAGTTTGTTGTGATCCACACAGTCAAAGCCTTTGGCGCAGTCAATGAAGAAGTAGATGTTTTTCTGGAACTCTCTTGCTTTTTCGATGATCCAGTAGATGTGCTGGGTCTTTGTTGCTGCACTGACTTTTCTCTGCTTGTGGCAATTGGGGGCTGCTCTCTAATTGCAGTGGTTTCTCATTCCGGTGGCTTCCCTTGTGTGGAGCGTGGGCTTTAGGGTGTGGGGGCTTCAGTAGTTGCAGTTCCTGGGTTGCAGAGCACAGGCTCAGTAGTTGTGGTGAACAGGCTTAGTTGCTCCTTGACATATGGGATCTTCCTGGATCAGGGATCAAACCCGTGTCTCCTGAGTTGGCAGGTGGATTCTTTAAGCATTGAGCCAACAGGGATGTCCTGAAACCCTTTGTCTTAACAAGCCCTCCAGAGGATGCTCATACCTGGTCAAGCTTGAGAGCCATGGGGACAGAAGATTGCACTAGAAAGTTGATCTGAGATCTCTAAACCATTGCTTTGAATTTTCCTTTTTTAGGGTTTGGAGTGAAGCTAGGAATTGCGTTTAGAGGGTGTGGGAGGAGAGGGGTGGCTGATGATCTAGCGCTGTGTACAGCACAGAAGGGAGGGTCCTCTTTGTGGGGAGGGGGAGAGAGAGAGGGAGAAAGAGAGAGAAAATGGTGGGAGGAGGGGGAGAGAGAATGGAGGGAGCTTGGCGATTGTTGTTAGAGAATTACATTTTTGTGTGTGTGAAAAAACAACACCCATTTATTTAAAGAATTGCATTACAAAAAAAGAAAACCCAACACCTATTTATTTTTCATGGCCTTGCAGATCTTAGGTCCCTGGCCAGGGGTTGAACCCTAGCCACCGAACTGCCAGGGAATACCCGAACTGCATTTTTTTAACAAAAGGATTTTAAAGCATTTCGGGGATCAGGTATCAAGAAGGAAACTCAGTTAAGGCCTTCAAGAAGCTCACAGTCAAATAGGGGAGACAGGTCGTCATATTAATAAAACAGGCTGAAACACAGGCAGCTGTGTGTGCTGTGTGAACAAGGGCTGGGTGACATGGAGGGGTGGATTAATTTTGATTGGGGAGGATGGGTCATGGTGGGTAGCATGGGGCTTCATGGAAGGTCTTTGAAAGACTGTCCCAGCCGTAGGTGAGGCTTGCTTGTAGTGACGGGGCAGTGTGGAGCACTTGGGCAATAGGCTGCTTTATCTCACTGTCTGAGATGTCCACAGTTGTTTCAGGCAGCAGGGCGTGCCCTATCCTTGGAGGTGACTTCCCTTGTAGCTCAGATGGTAAAGGGTCTGCCTGCAGTGCAGGAGACCTGGGTTTGATCCTTGGGTTGGGAAGATCCCCTGGAGGAGGAAATGGCAACCCACTCCGGTATTCTTGCCTGGAGAATCCCTTGGACAGAGGAGCCTGGCGGGCTACAGACAATGGGGTCAAGAAGAGTTGGACACAACTGAGTGACTAAGCATAGCACATCCTTGGAAGTGTGGAAGACCATTCTCTTGCTGAAGGGAGGGGTGGCCTGCTGGCCTTCCAGGGAGGGGCCCTGCTGGGGTTGTCAAGCTGCTCCCGGGGTCAGTGGTGGGTCATCTGGGGCTTCTAGCTCTGGTGCCCTTTGTGAGCATTCCAGTTCTCCCTGGACTCCATCCCAGCTAACTAACTGTTCAACTACACATGACTCATTAGTGGGCAGAAAGGAGTGGCTTTATGAGGCAAGGATCAAATAAATGCAAACCAGCAAAGGAAAAGATGGAAGCTTCCAGACCGAGCCCTGGGTGTTCACTAAAAGCACCTTGGTTAAGAGCAACTTGCTTCTGTGTTATCTGCCTCTACTGAGGGGTTTGTGGATTGCCCAGATCTCCTCATCTCACCCACAGGTCGAGGTGGGCTTTCCTGCAGGCAGCTGTGTGGTTCCTTGCCTTTCTATGTTCTCCCCTGTGAATATGCTAGAGTCCACAGTCTTGTGTGACCTGGCTCTGGGCAGGGGCTGGCTGCTGCTGGTTTCCAGGGGACTGTGAGCGCTGATGCCATTTCTCTACACCCACACACTTGCTGCCGTTGTGAGCTGGACCGCGTCTCTGGCAGCTGGCTGCCTGGCACCGGAGACTCTGGTCACACCGTCTGGCCGTCTTCACAGGCTCCATTTTGGGAACAGAGTGTTGGCACTGTTGAATCTGGCTGTGGTATTCTGTCCAGGTTGTTAACAGCCTCATAAACATCTACCCTTCTTTTTCTCCCTGGTCCATTGTCATCACCAGATATGTGAAAGCTTCACTGTTATGACTGCCAACTTAGAAATATTTGTCCCACACTTACAGTGTACAAAGCACTTCCACACACAACATCTAAGCCTTTGAACGCACCAGTTTCTCATCTGTAAAATGGAAGTAAGGATGGTTAGCCACCAGTGTAGATGTGTACTGAGAATTAAATGAGCTAATACATCTGAAGCTCTTAGAGTAACAGCAGACAATCAGTGTGAACTATTTTCACTTTTTGAAGCAATAATGATTTTTCCCAAAGAACAGAAGGGGTTCCAGTCACTAGTAGTGTGTGAGGATGGGATACTTGCCTGGGTGCCAGGAACAATGCGGAGTGTTATTGACAGAGAATGTAGAAACAATAAAGCCAACGAAGCCAGTCTGTGTTAAAAAAATTTTTTTTAATTGAAGTATAGTTGATTTACAGTGTTATGTTAATTACTGCTATACCGCAAAGTGATTCAGTTTTATATATATATATATATATATATATATATACCTTCTTTTTTTTTTAACATTCATTTCCATTATGGTCTGTTATAGGATATTGAATATAGTTCTCTGTACTTTACAGTAGGACCCTCTTTATTCAGTCTTTTTTTTTTTATCATCATGACGTGCTGGCAGTTCTAAACGGTATCAAACACTCCTTCACCCTGAAATATTCAGTTGAACTACAATCTAAGTTGCTCTGGTTACTGTTGAATTTTAATATACATGCGAGATTCAGACTCACATATTTTAATCACTTTTCCTTTTATAAGCATTGTATTTTTACATGGCATTTAATCAAATAAATTCCCATGTTATACACTCACGCCTCTAGAGCTACGGGCTCGGCTACATGTGTTCACTGGGATGATACAAAATCATTCAAGTTCGCTTTGGGCCCAAGGCAGGTCTCTAATGCCATTGGTATACATGTTCGTGCATTTAAATAGTCAACTCAATAATAACAATGACAGCCCAGGAATTAAATGGTGAAAAACACTAATATGTTGCTTTAATTCTATCATTCTATGTGACCACTTGGAGTTTTTATTTGTGCTTAAAATTGAGAACAGTGAAATGGGGTATATACTGTGAGCTGGAAAAATTTGTGTTTGGTAAGTACCAATTTCAGTTCCTACAGTAAATATTTTATTGAATCAGAATGATATATGTAATGTTGAATTTCTCCTTTATTACTGATAACTGTTAGTGGTTTTAAAACTAAATAATGAATTGAGAAAGTAATTATTACTGATTGTTCCATGATTATTACTGGGAATAATTTTGCCATGGGGGGTGGGGTTAAAAATGATCCTCTGGTTATGTAGTAGACTGACTATATAGCTGACTCCGGTGGGTCCTTTATACACAATAGATCTCATTTAATACACAGGGTGACCCAAGAGAGGGGGCTTATTATTCCTGGTTTATGTTTTGAATTGATCTAATTCTGCTAATGATACAGAGCTCCAGAACACTGCTTATTCTTACACTCAAGTTTGCTTCCATTTTGTTTCTTCCCCATAAAATGTTTTATTGCAAATGTGAGCTGGAAGCCTCCCCAGGCTGTGAAATGAGATCACCCATCCCGCCTACAATTGAATTGTTTTTGCATCAGCCCCTTCTGGGGCCTCTTGCTGGTGATGAAGCCGCTCTAAAGTGTCCCCTCAGTTATTTCAGAGGGCTTCTCTGCTGCCTTCTTGTGCTGCGTGGGAGGGGTCTGGCAGGACCCTCTGGTGGTGGCTGCACTGCCAACAAGGACACTAGTGAGAAGCCTGGACTGGGGACAGGGATGACCACGAATCCCCCTCACAGGCCTCCCGGGGTCCACACGCCCTCACTCCCTCAGCTGAGGGTGTGGAGCTGGGGGGTGTCTCCTTCAACCCACAGACCCAGGCACTGCCTCGGAGACCCCAGGAGCTTCTGGCTGGCCTCCACAGCAGGGTCAGCTCAGCCCCAGCAGCTGGTGCCTCCGGGCATCCATAAGGTTTGGAATCCCAGCCAAGTTTCCTCCTTGGCCCGCGAGGAAGAGGACATGCTTTGGTTGCCCAGCCTAAGATGCCCTGGGATCATGGCAGAGACGTGAATGCCCTTCAGCAGAAACCCTTCCTCCACCCACAGGGGTTCCTCTGGCCCCCAGCTCTGATGACAGCCCCCAAAGTACTCAGCATGTTCCCCCGAGCCTGGTTTGTTCCATCTTGAATATCACATCACACACGAGGCACAAGCCCGCGGACTCTCAGCCATGCCCAGCCCCTCCCGCCTGTTCTCTCCCCAAGAGGCTGTGTTCCTCTCACACCCTTGTTTATGTCCCGCAAGAACACAGGCTTGCGGAGACCCAAACCAGGCAGGAATCTTGTTTCCGCTCCCCCTACCCGGTCACGTCCTGTCTGTTCTCTCAGGCAATGAACTCAGTCAGAGACTTGGGGTGGGAGGAGGGAAGAGAAGAAAGCCACAGAGTGAACTGTGAGGGAGGCGGCGGGGAAATAACACAACTCTTAGCTCAGAAATTCACATCTGGTCATCCCATTCCTCTCAGCCCAGAGGCAAATCCCTTTCTTCAAAAATCTATACATATCCAATGTTGTATAAATTACTACAAACTCAGCAGCTGTAAACAACGCAAATTTATTCTCTTTACAGGTCTGGAGATCAGAAGTCTGCAATGGGTCTCCCTGGGCTAAAATCAAGGTGTCAGCAGGGCTTCATTCCTTCTGGAGGTTCTGGGAGAGAACCCCTTCCAAGCTGCTAGAGGCTCCTGCATTCTTTGGCTCGTGGCTCCTTCCTCCAGCTTCAGAGCCAGGAGGAGAGCATCTTCCTCTCTCTGCAAATGTGACCTGCTGACCCTTCTGACTCCCTCTTCCTCTAGTAAAGATCCTTGGGATTACATCGGCCCCACCTGGACGATCCAGGTTTATCTTCCCATCACAAGATTCTTAACTTAATCACACCTGTAGAGTCCCTTCTGCCATATAAGGTCACATATTCATAGGTTCTGGGGATTAGGATGCGGACAGCTTTGGAGCGTGGGGCATTATTCCTCCCAACACATGCTCCATATCTCTCAGGGGCACTGGAAGGATGTGTGTGTTGGGAGGGGGGGCGTTCACGTGGACACACAACTGGCACATCTTAATGTGAGTTTCCTTTCCTACCTGAGGGGCTGATTCTGAGGAGGAGCCTGTTTCTTAATGGGGATCCCCATGGGAAACACAGTCAGGCAGACCCGAAGGGGGCCCGAATCCAGTTCGAGCCATTCTGTAGCGCTCAGTGCTGTCAGAGCCCGCCTCCCTCCTCACCCCCTCCCCAGCGGAGGTCGGGTCCTCTGCAGTTCAGGTTCCCTGGGCAGTTCTCATCTTCAGTGATGGCTTCCTGCCGCAAAAACAGGTCTTTTTTGGGCTCAGCCTTTGGTGGTGCAGCCTGGCAATGCCAGGGGGCTGACCCCAGGAATAACCCTTAACCAAGGAGGGGTGGGACTTGGTGGATGTATCCATGTTCCCTGGCTGCTGTAACACAATTCTGTAAACTGGGTGGCGTGAGACAACAGAAATGTCCTTTCTCCCAGTTCTTGAGGCCAGAAGTCTGGAATCAGGATGTTGGCAGGAACTGGCTCCCTCCAAAGGTTCTGGGGGAGAGTCATTTCTGACTCTTCCAGCTTCTGGCTGCTCCCAGCGTTCCTTGGCCTGTGGTTGTATCACTCCAGTCTCTGCCTTTCACCTCACTTGGCCTTTTTGCTTTTTTACTGTGTATCTAAGGAGAAGGCAATGGCACCCCACTCCAGTACTCTTGCCTGGAAAATCCCATGGATGGAGGAGCCTGGTAGGCTGCGGTCCATGGGGTCGCTAAGAGTCAGACATGACTGAGCGACTTCACTTTCACACATTGGAGAAGGAAATGGCAACCCACTCCAGTGTTTTTGCCTGGAGAATCCCAGGGACGGGGGAGCCTGGTGGGCTGCCGTCTGTGGGATCACACAGAGTCGGACACTACTGGAGTGACTTAGCAGCAGCAGCAAGGACATTGGATTTAGGTCTCACCTGGATAGTCTGGGATGCTCTTATCTCAAGATCCTTAATTATATTGACAGATACATTTTTTTCCAATTAAGGTCATGTTCACAGGTTCTGGAAATTTGAATGTAGACATCTTTTTGAAAATAATCATTCAACTACTCCAGTCAATGAACAGCTGTCTTCCTTGCCCTTGGGGACACTTCTCAGCTGTGTGCTGTATAGTCTTCCTAGAGAGTTCTGGGTGGGATTGGGCTCCACCAGCCCCATGACCAACCTGTTAATTAATGAGTACTTTACTGTCTTAACTCCCCCATTTCACTCCCTACTCACTTCACTGTGCTTCCCCAAAACACCTCCCAAATTCACTGCCTGCACCCAAATCTTTGTCTCTGGGTCTGCTTTTGAGGAAACCCAAATTAAGACATACCCCCCACCTCCCAGCTTCTAAGGCTCTTGCAAGCAACTGGAAGTCACATCTCCGCTGGTTCCCGGGCATGGTTTGTCCAGGGTCACATTGTGCTGCCCACTCCTGGTTGATCTTTCTTTCTTTAAATATTGATTTATTTGTATTTATTTGACTTCATTGGAGCCTAGTTGCAGCACAGGGCTTAGATGCCCCATGGCATGTGGGATCTTATTTCCCTAACCAATCGGTGAATGAACCCACATGCCCTGCATTGGAAGGCAGATTCTTAACCACCAGACCATCAGGGACATCCCCTGTTTGGTCTTTCTTTTAGGTACTCCCTGGTTGGTCCTCTAGTCTTTCTGGTCTGTCCCTGCCCCCATCACATTGCCTTTGTGATTCCACAACCTCATCTCTATCTCCTGGAGACCCTTGGCTGACGTGCAGCCTCAGCAGAGGGGAAGTAATTGCAAAGGAACCTGCTGCCTTAGATAGTGGAGAAAGGATCACAGTCAGCATGTGGCTTAATTGAATTAAAGAAAAAAAAAGCCCTGCCCCACCTCCATGGTAACTCATCGCCCTTGACAGAATGCAGACAGAGCTCATCACAGAAGCAAGAGTCAAGGCCAAGAGGGTTGCTGGGCTGCAGCCTTCTCTCCAGGAAGCTCCTGATTCTGTCAGGGGAGGTGTTGCATGCTTGGGCCCCTGCTCAGAGGCCAAAGCAGTCTCCTGACCTGGGGTGAAAAAAGGAGATGAAGAGACAAGGGCCTTGGCCCTGAGATGTAAAGCATGACCCAAGAGGAAGGTCTGACTGAGATGATCCTGTGCTTGGGGCCAGCAGGTCAAGAGAGCTGAAAAGACTGGTCAGAGGTGATGGGAAGGTGCTCTTACTTCTCCCCAGGAGAAGATGACCATCAGAGAGGTCATAGTCAAGGACAGTGATGGGGTCTTGGGAGCTGTGTGCAAGGCTGCAGCGGGCTGTGCATGTCAACCACTCCTTCCTTCCCGAGGAGGTGCTCACAGGCCAGCAGGCCCTCTCTTGCCAGCTGCTATCACTAGAGCTTTAAGGGTGGCAGAGGCTCCATGGCTCATGGGTCTAAGCTCTGTGCTCCAGTCTTAGGACCTTGGGTTTCTTGCTGTGTGGACTGGGCGTGGGCCCAGCTCATCACAGAGAACATGGCATTTCCTGTTCAACTCTAATTCAGCTCTGTGTATTTCAACTCTATGAACTGACTCTCAGTCTTATGAATACTATTCATTCATATGTCCTAGGCTGTCTTCCATTTGCTTCTGTAGGAAGCTCCGTCCTCTGTCACACCCTAGAAAGCACTGGGACATTTCCTCTCCATGCAGTTGGAGAGGTGAAAGGATTAGATTAGCCACAATCTTGACCCAAGGCTGAGGAAGTTAAGAGCTATGGACTTTTCAGGGGATGCTTGGGTTACTTGGAAAGTTATTGAGCTGAGGAAGCAGACAGAGTTGAGCTTTGATCCATGAAAGAAAAGACACATGTGTAAATATGACAGGAATTATATGGAGACAGGGACTTAATGTATCTGAAGCTGACTGATCTAAAGGCCTTCGTGGGTACTACCCCTCAGCCTAGAATAGAAAGATGCTTGGCCCAGTTTAAACATCACTCCTCATGAGTTCTTTCTTCTCATGTAGAGGTGTTTTCCTTGTTACACCCTCTCATAGCTTCCTCTGGTTTTCTTTCATAGCATTTACTACAGTTTTGAAAGTTTTCATTTGTCTTCCTATCAGACTTTGCATTCTTTGGGGACGGGATCCATGTTTTATTCATTTCTGTATGATGCCAAAGAAAAAATTGCTCTCAACAGAGGTAAATAGGGAAGGAAGACTTTACTGAAGACTATTGCAACAGGGGAGAGAGACTGAATCCAACTCTACTGAAAGAAAAGGCAGGAGGGTTTTTAAACTCTGGGTGTAGGGTAATGGAAAAATAGAGGAGGCCACATGTGCCTATGTGATTAGGCAACCTGTGCCTGCTAACTGGTGCTTCTCAAAGCAAGGCTCTTACCTTCCTGCCGAGACTTAGAAAAGGGCACTGCTTTTCTTGATGATTATGTTTCTAAGGGATGGCTCCATGTCCTTGAGAAGGACATTTCTGGGTTGTAAAACTGGTAAGAGGCTGGGAGAAAATTTACATCTCAAGGGGGCAAAGAAAGAATGTACAATGATGAATTTTCTAAAGTAAGTGCTCTAAGAAGAGGGAGTTCAGGGGCCTAGAGTCAGGAGGAGGCTGTCTTAAGTTTGGTTAAGCTGAGAGAAATTCGAAGGCCACCTTTGGTAATTACCTCCTGCTCTACATCACATTCTTTGCCTATAGGTGCAGGCAAGAATACAGCAAGTAATAAGTATGTTTAATTTTTTTTTTTTGTGTGTGTGCACTGTGTGGGTTGCAGGATCATAATTTTATTTACTTATTTTTAATTTTTATTTTTTTGGCCATACTGTGCGGCCTGCAGGATCTTAGTTCCCCCACTAGGGATGGAACCCAGGCCCTGATGGTAAAACAGCAGTGTTTCAACCACTGGAGTGTCAGGGAATTTCCGGTGTGTTTCATTTAAAGGGACCACTTGTATGTCTGGTTCATGTCCATTTCCATGTGTTGGTGATGAGCTCCATGAGGGTAGGGATGGTGCTTGAATTGTTCATTAGTATAAAACCAGCACCACCCACTTGCTTCTCCTGGGTGCTCAATAAGTGCTTGTGGAGAGAACAAGTGAATGGATGGATGGAGGAAGACAGAGAAGCACCAAGGATAACGTCCAATTTTTTAGCATGGAAGGAAGAAGGTCATGGGGCCAGGAGTGGCTGATGTGGGCAAGTGACAATGACGGGCTCTGTGTGTGTGTGTGTGTGTGTGCGTGCATGCTAAATCACTTTAGTTGTGTCTGACTCTTTGCGATACTACAGACTGTAGCACCCCAGGCACCTCTGTCCATGGGATTCTCCAGGCATGAATATTGAAGTGGGTTGCCATATCCTCCTCCAGGGCATCTTCTTGACTCCGGGATTAAACCCATGTCTCTTACATCTCCTGCATTGGCAGGCAGGTTCTTTACCACTAACGCCACCTGGGAAGCCCAATGATGGGTTGAGGGCAGAGCAGTTGTTTGATCCTAGGCTGTCCTGCTGACTTTGCCTGGAGTCCGGGGCTAACAGTGTTTGGTGTCTGAGATGGAGATGATTAAGGCAGCACAGCTGAGCCTGGGGAGATGGTAACATGTGCAGATTGCACCTCTTACTTGCCCTCGGTTTGATTTTTAACAAGTGGCAACGATCCTGAGGGAAGAGACAATGTTTGCTCTTCTGAGTTTATTTAGAAGATAGAGCTGCATCAAGGTGAGGACCCCCTTCCGGGCCACCCTGCAGGCAGATGGATGCTGGTGCATGTAATTACTTTCAGGGTCAAAGCAACGCAATCAGCTCCTTTGTCAGCAGCGTTCATTGAATAGTTTTATCGAGCGCCTGAGGGTGATTTGTTCCAGCTCTGGAGTAATTGTCCAATCAACCACAGGTCCCTGGGGGAAGGTGGTTTGAAGGGAATTTCCTGAACATTTGTGATTAAGGCTAGATGGCTTCATTAATTAACTCAACAAACATTCTCTGAGCACCTACTGTGTGTTGGGTCCTGTGCCAGACCTGTGGGAGGTAGAGGAGAGTGCTTGCTCTAAAGAACCTATGGATGGTGAAGGGGGATAAATAGAACCATCCTTAATCTCATGCTCATCCCAAGTGTTCCTATGAGTACTCCAGGGAGGAACGGCTTCCTCTTAATAGAGGTTTTGGAGTAGGGCCTTGAAAGAAGACGAGTAGGACTGGAGTGAATATGAGGGTCTGGCACTGACAGACATTCAAAGTCAGTGATGAAGATTCTCTCCTTGACCAAACTCTAGCCAGCCTTCTCTGAGCCCTCTTCTTGGTAGGACTCAACTTCAGCCTATACACACTTTGTGTGTGCGTAGTCGCTCAGTTGTGTCTGACTCTGAAACCTAGGCAAGAATACTGGAGTGAGCTGCCTTGCCTTCTCCAGAGGATCCTCCTAACCCAGGGATGGAATCCATGTTTCTTAGTCTCCTGCATTGGCAGGTGGGTTCTTTACCACTAGCGCCACCGGGGAAGTGAACACTAACATAGCTTCTAACAGCTCAATGCTATATTTCTAAGATGACCTCAGTGCCCTCAAAATTCCTACATGAAAAAGCTCAAGGCTGCCAAATGAATTAATTCACTGTTTATTCCGGAGTGCACCTGAAGATAGGGCCCATCTCCCAATCTCTGTGGAAGGGTAGGAGCTTAATTTCAATAGGTGCCAGTTAACAAACTCACTTGGGTTGCTTATGGACCAACCAGCCTTTCCCACTTTTTGTCACTTTTCAGTTTCCTGGCTCTGTTCAAACTCTTCCCGATCCTCCCTCTCCCTGTCATTCTTCCTTTAAAATGTCCAGTCACCTCTGCCCACATCAGAATGGGGCTCCACACTTTCCCCCACTGTCAGTGGTTACTGAGTAAAATCTATTTTCACTGCTTTAGCTAATGTCTGGCTGTGTTCACCTTTGAGATCAGTTCTCCATGAAGAAATAAGAGCAGAAAACTGATATACACAACTGTCCAAAAAGAGACCCTTTGGTTTTCAATCCAGTGGGGGAAATAGTAAGAGAAAGAGCTGTGGAGAAAAGGTGGGACCATATCATGCAGGGCTTTGGTAGGCTCTAGCAAAGAGTTGGGGATTTTATCCTTGGTGCCCAAGGAAGTGGAAGATTTTAAGTGGAGGAGTCATGGGACCTGAGCAATGCCCAGCACAAAGTAAGCGTTCACTGTCACTATGATCATTTGCAGTTCCAAAGAAGGATTTCTCTGGCTGTGGTTCTGAGAAAGGATTGATTGATCGCAGGGAACTAAGGTAGCTATGGGAGAATAGTTAGGAGGCACGGCAATGGTTATGGCCGAGATGGTGCTGGTCTTGCTTGGCTCCGTGGTTGTGGGGATGGAGAAAAGTGATTGATTTCACGAGAGATGTAGGAGATCAAATTGGCAGGACATGGTGAATGACTGCTTGGAAGTGGTGGAGGGCAGAGGAGGAAAGGGGTAAACTGAAACTGGAGTCCAGGTTTCTGGTTTGTGAGAATGAGATGGTTGATGGAGCTGTTACCAGGTGTACATGGGGCAGGTGGGGAGATCATTTTTTTAGGATAAATGAAAGAGCACGTGGGATTGCAGTGTGCTGTTGGGTATATGGGGCTTGGCACTCTGCAGAGCCGGCCTTCAGGGGATGGGGATGATTTCTACTCCCACGTTATACTTGGTTTGATCTTGAGGCTCGGGCACAGCCCTGTGAACCCAGCTTGTGTGTGACTCAGTTTGAGTTGTAGAGGACGGAAAAGTTCTTCTCTATCCTCTTAAGCTGGACCTAAGGATTAAAACTGACATAAGATGAATTAACAGGAGAAAAGCAAGCACATTTTATTACATTTTTACATGCACATGGGACTTTCGTAAGAGAACGCAGGCTTGAGAAAGTGATCAGAGCAGAAAATTTTATACCTTATAGACAAAGAATGATAAGTTTGTGAAGAAATGACAAAACACAGGGGTTTAGACCAGAGGCAGTAAATTATGGAGAAATGACTAGGAGATCTGTTGGAGGGGGAGACTAGTGGAAGATAGGATTATTTTAGCTAGTTTGTATAGAACCATTTTCAGTGTTTGTTCCAAATCTGTGGTGATAAAGATAGTCTTGTCTTCCCGGTATAGAGAGGGCACCTTTCTCATGAGAAATTTTATGGCCTGTTTTTAGGTAGAAAAGGAGAGGTCAGAGAACCCTTCCTGCATCTGCAGTTTCTCAAGTGCCTTTAGCTCAGAAGAAGCATCATGCCAAAGCAGCATACTTTAGGGTGGCACACCCTGAACTCCTTCAGAGTTATCCTGGATGCCAAGAAGCAAGATTTGAGTGAAGGGACTTTATTTGGGAAGTGGAGGTGGGGAAGTGAAACAGGGAAGGAAAGGAGCCAGCAAAGTGTATGTGGGGAAACACATGCCTCAGAATGACCCCACACAAGAGGCGAGGGAGCTGGAGTATTTATCCACCACAGTTTCTGGAGCCAAAGCTCTTATACACAGAAATAACACACGTGACAGATGGAAGCTGCTGGGGCACAGTGAAATGTGTAAGGGGTATAACAGGACGTGGACAGCATTGGCTGCAAAGTCTAATGATGCAATTTGAATAAACATGTAGACTTTTATCTCATGCTAGATGGAACTGTTCCTCTGTTTTGTTTTATGTCATATTGGCAGAGTTAACTGCAACCTGCAACCTTTGGGAGATTGGGATTGATATACATACACACACACATATATATATACACTACCGTGTGTAAAATAGATAGCTAGTGGGAACCTGCCGTGTAGCATAGGGAGCTCAGCTCGGTGCTCTGTGATAACCTAGAGGGGTGGGATGGGGGTGGGTGGGTGTGAGGTCCAAGAGGGAGGGGATACACATGGGAGGGGATATATGTATACTTATAAATGATTCACTTCATTGTACAGCAAAAGCTAATGCAAAATTGTAAAGCAATTATACTCCAATAAAAGTTCTTCCCTGGTGGCTCAGATGGTAAAGCATCTGCCTACAATGTGGGAGACCCAGGTTCAATCCCTGGGTTGGGAAGATCTCTTGGAGAAGGAAATGGCAACCCACTCCATAAAAAAATGAACAAAACAGAGTTGAAATTGGAGTCAGTTATATTTGTAGCATAGTGGGGTGGGATAAAATTGTAAGCAACAATTCCACATCTCACCACTTGGGGTTCATTAGTTTGTTAGAAATGAACATTTATTGAGCACATGCTGTGTCCCAGGATTCGTGCGAAATACTTTACACATATTATCTCATACCTTATGAGATGGGTATGGTTAGACCCATTTTATGGATAAGGAGGGACCCAGTGGCTTACTCTTGTTGCAACAGTTTGCAGTTGGCTTAACCAAGTTTCAACCCGTTTTCTTTCTTCAACCTTTTGCTGCTGCTTGGCAGGTAGAAATTACAAGAGCAACCTTTTAGCTCAAGCGTTGGGCTTGTATTTGTGTTGAGTATTTATTGAAATTCCCAGGCCCATCCAGTACTAACTGTCAGGGCTTAATAAGTTCTAAATAATAATGATTTTCCCCTGGATGAGTATAGATGCTTCTGTCAGCTGAGGCTGATTTCCACCTAATTTGCAGGGAATTTGTGTGGCACAATGATGAGCTAAATATTTATGCAGGGAAGATGTATGTACAAATCACATTTCCATAAGAAACACAAGGCAAATGAGAGTTTCCCACAAAAATTTTACTGATAGGAAAAGATGCTTTAGAGGATCTAACATCAGCCAGGATTAGCCAGCATTATCCAAGAGTTAGCCGTATTTAGGAAATTTTAGCATTTATGCCAGAGAAGTGTCTTTATTAAAAATTGCCAAGGATTACTAGAGAAGAAATAATTTTTGCTCCTCAAGGTTGAGGGAAAGAAGTTGGGAATATGGAATAGCTTTTTCTGCAAATGACCAAACAGTCTTAGTGGATGACCCTGAACAAGTTACTGCTTGTCTCTCTGAGTTTTAGTTTCTCAAGCTGTCACCTACTGGATAGGATTGGCTGTTCCTTAAGACCTTGCCCATTCTGTCTTATAATTCTGTGCATTACTGTTGTGCCTCTGTCTTTTTCTCTAAACTGAGGACAGACTGTTGACCTTGGACTACCAGCCTTCCTATGGAAGGAGAGGAGTCAACATTTGGGCTACTCAGGGTGTGCCAGGCACCTGCTGGGTGCTTCATGTCAACCAACTCATTACTTCTCATAGCAGTTCAATGGCATAGGCTCTATTTCCATTGTATAGCTAAAAACTAATAAATTGCAAGTGTAGGAGCAGCTGTTACTTTGGGGACCATACTCCAGTCCTCCCCACCCACATCCAAGTTCAACAACAACAAAAAATTAAAGGTAAGCATTTTTATTTGGGGCTGTCCACCAAATGGATGGGCTCCCCAGGTGGCTCGGCAGGTAAAGAATCTGCTTGTAATGCAGGAGATGCAAGAGATGCGAGTTCAGTCCCTGGGTTGGGAAGATCCCTTAGGGGAGGGCAATGCAACCCACTCCAGTATTCTTGCCTGGAGACCATGAACAGAAGAGCTTGGCGAGCTACAGTCCATGGGGCTATAAAGAGTCAGATACAACTGAAGCGACAAAGAACTCACGTACCAAATGGGTACCAATGAACAAAGAGCATAGGACTTGGAGTTGTAAAGACTTGGGTTTGAGTTGTGCCTCCTCCAGGTACTAGCTGTATTCCCTGGGTGAGTCACATTACCTCTCCATGTCCTGTTCCTCCTCTGTGCACTTACCTTGTGATCTCCAAGAACAGATTGATTGCACGGATTCCACGGGAAACTGACCAGTTCTTCAATAACAACCTGATATTGGTTGATCATTCCAGGTTTCCCTCCATGGGTCATCTCAGATGGCCCTACTCTCTGCCTCTCTGATGTAAGAAGCAGTTCATTCTTGCTCTCTTGAAAGCTTTAGACTGACCCACCCGAGCCCTGACCCTGCCTGACTTCTGCCTATGTTCATGTTGTGTGACTAGAGATGCAGGTCCAAGCCCCGGCAACACCAGCTTCTATTTATGTAATCTGGAGTCACTCATTTGATTTCTCTGAGACTCTCTTTCTTTTCTGCAAAGTGGGAATTATTTTATAGACTTCAAGAGTTTTGTAGTTGGTTAAACATCATGATGTTGAAATTAATTGATGGCATGTGTTTGTCCTCACCTCAGGGAATGACCTCAATCCTTCTAAATGAATTCTTAAAAAAATTGAACTGTAGTTGGTTTACAAAGTTGTGTTAGTTTCAGGTCTACAGCAAAGTGACTCAGTTTTATATTTATATGTATTTTTCAGCTTCTTTTCCATTATAGGTTATTATAAGATATTCAATATAGTTCCCTGTGCAATACAGTAGGTCTTTGTGTATTTTATATATAGAAATGTGCACCTGTTAATCTCATACTCCTAATTTATCTCCACCCCCTGGTGGCTCAGATCATAAAGAATCTGCCTGTGATGCAGGAGACCCAGGTTCGATCCCTGGGTCAGGAAGATTCCCTGGAAAAGGAAATAGTAATCCACTCCAGTATTCTTGCCTGGAGAATCCACGAACAGAGGAGTGAGCAGGCTGCAATCCGTGGGGCCATGAAGAGTCAGACATGACTGAAGGACTAACATTTTCACCTTCCCCTTTGGCAGCCATAAGTTTCCTAAGTCTGTGAGTCTGTTTCTGTTTTGTAAATGAACAAATTTGGATTACTAGATGAATTTGTAAATTTGGATTATTGATGAATTCTTTTTTCCTGCTAGCTGTCTTTTTTTTATTATTAAACTTTTTATTTTGTATTGGAGCATGGCTGATTAATAATGATGTAATAGTTTCAGGTGAATAGAAAGGGTCTCAGCCATACATACACATGTATCCATTCACCCCCAAACTCCCCTCCCATCCAAGCTGCCATATAACATTGAGCAGAGTTTCTTGGGCTATACAGTAGGTCCTACTAAATGAATTCTTTTGCGACCTTAAGGGTTCCTGGATTAAGGAGTCCCTCTGGCTTTGTTCCAGAGGGACATCTGAACCAGCTGATTCAGTGCTGTGAAGATTTGGGTTCCTCAAAAGATCCAATGCATAAGCAACCTCCTTCATCAGATGCTGCGTTAAGACTGATCTCTGCCTGGCTGAGACAGATTTTCATATAGACATAATCTCATTTAATGTTTTCAAAACCCTGTATCCAGACACAACCTGCCGAGGTCACAGAACCAGCAGGTGGCCGCACTGGGATTCAGATCTGCTTGCATCCTTTCTGGGGAGCCCGCTGAAGCTCACATGCTCAGACTCTGCTTGGAATTCAATGTTACCATCACCAAGACTCACAGCCTGACTTTTAGCTTCACTTGCTTCTGAGGTTGTAACATGGCTTTGAAAAGATATTTCAGGAAAATCAGAAAGTTTTTAAAAAAGAATTGGAGGTTTAGGTTCATAGGGACTTCAGAGACTCTTTCTCTCTTAAATAACAGCTTTATTGAGATATATAATTTATATACAATAAAATTCACTTTGTAAAATAATAGTTTAATGGTTTTAAAGCATATTCACAGAGTTTTTATATAACCATCACCACTGTCTAGTTTTAGAACATGTTTATCACCTCCCAAAGAAACCCCATACCTTTTAACAGTCACTCCTCAAATGTCCCTGGCAACGACTAATTTACTTTCTGTCTCTGTGAGCCTGTTTATTATGGACATTTCATGTAAATGGAATTGTATGCTATGTGGCTTTGTGTGACAGGCTTCTTTTACTTGGCAAAATGTTTTCCAGTTTCATCTATGTTGTTGCATGTATTAATATTTCATTCCTTTTATGGATGAATAATGTGTGTGTGAGTCGCTCAGTTGTGTCCAGCTCTTGTGACCCCATGAAATGTGGCCTGCCAGGCTCCTCTGTCCGTGGGATTCTCCAGGCAAGAATACTGAAGTGGGTTGTCATTTCCTCCTCCAGGGGATTTTCCCAACCCAGGGATGGAACCCAGGTCTCCCACATTGCAGGTGGACTCTTTACCGTCTGAGCCAGCAGGGAAGCCATCTGGATGAATAATATTCCATTGTATTGATACACCACATGTTGTCTGTTTTTCAGTTGAGTTGATAGATGTTTGGATTGTTTCCCTCTTTTTTGACTATTATGGATACTGCTGCAATGAACATTCATTTACAGGTTTTTTGTGTTTTTTTTTGCATTTACTATTTTTGGCTGCACTGGGTCTTTGTTGCTTTGTGCGGGCTTTTCGCCAGTTGCAGCGAGTGGGGGATACTCTCTAGTTGTCGTGTGCGGGCTTCACATTGCAGTGGCTTCTCCTGAGAAGCCCAGGCTCTAGAGTCCATGGGCTTCAGTAGTTGTGATTCCTGGGCTCTAGCGCACAGGCTCAATAGTTGTGGTGCACAGGCTTAGTTGTTCCTCGGTATGTGCGATCTTCCCGGATCAGGAATTGATCCTCACTGGCAGGCGGATTCTTTACCACTGAGCCACCAGAGAAGCCTCATCTTCAGGTTTTTGTATGAATATATATTTTCAGTTCTCCTGGGTGTAGACTAAGGGTGGAACTATTGGATCACATGGTAAATGTTCAATACTTTTTGTGAAACTGCCATACTATTTTCCGAAGTGGTTGCGCCATTTAACAGCCCCACCTCCAGAAACTCTGTTTTGGTATTTGTTGATCAAAATGAGTTTGCCGATGCTGCCAGTTTATTTGAGCTTCAAGCCCAATTTGGCCCAAAGTCTCAGGGAAACACTCATTGCATTGCAGGATGGAATTAGCATGGCCAGAAGAGACCATTTATAGTCTACAATGTTCTGCCCTAAATATCCTGTAATAAAATTCAAAATATGGTACAGTCTTGAGTTTGAGTTCTTCTGTAAGAGCTGTGATCTAGCACAGGAAGAACCATTTAGAACAGTACCTGTCCTGCTTTGAGTTCCTTTTGATGTGATGCTGAAACAAGGATTTGAGTACAAGTTATTTCCTTGAGAGGCTGATTCCAAATTGAGAAAGGAGTATGTCAAGGCTGTATATTGTCACCCTGCTTATTTAACTTATATGCAGAGTACATCATGCTGGACTGGATGAAGCACAAGCTGGAATCAAGATTGCCGGGAGAAGTAGCAATAACCTCAGATACGCAGATGACACCACCCTTATGGCAGAAAGCAAAGGAGAACTAAAGAGCCTCTTGATGAAAGTAAAAGAGGAGAGTGAAAAAGCTGGCTTAAAACTCAACATTCAGAAAACGAAGATCATGGCATCTTGTCCCATCATTTCATGGCAATTAGATGGGGAAACAATGGAAACGGTGACAGACTTTATTTTCTTGGGCTCCAAATCACTGCAGATGGTGACTGCTGCCATGAAATTAAAAGATGCTTGCTCCTTGGAAGAAAAGTTATGTCCAACCTAGATAGCACGTTAAAAAGCAGAGACATTACTTTGCCAACAAAGGTCCATCTAGTCAAAGCTATGGTTTTTCTAGTAGCCATGTATGGATGTGAGAGTTGAACTATAAAAAAAGCTGAGCAGCGAAGAATTGATGTTTTTGAACTGTGGTGTTGGAGAAGACTCTTGAGAGTCCCTTGGACTGCAAGGAGATACAACAAGTCCACCCTTTAGGAAGCTGGTCCAGAATATTCATTGGAAGAACTGATGGTAAAGCTGAAACACCAATACTTTGGTCACCTGATGAGAAGAACTGACTCATTGAAAAGACCCTGATGCTGGGAAAGATTGAAGGCAGGTGGAGAAGGGGACGACAGAGGATGAGATGGTTCGATGGCATCACCAACTCAGTGGACATGAGTCTGAGTAAACTCTGGGAATTGTTGATGGACAGGGAGGCCTGGCGTGCTGCAGTCCATGGGGTCGCAAAGAGTCGGACATGACTGAGTGACTGAACTGATGTGACACTGAGACAAGGATTTGAGTACAAGTTATTTCCTTGGGAGGTGATCCCAGGAAACACTTGTGAAGAAACGGAAGAGAGAGGGGGAGGAGACGAAAGCTGATGAGGGAGGTGCTGTCGAGCAAATCACCACTGTGGGCAACCAGAACTCAAATCCGCTGGGGAACTCCGGAAACCAGTGTAGTTTTGAAATTATTCCAGTGGGGAAACAAAGAAGAAGCTGGAGCATTTATCTACCATTTTCTGATCTGTCAACTGATTGAGGACTGCTTCTGGGGCATTAACTCCTTGGGACTTCTGTTTTGCCCTGCATGCTGACCTAGCCTGTGCTCATACCCACAGGTGACAAACTGCAAGATTTGCCCTATGCTGCCTTCAGTATAGGAGAAGGCAATGGCACCCCACTCCAGTACTCTTGCTTGGAAAATCCCATGGACGGGGGAGCCTGGTAGGCTGCAGTCCATAGGGTTGCTAAGAGTCGGACATGACTAGCGACTTCACTTTCATGCATTGGAGCAGGAAATGCAACCCACTCCAGTATTCTTGCCTGGAGAATCCCAGGGATGGGAGAGCCTGGTGGGCTGCCATCTATGGGGTCGCACAGAGTCAGACACGACTGAAGTGACTTAGCAGCAGCAGCAGCAGCCTTCAGTATATGGAGCTCCACGGGCAGAGAATAAACAGCATCAGCCATGGAGCCAATCTAAATCGGTATTTGAGTAACCCCATTGATGGCCATCTCTACCTATGATAAAAAGGCTTGATGACAATGTAATGTAAGGCTGTCTTTGTTGATTTAAAGAAATCAAAAGTAGGAGAAATAAAACCTTCTCCTAAACCCGTCCCTGAGGTTGGAAGCACAAAGCTTCCAGAACATAGGAAATAGCTGATATATTTTGTAAAAAATTGAAGTTGGAGGCTGTTTTTAAAGAAAGAAAAGAGTGGGGCAATTGAAAGGCACTTGCTGAAGTCATCATAGTTGAGAGGCAGGAATAGGGATGGAAATCAGAATCCGCCTTGAAATAATTTAGTGAAATAATCACTTGCTAGGAATTGTGCCAGTCCCCCCCAGATCAGAACTGCTGGGTTCCACAGGTCTCTGAGCACATGTTTATGTTTGGGTGGAGCACAAGAAATGACCTCTGTAGAAGCAGGTTCCAAATGCCACCGAAAACCAGAGTCCCCTGGGGCACATGAGAAAAACAGGTGTCTAGGGGCTCGCTGCAGAATTTCCAAGGGTTGGGCCCCGAAATCTGCATTTTAACAAGTACCCCAGGGTGACTGTGAGTCAGATTTGGTGACCTCTGAGAAGAAAGCTGTACATAAAGTTCTGGACGTTTTGGGAAATTGACAGGAAAACAGATAACCTACCGTGTTCCCTTCTCAGCCTTCTACATGGCCCTCTTTAGATTCCACTGGCTTGTGTTTGCAGCTAGCCCAGGTCTTTTGTCACCCACCTTCCCACCCCCATTAAAATATCTGGTAGGAAGTTCTGTTGGAGTTGGATTTTCATCCCTGGAAATTGGGAATTTTCGACCCATGTGGTCCTCTTTGTAAGGCATGGCCTCAGACAAGCAAAGAAAACAATCAGACAGAGTCTAGTCAGCTGAAAATACAAGAGAAGTTGCTTTCACTTCTCTCTAAACACATGAAAGGCCATTACATCTCCTCACCCCTCATTGAACTTGTTTCATCAGTGTTATAGCCAATGCTGTCCCTCCCCAAATCATGTTAAAGTCCTGTCCCCCAGGACCTCAGAATGTGACCTTATTTGGGACAGGGTCTTGTCAGAGTTCATCCAGTTAAAGTAAGATCATTAAGGTGGGCTGTAATCCGTGTAACTGGTGTACTTATGAGGAGGGAGAATTTGGAAACAGACGTGCATTAAGGGAGCAAGCCATGAACGTGAAGACAGATGTCTACCAGCCAAGGAGAGAGGCCCTAAAAGAAACCAACCCACCATGATTTTGGACTTCCAGCCTCTAGAACTGTGAGATGATAAAATTTTGTTGTTCGAAGCACCCGGTCTGTGGTACTTATTCCTTAGCAAACTTTATTCCTTAGCAAACTTACAGAGTCAGCTTCCTTGCCAGTGGAGCCTACCTCCCAAACTTCTCTGAATCTCTTTTCCCTCCATCTTCACGGCCTTTACTATAATGTAAACCTCTGTCATCTTCCTGGATTTCTGCAGCAGCGTTTAGTGTTACTGAGCTAGTTTTTTTTGCCCGATGCGCTGCAGGGCAAACACTGAGATGCTGAGGTTTGCAGCAGAGAAAGAGTTTATTCATGAGGCATTCAAGTGAGGAGATGGAAGAACAGGTCTCAGACCCACTTCCCTGAGGGCAAGGGGCTCAGGATATTTGTGTGATCAAGGAGTAGGGTGTTGAGAGGTGGGGGGAAAGGTGATGGGAGGCAGGAAAAAGGTGAAGCAATCCATGTTCTGCACAGGTGTAGTTGAGTTACATGCTTCTTCCTGGGATGTGTGTTTAGAAAATGGCAGTGTCAGCATGATCTGAGGGTCAAGTTTTGGGCCCATAAAAATCATTCATTGGACACTCCAACAAGCCCAGTTAAATGGTCAGTGGTCTCAACTGGTTTGAACAGGGCAAGATTATGTTCCTGAAAAACAACATAAGCAATCATTACTGTAGTGACTCATATGTCAGAGACGTCATAAGTTGTTGTTCAGTCTCTAAGTTGTAGCTGACTCTTCTGCAGCCCCATGGACTGTAGCCTGCCAGACTTCTCTGTCCATGGGATTCCTAGGCAAGAATACTGGAGTGGGTTGCCACTTCCTTCAGCAGGGGATCTTTCAAACCCAGGGATTGAACTCACCTCTCCTGCATTGGCAGATGGGTTTTTACCACTGAGCCACCGATCTATAAGGGGCAGTTAGAGGAGTCTTGTACTATATTGTTTAAGTTTTTGAATTGAAAGTCTCTCAGTTGTGTCCAACTCTTTGCGACCGCATGGACTATATAGCCCATGGAATTTTCCCAGCCAGAATACTGGAGTGGGTAACCGCCTTGCCCTTCTCCAAGGGATCTTCTCAACCCAGGGATCGAACCCAGGTCTCCCAATTTGCAGGCAGATTCTTTACCAGCTGAGCCATAAGGGAAGCCCTGTTTAAGTTTGCGGGTGTACAATTTGCAAGAACAATTAAAATGACCTTAGTCAGTGAAGGCAGGTTTGAGAATATTATTTATTTATTTGGCTGTGCTGGGTCTTAGTTACGTGAGCCTGCAGCATGCAGGATCTATTTCCCTGACCATGGACTGAACCCAGGCTCTCTGCATGGGAATGTGGAGTCGTTAGCCCCTGGACCACCAAGAAAGTCCCCAGAATATTATTTATTAAGCAGGTTATAGTTTAAGGGATCTAATTGTTAATGACCCTTGGTTTCACAAACCTGCCTTTCTGCTTTCACTCTGATGCCTCTGACATTTTTTCTCTGCCCAGCCACCAGCAGCATGCTTTATAAACACACTTGGATCGTGTCTCTCCTCTGCTTAAAATTCTTCGGTGGCTCCCTATGACTTTCAGGGTAAAGACCCAGCTCCTCAGTCACAAGTCCCTGTCTAGTTGAGCCTTGGGTGTCCTTCAGTTTTATTGCCACTTCCTTTCTCCTATCCCCTCACTCTGGTCTTTTTTGGGGTCTGAATTAGCCTTTCTTCCAGCTCTGCAATCTCTACCAGGACTGTTCCTCCTGACCCCGCCCTTCTCTTTGTTGATTGCCCTCCTTTCCTGAGGCCTCCATTAATGCAGTTCCTCAGGGAGTGACCAGGTTAGATTTCTTCTGCCATATGTTTTCTTAATGCCCTGAATGCTCCCATTGTGGCAGCTACCCGTTTATAACTAATAATGTGTGCAATGACTTATTTAGTGTCTTATATAATAGAGTGTAAACTCCATGGGGGCAGGATTGAAAACAATTATTTATTCATTTGGCTGCATTGGGTCTCAGTTGTCACATGCAGGATCTTTGATCTTTCTTGTGACATGTGGGATCTTTAGATGTGGCATCAGAACTTAGTTTTTGGTATTGGGATCTAGTTCCCTGACCAAGGATTGAACCCTGGTCCCCTGTGTTGGGAGCACCGAGTCTTAACCACTGGGCCACCAGGGAAGTCCCAGGGGGCAGGATTTTTGTTCTGTTTGTTCACTTCTGTGAACTGACACTAGGAACAGTGCCTGGTTGTATAGTGGGGGCTAAGTTGTGTTGGTTGCATGAACAAATGAATGCATGGAATCACCGGAAGGGCCTGGCCCAGGTCTGTCTGGTCCTTCCTGTTTCTCCAGCACCCAGAGCAGTGCCAGTCACATAATTAGCTCCCTGTTAATATTAGGGGAGGGTTGTGAGAGAGGAGGAAGGGGAGGGAAGGAGGGTCCCTCGTGGGTGGGACTGAATCTCATCAGACAGAGCTTCCCTGGGTTGGACTCCTTCTCAGGGAGATCTTGGTTCCGGGGGCAACGTCTTGCTAGGAGGCAGTCTGGCATCACTGTGATGGGGACACAGCCACAGGGCTCCTGGAGTCAAGTCCAAAAATGGTGGGGGGGGGGGGCTTCCGGGTAGAAGGAGTGGAAGAAAGGGGCTGGTTGAAAAGGCTGGTGGGCAGAGGAGAGGAGAAGGCTGCTGAGGGGACATTGTTTCCAGACCTCCCTGGTCCTGCTGGTTTGTGGGCCAAGTGAGGACTTAGGGGGAGGCTGCCTGAAAGCCCGCCTGCTCTCACTCCCCATGTGAGCTCCCCCGCAGTAGGGCGCTGGGCTGATGGGGCTGCCCGCCTGGTCTTCACCACCACACGTGCGCTGCTGGGGTTCCCCCTTGCTTATCCAAACTGTGGGCAGGCTTTTCTCGGAGGCTAAAGGATGGAATGTCTGTATGAAGCTTCCATTCTAGAAAACAGCTCTTCTAATGTCTGGGAAGCTTGAATTTATTCCAGAGGTTCTTCGGCAGACGGGCCGTGTTATTCAGAGAGCCCTCCGTCAGCTCCTCCCAGCAGGCTGGCCTTGCCAAAGGAATCCTTCCTCTGAAACCCTCCATGCCTCAGCTCCCTGCATTTTAACGCACTTCAGCACGTTGTCAGGCTGTTTGGGTTTGGATGGCAAAGCCGTCAAACGTCTTTAAGAAGAGGGGAAAAGAAACCCTACACCCAGCCCACCAGTCTTCTTGGGAATCATCCATAGGCCTGTCGGGCTCCAGATTGGATCTGGAGCTGAGAATCCGCCTGGAGGAAAGTGCTGGGGAGAGACCACGGATTCTCAGGGTTCCACCTGATGTGGTTCCTCCAGCCAAGAGTCCTTGGGCATGAGGGACCACCTCCCTGCTTCCAAGGATGTCTTCAGCTTCTTCTCTCTCCTTCTCCCCCAGCTGAATAGCTTGATGATGGAACTTCTGACTGAATTAGCAGTTCCTCAAGCACAACATAGATAGGAAAAAGTTGGAGGCAAAGTGTAAATGAGGAGATGGAAAGATTGACTATATTAAAATGCTCGCTGAGGGTACCACAGAAATGTGATGGGATAATTCATTGAGATTACTTTGTGCTTTGCTGATGCTGCTACAGTAGAATCAGAGATTGCTTGCAATCTCTTTGGGCTTGTGGTGTTTTTCCTTCTAGCCAGCCTCTTTCCAAGTAAGCGTCTTCTCATCTCGGGTGGAGAGAACTGGATTCTTTGTCTCAGGTAAGTCTGCAAGGAAGGAAGGCATGCCTTCATCACCTTTGCTCCCAGACTCCATCAGCTCTTTGCAGCAGGCTCCCAGCACTCGGAAAGCTTCTCTATGCCTCAGTTTTCTCATCTGTAGAATGAGGTTCACCCTCATGCGGCTGTTGTGAGGATGAAATGAGTTAACATAGGCAAAGTGCCTGGCACATACTAAGCGCTCAATTAATGAATTTTTACCATCACTCATGTATAGAGTTGGGGGGAGAGAACTATATAGCTTATATAGAAGTCAGAGTTCTCCAGAGAAAGAGGACCAGGAGGGTCTGTGTCTGTATTGACATCATATAAATATCTGTATCTGTATTTAGACCTGTGCTTTATCTATACCTATACCATACCTATACCTCTCTCTCTCCCCCCGTATTTATATATATACACACACACACATATATAATACACGCATACATATGTATATATATAATACACACATGTATATATATATAACACACACATGCATATATATGTATACAATTTATACATACAATTTATTTCAAGGAATTGGCTTGCATGACTGTAGGGGCTGGTAAGTCTGAGGTTTGCGGGGCAAGTCAGCAGGCTGGAAACTCAGGCTTGAGCCAGAGTTTCTTTGTCCTCTGAGAAGTCTCAGTTTTGCTCTCAAGCCCTTTCGATTGATTGGATGAGGCCCACTCACAACCCTGGAGGATAATCTCCTTTGCTTAAAGTCAATTGATTGCAGATGTTCACCACATCCACAAAAATACCTCGCGCAATACCTAGATGAGCATTTGATGGAATAAGCTAGGTGCTACAGCCAGGCCAAGGTGATGTATAAAGCTGGCCACTGGAGTGTGACATTCCTAATCTAGCCAGCTTGTTCCCGTGCATGGAAGACTGCTCGGACCGGCTGTGTCTGCCCTCCGGGAAGGCTTCCTTTCTGCTCCCACACCTCTGCCTCCCCTGTTCAGGCTGCCCCTTCCCCTCCATTCCTGACCTCTGACATGGCTGCTCTCTTTCTTGCTAATTTCCTTAGCAAAGGGGGTGACCTTTGGGTTCTTGGGGCGGCAGAGGGGAGGAAGACCGAAGAGGGAGTCGGGATACACGGAGACAGATGGCTACTGCTTTCTTCCTGTTGACACTGACTATTAAAGGAAAGAAGGATCAGGCCTCATCCACTGCCAGCGTGAATCTTATGCCAGAGCTCATGCAGCTTTTAGAAACTCATTCAACTGACAGTGTATCTGTCTCCTCCCCAGCTTTTTTTAAAAATGTTTTTTTTTTTTTTTTTTAATGTGGACCATTTTATAAGTCTTTACTGAATTTGTTACAATACTGCTTCTGTTTTATGTTTGGGGATTTTTTTTTTTTTTTTTTTTTTTTGCTTTGAGGCATGTGGAATCTTAGCTCCCTGACCACGGATGAAACCTGCATCTCCTGCATTGGAAGGTGGTCTTAACCACCAAACTGCCAGGGAAGTCTGCTGGTCTTGAGTGATGCTAATAAGCTCCCTTTCCTGTTTCTGCTCCTTCTAGCTTCATTTCCTTGATCACAATAGACGGGGGAGGAAAGGGCTGCCCTGTCCTAGTGGCTGGTGACTGTCACCCAGCTGGGAGTTTTGATTGGAAGATGAGACCCTGGTGTGTGTTTCTCCATCAGTTATGAAGCGTGTCTCCCACTCCTGCCCGCCACGGGCTTATGACTCTTGAGCCACAAACTCCTTATTACAAACAGCTTGTCACAGTCTCCCCTGGTTGTAAAATTTTATTTTAAAATCTTTTATGCTCCAGAATATTTACAGATAAAATTTGTATTGTTTGGGAATTGCTTCAGAATAGCTCAGGAGGGATAAGAGGGTGGTGTATAGTGGAAACCGGATCAGCTGCAGAGAGAGAATTGTTGAAGCTGGGTGGTGGGTACATGGGGGCTTAATTGGCTATACCTTCTGTGTACTAATGAATGGGGCTTTTCTGGTGACTCAGTGGTAAAGAAATCTGCCTGCAATGCAGGAGATGTGAGCTTGATTCCTGGAAGAACCTCTGGAAGAGGAAATGGCAACCCACTTCTGTATTCTTGCCTCAGAAATTTCATGGACAGGGGAGCCTGGCAGGCTACAGTCGATACAATCACAAAGAGTCTGATACAACTGAAGCAACTTAGCACGTACATAAGTACTATTGAATACGTTGACAATTTTCCATAATGAAAAATTAAAGAGAAAAAGAGAAAAAAACCCTCATTATGAAGTCCTTAAGTATGTTTTCAAATAGTGTTTCTCAAGAATATATTCAAGGTTCCACAGATGTTTGATTAAAATTTCAGTTTTTAATATATTCTTAATTCTTTAAGGATTGGACTGACAGGATGTGGGAATGTAGAGCTGGGACTGACAAAATCTAAAAAGGGCCAGACTGTGAACTTTTTTTTTTTTTTGGTCCGTATCCTGAGGCTAGTGGGATCTTATTTCCCCAACCAGGGACTGAACCCAGGTCCACAGCAATGAAGGCACTGAGTGCTAACCACTGGATTGCCAGGGAACTCCCCAGTGAACATTTTTCTTTGCAGGCTATATAGTTATATAGTATAAAAACAGCCACAGGCAATGTGTCAATGAATGCACATGGCTGTACTCCAATAAAACTTTATTTATGAACATTGACATTTGAATTTCATATAATTTTCACATGTCACTAAATAGTCTTTTGGTTTAAAAAAAATCATGAAAAGATATAAAGAGCATTCTAAGCCTGAAGACCTTACAAAAACAAATGGCTGACTGGATTTGACTTGCATGCCATAGTTTGAAAAGATGGTGCTATAGATGATAATTTAACACACTGTGGATGACTGACCAGGTAATTTGTCCTTCCAGGGCTGTTTTTTGTTTTTGTTTTTCCCTTGAACAACTTGGGGGAATAAAAGCTGCTCTGTCATCTCTGTGCATGTTAACAACAACAAAACAACAACAAAGCAAAGCAAAACACCCAGGCCGACTTCAGAGTATGCTGATTGAAAAAGAAACAATTAAGGGATTTCCCTCTGGCTCCAGTGGTTAAGATTTTGCCTTCCAATGCAGTGGGAGCAGGTTTGATCCCCTGGTCAAGGGCTAAGATCCCGTATATTTTGTGGTCAAAACAAAACAAAACATAGAACAGAAATAGTGTTGAAGCAACTCAATAATGACTTTAAAAATGGTCCACTCAAAAAAAATCTTTTAAAAAAAGAATCCAACAGTTGAAATGTGACAAAAGTGCAGAAGTCCCCTTTCTCATTGCCTACCCTCTGGCCCACCACCCAGAAGCAATGGCTGGGCTCTCAGCCCTCGGGGATCCTAAAACACACTTGTCTATCCTTCTTCTTCCTCCCCAGAAGGCCAGACTTAATCAATGCTGCCCCAAGGACTAAGCAAAAGACAAAGATTAGCTGACTACTTCCCCTAATATAAAGAATTATGCACTTTACCTTTTGAGAATCAGTCCACGCACTGGCAGGTGAACACTTGGAACTGATAAACCACGAGAGAAGGGAAGGATTGTACGTCTGACCTGTGTACATGTGTCAGTGTTGATTTAAAGCCCTGTGGTTTATGATACCTGTGAGCTGGACCCCCTAGGGAACCTAGAGCAAATCTTTCTTCCTGCCTCAGCTTTCCCAGTGTGTCTGGCCCCATTGGAATCCCCAGCTTTGGGGAGGTAGGTTATCTGATCAACCTGTGGGTCTGATGTCTCTTGTGGATTTTCTTTTCTTTTTTTTGGTTGTTGTTTCCCCTCTCTTTGCTTTTTCTGAGAGTGGACACTAATTTGACTCTCAGCTTCCTTTCTGTATTTTCCTTTGGGAATCAAACTGGGCTATTTTTGTTCATGAGATGGTGAAATACACTGAAAGTAGAGAGAAAAAAAGCGTGAGAGAGAATACGCCTGCTGCTTCCGCTGGGATCCTCGCTGGCTGCTCCTGAGTTTTCCATGGAAAGCACTTAGATACTCAGAACAAAGTCTAAGTGGTTTGTGGGCTGCGTTTTTGTTTTAGAACCAGGAGAGAAGAACCTCAGGGATTAGCTGATCCAAACCCATTTCCATATAGGTGGAGAAACCAAGGCTTATAGAGGTGGATGGCAGGAGAGAGAGGAGGGGTGTATAAACAGGAGGGAGGTACCTATGGGGGATGGTGAGCAGGCCTGGAGCTTGGGGTAGGTGGGGAGCAAGTGCTGTGCGTGTATCAGTGTTGAGAGATGAGCAGGGAGGGGGCCAGGCTGATGCTTCCTCTCGGGGGTTAAAAGGCTACTGGAAGACTTCGGCAGGGGGGTCTTGGGTTCTGTTATGCTTCAGAAAGATCTTTCTGTGAAGGAGGGACGTGTGATGTGAAGCTGGGAGACTTGGGAGGGGTGAGGAAGGACAGACCGCAGATGTGGATGTTTGGTGGCAGCTGGAAGGAATGAGAGGAGGTATTGGTTGGGAGCCAGGCAGAACCGAGGCCCGGGGCTTTTGTCCAGGTGGGGCGTCCATCTGAAGGATTGCCCGAAGGAATCTGTGAGGCAGGGGGTGAGACCGACGATAGGAGAGGGTTGCCACAGTGGGAGACCTTGGAGGTGGTGACCCCGGGCCAGGTGGGGGAGAAGGGGAGGACTTAGGTGGCAGGTGCTGGCTTTGACAGGTGGGGGACCCAGACTAGAGTTTTGGCCCAGCCACAAAGGGCTGACCTGTGACATCCCAGTTCATGGTCAAGTCCCTGACCATAGGGGCATTGGCCACTGAGAGGACAAGTCAGATGGGTGGGTTCTGGAAACCCCAGGGTCTCTAGCATCCCCAGTCCCACCTCCAGCCACCAACTCACCCTCCTTACTCTTGGAAGTAGAATCCAGGTGGTGTTGTCTACTGTTTAAAGAAGGTTGATGTGAAAGAGTGGAAAATGTAATGACCTGAATGAAAACCACCTATTGGACGTCTGGGAGCATCCTCTTAGCATCTGTGTGCTCATGCTGACTTCTTTGGGCAGGTTCCTTACATAATATCAAGTCCCGTTCCAGCCATGTTTATTTCAGATCCTTTCCAATCTCTGACAATTAGGTTTTTGGCCATTAAGCTGGGCTGAAGCAGGAATACTTTTAATGTGCTTATTTATATCTCATCGGTTACAGAAGTTCCCTCATAAGTAAGCTCTATGATCCCCCGAAGTGTCTGTGTGAGAGCTTAAATGGACTCATCAATTTCTCAGCCAGTCTTCCTGGAAGGTCACCCTTGAAGTAAATTGCATCTTTGTCACCCCTGATCTCACAGCCCTTTCACCACTTTCGCCTCATTTTTGAGCATGAGGACCTTAGAATTATAGAGTTACAGGGTTCAGATCAATTTGAGAGAGGAGGTGGGGGCCATGCAGGGAGGGCCTTTCCAGCTGAGAAGGAGTCTAGATGAATATGTGGAGGGGCCCCACAGAGCTGGGCCCTTTCAGAGAGTTGGCCAAGTGGCCACTGTGGCCGAGTGGCAGAGACCCGGACAACAGGGAGGCTGCTGCGTGCTAGTCATGGGAAGATCTTAAACCAGGAGATGGCACCGTCAGGCCTCACCTGCAGAAGATCATTTGGTTGCATGGTGAAGGATGCGTGAAGGGAGGAGAGGCAGGCAAGGGTCCCACTGAGCGTGACCAGCTCTCATACCCCATCAGAGCCAGCTCAAACCAGCTTCATGATTACAGAGCGCAGTGCAAAGTGCAAGTGAGAAGCATCTTATTCAAAATTTAAGCACAGTGGGATATTATTCAGCCATATAAAGGAATGAAGTACCGATCTCTGCTCCAACATGGATGGACCTCAAAAACATGATGCTAAAGGGAAAGGATCCAGACACAAAAGGTCACAGATATTTTGTGATTCTGTTTTTATAGGATATCCAGAATAGGTAAATTCATAGAGACAGAAAGTACAGTAGTGGTTGCCAGGGCCTGGGGACAAGGAGGAAGGAGTGACTATTTAATGGATAGGGGTTTCATCTTGGGATAATGAAATGGCTTTGAAACTGGAGGTGGTGTTACTTGAGATCATGAATGCACTAAATGACACTGAATAGTACACTTTGAAGTGGTTAATTTTATGTTATGTGAATTTTTACCTTAATTAAAAAAACATATTCTCAGATGCTGGAGATTAGGATGTGGAATTCATTCATTCAGGGGTGGCCACTGCCATCCCTGAATGAATGATGAAACCAGTCCTTCCTAAAGGAAATCAGCCCCTGAATATTCATTGGAAGGACTGATGCTGAAGCTGAAGCTCCAGTACTTTGGCCACCTGATGCCAAGGACTGACTCACTGGAAAAGACCCTGGTAAGATTGAAGGCAGGAGGAGAAGGGGACGACAGAGGACGAGATGACTGCATGGCATCACTGATTCGATGGACATGAGTTTGAGCAAGCTCCGCGAGTTGGTGATGGACAAGGAAGCCTGACGTGCTGCAGTCCATGGGGTCTCAAAGAGTCGGACACCACTGAGTGACTGAACAATGACAAGAAGGGTGGCAGGAAATCATTATTCCGCCTACCACACCTTTCTAGAATGATATTGGATTCCTGACCCAATAGATCACAGAGCTAATTTTTTCTAAAAACCTTAGTTTCTCAACAGAGTTCAGAGGTCCTTTTATAGTTTTTAGATGAACTATCCTTCTGCTGCTGTATGTATGCATTTATGAAGATCTGTTCATTTACAGTGGTAGCTACTCTAAATATATGGTAACTTGGGCATTTTTAATGGCTATTGTGAATTCCGTGCCAGAATTATGTGTCATTAGCTATTCTCTTTACAATTCATCTAGTCTGCAAGACAGAGGCTGGTAAGTGTTAACAGAAGACTAAAGAACCACAAGGGCAGACTTTGAGCTAAATTATTTAGTCCAACCCTCTTACTCGATCCATCACAAAATTTGAGAATTGCAGGAAAACTCCTCCAAGCACCCTGATGATCTCCCAGCTTGATTGAAAGGCTCTGAGTGAAGGGAACTCACTACTTGTCATAGCAAATTACCCCAAGGTTGAATATTTCAATGCCTGGAATGCTCTTATTTTCCTGCAGTGGAAACATGCCTTCCTTTAGTTTACACCCACAGGCTCTGGTTCTGTCCTCTGGGGCACACCAGTTATCCTTCTGGAGGGAGATAAAGGCAGAGATCCGATCCTTTCTTCTTTTTATTAATTTATTTATTGGCTGTGCTGGGTCTTCGTTGCTGTGCTGGGCTTTCTCTACTTGTGGCAAGTGGGGACTACTCTCTAATTGCTGTGTGTGGACTTCTCATTGCAGTGGCTTCTCCTCTTGTCGTGAACACAGCAGGCTCAGTAGCTGTGGCACATGGACTTAGTTGTCCTATGGCAAGTGAAATCTTCCCAAACCAGGGATGGAACCCATATTCTCTGCTTTGACAGGGCAGATTCTTAACCAGGGAAGTCCTGGTCCCTTCTTCTTAAATCTAAATGTCCCCTATTATCTTGCAAACTTCTTCAGGGCCTGCCCATCCTCCCTAGGCACACCGAAGTTATTTGAATTACAGTTAAAACCCGGTGACCAGTTCTCCTTACCCCTATCCTGATGCCACTTCGCTCAGGCTCCTTCTCAGGGTGAGGCCTCCTTCTTATTTAGGAATCTCACATAGAAGCCCTTCTGATTCTTTAGTCCCAAGGTGGGGCTTGTTGATCTCCTGAGAAAATAAAGCCTCACTCTAGAGGCACCTTGAGCTTGCTGACCCTCACTGAGAGGGAAGTGGTCTGTTAGTGGCTGGATTGTGTCTCCCTCCAACATTTAGGAAATGGCAACCCACTCCAGTATCCTTGTCTGGAAAATCTCATGCATGGAGAAGCCTGGTGGGCTGCAGTCCATGGGGTTGCAAAGAGTCGGCCACGACTGAGCAACTAACATATATCCACCAACATTTATCTGTTGAAGTTCTAACATCTCAGAGTGTGGCTGTATCTGGAGGTGGAACCTTTAAAGAGGTGATTAAGGAAAAGTGAGGTCATATGGGTGGGCCCTAATTCAGTAGGACTGTTGTCCTCAAAAGAAGAGATCAGGACACAGAGGGGACCACGTGAGGACACACGGAGAAGACGGGTATTTACAAACCAAAGACAGAAGCATCAGGAGATATCAAGGCTGCTCATGCCTTGACCTTGAACTTCCAGCCTCCAGAATTGGAGGAAAATACGTTTCTGTGGTTTAAGCCTCCCAGGCTGTCGCAGCCCTGGCTAACAAATGTAGGGTCCTGGTCAGCAGAATCTCCCAGGCTGCTCCTGGTTTTTGCCCTTTCAGAGGGTCAGTCCCTACACAACCTCCACCCTCTGCTAGTCCAGGGTACAGAAAGCAACTTCTGCCTGAAGCAGAAAGAAACTAAACCCCAAAACACGGTTTCAGTTTGCAGCAGGCCTCCCCCCTCCCATAACTTTGACAGCATTTCCTGCTTCTCCAGGAAGTTGAATCCTAATTTTAGTGTCTTGTGATGAATTATCTCCTCCCCCCATCTGGACTGTGGGGTTATTGTCCCACGTGCCCAAAGTGGCAGCTCTGACTCACCTTTTCATTTCTAATGGAGGGAAAATGGATTTAATAAGGCTACCAGCAGGGACATTCTGGTGAACAGCATGGATTTGGCTATTCTCTAGGAATACTTCTAAATGCCCAAGGTCCAGGGGGTTTGGTGATGGTGCCTAAACATCACTCATCACAGTGGACAGTGGCCTGAGGGTCTTGGTGGGGCCTGATCTCCAGAATGAAGCTGGAAGTGGGTAGCTGAGGTGGGTTTTCCAACTCCGGCAGCTGGAAGTCCTAACCCTAGCAGAGTTGCCACACATGGTCTTACGTGCCTTCATGGACAGGGTTTTAGACTCATTATTAGCCAAATGCCTGAATCACAATCAAATTAGAACATAGTTCACCTCTTTCTCTGGGTTCAGCCAAGATGGCATCTCAAGGCAGAAACTGATGCTAAAAGTTGAGAAAGGTCAGAGCAGAAAAAAGACATGACTCTCTGGTTGGCTGAGCTAGGTCACCAGAAGCAAACAAGGCAGAGGACAGGAGGTAGGGGTCCATAAGTGAGGGTCCCAAGATGGACCCTTATCTCTGACAGCCTGCTGTTTTCCACGTTTAGTGCTATAGGCCAAAACTTGTTGTCTTGGTTACAGAACATGTTTTCTCATAGGAGCAAAGGGCAGATGTATTAATGTCTGTTTGTGTCAAATGCAGGAGATATGAAGGAAGGTGAGGGATTTAAACAGCTGGCGGTGGGGGTTTCTGACCTGGATGAGGCAAGGTGATTTACAAGGAGGAGGAGGTGGTCAGAAAGATGCAAGTAGCACGGTGTCTATCATTTGCCTCTCTCCGGCTGATGCTCAGCACTGAGCCCACTCTGGGCAGCACTGAGCACTAATGAGTTGGGTTTTCTGAGATTCTGCAATCTCTGGGTTGAGTTCCTATACATGCTGAGGCTCCCTGAGCTTATGTTGCTGACGATGTTTTGTGTCTCTTAAGGCTATGATCCCGGGGGAAACTTCTGTGGTGTAAATCTTAAAATTAAGGCACAATTTGATGGGTTGCTATGATTATCTGGTGAAACTTAGGGGCCTTGAACGGTCCAGCTGCAAGTTTCTTTCTCCACTCTCTTCCCACAGTTAAGGTCCTCTTACCAAAGAACCCTCCCTATCAGGGGGACTGGATGCAGTTCCTACTTATCCCTCAAGTAGTAGGTTTCTGTTCTCTGCCAGATCATGGAATCACTCCAACAAGACAATCACATCCTCTCTTGGGAACCAGGGGTCATCCCCCCCTTCTGATACTATAAAACCTGCCTCCCACAGACTCCCACAGACAGTCTGTTCTCTGTGTTCTGGAGTACAATGCCTGTGTGGCCTCATGTGACATGCACTGTTCTCCTCACCCAGACTCTGAGTATATACCATCAATCTGCCCATCATATCTACTCAGTGATGGGTGAGCAGATTATTTGGCCATTCCCATAACCCTAGAGCAGAAATCTCTCCTTCATCAGCAAGGTGAATAGGAGATGATTAAAATAGACTCTCTTCCTAGCCATGCTTGGTGTCTGTCATGTTAGACTCTCTGGAGAATGGAACTGCTGTCTCAGTTTAATTCAATTAGACCTTTGAGTTGCTCAGACCAAATTCCCTTGGGCCAGGTGGGAGGGTCAGGCCTGGGCACCTCCATCCTCCACCTCAGAGGTCATTTTCTGCTCCTTCCTTTGATCCAGTGTATCAGATCCAGCTCCTTAGGAGCTCTGCTAGCAATCCACAAGCCTTTCTCCTCTTTTATCCTTTGAGGCACTGATAAAATAAAACCCCCTGATGGTTGTCTTGGTGTGCCAGCATTCCCGTAGCTCAGATGCTTTCTTTCAAGATGAATGAATGAATGAGCAAGAGGGAGAAACGACTCTGTATAATACAGGCTTGATGTTCCCCAGGGGTGTGTATTAGTTAAGATAAAAGGCACGGCTATTTTAACAAAAGACCCCAAATAAGGTGACTAAAGAACAGAGAAGCTCGTCTCCCGTACAGTGGTCAGAGGTGACATCCTAGGTCAGGAGGTAGCTCTGCGCCACGGTTATTCAGGAGCCCAGGCTGATGGCGCCTATGCCACCTTCACGTGACTTCCAAGTCACTTTGATTATCAGCAGGAGGGGTGTTGTTGTTTGGCTGCTCATTTGTGTGTGACTCTGTGATGCTGTGGACTGTAGCCTCTCCAGACTCCTCTGTCCTTGGGATTTTCCAGGCAAGGATACTGGAGTGGGTTGCCATTTCCTTCTTCAGATGAGGATTGAACCTGCATCTCCTGCATTGACAGGCAGATTCTTTACCACTGAGCCAGAGGGGTAGGAGGGGAAAGATATGCAAATCCAGGGCCATCAGTGCCATAAATTCCTAGTAAGCAGGGGAGACAGAAATAGCACATGTCCTGTTCACTCATTCCATCACTGGAATGGGTACTTTGCCACCTTAGCCTCCTAAGAAGCAGGAAAATGCATTGAAAGGCCATGTCCCAATCACAACAATGAGGGAACAAAGGGAGAATGGATTTGGGTGGACAGCTAGCAGTCTTAAAAAGCACCTTAGTGTAGATGAAGGGACATAGGACTGGGAATCAGAGGATACTAGTTCAAGTCCTGGCTTCTCTGCTTGTTAGCAATGTGCTCTTGGGCAAACACCTTTCCACTGTAGCCTCACCTTCTCCATCTGCGAAGTGAAGACCACAGTCCTGTTTCCCTCACTGAGTTGTCCAAATGAGATGACATGTAAACTCTTAATTGTTGGCATGCATGAGATATGCTGAAGTCCTTGGCTCTTTCTGGCCTTCACATTCTGTGCCCTGGGGCAGGGGGCTCTCGCCTTGGTATCCTGGGGACCTGTGATGCTCATCTTCACTGTACTGGCTGTTTACTAGGAATGGGAGAATCGCTGGGGTGGAGGAGGGGGTTAACTTCAAGTGCTCAGGGCTCTCTAGCCAGCAGCTTCCTCTGGGAGCGCCTGCCTCCACCTACAGCTTTAGGATTTCCTTTCCTCTTCTGGTGAGAAAACGGAAAGAAAGAAAGGAAGATTTGAATCTATGTGGTAGAGAAAAACAGGAATCCAACAGACAAGCATCAGAACTGGGCTTTCAATCTTGGCTCCACTGGCCCATGTCTGGACATTGGGGTTAAGAACTCCTTGGAAAAGCAATGCAAAAATTTGTCAGTATGGTGCATTTTTTTTTTTTTTTTTTTGCTTCCAGGGAAGAGATTCCATAAATTTACTAAAATCTCAAAGGAGTCTCTGATACAGGAAGGCTAAGAGGCTTGTGTGAATGAATGATAGACAATTTCAATCAACACTGTTTGAAAAGGACACTGGCCAAGTGGGATATGTTGGAGAAGGCAACTCAGAAGCTGAGGAGACAGGGAGCATATTTTCTCAGAAGGACATGTAGGGAGAAGTTGTGCTAATCAGTTTGGAGGGGAGAGGTTGGGCCACAGCGATAGGACACACGTGGTTGTCAGATAACCATAGGGCAGAAGCTGTTGGTGCTTTTCTCGTATCCCTGACACTCAAGGCTCTTGAACTTGCTGATGGCTTCCTAAGGCAAGTTCCCCGCAACTGTCTGAGAGTTTTCTTTGACTGCTGAAGCTTGCAGAAACACTGGACAGGTTGAAATGCTCCCCCAGGAGCAACACTCAGCCAATGATGCATGGAAATTGGTAGATAGAGCCACAGCTTTCTCACCTCTTGGGTGGGATAACTCTAAAGTATGCTCAGTAACAGCACTGAACAATAGAAATATGTGAGCCATAAATGGGAACCACATAGGTACTTTTATTTTTTTAAAGTATTTATTTATTTATTTGGCTGTGCCAGGCCTTAGTTGCAGCACATGGGATCTTTAGTTGTGTGTTGTGGGATCTAGTTCCCTGACCGGAGTTCGAACCTGGGCCCCCTGCATTGAGAGCATGGAGTGTTAGACGCTGGATCACCAGGGAAGTCCCCACACAAGTACTTTTAAATTAAGGTAAACAGAAACAAGTGAAATCAATTTTAATGCTCTATTTTAACCCAGTATGTCATTTCAATTCATAATTGTTACTGACATATATTATTCTTTTTGGAAAAACCCAGTGTGTACTTCATACTTACTCCACATCTCAATTTGGGCTAGCTACACTTGAAGTATTCCATAGCTCCACATAGCTAGTAGCTGCTGTATTGGCCAGCATAGTTCTATATAATCTCCCAGAGGTTTCCCAGAGGGATTAAGCTATAACTGTCCACAGTGGTAACATGCTCAATACCCCCCATATTAGTTTTTTTCCATTCCCTGTCTCAGTTCCCATTCACCAACTAGGGGTTCCTAAAAGCACCTCCAAAATCAGTGTCTGCTTTGGGAGTTCCCTTCCTAAGACAGGCAGTCATAAGACCAAGGGTGCTCCAGATGATAACATTAGGACCTTTGGGTGAAAGTATCAGGAGCATTTTTGGAGCAGCACTGCAGCTATTCATTCATTCATTCATTCAAAAATATGTGATGCACTCTTGCTGTGTGCCACGAATGGCTAGGAATGGGTATGAAGCTCCCCATCACAGGAGGGGACCAGGAAGGTGCAGACAGATTTCTTGGTGGGGCAGCTCCACAAAGACTTTGTGAATCAGACTAGGATTTTGGTCACGTGCCGTCTGGCATCCTTTGCAGCCTATAGATGCTGCCTTTTGTGATTCATCTGTGCCTCCGTGAAGCTTCTCACGTTGTTAATTGCCTGGCTCCTGTGGCACGTCGCTGCCTAAAGCTGCAAATCAAGGTTTTTGTGACATTTCTTCTCCAGCAGTGACTTGTGATTAGGTTGTTGTTCCTAAAAAAGGTCCATTCCTCATCATCTTTGCAATTTCCCTTTGATTTTCTTGTTTGGCAAATTGCGGTTCTCCAGATAAAGACTGGTTTGGAGTCTACTCACTTTCCCCGTTCATTATTCAGCTAGAAAACACACCTAAAACTCCTGTGACTGGAAGGGACCTCAGAGACCATCTGATTCAATGCCTTCGTTTCAGAGATGGGGATACTGAGGGCTGGTAATGGAGGAAATTGTCAGCTCAAATTCATAGGGTAATACAAAGGCTCAGTGGAGGTGGAAAGGAAGTTCCTGGGTCTCTGTAATTTCTTTCCCTAGCCCTTTGCCTCAAACTGGCCCAGCTCATCCCAAAGCGACACCATCTGCATACATCACACTGGCTGGTGTGAGGACCATGCCCCAGGAAGGAAATGGTTCTTCTCGTGGTGGGGGAGACTGTTTTTAGTCTTGAATTGTCCTGTGGCTTTTGGGGATGGTCACACGATAGTTAGGGCCTGAATCAGGATTCTGGGTCCTCCTTGAACAGCTGTGAAACTCTAAATGGGTCTCCTGGCCTCTCTGAGCACCAATTTCCACTTCTAAGTGAAATACCACAATTGTTACATCACTTTGGTGTTAAAGGACAAATAAATCCCTTTTATTGGAGTTGGCCCCTGTTGAACCTGAAGATCGCTTTTATCCCAAGCTGCCCCTTGGTCATAGTACTTGAGCTTCTTGGACTTTTTCTTAGTCCATCAAATATGTTGGGGTTTTCTGCCCCTGGGCCTTTGTCTGTGCTGTTTTCTCTGCCAACACTGCTCTTCATACCTCCGTTTCTTCTTTAAAAAATACTTATTTATATTTTTGGCTCCAGACGTGACTGCACCAGGTCTTAGTTGTGGCAGGCAGGATCTTTAGTTGTAGCATGTGGGATCTATTTCCCTGACCAGGGATCAAGCCCAGGCTCCCTGCATTGGGAAAAAGGAGTTTTAGCCACTGGACTACCAGGGAAGTCCCCCTTCTCTTCATTGCTTATTCACTTAATGCCTGGTCATCTTTCAGATCTTAATTCAAGAAAGACACTCTTAGAGATGTCTTCCTGGGCCCCCGCACGAGCCTAGGATTCCAGTTACCACGATGTACCTCTTGTTCAGTGCATCTGTCTCACTGTTTCATTACATTCTTATTGGTGTGATTATCTGATTTTTGTCTGCCTCATGCACTGGACTATGGTGTAAAGGCATCCATTTTGAGCTTGTTATATGACTTAGCTTAGTTAATATTGAATGCTTTTTGCAGGTAAGAAAACTGAACCCTAGAGAAAGGGAAGCGACATCCTCCAAGTCATGTGGAACCGCAGTGAGAGCTGGGATTCCACTCCTGTTGGTCTCATAGGTTTGTGAGGACAGAGGTACAGGTCCACTGAAAGCTGTAAACTGTTGTGTAAAAGATAGGGTTTTAGGGTGTTTTTTTCAAAGGTATGGTCTAGTGGTTCTTCTTTGAACTACCTTCCAAGTCTGAGTTTTTGCCTCATAGGGACCCGTGGATGGCAGTTGATGGCTATGGCCATTTAGGATGAACGTTGACTGACTTTTTCCCCACAAGGGACCCTTTTGCTCAGACTGCCACATAATCTGAGTTTTTGTGAGTCAGCTAGTCCAACTGTTTCCTAGACATTATGTCCTCTGGATCACATGTGAGGCCAGTGGTCACCCAGACTGCAGGAGAGCACCTTCTGCATTTCCAAGCCAGGTTGCAGGTGAGTCAGACTGCCTAAACTAGACCTCACATTTCCAGCCCTCTATCTCTCCATACCCAAACCAGCCTCACTCTCAGCTCTCAGATCAGACATGCTAGTCTAACCAAAACTATTCAAAACGTAGACTGCATTCTACACAAAGGAAATAGCTTGAGCAAAAGCATGGAGATATTGGAGAACTTGTTGTCTCGGGGATGATTATGAACGAGCACTTTTAGCTTTCTTCCTGTTTCAACAAGGAAGAATTCTAGCCTATTATTCAGTTCCTGGACTCACCTTTGTTGTATAGAATACAGGTAAAGTATGAAATGGAGAGAAAGCAGTAAAGCTGTCAGAGACTAAGCTGATTTACCCAATGAAGTCCTGGGGAATGCTGCAGTCTCAAAGAGTCGGACACAACCGAGCGACTGAACCGAACTGACCCAGTGAAGAACTAATGTGCAAACATATGGAGAAGGTGAGAAATAGAAAAGCCTCAAGGTCTGGAGGTTAAAAGTGAGTGAAAGAGAGAGTTTTAGGAAAATGATATGCATGGGATGTTGAACGCAACAGTGATAGGGAAGTTTTAAAGACGTTTGTTGAATGTTAACAATGGATATAGTTTTCCCTTTGAAATTCTCTTGGACGATGAGCAAATATTTGAAGTGTTTTAAATTACTTTTTGGGTGCTGGACTGTTTCTTTCAATATAACGCTGTGTTGGGATGGACGACATAGTCTGCATCCATACTGGGGTGACATGATGTTTGCGATTGAACTTGTCGGCAGTGAGTGTCAGTATCGTTAGGGGTCATCAGGGTGGAGAACACCAACATGTGAAACTGTAAAGGACGATGAGAGTCTTCAGAGTTGTGCTAAGCCTATTCATATTTCCTAGGTTACCCATGTCCTGCTGCTGCATTCTTCACCAAGGAAATGTGTGTGGGAGTAATAGTAATAATATTTGCTCATGTTTACCATGCATTTACCACATGCCTGGAAGATTTCCAAGAGTTTTATCTGTATTATTTCCAGATGAAGTACATATTATTATCATCCTTATTTTGTAGATGAAGGAATTGAGGCATGGAAAGTCTAAGTGATTTACCCAAAGTTAATCCACTTGGAAGTGGTAGAGCCTATATTTGAATCCAGGTAGTCTGACCCTTAATAACTATCATAAGAATCAAAACAATTGTTTTTAAAGGGAAAAATGGCTTTGGCAATCTCTGCAAGGTTTTTCATCTCCTTTTTTCCTTTTTCTTCCTCTCCTCTCACCTCTCTCTTTTGTGAGGAACTTATCATAGCATTATGTGAATATATTGGATTTATAATATAGTTTACAGAGGCAACAGTTTTAGTTAAATAAAATTGGTTTCCTTTTCAAAATGTCATGTTTCTCATTTTCTCTCAGCATCTCGGGCTTTTTTCAAGCTCCCCTCAGCTCCTAAGTCATTCAGAAGCATGCCTCACAATTAGAACGCTAGAAGTCCTCACCAGCCAATTTGAAATTTGTGATTTGTTCAAAAGGACACTCAAAATAAACCCAGGAGTTGATTTTGATGGAGAGGAATGAGTGGGAGCTAAAGGGGAGAGGAAAAGAAGCAAATGTGAAGCAGTTTGACATCCCCAGGGATGAGGGGCTCCATTTATCCATCATGAACCATCCTCCCACCTGTTTATCTGTCATTCCAATGTATAGACATCCTCATCCATCATCTGTCCATTTGGTCATCCACCCAAATCCTTGTGCAACCTCCATCCATCTACCTTAGATGTTTTCCTTTCTCTAATATCTCAGTGAAGTGAGGAATTTCTCAGGAATAATTCTGAAATGGTTGATTTATTACCATTTATTGAATATCTTACTTTCTAGATACTTAGAATTGCCCTAGAAAATTTGTTAATATCTACAACAGAAATTCCCAAGAACCCTAAAGAAGTGAGGCTCAGAAGAGTTAAATATCCCCCTCTCAAAATCACACAGTTAATAAGAAGCAAATGGAAACAGAGAAGGTAGAGGGAGAGGGTTGGGAACTGGACAGGGTTTGTCCCTGACATGAGCTTGATTCTGGGAGAATTGACCTAGAGAAGATGGGGACATAGGAATTTCAGTCAAGTGGAGCTAACTGCTAGTGTCCAGAGATGTATCAGTCAGTTATTGGTGCATAACAAACTATCCCCAAATTCTCACTCCTATCATCTAGGGAATTTCAAGGTTTTAGAGGTTACCCTCACAGGTGCTGGGAAAAAAGTCAAGGCCTCTCTTTGGGTAAGACTAAATTTTTGCTACCCAAAATTAAAGTTTGAGAAGTGTTGATTTAGGAAGAAGGATGGAAGAGAGGTAGAATCTTGTTTTTAAAAACCCTTAAAAATTTTTTTTTAATTTTTATTTACGTGGCTGCAGTGTGTCTTAGTCGCAGCACATGAACTCTTAGTTGTGACGTGTGTGATCTAGTTCCCTGACCAGGGATTGAACCCAGGTTTCTTGCACTGGAAGCATGGTGTCTTAGCCAGTGGACCACCAGGGAAGTCCTAAGGAATCTTATTGTTTTGATCCTCCAGTACCTTTCCCACTGGTAAGCTCAGAACAGATGGTGCATTAATAGGTTCTTCATCTTCATCATTATTAAATTTCTTCCTTCCTTTTCTTCATATGGACCTCTGTTCAAGTGTAAACTTTTTAAATGTATAACAAGTATATAGGCTTCCAAAGGAAACCAATTATTTTGAAATACAGTTATCTAAATGTTAAGAAAGATATTTGTGAAATTGTGATCTATGACTTTATTAACACTTTAACTATCAACAGTGGAGAGTTTACCAAATAAATATAATTTCAAAGTAGTGCTGAATGTAAATATTTCAAAATATTTGAAATATGTCACAGTTGTTAAGCAGTATGAAAATATCCATGGGTTTAACAGGTGAAAGCCCAGGTCCTCCTTCTAATACCAATGTGCTTTATTTTCTATATTCATAATGGAAGAAAATGACAAATTTTAATCAGAGATTGGTGAATGAAAGATGTAACTTTTTCCTGCCTGACTTCATAGATCACTGAATTCTATCCGCTGACCTGCAGAACTCAGGTTAAGAAGCCCTGCTTTGAAACCTTGCATGATATGTGCTTATTTTTAATTGGATTTTGAGTGAAAATTTGATTTGTTTTGAGAAAATTTTGAGAAGTTTGCAAGAGTCATTGAGATAATTGGAGGCACTCTGGAGTTGCACAGAACTTGGCCTGAGAAGTTGGTGCACTGGTGCCTGATGGATTTATAGATAAGTGGGAGTGGAGCTGTTTATGGCCTGTAATCCTCCCATCTGGAAAAGTTACAGTGTGCAACATGGCTCAAAGGTGGGCTTGGCTTATCCCATTATCAGTAATGACATTCAGATTTATTCTACCCAAAAGCACTGGCCCAAGGCCAGGGTGAGGATGGAAGAAAAATAAATGAAAAATTTTAATAAAAGCAACTGTGCATAGCCTTTGGAAAGTCCATTTGCAACCACCACCCAGCATCGACTGATCCCTCTAAATAAAGCCACAGTTTCCTCACTCTTCAGGACCAAAAAAATTGAATGAGACCCAAGAGCAAGAGTAATGTTTTTTTAAAAAGGCATTTCCAGCAAGGCCCACAAAGATTTTGATTATGTTCATCATTTTGTGCATAATTTTTACTGGCACTGTTAAACCTTCCACTCACAGAAAGGTTTTCCCCTGTGTTCTCTTTTAGGACTATGAAGGCAGACGTTGACTGTTGGCTGTATGCCAATACTCTTGTCAGACAAGAGCATTTCCTCAGAAATTCAAGGGCCAGACCCTTTTTATATTTCTATGTGACTGGCACCAGCGCCTGTCCCCCAGCTTCCAACCAGAGACAAACAGGTTCTCAGCTTGGATCCCCTTTGGGATCTAGTTGGGATGAAAGCCTTGTGGTGGGGTTGGGGGCAGATTCTTACCTGGATCTTTTTAACTGTTACACGTTTGACAATGCAAAAGTTGACAATGCAGCTTTGCTGGGCTTAGACTGACCTGATGCTTCAAAGTCTGCCTGACAGACCTGCAAACTAACATCTGAGTCATGCAATCTTCCTGAAAACCCAGGGAATGAAAACTGGGAGCCCTCTGGAGCACATTGTCATGGTGGAGCGCTGAGCCCTCACACGGAGCCACAGGAATCTATATTATTGGCACTGGAGGCAGAAGTGAAAGGCCCATGTTCCCCTTTGAAGATTGGGTTGCTCCTTAAATGCACTGTGTCTAAGATGGAAGTCAAGGTGTCTCTCTCACCTGGTGTCCTCCCAGGAAGTAGTGATGTCCATGTCTTAGATCTGATCTTCCTCCTCAATCCTCATATCTATTCCATCAGCACATCCTACTAATTTCATTTCCTAGTTACCTTTGAAACCTATCCGTGTTTCTCTATTTTCAGTTCCATGTCTCTAGTCCCAGCCACCAACATCCTTCTCCAAGAGTCTGGGATTCAGACGACAGCAATGGAGTCATCATCAATCTGCATGTCTCACTCTGCACAGTCACATTGATTTTCCTGTGAACCTTTATAAGCAAAGGAGAGAAAATGTATTACTTGAGTATCCACTATATTTTAATTATTTAATTAATCAATTCATTTAATAAATATTTATTGAATGTCCATGAATGTCCTATAGCTTGGTTTTAAGCCTGGCAGACTGGGATGTGTGGTTGCCTTATCCCTGGTGCCATGCAGTGTTCACCTGGAACTATCTCAAAGTTCAGTGTCTCTGTTCTCATAAACAATGATCACTGGGGTTTCCATAGACAGAAAAACCTGTATCAAATTTACATGTTTTACTTTTTTATTGTAATGATGGAATATTTCAAACAGAACAAAGAATTTGGAAATAAAGCCAAATACCCACCATCCAAAAATAACACATGTGAACGTTTAATCATATTTTCTCATAAAACCTCTCTTTTTGCTTTTGTAAATTTTAAAAATTAACATAAGTGATATCATGCTATAAATATTCTGCAACTTGCTTTTTAAAATTCAAGCATTATGTTTTATAAATTTATCCATACTGATAATACAGGTCAAGTACATTCATCTTTTTAAAAAAATCTTCTTATTTATTTATTTACTTATTTGACTGTGCTGGGTGTTACTTTCAGCACTTGGAATCTTTAGTTGAGGCATGCAGAATCTGTTAATTGTGGCATGTGGGATCTAGTTCCCTGACCTGGGATTGAACCTGGGCCTCATGCCTGGGGAATGTGGAATCTTGGCATCAGTATTAGCCAGGGAAGTCCCAAGTATGTTCATCTTAACTACTATATAGTATTCTATCCTGTGAATTCATCACCATTTGCCTCTGTGTTTCTCTATTGAGGGATATTGAAGTTGCTGATACTTATTTTTTTATTATCCTGATGACAAATGATGCTGCAATAAACACCTCTATAAATCTATCCTTGAGCATGTACCTGGGATATCTTTATATCTTCAGTCTTTAGCAGATACTAACATAGGACTTTTTAAAAAATTATTTATTTGGCTTCTCTGGGTCTTAGTTGCAGCCTGTGGGATCTTACATTGCAGCATGTGAACTCTTGGTTGCAGCATGTGGGATCTAGTTCCCTGACCAGGTATTGAACCTGGGCCCCCAGCCTGGGGAGCACAGAGTCTTAGCCACTGGATCACCAGGGAAGTCCCTAACATATGACTCTTTAAAAGAGATTATTTCATGATGTCTGGACTTCCCTAATAGCTCAGTTGGTAAAGAATCCACCTGCAATGCAGGAGACCCCGGTTTGATCCTGGGTTGGGAAGATCTGCTGGAGAAGGGACAGGCTACCCACTCCAGTATTCTTGGGCTTCCCTTATGGCTCAGCTGGTAAAGAATCTGCCTGCAATGTGGGAGACCTGGGTTCAAACCCTGGGTTGGGAAGATCCCCTGGAGAAGGGAAAGGCTACCCACTCCAGTATTCTGGCCTAGACAATTCCATGGACTATACAGTCCATGGGGTCGCAAAGAGTCAGACACGACTGAGCAACTTTCACTTTCACTTTCATTCATGATGTGGCAGGGAAGTCCTACAGTTAGGAGTCAGATGAGCCAGTTCTAGTTTAATTCTGGCACCAGCTGACAATGTGACCTCTGGTTTCTCCTTGTTCGGCCTGAGTTTCCCTATCTTTAGGATGAAGGTTTGGACTAGCAAATTTCTACACTTCCTTTTTGCTGCGCTGATTAAAAAGTTGTTTCACAGAAAGATCTCTTTTGGAAATAAATCTCCCAGAGGAAGGCTTTCTGTAAGTCCTAGAGAAGGGTTTACTGTGGAAGGCAGTTGATACTTTTTGAGCTCCTAACAAGGGTTGGGCACTTCTGTTTTTCATTTACTTGGCTTAGGGAGATTAAATGGCTTGCCCAAGACCACAGCACTAGAAAGTATCAGAATTGGGACTTGAACATTTGTCTGAGGGATGGTGGCTCAGGCGGTAAAGTGTTTGCCTACAATGCGGGAGACCTGGGTTCAATCCTTGGGTCGGGAAGATCTCCTGGAGAAGGAAATGGCAACCCACTCTAGTATTCTTGCCTGGAAAATCCCTTGGATAGAGGAGACTGGTAGGCTACAGTCCATGTGGTCGTAAAGAGTTGGACACGACTGAGTGACTTCACTTTTCCCTGAGGGATTTCAGAGCCTGAGTTATGTTAACCATATAAACTGCTCTTGCTTTTCCACAGAGCAGTTATTTCTTAACACCCTTCTGTGTTGTTGAAATGGCATTCTGCATGGGCATCTCAATGAACACAAGGAGCCTCTATCCTGGGCTCTGCCACAGGAATGCAGAGCTGAACCTTTTAAACATGAGGAGGTACTAAGGAAGATCCCTCTGAAAAAAAAATCCCTCTGAAGGAAAGATAGGGAACAAGTGGCACTGAATGAATCAGAAGCTGAGGACGTCGTAAAAGTAAACTCTGAAGGCATTTATCGTCTGACCATAGCTAATGAACCAGTGAGGAATCGGCATCAATAAGAAGCAAATTAAACACCAGCTCCAGTTAATTAGTAAGCACAGCTGCCTGCTTTCCTACATTCAATTTCAGACTCACATTATGAATTGCCTCCCTGGAGAAACCAGCCCCCTCCTCCCCCAAAAAGCCTTGATCCAATAAACTAACTTTTAATAGAGCAGCATCTTTCAATCGAAGGACGGCTACTTATCTCTGGGTCCTAGCTCTATGGTGACACAAATTCTCTGAGCTGCCCAATCTCACTCAAGGTTAGTAATTAAGGCATAATTGAAATGAAATTAATTGCAATAAATGTGTAATTAGCACAGCCATTGATTAAGGGCATTTGAAATGCAGTCTGTGCATGAGACATTGATTGTCATGCTTTTTTTTTTGATAATTGTAATTGCAATGATATCTTTCGTTACTCCAGAAGGTCTTTTTTGGGTAATGAACCTCCATGTGAAGGATTGGCCTTGAAGCCATCTAACTTCATGAAATTCAGAGATATAAAGAGAATATTTCAGGCTCCAACTAGGTGGGGTATGGACTCTTTTGCCCAGATTTCATGTAGAGTCTGTTTTAGGGTGGCCCCCTAACTGATAGGCATCTTTGTTCAAATTAGAAAAGGCACTCCTTCCTTTGGACAGTCTCAGCTCATGCCAGGCGCACAGTTTGGTCAGTGGAGTGTGGGTTGGATTCCAACCCACACTGTTCCATTCAGCTGAGCACCTTTGTGTGATGAACTCTTGTATCCATACACAGCAAACTTGGTATCATTCTCCATGTAGAGGGAGGTGACAGAAAGGCAGAGGCAGACATTTGGGGGTTGAAATTTAACTCAGGAACAAAACCTGTAGATTCTGGATACTCCCTCCCCACCAGCCACCTTCATTGGGTGGATGTTATGCAGAAATTATAATCTGGAATGTTGAGACTTTAGCAGTAGCCAAGAGGGAAGACAGTGAGACTGGGCTAGATGTGGCTTGGTGAGGTGGGGTGTAAAATGGCTGTAGGACCAAATGGTGGGTAGATGGTAGAGGTGGGGGACAGACCATGGTCCTACCACACTATGGAGGAGGTATGGTGACCCCAGGACAATCAGGCAGGTGACCTTATATAAGGGTCAGGTATGGTGGTGGACGGGTGGTTGGCAGAACCTTCCAGGTGAGTTTGTGGGTAGCAGGGATAGGGTCCTCTGGGGTCCCACACTGAGTCTGGGGCAGGGAGGTCCAGCTCTGAGTCAGTGGAGAGGATTTAGTATGTCAGGGCAGTGCCATCCAGTCCAGGCCCTGCCTTGGACAGGGCTGAGCCCCAGGCTGGATGACCAGGTGCTGAAGGTCATGTCTGATACTTCGTGACAATGTTCCTCACCTTTCTGGCTGTTCCTGATTGCTCCCAAGGCCTTCCCTCTGTGAGTATCTGCTCCTCATACTTAGGAGTTTATTCATTTATCTGTTCATTTATTTTTTCATTCATTCACTCAGTGACTATTTAAGAGTGCTTTTGTGTGCAGGTGCTATGCTAGCTGCAAGAAATCAAATGATGACCTTGTTCCTGCCCTCATTGAGTTTAAGTCTGAATCAGACAGACAGGCTTTGGATAATTTCTCAGGCTTCTGTATTCCTTTAATGACAAGGTGGGACAAGTGCTCTGCACCTTCCGTTTGTCTCTCCCGGTCCACCTTCCTCCTTTCTCCATGTTCTCTGTGCCCTGGGGGATGACCTCTGAGGACTGCACTGAATAGCTCTTCTATTCTCTGTCTTCAGGTTGGACAGGACCAATGGGGAGCCTGGCTGGAGACCAGGAGAAGGGAGGGAAATGCAGTCGGGGTATTTATTCCCCCAGATCACTGATGGTAGACTGTGTCCTTACTGAAGGCCATAGCACTCCACCCAGCTCTCAGGTTCTGGACAGCTTTGCCCCCACTGGGCCTCTGGCTGGGCTGTTCACCGTGCCTGCTGTTTCTAGTCCAGAGCACCGCGTGAGCCTTTGTGTAAAATGACCCCTCTTTACAACTGCCCTCAGCTATTCAGCTTGGCTGAGCTGTGTGCTTCCTCTGGGGACAGAATGGGGTCACAGAGGTAGAGGGGACTATGAGAAGGGAGGACAGGGAGCACCAAGTTGATCTGGGGTGTGTGTGCATGTATGCATGTGTGTGCACAGGTGTGTGCATATGTTTGCATGTGTATGTGTGTGCAGGTATGTGTGTGTGAAGTAATGCTTCTTTGTGGTTAAAGTTGAGATCCGAAGGATGAGTAAGGGTTAAACTGGTGTCTCAAAGTGAGAGAAAAGAGAAATTTCCCTGTAGAGGAAAGGCCAGTAGAGAGGGCCTGGGGTGGGAGGAGACCGTGAAATGTCCTTGGGGCCTGGAAGGAGGCTGAATCCCTGCTGGCGTTTGCTGTTTCCTCTGGCCCAAAGCAGGAGCAGCTCTGGTTCCTGAAGCTCGCAGTAGCGTTCAGCATGGTCATACTCCCTCCGTGGGGCCTGGTCCAAGGCCCTCTGATGGCCTGGAGGCCCTTCAGCGATTTCCTCCAGTTAGTGAGTCTCCTTTTCTTCAAGTCCACATGTATCTTTTAGCATGCTTCTTGAACAGGAGCTGAGCGCCGGACATAAAGAGCAGTAGCTTCATGTGGTTGACCTCTTGGGACCATACTTACTTAGGTGTGATCCTACCTACTCTGGACCTGCTGCAAGGGAGTTACCACTTGGAGTCTCACTTTCTCACCTATAAAATGGGGCTCACGAAACCTGATTAGATGAAGCACCTCTCAGCTTCCTCTCTCCACTCCCAGCCCCTTTGTTCAGGACTTCAGAGCCCTACGTCCTCTTGGCTGACTGCGGGAACAATTTCCCAGCTGGTCGCTTTGTTTCCCACCTTCAGTTTTTATCCCACCTGATCCACTCTTCCATTTTTCAGCCAGGTTGCTCATTCTGAAATGTCAATTTGACCTCATAATGCCCCTAACTGTGAGTAATTCATAGCTCTATCAGTGACTCCCCAGGGCTCCCAGCCGTGGGAACTCAGATACACTTGGAAAGTTTCCAGAAGTCATGTACAGATGTGAGAGTTGGACCATAAAGAAGGGCTGAGCACCAAAGAATTGATGTTTTTGAGCTGTGGTGTTGGAAAAGACTCGAGAATCCCTTGGACAGCAAGGAGATCAAACCAGTCCATCCTAAAGGAGATCAACCCCGAATATTCATTGGAAGGACTGATGCTGAAGCTGAAACTCCAATACTTTGACCATCTGATGTGAAGAGCCAACTCACTGGAAAAGTCCCTGGCGCTGGGTCTTTTGGATTGAGGACAGGAGAAGTGGGTTACAGAGGATGAGATGGTTGAATGGCATCACTGACTCAATGGAAGTGAGCTTGAGCAAACTCCAGGAGATAGTGAAGAACAGGGAAACCTGGCGTGGTGTAGTCCATGGGGTCACAAAGCGTCGGACACAACTTAGCAACTGAACAACAACAACAAAACCACACAAGGCTTCCCTGGTGACTTAGCGGTAAAGAATCCACTTGCCAATGGGGTAGATGTGGGTTTGATCCCTGGGTGGGGAAGATCCCCTGGAAAAGGAAATGGCAATCCACTCTAGTATTCTTGCTTGGAAAATCCCATGGAGAGAGGAACCTGGTGAGCTACAGTCCATGAGGTTGCAAAAGAGTCAGACACAACATAGTGACTAAACAATAGCAAATGCACGTAGCATAGAACTTACCATATTAACCATTGTTGATGTTAATTAAATTCACATTGTTGAGCAACAAATCTCCAGAACTTTTTCATCTTGCAAAATTGAAACTCTATGTCCATTAAATAATAACTCCCCACTACCCCTCCCCAGGCTCCTTGTAACCATCATTCTTTCTATCTCAATGGTTTTGACCATTCTAGGTACTTCATATAAGTGGGATCATATAGTATTTGCCTTTTTGTGACCGGTTTATTTTGCTTAGTATAATGTCCTCAAGGTTCATCCATGTTGTAACATGTTTAAGAATTTACTTTCTTTTTAAGGCTGAATAATATTTCATTGGGTGTATAGACCACATTTTCTTTATCCATTCATCCATCAGTGGATACTTGGGTTGCTTCTGTTTCTTGGTTGTTGTGAGTAATGATGCTATGAATGTGCGTGTGTTTGTGTATAATTACCTTTTTGAGACCCTGCTTTCAATAACTTTGGATACATACCCTGAAGTGGGATTGCTAGGTCATATGATAGTTTTGCTTTTAATTTTTTCAGGGACCACCATACTGTTGGAAATGTTTGGAGAAGTATAGAAGCCTAGGTTCTACCCTGGGAGATGCTGACTCCATAGGTCTGGAGGCGAGGTAGAAGAGCTGAGCATCTCCCCTTTCACCTCCTCCGCAAGCCCCTCCCACACTCCTGGTGACTCTACAGAATTGAGTCTAAATTCCTGAGCCTGGCACACAAATGCCTTGATGACCTCCCTCCACTCTGCCTCTCCAGCTTTCTCCTCTCCACCGTACCCCCCTCACCACACTTGTGCTTGAAAAATAACCATCTGCTTGTTTCCTAGGTCTTTCACACTTCCAGGCTTTTGCACATGCTCTATCTCCCATCTACAGCTCCCTACCCCTCTCTTCTGTGCCTCGAAAATCTCGGTTTAAACTGGCAAAATTCAGCTCAGGTATTGGTCACCCCCATATGGAAAGCCCTTCTCTTCCTGGTCTTGACTCCCCTTGGCCAGAAGTCAATCTGAGTCCCACTGAAGAAGGAGAAGAACTATCCTGGTCTCTCTCAGGTCCACATAAGGAACCATTTCTTTATCCTCATCAGCAGATTTTGAACAAAGTTTAACTGCACACATGTCATGGTTTCCATGGTTACCGTAAAGGCATTCTAAATGTAGATGATTATATAACCAGCTGGGATGACTCTTTTGGGGAAAAGAAAAGTTTTGACCCTCCTCTTGCAGTGAATGACTCGCTGACTCAAGGACCGTGGGTGGTGACTGTGCATGGGGTCACTGAAAAATAATGCATTTGGACTGCAAGCAGCAGTAAGACTTGCCTTCAAAGAGCGAGTACCCCCATGGCACCATCCAGAACACAGCTCTCATTCTGCATATGGGAGAGCTGAGGTCACTGAAGTGACTTTCCCTGAGTTCTACAGAGAGCTGGAGCTTGAGCCAGGACTAGCTTCAGGTCACCAGGGGTAGCAAGCCATGGGGGAAAGGAGCCCTGAATTTGACGTGGGACTACTTAAACATGAACCTTGGCTCTTGGAGCCTCAGCTTTTAAACTTGTGTTATTATTTGTATTAGTATTAGTCAGTGTAATCAATGCTGTTTACTGTAACAAAGAAGTAAAAATCTCAGTGACCTTTTCAACAATAAAATTTTCATCTTTTTGTGTATGAGACAGTGCAACTGGGCATTTGATGGATAACCTTCCACGTGGTGACTTGGCAGTCCAGGCTCCTTTCGCTGCTTGGCTCTGCCATCTCCGAGGATCATGAACAGCAGATGGCAAAAGGCCTCCTTCTGCTAGGTGGACACATATGATAACAAGCATGGTGGGTTCATAGGAAGGAACATGGGAAAAAGCTGTCCTCCTGCTAGGAACATCTGCTTGTATTGCTTTAGCAAACAGCCTAAAAGGTTGAAGGTTCCTTGAAATCAAAGAATTAATCTCCATCTGGGTCACCTATGAAAGCCTTCCACTTCCACATGGCTCCTTCCTCAGCCACCATGTTGGAACTTACCTTTCAGGGAGGCCAAAAGATAAAGACCAGAAACTTTAAAGTCATGCAGATTTGAGTTTTATCTTTGTTCCCGTGTCTTACTAGCCATGGGATCTTGGGCAAGTCATTTACCTTCTCAGAGTTTCTTTACTGAAAAAGGGGATAATTAATAAAGATGGGAAGATGAAATTGGCTATATATAGAACAGTGCTTGCCCGTAGTTGGTGCTCAACAAACATGCTCTTTATTACTTTCCTGGTCTGATTTTTAGAACCTGGAACCTAATGGCCCCTCAAAACTGTGACCACTTCTTCCTTCGTACAGTGTTTTCACCTCCTGTGTCTTTGCCTCTTTTTATCCTTGTCCTGGTAGATGTGCCTGGGGTGTATTTCACAAGTGAGTCTCCACCTTCTTAGTATTTCCCTACTGCTCCTAGCTCTGGACCTATTCTAGAAAGCTGTCAACCCCAACAGGCCACAGTCAGATAGGTTGGTGGATAGCTCTTAGGAACCACGGGACCAAACCATGCAGTTTGTTGGAGGCCTTGAGGTGATAGTATTTTTCTCTAAATGCAATGGAAAATCAATTAAGGATGTTACAAGATGAGAGAAGAATGACTCAAGTGATGTTTTAAAAGAGATGCTCTTTTTTCTTCTGCTCAGTGGGGAATGAATTGTAAAGTTACGGGACTAAGCAGGAAGACTTGTTAAAATGGGAGTAGTTGGGATGGAGAGAAATGGAGAGACTTAAGAGATTTTCAGGAGGACTAGATTTCCATCTCTGGTCAGGGGTCTCAGATCTCACATGCCAAGTAGTATGGCCAAAAAATTAAAATAAAATAAAAAGTCTTGATGACTGGGAAGTTCTCCCAGAACAGAAGGGCTGAAAGTGATCAGAAGGAGGGAGAAGAATATTCAGGAGATTTGAACTATAGAACATTGTTCTCAGCAAATATAGAGCATTGTTCTCAGCAAAAGAAAACAATAGTACCAGTGCTTATTGTAGAAGCAGCAGTACCTGAAGGCGTAGCTACAGAAAAGTTGACTGAGCTAAAGAAAGACTGGAATCTACAGATGGAAAGTCTTCCCATATAATAAATAAGAAAAAGGAACCGTCACATAGTCCCTGCCAGGGAAGATTTAACGTCTCAAGGATGAAGGAACAATCCTGTGAGTATACTTGAAGGTAAACATTTTTAAAAGAAAGGGAGAAAAATCAGACCAACATGACAGCAGATTTCTCCACAACATTTGATAGAGAAGAAGAAAAGAAACAGAGTCAAAGCTTTGAAGGAAAATTACCCTCAAATTCTATGCCAATGCAAGAGGTCATGCTTGTTGGAAGACAAAGTAAAAACATCCACAAGTTTTTTTGTGGGAAATTCCATGGGCAGAGAAGACTGGCCAGCTACAGTCTATGGGGTCGCACAGAGTCGAACGTGACTGACCGACTGAGTACACGTGCAAATGTCATAAACAGTCCTAGGAAGAATAGAAATAACAGTGAATGGTTACTGAGCACTTCCTATATGCTTGGTTTTGAATGTTTTACTCAATTCTCATATCTTTATAAGGTGGGCTTTTAGAACCTATTTAAAAAAAAAAAAACAAGAAAGTGGAATACAGAGAGATGAAGTAATTCCCCCAAGGTTACACACACACACACACACACACACACACACACACACACACACGAATCTAGGAAATCTGACTCCAGAGCTTGCATGATTATACTCCTTTCTAACCAAATGGGAAGAAGAGGGTAATAAAAATAAAAAATAAATACAAGTAAATCTTACAAACCTATATAAATAAAAATTTGTATAGGAGAACTTTCAGGTGGAATTTCAAGCTGGATACCTTCCTACAACAAACATAAAAATTGTGAAAGGAAAAAACATAAAAAAGTTTGTATTATTTGATCTAGAAGTTCTGCTTCTATAAGCATTCCTAGAAATAATCAGTAATATACCTACAGGTTTATGTATAAGGATTCTTGACTTTGAAAAATTAATTAATTTATTTTTGACTGCTCTGGGTCTTCATTGCTGGGTGAGGATTTTCTCTACTTGCAGTAAGCAGGGGCTATTCTTCAGTTGTGGTTCATGGGCTTCCATTTTATATACATATATATAAAGCAAACTTTTTGGCCAACCCAATATATTTAATTGTATTCTTTTTCAGATTCTTTTCCATTATAGGTTATTGCAAGATATCAAATATAGTTCCCTGTGCTATACAGTAGGTCCTTTTTGTTTATTTTATATATAGTAGTTTGTATCTGCTAATCCAAAACTCCTAATTTATACCTCCCACACCTTTTCCCTTTGGTAACTGTTTTCTATACATGTGAGTCTATTTCTGTTTTGAAAATAAGTTCATTTGTATCATTTTTGAAGATTCCACATATAATTGGTATCATACACTATTTGTCTTTGTCTGACTTCACTCAGTATGACAATCTCTAAGTTCATCTATGTATCCAACTTTTTTATGGATGAGTAGTATTCCATTGTATATATATATATATATATATAATAGATATATTACATCTTCTTTATCCATTCATGTGTAGTTTTTAAAATATCATGAACAATCTTACAAGGTTTTGGTGGATTCTGTAACCAAAGGGAGAGTGGGAGAGTGAATGAAAGTGAAAGTTGCTCAGTTGTGACCAACTCTTTGTGACCCCTATGGACTGTAGCCTGCCAGGCTCCTCTGTACATGGAATTCTCCAGACCAGCATACTGGAGTAGGTAACTGTTCCCTTCTTCAGGGGAATCTTCCCAACCCAGGGATTGAACTCAGATCTCCCCCATTGCAGGCGGATTCTTTACCATCTGAGCCCTGTCAGGGAAGCCCAAGAATACTGGAGTGGGTGGCCTATCCCTTCTCCAGAGGATCTTCCCCATCCAGGAATCAAACCACGGTCTCTTGCATTGCAGGTGGGTTCTTTACCAGCTAAGTTACTCTTTGTGACGCTGTGGACTGTAGCCTGCCAGGCTCCTCTGTCCATGGGGATTCTCCAGGCAAGAATACTAGAGTGGGTTGCCATGCCCTCCTCCAGGGGATCTTCCCAACCCAGTATCAAACCCAGGTCTCCCACATCTCAGGCAGATTCTTTACTGTCTGAGCCACCAGGGAAGCCTGGGAGAGTGAATAATAGAAAACAAATAGCATTCTGAGACGGCGCAGAACAAATCTCACTACATATCAGGTGGAAAAAGTAGGAAAAAAAAAAAAACAGAATCAATTTTACACATCTATGAGAACCTATGGGCTTCCCAAGCATCACAGTAGTAAAGAATACACTTGCCAATGCTGGAGACTCCAGTTCAATCCCTGGGTTGGGATGATCCCTAGGAGGAGGACATGGCAACCCACTCCAGTATTCTCACCTGGAAAATCCCACAGACAGAGGAGCCTGGCTATGGTCCACGGGGTCACAAAAGAGTTGGACACGACTTAGCGACTAAACAACAATAAAAGCGTGTACCTATAATTCTTTTTTTTTCTCCTGTATAAATAGTGGTGTTCTTTAAGAGTTGGGGTTGGGGATGATTTAAATTTTCTTCTTTGTGCTTTTTTTTGGTGTTTTCCCAATTTTCTACAAATTAATGTTTATTTCCCCCATAATCAGAAAGTTCACCATATATTCATTAAGAGAAGATTTAATTTAGAGAGAGAGCCGTGTGTGTAGTGTGACTGCAGCTGCCTCTCCTTTCTTCTCTGATTTCCCTCTGCTGGGCTTCTTTTGTTGGTGGATCTCTCATCTCTCACACAAAGGGATGACACTGTCTTTTCTATGTCTCAGATATGAAGCCCCAGAGGGAGTTGTCAGCGAGCTTATTTTGGTGAGAGGCAGGACGTTTTCTACCAGGAATACAAGCCAGCCTCAAACATGGCCTCTCCTACAAGAGGATAATTAAGAGCAGTTCTCTTGTTCTTCCAGGAATGAGGGGCTCTTGCACTGAGATGGGGAGAGAAGGACTGTTCAGAAAAGGATGCTGGAGGTTGGGGCAGGAACCAAGAAACAGGACGGGCTTTAAAACGACTTCGATTCCCAGTCCTTCTGCTTCTTGAAGACGGAGACATGGAGGGGTTCAGGCAAGACCTGCTTCACCCTAGGGTCTGACCTCTTACTGATCTTCCCCAGGGGAGTGACAGTCTTTTTTTCTTTCAGTTTTATTGAGATATAGTCGCCATACAGCACTGCATACGTTTAAGGAGTACAGCATGACTTGACTGTTACATATTATCACAAAATTATAACCACAATAACTTAACATCCATCATCTCACATAAATACAAAAAAAAAAGAAAAAAAAAGGATTTTTTTCTTGTGATAAGAACTTTTAGGACTTACTGTCTTTGCAATGTTCAAATATACCATACAGCAGCATTAACTATAGTCATCATGCTGTATGCTATATTTCCAGTGCTCATTTATTTTACAAGTAGAAATGTTCACCTTTTGACCACCTTCATTCACTTTCCCCAACCCCCACCTCTCTCCTCTGGTGCCCGCAAATCTGATCTCTGTTTTAATGAGGTTGGGTTCCACCCCCCCTTTTTTTAGATTCCACATGTAAGTGAAGTCTTGTAGTATATGTCTTTCTTTGCCTGACACATAATGCCCTCAAGGTCCATCCGTGTTACAAACAGCAGGATTTCCTTTCATACAGCTGAATCGTATTTTGCTGTACATACGTGCCACATTTTCTTTATGCATTCATCTATCAGTAGGAACTTAATGTTGTTTCCGTGTCTTGGTTGTTGGGAGTAATGCGGCAACGAACATCTGGGTGCAGGTATCTCTTTGACATAGTGCTTTTATTTTCATCAGATATGGACCAAAAGTGTGATTGCTGGACCATAGGGTAGTTCTATTTTTAATTTTTTGAGGAAAGACAGTTCTGACTCCCACTCAAAGCTTTGTTGGATTGGATGTCAGCCTGGCCTTTGGTCTAGTGATGATGACTCAAGGCTCCCCAAGGACTAGATGAGTGTGTCCTGTGTGCCCAGCACTGTTCAGGCTGACAGGAGTTCAAGGTCCAGTCCTTCCTTTTACTTACTGTGTGATTGCAGACAGAGCACTCACCTCCTCTGAGCTTCAGTTTCCTGTCTGTAAACTGGGACTGTACAACCTCTACCCTACAGAATGGGTGAAAATGTTAGTGGCTTAGTCCTGTCTATGTGCAACCCCATGCACTGTGGCCCGCCAGGATCTTCTGTCCATGGAATTCTCCAGGAAAAAATACTGGAGTGGGTTACTGTTCCCTTCTACTGAGGATCTTCCAGACCCAGGGATAAAACCTGGGTCTCCTGCATTGCAGGCAGACTCTTTCCCATCTGAGCCACCAGAGAAGTCCTATAGGATGGGTTAGATTAATTAACTAAGGTCCATGAAGTGGGCTTCCCTGGAAGCTCAGCTGGTAAAAAATCCACCTGCAATGCAAGAGACCCCAATTCGATCCCTGGATCCAAAAGAGCCCCTAGAGAAGGGATGGGCTACCCATGTCAGTATTCTTGGGCTTCCCTGGTGGCTCAGACTGTAAAGAATCTGCCTGCAATGCAACAGACCCTGGTTTGATCCCTGGGTGGGGAAGATCCCCTGGAGGAGGGCATGGCAACCCACTCCAGTATTCTCACCTGGAGAATCCCCATGGACAGAAGAGCCTGGTGGACTATAGTCCATGGGGTCACAAAGAGTCAGACATGACTGAGCGACTAAGCACCCACATGAAGTGTCTAGCATGGTGCTTGGTGAAGACTGAAAAGCACTGGCTTAGGTGCTAGCCATACATAACCCTTACACTGGGTGGCTTGAACAGAAACATTGTCTCAAAGTTCTGAAGGCTGGAAGTCTGAAATCAAGGTGCTGTTAAGGTTGGTGCCTTCTGAAGACTGTGAGGGAAGGATCTCCCTCCTTGGCTCATAGATGGCCATCGTTTACCTGTGTCTCTTCACATCGTCTTCCCTTTAGGAAGACTATGTGTCTGTGTCTCAATCTCTCCTTCTTATAAGGACACCAGTCATTTTGGGATCGGACCCACCCTAAAGTCTTCATCATTAACTAGATTACCTCTGTAAAGACTTGTCTCCAAATAAGGTCACATTCTTAAGTAGTGGGGTTGGAACTTCAACATATGAATTTCCATTTGTGGGTGTGGGAGGGGGAGGGTGGGGGGAGGAAACACATTTCAATCCATAATAGGCACCTATAGCACCCATAGCAGAATATTAGAAATGTTATTATCAGCACGATCCTTGCAAGCTTTTATATGTCACGCTGCCCCAGGCCATCTCGAGTTGCCATGGCACTGGTTTCCCTGAAAAGGGGTCAGAAAAGTCTTTCTTGCCTGAGCCGCAATGGTAACATTCCTGTCTGTCTCCCAGGGCTTCATCCCAGACAGCTCAATGTGCCAACAGTCTCTGGGGTGCTGGCCAGCTTATGCCCTGTCGGGTCAGGCCTGTTTAACTCCTTCTCTCTCTTGCTGAGAGAGTCTGAGAAGTTCAATTATTATATTCATTTATTTGGCATCCACTTCTATTATGCTTACTATGCACCGGGCATTATTCTAAGCACCTTGCACATTATTAACTCATTTAATTCTTGTAACAATCCTATGAGGCAGGTGCTGTTTTCACCTCCTATATGATCAAATGGAGGCAAAGAGAGGTTAATTTGACTAGGATTTCATGATTAGCAAGTGGCTGAGCTGGGGTTTTAACCCAGGCAGAGTTGTTCTGAACAACCATATTATGAAGGGGAAGCAATGTGGCAGGAATATAAACTCTGACATCAGAGAAATGTGAATTTGGATTTCAGCTAATGAGCAGAACTGGAAATTTCCATCACTGCCTGCCCCACAGACAGTTTTTCTAAGAAGAGTAAGCCCACCCCCTAGTTCCCCTGGTTGTGTTCCACTATGTCATTCCAGGTCTCAGGTGATTGAACTGAGGTGGACATGTGACTCAAGGGTGCTCCACCTGTTGGCTGGGACCCAAGGATGGCAAATCAGATTTCACTCTCTGGCATTCGGCTAAAGAGGCTTGAGCAGTGAGGATACGAGCTGAAACCTTTTGGTCCAGAGGCATCGTTAAACTGGAGTGGTCATTTTGGGTCAGGTGCAAGTTTGAATTAGAAGGCAGTAGAGGGTGGCACAGTGGTAAAGAATCTGCCTACTGGAACAGCAGGTGCAAGAGTCGCAGGTTCCATCCCTGGGTTGGGAAGATCCCTGGAGGGGGAAATGGCAACCTGCTCCAGTATTCTTACCTGGAAAGTTCCATGGACAGGGAAGCCTGGCAGGCTACGGTCCATGGGGTTGCAGAGTCAGACATGACTGAGGGACTGAGCACACACGCACACACACACACACACACACACACACACAGAGAAGATACATGTGGGCCACTGGAGGACCGAATGGAGCAGAGCAGAGACAGTGATGTCTCGTGCTAGAGCAGAGGTTGTTCCCAAGAAGGAAAGACAAGAGGCACACACACGGTTGCTGACCCTCCCCTTCACTGGTGCCCTTATACATTCAGCTTCTGTGCATTTTGGCTGCTAACACCTTATAGTTGTTCCTTCCCCAGAGAAACCCTCCACCTTAGGGCTTCCCAGCCAGCTTTGTTAGTTCCTCTGTCCCCAGCAACCAGTTGCTGAGGACTGACTCACATGAAGTAAGAAGGCTGGCATCCTGACTCAAGATGGGGCCACCTCTGTGCCATTCATACCCTGGAGCCTGTAGGATCAGGCTGGAGCTGGTCTCTACCTGAGATGACATTCTTGCTTAGATTTCTTCTCTCCCCTTCCCTATCCTGCTTCTCTCTCATCTTCCTGCTAGGAGCCTCCCTCAGTAATCACTTGTACAAGAATTCCCATGTCAAGGGCAAGTTGGATACCCAAGAAGCAAAGACAGGTACCTTGGTTCTCAACTGCTGTCCCCTTTAAGACTCCATAATATTTGGTCTTGTTGAATTTCCTATCCTAGGATTCTGAGTCACCTATTTTCTTTCTTTCTTTTTTTTCCAACTATTGGACTCCACAAGAATCAGAAAGCACTGATGGACAGCCAACACATTCCCACGGTGCCCTGAGTGAAGACAAGTCAGCTTAGATATATGATGGACTAAAATCCCACTACTTAAAGCTCCAAGCAGTGAGAGGAACTGAGTCACCTAATTTCTGTATGCGGACCTCTGATTGAGTTAGACCACGATGGCCTCTCTGTTCGTCACAGCTGAGCAAGTCCAAATTGAGTGAATTTGGTAAAGTTTGTGAATCATTCTTAATCTGACTCCATCTGGAAAATGGTGTCCATTACTCCCCTAACTTTAGTGCTTGTTTTAGTGACTTAAGAGAATGTATTTTGTGACAGCTTATAGCATGGTGATTGGTTTGGAGTAGGCACTCTTTTAGTGAGTTCTAGGCTTTTTGTTTCTTTCTTTCATTCTTTTTGTTTGTTTTTTACAATATTCTATTTCTCCCTTACTCAATTCAGCCTGGGGAAGCATTAAGAGAAAATTTATCAGAGTGCTATATGACTTTCAAAGCACCATGGAAATGTGGGAGTTCAAAGAACTATGAATTTAGAGTCTCAGAGATCCAAGTTCAATTCTTTAGCCCACTGCTTCTCAAATTATAATGATCTTATGAATCACTCGAGGTTACTGTGAACATGCAGACTCTGATTCAGGACGTCTGAGTGGAGCCCAAGACACAGCTTTTGTAACAGAGCTCCAGGCAATGCCAAAGCTGCTGGTCTTCAAAACAGCAAAACTTTGAGTGGTAAAGCTCTAGTCTGTCTTTTGGTTCCAGAGTGATTTTTTTTCCTCCCCAAACAGTCAACCTGAATGGGAGGCTCTTCCCTTTTCATAGCATTTTGCACCTCCTGTGAGATGCGGTTCCTGCCAATAAGAAGAACTCAGTGGTTGAAGCAGCCAGGAAAGCTGCCGGTTGTAAAGGGTGGTGTGTGGTAAGTAGAGCAGGGAGGTGGGAGGCTGCTGAGGGGCCTTGCTCCTGGAAAAGGAGTCAGGAAAGTCTCTTTATGGGAGGAGTTGTCAGTCTATCACTGTCCAGATATCCCCTGACACCTACGTGCCTCCTTCCATATGCAAGGACCACACACAAGAATCCCAGGGCATCTGTGACATCTCACCTCCTGTTGCCTGGATGCTGCTGTTGGTGCCCCGTCTTCTGGACAAGACTATCCACACCTGAACCCACCGTGTTCCTGTGGCCATGGCCTTGAACTTCTCAGCTGCCTTTGTATTGACATTAGAGGTCCTGGCCTGCCTCTTTCTGATCCAGGGTTTGTTTTGACACCATGACTAAAATGAGAGGTTCAGGCAATTCCAGATATGAAAGGAAAAAAAAAATGTGTGTTATTTCCACAACATTTAGTGCATTTCCTCTTTTCATTATAATCCTGGCCAAGTCCTTACAAACATTATCCTTTCCAAACTGAGATTGGTTTTCCTTGTTCATGGATGCCAACAGCTGGGGTAGGTTTCCCCCATCTGCTCACTTTCTCCTTTGCCATTCTTCTTTCTTTGCCCCTGTTTTCCCTCAGGGTTCTCAGCATGGAGGTTTGTCTAGGAAAGGCCACTGTTGGCCTGAGTAGGGGGATGAGGTTTTCTGCTTATTGTTAAGCTACCTTCTGTTGGCATATCTGGGAGTTTCCACTTATAGCCTAGAAGTAGCTGAACAGAGAACAGGACCTTGATTGATTAATCCTTTCCTAACATATGCTCAGAATCCTGATATGCCAGACACTGCTCTGGGTTCCATGACTACAGCAGTAAACAAACATGGTTCCTGCCATGACAGTCTCGCTAGACATGTTATTCTAATCTTACCAATGGGGGCACTTAACATACACACATACATACACCACACATGCATTCTAGTCTTCAACCTCCTGAGAAACCCAATCTCACTATCTACAGGGGAATGGCTTCTGTCCTAGGTTCAAGGAAAACAACAGAAATTCCTAGAAACGTCTATTTGAGTAGCTATTATCAAAAAAGACAAGAAATAACAAGCGTTGGTAAGCATGTGGGAAAAAGGGAAGCCTTGCTTATTATTGGTGGGGATGTAAATCAGTGTAGACACTACGGAAAACAGTATGAAGTTTCTACAAAGTTTTTTGTAAAAATTAAAAATAGAACTATCATAAGATCCAGCAATCCTTCTTCTGAGTCTGTTTCCAAAGGAACTGGAATCAGGATCTTGAAGACATATCTGCACTCCCAGATTCATTGCTTTATTATTCACAATAGCCACGACATGGAAGCAACCTAAATGTTTGTGGAAAGATGAATGGATAAAGAAGACGGGGCATGGAATATAACTCAGCTATAAAAAAGGAGGAAGTCTTATCATTTATGACACATGGCTCAACTTGGAGGACACTATGCTAGGTGACATAAGCTGGAGAGAAAAAGAGAAATAATGTATGATTTTGGAATTGAGTGCGGCAGAGCGAAGCCTTCAGCAAGTGGCTATTGCTGTGCACAATTACCCCCCGCCCGCACTCCACGCCACCTCCCACATCCTGTTCCCAGGCAAAGCTAACCTGGGACCATTAGTCGTTCTGCTTAGCCACTGGCTAGCGCCACAGTGGGCCCCTCCCACAAGTGACCAGCAGTCAGTGAGCAACCGTTAGTGGTCCTGCTCAGCCATTGGCTGGCGCCACAATGGGCCCCTCCCACAGGTGACCGGCTGTCAGTGAGCAACCGTTAGTGGTCCTGCTCAGCCATTGGCTGGCGCCACAGTGGGCCCCTCCCACAAGTGACCAGCAGTCAGTGAGCAACCGTTAGTGGTCCTGCTCAGCCACTGGCTGGCGCCACAGTGGGCCCCTCCCACAAGTGACCAGCAGTCAGTGAGCAACCGTTAGTGGTCCTGCTCAGCCACTGGCTGGCGCCACAGTGGGCCCTCCCACAAGTGACCAGCAGTCAGTGAGCAACCGTTAGTGGTCCTGCTCAGCCATTGGCTGGCGCCACAATGGGCCCCTCCCACAAGTGACCGGCTGTCAGTGAGCAACCGTTAGTGGGTCCGTTCAGCCAACAGTTGTGAGTGGTGGGCGTCCAGCAGAGAGTGAGGTAAGAAGTAGATCCCGGCCTTCTCCCAGCTTTGGGCAAGCAGATGAGCTGGGGGTCCGAGGGAACAGTCTGGGGGCTCCAGAGCCCTCACCAAGACCACCCACTGGCTCGGCCCGGTCCTTGAGGCTGAGATGAACCTCTCCCCAACCCTGCCTCTGCAACCTAACGGCAGTGGCTGTCTGCATGGGACACAGTCTGCGGGACCGGCCCCTGCCGGTTGGGTGGCCTGAGAGCCTGGGTTCTGGGTGCCTGGCTTCTTCAGCAATGACAACTGGGTCTGGGGACCTCGCCCCAAAGGACCCACCAACTAAGATCTGCCTCCTCTTTGCCAGGACCAGGACCTCGAAGGAGGAAAGTTGTGCCTTGAGAACTTGCCCTTTCTTGTGAGAACAGAGAATAACATTGGTTTTGGTTGAGGTTTACAGGAAAGACTCGGCTCTATGACCTGACCTCAAGAACAAAGGCTCTGACACCAAGAAGTTTGCAACAACTACTCATGCCCCTCCCTCATTGTTCATAGAAAAGGGCTTTGCTAAGAGCTTCCAGGGAGTCTGGGGTTTTTAAAGCATGAGTCACCTATCTCCTTGCATGGCACTGCCAGTAAACCTTTCTTTGCTCTCGATTCTGACGTTTTGGTATTGTTTGGCCTCACTGTGCATCGAACACAAGCACTTGGGATATTTTGGTAACAATTTCACTTAAATATGTAACCTAAAATAGCCAAACTCAGAAGCAAAGAGTGGTATGGTGGTTGCCAAGGGCAGGCAGAGGGGGGAAATGGAGAGTTGTTGGTGAAAGGCTATGAAGTTTCTTTTATGCAAGATGATTAGATTCTGGAGATTTAATGCACAGCAATATGACTGTAGTTAACAATAGTGTATTATACACCTGAGGGTACATATTGTTAAGAGGGCAGATATTAAGTGTTCAAGTCACACAGGCCAAAAAAGAAAAAAATGGTAACTTTGTGAGACAATGGAGATATTAATTATCTCGAGTTTGGTGAATCTTGCGCAACATATATGTTTATATGTATACCTTCGTGAAAGTGAAAGTCGCTCAGTCGTGTCTGACTCTTTGCGACCCCATGAACCGTATAGTCCATGGAATTCTCCAGGCCAGAATACTGGGAGTGGGTAACCTTTCCCTTCTCCAGGGGATCTTCCCGACCCAGGGATCAAACCCAGGTCTCCTGAATTGCAGGTGGATTTTTTACCAGCTGAGCCACAAGGGAAACCATAGAATACTGGAGTGGGTAGCCTATCCCTTCTCCAGTGGATCTTCCCAACCCAGGAATCAAACTGGCATCTCCTGCATTGCAGGCAGATTCTTTACAAACTGAGCTATGAGGAAAGCCACCATATGTATACCTTACATATACACTGACAAATAAAAATTGTATATTTGTGAGGTATACATATATATCAAAATTGTGTATGTAAGGTATACATATACACAATTTTTATTTGTCAGTTATACCTCAATAAATTTGTTGAAAGTAGAGCCAATGTAGTCATTTTTTCCTCTAGGGGAATTTTGAGGGCAAATGGAGTGGGAGCCACAGGAAAGGTTTAAAAGTACCATCGATCAAAGGAACCAAGTGGCTGGAGACTTGTTTGATGTAGAAGAGGGGACAAGAGCGCTCTGGAGGGTCTGGCCCCTTGGTGGAGGAGGATGCTCTTGAGAGAGGGCAGTGAGTCATAGATGGGACCCGCATGCTTATGTACAGAATCTCAAATCCAGCAAGGAGAGGTACTTGCTTGAAAACTGGTGGTGAATACAGACAATGCTCCAATCCCTGTGGAAAATGGCTGCGCTCAGCTCCCTAAATTCTGTTTCTCCATATTTATATGCGCTGTTACCCAGTGAATACCTGATTAAGGAATGCAGCTGCCAAATGAATACATTTGTCGCTCATCAAATGGAACCATAAAGCCAGCAATGATGGGGCTTATTAAGAACCTTCTTTCACTCCGTGAAAAATCCTCCACACGTCCCAGCCGGTCTCAATATCGCCGCTAATGAAATGGGTAACCAATACACAAAGATATGTATTCAAGAGCAAATTAACTGCCTCAGGAATAGGCATCATAAAGATTGCAGCCTGGAAAATAAATAGACAATGTATTGGGCAAATTGGCCTCGTGTTTAAGTGTTGATGAGTTGGAAATATTGGTTTAGCTTCTTGATGGAAGCAGGCAGTATGGGATGCTGGAAGGCAGACATTAGTATTGAAAAATCAAGCTGGTGAACCTCTTACTTGCCAGAACTGGGAAAGGGTGAGAAGGAGGGAGCAATGAGCCATTCCTGAGCCGTTACTTAGTGCCAGGCCCTGTGTTGTTGCCACCTAGTCCTGGTATCGCCCAAGAAGCAGGGAGGCACTGTATTTTTAGCCTTACCTACCTATGACCATGTAATCAGATGACACAAAGAGATTTTGTTTCCTCTGTCTGTCCAAACCATTCGTGCATGAGCCTTTATCAGAGTCTTTAAAAAGAGTTAACACCTCTTAAATAATCCGCCAGATATTTCTGGGCTCCCTTGAGCCTTTGCTCATGATTGGAAAAAAAAAAAGGAAAGAAAGGGAGGGAAGAAGGGACTGAAAGGGGAGGAAGGATAAAGGATTTCCATTTGCATCTTCTGTTCCAGATTCTGGTCCTTCTATTCCACACCGACTCTCTGCCTTTATTCTTCTCTGGAATCTTTCCAGACCAGAAGGAAGCAGTGACCTGTAGGTTGAATGGCCATTGCCAGCACCTCAGCTCAGCACCTAACCTCAGGTTAGGTCTGCTGTTCTTCCCTCCCTCCTTATCCCAGTCAACACACACACAGCTGGAGGAGAAGGCCATAGGGTGGGTTTTGAGTCACGTGGGTTTGGGTCTTGTGGTCCCAGGCAGGTCTTCTGACATTCCAGAGTCCCTGCTGCACCTGGAGAGTGAAGATGAGCTCGTCTCCCTCACGGGCCATTGAGAGGAACTGATGAAATAATGCACAGAAAGTTTCTGGAATGATTCACAAACATCAGTCCCTCCCGATCACCTCCCATGATTTTCACAGGCCTTCCTTCTTTTGAAAGGAGCCAGTGAAGGGGGTAGTGGAAAGGAAGGTCACAGCAGCTGCAGGTTTCTCTACAGAGGAAATGAACGAGCTGATTTAACGTGTAACAAAATCACAAAAAGATAAAAACCAGCAGACCCAACCACCTGCTTATGCAGCATTTTAATTACTGTTTATTATTTAATTTATTCTTTTATATTAGTATGTTTAAAATATTTTTACTTACTAGAGTTCCTTATTTTTTCAGCCTGATTACTACAACAATTATTTTTAAAGGAAGGCTAATGAGTGGTTTGGGCTTACCTGCTGACCAATCCAGGCTAAATGACAGTCAATAGGTAAATGGATTCTGAAGGGTAGTGGAGGTACACATACCCCATTTGTTTATGGGCACACGTCTCAGAAGTAGGCTCCCCCAGAAGCAGATAAGGGTGTAAATGCCTGTGATTTCCCTGGGAAATGATCTGAGGAAGTGTCTGCAGGGAAGTGGCACAGGGAAGGGAAAATATAGAGTGTCTTAAAGAGCAGGTTAATGCACTAGCCCCTGGGGAACTTCTGGTAGGCAGCATAGAATCCGAATCACGGGTAGGCAGCATAGAATCAGTCATCCTGCCTGAGGGGGAGGGAGCTGAGGTGATTATCCACCAACTCAGGTCAGCGGTTTGAATACTGTTCCTGGGGACAACGATTCTTCAGTCTTTCCAGCCTCCATGTAGAGGACGGTAAGCGGGGAGCTGCAAGTGTTTACAGTAGGATGCCATCCCCTTGCGTGGGGACTGGTGAGTCCCCAAGAGGATGTGCATCAGGCACTGAGGTACAAACTTAACCATCTGGGATCCATAGAACATCCCCCAGTAACAATGTTGTTATTGTTGTTGTTGTTTTTTCCCCCTCTGGCTGTGCTTGCTGCAAGGCTTACAGGACCTTAGTTTCCCAACCAAGGACTGAGCTCAGGCCCCATCAGTGAAAGTGCCAAGTCCTAAGCATTGAGCCGCAGGGAATTCCCTGCAATGCTGTGTTTCTGTATATGTCTTTCTCTCCAGACTATGAGTTCTCCAAGGGCAGAACTTGTTTTCATGCCCACTGTGCAGCACAAACCTGGCCTAGAACAACCACTCAGCCAACACCCGCTGATGGACTGAATGAATCATGGAGGGACTAGGTGATTGAAGGCTCATAAACGCACAGGGTTGAGATTATAAACTCAAATACTTGCAAGAGCCAGGGAGAGGGTTAAATGAGTAACAGTGCAGAAAGAAGAAAAATCAGAAAGTGTGGATTGTGGGAACATGGAGGACATATGTCCTGTTAACAGCATAGCAGTTATTCAGCTTTGAGTGACTGTCTCCTTGTGGGAGTTGGACCCATGGTGGCTGGACCTCTTGACTTTTTAAAAAGAAAATCCAGGACTCTCCATTAGGTAAAATTTCTTGATTTGTAAATATGGCCCATGATGTAAAATGTTCTGAAAACTAGAGACAGATCCTTCAAACATGCCTGGGGGATGTAACTCATTGCAAGGCGTGTGTGGTCATCCAGATACATGGAGCAGCGCACAGCACAGAGCATGTCCAGAGAGGTAGAGGCCCAGATCCCCAGAGGTCCCCACAGTGAAGTGCCCTTGAATGTTCATGGATTAGATGGATTAGTAACATAAAGAGCCTGATAGCTTTATATAGTTCCTTAGGCAGGAGACTTGTGTTCTAGGACCGGCTGACTTGGAGTGGGGGAAACCCCTCTATTCCCACATCAGTAAAGTAGGCATATTAAGGTCTGACCTCTTTTGTGGTGAAGAGTATTATGTTGATAAGTGCGACAGTTCAAGCTTGGTTGGTGCCCTTCTCTGCTGCCACTGAAGCTTGTGTCCTTGGCTTAGGGTTCTTCTAGGCCCTCTTCCCATCTCTGCCCTAAGCCTTCTGCTTATGGTTGTAAGTCTCCTATCTAGTGGTCTTTTTCACAATCTGCCTGTTTTTGCCATGTTCCTGGCAGCCTAGTGGGTGGCGTGCTAAGCTGTGATATACACCTCCGGTATGCCACCTTCTGGACCACTCAGCTGGGGTTTGAAGCCTGGATCTCATGACTCAGAGAGGCAAATATGAATCCAGTTCCTGCTTCAAAGGAACTCATAGCCCAGGGGAGGCAGACCCTACTCAATGACAACACAAACATTAAGGATCAGTGGCATTCCTCTGTTTACCAACTTCCATTCCTTTCCTTCCTGGGCTTTCCACTAAACTACATTTCCTAGACTCCATTGCAGTTAGGTGAGACCACGTGTCTGAGTTCTAACCAATGGAATGTGGGCAAAAGCAATGTAGATTGATTCCGGCATGTTATGTTAGTCACTCAGTCATATCTAACTCTTCACAACCCCATGGACTGTAACACACCACGCTCCTCTGTCCATGGAATTCTCCAGGCAAGAGAATTCTTGAGTGGAGTTCTCAAGTGGAATTCTAGAGTGGGTTGCCATTCCCTTCTCCAGGGGATCTTCCCAAATCAGAGGCAGAACCTGGGTCTCCTGCATTGCAGGTAGCTTCTTTACTGTCTGAACCACCACAGTTTTGCAATTCTCAACACCCTCTCTCATTCACCATCCATTGGGTAAATGGAGAGAACTCCAAGCACCAACAAAGGTCCAAATAGTCAAGCTATGGTTTTTCCAGTAGTCATGTATCGATGTGAGAGTTGGACTATAAAGAAAGCTGAGCACTGAAGAATTGATGCTTTTGAACTGTGGTGTTGGAGAAGACTCTTGAGAGTCCCTTGGATTGCAAGGAGATCAAACCAGTCCATCCTAAAAGAAATCAACCCTGAATATTCATTGGAAGGACTGATGCTGAAGCTGAAACTCCAATACTTTGGCCACCTGATACAAAGAGCCAACTCATTAGAAAAGACCCTGATGTTGGGAAAGATTGAAGGCAGGAGGAGAAGGGGGCAACAGAGGATGAGATGGTTGGATGCCATCACCGACTCGATGGACATGAGTTTGAGCAAGCTCCGGGAAATGGTGAAGGACAGGAAAGCCTGGAATGCTGCAGTCTGTGGGGTCTCAAACAGTTGGACACAACTTAGCTACTGAACAACAACAAAGCACCAAGACAAGTGTGGAGCCACAAGACAAGTGTGGAGCCACAAGATGAAAGGGCTTGGGTTCCTGAATGACTGCAGAGAGTAGAAATTTCCACAACTCCAAGTGACCTGGGTTATGCTGTGATATGAAGGATAAACATTAATGTGTTATGCCCCTGAGATTTGGGAGTTGTTTCTTTCATCAGTTATCCCACCGTGACTGATACAGTGCCCTAGGGGAAGTGTCATACAGAATGCATTGGGAACTCCTGGGTCTCCTGGGGAACCTCTGGGCTCTCAGGGGGATGGGCTGAACTCTGACCCAGCATTCAATTAAGGAAGCTGTGGGTTCTTTACCAGGGCCTGGGGAGTGTGGAGCTGGGATGTCTAGATCTGCTTCCATATATGTTAAATTAAACACAGTTAAATGGATTTTGTGATGCTTCTTGAGGAGGGTAGAAAGAACTTCAGACAAGAATAATTGTTCCAAATCCAGGAATTCACATCTCAATGGTATAGGGTAGATTTTACTCTATCAGGGATAGCTAAAGACCATGAACTGCTCTTGGCAAGTGGTTCTACTTCCGAGAGGCACTTATTTTGCTCACTATATGAACAGGTGAGAGTAGGACTGAAGATGCTTCTAGCAGGCAAGGATCCTTGAACTTGAAGCTTCACTAGCCACTTTCATCCTGCCCCTAGGGATCTGGGCCAGAGAGCATGTACATGAGCATGTATCAGTGCATATCTGCTGCAGAGGGCAAGGGGAAATAGTTCAGTCCCACCTCATTTGGAGCAAATGTATTCCAGGCATCATCCTCTTTTCTGGATATTTATACCATCTACACCTTCCTCAAGGGTTGGATTATGAGATTCAGAAACCAGCTCTCTCTACTTCTCACAGAAGGGAGGCTGTTGGAACCCTGCCGATGGATGGAGGCTGGAGAAAAGGTATTAAGAATCAAGGCAGTTCCTGAGGGTAGGAAGCACAATAGGGTGGGACTGGGATGGACTCCATCATATTTTTGCAATTTCTTTGTCTCTCCATTTAAGATTTAAATTTCAGGGAGAGAAACTGTTACACATGAGACATGACAAGACATTCTCAGTGAGATGCACAGGCTTCCAGGGCCCCCAAAGTTTCCCATGGGAATGTTCAGTTATTGCTGATACCACTGCTGCACAAGATGAGGTGATCTTCGCTGTTCCTATGAAGAATGCCATTCCTATGCCATGCTCTCCAGGTGTGTCCCCCAACCCCCAAATGTTCCGAACACCATGGCAGCACACCAGTACAACATAACTGCAGTGAGCAATGATGGTGAAGGCTGAGCAATGGCTCCTGGAGGCTCAGAGGTGAATTTTCTAGACCTAGCACCACTCAGCAGGTTCAAGCCTGAAAAGCTGCCTGAGATCTATTCCTGGGGTGGGGACTGACTTAGTTATATTTGCTTCTTCCTCTCCCCAAAATAGCTAACAGTCCATCCTTTAGGGCATTTTTTAAAAATCACAGATTATGATAGCTTATTTCTTTTCCATGGGGATGGTCTTGATCCCTGTCTCCTGTACAATGTCACAAACCTCCGCCCATAGTTCATCAGGCACTCTTGTCTATCAGATCTAGTCCCTTAAATCTATTTCTCACTTCCACTTACAAATAGCTGTGAAAAGAAGAGAAGTGAAAAGCAAAGGAGAAAAGGAAAGATATTCTCATATGAATGCAGAGTTCCAAAGAATAACAAGGAGAGATAAGAAAGCCTTCCTCAGCCATCAGTGCAAAGCAATAGAGGAAAACAACAGAATGGGAAAGACTAGAGATCTCTTCAAGAAAATTAGAGATACCAAGGGAACATTTCATGCAAAGATGGGTTCGATAAAGGACAGAAATGGTATGGACCTAACAAAAGCAGAAGATATTAAGAAGAGGTGGTAAGAATACACATAAGAGCTGTACAAAAAAAGATCTTCATGACCCAGATAATCACAATGGTGTGATCACTCACCTAGAGCCAGACATCCTGGAATGTGAAGTCAAGTGGGCCTTAGAAAGCATCACTATGAACAAAGCTAGTGGAGGCGATGGAATTCCAGTTGAGCTATTTCAAATCCTGAAAGATGATGCTGTGAAAGTGCTGCACTCAATATGCCAGCCAATTTGGAAAACTCAGCAGTGGCCACAGGACTGGAAAAGTCAGTTTTCATTCCAATCCCAAAGAATGCTCAAACTACCGCACAATTGCACTCATCTCACACGCTAGTAAAGTAATGCTCAAAATTCTCCAAGCCAGGCTTTAGCAATACATGAACCGTGAACTTCCAGATGTTCAAGCTGGTTTTAGAAAAGGCAGAGGAACCAGAGATCAAATTGCCAGCATCCGCTGGATCATCAAAAAAGCAAGAGAGTTCTAGAAAAACATCTATTTCTGCTTTACTGACTATGCCAAAGCCTTTGACTGTGTGGATCACAATAAACTGTGGAAAATTCTGAAAAAGATGGGAATATCAGACCACCTGACCTGCCTCTTAAGAAACCTGTATGCAGGTCAGGAAGCAACAGAACTGGACATGGACCAGCAGACTGGCTCCAAATAGGAAAAGGAGTACGTCAAGGCTGTATATTGTTCACCCTGCTTATTTAACTTATATGCAGAGTACATCATGAGAAATGCTGGTCTGAAAGAAGCCCAAGCTGGAATCAAGATTGCCGGGAGAAATATCAATAACCTCAGATATGCAGATGACACCACTCTTATGGCAGAAATTGAAGAGAAACTAAAGAGCCTCTTGATGAAAGTGAAAGAGGAGGGTGAAAAAGTTGGCTTAAAGCTTAACATTCAGAAAACTAAGATCATGGCATCTGGTCCCATCACTTCATGGCAAATAGATGGGGAGACAGTGGAAACAGTGTATGACTTTATTTTTGGGGCTCCAAAATCACTGCAGATGGTGATTGCAGCCATGAAATTAAAAGATGCTTACTCCTTGGAAGGAAAGTTATGACCAACCTAGATAGCATATTTAAAAGCAGAGACATTACTTTGCCAACAAATGTCCGTCTAGTCAAGGCTATGGTTTTTCCAGTGGTCATGTATGGATGTGAGAGTTGGACTGTGAAGAAAGCTCAGTGCCGAAAAATTGACGCTTTTGAACTGTGGTGTTGGAGAAGACTCTTGAGAGTCCCTTGGACTGCAAGGAGATCCAACCAGTCCATCTTAGGGGAGATCAGTCCTGGGTGTTCATTGGAAGGACTGATGCTGAAGCTGAAAATCCAATACTTTGGCCACCTCACACGAAGAGTTGACTCAGTGGAAAAGACCCTGATACTGGGAGGGATTGGGGGCAGGAGGAGAAGGGAACAACAGAGGATGAGATGGCTGGATGCCATCACTGATTGGATGGACATGAGTTTGAGTAAACTCTGGGAGTTGGTGATGGACAGGGAGGCCTGGCGTGCTGCGATTCATGGGGTGGCAAAGGGCCGGACACGACTGAGCGACTGAACTGAACTGATGATAGCTTATTTGGCAAGGTGCCTCTGTGTTTCTTAAAACTAAAAAGTAACAACTAAGAGTGTTTGAGCCTTGATATGGGAGTGATTGCTCCTGCCTGTGCTGTGAAAAGGGGGTAGTTGCAGGGACTTGGTAAACCAGATGGCTCTGAGAGGAAGCCCCGTTTCAAGAGTAATGAAGGACAGCAATCTTTGAAGAGTAGCATCAGCCAAACTCTCTGAACAAAGATGGACTGGATTAGACCCTTAAAAACAAAACAAAATGTTTTACCAGGACTTTCTGATGCTTCACTGGTCATCTGGGCTGTGGCATCAGGAGGCAGGCTCCTCTCTGTAAACTGACTAATTTCTGCATGTAGGTCAGGGCAGATCTCTCAGAAGAGAGAAAATCAAACCAGGGATCATCATGGAGGGAGAAAGAGAAGGTTTAAAAGGGCAGTCTTGGTAATATTTCACTGCCTCTTTAAATGATCACTAGTGTGATAGCCAATAGCTTGTTTATCTCTTAAAACATTTGTAGATTGTTTCCAATGTGTGAGGCGTTAGGAAGGATGGATGAAAACACAGAGAAAGTATGATCCTCATTCTCAAAGGAGTTATAAACTAGGGATAATGATAATAAGTAGTATTGATAGGGGGCTACATAGTTTGCAAGGTGTTTGTGTGTGTGTGTGTATGAATGTTATAGTGCTATTCATCACAGGTATTATCCATTCAGGATTTTTCCTGAGAGCATCAGGAAGTCGAAGCTCAGAGAGGTTAAGCAACTTGACTAAATTCACACAGCTTATCAGTGAAGAAATTAAATCTTTTTTTCAGATTTTTTTTTATTTTGCATAATACATGTATCTAATCTTTTTCAAATTCTTCTCTCATTTGGGTTATTATAGAATATTGAGCAGAGTTCCCTGTGCTATATATAGTAGGTCCTTGTTGGTTATGTACTTTAAAAATATTTATTTTATTTCTTTGGCTGCATTGAGTCAGTTGTGGCACGCAGGATCTTCCATCTTCATGGTGGGATGCGGGATTCTTAGTTGCTGTATGCGAACTGTTGGTTGCAACATGCATGTGAGGTCTAGTTCTCTGACCAGGGATCAAACACGGGCCCCCTTCATTGGAAATGTGGGATCTTAGCCATTGGACCACCAGGGAAGTCCTTGTTGCTCTTATGAAGCTGTGTGTCTTCTTGGGAAGGGCACTGTGGGCTAGGAGGCAAGGGGCTTGGGATCTAATCTGGTCACAGCCTGGTCACTGGTCTTCTCTGGCTTCATTTCCCATCTTGTCCCCTGAGTCAGCAGACTGCTGACACCACCTCACCTCCTTTCCCCCATCCCGATTCTACTTTGGACAGACACGCCTGGGGCAGGGCAGGAAGAAACACGCACACGGGTTCCCTTGGAACTACCGTCTCTATCAATCTGCTCTGAATATACTGTAATGCTGGGAGCTCATGTCTATGCTCTTTTTTTAAAAAAATTAATTTATTTATCTGCTGCTTTGGGTCTTAGTTGCCGCATGCAGGATCTTCATCATGGTGTATGGGTTTCTGTTATTGTGGTGCAGGTTTAGTTGCCCTGTTGAATGTGCGGTCTTAGTTCCCCAACCAAGGATCGAACTCATGTCCCCAGCATTTGGAAGGTGGATTCTTAACCACTGGACTACCAGGGAAGTCCCAAATCTATGCTCTTAATAACAATTTTCTTTGCAGTTGTTGCCCTGCTGCTGAGCCCAACAGTTTTCTTTCCTACAAATGGATGTCTTATGAAAGGAAACACTTAACATAGCTCCAAAATCACGACTATGGCATTTGGTCTTAACTCTGCAGGATCAGAGGAACAGAGGAAACAAAGTTGAGCCTTGTCCATGGAGTCAGTGAAGTGCAGGGGGTGTGTGGATCCTTTAACTTGACCTCCTTGAGCTTCTGTTTCCTCATTTGCAAAAAAGGGACAATACCTCTACACCCTATTAAATGAGATGACATGTGCCAAGTGCCTGGCACATAGTAGGAGCTCAATAAATGTCAGTGCTTGTCTTCCATCCCTTCCCAGGGAGCAGGGAAATGGCTCTCCTCCCCAGACAGCCAACAAGTCCCTCTTTGCCTACAACTCTCTGGGTTTGTTTAGCTTGTGTAGTAATTAGGCACCAGCAGCTGAGAGTATCCAAACCCACAGCCTTATCTTTTCCCCAGGCTGCTTCAGCTGATAGAGGGTTGGGTGGTAGATGACAGCTTGTTTATCCAGAGAGGCTGTAAAATATTCTGTTGAGCGAACACACAGAAAAGCTCATTTGTCTTGTCTTTTGTTTCTACAACTGCACTGTTCAGAAGGGATGTTCTCTGATCTTACCATCGGCTCACTCCTCTGAATGTTGTTCACAGACCCTCTCTGCCCACCCCTGGGAATGCTGGGGCTGCTCCACCCTCTCCCTCTCCCCTTGCTGCCCTTGGCAAGAGGTCACCACAAGGGCTCCATTGACCACACCTGGTTTTGGCCGCTCCCCTGAGCTTCACACTGGACACCACACCTGGGTGTCCGTGGACCCCACCCACTCAGCCCATTCAAGATGGAAGCCACCTCCCTTCCCACACTTGCTTCTTCTCTGGGTCTCTGGGTCTTGGCCACTGGCAGCATTAGCCACCCACTCCTTGGGCCTGAAACCTTGGAGACTGTTCTGGACGTCCTGCTTTTTCTCTGCTCCACATCCTAACGCTTATCAGGCCCACATTCTCTCTCAAATCTCTCTCCTGATTGTCCTCAACTCGGCCCCGGCCACTACCAGCTGGGGGAAGGCACCGGGTCCTTCTGCATGCCTGCAGCCAGGGGATGGTTCTGGAACACATGGCAGACTCTGTCAGCCCCTCCTCCCGGGTCTGCAATCCTGAGGACAGGTGCAGAGAAGAATCTGTGATCATCCCCAGAGGCCATGGGAGACAGGAAATAAACCCAGGTTTTTGAGAAAAACAAGCTAGTCAACAACAAAAACAGGGAACAAAATAAAAATATCCTGGCCTTCAATTCTGATGCCACCACATATTAGTGGTGCCATTTCTGACACTATTTCAAATCTCTCTGGAGCTCATTCTCTTCATTTCTGAAAAGGGGTCAATATTTCATGCCTCCAAAAGGTGTTGTGTAGTTGTTTAGATGAAGCTGTTTATGCAGTAGATGATCAGCATTAGGCTCTTCTCTCTTTCCCTCACTTTGAACAGTACTATGTAGTTCTTAGAACCTTTTCTTAGATCGTTCATTCATTCTGCTCATTCATTTCACACTCTTTTGTTGTGTGCCTGCTGTGAGCTGGGGATGATTCTGGGCACTGGGATGGACTGGAGAACAAGTCAGACTTAGTCCCGTCTCCCCTGGGTTTCCATTTTTGCTGATGTGGAAGGCAGAAGAAAGCAAGTAACAAGCAGGTAATATAATATCAGGTAGTTTTAAGTGACATGATAAAGAATCAAGCAAGATGAGATAGGAGTGTTGGAGAGCAGGAACTCCCTCGAGAGAGCCAGAGAGAGTCAATAAGCAAGTCTAAGAATAATTAAAATAATTTCTTGACTCTGGGATGTGCTTGAGAAGGAAATAAGTGTGGTTATGCGAAACCACAGGCAGGTTGAGAGGATTAAATATTAAAAATATATGGGACAAGCCTTGTATGGTGGTAAATAGCCTTCACCTAGTGACCCATTCTTTCTCCAATTCCTCTCTTTCCAGTGTCTTTAATTTCTCCCTCCATGGGATCCCTCCCACCAGCATTTACACAAGGCCAAATCTCTTTTTGCTTAGAACACACCTTTCTGCCTCAACCCCGTGCCTTCCTCCATCTCTGATCCTACCTTACCCCTTTGAGAAAATGGTTCCAAAGAATTGTCTCCACTCCCACAGCTCATTCTTCTACTCATTTCAGCCTGGCTCCTGCCCCCAGAAGCGTCCCAGAAACTGCTCTCTCTGAAGTTACCAATGACTTCCATGGTCACTGAATCCTTTGAGTTCTCATACACTGTCTCTGGGCCACACTCAATACCGTTCTCTCTCCAGTTCCCAGTGTACCACCATCTCTTCAAGTTTGTTACCCGCACCCCCACCCCACCAGTCTGCTTACTCTTTCTCCGGCTTCTTTGCTGACTTATCTTTCTCTGTTGGTTCCTTAAATTACTGGGGTGTCCCAGAGGTCCATCCTGGGACCCCTTCGCTTCTCTCCTTGTACATGATCCCTCAGTGATGGCTCACATTCCCCTAATTTATGTCCCCAGCCCAGTTTGCTCATCTGAACTCCTGGCCCATATTCTCAGTTCATTCTTCAGTCAGTTCAGTTCAGTTCAGTCGCTCAGTCGTGTCTGACTCTTTGTGACCCCATGAATCACAGAACACCAGGCCTCTCTGTCCATCACCAACTCCCGGAGTTTACTCAAACTCATGCCCATTGAGTCGGTGATGCCATCCAGCCATCTCATCCTCTGTCGTCCCCTTCTCCTCCTGCCCCCAATCCCTCCCAGCATCAGGGTCTTTTCCAATGAGTCAACTCTTCGCATGAGGTGGCCAAAGTATTGGAGCTTCAGTTTAGCATCAGTCCTTCCAATTCTTAGACACCTCCAACTGGAAGTCCCTTGGACATCTTAGACTCAATAGGTCCAGATTGGAGTTCGCCATCATCTTCCCCTCCAGTCCTTCTCTTCTGCTCTTCCCATCCCAGTGGTTTTCACCACCATCCAGCTGTTGTACAAGCCAGAGCCTTGGACTTCACCAGTTCCCTTCAACGCCTCCTTGACCCTCATGTCTGCCGTCATCAAGTTCTGTAGATTCTACCCACTAAATCACTCTCAGATTTGTTTCTCTCCCACTGTTTTCTCTGCCCACTTCCCTAATCCAGCATGTCTTAGCTGAACAACTGCATAGTCTTTTCCCTGTCTCCACCTTTGTCTCCTCTGATCCGTTCTGCCCACACAGAAGACAGATCATCCTCCGCTGCAAACCCAATGGTATTCATTCTCCTGTTAAAGACCCTTTAAGACTCTTTGTTGCATGCAGGATTAAGAACCAGACTCCTTTCCTTTGCACCCAGGCTCTGCAGGCACTACCTATCTTTCTGCCCTTCTCTCCCACGAGTTCTGTCTCACCCAGTGCCCCCAGTCACACCAAACTTGGTCCAGGGGCTCGGATCTGCAAAGCCCTCTCTCTGTTGCTTGGGACATCTTCATCACACTTCCTTCTAACTGGTGGGTTTTCTCACAGTGGGCTGAACTGAAGGGACCTGGCAGATGAGCCATTCCAGCTCCTCCTTTAGTGGATGAGTCTCCTGAAGCCCAGAGAGGAAGAGTGATTTACTGAAGGTCACCCAGCATGTTCAGCATGCTTTATACTAAGCAGAATGACCTCACTTGTCTCCCTCCCTCAACCATGACGAGAGGGAAACTTGGCATAGTCTTGGATCCTCCCCCGAAGGTTCTGGCTCTTTTTGCTGCCAAAATCAGAAAGCTGAGCAAGTGGTAAGTTTTGCTGTGAAGGGGTTGGAATAATGTGGGATCCCTTTGCCTTGGATTTCTGACACTGAAGTCCTGGTGACACTGCTTCTCCTGCCACTGGTCCAAACCTCTCACGATTATGCCCCAGCTTTTCCCCACCACACCGCTGATCCAGACCCTCACCTGCAGACACTCCTGCCTGCTGCTTCTCAAACTGAAGCAACTTGAGTCTCTCAGGCACAACCCGGCTGGTAACAAGGCCAGGTGATATTTGAGACCCGGAGTGCTCAAGCAAGGTGCCAAATCCTACACCCTGAGCTGAGGTGGGGTTGATGCCTTGGCCATTGAGCTGGTAACCAGGTCACAAACTAGGCCCTGACCCTGGCCACAGACTGAGCTCTCATTCTGGTTATAAACTGGTCCTGACTCTATACCCAGACACAGCTTTGACACTGCTTCCAGATTTAGCCTTGATTCTAATAATAGACAGAACCTTGATCCTCATCCCAGACTGGGGCCTGACCTTGGCTATGACTGAACTCTAAGACTGGCCCCAGACTGTGCCCTGACTCTACTTCCAGACTGAGCCCTGATCCTCATCCTTGGTTGAGTCCTGACCCTAGACGTGGACTAAGCCCTGATCCTGCTCCAGGCTGTGCCTTGACCATGGTCTGACGCCTACATGACTCACTGATGAGATCTGCAGTGGTGGGTCCTGGTGAGAGGTGTAGTTGAATCAAGATAAATCCACTCCTTTAGGGGAGGGATAGAGAATGTGGTTTCCTGGGAAAAACAGGAGAAGATCAGCCTCTGGTATTGTTACACTCATGGATTTTTGGGGTCACTAGCTGCAGAAGGAGCAGGCTCAAAGGACCTCGGCAAAATCATGTCTGGCAGAGCTTCCCAGGCAGTTTAACTCCCAAATAATGGAGAGATTATTCCTGATGATATCCATCAAGCTGAGATTGAGAGCATTTCAGTGAGAAGGTGCTTTAATGACTCTTCAAGGATTTGGGACCTAATGAAGCACACATCAGAGGACGATTTAATCTTTCCCTCATAAAACCCTCACAACAAGGAGATCAACTTCAGAATCCAAATTCATCCTGACATAAAAATGTGAGCTCAAGACAGTCCTGGATCACCGATAATTGTCTGGGGCTAATTGCTGTGGTCTTGGGGGTGTTTAAGAGCAGCCAAGGGTGGATGGGTGTGGCAGAGGGCATCCAGGGACATGCTGAACTGTCCCCTGCAAGCCCCTGGAAGGAGCTGACAGTAGTGACATTGGAGGATAAGCCAGAATAAGGTGAATTTGGGGACAGTAGAAGGTCTTGCTCAGTGATGGCTGGCCCATCCCCTTCAATGTGGGCTCTTCTTCACAAATCCCTCTCCAGATGGATTAGTGGTCAGCAGATAGCCACAGCTATTTGCCTAATGGGGAGCCTTAAAAGTGCTGAGAAACTCCTGTTCCCAGGCCATAAATGAGACAATTATGTCTTATGAGAGCTACTATAGAGAAAGCCAAAAGGACCTGCAGAGCTGATCCAGGTATGTGTGGGGAGGGTCACCATCCTCAGAATTGTTTCTCCAGCTCTCTGAGCATGAAAGTGGGGTCCCCTGATCAGGGGTTCCAACTGGGCCTCTCTGCCTTCCATTCACAGCTTGTTGTTAGCTGGGGTCTCCCCCACCACAGAAGCAACATCTCATCTCAAATGCTGAAGCTTCCTATGTCTTCTATTGCAAAGATTTTTTTTTCTGTTGCATAAAATTAATTGATATTGTGTATATGTGGGGGTAGAGGGAGAGATCATGAACAAATAGAGCCCAGCCACTGATTTCCAAAGGAAACATATTTTGTAATAATTAGCTGGCAAAAAGCTGGAAATGATGAGATACAAACTCAATCAAGCCCTGGCTGGTGCATAATATAATCATTTATACTAAATTTATGTCCATAATGTGTTGTGTAGCCAGGGAAGGTATGAGGTAAAGTGATGGGACCCTCCTCCTACTTTTTTTCTTTCTATTAAAAGAAGACAACCTTCTTTTTTAAAAATTGAAGTCGAGTTGATTTACACTGTTAATTCCTGCTGTATAGCAAAGTGACTCAGTTACACACATATTATACATTCTTTTTTTATATTCTTTTCCTTCTGGTTTATCCCAGGATATTTGATATAATGTCCTGTGCTATAGAGTAGGACCTTGTTTATCCATTTGACATATAGTAGTTTATATTTACGAACCCCAACTCCCTGTCCATCCCTTCTCCACCCCCACCCCCCTTGTCAAACACAAGTCTGATCTCTATATCTGTGAATCTATTTTTGTTGTGTAGGTAGGTTCATTTGTGCCATATTTTAGAATTCCACATATAAGAAATTCATATAATATTTGTCTTTCTCTTTCTGACTTACTTTACATAGTGTGATGATCTCTAGTTGCATCCATGTTGCTGCAAATGGCGTTATTTTCTTTTTTGTGGCTGAGTAGTATTCCACTGTATGTATGTACCACGTCTTCTTTATCCATTCATATGCTGATGGACATTTAGGTTGTTTCCAAGTCTTGGCTACTATGAATAGTGCTGCAATAAACATAAAAGTACAAATATCATTTTGAATTATAGCTTTGTCTGGATATATGCCCAGGAGTGGGATTGCTGGATCATAAAATTCTGTTTTTAGTTTTCTGAGGAAACTCCTTACTGTTTTTCATAGTGGTTGCACCAACTCACATTCCCACCAACTGTGTAGGAAGGTTCCCATTTCCCCACATCCTTTCCAGCACTTGTTATTTGTGGACTTTTTCATGATGGCCATTCTGACCAGTGTGAGGTGGTACCTCATTGTAGTTTTGATTTGCATTTCCCTATTAAGGGAGATAACATTCTTGAGTAAGACACAGAAGACTTAAAGGAAAAAAATGTACAGATTTACTGTAGAAAAAAATTTAAGTTTAAAAGTATACAGTGAAACACAGAGCCAATGTTAAAAGAAAGCAAAGACTGATAGAACATACTAACAGCATATGCAACAAAGAGCTGCTACACTAGATATAAAAGAGTTTCTGCAGATCAATAACAAAAGACAAATATGCAATAGAAAAGCAGGCAGGGCTTCCCTGGTGGCTCAGTGGTAAAGAATTCACCTACCACTTCAGGAGACACGGGTTTGATCCCTGATCTGGGAAGTTCTCACATGCCTTGGAGCAACCAGGCCCATGCACCACAACTACTGAAGCCCGTGCACCCTAGAGCCCGTGCTCCTCAACAAGAGAAGACACCTCAGTGAGAAGCATGCACACTGCAACGAGAGAGTAGCCCTTGCTTGTCGCAACTAGAGAAAAGTCCATGCAGCAACGAAGACCTGGCATGGCCAAAAGTATAATTATTAAAAAGAAAGAAAATTAGGCAAAGAGTGAGGCCAGGTACCTTCTAGGAGAGGAAAGATGACAGCAATGTTGCTCGGATCTCCTTTCCGAAGAACCTCTTGTGGGGAGAAGTGATTGACAGCCTCAATTTAAAGTATCTTTTGTTCCATGGTCACTCCAGGCCAAACTTCCCCCAGCCTATTCACAGCCAGCAACCAAGTACACTGGGGTCTTTGAATCAGGACCCTCAGAAACTCCCCAGTAGCCTGATGGAGGCTTTCTCAGAACTGTGCTGTGTCTGAGAATATTCCTACCTAATTCTTCCTTCCCCTCCTCTGTCACAAAAGTGTCAGACCTGCACTTGGTCCAAAGGCTCTCCTGCCTCTTGCTCCTTCTGCCTTTTGTCCTCCAGAGGTATTTCTCCTGAAAAGGTCTTGCTTGTCTAATCCCATCTTGGCATCTGCTTCTCAGAGGCTGTGAACTGATACAACCCCAGGTCCACATAAAAAGTTATTCAACCTTGTAATTAAGAAAATACAAATTAAAATGTCATTCTATCTTCTACAATCAAATGGACAAACATTTAAAAGTCTTTAATATCTTGTTTAGTGAGGGAGGTACAAAATGAATCTCCCATATTGAACTGATGCCAAAAGTACAAAATATACATAATTCACTGAATCAGCATTTTACTTCCAGGAATCTATTCTATAAAATATGTACATATATGTACAAAGATATTCGTGGCATTATTTATATTAGTAAGAAACTTGAAATTTTCTAAATGTGCATTAATAAGGAACATTTACATCAATTATGGAGTACCCATACAAAATAATTTGCAGTTGTTTAAAAGAAGGAGGTCAAGCTGTATGATGTGAAAAGATGTTTGTGATGCCAAGCTCAGTGCAAATAAGGGCAAAACCAAAGGATATATTGTGTACTGCCTTTGAGTAGGAAAACTCATCTGTAAATGAGTTTATATGCATACAAATTGGTGAATAAGTACAAACATCTGGAAAGGTATTTGCTAAATTGCTAAGATTATTTAGGGGAGGAGAGTGAGATTAGGGGTAGCTATTAAAGGGAATTCACACTTTTTACTCTATTTCCTTCTTTATTGTTTAGATATTTGACAGAGAATGTGCATTATTACATTTAAATAAAATGAGTGATAATACATAAGAACAAAGAAAGACCTCTGCAGTATAACAGTTATAAGGAGTATTGGCCTCACTGAGAGTCTGTGTCCATATTCCAATCATCTGTTCAGAGTGTTTGGATTCTCTTGGGAATGGCCTTCCGTGGCAGCTAACGGCATAAGAAATTTGTTCTTATTCTCGTCTTTATCCTTTAAAATTACTTTTATAAAAATGTTAATAGGAGATGGCATTGCCCGTGTCAGTCCTTGCCTGACAAGCCATCCCTGATTCTGAATCTTTTTATTCTTTTCAAAAATCCACTCCCTGCCCCCAATCCTCCAACCTGAAGGCTGAACATACTATCACTGAAGATTTTGTAGAGCCACACCCTAGCTCTCTAGCCTCAGTTTCCCCATCTGAGTTGGAAGAGGCTGTATTAAGTAATTTCAGTGTCCTATGAATATTTCAAGGACTCTGAGGCCACTGGCATAGAGCTGCCGTTCTTGGCACAGTCTGGACAGGCAAGGTTCCAGGGAAACCCACCCATAGACCTCGGCCTGACCTTCAATCAGCTCATCCCCCTCACCTGGCATCATTGCTCCAAGGGGAGCCACCTGGCTGGGCAAACACGCCCCCAGGACATGGCTAGGTCCTCCCCATCCACATGCCAGGTTGCTCATGCTTTGTCTCTGAGTCATGATTTCCTCTGATCAACTATTAACAGTTTGGATTCCCGTTGCATTTTCTTTATTGATCATGTGGTGTGTAGAAGCCCCAGTGGCTACTTTGCCCAGCTTCCCATATGATCAATCACTTCATATACCACATCTGCTGAAAAAACAGACTCTGAACCAGCACAGCTACAGGTTCATAACCCTGAGACAAACCCCAAACATCAGGGCCTCCCAAATAATAAATCCTTGGATAACTTACCTTAATTTAGAATTCCCTAACAAAGACAGGCTTATCCTTGATTGTTGTTATGATTATCTCTGAAGATACCTTTGCAATTTTGAAAATTGTGTGAGAAAGTGTTTTTTCACTCCATAAGCAGATAAATGTAAACCCGGCAAGTTTGGAGACTCATCAATTGTTTTCCCCGAAATAACTGCTATGTTTTGTGTTTGGGAGCTGGTCCTTCTGATGCCTGACTCCTTTACACTCTACAAGTAAACTTTTCTAAGTACTTCTACATCTGGGTCTGCCTTGACATGAGATAACGTAATGCCTTAATTTGTGTATGCGCCCGTGTTCCCTATGCTAAGTGGAGAGGGGTTTTGTCTTCCCTTGCTAAGCGGGGAAAGGAGAAGCTGCCTAAACAGGAGTCTCTTTCTTGGTGTTCCTGAGAACCTGGGCTTCCTGGGTGCAGGAAAGGTAAATCAAAGTGAGGCAGGAGAGAGGACTTTGAGGGACAAAGTGGAACCAAGTGACCAGAATAGGGAGGGAGAGCGCGTTCCCAAAGATCAGGAAGCACATGTTGTCTGGGGTTCTGTTGAGAGAAGGGAATTCCTGAAGATAGTAGGATTCAGAGAGGAGGACTATGAAAGGCTTCTAAGGAGGCTGGATCCCTGGTACTGGGGCTCCTAGTCGGGCAGTTTCCTGAGCCCAACTTGGCACGGAGGCAGTGTTGCCATCTGCCACCAAGGAACCTGAGGGCTAAGGAACAACCCTCACAAAGGCTGCCAGTGTGGACCTACAACCCCTGGATATCTGCAAAGTGGGCTCTTTGTAAGAAACACTGAGTATAAACTTCCTGCCGGCTTGGTAAACTGGACCTAGGATAGATTTAGAGGAAATAACACTGTGACGAGTCTTGCCTTTCTGAGCTCAACACTCACTACCATTTCTCCCAGTATTTAGCACCCTCTGTCTTGTGTGGTCCCCTGACTTGCGCTCTGCCCATCCCCAGCCTCCTGCCCCCCTCACACCCTGCATCCTGAAGGACACACTTTTGTTTCTCACATTTTGAACTAAAGGACATATCTTCTTACCAGTTGTCTACCATGGGGCCTTGTACCCAGTAGGTGCTCAGAAAATGTTGGTTGAGATGAAACAAATTGCACTGAACTGTAACCCACATCCCAGCCCAAGCCCTAGCCGCAGGCTTTGTTTCTGGTTGATAGTCAACACAGGATTGCAGAATGGAGAAAGGTGAGCCAGGTATTCCAAGGTGACCACTCTGTGGGAGACAAGATGAACCTGAATGAGTAAGTTCACGTGTGTTGTTCAAAAGCACATTAGTGACCTGGTTTAATCACAGGAGACCGGCGAGCAAGGGGCCTGCGCATCTGCGAAGCTAGCCATTTTGAGCCAACCCTTGCATAGGAGCTGGTGCCGCCTGATCAATTAACCCCACGCCCTTGTCTTCCATCTGTGCTTGGATGGAGATGCTCGGCTCTGCCATGAGCGCAGAAGGTAATATCCATCCTTCGAATAGGCTGCATGTGTGTGTGTAATTGATGGGTTTCTGCGATCTGGAGAGAGAGGAAGAGATCCAAAATCAATTGCTCGCTGTCTGTACACAGTGGCTGGCCCTTCTTGTGGCCTGGGAGGAGAGGGCAGTCAGCTGTGGCCTCTCGCTAGGGACCCCGGTGGGCCAGACGGATCAGGCCTGCCAAGGGCTGCTGGGAGGGCTTATCCTCTGTCTTCAGCCACAGCTCTCCCTCCTGGCAAAGACATGAGTCCTGCTTCGTGCTCAGGGTCAACCGGACACCTGTCGAGTGGTGGAAACAAGCTGTTTTAAAAGGTGATGTCTGGCCAGTGTGAGTACACTTGCCTCTCTCTGAATCATTTTTTAAAATTCGTTTTCAAAGTAATTTAAGTGGTTGGCTATCCAAGTCTGTTCTAGGGGGATGCATCATTGAACAGCCCTAAGGGTGGAGTCTAGAATCACACTGCTTGGGTTCAAACCCTGAGTCTTCCGCTTGTCAACTGTGAGCCCTTGGGCTTGCTCAGCCTCTCGGGGACTCTCTTTCTTCATCTGTAAGCTGGGATAAAATTGATACTCAACTCATAGACCCTTGTGGAGGGTAAACTGAAATAATCCATGGGACAAGAATCCATGAGACTATCCACAGTGTTGGGTACTCTGTCAATAGCGCTCCTGCTGGACCACTGGGTGTGTTGAATGTGTGATTCTGGAAATCAATCATGTTTGATCTCTGATTGATTAGTGTCTGTCTTTTTTGCTAGACTATCAGCTCCAAGAGGGCTGTGGCTATCTTGTTTACCTCTGAACCCTCAGAATGTGCACTGAGCCTGGCTCTTACAACACACTCACTAAATATCGTTTCAGGGGAAAGAGAAGAAAGGTGATGTGGTCATGAGCCAGGGATCTGGAGGGGTGGGGCAGGCCTAGGGGTTTGGTGGTAGGAACTAGGTCCCGGTGTCTATCCACAGCTACACCGTCAGTCCCAACAGGGAACGAGAGTGGAACCCTGGAGCAGGGTTCAAGGGCTCAGTCATGGACACTATACAGATGGCTGGTTTAGAGCAGCTTTATCGCCCTTGGGACTCTGTCCCATGTGTGGGCACCAGACGCAGGCCAACTCAGCACGAGCATCTATTTGGCTGGGCCAGAGAGGTGACATCATTGTGGGCAACTGGGAAGGTCTGTGCCAGGCAGGAAACAGCATCAGCCACAAGATACACTGACTACTAAAGTATCCCAGTGAGGACTTCTGGGAACTCACATGAGCTTTAAGTTCATTTCAGTTCATTTCAGTTGCTCAGTCATGTCCAGCTCTTCGTGACCCCCATGAACTGCAGCACACCAGGCTTCCCTGTCCATCACCAGCTCCCAGAGCTTGCTCAGACTCATGTCCATCAAGTCAGTGATGCCATCCAACCATCCTCTGTTGCCCCCTTTCCTCCTGCCTTCAATCTTTCCCAGTATTGGGGTCTTTTCCAATGATTCAGTTCTTCACATCAGGTGGCCAAAGTTTTGGAGTCATATAAATATGGGTAGAGATTCATTCCACCTTTGTGCTCTGAGTAAATGATCCAATTCCTAAGCCTCAGTCTCCCCATCCATAAATAGGGAAACTATATGGCTAGCCTCGCAGATGTATGATTGAATTGAAGACATATACATAAAATGTCTAGAGCAGTGCATAGCTGACTTTTCATAAACACGGGTGTTCTTCCCCCTCCCATTTAAAACCCATTCAAAAGGCAATATTTCATTTTTTGTTTCCATCTGAAAGAAGCAAAGTACTTTTCAGACAGCTTTATTTGGGAGCAGTGAGTGATTGACCCATGAGTTCACAGTGGGAATTCAGTGATTATTTTCAAATATGTGGAATTCTCAGGTTCCTACAGCTTTCTTGAGTAGAAAGCAAAGCCGGCCTCAGCTTCTGACAGTCCTTGTAATTACCTTTCAGTGAGTCAAGCTGAGGTTTATCTTTGTGGCTAAGGTTTATCTTTGTGCCCTAGGTTGGTATGGGTTTCGTTGCCCCTCACTCTCCACACCCACCTTTGAAGGTAACAGCTAATTATGATTTATAGCATGGCCTGGTTGAAGCTGGCCTGCTTGTTTGGGGGTAGGGCCTTGTAGGTGACTCCCTTCCCTTTCAGATAACAGTATGGATATTCAAAGATGGCATGGTCCCCCATGATCAAAGGGCCCAGCAACTTTTCTATTGAAAATAAAGTGTAGGGATATGCATTAATGCTGGGCTGCTGACAACCTATAATTCCTGTGGCAGCAGCAAGATGTATTTCTCTTTTAGAGTTTTGTTAAGAGGTGTTTTTCAGTGGTGGGTAGGACTGTGTACACTGAGGCTGTGAATTAAGAGCATGTTTTTTTTTTTGTTTGTTTGTTTTTTACTCTGTGGAAGCAGAGGAGGGAGCCCAGGCAGATTCTATAATGAATTGGACTGTGTGTGTCCTGAGGTTGTTAACTCATCCAAGACCAACAGGGAATTGTAAAGACCTACTCCTGGACCTCCAAGAGACTCTGTTCATCCATCTATTGAACCACTGATCCATCCATCCATCTGTCCACCCACCATGATTCCGACAAGTATTCATCAAACGTCTCCCAAGATTCTGGAGATAATCGTAACAAAAATAACATCAACAGCAGTGGATAATATGGTGCACTTACTATAAGCCAGCCTCTGGGTTAAACACTTTATATAATTCATTTGATCTTCACAACAACTCTTTGATTTAGGGACTATTATTATCATCCTTATTTTGCAGACAAGGACATGGAGGCTCATAGAGGTTGTGACCTACCTAAAATTTCAATCTGTTGCAGATGCAGAAGTTGAAATCAGTTGATTCCAGAGTCCACACTTTTCCTCCCAGTGTGTCCTTTGGTTTGGTCCACATCTCATGAGCCAGCATCTGCAGTATGGATTCATAGGTGTTGCCTAGGTTTGTCACTGGAGTCTCTGTCTTTACTTTAGGTTCCTTTTGATCACTTTGATGGGATTCAGAGAGGGGAGTTTTGTGAATATTATTTCATTCTGTAATCAGTTTGTAAGTACTATTACTTATAAACATCAGTAATAGTAATAGTAGCAGAAATAATAACAGCTAACATGCATTGGGATCCTATGTGTAAGCTCTAGTCTAAATGCCTTATAAGTAGTAACTACTTCAGTCCTCACATCAACCCTATGATGTTATTCATCAAATTCCCATGATTACTCTTATTTTACAGATGAAGAAACTGAGGAATAGGGAAGTTAAGTAATATGCTATCTTTCTGAAAGTCTTCCTATAATCCATGGGAATGCTTTGGGCTGAAAATAACAGAAAAATCTGTCACTTGCTTAAAGAATTCTTTAAAAAAATTCTCATGTAACAAGAAGTCCAGAGATAGAGAGCGTCCAGGGCTTTGGTATGGCAGATCAAAGATGCCATCAGGGATTCACCACCAGTTTCATTCCTCTGTGCTTAGTATGGCGGTGCTTTGCTGCTGCGCTTGTTACACTTATGGTTACAAGACGGCCACTCCATTTCCAGTTTTAGCTCTATGTCTGTAGGCAGAAAGGAGGGGGTGCTAGGAAAGCGGAAGCCTTCCCAGAAATTCTCAGTAGATTTCCGGCACATTTTACGGCCAGGAGTGTGTCACAAGCCCACCCTGAGCTGCGAGAGGTTCTGTAAGATTAAATACCGCCCCCCACCATCCTTTCTAACCTTTACAATGCAGATAGGAAAGAAAGGGTGGGGATGGGGATTCGGTGACCTAACCTGCAGTGTCCACCACATTCTCTCTCGGGTATTTTTATTGTTGGTGGTTCACTTTATTATTTTTTAATCTACAAGCTTCTCCCTATACTTTTTGATTTTTCATGACCATAAAGTTTTTTAAAATTTAATTTTTATTTTATATTGGGATCTAGTTGATTTACAACACCATGTTGTTTTCAGGCTTACAGAAAAGTGATTGATACATGTTATATACATATATCTATTCTTTTCACATATAGGTTATTCAGAATATTGACTAACATTCCCTGTGCTGTACAGTAGGTCCTTGTTGATTATTTTATATATAGTATTGTGTGTATGTTAATCCCAAACTCTTAAATTATGCCCTTGGCCACATTTCCCCTTTGGTAAACCTAAGTTTATTTTCAAAGTCTGTGAATCTGTCTATTTTGTAAATAAGTTCATTTGTATCATTTTTCAAAGATTCTGTTTATAAGTGATACATCATATTTGTCTTTCTATGACTTCACTTAGTATAATATTTAGGTCCATCCATGTTGCTGCAAATAACATTATTTCATTCTTCTTTATGGCTGAGTAATACTCCATTGTATATATGTACAATATCTTCTTTATCCATTTCTCTGTTGATGGACATTTTGGTTGCTTCCATGTCTTGACTATTATAAACAGTGCTGCAATGGACATTATATATCTTTTCAAATTATGTTTCTCTCTGGATATATGCCTAGGAATGGGATCTAAAGAGCCCAGACTAGTTGTCTTATAGGACATTTCAGCCTGCTTCTCTAAATTGCTTAAAGTTTAAAAAATTGAGATATAATCCACATACCATAGAATTCACTGTTTAAAAATGTGTGATTCAGGAAAACAGTATGATAGTTCCTCAAACAATTAAACAGACTTACCTTATGATCCAGCAATTCCACTTCTGGGATTATATATCCAAAACCTTTGAAAGTAGTCACTGGAACAGATATTTGTACAACAGTGTTCACAGCACCATTCCAATAGAAATGATGTGGGAACAACCCAAGTGTCCATCTATGGATGAATAGATAAACAAAATGTGGAGCACCCATTACAGTGGATTGTTTTTCAGCCTTAAAAAGGGAAGAAATTTGGGCACATGCTACAACATATATGAACCTTGAAGACTTTTATGCTATGTGAAATAAGCCAGATACAAGATCATATAAAATATTGCATGATTCTATTTACACAAGGTACCTAGAGGAGTAAAATTCATAGAGACAGAAAGGAAAATGGTGGTTGCCAGGGGATAGGAGGAGTGAGGGATTGGAATTTTGTTTTTAATGCATATGGAGTTCCTTTTGGGGAAGATGAAAAAATTCTGGAGATGGATGGAGGTGGTATTGCACAACAAAGTGAATGCTTTTAATGCCTGAACTGTACACCTAAAAGTGGCTAAACTGGTAAACTTTGTCTTATCTTATGTGTATTTAATGCTTCTTGTTGGTGAAGGAGACAAGAGTAAATGGAGCTATCTGTATTCTTTCTTCAAATTTCCACTAAAATCAGCTATATTTGCCCCCAGAAAGCCACATTGTCCAGGCCTTGGGAGAAACAGAGGAGAAGGTCAGGTGTGGGAATCAACAGCAGGAACCACGGTGAACTTTTTCACTATCTTCAAGGTGATGATGAATCATGACTCTGTAACATATCAAGAGCAGCTTAAAGACCTGGGATTGCTGAGCCAGATGAAAAGAAGACTCCCGGGAAATATTCAAAGGGCTGCCATGGAAGGGAAATATGGTATTAGTGAGAATTTTAGAAGCTCACAGATATGGATTTAAATTCTGGCTCTGCCACTTACTGAAAACATCTTGGGCATATTTATCTCTCTGAGGGTCGATTTCCTCTTTGGTAAAAGGGAGATAGTTACAGACTTGTAGGGTCGTTGAATTAAATAACTTGTAAGATACACTCTATTCCTCTCTTCTCTGTGTCTGCTAAGGGTAAAGCTGTAACTGTTCATTTACAAGTTATATTTTAAAATCTACGTTGCAAGACAGGACTTCATTAGACATGGGACAGTCATATGGAAGAAGACAGCCATGTAGTTGAAGATGCAGATAGATGAATAAGTGACTATGACACAAGGGGAGGCTTGCTGCTTTGTTAGAAGCATTGGAAGGACCAGGAGGCGACCAGGAAACTACAGCTGACACTGAGAGTCTTGGGGATGTTCTCAGTGGATCATTTAAGCCAGGTCTTTAAAGCTGAGTAGGAGTTCTCCAAAGCAAAAGTATGTAGGTGAGAGAGCAGCCCAGTTAAAAGCGAAGAGGTGTGAAAAAAGTGCTTTTAGGGATGGGTGAGAGTTTGAAGAACTTGGCTGCAGAAACCTTGGGGCAGTTATGGCTTAGGAAGGAAACTTGAGTATTAGGTCTTGGAGTATGACCTTTACCTCTCTTGAAAGTCTTATAAGACTTTTAGGGCATAATATTTGGCAGGATTCTAGAGACACTAATGAAAGAAGAGGTGCTGGAGGCAGGGAGACCAAACAGGAGCCCATTTCAGAGTTCAGGGGAAGAGAAGAGGTTGGACTAGTGGTGAAAGATGAAGGGAAACCAAACAGGGAACTTGGAAAAGGCTCAGGGTAGGTTTATGAGGCAAGAATATGTCTGAGAAGGGCTTTTCCAAGAACCCACAGTTTGATATAAGGGCACAATTGGGACCAGAACTCAGAAGCTCCACTTTCCTGAGTGGCAAAGTGTAGCTGGGGAGAACTGGATCTAAATGACTGCACTGATATTGGCTGTGTGACTTTAGCCAAGTGTCTTTTCCTCTTGGATCTCAGTTTCCTCATCTCTAAGCACAAATGACAGTATCCACTATGTTGTATGAAGATTAGACAAGATTCCTTAATGCAGTGTTTTCAGATTGAAGGTTTTCTTTTCTGTAAACATCAGCACCACATTTAACTTTTGAGAATATTTTTGAGTACTAAGTGTTACAGCTACATCACAGACCAACACGACTTTAAAAGTCTGAGTGTTTAAAATTAAATTAATCGCCAGCTTTTAAAAACCAAGACCTAGCACCAAAAAAGTCTAAATTTCTGGTTTTTCTTTAAAAATTGGAAGATCTAGCCTCTCTGAATCCATGTTCCCATGAGAAACAAGGGTGAGGTGAGTGGTGACTGTTCCCTTTAGACAGAGCACTTATTCTCCAGTTTATTATAGTACCCACCACTCCCTACTGGTTTGGCCCAAGTGTTGAACTATTGAATATCTTAGTCTGGAAGCATGAAGACCATGTGGGTGGGATATTGTTAAACCCAAGGGTTTGGGCTTGTGTTGAGGTTGTGAGGAGGGAGAGGAAAGGACACACACACACACACACACACACACGAAGATGCTAATCATAAAAATTCATCATCTGGAGACCAAATAAACTTAAGGGATAACAGGATGAGTCCGAAGTCATTCAAGCTTTCCAGCCTGGATAAGGAGGGTGATGGGGTGGCTGGGGCGGGAGCAGGCATTGGAAGTCAAGGAAACTGGGAGGGTATGAGAAAACATAGCATTGGGACCTAATTCTAACCCCCATCCCTACCCTTAAGAAAAATCCCCTCCAAGGCTTCCTTAACTTCATTCTTTTCCTGGAGCTATGCAGACGTGCTGCTAGGATTCCTCTCTATGCTCCTCAGAGGTCCTGGGATTATGCAAATACTCAGGTCACCAAGAACAATGCCAAGAATCTTGGGCCTTCCCATAGCTTGGATTGCTTGTGGCATCTGCAGACAAGTCAGTGCTGTTTGCATTGCTTCTCTGCCATGTCCTCCTGGGCAGATGCCGAGGGCCTCAGGCGTGGTCTGGGGGCTGGGCTTGGGCGCCTGTCCATGGCACCACTCACTAAGGTTTTCCTGCCAGCACTTACTCACTTGCCATCCTCGGGAGCTGGTCCATTGCTTACATTTGAGGGAATTTTCCTTCTGTTATTTCCTTCATTATTGCTTCTCCATCTGTCCTGTTTGCTTCTTCTAGAATTCCAAATGGGAGCTTACTGCCTTCAGGATTCATTCTCCATTTCTTCTCTCTTATCTCATTATATTCATCTTTTCCTCCCCTTCCTCTCAGTTTGAGGCAGTCACTCACTCACACTGATCTTCCAAATGACAAATCTGGATTTTGGCGGTATATAAACCCATTGTTTGGCCTCCACTATATTTGGATATGTTAGTCATCATGTTTGTTTTACCACTGGAAGTATTTTCTGATTTCTGAGTTTTTCATTCATAGATGCCATGTTTGTTTTGTTTAGTCTTGTCTTGTTTTTATGTTTTACTTTAGGTTGACAGAAAAGGTGCAAAGATATTACAGAGTTTCCACATCCCCTTCATCTAGATTCCCCTAGTGTTAACATCCTGCCATGTGTTTTTGGATCTTATTGTGTTTGTTGAGGAGAGATTTCCTGAAGGTTTTTCAACCGTAGATGTAGGAAAAACATCTGCGGAATTGGGCTGTTATTTTCTTATGGTAGGTGATTTTTCTTTATTTTCTTATTCTTTGAGAGATTTGTGTTTGTCAAAGACTGAGATGGGTTCTGCCGGATATTGTAAGCATCTCTGCTCAAATGCTCCCCAAGGAGAGAGAGAAGTAGAGTCCAGCTTGTGTGTATGTGTGTGTATGATGGGGTGGTGGAGGCATTTAAAGGGGTACCACCCCCCCCCCCCTCCGCCGCAGTGGATCCTTTCCTGTGTTTATATAAGTGACATTAGCTAAGGCAACAGCCCTCATCCCTCATGGACTCTGCTGACCACTCTAGGACCGCACTGTGGCAATAACCTCACTAGATTTGATCCCCCCCACCCACACCAGAAAGTCTGGGGTTAACTTCCTCCCTGTGTGGGTTTCTCTAGATCCTGAGATAAAGATTGAAGGGCAAGTACTTTACTTGAAAGGTAATTTCAGGACACACCTGATGTGGAGAGTGAAGGAGTGAGTTAGGGAAGGAAAGGCAGCCGGTACAAAGTTTAAAACCAAGCTGGTTGCCTCCGGTCACCTGCAGCTCATTCTCACCAGGAACTCTGGGAACCAGCGGAGAGCATGCGCCTCAGAGTTATCCTGCCCGTGAGGTGAGGAAGCTGAGGGATTTGCACACCCTGCTTCGAGGGACTTGATGCTTCTGGTTCACCTTACGTGGACAGAGCTGGCTCTGGTGGTCACAGAGCGTCCTCAGATGAACACGGCTGGTGCTGGAGTTGGAAGTCAGTCAGGCCGGTACGCAGAGAAATAATTAAGTGCTGAGATGACACAGCCAGGGCTTTGACAACGCCTGTGCTCTGCGCTTTTTGTATACTTGGTCCTGTCCCTACACCCCTTATGGGATTAAAATTTGCCTTTTGCCTAACGTCTCACCTTTAGCTCCCAACACTCTTGTTATTTTCTTTTCTTTATTTTTTTGGTCTGGGGTAAAAGAAGGGATGCTGGTTCTACCAGAGACCTACCCTGCCTGCTTTCTGGATGGATTTTTTTCCTTTCCTTATTTTGCACTGTGAGTGGACCAGTATTTTCTCTGATCTGGTGGCGCCTATTCTGCCGGGTTGTGCTCAGTCATGTCCAAATCTGCAGCCCCGTGGACTGTAGCGCACCAAGCTGCTCTGAGCATAGGATTTTCCAGGCGAGACTGGAGTGGGTTGCCATTTCCTGCTCCAGGGGATCTTCCCGACCCGGAGATCAAACCTGTGTCTCTTATGTCTCCTGCATTGGCAGGTGGATTCTTTACCACTAGCGCCACCTGGGAAGCCCACTGTTGAGAACACCATCATTGTTTTCTAACTTGGAGATGAATTCTTCCCCTTTGTCAAATTTCTAGATTTCTTTGTTCATTTTCATTGTTAGATCAGAGGAAAGGGATTTAAATACATAGGCTCATAACTGGCATCTCAAAATGCAAGTAGTATGCCTCATTCCCAGAAGGTATCCTCCATGTGTTATCTTAGGGACATTTGAACTCCTGTGCAGTTAATGTAAAAACAGTTACAAAAAGTAGCAGGAAGAAGCAGCTGCATTATGCTCTTGGTTCAAAGACCATTTGTGTTTCCCCAACATTAACTTCCTGTACTTAAACTGACAAGCCCCAGATAAATGCAATAATTTCTTCACATTTCACCACGATCAGCTCTTTACTTCTAACAGCAACAATTGTGTTTCTCATTAAGTTGTCCACTGCTGATCCTTGGAGTGTTTGCATCTTAAAAAAAAATTGTAAGAAACTGTCACAGCTCTTGTAAGAGACTGAAAAACTAAAGAAATAAGCTATTGTGGTTTTGTCTTAGAGATAAAAGATGCTGCTTGGGTCATGAGTCAGAATTTCATCATGTCTTCCTCCTGGGCTGTTGTGCTAAATCTTACATGTGCTCTTTGTAGGTGATGCTTCTGGGTTGCAGTAGGGGAGGCTTTAGTGGGAAGCTTGGAGAAGGATAGGGGATCCAGAAGGTCTGGACTACAAAGAGGGAAGTTGGCATTTAAAACCAAGAATTTTAGAATTACTCCATATCACTTTACATGTCTTTAGAATCTTTGACTGAGTTCAGATCAGAGCGAGATACCTAATGTTACTCTAGTTACATATCAGAATGGAAAGTTTCAGCTTCTTGAATTTTACAGACAGTGACTGGCTATTGGTTGTTGGTTCCCTTTTCTTCTTGGGCACATCTCTGGATAATGTTTCCCAAGCTCTTTTGAAGTCAGTGTGACCACACAACTTATTCTAGATGATGGAATGTGAATGGGGTGATGGGTACCTCTTCCAGGCCAGGCCCATTAAAACCTGCCATCTGTGCCCTCCATGCTCCTTCCATTTATGCCTTGCAGGGGAGCATGATGATTTTGGAAGCTACATGATATAGATTTCTATTCATAGGAGAAAAGGAGCCTGGATCCTTAAATCATCACTTGGAGGAGAGTCATCCACTGATCCAAAATACCTCTTTTATCTTTCAGTTCAGTTCAGTTCAGTTCAGTCACTCAGTCGTGTCGGACTCTTTGTGACCCCATGAACTGCAGCACGCCAGGCCTCCCTGTCCATCACCAACTCCTGGAGTCCAACCAAACCCATGTCCATCAAGTCGGTGATGCCATTCAACCATCTCATCCTCTGTCGTCCCCTTCTCCTGCCCTCAATCTTTCCCAGCATCCGGGTCTTTTCAAATGAGTCAGCTCTTCACATCAGGTGGTCAAAGTATTGGAGTTTCAGCTTCACCATCAGTCCTTCCAATGAACACCCAGAACACGATGATCTCCTTTAGGATGGACTGGTTCGATCTCCTTGCACTCCAAGGGACTCTCAAGAGTCTTCTCCAACACCACAGTTCAAAAGCATCAATTCTTTGGCACTCAGCTTTCTTTACAGTCCAACTCTCACATCCATGCATGACCACTGGAAAAACCATGACCTTGACTAGATGGACCTTTGTTGACAAAGTAATGTGTCTGCTTTTTAATATGCTGTCTAGGTTAGTCATAACTTTCCTTCTAAGGAGTAAGAGCCTTTTAATTTCATGGCTGCAATCACCATCTGCAGCGATTTTGGAGCCCCCAAAAATAAAGTCAGCCACTGTTTCCACTGTCTCCCCATCTATTTCCCATGAGGTGATGGGACCGGATGCCACGATCTCAGTTTTCTGAATGTTGAGCTTTAAGCCAACTCTTCCACTCTCCTCTTTCACTTTCATCAAGAGGCTCTTTAGTTTCTCTTCACTTTCTGCCATAAGGGTGGTGTCATCTGCATAGCTGAGGTTACTGATATTCCTCCCTGCAGTCTTGATACCGGCTTGTGCTTCCTCCAGCCCAGCGTTTCTCATGATGTACTCGTTACACAAAGAAAAATAAATTTTTAGTGGGTTTGAGCTACATGTATAAATATTTGACAGTAGCTAATATATATGATGTTGCCTAATCTACCCAGGGTCTGGAGGCAGAGCATGAAAATTAGAGCCTGTGCCGTCATCTCCATCTCTGAGTCCACCCCTTGAGACACCTCAACTGGGGCATTTAGTACAAGAAGCAGTTTGAGAAAGCAAGTGTAAAGATGCGATCTTGAAGTTGAATCACCTGCTGTCCAGCTGGCAGTGAGGATCGTAGTAGATGAGGCTCAGAGAGTCCCTGGTGAGAGGCAGCAGTGATAGAGTGAAGACTTTCCCCAGTGGTGAGCTGGGATGGTATTTCGAAGAAGGGAAAGCACCAGGTGTGCAAAGTATCAGAAATTTGAGAAATGGGGGCAAAGGGCATTCAGCCTCTCAGGGGAATTAGACAACTGCTGCTAAGCTCAGTGGTCACAATGGAAACAGATAAGGGATAACTTTGTGTGATTAATAAGCAAATAAAAGCAAAACATGAAAACCAGAGGCCTTTCTTGGTAACAAGTAGAGGAACTCGCATCTCCTAAACCTGTGGGCAGAGAAAGCCAAGGCCCAGTCCCAGGTCCTCATGGTGACAGCAGCAGAAGATAGACATCCATCTTGGTCCCATCTGAGTCCCTGACTGGGAAAGACGGGTACCGTGATACATGGGACAGGAATATTTGAGTTGATGCACCCTAAAATCTTGAATTCTCAAATTCCCCGAAACAATCCAAGTCGGCAAAAGTGACTACTGGCATTGCCCGCCTGCCTCCATCCTGTCTGAAGATGGAGTAGAACCCTCCTTCCTACAGGCCTCTGGTGCTCCTCTCAGAATCTGCCTCCCCTCATGGCCAGGGGCCACAACTAGGGTTAAGTGTCAACTCAACCAGTGGGGATGCGCTGTGCCTGATGATGGAGGAAACAACGCAGACAGTCCCCGACTTATCATAAGACTATTTTTTTTTTTTTGACTTTACAATGGTGTGAAAGTGATACACACTCAGTAGAAACTGTCCTTCAAGATCTGAATTTTGATCCTTCCCGCCCCTAGCAATGCGGTCTCTGATCCTCTCTCCTGATGCTGGGCAGCCGCAGAGGTCACAGTTCGCTGTCAACCATTCCGATCTTCTCTTTCAGTACAATATTCAGTGCATTCCTCTGTCATAAAATAGCCTTTTGTTAGATGATTTTGCCCAACTAATGTAGGGCTATTGTAGCGCTTCCCAGGTGAAACTAATGGTAAAGAATCCGCCTGCCAATTCAGGAGATGCAGGAGACATGGGTTTGATCCCTGAGTCAGGAAGATCCCCTGGAAAAGGGAATGGCAACCCATTCCAGTATTCTTGCCTGGAAAGAGAAGTCTGGCAGACCACAGTCTATGGGGCCACAAAGAGTCAGACACAACTGAGCAATTGAGCACATAGGCTAACATAAGTGTTCTGAGCCTGTGTAAAGAGGGCTAGGCTAAGCTAGAATGCTCGGTAGGTTATGTATATTAAATGCATTTTCTACTTATTGTCTGGATGTAACCCCATCAAAAGTCAAGGAAGATCTATATGCCCCCAAAGACACCGCAAGACCTAGTACTCATGTGCCCCAGGAAGCCCGGTAAGTGCATGTGGAACTGAGTTCTGAGAGTACTAGGTCAAGGAAGAGAAATGCAGAGCTGGACCACCGAGGTTTTTGAGTTGGGAGCATTTCCCTGGGACAGGAGATTTAACACCGTGGTGAGGACCCTGAGAAACGAGAAGACGTGCTGCTAACAGGGCTTCTCAGAACATGAAAAAAGCCACATGGATGGGTGGGGATGCTCTGCGCTGTCAAGATTCTCACTCAGGGCTAAAGGGCTTACGCCCTGGCTGCTGTGGGTGCTGCAGGCTGTCAACCTGGGCTGTTGGTCCTCTGCAGAACTGCGTCGGCTGAGGACAGTCACCTCCCTGTAGGTCATGTTCTTTGCCCAGGGCAGCCTGTATTGACAAGTGTGAAGGGAGCCCTGACTTAGGACTACTCTGAAGGACCATCTTGGAGGTCAATTTTATTGTGTCCAGCTTCTCCGTCCAGTCCTGCTGCCTTCCTGGGGAGTAATCTGGGACATTTGCTACTCTCTGTCTCAGAGTCTGCTTCCTGGGGAACCCAACCTGCTACAACCTCTTAGGAAGGTCTCTCAGTGTGGACCATTGTAATACCTGTGGATGAATCCAGTCAGATGCTCTTCTTCCAGGGCCGGAAGAGGTTACTGGTACAAGGGCCTTGGATGAAGAAATATCCTTCTTCCAACCCTGGAATCCTCATCCATGCAGAGAGACTGAAAATCTCAAGGGGACAGAGAACTAACCAAGGGAATAGCAAATTCATACCCTCAACTCATGTCCATTCTAGAGCTTGTGTTCATTAAGCAGAAAGTGGACAGAGGTGGGCTGAAGCCACGCTGAAGCTGATCACAGACATAGTAATTAATCATCTATTCATGCATCATGCACCTTTCCATGTATCCATGTGTCCACCATGCTTCCATCCTTGCATCTCTTCATTCTAAGGACATGCTGATGAATACAGTGCATGAGCCTCAGTGCTGGCTCAGGGTGATATGAGATGGATAGGACCAAGAGCCTGTCCCAAAGGATCTCACAGTCCGGAGGAGGAGACAGACATATCACAGGTCCAGGGTAGTGTGACAGGGGAGACACAAGAGCTCCAAGAGCCTGGAAGACAGAGGGACCACTCTGCTTGTGTTTCCCAGAGAAAGGGATGGCTGAGCCCCAGACTAGAAGGGTGAGTTGGAGTTCTACAGCTGGGAAACAGGAGATCAGAGGTGTTTCTGTCAAAGGGAATGGCACCTTCAAAGCCGAAGAAGAAAGATGGATTCTCCAGCATGAGATTAGGACACGGTGAAGTAGAGAGAGAGAGATAGGAGGTTGGGAGGGCTGGCAGGAGAGGGTTACACTGGATTGTTTGGACTATATCCTGCACTGGGTTAGGGCCAGAGGTGACCTTCAAGGCCGTGGGACAAGGATGTGAAGAACAGTATGAAGAAGGGACAATGAGTCAGGCAAAGAACCAGGTAGGAGGCTACGGGACATGTTGAGGTAAGATATAATTGGGCTGGAAAAAAGGAGGGCAGTAGAAGTGCTCAGGAGGTAGAGCGGATAGAACTTGGTTATACAGGTGTGGCAGGTAAGGAGGCGGCCTAGGCCAGGATCCTTCTATTGTTTCTCTCTTGGGAGTCTGAAGATGGTGTTGACTAAAACATACAGTCACAACCTGAAAGTAGAGAGTTATTCTATTTGGTGGGAATTTTTAGGACTCTGAGCCTGGGAGATAGCATCTCAGTAACTCTGAGAAAACTGCTCCAAGGAGGCAGGAGGGGAAGTGAGGCTATATACAAGTTTGCAACAAAGGGAGCAGGCAGTCTGAACTTCAAGGATCAGGTATCAAGTTAAGGAATTCAGCATTCTCTCTATGGGAAGATGCAAGCCTCTGGGCTCACTGAATTCATTCCTTTCATATGCATCACCGTTTCCTTGTTCACCTTGCTGCTTGCTTTCCCCTAGTTCCTCAGCAATCACTATTGGAGGTGGCAGTGTACACTGCTCCCAATTTTGGGAGCTCTTGTTCACATTTGGAGGCCAGAAATTGCTGATGACTGTGACATTTCTTGTTTATTGATATGGCAGGAGATATTTTCATTTCACAATGCCATGATGCCAGAAGTTAAGTGTGGATGAAAGAGTGTGGAATCCAGAGTTGTTTGAGCAGAGAGTAAGGGACTGATCATCTAGAAAGCTTCCAGTTTGCCTCTCTTAGAAGTGGGTGGAGAACTCTATTCACAGGACCTCCACCGGCTGTGCACAATCTGTGGGAGACCGGCCCTCTCAACTCCCTTGTCCTTGCACTAAACTTGTGTTCTTCTGGCCCAGCATAAAATTAAACGCGTTCAAGTCACACCGTGAATCCACTTTAACGTCACACCTCTTCCTTTTTTTCCACGAACAGTGTTTGAACGGAGTGTGGGATTCGTAGTTTTCCTTTCTGAATTCCATTGTTAGGTTTGGCCCACCACCCCTACCTGGCAAGACCTTCCTGAAACCTGATTCTGTCATTCAGTAAGTGTGGGCGAAAAATAATGGTAATAGTTTGAGGCAGGATCCCGGGATTGTGAGCAATTCTCCAGCCCCTTTTAGAACAGTTTGTTCCAGGTTGGGGTGGGTGGGGAGCACGTAGAGGATTGTTGAGGTGAACGAGTGTTCTTTAATGAGCATCTGGAAGGCTTAGAGAGAGAATGTGTGTGTGTGTTACAATATCAAAGCTTAATAAAAGGGAAGGAGAAATGAAGCAGGTAAGATGCCCAACCTCCAGCATTTATCTCAAGTTCTGAGCACATATTCAGGTCAGTTGTCATTTTCCAGGCCAGTTCTGTCATCTCAGCTTCAGTAGGGCCAGGACCCAGTTAATTTGAGCCAACGCTCACTGCATCTCAGAGACTCTGCGTTTGGCTTTGGGCCCTAGAGACGAATCTGTGCACCGCTTGCTCTCTCAGAGCTCCCAGGCTCTGGGAGAGGCCTTGGATGGCTCTCTTGGGGTTCTCTGGCTCTGACCCCTGCCGTGTTATGGGAGCCCAGCCCCTAGAGGCAGCCAGGATCCAAGGCACAAGTTGAACAGGTCCAGCACTGCTCTTTTTTTTTTTTTTTTTTTGAGCCTCAGTTTCACCCTAGTGGCTCAGATGGTAAAGCGTCTGCCTATAATGTGGGAGACCCAGGTTCGGTCTCTGGGTTGGGAAGATACTCTGGAGAAGGAAATGGCAACCCACTCCAGTACTCTTGCCTGGAAAATCCCATGGATGGAGGAGCCTGGCAGGCTACAGTCCATGGGGTCACAAGGAGCAGACACGGCTGAGCGACTTCACTTTCACCAGCAGTGAAGTGGAAAGAGTAATCTGTGCTTCATATGTGCTATGTGCTGTGCTTGTAGCTCAGTCGTGTCCAACTCTTTGAGGCTGTGTGGACTGTAGCCCGCCAGGCTCCTCTGTCCATGGGGATTTTCCAGGCAAGAATACTGGAGTGGGTAGCCATTTCCTTCTCCAGGGGATCCTCCCAACCCAGGGCTCGAACCCAGGTCTCCCACGTTGCAGGTGGATTCTTTACTCTCTGAGCCACCAGGGAAGCCCGTGCTTCATATAGGCATGAGGATTAAATGATAGACTTGAGCTGAACACATGGAGCCAGCTCCTAGGATTCCAGAAGACAGGGTAGGGGAGGCTGCCAGGGTCCTATCTTCACAAGCCTTCTGGGAGTCCCTGGGGATTTGTGTTTCAGATCCTCAAATCTGGCTTGGAGATGGGGGACCAAACCAGAGAGAGGCTTCTGAGTCCAGGACAGTGTTTGTCACTGAGCAGGACCCCGGGCCCTACTCATGGGCCATTCCTAAGCTTTCTGGAAAGGTCGTTGTACAAGGTCCACTAGGAAAGCCTGCAGACTAAGGTGCCTGGAGTCTGCAGATTTTGTGCCGATGTCTCCTACAAGGAGAGGAGCTGATGCCCTCTGTGCAGACGCCAGCTCCGTCCTGACGTCAGAGGTGCCACAGAGGCAGGTGGAGCTGAGGGTCCCCTGGGCAGGTGCAGATGGCTCAATTGCAGTCAGCCTGGTGCTGGAAGAGAGAATTGGCAGACACTGCTGGGCAGCAAAAAACACCCTCTGGGGCTGCTCAGAAATGTCCAGGAGAACTTCAAGGTGGGGCATGGGTGGGGACTCAGGGCATGATATGAGAGCTGAAGTTCCTTTGTCCTTTGTAAAGCAGGACAATTGCTTTACAATATAGAATTGGCCTCTGCCTCACATCACCGTGAATCAACCATAGGTCTACATGTGTCCCCTCCCTCCTGAGCCCCCTTCCGCCTCCCACCGCACCTCACCCTTCTAGGTGGTCTCAGAGCACTGGGTTGAACTCCCTGTGTCACACGGCAAATTCTCACTATTTTACTTATGGTGATGTATATGATGTATACATATGATGTATATGTTTCCATGCTGTTCTCTCGGTTTGTTCCACTCTTTCCTTCCCCTACTGTGTCCACAATAGCGAGGACGTGGAGGCAACCTAGATGTCTATCAACAGATGAATGGACACAGAAATTGTGGTGCATATATAAAATGGATTATTACTCAACTATAAAAAAGAATGCATTTGAGTCAGACCTAATGCAGTGGATGAACCTAGAGTCTATTATACACAGTGAAGTAAGTCAGAAAGAGAAAGATGAGTATTGTATATTAAGGCAGACGTCTGGGATCTAGAAAGATGGTACTGATGCACCCATTTGCAGGGCAACAGTGGAGACACAGACATGGTGATCTATTTATTGTGGTAAAATACACATAACACAAAATGTATCATTTAAACCATTTATTTTTTTCCTTTATTTTTTGATTGGAGGAAAATTGCTTTACAGCGTGGTGATGATTTCTGTGGTACAGTGCCCACCAGCCATAATCATACATATATCACTTCCCTCTTGAGCCTACCTCCCCTCCTGCCATCCCACCCCTCTTGGTCATCACCGATCACTGGTCCGGCTCCCTGTGCTATATAGCAACTTCTCAGCAGCTGTCAACTTTTCACATGGTGGAATATACCTGTCTATGATACTTTCTCCATTCATTTATCTTAATTTTTTTGGCCACGCCCCGTGCCGTGTGTTTCCCCATGCCATTAGTTTCTCCACCAGGGAAGGAACCCACACCCCCTGCAGAGTCTTAGTCACTGGACTGCCAGGAAAGTCCTTCATTTAAACCATCCTCAGGGGTATAATTCTGTGGCATTATGTTCATTCACAGTGTGGTATAACTATCACCACTCCTTGGTTCCAAAACATTTTCTCATCCCAAAGGGAAACCCCATTAGCAGTCACTTCCTATTCTCCCGTTCCCCCAGCCCTTGACAACCACTAATCTGCTTTCTGTCTCTAGGGATTTGCCTGTTCTGGACATTTCATATAAATGGGATCACACCTATATGAGCTTTTGTGTCTGCCTGCTTTCGCTTAGGGTCACGTCTTTCAGATTTCTCTGTGCTGTAGCATGCCTCAGTACTGCATTCCTCATTAATCTCTTGTGGCCAGAGCCTGCTCTCCCAGACACACAAAAAATCAATCCCACCTCTTTTCCTTATTCACAGCTTTACTTCCACCTGTGGCGCTCCAGAGTCGGCTCAGAGTGAAGGGACGTGGAGGGAGGGGCTGGGGTATAGTGGGTGCTCCAGTGTCTGGGACGTTTCGTTCCCTGGGTGGTGTGTGAAATCCCAAGCTGCTGGCAGCACTAACCCCGAGCGCGGCCAGGGGGCAGCATGTTTCCGCGGAGCCTTGCGGCCGAGGAGGACCGGATGGATGCTCACGGAGCCGCTGGGCTCCGGGCAACGTTCACCGCCTTTCCATCACGCAGTGTTTCGGATGCTCTGCTCCAGCCAAACAAATTGTCTGGGCTTAATTTCTGAGAAATCGTTGTCAAGAATCGCTGAACCAGTTTAATTCTAAAGCACATATTTATACGGGTCCCAAAACTCACATCCCTGCTCTTATAAATGGAAGGGAAAGTTTAATCAGGAATGAGATTAGGTCTGAGTTGGGAGGGTGAAGGAGAGGGCGGTGGAGACGGAGCGGGAAGGTGTGAATATCATGAACCCCAATCGAGCAGCACCGTATGGAACAGGATTGAGGGTTGGGACTCCCCTTGGGCTTAGACCCATGGACAGACTGGTTTGAAAAAATGATGAGAGCGATGTGTAAGCCAGGGGCTGTGTATCTCATGAGATGTAGGGGGTTTTGGGGGTGAAGTGGCCTGTTTAGTGTCTGCTGAGTGGCCCCTGCCTCCAGGAGATGCCAGCTTGCCACTCTCTTTTCCCTACCAACCAATGGGGGACACCCTGCTCCTGTCTTCCTTGCCTCATCCAGGTACCTGCCCTCAGGTCAGGTTGAATGGGGCATGTAAAGCTACTCCATGGCAATAGTCAGAGCCCCTACCCAGAAGAAAGAAGGCAGAGAGACTCTTGCTAATAGAGGTCTCCTGCCCTCTATTCCCCTGTGCCAACTTGTCTTCCTCAGCTGCAAGTCCATGGCAGGAGGTCTGTGCATGTACCCCCCTCCCAGAGAGGTGTCCATATGTCCCGTAGCGTGGCCCAGTGGAGACAGAGCCACCTTGCCCCAGATTCAGGTTGGAGGACATCAGATGAAGGGGAAGAAGCCTTAGGTTTAGAGATAGCAGAACCTCTAGCCAGACCTGCTATGTGATCTTGACAAGTCCCTGCCCCTCTCTGGGCCTCTGTGTCTTCATCTCCAAATGGAGTGTGTTGGACCATTCAAAATCAGAAACAAACATGAGTGAACAGCGTTTATATGCCAGACTCTGAGCTAAGATTTTGCGTGTTCATAATGCTATTTAATTCTCAGAATGGACTACCAGGAAGGTATCAAGGTCCCCGTTGCAGATGAGGAAGTGGGGGTTTAGAGAGGAATGTCACAGGCGTGGCAGAAATTGTGGGCCCTGCTTCCCTATCTGAGGTCATGATGCGTGGCTCTGATCCCTGCATCTCCAAGCCTGTATGACATAGGGGATTCCAAGCAAGCATGCTGCAAGCCACAGAATGAAGCAGATTCCAGCTCTGGAGTCTACTGGCCACTGTGACTTTTAAAAGTTCACCTTAGAAGGAAGTCTTTGCTACAAAAATCCGCTTTATTCACTGTGTCCCATACAAAGTTATCAAACTTTTAAAGCAAAGAAAGGCTAAATCCACTTTATATTTTTGACACATGAGGCAGTATAGCTCCATGAACACAGGCTTTTGGATTCAGGCAGGTCTCTGTTCAGATCTCAGCTCTGCCACTTTCTGGCAGTGTGGCCTTAGGCAGGTTGTCAGATTTCTCTATGCTCAAATTTTCTCTTTTATAAATTGGAGATGATAATAGTGATTCAACTATTTTATAGGAATGGGGGAGATGTCTCACTAGACCATAGCTTGCTTTTTTTTTTTTTCCCATACCATGTGGCTTGCAGGACTTTAGTTCCCTGACCAGGGATTGAACCCGTGCCCCCTGCAGTGGAAGTTTGAAGTCCTGACTACTAGACCACCAGGAAACTCCCTAAATTTTAGCTTTAATACACATACACTGATTGAATGAGAAGTCTTAGCTACACTTCATGTCAACTGACGTCTACAACACGAGTTAAAATCTACATCACTTGCAACAGCCCATCTCAAAGAGATAAGGACTGAAAATGCTGGGGACTGGTGGGTCTGGAGTTTAGGGTGTGTGTAATTCATTTGAGACTTTTCAAGGCTTTGGCCATAGGAGTGAAGAGTGGGCTCTTGCTCTGCTCAGCAACCTTCAAGTTTATTTATTAAACCCTGCTTTGTGTCTAATCTTTCTTTTTGTGGCCATGCAGCAACACACCGTAATTCTCTAATACCGTACAGTGCCAACATCTTGGAGGGTTTCAGGACAGATCCAAATAGCCAGCAGTCTCTGCATTGTCACAGTCGGATGCAAGAATCCTTGAAAGACATGCAACTCTCTAAAGTCGGGAACTGAAGCAGTTTTTCTTTAAACGTTTATTACAAATACAAGCATTATTTGTATTCAGCACAGACCGAAGAGAAACTAAGCAGTTGGTCCTTTTTATTGCAGCTGAAACCTGGCCCGATCTGGCAGCCCTTTTTAGAATCAGGCACTGAATAAAGTTCCCAAGACACGTGGGGAGGTGTGACCGTTTCTGTTTGTAGCACAGGGGTGTTGGGTGTGGGGGTGTCTGCCTGCGTGGGCTAGACACATGGGTCTCCGGGGGAGCCAGCAGGCTTACCTCACTCTTGGTTGATGATGGTGAAACTGGGAATGAGGAATGCCACGTGACTTTATTCTCCATTAAATTAGGAGCACTCTAAGGTCAAATACAGCTGTCAGAAACTCAGTTCCAACCAGCTTAAGTAAAAAAGTGAATCTGTGGGTTCTTGGGCCTATGAAGTACCTGATTCTAGCTTCAGGCATGGCTTGATCTAGGGGTCTTAGATTGGATACCTTAGAGACAGAGCTTGCAATGGGGATTCTTGTACAAGTGAATTATAGAGAAAATGCTCTCAGGAGGAGTTGCAAGGGAGTGATCTGTAAGCAGGATAGAGTGGAAGAAACAGCCAACGAAGCCTGCTATTTTAGCTGGAATCTAGCTTCAGCCTGACCCCACAAGGAGCTCTGGAGTGTAGATAACATTACAGAGCTCTCCCACTCTAAGGCAAGAAGCTTGGCCTTTGGTACTTTTGTATTAGTCTGTCATTGACTGTGTGCTGTCTCTGAAATGGGGCACATAACCTCCTGGGACTTTCTGGACAAAGTGACTCTCTTTGGCTAAGGGTAATTCTCTGAAAATTTCAACTGTGAGCTGTTAGCAACCCTCAATTATAGTCAGTTCTTACAGATGGGTGCACAGTCTGGTAGCGGGGATCTGGGCAAGGTATCAACCTTGTCTACATCAAGGGGGTCAAGCAACGACCTAGGGTTTCACCTCTCACCCTACTTCTGAGGTTTACTTCTTGGCTCCATTCTCAAATAGCGTGGGGACAAGGTGACCAGCAAAGGCCCTGAGCGCTCCTTATGTCTCCCATGCAGCTTATATAGAAGCCTGATCTCTCCTGGTGTTAACTACTGAGTTTCCTGGATTAGCCCCACATAACTTCACGCTCACCTCACTGTTGGAGAAGGTGGTAGTGTTAGCTATAATTAAACCTCAAGGATGTTTCCCCACAATGGGTTTATATTTCTAAAAGAGGGAGGGATGCTGAATAGGCAAAAAACAGCAGTGATCCTCTGCTGGGCTCTGAACTCCTGTTTTAAGTCAGAAGGCAGGGAATAGCATGTGTGTGGCTGAAGAACGCTAAGTAGCACCACACTCTTGGGGGTAGTAGAAGTGGGCTAGATCCCTGGGAGGAGGAAGTTTGGGAGGGAGCAGATGGGGAGGAATGAGAAATACACAAGGGGCGGCTTGTGTAGGGCCTCATGAACTAACAGAGGAGTACCAACTTGATCCTGAAAAGTATGTGTTCATCTTGAGGTTCTTCTGAGTCTCTACTGTCCTTTTCTTATACCATTCTTCCTCCAAGTGTCTGGTTATCAACCCACCAATGAGGCTAGAGATTTTGGGCTCAGACCCAGCCAGTGCCAATATCAAAGGGACCCATTCCAAGGGCAGATTCCAAAGGATTCCAGGGACAGAATCCAGTAGCAAGTTTGCTGGGCAGTGGTCCCGTGAACTGGAGATGGGGAGGAGTAGGAGGGCATCACCTCTGACGTTTGAGGTCATTGTCCCTCCAAAACAGATCTCAGTCCAAAGCTGGGTTGATGGGATGTTGACCAAGTCTGAGCAGTCAGTCCCAGATGGATTGGGATCAGAGTCAGCCCCATCTTGAGGGGAATATATTGTTCTTTTTCAGGAAATTAGGATAGGAACCCAGATATGGGGGTCAGACCAGCTCACAACAGGGAGAAACTGAAGATTATAGTTCTTCTCAGGGAGCAAGTGGGACTCCAACCCTCTTCTCCATGGGGAGCTGAAGGTGCTAGGGGTCAGGAAGAGAGATATATTGGTTCAGGTTACTTTTGCTGCTGTAACAAATAACCTCCATCATTTCAGTACCCTCACATGAGTGTTTTCACCATTTGGATACTCAAGTTCCTTCTGTCATGTGGGTCAATCATTCCCTAGCGTCTGCATCCAGGCAGAAGAAGGGAAGAGGGAGAAAGCTCACCTGCTTCTTAACCTCCTTGCCTAAGAGACACAGATCACTTTTGCTCTTATGCGATTGGGGAGAACTGGTCACATGACTTCACTTTGCTGCAAAGGTAGCTGGGAATTGTAGTTCCTGGCTGGGCTGCGGGCCTCAGGGAGAACTCTATATCACAGAAGGGGAGTTTGCATTTTGATGAGCAGTGGCCACCCCTGCCCTGGGAGCCCAGCAGACGCTCCATCAGAAAGAGGCCTCGGTGAGCCCAGCTGAGGGGTGGGATCATGTCTTTGCCCTGCTGACAAGCAGTTCTCCAGTATACAACTCGGTCCCTGAAATGGTCTGAATGGATTTGAGCACTTTCCAACCCAACAGACTGTGGAATTGGACTGAGGCGATAAGGACTCAGTGAAACGTGGAGCCTTGCAAAGTACACAGGAAAAATAAACGAATGCATGAAATGACAATTTCCTGACAGTGGGACCTGGGTTCCGGGAACAGCTTCTGAGTACACAGGGTTTGCGATAAATCCGGTTTTTCTCCTGTAGCTTGTTTGTACTCGGGTTGTGTTTGATCAACTCGATTTCTGTTTGGAATCAAGGACCTTCTCCTGCTCGTTTATTCCTGTCCTCCTGGAGCCGTAGTGCCTGTGTGTAAGACTGAATTCATAGCCCGAGGACATTTTCTCAGCAGCTCCTTGTAATGATCTAAATATAGACGCCTCACCTCAGGTGCAGAGCACGCAGAAGAGAGACTGCTCTGCAGACTCCTTGCTGCTGCATCCTTGGTTGAGGGCTGGAGGACAGGATTCAAGTCTGGGTCTCTCCACTTGCTCTGCGATCTTGACAAGTGACAAGGCCTTTAGCCTTGTTCCTTTATCTGTAAAACTGGAACAGCCGCCATGACAAAAACGGATGAGTCCAAAAGAGTGTGTAAAAAGTGCTGTGTCAGCGTTAGTGATCATGTCAGGGTCCATGAGTGGGTTAAAGCACAGACTCTGGAGCCAGCCCTCGAATCCTGATTCGCATCCAGGCTTTGCTGCTTTCTAACCCTGTGACTCAGGTAAGTTACCGCATGCACGCACCTGCACCTAAGTCCTCATCTAGACAATAAGATATTAACAGTACCTGCCTCATGAGGGTGTTGTGAGATCAGGGGAGCTAAGGTACGGGAAGACCTGAGCACCACCTCTGGCCTTTAGTTCCTGCGCAGTAAACCCTGGCAGACATTGCTGCTCCATGCATGCAGGCCTCTTGATGTTCTGCTCACTGTGTCTTGTTTCCTTTGGTCTCATCCCGCTGCAGCGCTTTTTCCCCCGTCTCCACGGGTGTGGTTCTCACTCACCCTCTGAGGCTCAGCAGCAATGCCCACTCCTCAGGGACGCCTGCCCTGCACCTGAGGTACAGCGTTAGCAAACCAGGTTCGTTTTGCCCAACGTGAAGCAGACCAAAACACTTAGATGCGGAGCCTTGCAGCAGAGAGAGCGTTTATTCACAAGGCAGCCAAGTGAGGAGGTGGAAGAATATGTCTCAGATATGCCTCCGCAAGAGCAAGGGGCTTGGGGTATTTAGGGGATAAGGAATGAAGAAGCATGGGAGCATGGGTAAAGGTGATTGAAAAAAGGTGTGGCGATGGTTGTTCTGTACAGGTTTAACTAAGCTATGGGCTTCTACAGGTTCAAAAAGGGAGGCTTAGCGGGATCTGATGGTGCAGTTTTCAGACCTCTGAGGTCCAAAGGTCACGGAGCGGACACTCATGCATGCCCAGTTGGGGGATCATGGGTTTTATCCAGTCTAAGCCAGCTCAGCTCAAACTAGACCCAGCTGACTCCAAGTTCCTGGAGAACAACTCAACTTATTGTTTAGAGGCCCTGCAAGTCCTTGGTGAATGAAGGCAGGTGAAATGGATTGACTAATGATGACCCAGGGTTTCAGCAGGTCGCCTGAATCCTAGTTGCTGGTGCCTCTTGCAGGCATGCAAGAGGGCAGAACTGCCTGATATCGTCGTGAGGCATTTTCATCCAGGGTCTGAAGTTCCTGCAAATCACTCCTCTGCTGGAATGCCTGGGAACGTCCCCTCTCTTACCAGATAGGGAACTCTTCAAAGGCAGGGAAGTTATCTTGGGTTATACTTGCTGCTATAGCAAACAAGTACCAATATTCTAGTAGTTTAACACTTTCACATTTATTACTCGAGACCGGAACCAGGCTGGTAGTAATATCACATTATATTTTGAATGAATGAAAGGATGAACAAAGGAATGGTCAAAGGTCTCCTTAGGAAAAAAAAATCTTTCTGGAACTTTGCCCCACTTGAAGAAGAGAGATTTCCCCAGCAGTTCCCATGAACTTAGAGGGGAGGGTGGGAGTGAGTGTAGAAGGACAAGAGGGTCCAGGTTCCCAGTCTAGAAAGGTGGGAGGCAGAAGGAAGATAGCAACTTGCCTGGAGTTATCTAGACCAGGGGTCCCCAGCCTCTGGGATCTAATGCCTGATGATCTGAAGTGGAGATGATGTAATAATAATAGAAATAACAGTGCACAATAAATGTAAAGCACTTGACATCCCAAAACAACCCTCCCTACCCTGGTCTGTGGAAATTTTCTCTTCCATAAAACTGGTCCCTGGTGCCAAAAATGTTGGGGACTGCTGATAAGAGTCTATGCTCTTAACTGCTGTGCTGTGTGAAGCTGGCGTTTTAGGCCTGGGCCTATTGTGCTATTTACATATCTGAGAGGAAAGTTGATTTTTCAGGACACTGGGTCATATGTGACATATTTGTGCCTTTGCTCAAAATATGATCTGGATACTGATACTGTTTCAGCATCACCTGGGTCAAGTACAGGCTCTCAGGTCCAGACCAGCCCTCCTAAGTCAGAACTTCTGGAGTCCAGTGGTCTGTTTTGACAAGCACTTCAAGTGGTTCCGAGGTGAAGCTCTAGTCTCCAACATGATGTTTCCTTCCAGAGAGCTCCACATATGCCTGTTCTGGAGCTGGCTCCTGTCTCCCACCCCTCTCTCCCTCAGCTGTGTGCTCCATGCTTTTTTAGACACTCCACGCCCAATGTCCTACAGATGACACTAATCTTATGAAACACCATTTTTATGACCACACAGTTGCTGCCCTGCCTCCAGTCATTTGTCTGAACCCCACTGCTGCCCACCTGGACTGCAGACTTCTCAAGGCTCTGAGTATTCGTCTTGGAAACCAGGCTCCCAATTCCTCCCAGCTGCCATCTCACACTTCTGTGATTTACACATGCAGGTGTGAGGGGCAGCACCCGTTAGAAATATGCACCAGGCTGGTTTTACTTTTGCACCATAAAAATGGATACATCTGCCATCCATAAAGGCTTATTTATTGCTAAGAGTTCATTATATATGCATGAAAAACCAACTAATTTAACTCTCTGGCAGTAACTACCTGCCTGAGGCTGGATACAGGATTGGAATTCAGGGTTAAATGGGGGCAGCTAAGATGAGCTTGAGAGACTTGGACCTACAGCCGAATGCTAAGAGTCAGGAGGTTAAGGCGGGTTTCCAGTCCTAGCCTGGCAAGGCTAGGGGGGCTTGCTCAGCCTCAGTTTCTCACCTGCAAAATAGGGACAATCATATCTACTGCCTGAAATTATTTTAGCAATTAAAATAATACAGTATTTCATCAAATCAAAGCTGCTGACCCCTAAATATACTATGCACTTTTATGCATCACTAAAAAGAAAAAAAACGTGCTGCTAACTAAAGTGGATTCTATGCTTTTTAATCACTTAGAATTTTTATTTTATGCTTATTGAAAGAGTTCTTTTAAATTCATTTAGACATAGATTCTGTGAATGCTGGCGTACTTTAAAAGGAAAATACAAGCAAAATAAATTGGTGAAGGTATACCTAAAACTTTTCTATAGAGTTTAATTTCTCTGGATTGAAGTATTTTTCCACATAATCTTGTCTTTTGTGCTGGTGAGAGGGTTCCCAGTGCAGCAATTTTTGGAAGAGTGCTCTCTGTTCTGCCCCCAGGATTTTTTTCCAAGCTGACCATTCTGCAAATTTTGATGCTAAAATTTTTAGAATTTATTAGGAGGCATTGAGGGAAGGTTTGCAGACAACCAGGACTCATGTTCCTGTATTAAATAGCTCTGTAGAAACAGAAACAAATCTGAGGGGTACAGAGAAAGAGATAGTGATTTATTATAGGAAATGGCCCATTTGGCAATAGAGGTTGAGAGATCCCATTTGCAAGGTGAAGAATCAGGAATCTGGTCCAAGTCTGAAGGCTTAAGAATTGGGGGGCTGAGGTCTAAGTCCCAGCCTGAGTCTAAGAGCCCAAGAACCAGGAGCACCCATGTCCCAAGGCAGGAGAAGATGGATTTCACGGCTCAAGGAGGGAGTAAATCCAGTCTCCCTCTGCCTTTTTGTTCTATTCACACCCTCAGCACATTGGATGATGCCCACCCGCATTGAAGATGATAATCTCTGCTCAGTCTGTTTGCTCTAACTTGAATTTCTTCTGGAGACACCCTCACAGACCCACGCAGGAATAATGTGCTACCAAGTATCTGGGCATCCCTCATTCCAGTCAAATTGGCACATGAAATGAACCATCATAGTCTGGAAATGGTTTGTTGATGGAAATGTGGGTCTTGTGCCGTGAGAATCCCCAGCAAGTTTAGTCATGTACAGCCACAACCACACCTCGATGCCTACCCTGCCTGGCTGCTGGACACACTCCCATTTCAGAGATGTTCGAGTGGGACAAGAAGATGCATCTAGAATCAGTCAAATGTGATAGATGAGCATGCTGCTCAGTGAGTCTGGCATGTGACAATGCAGAGGAAATTAACACTTACTGCATGACCTCTATGTACCAGGTGTATTAGTTAGCCCAGGCTGCTGTAACAAATACCAGAGAGTGGGTAGCTTACACAGCAGAAACTCACTTTTTCCACAGTTCTAGAGACTAGAAGTCTGAGGTCAGTGTCAGTAGCGCTGGTTTCCTCTGAGGCTTCTCACTTTGGCTTATAGATGGGTAACTTCGGTGTCTGTACAGTCTTTCCTCTGTGACACTAGCTATGTTGGATTAGGGTTCACCCTAGTGACCTTATTTTAGCTTAATCTCCTTCCCTACCACCAAACACATTCACATTTGGAGGTCCTGGGGCATAGGGTTTCAACATAGGAATTTGGTGTGGGGGACACAATTCAGCCCCTAACACAGGCCCAGCATGGCTGCTTTGCAAACAGGATCTCCCTTCAGCTATGTGGTGATCAAACTGGCTTTTATCTGCATCTTACTGATCAAGAAACCCAGGCTCTGAAAGATTATCTGTCAAAGATCGCATAGCTGGTAGGGGGAAGATTTGACTTTCACAACCAGGAGAGGCCTGTGCAGGCCTTTCTTGCAGTTTTCTCCTGTCAAGCTGTGCTTTATGGAGCCTAAGGGCAAGTCAGGTCGGGCCACCTGCCCACCCCCCTGCCCCCCTTGAAGCTGCAAGTTAGGAGTGGGATGCCTGACTTCATGCTTGCCCCCACCCCATTATTAATCAGAGCTCTTTCAGTATCTTACTGGGCTCCCTTATGAATTTTTATTAGAAGAAAGGGTGGTTGAGCAGAGAAATTTGAACATTCCTATACTACATTGTGTGTTAGTTTCCTAGGACTGCTGTACAAATGGCCACAATTTGGTGGTTTAAGACAACAGAAATTTATTCACTGAGTTTTGGAGGTCAGACGTCTGAAATCAGGGTGTCAGCAGGGCCGTGCTCCCTCCGCAGGCTCCAGGGGAGGATCCTCTCTTGCTTCTTCCCAGCTTCTGGTGGTTACCAGCATCCCTTGGCTTGTGAGTGCATTCCCCCAATCTGTCTCCACTGTTACATGGTCATCTTCCTCTCTGTGTGTGGGTCTAGGTCAAGTCATGTCGAATTTAGGACCTGTCTGAATCCAGGATGACCTTACTTTAATGACATCTGCAGTGACCCTGTTTTTAAATAAGGTCACATTCACAGGTCACCTGGGGCTAGTACTCCAACATGTCTTTGGGGGGAACACATTGTGAATGTGTTGGCCTGGTTAAGGAAGAGAGCATGGGTTAGAGTGGAAGCTGATGTCATAGATGTGGGACCTGTAGGCAGAGCCTAAAGATGGTGCATGAAGCTGTGAGTGGTCACAGGGGTCAGGTTGATGGAGTGGGGTGCAATGGATAAAATGGGCTGGCTTCACTCTTGGGGGGCTTTCCTTGTGGCTCAGCTGGTTAAGAATCTGCCTGCAATGTGGGAGACCTGGGTTCGATCCCTGGGTTGGGAAGATCCCCTGGAGAAGGGAAAGGCTACCCACTCCAGTATTCTGGCCTGGAGAATTCCATAGACTGTATAGTCCATGGGGTCGCAAAGAGTCGGATACGACTGAGTGACTTTCACTCACTCACTCATTCACTCTTGGGAGGGACGTATATAACCCACCTGCCATTTAGTGAGCTTGCTGGATCTGAGCTGTGCTGCCACTTAATGAGCTTGCTGGATCTGAGCTGCACTTTGCTCAATCCTCTGTCCCATTCACTTGCTCCACAACCCCCAAACCTCAGCATTTGACAGGGATGGCAGGGCGGATGACGGTTGGTAAACACCGGGACCACCCTCTCACTTTTCTCCTTACTGATGAGGCAGAAGTCTTGGAAGACAGCAGGGGGCTCTGCTTTGAATCTGAGGCATCACAGAGTTTAATTCTTTTCCTAATCCTTGGTGGGGAGCTTCCAAAAATACCTTATCCTTCAGCAGTTTTCATTATGGATGTTAGTTGCTCAAACCTTGACTAATTCAGGTTAACTTAGATCCCAGTGGAGTTTTTTCTTTTTTTTTTTCTCCTGGCATCCTCTGATGTCAGGCCAAACAGAAATTCACATAGAGGCTGTGAGCCCACACTCCTCCCGGCATTATATTAGAATGGCCCTGGGAGGGTATTAATAGCCCGGAGTCATGGTACGAATGGTTATTTATATGTGCAGATGATGGCTAAAGTACACCCTCCAGTAATTATTCACAATTAACAAGCACTTGAGTAAATGAACAAAATCTGTTCTTAATCCATTGAGGCAGCAATTCTTTATCCGGAACTCATGTACCTGAAACTTCTGGTTAACCAGCCCTCCCACACAGCTCCAGAACAAAGCTAATTAGAGATTATAATCATGACCTTCAGGCTCTTTCCAGAGCTCGAAGGGTACTTGAGTCATCAATAAAATATAATGTGTTCAGTAGAGTTTCAGTTGACAAGTGTAATAGAGTTGAAAGCCGGTGCTCTATACATACCTGTTAGCTCTGCTAACTAGAAAAGTGAGAGCAGTTCTTGTATAGCCAACTCTCACCATATGAGGCTGTATAGCTGTATAGTCCTTGGGGTCACAAAGAGTTGGACACAACTGAGCGACTTTCACTTCGCTTTGCTTCACTTCACTTCACAGGGTTCTATGGGGCTTCCCTGTAGCTCAGATGATAAAGAATCTGCCTGCAGTGCAGGAGACCCCTGTTCAATCTCTGGGCCGGGAAGATGCCCTGGAGAACAGAATGGCTACCCACTCCAGTATTCTTGCCTGGAGAATCCCATGAACAGAGGAGCCTGACGGTCCATGAGGTCGTAAGAAGTCGGACGTGACTGAGTGATTGACACTTTCATTTCACTTTCATATGGTTCTTCGTGGAGGGGATTCCAGCTCAGGGGTGTCCCAGTGTATCTTTGGGCACACAGTAGGAACCAGGCTCATCTCCCTGCTTGTCTCTTTTAAGTTGTTGTCTCTGACTCAAGTTCTATTGATAATGCAGTTTATGGAGGGTCTGTAATGTCTGAGCTGGAAGAAACCTCCAAGAGGATCCTGCTAAATTATTACATTTTATATACATGAGCAGGCTGAGCCCAGAGGGACTGAGTGATGTGCTCATCTTTGCCTTTGTCTCCTAGACCTGTGTTCTAGGAGACCTGATCATGGTATACTTCGAATTGGCCAAACTCATTCCTGCCACAGGACCTTTGCACAGGATATTTTCTTCATCTGGAATGTTCTTTCCCCAGGTAGTTTCTTAACTAACTCTTCATTTTATTTATATCTGTATTCAAATATCACCACTTCAGAGAGGCTGTCCCAACTGTCATGTCTAAAACAAGGCCTCCATGCTTTCATTTTGTATTTCTTTGTGCTGCTTTAGTGTTGTGAAGACCATTTCATATTTCTTTATTATTATTCCTCTGGAATCAGGCTAGGTTCAAATCCTGAGTAATGTCAGATTGAAGAACGCTAAGAAATAAGTAAATGAAATATTCCTACATTGCATAGGAATGTGATACATGCAGTGAGATGGGATCCTGGACCAGACAAAGGACATTAATGGGAAAATTGGTGAAAATCAAATAAGGTCTGCAGATTATTAAATTGTATTCAATTCAGTTGAGTTCAGTCGCTCAGTCCTGTCTGACTCTTTGTGACCACATGAATCACAGCACACCAGGCCTCCCTGTCCATCACAAATTCCCAGAGTTTACTCAAACTCATGTCCATCGAGTTGGTGATGCCATCCAGCCATCTCATCCTCTGTCGTCCCCTTCTCTTCCTGCCCCCAATCCCTCCCAGTATCAGGGTCTTTACCAATGAGTCAGCTCTTTGCATGAGGTGGCCAAAGTATTGGAGCTTCAGCTTCAGCATCAGTCCTTCCAATGAACATGCAGGACTGATCTCCTTTAGGATGGACTGGTTGGATCTCCTTGCAGTCCAAGGGACTCTCAAGAGTCTTCTCCAACACCACAGTTCAAAAGCATCAATTTTTCGGCGCTCAGCTTTCTTCACAGTCCAACTCTCACATCCATACTTGACCACTGGAAAAACCATAGCCTTGACCAGACGGACCTTTGTTGGCCAAGTAATGTCTCTGCTTTTTAATATGCTATCTAAATTGGTCATCACTTTCCTTCCAAGGAGTAAGCGTGTTTTAATTTCATGGCTGCAGTCACCATCTGCAGTGATTTTGAAGCCCCAAAAAATAAAGTCTGACACTGTTTCCACTGTCTCCCCATCTATTTCCCATGAAGTGATGGGACCAGAAGCCATGATCTTAGTTTTCTGAATGTTGAGCTTTAAGCCAACTTTTACACTCTCCTCTTTCACTTTCATCAAGAGGCTTTTTAGTTCCTCTTCACTTTCTGCCATAAGGGTGGTGTCATCTGCATATCTGAGGTTATTGATATTTCTCCCGGCAATCTTGATTCCAGCTTGGGCTTCTTCCAGACCAGCATTTCTCATGATGTCCTCTGCATAAAAGTTAAATAAGCAGGGTGACAATATACAGCCTTGACATACTCCTTTTCCTATTTGGAACCAGTCTGTTGTTCCATGTCCAGTTCTAACTGTTGCTTCCTGACCTGCATACAGGTTTCTTAAGAGGCAGGTCAGGTGGTCTGGTATTCCCATCTCCTTCAGAATCTTCCACAGTTTATTGCGATCCACACAGTCAAAGGCTTTGGCATAGTCAATAAAGCAGAAATAGATGTTTTTCTAGAACTCTCTTGCTTTTTCAATGATCCAGCGGATGCTGGCAATATGATCGCTGGTTCTTCTGCCTTTTCTAAAACCAGCTTGAACATCTGGAAGTTCACGGTTCACATATTGCTAAAGTCTGGCTTGGAGAATTTTGAGTATTACTTTACTAGTGTGTGAGATGAGTGCAATTGTGCGGTAGTTTGAACATTCTTTGGGATTGCCTTTCTTTGGGATTGGAATGAAAACTGACTTTTCCAGTCCTGTGGCCACTGCTGAGTTTTCCAAATTTGCTGGCATACTGAGTGCAGCACTTTCACAGCATCATCTTTCAGGATTTGAAATAGCTCAACTGGAATTCCATCACCTCCACTAGCTTTGTTTATAGTGATGCTTTCTAAGGCCCACTTGACTTCACATTCCAGGATGTCTGGCTCTAGGTGAGTGATCACACCATTGTGATTATCTGGGTCATGAAGATCTTTTTTGTACAAATCTTCTGTGTATTCTTGCCACCTCTTCTTAATATCTTCTGCTTCTGTTAGGTCCATACCATTTCTGTCCTTTATTGAGCCCATTTTTGCATGAAATGTTCCCTTGGTGTCTCTAATTTTCTTGAAGAGATCTCTAGTCTTTCCCATTCTGTTGTTTTCCTCTATTTCTTTGCATTGATTGTATTAGATCAATGTAATTTTTTGGTTCTGATCATTACACTATGATTGTGTAAGTTCTTAACATAAGGGGAAGCTGGGTAAAGGGTACACAGAACTAGCTAATTCTATTACTGCAAATTTTTTTAACGTCTAAAATCATTTCAAATTAAGAGCTAAAAATAATTTACTATGAGAATAAGGTAGGGAAATAATATATTATTCAGTCAATGATGGGAGGACTATTAGCTAGCTATTTGGAGAAATACATAATTTTTAATATATATATGACATGTTTTATTTATAAATATATAATTCATACTATAAACCAAAATAAATTCCTTGTGGATTAAATATTCCTAAGCAACCAAGATAGAAAGTTATATTTTCTCTTGAAGACAAAATAAGAGAAATTAAGGTTAGATGAAGCAGTGTTGGAAAATGATTATATCATTTATGCACAATGATTAGAAATGAGTTAATATCTATGGTTACTACTTTAATTAATATTTATAGTTTAGTATATTTATGTTAATATCTTTTTTTAGAAAATAAGTTGTTATCCATACCTTTCTAATTATCTACTTAGGGATAGCTTGCTCACTTTTCAGGTAAAAGTCAAAGAGACTTGGTTTCAAATTTAGACTGCACTGCAAATGTCTGTATTTATGCATTAATTAAATTAATATGTGTTGAGTGACCAGTCATGGTGCTAGGATTCCTATTCTGTTTTATCTTTTAATTAATTCACTTGTAAACTAGAGATTGGGTTTCCCAGGTGGCGCTAGTGTTAAAGAATTCGCTCCCCAATGTGAGAGACTTAAGAGGCATGAGTTCGATCCTAGGGTTGGCAAGATTCGCTAGAAGAGGACATGGCAACCCACTCCAGTATTTTTGCCTGGAGAATCCCGTGAACAAGGAGCCTGGCGGTCTATTGTCCACAAGGGCCACACACAGAGCTGGCCACGACTAAGGTGATTTAGCACGCAAATTAGAGGTTACGGTGTCTGTTTCCTAGGATTGTTGAAAGGTAGTGAAGATGGCAAACCAAAGTTTTGGATCAAAGCCTGGTATATTTTAGGTGCTCATTCAATATAGGTGCTTCCTATATCCATCAGTTAGGTACTACTTCCCTTGTAAGTAAATGACCAGACACAATCGCCTGAATTATAAAAAATATTGTCTTGGTTAGGAAAACACAGTCCTGGAATCAGACTAGGTTCAAATTTTAGCTCTTCTGCATGTGAGCTCTGGGGCCCTGAATTGGTTACTGAAGTTTTCTCTGCCTCAGTTCCCCATCTATGAATTATGGATAGGACGAGGATCTACCTAGTAAGGATGTTATGAAGACTAAATGAGTTGAGATTTGAAGCACATTTGGAACAATACCCATAGCAAAGCATAGTAAGAATCATATAAAGTCTGTTAAATTGAACGTTTTCAAAATAGATCATGGGAGCAAAAATCACTTTCCTCTCTGCACAGAGATTGGAAAAGGGTGCTATCATCTGTAGCTCTGTTAAGGCCTGACCATCTCCTGGGACTTAGTCCAGGCCTTTTGCCCTGGGCCCAGAGTTCCAAAGCCTCATTCACAGCAAAGCAACGAGTTTGTGAGGGGAGAGGGCGGGGAGGAAGTTCTGCAATCACATTAAAATTGTAGCAAATACAAGGAAATGATTTCAGACAGATTTGCTAATGAATTATTAACCTTAACACTTGTGACAGTGTATCTGCAGAGTAAATCATGTTGATCTAAATAATCCAGATTTGCTTACAACCAAGAAGGAAATAAGAAACTACTCTTCAGTTATAGAAAAACAGTTCCCCAGAGATCATGAAGTATTTCACAAAGATGCTAACAGATTGCTTTCCCATGGAGAAGAGAGATTGCCCAAGAGCAAGAAAGTTCACAGGGGGCTCCTAGGGACACGTGTGATCCAGACCCAAGATTGATATTCAGCTGGTTTCCCGGCTACAGCAAACCTCCTGGGGTCTGTTCTGATTGCTCCTGCCTGTGCCGTATTTGCTGCTTAGTATTTTAAATATCATACTAGTAATTTTAACATCATTTCTGTTTGGGACTGTGGTTACTTGATTACGAGGCTGTTTTCATGCACTGGCACATAATCAGTTGAGATCCAAGAGACACCGAAAGTAAAATTTGTCTTCTTTGTCAGGCTCCCTGCCTGGAGCACTGGTTGCCAGGTAACCACTCAGTTTCTGAACTTTGACCCAAGTCGGTGGCCATATCTTAACTTTTTCTGTCTTCTTTGCACAGTTCATTCAGACATGAATACATGTTTAACTGAACTTTGTAAGAAATTCAGATGAATTAGTGCCAGGTCATTTCCCTAAGCAATAAAGATATGATAGTGTCCCTGCCTTTTAAAAAAAATACAGCGGGAAAGATACTAAACCACACACACACAAGATGGGATCATCAAGATTCAGAATTTGGGGAGCATAGAGAAGGCAGTGTGAAAAATAGAGCTGGCGCTCTTTGTAATTATGAAAGGAGAGTGATGGATGGACCAGGAAAAGCAGATCTTTAAAGTGTGGGGGTCTGAAGCAAAGAGAAAGGGCAGAAGTAGCAAAAAATAAGTCTTTGAAGAATCTTTGCTTTATGAACAGAGAGTGACACCAAGAGATGTGTTAGAGATCTAAGTAACTGTCATCTTCTCAGTCTCCCACAAGACATGTTTAGATAAGGCGAGTTTAGATAAAGGAAGTGTTTACAAGGGGAGGGTAGAGGTTAGGGAAACTGACAGGAGCACTGTGGGGACCCCTTCCTACCCCAGGCTGGGAGGAACAAGGGAATGAAGTGATGACCGGAACTTGGAGGGGTTCCAGCTCATGTAGGCCAGATTCGATTTGACTTTATTTAAAAAACAAAAACAAGCACCCATTCTTGAGACTTTTCCTGGTGGTTCAGTGGTTAAGAATCCACCTTGCAATGCTGGGGACATGGGTTCAATCCCTGGTTGGGGAACTAAGATCCCACACGCCCACACGGAGCAAATAAGCCCACAGACCACATCTATAGAGCCTGTGAGTGCTGCAACAAAAGATCCTGCATGCCACAACTAAGTCCCATGCAGCAAATAAATAAATACTAAAAAAAAAAAAAAAAAAAAAAAAATACAAGCCCATCCTCAGAATTAATGTCCGATGGTAATGGGTGTATAAATACCCCAGTTCTTTCTCCCCTCAGATGGAATATTGCTGACACGTGGGTTCCCAGTGGAGCTGGGAGCTTAAATCCAGGTAGCAGGTGGCTTGGTAATGTACCCTTTAGTGACAAAAAGGGAAAACAAGGTTTACATTCCTAGAGAGGGGAGAACACTGGGGAAGACCGCCAGATAGGAGTTGTGGCTTTGAGCAGAAGGGTGCAGCCAATTTGCAGTCCCCCAGGAGTGAGGGAGCTGGGGAAGTGATGATCACAATACCCCAGTCATGTGCCCTAATATTTGAATCTCTTTTCCTGGGAACTTTCTCTGAAGCCAGAGAAGGCAGCTCTGCGAATAGAAAGGGACAAAGTGCCGGGGAATAACCATTGTTCAGGATGGTCTCCACTTCCTGGAATTCACAGCCTTGTATGTCTCCCACTCATTAAATGAAGGTTGGACTTATTGAATTACTTCTAATGATAGAATATGGCAGAAGAGATGGACATCAGTCCTAAGAGGAGGCCGTAATACGACGGTCGTGTCCAGCTTGGGAATATTCTTTCTGGCTTTCTCACTCACTCATTCCGAGGGAAACCAGCTCATGCCGTGAGCTGCCCTGTCTGCAAGGCAGGGAACCGAGAGAAGCCCACAGTCAAACGGGTGGCCTTGGAAGCACGTCCTCCCTGACTTAAGCCTTTCTTTCAGACTGCAGTCCACGCTGACAGTCTGCTGCAACCTCATAAGACATCTTAAGTCAGTGGCACCCAGCTATGCTCTATCTGGATTTGTGATCCCCAGAAACTGTAATATAAGACATGTTTGTTATTGTTAAGCTGCTAAGTTTGGGAGAAATGTCATATCGAAATAGATAACTGATCTACTGTTTCTCTTCCCTACTGGCCTGCTGGTACGTTCTTCAGGTTCCAAATAAACAACGCACCCTCGAATCCTTGACTCAAGGTCTGTTTCTAGGTGCAGCCCAAACTAAACAAACACAAAGAGACAGAGGCTGGGAGAGAGGAAGGAACTTTCCGGAAGTCCTGCTCTGGGCTCCAACATTTGATTCTGAGTCTGGTGCTTCCCCGGTGGCTCAGATGGTAAAGAATCTGCCTGTAGGGACTTCCCCGGTGGTCCAGTGGGTAAGACTCTATGCTTCCAATGCAGGGGGTGGGGGGTGGTGCTGGTTTCGATTCCTGGTCTGGGAACTAGATATCACATGTTGCAACTAAGATTCATTATAGCCAAACAAATTAAAAAAAAAATTTTTTTTAAGAAAACTAATTTGTTGAAGAAAAAGAAGGATTTGTCTGTAGTGCAAGAGACAGGGGTTCGATCCCTGGGGTCGGGAAGATCCCCTAGAGAAGGAAATGGCAACCCACTCCAGTATTCTTGCCTGGGAAATCCCATGGACAGAGGAGCCTGGTGGGCTACAGTCCATGAGGTCACAAAAGAGTCAGACATGACTTAGCAACTGGACAACAACAGCACACTGGTGTTTACGGGACCACTTCCCACCGAGGGAGTCAGAGATGAGGAGCAGGAGGAGCAGCAGAATGAATGCTGGACTTGAAGTCAGAGAGTCTGGCCTCACACTGCCCCTCTGCGCATTCTCCGGGTGATTAAGGTATTTGATATTTCAGGGGCGATTTTCCCAGCTGAAATACTAACAACTAACTCAACAGCATGAGGAGTAAATGTGCTTAAAGCCAGTGACCGGGGCTTTGGAAATACTTAGTGCAAACGTGAGACACTGTTATAGGCAAAATGACCACGGGTCCCCAAATCACTACTCATAGGACCGACCATGTGAGCCCTGAGTGGCGTGGGACTCTGAAGCTTCCCGCTGCACTTCTGGGCCCAGTGAGCTGCTTTTCTTTGCTTGGAATGCAGAGTGCCCTTCGAGGGGAGGCGAAGCAAGCAGCAACCCAGCCCATTCTGCTCTGGCAACTCAGCCGCTCTTTCAAACAGAAGCATTGTGTCCCAAGGCCCTTTTAAAATAACCCTATTTTGAGATGTTTATATACAAACCTGGGAAAGAATGGCGGTATTATGCCCATAACAGAAAGTGCTCATAAATAAGAAGGTGCCATTTCTCATTCATTTCCAAGGCTGCTCTGTGGGCTGCTGCCTTTGGAGTGAGGCCTGGGCGAGGTCTGACTTGCTGGATGGGCTTTTCTTGGGGTTTTGGGGCCTTGTCCGCCAGCCTTGCTGGGGGAAGGAGCATGCCTGGAATTCCAGGACTTTCTCTGCCGCACTACTCATCTGCCTTGTCACTGGGGCCTGGCAACCTCCTCTAGATGGAGGATCCACTTTAGAAAAATCATTTTTTCTTTGTAATCAAGGCTTATAACATGTTTCAGTGAATTCTTCAGAATCACTTGCAATCATTGTAGAGAGCCCTTGTGGGTGGGGGGTGGGGTGGGCGGGGATGGGTTTGAATGCAGCGTATGACACACACACACACATCATGGGTTGCCCTCAATTATTCTCCTCGTGATCTGCCACCAAAACATATTATCTTCAGCCACCCCTGTCCAGTACCCCGCCCCCCACCATAATCACAGCTAGCATATAATAGGAAAGGCACACTGAGACAGGTGAGGAATACATACGTATGTATTTGGGGATAAATATAAATATGTGTGTGTTTTTGGATCTATATGTATGTTTTTAGATATATATGTATGTTTTTGGGTATATATATATACACACTTATTTATTGGGCTGCATCAGGTCTTAGCTGTAGCGCACAGGGCCTTTGTTGCGTCCTGTGAGATCTTTCATTGCGGTTCATGGACTCTAGCCTTGGCAGGTGGGCTCAGCAGTTGTGGTGTGCAGGCTCAAGTTGCTCCGTGACATGCAGGATCTTAGTTCCCCAACCAGGATGTGAATCTGAGTCCTCTACATTGCAAGGTGGACTCAATCACTGGACCACTAGAGAAGTCCAGGAATACATATGTTTTAAAGTGTGGATGATGTGCTAGGACCAGTGCTGAGAACACCTCTGTTATCTCATTTTGTCCCCACAACATCCCCAAGAGGCAAGTACTATCATGATTTCCATTTCATAGATGAGAAAACAGAAGCTCAGAGAGATGAAGCTAGTTAACCAAAGTCACACAAAGTGCTGGAAAAGGGACTCAAACAATGGTTATTTCATGCTATGATGGTGCCTCCCGTTGATTTAAGAGCTATAGTAAATATTACTGCAGAAACATATTTACTGCTACTGCTATTAATATCACCCTACTTTTTGTTCCTCCCCCAAGATACCAATAGCACTGTACAGTGTATTTCAGAAGGGTGATCACTGTTCAAACATTCGCTTTCTATATGCTTCCCTGGGAGGCATGCAGTTCTTGGCCCTGATGTTGGGCCTGGCCATGTAATTTGCTTTGGCCAATGGAGTGTTCTTAGACGTGATGTGGGCCGAGGCTTGAGACGTGCTTGCGGATGTGCTGGGACCCTTCTGCTGTTCTCTCCATCTCTTGTTACCCGCAGGTTTGTGTACACACCCAAGGCCTCCTTCCTTAAGCACCTGCAATTCTTTCTGCCCCAGAGCTTCTCTGGCCCCAGGAGGGTCCTCAGCCCCCACTTGGGGCATCGACAAGTGCCAGGGAATTAATGTCTCAGCAGTGACTCTCAGCTCATGAGGGATGGGAGTTGGTGGATAAAGCTCACATCAGTGGGATAATTCTCAGGTGTGTAACACAGAGTTTCCCAAAGTGCTCCCAACGAGGACCAAGTCCCCGTTGCTTTCAGAGGCAACCTGCTCATTGGTGTGTGTTTTACTGGCTTTCCTCCCTTCCCTGTCTCCTTCCCTCACTCTCTCAAAGTGCTTCTGGAATCACCTCCCAAAATAAACTACCTGCACCCATATTCTTGACTCAAAGTCTATTTTGAGGGAACCCAACCAACACAGGGGCTTAGCACAAAGCCTGGAATTTAGTAAGTACTCAGCAAGTGGTACTAACTATCGGACTATTATCACCCCTACTGCCATCCTGGCTCTGCAACTTCCCTGGGGCTTCCAGGGGGTGCCCTGTCCTCTCTCTTGGTCTGGCCCAGCTTTGCAGAGCAAGAGCTCAGGCTTTGAAGATGGCTGGCCCTTTCCCGAGTTTGGCTTCAGCACCTGCCCGTCCAGTCTCAGGGAGCTCAGCCAACACTGGCAAGAGTGTATCTTTCTTGCTGGACATGACTCAGGTCTGAGAATAAGAGAATTTTACTCACTGGCTGCTTAGGTGGCTAGCCTCAGTTTCCTTCTCTGTACAGTGGATGTAATTAAGAGCCCAGAGCTGTTGTCCTAGTCTGTTTGGGCTGCTGTAACAGAAGACCATAGATTGGGTGGCTTATAAATAACAGATATTTATTTCTCACAATTCTGGAGACTGGAAGTCCAAGATGAGCATTGTACCAGCATGGTCTATTTCTGGTCATAACAGAATGGTCTGTTTCTGGGTTTCCCTGCTCTATTGCAGACTGCTGACTTCTCACCATGTCCTTACATGGTGGAAGGGCATGAGGTCTCTGGGTGGGGGGGGTCTCCTTTATAAGGTCACAGATCCCATTCATGACAATTCCACCCTCATGACCACAGCACCTCTCAAAGACCCCATCTAGTAATTCTGTCACACTGGGGATTAGGATGTCAACATAAGAATTTGGATGGGTGGGGCGGAGGGGAAGCAAACATGCAGACCATAGCAGTCGTAGAGATGACGAAAGGAGGGAATGCTTATGCAATGTTTCATCCAGTGCCTGGTGTAGAAGAAGGATCCCAAACAGTGACCAGAGACTCTCTCTAGACCAACCTGCCATTGCATGCCTCGAAGAGACTCAGAGAATCACCTGTCAGAACTTTCGAATATGCAGCCCCACCTGCCATGGGCTGTAGCAGTGGGTGGAGTGGAAGGGTCTGGACAGGGCCAGAATGACAGCAAGCCTCTTTGTGAAATTTCTGGCACTGGCAGCCTCTGCTGATCAAACATTTATCAGGCCCTTCTATGTGCCCAAAGCACTGTGCAGAGATGAAAACGACGCACATCTGGCCCCAGGAAGCTCACAGCCTTGCGTCAGGCGGGTAAACCCATGACAGCACACAGTAGAATATGTGTCATGTGAAGGATGTTTTCAGGACTGTGGGAGAAGCTGCTTGGGAAAGCTTCAGGTGAAGTCTCTGCCCTCTCTGTGATAGCTCAATAATCATGTTGACCATGAACATTTATTGCCACTTACTCTGAGGCAGGCAAGTGTAGGACAGTTCACATGAGTTAACTCAGTTGCTCCTATACCAACATGGACCCTGTAAGTGGGGGCTGTTATCATCATCCTCATTTCATAGATAAGAAACTGAGTCCAGGAGAGGTCATTAATGCAGGCTCGCCCAGAGTCACACAGTTGGTAAATGGTGGTGCTGAGATTTGAACAGTCTGGATCCAGAGTCCTTACTTTTAACTGCCATTGTCTGCCCCACTGTGGACTCACAGGGGACCTATCATCTGGGTCCTCTGTACTTCCAGGGGTCCCTCTGGGGAATTTGTGTGCAATTTCAGTTAATGATGCTTTGGTTAATTTTGGTCCCTTAGGCTCCTTCCTGGGCCCTGATAAGTTGCAAGTTCTGAGTTTGGTTTGGATTTGCTGGGAAACTTGGGTCTGTTGAATGTGTGAGCATGACTGGACATCCGCTCTGTCCTGATTCCCTGCGGGGCCCCATCCTAGCGTCTAAGTGTTCAGAATCGATCATGGTGTCCAAGACATGACTGGTCACCTGACCTTTTCCATCCTGCAGATGGAGGGTTCTGAAGGTTCCCAGGGTCACCGACTCTGGTAGATCCTGTTCTGGTGCCTTGACGCGATCCCTTTTCTTCCCATCCCTCAGCTGCTGTGAGGCCAGCAGCTAGCTAGCTACTCACAGCTGCTCCCTTTTTAGGGTTGTCTTATTTAGCAAATCAAAATATTCGTTTTTATCTGGCAGCCCCTGATCATTAACTTACAGGAATTTCCCATATTTTTCTACTTATAATCCCCTAGTGGGATTAACTACTTAATCACCTCTTTTGTCCCTTCATTCTGTTCCTATCACCTTTGCTCAGTAACTCTAAGATACTGAATCCTTGCTCAAGCTCTCTTCTGGAGAACCCAGATCCTCTTGAGAACGTGATAAAAACCCTAGACTGTCTCCGTACAACACAGATGTACCTACACACCGACACTGGCAGAGTTTTTGGAACTGACCTTGAAGAGACCCCTCTCACTTCCTCCTGTGTTTCTCAGCCCTGGTCTGCCTTATCCTTTCAGAGCTGAGGGCCAGTGACTGGCAGCACCCACTGATCAAATACACTCAGGGGAAGGGGAATGGAGCTCCACTTCTTGAGAGGAGGAGCATCACAGAATTTGTAGACTTATCTTTAAAATCCCTCAGCCATTTATAGTTTCAGTTTTACCTTTACTTCATGTGGTTACTTGATTAATATCTATCTGGGCTGCCCTAGTAAAGAAAAAATATCTTTTTTCCCTTTTTCTCACCATTATATCCCAGCACCTAACACATAGTTAGCCCTGAATAAAAACTTATTTATTAACATTTGTATAGTTCAAGAAACGTCTTTGGCAAAGAAGTCATGATCAAATTTTAGTGGCATGACACCAAAATTTCGGGTCTACGTGACAATCCTTGCAACTGCCCTTTCAGTTCCACTTGGAGGGTGAGGTATAGAGTATGGAGATTTTTTTTCCTTCATCCGTTTTGCAAATGTTTATTGAGCACTTATTGTATGAGGGAAAGAGTTCTAGATACTGAGGATATAGAGATTAATAGGATGCACCATGGTTTTATAAATTGAGACGTCTACATGCTAATATATAATGCAGCCCAAAGGTTTCTGAATAATCTGCACATATGAAAGACTATAGGCACTTGTATTAGAAACAGATCCCTTGATACTGAGTTTGCTGAAGATGTTTTATCAGCCCAGCATGTCCAATGTGAAGCGGAGTATTTACATTTAATTTCAAAGTGGTTGTGCCAACCTCGGTCCTCTGGTCTTCATACTTTGGGTCACTGTTTGCAAATGCATAAAAGGTTTTGTCAAAGATAAAGATGGAAAGAGAATAAAGATATGATAATAAATAAAGAGTAAAGATAAAGATGGAAAGAGAATGACGTTATGTGCGATTAGTGGGGATCGCAGAGTGGTTGATGCCGAGAAATCGTCAGCTCGGGTCACGGTGGGTGTTCATGGATAGTGAGGATAATGTGAAGAAATGGAATGGGAAAAAAGAAAACAGCAGCAGTAAAGGCATTGGCCGAGGTGGATGCAGTGTGGTAGGAGGGCTGGTGTGGCCCAGGAGACCTCAGTTCCGGCCCCTGCTCTGTGCGGGGAGCCCCATACTGCCTTTCCTGGGCCTCTTGCTTGTAAGGGATATGCATTGGATCAGACCAGAGGTCTTAAAACTTTTTTTTGATTAGTGTATCTATACTATAGCATTTTAACCCTACACCCAGGTGTATGTAGAACAGGTAAGATTTAAGCCTCTCTACTTAGAGGAGTAAGAGTAGGGGGCTATACCCATGCTGTTGTTACCTTTTCCATACTCTCTAGCCCTTAAATTTTCAGTTCATTCCACTGAATTTCAATGGCCAGCCTGTGTTTTTTTGTTTGTTTGTTTGGTTTTGGTTTTTTTTTTTTTTTGGCCCAGGGGCTTTCTCTAGCTTCCAGTGTCCATTTTTCTACCTACTTGGCCGGCTGGAAGTCCTGGGGAATTAACATTCCCCACAAGCAGCACTCAACCAGTGACTGACGGGAGCCGGGGTATTTATACCCTGAGGTGGGCCATCCTGAGGCATAGGATGTAGACTGGCTCCTAGGGCTCCCAAGAAGCCACAAGCCTTGGGAAGCCCACAGGGGCACTTGCATTACCGACACATCCTTTACTGGCTTCCTTTTTTTTTTTTCTTCCCTTTCTCATTTGCTCACTCTCCAACTGGTGTCTCCTGGGATCACCTCCCAAACATATATGTGCATGCATGCATGCTCAGTCGTGTCCAACTCTTTGTGACCCCATGGACTGTTGCCTACCAGTCCCCTCTATCCTTGGGATTCTCTGGGCAAGAATACAGGAGTGGGTTGCCATTCCTTCCTCCAGGCGATCTTCCCAACCCAGGGATCAAACTCGTGTCTCTTGCATCTCCTGCATTGCAGGTGAATTCTTTACTGCTGCCATTGAGGAATATAGGGCTTGCATTTAAACCCTTGTCTAAAGGTCAACTTCCAGAGTGACCCAAACTAAGACAGGGGTTCAGAGCAGAAAACACTCTCCCTCCCTGATTCTTCACCTCCTGAGAGACCTTTCTGTCAATCTCCTTGGCCCCAGCACAGATTGCAAACCATTGGACTAAAAAAAAAAAATTCCATTTCCTTACAGCTGTAGCATTCAAAAATGTCCACACATATCTGCTTTCAGAGAATATGGAATATGAGAAACAACTTTATGTTAGCATTCTCGGGTGAAAAGAATCAGATTCTATATAAACCCAAAGTCAAATGGTGTTTCGACTTTGGAGATGGGTTATTATGAGCTAGCTTTCTCTTTTGCTCACTTGCTTTATGGAGTGAGGAAATGAGTCTGTGCCAACTGGCAGACACGCTTGTCCCTAATAGGTTAGGGACAATGAAGCTCGAATGGTTCCTGGATTGATAAGGCACCCCCCTCCTTATGACGGGTGAGTCCCTTTCTGACTCTTCTCCTAACCTCCGCATGGAAGAAAGAAGAAGATCAGAGCCTCAGAGGTTTTTGTCCTCCACCGCTGGGAAGAGAAAACACAAAGCACAGATGTAGTGCTTGCTGTGGTGTGATGCTCAGATATCCTTGCCCTTACTGCCTCCGGGCACAGCGGCCTGGCTTCTAGCTGCTTGCATCTGCACTTTTTTGCCAGTGGCACATGGCTGCCTTCCAGGGAATTCTCATTCCTTGGGAGTGGCCCTCAAGCTGAGATCGAGGGGTGTTGGGACACCACTACCCCAGCTCCCTAGTGTCTGAAGCCGGAAAACTCAGATGAGTGCTATACCTTGTCCTGAGCTCCTCTGGAATTTGGCTCCAGGCTTCCGCAGTGATGATGAGCTTGACAACACGCCCTGAATTGGTTGCCTTGTCTGCCTCACTTCCCCACTCCTCAATGGTCAACTGGTACTTTCTCCCACCTCCCAAATAAATTCCAGTTGCTCAAATGCTTGTCTCAGATTCTGCTCTTGGTAAGACCCCATTGAAAGACAAGTTCCCCAGACAAGTGTTGGGTAGTTTCTGCTCATCCCTTATTTGTCTCTGGAAGCCTGTATCATATGTCACAGTATCAGTTGATGAGCAGATGTGCATGGATGCTTGTTAAGTGCCTCTGGGATGGGGACCCAGCCTTGGGTTCAAGCCTGAGTCGGAACCAAACTTGGGTCCACTCAGCTGCATACAGCAAAGCCAACATACTAATCCCAGATTGCAGTGAAGGAAAGTACAGGGCTTATTGCAAGGCACGAAGTGGGGTCCACAACTGGTCTTCTGGAGAGTCACAGGTATGGGCTGTTAGAGGCAAAGGCCAGAGGATGAAACCCCCACAGACCTCCGGGCACAGTCCCACAGTCGAGGTAATGGGGTTTAGAGGATTAAATCACACTCCAAGAGTGTTCAATAGAGGGCTCCCCACATTCTTATAACTGAAGGAAATGTTGACACAACACCCACAAGTGTGGGTTTCATTGCCTGAAACCCAGCTCATCCACTGCCCATAAGCCATCCCCTCCCCACTCTCTTTCTTCATGTATTCTCTGGGTCCTTGGCTTCAACACATACTCTACCTCCAGGGTCACCTTTGACCTCAGTCCCTACCCTCATAAGTTAATCCTTCATAAATTCACCTAATTCTTTCAATCCTCCTTCCAAAATCTTTTTCAAAACTCATTCCCTTTCTTCCATTCTCTTGACCTTGCTACTACATCCTCAGAACCCAGTAAGGTACTCATACATGGTGATTGAATGAATAATGAATAAATGAATGAATGGATAAGTGGTGGCCAATCCGCTGAAAGAAGTCCAGCCACCCTAGCCGGCTGTGTGGTCTCATCCTCCATTCTTAGAGCTTATGAATGCCTAAATACACACTCTCCTTAATGGCAGCACCCACCACTTACTCTTCTGTGACATAACACGATCATTCTGACTCTCTCACCTTTGCTTTGCTCTGCTTCACACCTTAAAAAGCCCAGTTTCTCATCTTTACTTATAAAAATTCTGCTCATTTTCTAAAGCCCAGTTCCCCAGCCTTCTTTGAACTTGTGACATTTAGTCTGTTCTTCTCTGAGGGAACCACTAAAAACATGTTTTTGACACCACCATCTTTAAAAGACAGTGAGCTTCTCCATATCAAGAGTCGTAGGCACGGTTGACTTTAGCTGTTCACCAAATATTTGGGGTTATCCCCTCTTGTGGACACATAGTAGGAATGTGTCATCCTATTGGCTTGAAGGAAGTCACGACCATGTGACTTGCTTTGGCCAGTGAAATATGAGCAGAGTGATGGGCATCCCTTTTAAGAACAAGTAGAGGGTCCTCCACATCTGCTTTCTTGTTTTAGTGATCATGGAAGGGCAGGGATGGATTTCTCTCAGCCTGAGTTCCTGAGTGAGGACGATGTCCAGCAGAGGTAGCACAAGCAAGAAATAAGCTTTTGTTGTTTCAAGTCTCTAAGATTTGGGGGCTGTGGTTACACAGCATAAGCTAGCCCTTGTGAGAAGCCAGCTTATGTCTTCCTGCTGAAGACAAGATGTATATGTTAAATGAAGTCACTGAGAAGCTCTCTTTCTTCACTGGAGTCACTACCATTCTGTGGCTGAGATGATGGAACAGATAACACTGGCATGCTCTGAATTTAAGGTATTAAAATATTGGATTTACATGAAGTTAAGTGAGGCATTGAGTAACTGTCCATTGCATTCTCATTGTAGATGGCCAATGAGGTGGTTATAGTTTGGAAATGAAAGAATGTCCTCCATGGGCTATTTTTTTCACCTCCTCCCTCCCTCCCTCCGTTCATCTCTCCCATCTCTTGCCCTTCCTCCATCCCTCCTCCCTTCCTTTCTCTTAAACTTAGTGCTATCTGTTGGTCGAGCATGAAAAGCTTGTATGAGAAGCAGGAATAAGCCAGCCACATGATTTTTAATTTCTTTAAGGTAAGAATAAAGAACAGAAAACCTTGCCATAAGAAAAAATAAATTTGTATTTTGAAAGCATTCATCTTTTAGACCAGCAGAGGCAGTTTTGATCGGATCTTCCATTCCTCAATTTCTCATCCTCTACATCTCAAATTTCACCCTAGAAGCGAAAGGGATAAGCTTTTCTAATAACAAAATCTAATATTATATTTTTGCATCATGCTTGTCTCACTTTCTGAGGTTATTTCCTACCATAATGGTCCAGGTTCTCTGAAATATCTTTAAGAAAAAAAAAAATTTTTTTTTCATCAGTGCCTGCAACAAATGAATCACACAGACAATTTGCTGCAGTGGCTTTTCTTTTTGTGTGAAGAGCAAGAATTCCTGAGTGACGAATCAGAATTCACCAACCTCCAGGTTTTGAAATTACTCATCCAGACACGAAACAAAATTGAAAAATCAGAGAGATCTAGTTTGAAAGAAAAAGAATGGCTGATGGCCTGGGAACCAAGTAAGCACTCATTTTGCTTTTGTGCTATTGGATGAAGATGCTTGGATCAAAAGAGGACTTGGAAACATCAAGGAATTGACAGGCAGGTCTAATAGACACAGGCAAAGTGTTTATCATACAAAAAAGCACACATCTGGAGTGTCAGAAGCGACACTTAGCCCAGAGAGCCTCACATCGCCCCTCTTGCCATAACAAACTCATTGACAAGAACTGTCATTGACTCTGCTTTATCTTCCGTGTGCTCCTGAGAGGGTGTGTTTCAAGTGCAGCCTACGTAAATGGAGGTTTGCTTCCTGACCTGAGAGATCAATTCTCTGTCAAAGAAAGCTGACTGATGGATCACCATGTGGCTGCCACTGCATTGAAAATCACATCAAATACCTTCTCAAACACACCTCTGAATTACATGCCGGATCTCCAAAGAGGAGGTTACAGATGCATCCACATAACTTACCCACCTGCCTGTCTCACAAAGAAAATTAGATGAGACTGGTGTTCAGTGGTTTGGGCTGTTCTCCCAGCCAGAGGCAACAGGGTGTCGAGGTTGATAGCACAAATTTCAGAGCCTGGTGGCTGGTTTGGAGCCAGGATCTGCTGCTTATCAGCTCTGTAACCTTGGGCAAGTTATTCAACCTCTCTGTTTTGGTTTCCTCAGCTGCCAAATAAGGATAATAATATGGTACCATCCTTCCTGCCTCTCTCCTCCTGTCCCTTCCTTCCGGGAATTTATCCACCCTTCCTCTAGTTTTTGAGGTATAATAATTGACATATAAGGCTTCCTAGGTGGCGCTAGTGGTAACCTGTCTGCCAATGTGGGAGATGTTAAGAGATGAGGGTTCGATCCCTGGGTCAAGAAGATCTCCTGAGAAGGGCATGGCAAACCATTCCAGTATTCTTGCCTGGAGAATCCCATGGACAGAGAAGCCTGGAGAGCAATAGTCAGTGGGGTTGCAAAGAGTAGGACACAACTGAAGTGACTGAGCATGCATGCATGCAATTGACATACAACATTGTTTAAGGTGTACAACATAATGATTTAACTTACATGCCTCATGAAGTGATGACCACAGTAAATTTAGTGAATGTCCACCATCTCATATAGATACAAATTAGGAAAAAATTTTTTCTTGTGATGAGAACTCAGGATTTATTCCCAGGGCCGTATCTTAACCTGAAATGAAGTCAAAGTGTTCATCGCTCAGTCTTGTCTGACTCTTTGCAACCCTATAAACTGTAGCCTGCCAGGCCCCTCTGTCCATGGAATGCTCCAGGCAAGAATACTGGAGTGGGTTGCCGTTCCCTTCTCCAGGGGATGTTCCTGACCCAGGGATCAAACCCACGTCTCCTGCTTTGTGGGCAGATTCTTTATCGTCTGAGCCACCAGGGAAACCCATATCTTAACCTAGGTTCTTCAAAAGCAGACCCTGAGACATGTTTCTAAGACAAGAAATTAACTGGGAGTTAAAGGTAGATGAGGGCTAAGGGGAGATGGGAAAGATGTGGCCAGGAAGCAGTGATTTACTGAAGAAGCCACCCTTGGAGGTGACTGGAACTTGATACAGTCCTGGGAGTTTCAGAGACTGTAAAACATGAACCTCAGAGCAAAGAAGGCACCCGAGGGGTGGAAAAGCTGGGGTGCGCATACACCAACTTCCAGCCATCTCTATGAGGTCCGCACTCATGTGTGAGTGCACATGTGTGCGTGTGCACTTGCAGGGAAGTGGCATTAATTCCCCAATGCTTCTGACTTGCCTCGTGGGCTGTAAAGTGGGCGCTGTCAGGATGAGAAAGCCCTCAGGCAAAGACACACATGCTGGCATTTGAAATCCGGCGGTGCCCTCTGGAGAAGTCAGAGTGAAGGGATAGGTGCGGGGTGATGCCAGATGCTTTGAAGATGAAATGAGTTAATTATTGTGTGACACTTAGCAAAGTCCCCGCCCAGAGTAAGCACTCCTCAAAGAGCTTGATTAACACGGAAGCTAGACCGCTGTTCTTTGGGATGATTTAATATTTTTGGATGGATTTTATTTCTGTTTCTCACTTTTTCCTTTGGGATTCTGAATCATGATTAGGGGCTTGTAAGATTGGCCAAGTGTATCACAGGTTTTCGTCAAGATGAGTGTGCAAACGTGAAGTGGGTAAACTGATGGAGCTGTCTCAATCAGAGAGACTCATCGCCGTGTCATGGCCTCTGTGACAAATGTCTGTCTGTCTGTCTGGCTGTTGGAGGAGCCACGTGTCACCAGCACTTGTTCAATGCTGGAGGTCACTGCCAGCTCGAGAGACGCGATTCCGATCCCTGATCTGGGAAGATCCCGCGTGTGCTGTGGGGCAGCTAAGCCTGTGCGCCGCAGCTCTTGAGCCTCTGCCCTAGGGCTCAAGGGCCGCCAACTGCTGAAGCCCGCGTGCCCTAGAGCCCGCACTCTGCACAAGAGAAGCCATGTCAATGAGATGCCCGCGCACCGCAACGGGAGACTAGCCTCCACTCGCCCCAACTAGAGGAAAGCCCGCACAGCAACACAGACCCAGTATAGCCAAAAAATAATAAATAAGCAAAAGTATAAAAAAATACTGGAGGTCACGATCTAGCTATGCTTATGCTGCAGTGACAAATAAGCCCAGCGTCTTACTGACTTAACAGGAATTAACACCCATTTAATCTTGTCCCTCTGCTTATCCTGCACGGTGTCACTGAAGTGGGCCGAATCTTAGTCACCATTGTATCCCCAGCTCCTAGGACAGGGCACAGCACAAAAAGGGGACAATGATAAGCAAATAATGAATAAATCAACCAATGGATTCCATGAGCATCACGCTTACAGATTTCCTGTCCTTTGCAATGTGGGTCTCTCCCATTGACCATCTATGCAGCTCCCTGAAGCTTTTCTTGCTCTCCTGAGCTTGTAATAGCCCCTCTCCTCTAACTTCTTGGGTGTTCTATATCTCTCCCCAATATATCACCTACTGCCTTGCATGTTGGTAATTTCTGTGCATGTCAGACCTTATCGCTCTTCCCTTAACCCCCCATGGTGGTTTCCAAGTACACTTACGGTGCTGTCTACATCCTGATCTGTGCTCTAGCCCCCAAGTCTCCCCTGGGGATCTTACCCACCACTATCTCCTCTCCTCTCCTTCAGCCACAGTGGTCCCATAGCTGTTCCTTGCATGTGTCGTGCATGATGCTGCCCCAGGCCCTTTGCACCAGCTGTGCCTTATGACATCTGTCTACTTTCTGCCCTCAGACCACTTGTTCTACTGATTCGGATCACTGCACAAATGTCATCACATTAGAAAGGGCTTCCCTGACCACTCTATCTTAAAAAGGATACACACCACCACATTAATCTGCTTTATATAAATATTTTTTATCAATATATCACACATTTACTTGGTTGTCCTATTGGCCCCCTTCACCTACAAGGATGAGAACTCCATAAGGAGAGTGACCTTCCTTATTTTTATGTGTTATCTTCAGCTCCCATGAAGATTGACACTTAATAGGACCTCAGTAAAGATTTTTTGAATAAAGGCATAACGATTATCATCTCATTTTAGACACAGGGTAACTGAATCCTATAGAACTGAATAAAACCACATAAACTAACATGGCTATTTATCTATCAAGTATCTCACATACTTGATATTTCACTTTAACTTTTATAATGTTTATTTTACATATAGGGAAACTGAGGCCCAGAGAGGTCATGTGACTCGTCCGAGGTCACACAGCCAAGAAAGCAGCGGAGTAGCGATTCAAACTCATTGATGGTCTGGTTCCTGGGCTCATGCTCTTACCCACTGCGCTCTAGGAGGCAGCCAAGAAGGAACACACTGTGGGTTGTTGGAGGAACTACCAAGAGAATCTGTTAAAAGCTCTCCATTCCCAACTGGGACTTTCTCATGTGGGAAACACGATGGTGGGAGTGAGTGTCGGGAGCTGCGATGGAGGCGAGGCAATTACTCTGTGACGTGCACAGGTCACAGCCCTGGGGAGATGGTCTCATCTTGGGTCTGCAGAGATGGATTATCCAGAGGCTTAGGGCATGACGCACCAAGTCAGCAAAAGTGAACAAAGTCTTATGTCATCATCCAAATGCACTCACCTGTGAGCTATCATCTGAGTAAGGCGTCCTTGCCCTGGCAAACTCCTTGAAGGCGGAACCTGTGTCTCGACAGTGAGGGCCAGGTATACATAAGGTGTTCAATAAATGCTCATTGAATGGGGGCTACTTTTTTCCATTCAAAAGCAGACATTAATTTAGGGACACACCCATCTACCCACTGCCCACAACCGGTCGGTCTCTCCCCACTAATCTACTTCATGCACAGGTATCTGACTGTTTTCACAAACCTAAATATGATGAAAGCCCTTCCATGCTCATAAACTTTCCCTGGATTTTCATTGTCCCAGGGAAAGTTCCGAATTCTAAAAAGGAGTCCTCTAGGATGTCAGTACTTGACACAGTTTCAGAGACCAGCTATGGGGTCCCCTCTATCTTTCCCTTGACTAATTTTGCAGGGTCCTGATAAGGTAAAGTAACTTGACCACGGATGCAGTGGGCCAGTGGTGGAGACAGGCCTGGAAACCTGGTCACCTGATGCCCAGGCCGGGGGTCTGACCTCTGTGGGTACTGCAGGGTACAGAGGTGGAACCCCAAGGTCACAGAGAGCAGCTTCTGTTCGAAGGCAGCTGAATCCCTCCCTCCTCTGTCATGGTAACCATTTCCATACAGTTTCATTCCTCTTTGGCCTCTGATCCCTGGGCTAGATAATTAATCAGGCTTTTGAATAATTAAAATTATTTTAAAAATGCCTTTGTAACTGCTAAAATTGCTCCAGTAATTACTGCCTTATCAAGAGACTGCTACTGCAGACTGGAATCCTTCTCCAACAGATGGGATGTATTTTCACTTGAGGCTTTGGGATTCAAAAGTTGAGGAAGGCGCATTTGTTATGTTAGCTAGTCCCTTTGAACATGAATAGCATCAACTCTTGACTCCAGGATCTCCACAGAACCACCCCCCTCTCATTCTTAGAGTTAGATCTCCTAATGAGATACAGTGTATCTCCTTCTTTGCTTTCACAGCCTGCTATCAAGTATGATCATTAATTAAAATACTGGATTGATTCATTTAATCCAATTCTGCACATGGGCCTTTCTGAGCCTGGCTTCCAAATTCAACATTCACTTTTCAATAAGAAAATTCTTTTTTTTTTTTTTTTTAAACTTTGTGTTTGTTTGGCTGTGTGGTGTCTTAGTTGGGGCATGTGGGATCTAATTTCCTGACCGGGGATCAAACTGGGGCCCCATGCGCTGGGAGCATGGAGTCTTAGCCAGTGGACCACCACAGAAGTCTGTGAATAAGTAAACTCTTGTGGGAGCAAAGTGAATGTTGAGGTTTGCTTTTATTAAGTTACCACCTGGCCCTTCCTGACCCAGCCCACACCTGGTCCTGAGCACTAAGATGAAACATTCTGTCCCCACCACTTCTGTGTCATACCTCTTAATGGGTTTTTTTTTTTTTTTGGAAACCCAGATCCAGGGTGCTCAGGACTGACAACTGCATCCTGGATTTAGGATGCTGTGCAGAAACACGGCGGATGATCCCAGAAAACACAACACAGTGGAAGGACCAGCTTCCCAACCGAGGCCCCTTAAATTGATCAAAGACAGGACTAACCATGACACCCGGGGAGGAAATAATAAGGCGGGTGTAGTCAGGGGGGTGATGTTCATGGGATCGTGTAAGGGAGGCACTCTTCTATATTGATTAAGACCACATGCCCCTGGTGTTCTCCTTAGTCACAACTTCCCCTGGACACATCTGCCATGGTTCAGGCTTCCATGCCCTTCCACCTCCCTGGGCTTCCAGTATCTTTGTTCCTCTGTCCTAAGGCTGGGAGTAGTTTCTTGCTCTGGTGTATTTCTCAGTTAAACTTCCAGTCCGTTTCTGGGATCTCAGTTACCCCATCACCACTATAGACAATTTCCAGAATTAAATTTCTTCTGTTTTGAGTACTTTAAGCAGTTTCTGTTTCCCTGATTGGATCTCAACTGATCAACCACTAGGACAAACAGTAAGTCAACACGTGCCCTCTTGGGCTTACATGAATTTGAGATGGGTCACTTATGACCTAGAGAGTCTGGACTTACGTTGGCATCAACAGGAAAAAAGGTAGCTAGCAGCTGCCAAGCACTTACTCGGTTTATACCAGGCACCATGCTCAGTGCTTTGTTTTCATTATAGAATCTATGAAGTAGGAACTATGATCTCCGTTTTGTAGATGAGGCAGTGGAGATATGATCAATTTAAGCAATTTCGTCTCCATCAGGTTTATTTTCTTCACAGGGAAATTTGCTCAGAGCCAGCTGCTCCTTTCAATAACAAAGAGATTCCCTACAGGTACGTCAAGGCTCAGGGGTGGCAAGACAAGCAAGGAGGTGAGGCATGACAAAAGGCAGGTCTGTGCGCTATTTCGTGATGTGGTCTGGAAGCTGAACCTGCTTCTCCCGGTCAGGGAGGGGAGGTGTCAAGAGAGGGCCACGCGAACCAGCCACAGGCATCTCTGCTAACTGTGATTCAAGTCAAGTCCTTGCTGCTAATTGCACACACATTTTGCTAAAGGTAGTAAATAGGAATCACTCACGTGTCCTTAGAGACCACGGCACCATTCAGTATTCATGGCAAATATGTCACTGAGCTTCATAAGAGAATCATTTTAAAACAAAGCTTGGTCAGCTGTTTAATAATTTACTGGTAGTGACAGCAGGGAGAATATCTAATAACCAGTGAGATTGGCTTTCAAATAGAAAATAAATTCATGTTAGAAGTTACAGGAGGAGAAAAAGGAGGAGGGGGGAAGCGTGATTAGCAGTAAGGAAATATTTAACATTCGTCAATTCTTGATGTTTTGGAAACCCGTCAGAGTGGAGAAACCTGGTTATTGAGAGATTGCACAATTCCATACATTTATATTTTAAAACATCCATGAGTCTTTAAGATTCTTCTCGTGGGAAACAAGAGTTAGAGTTTGTTCTCTGAAAGCAGAAGCCCTGACCCCCAACTGCGCCCTGGGGAGCTTTGTTAATCTGGGGGATTTTGGGGGGCTATAGAGTCTTTGTTATCATATCTCAGTTTTCCTGAGGTAGGTAGTGCCTGAGAAATTTGGGGAGCAAAGCCGCAAAGAAATAAACTCAACCTAAACTATAATGCCACATTCTCTTGCTCTGGGGAGAATCTGGCCCAGAACTTATTACAGGGGATCTGACTTCTGGGTAAACTGAACTTATTTATTTTTGTTTACCAGCAAAGCCCTATTGAAATGTCTGTAAAATGAAAAGGGTTTTGAGATGGTTAGGCTTGGAGTTCTCTGCTCATTCCATTATTTTTTTTGTCCATGGTTGGGAGATATGATAACAGTGATTTTAAAAGGTCCAGGAGATGCTGAGAAGAAACCTAAAACCAGTATGCATCCTGAATCACTGAATTCCTTGTGCTTCTGTTTCCTCACCTGTTAATGGGAAATAATAAGAGAATTATAGGGTGGATGCACGTAAGGTTTTAAGCTGTGGTCCTGGCTCACAGTAAATGCAAGTTCAAGCATTTCAGGAGGGCAGAAGCCAAACCAAAGTGAACAGTCCCCCAGATTATTGATCTTTAAGCTTCAGTGGCAGACAGTGATGAACAGTATTTCTGAATAAAGGAGCCTCCCAGCTCCCCCTGCCTTTCAGCCCGCTCCCCAGGGCGCAGGGCACACTCTGTCCTCCAACCAATCCCTAAATTTGCCACACCAGAGACAGGCTTCCAGATAAGACAGATGATTTCTGTGTTTCCAGATGGTATTTTCTGCGGTTTTACATTCCGAGATCGTACCCTCCATTCTTCACGTCATTTCAACAAACTCACCCTCGTTCAGCCTTGAGTTATTAGCATTTATTTTAGCTGGTAGAAATAATGATTTATCAACGTTTTGTCTGACGTGATAATGGCTTAAATAAGCGTGCACAGTCTGGCCTGTTGCACCCACGGGACCATCTCGATGCACTTGGGAGTCCTCTGCCCCCATCCTGCTGGGTTCCAGGCATGAGGAAGGAGATCCTGGGGACTGAAGTGTGTGGCTAACCCTTTGGGTGAAGTGTTTTTCTCTGTAGTATAGTACAGTAAAATAATATTTCTCAAACAGACTATTTCCAAAACAGAAGCAACTCGTCTTTATTCCACTGTGTTGCCTGTAGAGTATCTGACTGGTTGAAAAAGCTCTGGTACAGAGGAAGGAGCAATGGTTGTGTAAAAATCACAGCGTCTGTGGTGGGGGTTTGGATAGAGCATCTGATGGAGAGAGGGGCTTCCCAGGTAGCTCAAGGGAAAAGAACCCGCCTGCCAAAGTAGGAGACACGGGTTTGATCCCTGGATTGGGAAGAACCCCTGGAGAAGGATATAGCAACCCACTCCAGTATTCTCGCCTGGGAAATCCCATAGACAGAAGAGACTGGTGGGCTACAGCCGTGGGGTCGCAAAGAATCGGACGCGACTTAGTGACTGAACAGCAGCAGCAGACCCTGGGTAAGTGGTCAAGTTTGTAAACCACTTATTAAAAGAGTTCATGAATATTTCACTTCATAGGTGAGGTGAATAGATGTTACTTGACTGCCCAAGATCCTTTGGAGAAAATCTTCTTTTCCCACTCCATTGGATCCTCAGGGGGCTGTCAGTTATGGTGACTGGCCCCAGTATGGAGGGGTGGACAAATGACCCAGGCTGGTCAGTTCTAGAACTGCCCTCCCTACTACATCCCAGGCCCAATGAATTATTTCAGGAAACGGAAAGTGCCCCAATTCAGCCAATCAGTGTCTTTGCTAGAGGTTGGCAGGGGTGGTGCAGAAGGTCTCATTTTTTTTTTTTTTTTTACAAAGACTGGTAAGTCATGAGAACTATACATGAAGCTGTCATTGTCCAATTTCTCTGACTATCCACAAATTGAGATATGGATGGGGAGGGGGAGAGAGAGAATGGCATTTGAGTATCTGGATCCAGCTTTGCCTGAAGGTGCCCATGAATTGCTCAGCTAAATAAGCCACTGGATTCCTCTTTTCACTTAAGCTTGTTTGAGCTAGATGTCTGTCATTTGTAAGAAAAAGAGTCCTGCCCAAAGTACATCGTGTGTACATGTTCCAAGCTCAGTGTTCATCCTCTAGGTACAGAGACACAATGCCGATGTCCGCATGATGCTGACCTGGGCCTCAGCAGATGGAGAGTTGTCCTTGGAGGCTCATAGCTTCCCTTGTTCCTGACGCCACATCAATTCACCAATTTATATATGTCTGGGACTCACTAGTGCCGAAATTAAAAAATCAAATACCCGAGCCTCAGTCTCTAGGGATTCTGATTTAGTTCCATGCAAAATTAATGAATTAATTGGCAAGCCCCTGATGCTGGGAAAGACTGAAGGCAAAAGGTGAAGAGGGCGGCAGAGATGAGATGGTTGGATTAAGCATCGCCGACTGCGACTTAACGGACATGAACTTGGGCAAACTCCAGGAGACAGTGAGGGACAGGGAGGCCTGGTGTGCTGTAGTCCTTGGGGTCACAAAGAGTTGGATATGACTTAGCAACTGAACAACAAAATTAACCAACACCCTGAGTGGTTCTGGAATAGATGTGTCCTGTGGACCCATGTTGGGAACTGGACTGTACACTTGCCCACCATGCCCTTTCCAGGAACATCTCTCCTTACATATAGGGAGCCCCTGAGGTGGGCAAGGGGTGGGGTGTCTTTATAAAGGTGTATTTAAGGGTGTAGCCCCTGCTCCCACCATCCACCACCAATTCTCAGATGACTCATATCACACACACCCAGCAGGAGACTATGAATGGGGAATCTTTTTGCAGTGGTTCCTAGTGGGAATATTAGGTATATTAAAACAATACTGTTACCAGAAATGAAAGAAAGTGTTAGTCACTCAGTCATGTCCGATTCTTTGCGATCCCGTGCATGAACCGTAGCCCGCCAGGCTCTGCTGTCCATGGGATTCTCCAGGCAAGAATATGGAGTGGGTTGCCATTCCCTTCTCCAGGGGATCTTCCTGACCCAGAGATCAAACCCAGGTGTTCTGCATTGCAGGCAGAGTCTTTACTGTCTGAGCCACAGGGAAGGTAGATTGACCAGGACTGTTGTCTAGGTCCTCTCCAAATCACATGATGGCTGAGGGTGGGATCCTAGGTGATTCTAACATGCAGCAGGGTTGAGAACCACTGCGGCAGAAACCCAGGCCTGGCTGCCTTGTGAGAGCCCAGAAACAACTGTGCTCTCGCCCCAAAGGCTCTGTTGCCCACCTAGATTTGTTCTGTGGAGCATTCAAATGTTGGCCTGAGTGCGCAGAATTCTGTCACCATCAAGAACACAGATTTTATCTGTGGGTGGGAGGTTCACTGATCCTTCTCAAAATACAAAAATAAAGTAACAAGTCAATGAAAAGAAAATGCCAAATCCATATAATCATAAAAAGTAATAAACATAAGTAAATAAACAGTGAGAGAGTTACGCAGGGAAACATCATGAAAGTATACTAAGAATCAGGAATTCTGGTGAAGCCAATTCTGTAAACCTGAGGTCTGAAGGAAGTTTTTGGAATTTCTTTTTTAAAAAAAATGCTGCCGCTGCTGTTTAATCACTAAGTTGTGAATGACTCTGTGACCCCAGGGGCTGTAGCCCACCAGGCTCCTCTGTCCACGGAATTTCCCAGGCAAGAATACTGGAGTGGGTTGCCGTTTCCTTCTGCAGGAGATCTTCCACACCCAAGGACTGAACCCAAGTCTTCTGTTTGACAGGTAGATTCTTTATCACTGAGCTGCCTAGGAAGCCCCTCTTAAAAAAAAAAAAAAAAGGCATTTGCTTTTAGCCATCATGAAGCTGGCCAGCCCACAGACAGCAGATGTTAAAGTCCTCCCAGCACTTGATCCTCCCCTGAAGTCACTTAATAATATGATTTGAAGGGTTTCCCTGCTGGTCCAGTGGCTGAGACTCCTTGTTGCCAGTGCAGGGGGACTGGGTTTGATCCCTGGTTGGCGAACTAGATCCCACATGCTGCAACTAAGATCGAAGATCCTGAGTGCCACAACTAAGACCTGGTGTGGTCAAGTAAATAAAAATAAATACAAATTTAAAAAAAATATGATTTGATTCAGCTCCCCCTACCCCCACCCCCATCCCCCAAAGAGGCCTTATTTCTCTATCATTTGTTTCATACTTCTTGATCCCATTTTCTCCTCAAAGGTCCAGTGTCCATCGTTCCTGAGACTTGGGCCCCACTTGGAGCAGGCTTGGCACTAGGGGGCAGACAGGCTTCTGAAGACTCCAGGCCTTCTCTCCTGGTTCCTCTCTGGCAGGACAGGCCTTTTCCTTCTCTGAGCCTGGGCTGGGTGCTAACAGCAGTCTGATGACAGTGTAGCCACCAATGCTCGTTTGCCGGCTTGGACAGAGTTTCTCTCCCAGGATCTCCCATGAGCCTCCTCAGCGCACAGTCTGATAAAAGGGAACATTGCCAGGCTCTGAAGTTTGGGGTTCATCAGTTCTGGGCTGAGCGAGGGTTCTGAGTTATTAACAAGAGCTCCTGGGGGATCCCAGCATCAGGGACCATTGGAAATGTCACCTGACACATTTCACTCTGAGCACCTGGGAGCCTTGCTCTGGTGAGTTGACCTCCCCACAGGTCTTGACAGAAGGAGCACTGAACTTCCTGCGTGGAGACAGCTCACCCTGATCTTCTATTTGGCCCCACCTGGCAAATTTGGCCCTCATCAACATATATTGAATGCTAGCTGAATGCACCTGGGGGCTTGGCATTGAGGGTATGAGGGTGTGGACACAGTCCTGACCCTGCAGAGGCGGCCACCCTCATGGGGAAGGCAGTTCTGCAGGTGGTCCTATGGACACAGAACTGCTGGACGCTTCTTCATTCCCTCCACTACAGTCCAGCCCCTGGGTCCTCCCAAAGCTGAGTGATTTGGATGCCTAGGTAAGGATAAAGCAGGATCAGGATTTTGAATTTGGCATTGCAGAGACAGAAGAGGCAGTGGAGAGTCACCCACTGTGGCTTGGAGTAAAGAGTGTGTGTAAATAATGTCAGTTGAAGGAGGGAGCCTTTGGGGCACGTCCTAGCCTATGGGAACAAGCAGACTCTTCTGCATTTGAGTGTTTGCCTAGCAGTTCCTGCCACAAAAATGCCCTTTTTTCTTCCTTGACCTGGCGAGGAGGACTCCATGTGGGGGAGTTTACGGTGAATTAGAGAAGGGACAGGCTTAGAAAGGCTGGCTGGGCTCAGTCATTTGGGGACTTGTTGGCCATATTAAGGATTTGGACTTTATTCTTTTTTTTTTTTAATCCATGAGGAAATTTATTATTATTTTTTAAATTGGAGGATAATTGCTTTACAATGTTGCACTGGTTTCTGCCGTACAACAATGCGAGTCAGTCATGAAAAAATATATATATCCCCTCTCTTGAGCCTCCCTGCCATCCCCCCACACCCTACCATCCCACCCTCTAGGGCATCCCAGAGTGCCAGGCTGGGTTCCCTGTGTTATAGAGCCGCTTCTCACAAGCTATTTTGCACATAGTTGCGTATACATATCATTATTCTGAAGGCAGTAGGGCATCTGTGAAGGGCTTTAAGCTGGCGAGTGACAGGATTGTGGGCTGAAGGTCTTCTCCATCAAGTGCTCTGGCTGCTGTGTGTGGGGCGGGCTTGGGAGGAATGAGACTGGAGCTCAGCTCGCTGCGGGGGGATTCAGAGAAGCAACAGGTTCAGCCCACCTCAGACAGGTGAGTCCATCCTTTACCTGGGACCCTCCTGAATCTGAGAATCCAGAGTCAGGGACGAGGGGAGGAGCTGAGAGCCTTGGGGAACTCCAGTGCTCTGAAATGCCCGTGTCCAACCACAGGGCCCCAGGCTACCACGGAGACCGTGGCTTTTGTCTTGCTTCATCAGAGAAGCACTTTGCTGGAAGCAAGAAGTGAAAGCTGGGGCCATGCCTCAATCCCGTTAGATGTCCATTGATTATGTCCATGACCCTAACAGCCCTCTGCCCCTGAGGTGCTGTGTGACCTCTCCCCGGGGCTGACTCTGGGTGCCTGTGGGTGGGGGTCACCTTACCTTGGCATCCCAGCTGCTCAGCCTGGGACCGCACACATGATAGAAACACAAACAACCGTGGTGGGTGCTCGGCACACATCGCTGAGTTGTGTGTGTGTGTCTGTGAGTTTTCATGAAAAGAAAACAGCTGTCTGGCAGAACCCACTTAGGCAAAGCAAGATGCTGCCCTAGCATCCCAGGCACTGAGATCTACCTGCCAATGGTCTGGACCATGTGTCGGTGGTTTGGCCCAAGGATGAGGCAGCTGGCACTCCTGGCTGTGTTGACATCCAGGTGTCTATGATATTGGCATGCCATCAAGGCTGGGGTGGCTTGTGAGTCTAAGACTTGGAAGTAGCAGAGGAAGGAAAAGAAGAGACCTCTTGAGCAGGCCAGCCCTGTACTAGGGGTTCTAACATCCATAAAAGCACTTAATTCTTACTCAGCTCAGTCTGGGGGAATAACGACCCCAGTGGGGAGAAAGATCTGCAGAGGAAGAGTGACTAGTTCATGGTCACCATGGTGGTAAAGGGAAGTATAACGAATGTGAGCAGGTCGGTGCAAGGCCTCACCTGGAAGGCCTTTTAAATTTTATATTGGAGTATAGTTGATTTACAATGTTGTGTGAGTTTCAGTGTAGAGCAGAGTGATTCAGTTACACATATATTCATCCTTTTACAGGTTCTTTTCTCATAAAGGTTATCACAGAATATTGAGTGGAGTTCCTCGAGCTATACAGTAGGTCCCTGTTGACTATCTATTTTATATATAGTAGTGTATGTACATTAATCCCAAACTAGAGGACTGTTACTGAATTAAAGCATGTTCTAGAAGAGGCAACAGATGTTGGCGGTGGGGGTGGCATTTGAAATCATATAAGAAGAGGCCCAGGAAGGATGCAAAGCAGAAGTCCCCCATCTTTTTTGGCAACAGGGGCCTGTTTTGTGGAAGACAGTTTTTCCACAGACCGGGGTGGGAATGGTTTCGGGATGATTCAAGCGCATTTACTGTGGACTTTATTATTATTACATGAGTTTCTGGGGACCCCTGATATTAAGGATTGAGAAGGCTTACCGAGAGCACACCAACATCCAAATGAAAGTCACTTGGAAGTGTGTCCAGGGTTTCTGTCTGTCCCCAGAGAGAAGCTGACTCTGAAGGGGAGAAATGACAGAGTGGTAGCGTTGGTTCAGCACGAGAGGTCTTTCTAACCACAAAGGCCTCAACCTCAAAGTGATTCCTTTGTAAAGTTTTGCTTTCGGATGCAGAGATATTATTGGATAATGCATGTTTCTACAGAACAAAATGGTTAGATCATCAGCTTATGCTTGAAGTATACATATGGTTTCTAAGTTGCATTTGAGTTATTTAGATTTGCATATTTCAACAGACAGCATTAACGTATTAATATTCCTGCTGTAAAAACATTATTTAAGCCAGAACTATTGGCTCTGAAAGAGTCTGTGGTGTGTGCAGAACCACTCTGCTAATAGAAAGGTTAACTTGTATTTTTGAATTATTGATGATTGCTTGTTACTAATTTTTTTTTTCTCAGAAAGGAGGAAATTATTAATGAAGAGATCACTGCCAATGTGTCTGACATCTATTAATGGTTTCATCTTGCAACCAGATTAAAAGAGACAGCTGGTCCATGAATTTATGCGTGGAGACGGCTCCAAATGCGCTGACAACTCTGTGGGAGGGCGGGGCCGCCAGGCACTGGGGCCTGGGCATTGGCACAGGTGGCTGGTGAGAGGTCCCCTCCCGGCTGGCATGGCCTGGTCCAAGGGCTGTCAAAGGTTTGCTGCGGAGGGACCAGGCAGCGGACGGGCTATCACTCTCCTGACATCTTTTCAACTCTTCTGTTCCCGTGGGAGCCCATTGACACCTCTCTGTGCCAGTCACTTATGGGCATTTTCTCCATGGCTGTTTTAGATCTGTGATTTTTCAACATGAGCTTGCATCTTCTAAACATGCTCACCTGGGAACATCACCTGGGAGACTGGTGAAAACACATTCTTGGGCCTCACTTCTAGCATTTCTAATTCAGTAGATATAGGGTAGGGCCCCCAAAATTTGCATTCCTAACATGTTCCCAGGTGATACTGATGCCACCAGTCCAAGGACCACATTTTGAGAACCAGTTTTACCAATGATTGTCAGCTTGTGCTGTGACACTGCTCTGGAGAAGGGGCTGGCAACTTTTTCTGTAAAGGGCAAGGACAGTAAATATTTTCAGTGAGATGGGCCAGATAATCTCTGTCACAGTTACTCAATTCTGCCTCTGTAGAGCAGGGAGCAGTCAAGGGCAATATGTAGACAAATATGCAGGACCGTGTTTCAATAAAACTTTATTTATAAAAACAGGAGGTGGGCTAGATTCTGGCTTATGTGAATAATGTTTTTATGGCAGAAATATTAATAAGCATGAGTGCTGTTGTTACTGAACCAAATGTGGGTCTGCTTTCCCATGTGTGGGCGAGTCAATTTACTTACACTGGGTTCTGGTGAAGGAAAGTGCAGTGTTTACTGCCGGGAACCAAGCAAGGAGTCCAGGGCAACTAGTCTTTTAAAGACCCAAATTCCCTGAAGGCTTTTAGGGGGAGGTTAAAGACAGGATAAGAGAGGGGGGTTCTGGGGTGTGTGATCAGCTCGTGGACATTCTTCTGATTGGTTGGTGGTGAGGTCATCAGGAGTCAATGTCATCAACCTTCTGGTTCCAACTGGACTGGGGCTATGTGCTTGTGGGCGGTATACAGTTAACTTCTTCCACCTGGTGGGGGTTTCAGTATCTGCAAAACAGCGCAAAGGACATGGCTCAGAGTATTATCTATAGCCCCTGAGGAATGACTAAAAGTCCTTGAATTTGTTTAACAGCTAAACTATTATTATTTTGTACTGCTTGACTATTTTTGGAGAAGGAAATGGCAACCCACTCCAGTACTCTTGCCTGGAAAATCCCATGGACGGAGGAGCCTGGTAGGCTACAGTCCATGGGGTCGCAAAGAATAGGACACGACTGAGTGACTTGACTTTCTTTGACTATTTTCCTTTCTTTCTGTATTTTCTCACCTCTCTGAGTAAATGTACTCTTTGGACCTCAGGGAAACCCAGGAGGCCACAGTTTTTCTACAGACAAGAGGCAGGCAGAGGACCTAGATCAAGGGCTCTTCTGGGAAGTCCCGATAGGATCCTGCTCCGCTACACTTTCTGTCAAGACATGCAAATATTAATAACTCAAATGCAACTAAAAAACTGTAAGTATTTTTCAAGTGGAACCTCATGACCCAACAATTTTGTTCTACAAAAACATGCATTATCCAATAATACCGCTGTACCCCAAAGCAGGACTTTACAAAGGACCTTACAGGTGTCAGTGTTGCTGAGTTCAAGCTTGTAATGTTTGCTGCAGGACAGGCCAAAAAATCCAGAGACAAGTTGCTGGAGTAAGGAACAGCAACTTTATCCAAAAAACTAGCAAAACGGAGAAGATGATAGCGTCCCAAAACACCAGCTTGCCCTCAGTTAGAATTCTGGCTTCTTTTATACTAAAAGGGGAGGGGGTAAATTCAAACATTTTGTGGTTCTGGTCAAACTCCTGAGGGGGTATACTAATTTCTTCTTTCCTGCAGCCATTCACAGGTGATCCTAAACAAAGGTATTTTAGCATGACACTCATCTGGGAGGCAGGTTTCCCAGAAATGGGCCATTATGTATAATTTAAGCTTATAGGCAACATCCCTTTAGTATTAACCTTTAATAGAATACAAAGATTCTTCCCTATTACAATAGTTTGCTGACCCCTGTTGAGTGCAGCACTGTCTAATAGAACTTTTTGCTAAAAGCAACCATAGGCAGTACACAAATGAATAATAAGCATGGCTGTGTTCCAATAAAACTTTATTTAAAAAGAAAGCAGGCAGTGGGCCAGGTTTGGCCCACAGGCTGTAGTTTGAGCAGTGCTAATAGATTTTTCTGTGTTAGTGAAAATGGTCTATATCTGTGCTGTCCAATATGGCAGCCACTAACCACATAAAGCCCCTGAGCACTTGAAATGTGGTTAGTGTGACTAAAGACTCAATTTCTAAATTCTGTATTTAAATGACTAGAGGTTCCCTGCCCAACAGCAAGGAGAGAGATGGCTCCAGTGGAGGGCCGCTCCTCAGCTGCCTCCCTACATACGGTGAAGCCTCTCTGAGTTTCCTTGTGGATAAGAAGGGGATAAAACAGTAGCTACATCACCAGGCTTTCCCCATGGGTAAGTAAGGCATCCCGGCCCAAGGTGTCCCCCTGGGCCTTTGATCCCCACTGTAGAGCTGACCATCACTGGGGGCAGAGGGAGGGGCTGGGGAGATGGAGGTCTCCTCTGGATCTTTGTTGGGTCTTTACCACTAGGCTGCAAGCTCCAGGAAGGCAAAAACCAAGTTTACTGTACAAGCTGCAAACCCACAGTCCTGCCACGGCACATGGCGGTCAGCCAGCTCCCTTGTTGAAAGAGTATGTGTTTCAGGCTGCCCCTCAAACTATGCTTGGGCTGAGAGATCTGCAGCTAAAGTGTCTGAATACTCCTATCTTGGTGCCCCCAGAGCTGAAAGGGAAGTCACTGTGTAGACAGGGATACCAGGGCTGAGAGAGGGCTTGCCCACAGTCCCCCGGGATTAAGGAGAAGGGCCACCTTCTTGAATGGAATTGAAAGGGGGTAGGGGGCCCTCTGAAGCCATCACAAAGCTCACCCCAGATCCTGGCCTCCTTGCTTCAGCACTGACACTGAATCTGGCCCTGAGCCAGGAGTGAACATGTGGTCAAGATCCCCCAGCTCCCCGGGCTGATGGGGGCAGATGGGAAAGCAGCCCCTCCTTTCCATTCAGCACTGAAGTTCCCACAAAGGAAGCTGGGAGATGATGCTGTCACTCTCCACAAAGTCCCTCCTCTGAGAAGCCAGTCATCTGTGGCCCTGAGCCATCCCTCCCCTCAACCTCCCATCAGCCAGCAGCCCTGTCTTACATGTCCAGGTGCCATTTGAGAACTCAGGCTTGTGGAAAAGACCCAGGAGACAAACCACATCCCCACGGTGTGAAAAGCATCGCCCCAGCGGCTGTCTCAGGGGGCCTTGGCAACTGGTTGTGGGCAGGAAGTGCCTCTTGGCTAGAGAAGTCATTTAAGGAGCTATTCGGGGAGGTGATACAGGGAAGGGCCTCCCAGGAAGAAGAAACGGCAGGTGCAAAGGCACGGTGGTGGGACCAGAGTCAGAGTCTTCCTGGGTGGTGGGTTTGGCTCCTGAAGAAATAGAGGGATCAATTTCCAGGCAGAGGGTGGCAAGCAAAACACAAAGAGCCCTGGCTTCAACGGCGGCAGGTACAGTCCAGTGACAAGGGCAGGTGATGGTCCTGCTCGCCAGCTTGGTTACCTTGGGAGTGGAGCTTTTTTTTTTTTTTTAAAATATTTATTTGACTGTGCCGGGTCTTAGTTGCACCATGCAGGATCTAGTTCCCTGACCAGGGATCGAATCCAGGCCCCCTGCATTGGGAAAGCAGTCTTACCCACTAGACCATCAGGGAAGTCCCTGGAGTGGAGCTTTATTTTGGGGCCACGTGAACCCGACTCACAGAGTTAGGGCAGCAATACAGCACCTTTAGAGTGTGGATATGGGAGGGCTTGTGCTCTGAAGACACTATTGAGGAATGCATTTTGTGCTTTTCTAGAAAGTTTGAGAGAGGGCATGAAGAGGAGCCAAAGGGAGCCAGGACAAGTTATAAGAAATCAGAAGCTCCCTAGTGGCTTAGAAATCTCCTGCTTCCTGGGTCAGGCCCTGGGATCAGTCATGTCCAGAGTCACAGGTCATGGGCCAGGGTCAGGCCTTGCTAACAACTCCTCTGCCTGAGATAAACCTTGGATGAGGGTTTGACGGACACTGTAGTCAGCTGTTTAGCTCTGAGTAGGAGGGATCTTCCCAACCTAGCTGTCCTGAGAACCAGTCACCTCTGTGCCTCTAGGCACATGGTTTAGTGCCCTGTCGAAATCTGTAGAATTATTAAGAGTCTCTGAGGAAGCTGGTCCACTCCCGGGCCTCCCCAAAGATGAGCACTGGCTAGTCCATGACCTAGTCTAAACCCTTCACCATTTGAAGGTGGTGGGGGAGCCAGACAGGAGTGGGAGAATTAGCCTGAGATTACAAGTGCAGTGTGTGTGGGGGGGCAGTTAATGGGTCTTCATTCAAGGCAAGTGTCCCACTGCATCTAGTGGGAACTGGGGTACAGGGGAGAGAGGCTGTGTTCTCTGCCATAGCAACTAAATCCAGAGCCCCCTCAGCCATGCTTGACTTTTGTATTTCTCCCCAACAGTCTGTCCAATTCCATCCTTGGAATCCCACCAAGATGAGGCCAGGGATGGGGTGGGGTGTAGGGGGCTGGTCAGGTTTACAGAGTGTGAATCCCTTGAGCTTTGCCCAGAGACCCTTCTCCTGGTTTTACAACCCAAGCCCCCAGCCAGGACCAAGCAGCACCTGGTGTCTTCCATGAGAGCCCCTGATCCCAGGAGGGCAGAGTCGCTGCCTGTGGGCTGCAAGGGACAGCCCGGACTCTGATCGATGGCTTTTAGGCTTTCAGCCTCAACCTGGTCTTTGTTCAGATCGGGAAAAAGCTACAGGGTTCTGTCTCCGGAAAAAGGGGAAGGGCGAAGGCAGCAAGAGGCTAGGATGCCTCACGGCCAGTCTTCGCCCCCCTCCCAAGTTGGGGGTGGCGAAAAGAGGGAGGTGTGGGTGAATAAGAGGGGTACCTGGGAGGCTGATGAGGTGGGTGGGGGACGACTCCGGTGCACCGATGCACCAAGAAGTGTGTGTGTGTGTGTGTGTGTGTGTGTGTGTGTATGTGCGTGCATATCTATGTGTGTGCTGGTGGTGCGGTGACGACTCTTGCATGGAATTCTCATCTTCGGGCGTGCCGGAGACCCTCGTTAGTGGACACCTGCTTCTGTTTAGGGCAGAGGCCCCTCCCATCACCCCCATTCACCTGGCTCCCCATCCCGAGTCCAGACGGCTGCCTCCGCCTTCCCCCCTTTCGCACCCGTCCCCCATTCACCTGTTCGCCCACTCCGAGTTCAAACGGCAGCTCCCTCTCTCCCTCCCTGCCACCGCCCGCCGATACCTGAGCCCCAGCCGGGCAGACGGTGCACGCGGCGGCTCGGCTCCGGGTGAAGAGGCGAGACCCCGCGGGGAGCATGGGTGCGGGGGCGCTGCGTGTAGGCGCGTGACTGTGCGAGCTAGCGGCCCCGAGCCGGCTGGCCGGGCGAGGGTGCGCGGGGAGCCCGCGTGGGCCAGGCGCGGGCGTGTGCGAGGCGCGGGCGTGCGCGCGAGGGTGTGTGCGCGGCCGAGGCGGAGCGCCGGGCGGGAGGGCGGCGGCGGCGGCGTTAGGACTCCGGGGACACCGCCCCCCGCCCCGCGTCCCGCCCCCGCCCAGCCTCCCGCCTCAGTTCGCGCCGCGCCTCGGCTTCGAGCGCAGCGGCGCCGGCTCCCGGAGCCCAGCGGCGCGCACCGCCTGCGGCCGCGCCGGCAATGCGGGGCCGCCCCGCGCCCGCCCCAGTCCCGGCCCCAGGCCCCGCGGGAAGGGGCTGAGCCGCTGCCGCCCGGATGGCGAACCTCGCCGCGCTCGCCTTCAGCCTGCTCCTGCGGCTGCAGCTGCAGCCGCTGCCCGGCGCCCGGGCGCAGAGCGCCGCAGGTGAGTGCGCCCCCGATCCCCGCTCCCTCCCCGGCGCATCCCGGCGTCCGCCGCTGGGTCCCGGGCAGAGAAAGTTGTGCGGGCTCGAGGGGTTTGCCGGAGCCCGGGTCCCCGCCTGCAGCCGCGGGCTGCCTCGTCCAGGCGCGCCCGGGCCAGCGAACCCGGCCCTCGGCGTCCCTCGGCCGGCCGCGTTCGGTCAAGTGCCCCGCTTTACTTTCCTGCCGGTCCCCGGGCTCGAGTAACTTTCTGCGGCTGCGGAGAATATTTCCGCTTGCCGCCTCCCACTTGTCGGAATCTGTCACTCGAGTGTTTGGGGCGGCGAGATGAGAAGCGGCATCGACGCCCGGGGTGGTGGTGGGGGGAGCGTCCTCTCTCCGCAGCTTCCTGGGCAGCGCGCGCTTTTCGTGGGGAGGACTGGTCGCCAGCAGGCCGAGGCTGCCGGGGAGGTGGCTTTTCCTTTCACTCGGGAGATCCAGGCGGCTCCAGACTTGCTCTAACCATGCTGCGCCCCTGAGCTTGTCCTTACGCAGCTGGAAGCACGGCGGGGGTGTTCGTGTTCAAGACATAGACGGCGAGCCCTCCTTCCTACCCCGTGGTTTCCATCCCAAGTAAACGGGCGCCCCTGTGAAGGCCCTTTCGGTGTCGCGGCTTTGACCCGTGAGCGTGTCTGCTCCAGAAAAGTTTGGGGGACTCGTATTTGGGCTTGGCCGTGGGAAGGAGGCGAGTAGACGTAGTTCCCCTAGTGTGTGTGGGATCACCCTGGCGGCCTCCTGATGGAAGCTGGCCTGTACCGGAGGCCAGCAGGACCCGGGGTGGGTGGGGTCTTACACATCCCAGACCCCACCGGAGGCAGCTTCCAGCCCCGAGTCCCCCAAAGGGTAGGCGGTGGGGGAAGGAGAGAAGGGAGGAAGTGGTGCAGGTATGCTTCCAAGTTCGGAATCATTTTGAAGTTTCCTAGCACCAATTAGCTCAGGTGTGACCACGCAGAGGGGAGATTGCCGGGAACACAGGGGCAGGCAGAGATGAGCAGGTGGGACTCAGGATAAGATGCGTTTTGAATTGATGACTAGCCGCGGTGCCCATCTATTATCACGCTGAAAGCGAAGAGAAAGAGAAAGAAACCGTGGGCAGTGTAATCTCCTTAAATAGGCTTCTTCCGAGGCTAAGAGCCGCTGGAGTGACCTTCCCTGGGAAATGCACTGGGGTCTTCCTTACTCCAAAGTGGAAACTGAATATGGGACTTATGCGAAGGGGGATAGCCTGCTTCGTGGCTGGGAAGTTAGGTGACTAGGACACTTCTTTCGAGGTGTGTGAAGCTGAAAGGTTGGCTTAGCCAGTAAGAGAGGAGGGACAGCCGCACATCATTCTGAAGATGGTGCACAATTCTGTTTCCCTCGTTTCAGATCTGTGGTAGGTGTGCAGGGAAGGAAGGAGGGTGTTTGGGGGCATTCCTGGGGACCAAGCATCACTCATGACTTACCTTTCCCTATCCTCCAGGGCCTGGGCGGCCTGCCACCCGTGAGTGATACTCACGTTCCCTCCGCGAGAATCAGTATCAGAAATATTCCTCCACGAGTCTCGTAGCGTTCTTGGGCAGCGTGCGGTAAAAACCGTCCGGGCTTGGGAAGCTGCCTGATGCTGGAAGCACGCCGGTTCCGGATGCTCCCGCCAGGTGGCGCTCGCCCACAACTGTTAAAATGCAAATCTAGTTGCTTTCATCTCCGGAATAGAACTTCTTTTCAATTTTTAAATGAGTAATGTGTTTATTCAGCAGCCTTTTGTTAAAACATTTAGAGAAGTGTGAGGAGCGAGCACCTTTTCTTTGTTTGCTCTTCGGAACACTGGGGAAAGAAAAGCAATCCTGGAGTGCGGTTTGGGAAGAAATCTGCTGTTAGGGAACCATGCTTCTTTTGATTTTTCCTGAGCAGAGTGGCTTCTCTGCAGACCCCGTGTAGCATGTACTTAGCAAGTGGCTGCGTTTGTTCCAAGGACTCCTTAAACGAGAGGGGATTAGCTTGTGTTGGAGATTTGATGCATTCTGAGCCTCACTCATTTGTAAAAATGGGAATTTTCCGTGGTATCTCCTCTCTCTGGTTTGATGCTAACTAGACCAGTTAATTATTTTCCCCAAGTTTCTAGTACCTGCACTTGTAGATGCAGGAATGCTGCAAATGTTGACTTTTAAAAACGGATTTATCTTCATACTTTATTTCTAAATGGAGACACTTTGATATCCAAATCTAGTATAAATTGACTCAGTTTGATTTCTTCAAAAGATCTGATTTAAAACTTTTGGCAAGTTTGGGTAAATAATATGTTTAAAAACTCAGTGGTGTGCTCTCCATAGTCTTTTTGTCTGGAAATTCCCAGCCTCAAAAACAATTTCAGTTTGTAAGCTTACATCCAAGTACACAGTTGGGGTGATATGTTTTGCTGTAACATGTTGGTCACGGTGTCCAAAAGTCAGTGGTGAAAGCTTGTCATCAAAAGGCAGTTTCCTTCTTCTTTCTTGTGAGATGTGTTTTATGAGCCAGGATGATTTTTGTAAGGAATGATGGTTAAAAAAAAAAAGAAAAGCATTTAAAATCAGACTCTGAAAAGTGTGACAAAAACATGGTTTGGGATGAGGAAAGAAGGAGACAGTTAAACAAATGGATGAGGGAATCATTCATTTATGTACTAGTGGGTTTTGGCATCTGTACATTGAGAGCAAAAACGGATCTGAGACGGACTGACTTGTGATGGCAGTTGTTAGCGATGTAGTCGTTTAACTTCATAATCGTTACCTCTGGGGAACTGTTAGCAGTACAGTCAAATTTGACTTTCTCTCCTGGATTGCTTGATTTGTTTCCTAATAAAAGAACAATTAACGTGCAAAGCTGGCTTGAATTCTGTTTCAGCAACAATCGCAAGCATGTTCGCAGCGAAAGCAGACCACTGTCTTGGGTTGCAACCCACTGCCTCTCTCCTCTCCTCTTCTTGCTTAGCCCCAGCGCGGCTCCTGCAGGCTCCAGACTGCCAGCTGAGACGGCGTCCTCGGTAGTAGTGTAACTGTCACCTTTCAGAGCCACGATCACAGGACTTTACGCATCATTCTTTTGCACACGGGATACTCCCATGACACTCTGGCAGTGTGTTGCTGTGGAAACAAGAGCAGTGTCATATAGGTGGTGGGTCCCTGATACATATTTATTTATGGTGATGACGAGATGGTAGAATCTCATGGCAGCTATGGTGTGTGTGTGGGGGGGGGGGGAGTTTAACTCAGGAGGCAGCCTGATTGAGCAAAAAAAAAAAAAAAAAGTATGAGCTTTGGAGTCTTAAGTCCTCAGTTTGAATTCTGCTCCTGCCTCTTTCTAGCTGTGCCAGTGTGGGCAAGTCACTTATTTACTCCTCGAATCCCCAGCTCCTCATCTGTCAGGTGAGAATGAATATAGTTACCTTGCTGGATTTTGTCAAGACTCGATAAGATGATACACGCAGAGTGAGTGCATTGTACAGCTTCGTCCTGAAGGGGCGCTTTTTCTCGTACTTGCCCTGACTTTGGTGTATGTACGCAGGCCAAGGGGACACTGGTGTTGAGCTCAGTTATGAATTGAAAATTAGCCGAGTTTTGGTGATGATTTTTAGTTCTTCTCCTCTTTTTTTTTTTTTTTTTTGGCGGGGGCGGGGGAAGTTCTTGATTCTCTGCAGCCACTTTTAGAAAGAGATTTGGAATGAAACAGGTGTTACTAATACATTTGGCCATTCAAAGATAGGCTTGTTTGTTTCCAAGCACACATCCTGTAAATGAGAACAGAGAGAAAACCAAGTAGTCGCACGATGTAACAGGCAAGCGACTGCTTGTGTCTTCTCTCGCTTCCTACCACCCCCCTCACACTGTCTTTCTTGCCTTCGGGCTCTACCTCCTGCTCTATTTCTATCTCTTACCTAACCTAGAAATCAAGTGCTTGGCACTCTGGGGCAGTGGGCAGAAAGATGCTTCGTGCACTTGACAAATAAGCAAACACTCAGTAAACACATGGAGGGCTGTGGCATTCCAAGAAATAAAAAGCTATGAGATTATTGAAAACAAACCATGCCTGACAGGTGTAATAGCATTTGCAGGCACATTACAGAATTGGGGCTAGGAGGCAGTACCCATGTAGATATTAGAAAGCAGTTAGAGTGTCTTGTGAAATCTTATAAAGTGGATTCAAATTGGTTTGGAGAGGAAGAACGCCGCAGGTTTTTTATGGATTAAGAGCAATCAGAGGCAGCCAAAGAGACGGGGGATCCCTGGTGGTGTGTGCAGGTGGGACAGGGTGACCAGTGGGGGTGATGGCCTTCAGCATTGGAGGTGGCCTTGCTGGACACTCTAAGTTGCCTGGAAGAGGGAGCAATGACCATGATAATAATTATTTATTGTCTATCGGTAAGAGTTACAGGTGCTAAAAAAGATAGAGGGCTGTAGTGAGGATGCAAGGCATAGATCCCAAGAGATCTGCCAGAAGTCAGCTGTGAAAAATTGGGAATTAATGTGTCAAAAAGGCCGAGTGTGAAAAGGTGAGGAGAAATGGTGAGGCTTCTGGCTAGTTTTATTTCAAAATGTCAGCACTATTTCCCTTGGAGTATCCTAGGTATTATTATTTACCCAGGTGAAGGCTGCTCCAAAGTCCCAACCAGATCTACCATCAATGGGTGACTGATCCATGGAAGCAAGTCCATAGCGTTAGACTTAATTTTTCACCCTGGAGTCAAACTGCCGAAGTCTGTCTGACACACATACACACATTCGCTGGCACATGAGGGGAAGAGTTAGAAAATATTTCCAATTTCTTGGATATTCAGCTTACAATTTTCATTTCAGGCTGGATGGGCGGGGGGGGTGGTTGGTTAAAAAAAAAAAAATGGTGACGCCACTTCAGTAAGCAGTTTGGCAGTTTCTTTGAAAAGTTAAACATACACTTGCCATAGGATCCAGCCATTCCACTTCTAGGAATGTACCCAACAGAGATGAAAACATATGTCAACACAGACACGTACGCAAATGTTTATAGCAGCGTTCTTGATGGTCGCCAAAAGCTGGGAACATTCCAGATGTCCCTCAACTGGTGAATCCATCCAGTGGATTACTACTAGCAAGAAAAGGAATCAGCTGTTGATACTAGGCTGTAGCATTGGATGAACCTCAGAAAACATCACATTGAACAAAAGAAGCCAGACGCAAAAGATTACATATTACATTAACTATTCAGAGAAGACAACTCTGTGGAGACAGAAGGCAGAACAGTAGTTGCCCGGGGCTGGGCATGGGAGCAGGAATTTGTAGCCAGTGGGCATGAGAGAACGTTTTAGAGTGATGGAAAGATTTGAAAACTGGAGGTGGTGATGGTTGAGTAATTCTCTAAATCCCCGCTCCTGGCTTGTGATATGAACTTGGTAAGTTACTTCGCTCTTCTGAACCTTTATCTCTGCATCTGTGAGTGGGGCACACCAGTGCCCTAGTTCTTCAACAGCCAGGGTAACTCCTATTTATTGTCAAGCTCGGTTCCTGGCATGAAACGGGCACCCAGTAAACAGCATCACTCTTACTTATGCCTTTCATGTGTGCGTGCGTGCTAAGTCGCTTCAGTTGTGTCTGACCCTTTGAGACCCTATGGGGTGTAGCCCGCCAGGCTCCTCTGTCCATGGGATTCTCCAGGCAAGAATACTGGAGTGGGTTGCCACGCCCTCCTCCACGGGATCTTCCTGACCCAGGGATCGAACCCATGTCTCCTGTGTCTCCTGAATTGGCAGGCAGGTTCTTTACCACTAGCGCCACCTAGGAAGCCTTGCCAGTCTCCAAAATAGTTTGTTGCATTCGTTTTCTACAAGCCTTTATTTGTGGTGGTTCCCCCCATCCCCTTTAGGCTCTTTAGGCTCTGAATTAATAAATCAATGAGCTAGCTTTTCCCTCTCATCAGTTTGGCAAAAATGAAAAAGTTTAAGACTATCAAGTTTTGACAAGGATCGGAGCAATTAGGTGGCTTTGTTCATTGTTGAGTAGTGAATATTGAAATAGCTTTTCTGAGTGCTCATTTGGCAATGTCTGTTAAATTTGAGAATGTGAATGTTTTCTGCCTGGAGTGTTGCGGTAGGCTTTGGATTGATGGTGGAAGGGGAAGGAATAGACCATTCATCCATCTTTCTCATTAAGCCAAGGATGTAGAAATTGGGAAGCCCCCTGCTCAGGGGCAGATACATGTTTTTGGCTTCTTAGTTTCCTAACAGGATGAACAGCTTTTAGGGGTGAGGAAAAAAGTTCCATCCTTGCATTTTTCTGTCTTTTGGGGGTTTCTGTCAACACCCTGGAAGAATGTGTCCCTGGCTGTCCCTGTGCTGTTCTTCAGATGTTTATTAACCTCAAACATTCTGGGCATCACGACCACATCCAGGGGAATGTCACCCACATTCCCAGCTCCAGCTTCCCAAGACCCTGGAAATCCTGTTCCTCTCAGATCACCCCGACTTTGCTTTACTCCTGTTTATCCCAGTGGTTCCAACGCCAGTCATGAGATGGCAAGCCCATTTGTTTTGGACCTTTTGTAAATCACGGTGGATGGTTATTATTCATCTGCTTAAGGGTCATGTATTTGTCTCTTTGGAACCAAGCATGAATTCATGGACTCAACATCAGCAAGGAGAATGTTTTAAACACTGCTTAAGGCTTTGATCCTCATGAACAGGTGGCCTTGGATGGTCTGGATTTGCTTTAATGGACTATAATTATGCCTTCTCCACTGCTCAATTGGCCACAAGTAGGTCAATGACAGCCCCTTTAAACCAGTTCCTTTTTTTTCCATTTTCAGACATCTTTGACAGCATCCTGACTTTTATGTGACAACAAGGAACTTCAGGCTTACCTCCAGGTTTTCTGTTTCAAACATCCAGTCAGTTATTTCTTACAAAGAGACCTGGTCCCTCTTTATGGAGATGTCATAACCTGAGCTGCCCATTGTAATGTTTTATTTGTATACTGGAAGAGAACTGAATAAAACAAGAGCTGTTGGTAATGTTAGGGAGAGAAAAAGACATTAAAAAATTAATTAATTTATTTTATTTGGAGGCTAATTATAATATTGTAGTGTTTGCCATGCATTGACATGACTCAGTCATGGGTGTACATGTGTCCCCCATCCTGAACCCCCCTCCCACCTCCCTCCCCATCCCATCCTTAGGGTCATCCCAGTGCACCAGCCCTGAGCGCCCTGTCTCACGCATTGACCCTGGACTGGTGATCTATTTCACATATGGTAATATAAAAAAATGTCTCAGTGCTATTCTCTCAAATCATCCCACCCTCGCCTTCTCCCACAGAGTCCAGTTCTTTACATCTGTGTCTCTTTTGCTGTCTCGCATATAGGGTCATTGTTACCATTTAAGAAAGACATTTTTAAACAGCATGCCTCTATGACCATTTATCTCTTTGGGTTTTTTTAAAAGTTGATTTGATCATGCAGATATATTAATTAAAAAATAATTTTGGCATTGTCTCAGCATGTGCTTGCCTGTGAGTATAGCCTCGACGTTGATGCCACCGTTTCTTCTTTTCTTAAGCATGTTGGAATTAGCCCTTAAGTGCATGGGTCCAGGTGCTCATTGTCAGTGTTTTTTGGGCACCAACTTTCTTTTTTTATTTTTTTAATTAACTAATTAATTTTTTTCCATTTATTTTTATTAGTTGGAGGCTAATTACTTTACAATATTGTAGTGGTTTTTGCCATACATTGACATGAATCAGCCATGGATTTACATGTGTTCCCCATCCCGATCCCCCCTCCCACCTCCCTCCCCATCCCATCCCTCTGGGTCTTCCCAGTGCACCAGCCTGAGCACTTGTCTCATGCATCCAACCTGGGCTGGTGGTCTGTTTCACCCTTGATAGTATACTTGTTTCAATGCTATTCTCTCAGAACATCCCACCCTCGCCTTCTCCCACAGAGTCTAAAAGTCTGTTCTGTACATCTGTGTCTCTTTTTCTGTTTTGCATATAGGGTTATCATTACCATCTTTTAAAATTCCATATATATGCGTTAGTATACTGTATTGGTCTTTATCTTTCTGGCTTACTTCACTCAGTATAATGGGCTCCAGTTTCATCCATCTCATTAGAACTGATTCAAATGAATTCTTTTTAATGGCTGAGTAATATTCCATGGTGTATATGTACCACAGCTTCCTTATCCATTCGTCTGCTGATGGGCATCTAGGTTGCTTCCATGTCTTGGCTATTATAAACAGGGGCACCAACTTTCTAAAAGGAAAAACAGAAACCCAGTCTCACCCTAAGGCAGCTTGGTGAGTTGTCTGTTGCTGTGTAATCGGTTATCCCTCAAGACTTTGTGACTTTATCTTCTCACCATTTCTCTGAATCAGGACTCTGGGTGGCACAGCTGGCTACTCTGGGTCTCTCCCAAGCTGCAGTCAGGATAGTGGCTGGGGCTGTCATCACCTGGGCTCAAATGGGGAAGGGTCTGCTCCTGAGATCGCTCACAGGGTTGTTCGGTTGATTCAGTTACTCATGACTCTTGGACTTGAGGGCCTTAGTTCCTCATGAGCTGGAGGGAGGCCATCTGGGTTCCTTGCTACATGGACTTCTCCATCACAGCATGGTACCTGGCTTCACCAGAGTGGGATGTTGAGGGGGTCAGGGAGAGTAAGAGCAAAAGCTGGAAGTCAGTCTTTGCAACCTCATTTCGAAAGTGACATCCCGTCACTCTTGCCATGTTCAAGTCAATTTGCTGGGTTCAGCTCACCCTCAAAGGGAGGGAACACCTAAGGTCTTGACTCTCAGCAATGGAAGATCTTTCAGAATCACGTTAGGAGCTCAGCCTCAGGAACCTCAAGTAAATGACCCATGGTATAGGAAATTTCGGGTCTTGGAGAAAAATACAAACATCACTTTTAAAGTGTGTTCACATCTTTTCAATCTTTTTATTATTTTGGGCACCAGTGTCAGTTCAGTGTCAAGATTTTACTCTCTAAAGGACTTTGAGTTAAGAGATTTATTGTTTCACAATTGACTTAAATCTTAAAAAATTATGAAAGCCAGAAGGTGAAAAATGAATTAATATGAAGATTCATCAGAAAAATTTATAAACCTCACCCTAAAAGTTGAAGTACTGTGTTTTTGTAAGACTGTAAAATGATCACACTAGTATGTAAGCTCCACAAGACCCAGTTAATAGGAAACAGTAGGTTAGGGTATTAATAAAATTTAGCTGAAATTTGTTAGTTTTATTGCATACGGATACTCAATAAAAAATTTAGTGCTTAATATTTTAGGCCTTTTGGACCTATTTTTAGACAGTTTTTTTCCTTTTAATTTTCACAGGCTAAAACTGAGAATTAAGTTGGCAGTGATTAAAAGGCTTAATGTAAATATACAAATTATTATATGGATCAAAATATGTCCTCTCTGAACTTTTAGATTTGATTGCTGAGGCAGTAGTACAGTCATTAAAGAAGAACATCAATCAGTATTTTGGTGACGCTAGTGGTAAAGAACCTGCTTGCCAACACAGGAGAGTTAAGAGACACAAGCTCAATCCCTGGGTCAGGAAGATCACCTGGAGGCGGAAATGGCAACCCACTACTGTAATCTTGCTTGGAAATATCCCATGGACAGAGGAGCCTGGCAGGCTACTGTCCATAGGATCAGACTTAGTACTTACACATGTGTGAATGGGGCCCACGAAATCTTCCAGGAAGGATGGTTTTGTGAAATCTAGATGGGCTGACCAGACATTAGAGCCCCTGATGGGGATGTGCTCCAGAAATGTACCTGTTTTTACACATTGCCTCTTTGCTTGGTGTTGGCAGTGATGGTTGCAAAGGTCCCCACTGTGCTTGTCTAGGCAGTTGTCTATCAGTAAGTAGGTGGGAGGGTGACCAGTTTACAATGGTCCCAACTCCAGGCCTTTTTGGACTCACCTCTGCAAGGTGACCTTGAGGAAGGAGGAAACCAAGACGCCCCGAGTTTGCCCTTCATCTGCCTTGGGGAAGTGCTTGTCTGGCTTCCACTTTCAGGGGCTTGGATTTTTGAGCAGTTTCTCACTTATTCATTGTCATCCTCAGTCCTTCTGAGCCAGACTGCAAGGTTGGGTGCCAGGCACTCCTCCTGCTGTGAAGGAGGTGGGGGCATACTTGTCCTTGGTGTGTAGGTGAGGCTGCTGCACGTGGTTCTGTGAAGCTTGCATAGCTCTACACGCAGGGCTGGGTAAAGGATCTCATTCTGCTCCACTGGACCAGTTTTGAGTTCAGAACTGTTTCATATCTAGTCTCTCTCCTATTTCCAGATCCAGAGCTCTGATCTTTTAACTGTTATTTTTTCTTACGCTTGCCAGATATTTTCCGTTTATCCTCTGTTTACCTTTTACATTATCCTTTTACCTTTTTATTACAGGAAATGTGTACACTGGGTTGGGGTAATGGTTTTTAGCTTGGAAACTTCAGAACAAAGACTTTAAAGAAGATTCTAACATGTCTCAAACCAGGACTGCGGAGGGGTGGGGTGGGAGGAATGAGCAGTTATAGTCAGGGTCTAGGAGCATGGCCAGCCTTTTCTCTGTACCTCAGTTGGCTCCAGTTTAGGATAGTTATCTTCCTCTAAACACAATTGTCTAGAACAGAGCAGAGGGCAGCTCTCGGACACTTGAGTTGCATTGTCTTGAGGCCCTTTAAATTGGATTTATGGAGGAACTGTGGAACCTCCTGGCAAAAGGAAACTTACAGTTTCCAACTGCTCAGATGCTCAGCTCAAACATGGAAAAACCTTAACTGAACTCCATAGCACTTGTGCTTCAAACAGAAGTTTAAAAAACTTTGCTGGGGGATGCACTTATCAGTGCAAATTTTCCATTTCAATTAAGTCTTAAATTTTCTGTACAGAGGACATGTATTCCAAGTAGAACATTAATCCTGGCACTTGACCCCTTGAACACAATTTTTGGTGGAGGAGTACAGTTAATCTGAACAAATCCCAGAGTTTCAAGGTCATCATTGTGTGTAAAGATATGTGTGTATTTTAAAAACAAATTTTTTTTTACCTATGATATTTCTTTTTAAAATATTAATCTGTTTATTTTAATTGGAGGATAATTACTTTACAATCTTGTGATAGTTTTTGCCGTACACCAACATGAATCGGTCACAGGTTTACATTAAAACAGAATTTCTTAGTTTAACTTGGGACCTCTCTCTGTACTGGTCACTCTTTTAGTGAAGGTTGAGATGTCAGAACTTTCTTACTTTATTATCTTTATGTCTTCTCACCCATAAAATGTTCAGCATACATTTAAATTCACTTGTATGCAGAATCACATTGTTATTACTTTTACCTGAGAATTGATTTAGCAAGCGCTGAAGCATTTCTCAATTCCATTGTCATTTTCTCTTAACTCCAAAACCTCAGCAGCTGTCGTTTGTCCCCCCAGAATTGCTGATGACCTCTTTCACCTGGAGCTCTAGGAATCTTGGTACTTCCCCATACCAGCCTCCCTTGATGTCTAAGTGGGGGTCCTCCCTTTGTGATCTGTACATTTTGGCTCAAATCTGACATTTCCTCCTCTTTTTTTTTTTCTTTTCTTTTTGCATTTCCGCCTTTTGTGGTCTGAACTTCCTTTGGAGAAAATTCTTAGTCTGGCTACTGTTTTGGCTCACATAGAAGCTTCCAGGAATTATGCCTTGAGCTCATTGCTCTTGGCTCAGCCATCTTTTTTTTATGTGCAAGGTCCAAATGATTGGAGGCAGAAGAACAGTGAATAACTTTCCCTTGGCTCTGCGCCTCTCACAAAGATTCTCACGTTTCAGGCATCTCTTACTTATTGTTTCCTACCTCGGCATTCTGATCTCAGACTAAAATCTGGCCATGACAGTGAGTGAGGCATGCTTGTTCCACTTCTGACACCAATGGCAGAGTTAAAATGGATTAGAGGTTATCTGTTTGTGCTCCTAACTTCCATAAATTCCTGATTTATTTAACCAGAGATGCAGGATATCATGGAAGGGAGGTGACTACACAGAGATGAAGCAGATGTAGTGTCTTGGTCTGACTTTTTCTGGCCTCTTGGTTCCCCTCATGGAGTGCCCATCTGCTAGTGACACCTTCAACACTGGCAGAATCCTGTTTATACACAGAAGCAGCCCAAATTTTGCTGTGCCACTGCATATAAGATCTTGGAAGATTTTATACTAAAAATATGAGCATCTATTAAGAGATATTTACAAATATTTACAAAAATGTTCTTCTGGTTCACGAAGCAAACTCAGCATCTGCAAGACCACGTCCTTTTCTGTAGGAAGAAAAAAGAGAGCCTATTTTATGGATGTAACAATTGAATATTGTATTACTGATCACACTCTGTATGTTTATGTTAGTATAAGAAGCAAAATGGAAGGCTGCCCTTTGCAAAATAAGTATAGAGAGAAATGGAATTGAGATGGTTACATAAAGGGCATTTTGGCCTTAATTTGTGATATTCTATTTCATTTGAAATGGAGAATGCACTTAAAAATTTGTAAAACTCAGTTGATAATTCCTGATAGAGAAGAATATAGGTGTTAATTACACTTCTCTTTGCAATGGTTCTGCATTTAAATTATTTCCTTAAAAAGCAATACCCTTGTAATTTAAGATTTGTTGCAAATTATAGGGATTTTTAAACATATGTACTGTTCCTCAATCATTCTTTCAAAACAAATTGAGGTTTTATTTTCTGTATGGAAAGCCTTCTTTCAGAGTTTGTAATGAGGATTCCTACGGGGAATTCTAAGACCCCTGCCTCTGGTAAGAAGAAGCAAGGTAGAGAATTGCATTACAGATGCAGGGAGGCCCTGGAGCCTGAGTGATGGGGGGCCCTGATGAAGGAGGGCTTCTTAGGTACCATCATCCGTCCACTTTCCACACCCCCTTCTCTCCCCTGGGAACTCCATGGAGGAATAACAGAGATTCTTGAAGGCTGTGGAAGACACATTTGACCTAGAGGAATAAGATTGCAGAATCTTTTCAATGTTTAGAAATGCTGTGAACCTGGGCACAGTTTTCCCATCTGTAAAATGACGAGATGACATCTGTGTTTCTCAAGAGCTGGAGTTTTGGTCTTTGACGTTAGGATTTTGATTGTTTCCCCAGAAAATCAAATCATTTGAGATCTTCGTTGGAGGCTAAAATATTAAAAATCTACCCTTTCCTGATGAATCAGTTTTGTTATTCGATACATCCATAGTCTGTTCTAAAGGAAGAAATTGTGAAATCCCCAGGTCTAGAGATGAAGCAAACAGAATCAGTTTCCTGGATTGTTCGTTTCAAAGGGCAACTCCATTAGTCCAGATTAGAATATGACAGAGGGAATTTTCATTCTCCTGGGATAAAAATTTCTAAACCCAAAAGAGTATACAGAGGAGCGGAGCATTTGGCTCATGTTGGAATGGAAAGCAGGAAATACAAGGAGATGACAAGTCATTTGGTGAGATGATGGATGATAGAGGAATAATAATAGGGAACCAGATTTCAAAGTTATGAAAATCACAGGTACACCGGGGTATATCTGCAGAGCATGAAGGATTCAAACTGAACCTCAGGGGAACAAATACAGAAGAGGAAATGACTACCAAAAAAGGAAAACTAACTCTGCTGTGTCCTTAAGAACTTAAAATGAGCCAGATATTTTTCAAAGGCTTTTCGCTAATTGTCACTTATAGAATCTTCATAACAGTCCTATGAAGTGGATACAGTTATCACCAAAAATGAGGAACAGGGTGGTTAAGCTATGAAGGTTACACAATTTTAGTGAGTGGTAGAGCCAAGGCTTGAACTTGAGTAATTTGAGCCAGAAATCTGCCTTCTTAGCCTCTGCTTCCTCCTTTCTCTCTGGCTTACATTGTGTTGGGTGCTGTGCTAGATTCATTCTTAGGAGGAAAGTTTAGGTTCCATTTGAAATTGCTGGGTGGAAAGCCTTCCTTCAGAATTTTCAACGAGAATTCCTGTCGGGGAGTTCTAAGACTCCATTGAATTCTCATGATGATCTCAAGAAGCAGGCACAACAATCCCATATATAAGATAAGAGAATGGTTTTATGGATTAAAGGGTTTGGCCACAGTCACACATGCAGTCATCTCATTTCCAAGTCCCAAGTCCTTAAACACATGATGTTGAATTTTAGAAGACTCTTAGGTCTGTAAATGTGTGGGAGAGAGGGGCTGCGTTTCTAAGAGAGATGCGCCATTTCACTCCCAAATAAGTCTCCAGCCATATGAGTCTCAAAGGAGGGTAATTCATAATAATTCATAGGACCCTCACTTGTCCTGGAACAAAAGTTAGGTCCTTTGATGTGGCTGATTTCACACTGGGGACTCAGCCGCTGAAGGTGCCACACCCCTCGACACTTAGATGGGATAAAGTCTTGGACCCATGGTCTTTGGACCTCTGGGTCTCCAGCAAACATAGTATTTTAGGAAAACACTTTTTGGTTGGACATAGTTGACTGAATTTATTTAAACCACAGGATAGTCACCCTGTGGATTTAAGACAGAGGTATATCATTTGGGTTTTTAAAAATGAGTGGCTGAGCCTAGGCTATCAGGTGGGACTGCTATTGAGTTTGCACCAGCAGCTGTCGAATGTCACAGATTTTGCAGCAAGACTTTGGTTCTGAAATATAATGAAAGGGCTAATCGCACAGTCGTGTCCGGCTCTTTGCGACCCCATGGACTGTAGCCCGCTTGGCTCCTCTGTCCATGGAATTCTCCAGGCAAGAATACTGGATTGGGTAGCCTTTCCCTTCTCCATGGGATCTTCCTGACTCCTGGGATTGAACCTGGGTCTCCTGTACTGCAGGCAGATTCTTTAATACTGAGCCACCAGTGAAGCTCTCTGAAATATGAAGGTCTGTGTAATTTTATCTCTGATTTTCCAAAAGTACCAAATACTTCCCTATTGAATTTTTCATTGTGCTCCTGCAATAAAGAATATGTAAATCCCCTCTCAATTTCTACTCTTGTGACTGCAGTTTTCGAGCTTACTCCCTAACATGAACTTTGGGTAGTTCTTGGCTGTTTTTCACATGGAATCAGGTCTGGGACAGGTGGACCCATCTGCTCTGTCGTGAAGGAAACAATAGCTGTTAAAAGAGCAGGCTCTGATCTCAGACTATGTGAGGGCCAAGTCAGTGATGTGCTACTTATAGGATGTATGACCTTGAGTAAGTTATTTGAGCCCTCTGAGCCTCAGTTTTATCATCTGTGAAATGAGGCTAATCATAGTAACTTGCTTGTAGGGTAGTTGTGAGAAATCAAGGAGGTGATGTACCTAATAAAATACTTAGCCTGGGGCCAGGCTCATGGAAGTTGCTCAGTAAATGCCAGCCATTCTCGGTGGTGATGCTGTTGCCGGAGCTCTGTGGAGCCCAGAGTACAGGGCGAGAGGGACCAGTTGTCGTGGTTTGTCCAGGACAGAGGTGTCTCCCAGGATGTGGAACCGTCAGTGCTGAAACCAGGCAAACCAAAATGCGTTGGTCACTCAGATGCCCATCCCAGGCCACAAAGCTCTGTTCAGAGTGACCTCATTGCATATGCTGCGCAGGTTCCTGCAAGTTGCACACACAATTCTTATTTATGTAGCAGAATAAAAAAAGATTATATATTTGACCTGCATTTGATAGATGTTACTATAGGAAGAAATAAAATAGCTTTTGTCAGTTTCTGAAAATATCACTGTTAGAGGAGCTGTCTGGGGTCTCCTGGTATATCTCTCTGGATCCTGACGTGAAACAGAATCCAGCTGCACTATGTTGTGAGGCTTCAACGAAGGGACTGTACATGGTTCGGGTTACGGGAACCCACAAGGGGTCCTGAGACTTCTGGAGCCTAGGAATGGAGGGAGGTTATTGGTGCCTTTTAATTTGCAGAGGAGCAGTGGGAGGGAATTATGTTAATAGAGCCCTCTTGTGTGCGCTCTGAGTTCCAGGAGGCAAGAGTCCTTTGCCCTTTCTGGTTCTGATTGTTTTTAGCAGCTGGGGAGCGGTGGCAGGGATTTTGAGGTGGGAGGAGAGGGCTTGGGGTATTTATCCTCCTCTCTTCCTGCCTCACTCCACTCTGGGAGGGCTGTAGGCCTCAGCGGCAGCTGTTCGCAAAGTGTGCTCGCTGGACCAGCAGCATCACCTGGAAACTTTTTAGAAATGCAAATTTGGGGGACCCACCTCAGACCTGCTAAATCATAAACTCTGGGGTGGGTAATCTGTGCCCTCTAGGTGACTCTGATACATGTGAAAATTTGAGAACTGCAGGTCTAGGGAGCAGAGATAATACCATTAATTTTATGTGGGATCTTTGGCCAGTTAAGTTCCTTCTCTGGTTTGGAGTGTAGTTTCCATCTCAGCCAAATGAGAGAGAGTTTTGCATCTCTGTTCATAGCACTTGCTCCTTTTAAATAGTCTTTTTACGTATTTATGTGTTTATTTTCTGACTCTCTTTTTTCCAACTGCTTTTTTTTTTTTGGCTGTGGTGGGTATTCATTGCTGTGCATGGTCTTTCTTTAGTTGCCGAGAGTGGGGCCACGCTCCAGCTGCTGAACGCAGGCTTCTCATTGTGGTGGCTTCTTCTTTTGTGGGACAGGGACTCTTGAGAGCATGGGCTTAGTTGACCCACAGCATGTGGAATCTTCCCGGACCAGGGATCCAAACCCGTGTCCCCTGCATTGACAGGCAGATTCTTAACCACTGGACCCCCAGGGATGTCCTGACTCTTTTCTGTTAGAATTAACGCTCCACAGGGGTCAGGACTTTGTTCTTTTCACTGCTGATCTCCCGTGCCCAGGACAATTACTATACATGGTACTCAGTGTTGGTGAATAAATGGATAAGAAGTGGTTTCTAAGATCACTTTTAGCAGTTTTAGTTTTAATGTGAAGATTCTATGTTCTGTCGTATATAATAATTGCTAGTTTATCTTAAATCTGTCAATTTGAAATCTCAACCTGCAATTCTACTTTTTTTTTTTAAAAGGAAAATAATAATTGATGAATTAAAGAAAGAATATTTAAAACACCTTCTGTGTGCCAGGGGACCTGGGACATGCAATATGTCACACATTCTTTTATTTATCTTCATAAAGGCTCTGTGAAATTGGATCACTATAAAGGAATGCTATCTTAATGAGATTATGTGACATACCCAAAGTCATGTAGCTATTTTTTTTAGTTTTATTGAAGTATAGTTGATTTACAATATTGTGTTAATTTCTGCTATACAGCAAAGTGGCTCAGTTATATATTTTCTTTTTCATTACGGTTTATCACAGGATATTGAATATAGTTCTCTGTGCTATATACAGTAGGACCTTGTTGTTCACAGTGCTATTAACCGGCCAAACGCAGCTTTTAATCAAGCTGTATTCATTTCTAGGCCAGTATTGTTTTAATTTCAGAGCTGTAAAAGATTCAGAGAAATCTACTGAATTGCAAAGATTGATTACATTGTAAAAGAATTGTTTGCCTTGAAATATGTTTTGTCTTGAGTCACTCAACATGTTGGAGAGAGTATAGGCATTTAAGTCAGAAAGACCTGAATTGAAACCTCACCTTTTGCCAGTTAATGGCTGTGTGTCCTTGAGTGAGTAACTGTACCTCTCTGAACCTAGATTCCCCCCATCCATCATCAACAGGATATAATTCTACCCTGACAGGGGCAGTTGTGACCATTTGAGATAATGCATATAAAATACCTGGTAAGTGATAACAGTGGTGGTGGTTTCTAAGAATTTTTTTGAGAATTGGTAATTCTTGTATAAATTGTGATAAGTCTCAGTCTAAAGGGTGGATTTTAGAGTTTACTGTTCTTCATTAGGAAAAACTGATCATGTGACTTGAACTCACAACAGTCTTTGGAGATATTCTCAGTCCTGTCTGGATTGGCTATGGGCTCAGACTGCCTGAGATCCTGAATCACCTTGCTTACTTGCTATAGTCCTTGGGCAAATTAGTTAGCCTCTCTGAGCCTTAAATATATTTATTTCAAAACGGGGAGTGATAATACCTATCTCCTTAGACACTTAGTGTCATATGAAATAACATGTAAAATGGCAAATAAATAATATGAAAATTATTATTGTTAAATGGAAATTTCTTTTGTATGTCAAATAGCTCCGTGGTCTCACTGCTGTTGAATTTTAGATGTGCAGATAAATGTCTGTGCACACAGTGAAAGTTGCTCAGTCATGTCCGACTCTTTGTGACCCCATGGACTATACAGTCCATGGAATTCTCCAGGTCAGAATACCAGAGTGGGTAGCCATTCCCTTCTCCAGGGATAGTCCCAACCCAGGGATCGAACCCAGGTCTCCCGCATTGCAGGAGGATTCTGTACCAGCTGAGCCACCGGGGAAGTTATTCACGAAGTCCAAGCATGGTAACCATACAGCAGGTGTCGTGTAAAACTCCTTTCTTCTCTGAAATTTTTCTGTTTAGAAGGCTCACCTTCTGGTATGCAGTCAAGATTTTGGAAAGAAGCTGAGACATCTCTGGGCCCAACAGATGCTGCACTCCCACCCAGTTCCAGTCTTTTCTCTAAGGGAGCACCCCTAGGCTGTCATCCGGTGGCGTAGCTCTTTTCAATTCTAGAAAGTTTGTATATGATTCTGACCATAGACCCCAGAGAGTTTAGAAGGAAGGAGACTGGCTGCTGCAGGGGGACGTGCTTGCCGTGGTGCTTAATTAAGGGAACGACGGCCTCATTGCTAGAGAGAGGCAGGAAAACTCTAAGGAGTCACCATGAGATCTCAATAAACTCAGAAGCTGGAGCAGTAGCACGTGGACAGAGCATGTTACTCTCTGAAGGCCCGGAAGGCTGTACCTTATTGCTTTCCTCAAGATTCTGTGACAGTCATGACAATTATCATGTCAGAAGAAAGAAATAGGCGTGGGTTCTGAGCACAGTAACTGACCTTTTAACGGCTCACCTTGAGTTATAAGAAAAGGCTAAGTTGTTTTCTTTAATCCAAGTGATTCTATTTTTACGATGTTGTCTACAGTATTTTCAGGTGTATCATTCCACTTCAATCCTTGCTCTTAGGTGCAGTCACTCTTTTGTAGTGAAGAGGTTGAGTCTTAGATGCCACAAAGGACCAACGCAAGGTCCCACAGGTACTGACGCCTGGGGCAAGGCCTGAAAGCCCCCCCACTGTTTAGATTGTGACTGCGGTGTGCACCATGGCCCCATTCTCCCACGTGGGAGGGAAGGGAGTTTTGTAGGATATTTTTAAAGCCTTTGCAGACACAGCTCTTTAAGTGTCTGCTGTGGTGGCTAGCATGATGCCTTCTGCCTAATGAACCTTGGGTTTCAGTATTTAGTACGTTGAATTAAAGAGCAAACCTTGGGTGCCTGGAAAGTTCTGATATTATAAAGGAACATCTCAGGAGCAGCTGGAATGAAGGCATCATGGAAGGGGATGAAGAGGGGGATGGTCAGGTAGGAGGAAATGCATGAAGAGGATTGGTAAAAAGAGGGAGAGAGGAGGGGCCAAAGGGCCTCTCTTAATAGCATCGAGAGGCCAGGGGTGGAACAGGGCACATGGCGTTTCCTTGGAGGAGTATGCTGCTGCTTTTTCTCTTGACTCCTTTGATTTTGCTTGACTTGACTCTTCAGGGGAGCAAGTTTACAGCCTGAGGCTCTTAGTTAAAAATAACTTTTATTTGGTATAAGAAATTCATGCTAGCATGAGAAAAATTGCTATGGATGAGAGGTTTTGATGAAAACAATGAGACAATGACCACTGAAGGTATGATACCCCACCTCTGGCTTCCGCTGATGCCATTTCTATCCAAATGATCCAGGAGGCCTGGGGCTCAGAGCCACCTAACTCTCTTCCTGGTGTGAGGCAGGCCAGGCTGAGTGATGTTTTTGGTTCCTCCTAGACCCAGAGATGGCCATGCCATGGTTTGATTTTCCTCTTTGTCACCAAAGAGGTTGTCGTCATTGTTGTTCAGTCGCTCAGTCGTGTCTGACTCTTTGTGACCCCATGGATTGAGCACGCCAGGCCTCCCTGTCCTTCACCATCTCCCTGAGCCTGCTCAAACTCTTGTCCATTGAGTCGGTGATGCTGTCCACCCATCGCATCCTCTGTCGTCCCCTTCTCCTCCTGCCTTTAATCTTTCCCAGCATCGGGGTCTTTTCCAATGAGTAAATGATGTCTCTTTGGAGGAAACAGATCAAAATTTGTTTAATGTAGTGGTTCTTTGAAAGAAATCAGTGTCTAATCTGTTCTTTTAAGTTTGAAAGCCTAGCACAATGCAGTAAGAGGTATATGGAGGGTCAAAAGCATGTGACTTCTGAATTAGGATGACTTGAAAAATTCAAATTGAAGTGGAACCCTATGTTTGTTAACTATTGCTGCCTAAAAATTGGCACAAAGTCAGCCACTGAAAACAGCACTTAGGAAACCACTTCGGCCACTGACAATGACATTGGTTATGTCATAGTTTTTGCAGATCAGGAGTCTGGGCATGGCTAGGCTGGGTTCTCTGGCTCAGGACCTCACATGAGGCTGCCGTCCAGACAGCTAGGGCTGTGATCTCATCTGAAGACTTGACTGTGAAGGATCTCTTTCTAAGCTCATGTAGTTGTTGTCAGGATTCAGTTTTTAAAAAAATTTTACTGAAGTATAGTTGATATATAATGTTGTGTTAGCTCCTGGTGTGTACCAGAGTGATTCAGTTATACGAATGTGTAATAGTTTGCATTTGGTAACCCCAAACTCCCAGTCTATCCCTCTTCCTCTTCCCCTTCCTGTCATGGCAACCACAAGTCTTCTCTATGTGAGTCTGTTTCTGTTCGTAAATAAGTTCATTTGTGTCATATTTTAGATTCCACATTTAAATGCTATCACATGGTATTTGTCTGTCTGACTTACGTCACTTAGTGTGATAATCTCTAGGTCCATCCATGTTGCTGCAAATGGCACTATTTCATTCTTTTTTATGGGTGAGTAGTTTTCCATTGTACGTGTACACATACATATATCCCACATCTTCTTTATCTACTCATTTGTCTGTGGACGTTTACTTTGCTTCCATATCTTGGCAGTTGTAAGCAGTGCTGTGATGAACTGTGGGCTGCATGCATCTCTTCAAATTAAGACTTTTCATTTTTGGGGGATTTGTGCCCAGGAATGGGATTCCTGGATCATACAGTATGTTGCTATTTTTAGTTTTTTAAGGAAACTCCATATTGTTTTCCATGGTGGTTGTACAGTTTACATCCCCATCAACAGTGCAGGAAGGTTCCCTTTTCTCCACACTGTCTCCAGTGTTTATTATTTCTTGACTTTTTAATGGTGGTCATTTTGACTGGTGTGAGATGATACCTCACTGTAGTTTTGATTTGCATTTCTCTAATAATTAGCAGTGGTGAGCATCTTTTCATGTGCCTGTTGACCATCTGTAACAATCATTCAGTTTTTTAGCAGACTGCCAGACAAGGATCTTCCTTCCTTATGGGCTGTTGGCCAGAGGCCAGTCTTAGTTCCTTGGGACATGGGTCTCTCCAACACCGTGGTCTGCTTCATCTTCCAGGCAAGGGAGAAGCTCGGCTAGCAAGACAGAGGTCACAGTCTTACCTACCTAATTGCAGCAGTGACGTCTCATCACCATTGCCATATTGTGTTGGTTGGAAGCTAGTCACCGGTCCTGCCCACACTCGAGGGAAGGGGATTACATGAAAGCATAAGAACTGGGAAGTGAGCATCATTGGGGACCAGCTTAGGGTCTGCCTGCCGTAGACCCACATCTCAAACTCCCCCTCCAACCCTTTTTTTTTGGTATTCTTCAGAGCCTTGCCACAGAAGGTTTTGCTGCTATGGGTATAGGAGGGATTGAAATTTAAGTAAGAGACTGCAAGAGGGGGATGGAAAAATCTGTTGTGTTTGACCTGGTTACTCACTTGATTGCCCTATCAGGGGTCTTGCAGGGGGCTTGAATTATGTGATTTCCTTTCATCCTCACTGATAACCCCAAGAAGTAGGCAGATGAGGGAACTAGGATGTTGACACAAGCCTGAATCTTGTCTAAGCTCGTGAGGGTCGAGAGGCGTTGGGTTTTCAAGAGGTCAGAAGGTGTTAGGAGGGAGGGTTTTTCTGGGCTTGATAACACTGGGAGCTTCCTCTCTGCTGCAGCAGGGTTAGCTGAAGCTAGGCCGTGGGCACAGTTGAAGGTGAGGACACGAAGTACAGCCTCTGTCCAGACGTGGAGGTCAGGCTCTGGAGGCAAGGTTGGAACTCAGGACTAGGGAAGGGCGGCACACGGTAAACACAATGAAGCCAAAAAGGGCCAAGCTCTCAGGAGCCTTTCCTTTCATATAAGTAAGAAGCAGGGGAGAAAGGCTGTGCTTGTCTTCATCATTCATTCACACCCACCACTGCTGGACTTTATGAAGCCAGATGAAGCCATTGTATTCGTGTCTGCCAGCCAGGAAGCCACTCTTTTTCCCCTGCCACCTTTGTCTGCACAGCTGGGATTGAGTTTTTTTTCAGTTTTCTCTTATTTTATAAAAACAAACAGAAAAATGGAAATGCAGGTAGTCACAGTAGTTCATTGAGGCAAAGATGGAGCCTGATATAAAAACAGTGTCGGCTGTTTCACTTCCATTTATTGCTGGTCAGATAGTTCCCACTGTGAAAGGAAATCAGATGAAGCACATGTCTGAACTGATGGGAATGTGTCCTCCAACATTGTGGCGCCAAGGCCATGTTTTGCGATGTAGGAAAATAGGGAAATCTTTAAAATTACAGACTGAAAATCAACGTTAAAGAAAAAGAACTTCAGTGATTGAGGTTCAGAGAGAAATCAACAGATCCATAGAGCTTCTGATGGGGAGATGGTTGACTCCAGAATCCTTGATCAAAACGACGGCGTTGGGCTTCCTACTGACGCTTTTGTCCAGGAAAGTTGATGACACTGTCAGAATCCCCAGACAGCTGCCAAAGTAATTTTTTAAAACCATAAATCAGACCATGTCCCTCCTCTCTTTCAAATCGCATCACTTGGATTTAGAATAAAGCCCCCAACCCAAACTGCTTCTTGCCTCTAAGATCTGGCTCCTGAGACTGTTTTTAACCCCATCTCTCACCGTTACCACTGCCATTACTGGATTGAGTCTAGCCTGGCAAGTGGAGGTGGGATCCCCAATCTTCATCCCCTCATGCGTCAGATCTGGCCTTGCCACCTGTTTGTGTGCGGGCTGTGAACTAAGAATGGTTTTCACGTCTTAATGGTTGTTAACAATAAAAGGAGGACGGCATTTTGTAACACGTGGTGATGGTATGAAATTCAAATTTCGGTGTCCATAAAAGAGTTATCTTGGAACACAACTTTGTCCATTTGTTTGCAGATTGCCTTTGGCAGCTTTCATGCTGCGGTGGTGGAGCTGAGTAGTGGCAAGGAGGACTGAAGCCCTGCAGAGGCTAAAGCGATTACCCTTTGGCTCTTTATAGAAAAGGTTGGCTGACTTTTGCTTTAGCCACACTGGCCTTTTTTCTTTTCTCAAACAGTCAAAATCTGTGCCCACCTCAGGGCCTTTGCCCTTGCTGTTCTCTTTACTCACTTTTATTTTTTGGCTATGTTGCACAGCATGTGGGACCTTGGTTCCCTAAGCAGGGATCAAACCTGCACCCTCTGCATTGGAAGGACAGCGTCTTAACCACTGGGCCACCAGGGAAGTCTCTGTTTTTTCTACTAGGGATGCTTCTTTGTTTCACCCTTCACACAAGTACTCATAGGAGTGAGCACTTTCTGTCCCCATTAGCTTAATTCTGTGTATGTTAATAACATCTGCCATCTCGAAGTATTTACTTATTCATTTGTTTCTCCCACTTGAATGTAAGCTCTTGGAGGGAACAGTTCTGTCTTACCACTTAGGAAGCACTTGGCACATCCCGGGTGCTCTGTAAATGTTTGTTGACAGACTGTGTGAATTAATGGAAAGCAGTGCCGAACCTCCAGCCCTATCTTCTGCTACATCTCTGCCAGGACTTCCTTCTCCCCAACACAAACTCATTTTCTCCTTCGTATGAGATGTCATTTTCAGTAAGCTGAGATAATTGGATTTTAAGATAAGACATCACAAAATTAAATTTATTGTTTGTTAATTTATTTTAAAATATTTTAGCTAATCCTGAATAATCAGGAGTACACGGTAGACCACTTGTGGAGTTAAAAGAAATGAAGCATTGACACTACAATTAAAATTTCATAATTTTTTGTAGCTCCCTCCCCACAGATAACCACCTCAACTCCACTCGTATAGTGTGTAAAGATCTGTATATTCCAAACTTCCGATTTGCAACTAATTTTTAGGAGCATGTTTTCTGACGGAGAAAATGTGGGATGAATGTGCTTCTCCCTCCTCCTCCTCTTCCCACTCATTTTTACACACACATAAGGAGGCCCAGGTGAGATGGATGTGCTCTGGGTGGATGTCCTTGGATGGCTTTCCCTGAGGACACTAGTCCAGTGGAGGGACCACAGAACTGTAACATAATATGTGAGAACCAGCCACTGCCTGACACATACAGCCTGTTCTTCACCTCACGGTGACAGCATGGACCATGAGAACACTTTGATGTAATCGAGGGCAAGTGTGGTTTGGGTTGTAGAGCGAATGTCACAAAGCCAGCACTCTCAGTTGTTGACCACAGATGTTCACCTTGGAGATTCAAAAGCTGCTAAGCGGCTGCTGTTCATGGAGAATCTTAGGAGGCCTGGCTTCAGTACTTGGCAGGTCATCCTTGCTGCTATCATATGCAGGTCTCTGTTCTCTCCCCAGCCAGTTGTGGGTCCGCCAGTATTTGCTGAGGTCCCTCTCTGGGTCATCTACTGGAGCTCCATCAGCAGGGGAGACACAAAGGACCATTCCTGTGCTCAAGGAGCTTACTGTCTGGTTTGGGGAAACAGATGGGCATGTTTGTGGTCGTGGTATAGAGACAGTAGATGTGTCGATGAAGCGCTGCTTCAGTGGGCAGCCTGGGGAACAGCTCACTTGGGTGGAGCCAGGGATGGTTTCTGGTAGACAGTGAGGCAGGTGAGGGCATGGGAGAACTGCAGATCACTGAGAAGCCAAGCCCTTTGGTATGGTTGGAGCCATACAGGCTGAGTTAGTGTGGCAGGAGGGAAAGGGAGGGGCAGGGAGGAGTGAGAGGCAGCCCCTTGACCTGATCCAAAAAGGCTTGACTCCTTTGCTGCTTCTGAGTGCAGGACCATGGAGACCTGTGTCAGTAGGGAGCCAGTGTCCTAGTTGCCAGGGGTCACTGAGATGGGTTTGGGCATTGATAGTTGCGTGCTTCGGTGTTTCAGAGTAGCTTAACACAGAATAGCTTTTGCTTCTGCAGAAAGCTGTTACTGTTTGCTTTCTGGGCATTGTTAACAAAAACTTTAGAGTCAGACACTGGCTTTGCCACTACAACATTTCTGACCCTAGGAAGTTACTGAGTCTAGCTGTGCCTCAGTTTCCTCATCTGTTAAAAGGGTATAATCATAAAACCCACTGCATAGGATCATTCTGAGAATTTAATTAGTTACTACATATATAAAGCACATAATAAGCCCACATTCAATGGTCTCTACTACTACTATTTGTTTTCTTGATCCCCCCCAAATGTGTACCATGCTTGTTTAATTACATCTCCCTGATTCCTGTCCTCCAGTTTCAAATACAGGAATCACCATATTAGCATGGTAATGCTGCAATAATAATCCACTGAGTCGATGTAAATAAGGAACATCTGTGCAATATTTATGACCCATAAAACACAGTTATACTCTAAAATGTTGTTCTAATCCCAAGTAGGTCACTGCAGTGGTCCATGATCAGAGGACCCTCCTGGGGCCCTGGCTGTATTCACTGAGGTCTGTGCCAGCCAGCCCAGATGGGGACGGGCACTGCCACATGGCAGTTGGCGAAAATTAGACTCCTGAGGGTTTTTTTGCCCATCAGAGCAAAAAATGAGTTATCTTTTTGCAGGAAAAATAGGGTGAAGTTACTTTTAAAATCAAGAACAGCCAGCTTTCAGTTGCGTGCGTGGGTTTAAATACTCGCTGGACTGTGCAGGGGATTTTTTTTTTTTTTTTTGCAGGAGATATTTTAAATCCCAGTGTGGTTTCCTCACCTTCAGTGCCTTTCTGTCACATGTGTTACCATTTTGTTACCATTTTTGCTTGGGTGTCCAGGAAACTCTGAGTCTGATTTGCAGCCCCGTCTTAGTCATTATGTATGAGCTCTCAATAGGTGATTTTTCTAATACCTGTCTTCCCTTTGATCTTGGTTTTCTTCCATTTATTCTGGTGTTCTTATATTCTCTTTGGGTTGTATGTGTTGTTTTTTTTTAAAGTCAGCTAACCTTTAAATGCTTTAATGAACATGTCAGGGTAACGCTAGGCTCTTCCTGCTTGTCATTTGATATGTTCATAGAGTCTGCAAGCTTACTTCCATTATAGGCTAAGAAAAACACAAACAGCAAGACAAATCTCCTCAGCCCCCAAGTCAAGTTCAGTATAGTGTGCACTGGGCTCAGCCAGCTTGTTCTGCAAAAGGGTCAGAGAGGCAGAGACAGTATGTAACTGAGTGGGTCAGCTGTGTTCCAATAAAACTATGTACAGAAACAAGCAGCTGGCCCTTAGGTCGTGGTTTTCTGATCCCTGGTTAGTGTAATGTGCATAGAGTTTGGCCACGTGATGCGAAGAGCTAACTCATTAGAAAAGACCCTGATGCTGGAAAAGACTGAAGTCAGGAGGAGAGGGGGATGACAGAGGACGAAATGGTTGGATGGCATCACCGACTTAACGGACAGTAGTTTGAGCAGTCTCTGGGAGATGGTGAAGGACAGGGAAGCCTGGCGTGCTGCAGGCCATGGGGTCGCAAAGAGTCGCACACGACTGAGTGACTGAACAAGAGTATATAGCGTATGTAATTCACCGATCACTGAGTGTCCAGCTCGATGAACTGTCGTCACAGGATGATGCTTCCATGAAACCTCCCCCGAGGCCAGGAAGTTAGAACAGGGCCAGGGCCCTGAAGTGCCCCACACCTCTTCCCATGTGTCACCTGTCTCTACCGCAGAGGTAACCAGTGACTTCTACACATAATAGATAAATTTTTCATTACATTAAGCCCCACATATGAAAACATCATAGATTAAAAAAATCACTCTCAAGAGGCAGACCTGATACACGGTCAGCATATATGACTGACTTTAGCGTCACACTCAAATGACCGATAAGTCCTTTGAGTTTCAGTTCTTTTACTTGTAAAATGGGGATGTTAGTGCTTATATGGGGGCCGTATGAAAAATCAATTGGATGCCATACTTGAGGTCTTGAATGCAGTCCTGTGTCCAGAGACCACCTAAGTTAATTTCTCATCAGTGATATGACCTTTTCCATGCTGGCAGGCACCTCTTTGGGATGGTGCTAACTCCGCATAGAGAGGAATTCTTAGTCAGCTGTACTTATTTGTGAGTCCATCACCAAGCCCGGTCAGCCCCAAGCATGGTCAGCTTCTTTCAGATTCATTCTGGCTGTGGGATGCCTCCGTGAGGGCTCCGTTGGTGTTTTTCCCAGAACACCGAACAAATGGCCGTTGTGGGGGTTTCCTGGCGCCGAGACCTCCCAGCTCATTTGTATTCCGGTGGCTTCTTGTTCACACATGAGCACTTGTCTCCCGGGCCCAAGTCCGGCTCGGCTGTATGGGCTGGTGGGTGGCACCCGGCAGGCCTGCTTCCTGCGGGGGCCCTTTCAAGATTGGTCTTTTTTGGAGGGGAGGGGTGGGCAGGAGGCATTGACTCTTTTCGGGACGACTCGCCAGTGCCTGTGTGAGCAGCCCAGCAGTGTACCCGTGACGGTGCTGAATGTAATCGGGTTATGAATGACTCTGTCTTCACTGATTTGCTTTGGAGATAAAAAGTCCTGATGAGGTGGGTGCGACCAACAGCAGCAGCAGAAGTCAAACGTACCTTGGGGACATGAATGGCCATCTTTACTCTCAAAGCACCTCCACTTCCTCCATCCAGAAAGAGGTATTGAGAGAGATCGTTATCCATGTCGGAGAGTCCATTAAGGGGAAGGAGTGCTTTGTAGCCAGAGAGCAAGGCCATAAAACCGAAAATGCCCTTTTGAAAGGGCCCCTGTGGCCTGCGAGGAAGCAAGCTTTTCCCTTTATGTGAGAAAGGAGTAATGGGGAGAAGACGAAAGAGAGAAACAAAACTGAAATTCTTCGGGTCAGACACCGCGCCAAAGGCTTTGACAAACACGGTTTTGTAAAATCCTCAAGCCAACTCCAAACTGCAGAGATTATTATATATAATAACCTATAATCTATATAATAGATACATAATCTATAATATCTAGATATAGGATAGATATAAACTAATCTATAATATCTATAGATATATTTATATCATCTATAACGTCCTCCCCCCACCCCGCTCCATTTTATAGATGAAAACTAGGCTTGGAGAAGGTGGGTGGACTGCCTGGGTGTCAGCGGCAAAACCTGATTGGATGGTGATGCCTGTGTGTGTCCCGCCCACATCCGGTGCCCCAGCCAATTGCAGTGTGCCTCTTTCTCCAAAGCCAGCCGTCCGTGCCCCGCCCCCACCTGCCGGCAGCTCTCACCCTGATTGACAGGAGTTGGTGGATCAGCTTCTCTGCTCCCTCACCCTCTGGTGGGGTAGTCCTGTGTTCTGCCGGTGGGATTAACTTCCAGCTCCCCACAGTGGTCACTTACTTGATAACACGTCCTGTGTTGGCTTATTTCCTTCCATTTCTCGTTCACCAGTGTTTCTTAGGATCGCTTTCCAAGTAAACTATTCGGTCTGTAATCCTGGTTACAAGATCTGCCTCTCGGGGACCTCACGCTAAGTCAAATACGACTACTACGACTAATTACAGCGTGATAATTAATTGCCGATGTTTACCGAGCAGTTCCTAAGTCCCAAGTGCTGTGCTAAGCTGGTTCCATGGGTCTTGTCACTAACTCCTCCCTAACAGACCCATGAGGTGGGTGTTATTATCATTTTACAGTGAGGGAATGAGGTTCAGAGATGTAGAGTGATTTGTCGAAGGTCACACAGCTAAGGAGTCACACCCTTAACAGAGCTGGGATCCCTTTTCTGGGTTTTCAGATCATGTGTGCTTGGCCCTCCCCAACAGGCTGCCTGTTTTTATACTAGTTTTTTCCTTGATAATATTTGGCTTGTTGTGGGATGGAATTGTTTGAGGGGGTGCCTATTTGGTATTGTAAAGTGCCTGCTCCCTCCTACCCAGAGAACAGCTCTGGGTGAACTAACAAGGACGGGTCACTTAGATTTCTTCTTCTTTCTTTTTTTCCTTAGTATGTTCCATCAATACAAGGTACTTGTTTCTTGTCTGTTTCTATCTCCCACCCCCAGTAAGATGTAAACGCATGATATCTTTTTGTTTTTTTTATTTCTGTGTTCCAATGCCTGGCATTCAAAAATAGATGCTGAATGAAGAGGCAAGTGATTTCTAATAATTGATTCATCCCACCCAGCCCACTGCCTTTGCATGAATCCTGGCCATGAGCTGATCAGAGTGTGTGTACCCCTCCTCTAACCACAGAAGGTTCAACAGAGAGCTCCCATTACAAGCCAGGCAAACAAGCCACTGTTGCGGGTATCTCCTAATCATGCTGGACACAACAGTCTACTTGTGGTATCTTTCCATTGCGTCATCAGGAGCTGATAAGAACCCAGGACTGATAAGAACATGGCATGTTCACTGTTGCTTGGGAGTGGTGTGGATAGTGTGCCAAGGAGCCAGGTGAAAAGATGAACAGGTTTCAAAGTGGTGGAGGGAAGTTCTCAATGGAGGAATGCTGAACACAGGGTTTAATTTTTGGAAAGAGAGCAACTTGACAAGTGACTTAGCACTTTTCACATAGGTGGAAGGGTCTTGTGTACAGGGTTCAGGCTGCTAATTTCTGAAGAGTAAGAAGTCAATTTATATTTTTAGAGGGAGTTAGGTAGTTGTGAAGGAAAACTTCTTGTGTAGGAGAGTATTAGTGGCTTTAACAGTTTGATGTTTCCTTCCCCCAAAGACCTGAGGATGTAGAAGGTGAGGATCTTCTCACCTGGAAGGGACTTGCTGCAGTTCTGTTTCCTGGGGAAGGGATAGAGCCATCTCTAGAAGTTTCTCTATAAGCCACCTAATTCCAAAAGGCTGACTGTGCTCCGTCATCTTTCTTGGGGTGGAGTGGTTTAGGGGAGCTGGATCTTGAAGTAGGAATAGAAGTTGGCCTTTAAGAAGAGCAAGGGAACTGGAGGTGAGGGAATTAAATAGAGATGCCATGTGTCACCAGTGGTAAAGAACCCACCTGCTAATGCAGGAGACATGGGTTTGATCCCTGGGTTGGGAAGATCCCCTGGAGAAAGACACAGCAACCCACTCCAGTATTCTTGCCTGGGAAATCCCATGGACAGAGAAACCTGGCGACTACACAGTCCATAGGGTCACAAAGAGTCGGACGTGACTGAAGCACGCACACGTGCAGAATCCTGAGTCAGCACTGCAGGTTTAGGGAGCTCTGTGAGCTGGTGAGACAGGCGGGAGGACATGAAAGGGATGTGGTGGGGGAAAGAGTTGGCAACCCCGGAGGGCCCCCACTACCTGCTGACACACCAAGGAGTTGTGAAGACCATGGGAAGCCACTGACAGGTTCAAAGTAGGAAAATGACATAATTCAGTTTTCTCTTGAAATAATAATTCTCATGGTTGGTAAGAGGATGAATTAGAAAAGACAAGACGGGGGGGGGGGTATCTAGAGTAGTTCAGGTTAAAGCTTTTGTCACTTTGAGATAAAAGCAGCTCTGTGTGTGTGCCTACACACATTGTGATAATTGATGAGGAAATGATTTTGATGTTATCTTATGGAGGGAAAGGAGCTCTCGAGGGTATGTCTCCCCAGGACCCTTAATACAGGATATAGATGGTCACAGGAACCCTTTCTGTTCAGCCTACTCAGCATCAGCGCTCCCTTTCTTTCTCCTGATTACACTTAGATTTTTATTCTCTTTCCTTAGGATCTCACTCCTGACAACCTCACCCCCATCCCCCAATCTGTGAGCTGGTCTTAGCCAGTCCGAGTTAACTCAACTTTCTTAGGCTCAGTGATTGGCCTAGGCTTGGGTTCTTAAACCAGTTACCTCATACGTTTCCTTGGGCACAGCGATTGGTGAATAAGTGGACACGTTGACCCCATCTGGCCCAATGAGAAGACGGAGGGGATGGCAGTCCCGCCTCTTCTTCTGGGTGTAATGTTCACCTTGGATGTGAGAACTGACTAGTGGCTCTGGCAACTAAGGGTTTTCATTTAGATGCCTCAAGGCTAAATTTCAGGCCATGTGATTCTGCTGTTGCTTCTCAGTGCATATTTGTTTATAAGTGTTTGTTTAAAACACTGTGTTTTAACCGGAAGGCAAAGAACTAAGCTTTATACAGACACACATACTCAACATTCTCTTTTATTTGGAAAAAAGAAGGTAGAGCACAAAAACACAATGCATCCACAGTTCTTTTACTTTATTTATCTGAACTACATACAGGAAGAAGTAGAAGCTTCTATCTCCCTAGCCCACCGGCTCCTCCATTCCAGCACATACAGGGCTTATTAGTATTTTCTGCTTCATGTATATCCATTCTTTTTCCTATGAGTATACAGACACATCTATATGCAAACACACATACATACTTTTTAAACTACGTTTTGATCATGCTATATACATTGGTCTCCAAACTCAAAATACTTAGCTTCGTGGAAAGGAATGGTGAGAGGGACAGTTCTCTCTGTTTGTCTTCAACATGCCTCTACTTCTGTGTTTCTCTTTCCTTTTTGGTGTTTTTTTTTATTGGTCATCTTTTGGCCATACTGCATGGCATGCAGGATCGTAGTTCCTGGACCAGGGATTGAACTCATGCCCCTGCATTGACAGTTCGGCATCTTAACCACTGGGCCATCGGGGAAATCCCTCATGTGTTTCTTTTGTCTTTATGTATCTGGTGGTAACTGGCTTCACCATATCCTTTGTGTTCACATTTGCCCCTGGGTAAATACCCCTTAGTCTTTGGACAATGAAGTATTTCAGCTTCCTCTAAGTCTTCCTCTAAATTTTTTTGGCCAGTACATGATAGCCTAATAGGGAATGAGGGAGTAGATAAAGTCTGGTTGAAGGGTAAAAATGGGGAACAAGTGAGTAAAAAAAAATCAGGGAAATGTTTAAGTAATACAATCTCCATTTCAGGTTTTGGAATTGAATGCCAAGTGCAGAATGTTAAATGGGACATTTTCAGAGCTTGGGAGAAGTTTGATATATAGGATGTAATTAAGAGGCTGAGGAGAGTGCCATTTTTTATATCCTCTACTTGTCACTTGTGCAGATTTGATTTCAAATATGATTTTTGAGGTTACAAGGGTAATTAATTGGATGGTCTCTTCCAGGAACTATCATTCACCTGAGTAACATCCTTTAAATTGATAGACCCAGAGAAAGAGTAGGTGAAGGGAAATACAAGAGGTTGTGCATTTTTTCATTTAACTGCTATTTATTTGGTACCTACTATGTGCTGCTTACCTTGCTGCTGAGGTTAGGAGATACAGTGGAGATGGCAGAGTGTTGGGGGACCTTGTCTAAGTTGACAGGGGACAGAGAATGCAAACATATAGGCTCGCTCTGTTGGGATAGGTATCTGGGTCCTAGATCAGGACTGGATAGATGCCTGACTGGGTGCCCTCACTTGAATAAGACTAATTCATTTTATTTTTCTTTTTTAACTATAGATTATTTAAACAAGTAAGATCAGCCCATATAAGAAAGTGACGATACTAGAGAACAAAAAGGAGCAAAAAAGGGTATCTGCCATCTGTTAAGTGATCCTACAACCTAGAGGCAGCCACTTCAGTATTTTGGCAAATTTTCTTTCAATCTTTTTTAAAAAACTGAATTGCAGTTGATTTACAATGTTGTGTTAGTTTCAGGCACACAGCACAGAGATTCAGCTACACATACGTGTGTGTGTGTATGTGTGTGTGTGTGTGTGTGTGTGTGTGTGTGTATGCGCTCAGCTGCTCAGTCATGTCTGACTTTTTGCGACCCTGTGGACTGTAGCCCGCCAGGCTCCTCTGTCCATGAATTTTCTAGGCAAGAATACTGGAGTGGTTGCCACTTCCTACTTCACAGGAATATATATGTATATATTTGCATATAATTTTAAGATTCTTTCCCCTTACAGTTTATTACAAAATAATGAGTATAGCTCCCTGTGCTGTACAGTAGGTCCTGAGCCTACTCTTAAAATGTAACTGTCAGACTGTTTATTTAGTCTTTGAGCCTAAACTCAAACTTGGACATGGGACAGAGGCTTCTCCTGAGCGGTTCCCATATTTGATGGAACTGTTGTTTCCATGATCAGGAATGAATCCACAATGAAACCTGTAATCTTTGTCCACATGTCAGTGTAAAATATAGTGTCGGTTCCTTAATACCCTTCCTGGACCCGGAATGTGGCTGGCTCCAGCAGCTGGGTTTGCCGAGGTCGTCCTCCTCCCTCCATCAGGAGTATACCTCCAATCTCACTAGTCTTCTCGTTCTTGATACCTTAATTTTGATGCATCTGTGGATTGAATGGAGTGTGCCTTTAATTAGAAAAGAGTTCATGAATGTGTTTTGTTTATTCAGACTTGGAGAAGAATTCCTGGATTTAATTCATAATTCTCAGAGTTATTAGAACTTTTTGAGACTCAGTTTTCTCTTTGTTAGAGTCCTTGAGGTTCTTTATTAGCGCTCCTTGTTGGAAGCTTTCTGTTCCTGTGCCATTTTTACCTCATTGGGGTGCCAGAATTGGAGACATACTCTTTAATATTTAGGTGGAGAATCTTCAGGACATCTCAGACCAACTGTGATCTGTCTGTCCATTTCCTTTGCAAACATGAGGTTAAATGTGGGGGTAGACTGTGCCTGCCTTCATCTCTAGGGAGGCAGAACATTCCATCGTGTAGGCTGTAATAATTTTCTTCTAGTGTTTCTTTTCTCCCTGGAGCTGAGAGAGCTTCAGATGTTTGATGGCCATTTGGGGGTCATGACAACAGTTGTGCTTCTGGCTTTGGGGAAGGGCAGTTCTGACCACATAAATAGGAGCCTCCAGCAGATATAACAGATCACTGGTTGGGATGTAGACCACAGTATTATTACAGGTCTCTTTTGCCTTGTCCTGAGATCCATTTGAGAATCTCCAAATTTTCTAGTCCAGGAGTGCCTTAGTTTATGCAAATAATGAACACAGTGGAGAACAGACTTCAGGGTGAAGCCAGCTGGAGGGTCATATTTCTTGGCTCCAGCCAGGTGCTGCCATGAAGCAGCTTGGGCGTAATCTTGCCTAAGCTTGTTTTTTCAAGAGAATGTCTAAATCTAACTTTTTGCAGGAAATCTCCTGACTTTAAATATTGGCCACTTTTAAAATAAAATATATTCTATTGTGTGGATCTAACAGAATCTAAGTATGGGCCACTAGTTGGATTAGAATTATCTAGAAATTCCCTTCTGGTCTTTTCAGTTGAGAATTCTGTATTCCCTTCCTCATCCTTTCCTCCCTGCAAACTTACAGGGTGTTCATAGTTTCCTCTCCTGGGCCCTTAACAATTTTCCTTCTACTTTGAATGAGTCTAGGTTGTTGTCATTTTACTACTGAAAATATGAGACCATGAGACCAAGAGACCACAGTGTTACAGAGGCTGCGCAGCACTTGGGATAAACTGTGTTCTTGCAAATCAAAATACAACAGCCCTCAATGAGGGTGATGATTTACGCTGTTACAGCAAGAGCCCCCTACTGCTTGATGAGTGTACTGCACGACTGAGATTGCATGAGGGCCTTTCACATACAGTATCTCATTTAATCCTCATGCGGTGCCGGAGTGAGGTGGTATGACCTCCACTTTATGGAAGCTCTGTGAGGTTTGACTTCTTGCTCAAAAATGCACAGCTGGTGGGACAGAGCCTAGCTTCCTTGTTCATCTCTTCTACTTCAGTGCGGGCCGTTCGGCTTCCAGTTCATAGAGGTGTTATTTCCCTCTATCCGTTACAAAGGCCTCCCTGGAGCATGCCTTGCACATAGTAGGTTCTTTTAATTACCTTTATTAATAATGATAATATGAAGCTGGCTTTGCTCCAGTGGGTAGAATTAGCTTAGTGGAGACAGTTTTTTCATGGCATAAATGAGCCTTTTAAAACCTGAATGACATGACAAAGTTAATTTTGAGAAAATATAAAAGGAAGGCAAATGTTTACCTATTTTTACTTTATTAAAATGTAATGCACAAAAGCATATTTTTTAGAAGTGATAAATTGATTTGTTCACAAAGGAATCTTGGAGAAGGAAAAGTACCACATTTAAAAATTATATACTGTTCTATAATTGCACAAACCAAATACGTGTTTTATTTGTAATTTCATTGGTAATATATGTAATTACATGAGAAAACAAGCAAAGCAAACTGTGTTCCAAGCGAACATGAATCAACACTGTTTTTCCTTTTCTCCAGTTACTCTGCAGCATTAATTTGTCTTGCAGAAGTAAGAATATCACACAGACATTGGGGAAAAAAAAAAGCATCCCTGACCTACCTCAGGCACTTTAACGATTTCTCAAGCAGGAGATACTGATGTTTTGAAGTCTCGGAGGTGAGAGTGAAACCCATCTTACTTCTTTACTTCTGCTGTCTTCTTTTTTTTTGTCTATGAAAAAGGTAGCAGACGGTTCATTTTTGAGGCATGCTAAAACTATACCACCACTGCACCTGTGCCTCCAGAGTGGTTCTGCTATGGGTAATTTCTTCCTGAAGAAACCAACCCACATATTCTTTATTCCTTCTACAAAAAAAAAAAAAAAAATAGCTAGGCTGGTTTAGGCATAATGATGCATTGTTTGGAAATGCACTTTCTTTTAAGAAATTCAGGGCTTATATGAAATGTAATTCTCAGATTTCTGGGGAGTTATTCATTGAATCATTCCTTCAGACAATTATAGAGCTCCTGCTGTGTGCATCAGCTGCTTTGCTGGGCTCAGGGGTTACAGAGAGGAAATACCCAGTTCCTATTCTATGTAGATGTAGTCTGGTCTGGTGAGGGAAAGACACATAAATAAGTATAATGTGGTATGGAAAGTGCTCAGAGCCACAGGAGAAGAACTAGGAGACTCTGAGGAAGAGGAGTCCAGAGGCCTCCCAGGCTGGTGATGAGTTTGGAAGGACTAGATAGGACTGCCGCGGGTACCGCTTGTCCCAGGGATGAGGTGAAGGGTTGATGAGAATGCGTGCCAGGCAAGGGTGCTGGATGCCCCCGGGGATGTGGGTCCCCCGGTGGGACATGAATGGTTGAGGCACATTCTAAGAGCTGTCATTTCTGTGGAGTTGAGAGTGAAGGTCAGGTGTGAGGGTGTGACAGGAGATGAGGTTTAAGCATGAAGGGAGATCATACCTCCCAGCCTAGAGATGTGCAGATGTAATCCGTAATCTGTGTTTAGGTCATGAACTTTTTTTTGAATTAAGTATTCTTGACTTACAATATTGTGTTAGTTTGAGGTGTACAGCAAAGTGATTCAGTTATACACAATATAGATATGTTTTTTTCAATGCTTTTCCATTATAGTTTGTTATTAGATATCGAATATACTTCCCTGTACTATACAGTAAATCCTTGGTGTTATCTGTTTTATATATAGTAGTGTGTATCTGCTAATCCCATACTCCTAATTTATCTCTCCCCCTTTGATAACCATAAGTTTTTTTGCATGTCTGTGAGTCTGTCTGTTTTGTAGATAAGTTCACTTGTAGACCACATATTAGTGATATCACGTGCTATTTTTCCTTCTCTGACTTACTTTACTTGATGTGATACTCTGTATTTCCATCCACATTGCTGCAAATGACATTATTTCATTCTTTTTTATGACAGTAATATTCCAGTGTGTGTGTATGTGCATACACATATACATACATATCACATCTTCTTCATCCATTTCTCTGTTGACAGGCATTTAGGTTGCTTCCATTTCTTGGCTATTGTGAATACTGCTGCTATGAACATTGGGGTGCACGTGTCTTTTCCAGTTATCACACTCATGAACTTTTATTACACCTTCTCTGCAGCTCCTGCCCATAGAGCCTTTGCTTTGCTGGAGGAGATCTTCTGTGGATTTAATTTCTTGTCTTGGGTTATACAGTTATCTGTGACGTCTAATTCCATGGGACGGGCTGCCAAGGGTGGGAGTCCTAATGTCTGCTGCTGGTTTTCCCTTTCACCAGGTTCACCTTTAATCTGTGGACTTCTTGGAGCTCTGTCCACAAACAGAGATGGAGGGATGGCATTGTTCTTGGAGGAATATTTTGTAGACACCTAGCGGTTTTGAGCTCTGGAGGCGTGAGATGGAGAAGGACGACTCTTGGGAATATGCAGAGAAACAGAATGCAGAGTGGCCTTGCTCCTTGCTCCTCCAGTCTCCTTTCACTTTTCATCAGATTCTCCCATGTAGACTTAAAATGTCAGCAAACCAGAGACTGTGGGATGCATTATTGAATCCCACCTGTGTTCGTCAGGATATAAATATTGCTTAATTCCTTCGTGTTCAGCAAACGTTTATGGAGTGTCAGACTCTGTGTTCAGTCTCACGTCTCTGCCATTAATAAGTCCCTGGCCTTGTGGGGAGGGAGAATTAATTGTTGAGGGATTTCTGACCGTGGGATGTGTAAGATGATATGATGATGATGATGAAGATGTTGATTTAGGAAGAATATATAGGCAGTATTGTCCCAGGGATTGGGCGAGCTGGTGAGAATGCATGCCAGGCAGGGATGGTGGATGTGCTGGCATTTGTTGAGTTTCTCTTGTGCACAGAAATTATCCTTGTGTCCATTTTAGGAGAGCTGTACTATAGCCTCGCATTTCATTGGTGAGGAAACTGAGGCATGGGGGCGGTTTCTGGTAAGTGGAGGAGGCAGAATTCAGACCCTGAGTGGCTACTAGCTGATGGGCACAGAGGAGGATGTAGTCAGTTGCATCTCAGAGGTGGTGCCCCTTTAGTGAATATCCTGAAGGAGAAATATCCAGAGGGACAAACTGAGGCAGAGTGTGTTTAGCTAAAGGAGAACTGGGATGAGTTATCTTTGATGTTTCAGTGGAAGGTGAGGGGGAGTGACGATGAAATCAGGGTGGTTCTGCTGGACTGCTCTGGGAGCCTCTGGGGTGCTGGCCATGGGTGCTTCACCTCCTGTTAGGGGATTCACGTGACCTGTGAATGCGCTTGATGCCTCGTGACAACTGGGGCCATCTGCGAAGTCCTGTCTAGAAGCACTGGTGATGCAGGGTCACCAGGGGCATGTCCAGGAGGTTTTGTAGATGTGTACACGATGGAGGGGACTCTTTAAGGAACAGAACACAACATTTTAAATAGAAAGTGAGATTCAGGGCCTTGAAAGGGACATGAGCACGAGAGGGATCCTGAAGTGTCAGCTTTGTTAGCATCATGTGAATCCACCCCAGGCAGTCTTTTCCATTCATATTGTGCTTATTTCTGCACCAGTGCAGAAAAGTAATGATTCATGTTTCAGTTTTGTTTTGTTTTAACCCATAACTGAGGACCAGTCATTTATTTTATCATGACATCCACCATATTTGGTGGGTGGCCTAACCAGCCTCTTTCCAGGATGTCTCCTAGGATCGGCCACCCAGTTGTGGCTACTCTGAACACAGCATCATCTCATGCATTCAAATATAGCCTCCTTGTATGTCTATATATTTTTTTTTCATTGCAGAGGGTCTAGAGATGGTTGATATTCAGGGCATAATTCCCCGAGCGTTCCTGCCTTGCTAAATTTCAGTTTGTATGTCTTTCGTCAAATATTTGGCTTAGCTGGGGCTGGTTGGCATATTGTGTTAGCTCAAAGTGATTTATTGTCTCAGTGTCAGCCATTCAATACAGAGAGGTAATATGTAGTGTGTCAGTGGGGATTATGTTGTAATCTCAAGAAAAATATAGGAAGTTGGGTAGAGAAAAAAATCCAGGGAGAAGAACGAAGCAGTTATTAAAATAGACTTTTCTAATATATGTTCACTCGTGGAGAGTTACATCCACAACTTCATTTCTCATCAAAAAGTCTCAAAGAGCCTATTTCCAATAGTTCTTATCCTTCTTTGCAGCTGAATATTTGGGGGTATTTTAAAGTGATATCATAAAATAGATTGAAAATGAAGTCCTATAAATGATCTTTAATCAACAGACTCTGTTGCTTTATAGAACAGAAAACAGTGAACAAAAGACTATGATTTTAATTCAAGGAAAGAGAGCTATTTATTTTAAGTATTTCTGCAGAATGGCAGAAGTAATTTATTCAGTTATAATTAGACATATTGTAAAATGGACGATTGTGAAGAGAGTAATTCTCACTGGCTTCCTTGAGTCGGGGAAGGCTCTTCTGCATGATTCTTTGCTATCTGGTTGTAGATCCTAGTGCCAGAAATTAACTTATGAACTAGGGCAGAACCAGAGAAAAATGGAAGGTGAAACTATTCATGTTCCCCATTTAATCCTGAAAATGGGTTTACCTTCCTTCTGTCTTGATAAGAAACCTGTTTGGTAAGACTTCACCTCCCTGGGAACTTGGATGTCAAGAGTGGACCCACCACTCCCTAACTTAAAAGACTGTGACCAAGTGTTTGAACAAACACTGTGGTTTGTACTGAGCCCTGCTTTCTTTCTGAGAGTCTGGAATTTGGGGATGTGCTAGGCAGAGGGTGCCTACATGACCAGCCTCTGGGCACCAGCCTCTGGGCACTGACTCTGTAGTGAACCTTTCTCATGGACAGCACTTTACGTGAGTTCTCGTTGCTGAAAGAATTGTGTCCTTAGTGACTCCACTGGAAGAGGACCCTGGAAGTTTGTGCTTGATTTCTTCTAGACTTCACCCCATGCACCATTTTCCTTTGCTGATTTTCTTGGTCTCCTGTTGCTATAATATATCATAGCCATGAATATGGCTGTCTGCTGAATCCTCCAGCATTGAACCATCAAACCCAGGGGTGGTCTTGGAGACTCTTTCCCACCAGCATGTATATATGCTCAGCTAATTCATCTTAGCAAGGGAGGAAATTGCACTCATTTCACTCATCTCACATGCTAGCAAAGTAGTGCTCAAAATTCTCAAAGCCAGGCTTCAACAGTACACGAACCATGAACTTCCACATGTTCAAGCTGGATTTAGAAAAGGCAGAGGAACCAGAGATCAAATTGCCAACATTCACTGGATCATAGGAAAAACAAGAGAGTTCCAGAAAAACATCTACTTCTTCTTTATTTGACTACACCAAAGCCTTTGACTGTGTGGATCACAACAAACTGTGGAAAATTCTTCAAGAAATGGGAATACTAGACCACCTTACCTGCCTTCTGAGAAATCTGTATGCTGGTCAAGAAGCAACAGTTAGAACCAGACATGGAACAACAGACTGGTTCCAAATCGGGAAAGGAGTACATCAAGGCTGTATATTGTCACTGTGCTTATTTAACTTATATGGAGAGTGCATCATGAGAAATGCTGGGCTGGATGAAGCACAAGCTGGAATCAAGATTGCCGAGAGAAATATCAATAACCTCAGATATGCAGACGACACCACCCTTATGGCAGAAAGTGAAGATGTACTAAAAAGCCTCTTGATAAAAGTGAAAGAGGAGAGTGAAAAAGCTGGCTTAAAACTCAACATTTGAAAAACTAAGATCATGGCATCTGGTTCCATCACTTCATGGCAAATAGATGGGGAAACAATGGGAAAAGTGACAGACTTTATTATTTTGGGCTCCAAAATGACTGCAGATGGTGACTGCAGCCATGAAATTAAAAGGCGTTTGCTCCTTGGAAGAAACGCTGTGGCCAATCTAGACAGCATATTAAAAAACAGAGACATTACTTTGCTGACAAAGGTCTGTCTAGTCAAAGCTATGGTTTTTCCAGCAGTCATGTATAGATGTGAGAGTTTCTTTATAGTCCTATAAAGAAAGCTGAGCACTGAAGAATTGATGCTTGTGAACTGTGTTGTTGGAGAAGACTCTTGAGAGTCCCTTGGACTGCAAGGAGATCCAACCAGTCCATCCTAAAGGGAATCAGTCTTGAATATTCATTGGAAGGATTGATGCTGAAGCTGAAACTCCAATACTTTGGCTAATACTTTGGCAAAGAACTGACTCATTGGAAAACACCCTGATGCTGGGAAGGATTGAAGACAGGAGGAAAAGGGGACAACAGAGAATGAGATGGTTGGATGGCATCACTGATTCGATGAACAGGGATTTGAGCAAGCTCCGGGAATTGGTGGTGGACTGGGAAGCCTGGCGTGCTGCAGTCCATGGGGTGGCAAAGAGTCAGACCTGACTGAACTGAAGTGAAGAAATGAGCACAAAGCCATGCCTCTCCCTTCACTCCAGGTCTTCCCACAGCCACACCCCACAACACTTGATGCTACTTACCTATTGCTCCTCCTCCTCTGGCTTCTGTGTCCTGGGTTGGGGACTCTGGGAGTTCTTTCCTTTCCAGCCTCCTCTGTGGGCTTGTCTCAGTTGAAGTGTGTGTGTGTGGGGTCCCATCCCACATTCTCTCCTCCCTGTTAGCACATGCCACTGGTCCTTGGTGAGCTGAGATGGGGAAATTGCATGAGGAGTCTCTGCAAACTGAAGTGCCTGGTTCCTGCCTTGGGAGGCAGACAAGAATCTCTAGGGACAGGAGCCTGCCCTAAACTTCCCAAGGAGTTCGGGGTAGATTTCGCCTCTCAGCTGAGCGCTGTCACCCTTTGTGATGTCACCCATAGCCAGTACCTTTACACGACAGAGTCCCCCAAATCTGTGCTTCCAACTGAGAGCCCTTGTCTGAGATTTGGACCCGATTTAGAAGAGGCCCTGCCCACTCTGCCCCATCCCTGTCATTGCCGGTTTGTCCAGGCTGGTGCCTCTTGCACTCCAACCCCATCTCCCCCAGCAGCCTTTGATAGCTGTAATCCCGTCACCCTGCTTCATAAAAGCTCCTGAGCATCTCCTTGGGGCTGGCACTTGGTGGGCCCTTGGTGAGTTTTTGTGGAATGAGTGAGTGAATGCACGGATGTGTAAGTGTTAAGTTTTGTTCAAGTGCCGAGTTAGCAACCCTTAGAGCCCTGTAGGCAGATCAAGAGCCAGAGCTGAGATTTAGAGCCAGTGAGCTGTTGAATTTATTTGAGATCAATTTGCCGAAGACTTGGGAAAGTTGCGAGGAGGAGGGGGGAGCAGAAATGGGTGTCACTTGTCTTTGTCTAAGAGTCATAGGAAGAGAAAGGTGGAAAATATCTCACAGTGATGGGGAGGGAGTCTTCTGATCTTACCGGGAACCCTTCAGTGGTCCATAGGACCCCCTTCTTATTGGGAGCAGAGGAGTTCTTGCAGGATCTCCCAAAAGTGTTATGCTCCCTGGTTTGAATCTGGCTCTGCCATATGCTGGTTATGGGCTCCCGGACAAATTCTCAGTGCCTCAGTTTACTTATTGTAAAGTGGAGATCATGGTGTCTATATCAGGGGTATTCGTGGAAGTCTTTGAGAAAACGTGTCTATAGCTAAAGAAAGTGTGAGCATTCATAAAGGCTCTGTGCATTCTTTTGCTGATGGTGTGTGAAGGCAGCGATGGTAGCATTAGCTGCTTTAATTGGGCAGGCATCTGACATTTACCATCACTGTGTCTCCAGCCCCTCAGGTAGAATCTAGTGCATAATAGGTGCTCAGCAAAAACTACTGAATGGATGCTTGTGGCCTGGGTCCTAATTATTTAATGTAGGTGGTTGACTGGCACTATCTGCCCTATGGTTGATCTGCAACAAATTGTAGCTATCACTCTTGTTTTTTACCCGGAAATACAAAAAATAGCTGTGATAGAGGTTTATGTTCTTTTGTGAAGCATAAGCAGCGTGATTCCTTCAGGTATTTAATGAAGCCACACGAATTCCCATGCTTTGCTTTCATCAAGTAGGGCTGTTTTTCTAGCAAGGACACGTCTGGGGACTCGTTCTCATTTGGTGAGAGAATGGGGGCCAAGGCCTGTCTGTCTCCATGGAGGTGTAGAGAGCACACAGTTCTGCCATCTTCAGAATTTCAGGTCCCTCCTGGGTTGCAGCCCTGTGGCCACACTTGTTCCATTTCCCTTCAGTGCTGGCTTAGAGCCTTGGTCTTCCTTCCAGCCTCCTGCTCACATCTGTCATTTTTATTTGGCCGATCAAATCTTTCTAGGACTTTGGGCCTGATTTGCTGTTTCAAGGTCTCCTCCACGCAACACTGGGCCCTTCAGGAGCCTGCGGCTTGGGCACAGGTGCTTTTGTTTGAGTCCCCCCTTTGCCTGTCTCCTGCCATCCCCGTTGGCAGAGGAGGGAAGGGATGGCAGAGAGGGTTGAAACAGCTTGCTTTGAGAGCCGAGGTTAAGCTTGAGGCCCCTGTTCCCTGTGTATAGTGATCTGCCCTCTGTGCCATGCCGGCCTTGCGGGGAGCCCTTCAGACTGCACCACAGCCGGATCAAGGGTCCCCGAGTGCTAGCTTCTATTAGTAGGATGGCTTGGAGCCCTTCTGTGGATACCTGACTGTTGGCCTTGGACGTCCCTCCAGTGGTTGCTGTTATCTGGACTTTGTTCAAGAAACTCTTCTAGGAATGAAGTCAATGCGATCGAAAGCAACTCTGTGTTGCAAAGCCTTACACAGATACCGAGTTTGTAAACAGTCCATGTGGTCGTTTGTAAAGATGTCTGTCTGTTCACCCCTGACCTGCTTCCGGGCACTTGCAGTGAGATGCCAGCTCCTCTCATGAAGAGGAGGAGTCTGTTTTTCCACTCTTTGATGCTGTGCTTGATCACGTGACTCGTTTTGACTAATGAGATGGTCGTAAATGGGACACCGGCTGAGGTTTGAGAAGTGCCTGTGCATTGGGGTGGGTTCCCTTCTGCCCCTGGGATCCCTGCTGCCGCCTCTAGGTGAGGGAGTCTGCTGGATGTTGACACACATGTGACCCAGTTGCCCCCACCACCCCAGCTAGCCTAGAAGCAGAGCTCCCTTGGCTGAGCAGCCACTGATACAGACCCATGATTGAGTCTGACCTGGATTAGCAGAAGAACCACCCAGCTGAGCCTGGATCAAAGTCCTACCCCACAGACTCATGGGGTAAATAAATGCCAAGTGGTGGTTTGAAACCACTGAATTTTAGTGCTAGTTTGCTACACAGGAAAAGCTAACTATCTAACTGATAGAGTTAACTTATCTCTAAGTGATTTTTTTTTCTTAACCAGAAGATTTAAGGAAAAAAAATTGCAAACCCATTTGCTACAAGATTTCTTAAAAAGTAACTCTTTTCAGGAGCTGTGACATACCCATCCAGTTTATCACCCAGGCATTTGTACTTAAATTTTGCAGAACACATGTGGATTTTGAGTATGGATTTCCAAGTTGGAAGAGAATCTTTGGCCAGAGTGAGTCTAAACAAGTGACCACACCAGACAGCGGGGTTAGTCGTGTCTGAGAACTCATGATCCAAGAAGTAAGAAATTTAGCCAGAAATATCCTGAGCATAGCTCTGGCAGTTGGGAGTAATTGACTGAAAACTACAAACTGCTTGGATTCAGCATTGTAAAAGATAATTTCACACATGGTGGTTCTGTAAGGGTATTAAGGCTCAAAAAAGTAAACTGGATTAAGAAGGCCTAGTGAATATGAAACACTGAATGGAGGCATTAATAACCGAAAGTGTGGATGAAACTGAGGAACAACAGACTCAAAGAGAAGCAGATGAAGTGAAATCGGATGAGTTCAAATTGGCTCTAATATTCTACAACTGAAAAATCTCATCCCATTGTATTAATAATAATAATAAAAAAAAGACAAGCACACTGTACACATGACACTCGCATACACACATACACAACCCAGAGAAGATTTGCTAACTCTTGTCCATTGAAAAGGAGCTCCACTTTGAGGAATTCTACCTGACTCATTGTGTGTGTGTGTGTGTCGATGTGCAGGACGTGTATGTAATAGTTTATTTACTGCAGCTTTCCTTGTACTTGTAAAAGACGGGACATAATGTAAATGTCCTTACTATGGAGGACTATTAAAGAGAAAGAACAAGATCTCCCAAGTATTAATATGGAACAAGATCCAAGACCTATCAATTGGAAAAAGTATGGGACTCTATCTAGTGGTTTAGCAATTATGTAACAAAAGGACACACACAATACACACACATGTGCCCGTATTTGTATCTAGTAATACTTCACGGCTTACATGCAGAGCTTACCCCAGAGGGCAATGCAAGGAAGTGCTCATCATCAGCGCCTGGGGTGGGAACCAGGTGGCCTGGGGTCAGTATGTTGCCGGGCAGGGGCGGGGTGGGAGGGAGGTTTCATCATATGCTCTCTTCTGTTTACTTTTCACTACATTTCCGGATTGTTTTCATGAAAGTTGTAGAAAACGTATTTAAAATATTGCTCCTGTTCTATATGAAGCTTCTTGAAGGCTTTTGTGTGCTCATCCTGGTGAGTTATGGCACTCCGATCCCTGGAGGTGGTGAGGGAAGCGCCCGCTGTGGCAGAGGAGTGACAAGGTCAGCTTTGGGGTCTTTCTGGGTTCTGGGTCTGGTGTGCCCATTTTCGAACTTGGACCACCTTGGATGCTTTGTCCTTGAATTCCTCATCCATGACCTTGGAGAGGAAGACCACACCTCCCCTGCTGGGAATAAGCAATGAATGATGCACGTGCTCTGAGTCTGTTCAATCTCAGGCTCCCTGGCACTGCCTGCTGTCAGCCACAGCCGAGTCTTCATGGTGGGGCTGTCCACACCCATGTGGGCTCTGGTGGGATGTTGAGCAAGACAGTGATGTCTCTGTGGGGCCTCACTGAGCAGCAGCACCTGTCCTATGATTCTAATCCAGGAGAAATCACAGAGGCCTGGAAGCTGAAGAGTGCAGAGGGGTGCCAGAGAAACACCATAGGTCCTTGGAAGCACCAACAGAGAACATAAAGATGTAAAACTAATTGCATAGAGGAACTTTTCTGGTAGTCCAGTGATTAAGACTCCATGCTTCCAATTGAGAGGGTGTGGGTTCGCTACCTAGTTGGGGAACTAAGATCCCACATGCTGTGTGGTGTGGCCAAATTAAAAAAATAGTAATTGCATTGGGAGGAAGACAGGAGCAAAAGGTCAGAGGCGATACAAAGGAGCCAGGATGCTGGTGAATTGGTGGGAACTCCGGCTGAGTTCCTTAGCAGCGTTACTGGAAAGTAGCACCTCTTACTGTCCCGCTGCACCTCTGTTAGATTAAATGGGTTTGTTTTGGTGGAAATTGTCTTTGGCGTTAGTGAAGTGCAGTGGGCAACTTTTCTCATGGCTTCAGAGTAGAACCTCTACAGTGATACACATGGTGGAAGGGACTCGATGAATAATTGATGTGAATCATGAGTGTCACAAATGCCTGAGTTTGGGACCAGAGAGGGTGAGTGGCTCTCCTGTGGCCGCACAGGAAGGAAGCGGGGAGCCAGGACTAAGCCTCATCGCCACATCTGCTGCCTCGTCTCTGGCCTTGCCGTTTTGTGGGGCAGTGGCTCCGTGTCCCCCCAGTGGTGGTCTGGTGTCATGTTGACATAACTCTGGCACGTGATAGCAGTGTCGATGGCGAGGTGTGGCTGTGCGGCTGTGTGGGGCTCTGGCTGGGGGCATGGCATGAGACTGGGATGGGCAAGGAAAGAAAGGGGTCCCACTTTGACCCTCCAGTGTGTGGGGGAGCAGGAGAAGGTGCTGGTGCCCCTGTCCCGAGCAAGGGGGTTTTGTGATCTGGCCAGAAGGTGGAATTGTTACTGAGGTTAATGATGGCAGCAATGACTCACCTGCGGAGGGACCCTCCCTGACCTCAGTACCGAGGCTCAGGGATTCCATGTCCGGACGTTGGTCCTCACAGAGGGCCATGGGGTAGAGGAAACAGGCTCTGGGAGATCCCATGGCTTCCGTGTCTCAGGACGAGGGAGGAAAGGTCTCAGGTCTGCTCAGCCCCAGCGCCCACCATGCTCCCAGCTGCTACATCATCCGTCTCTGTCTTCCAGGCCAAGCAGGGCGGCCCGTGTGACCCATTCTGGTCTCACTCCTCTTTCTGCTTTGCATTTCTGGGTGTTGCCCTCGGAATGGAAGGAGCCTCCTTCAGACCCAGAGTTTCTGAGGCTCTTCTGTACAGAGGAACCTTGGCGCACCCGAGTCACATCCAGATGTCCAAGGCAGTCCTCCCAGGGCTTCTCACCAGCACCCGCCTCAACACTTGCCCTGTGGCTGGCACTGAGCTGGAATTCCACACCTGTCATTTGAGTCCTCACAGCTATAGGCACTGTTATTTTATTGATGAGAAGCCCTGGGCTCAGAGAAAGTAAATAACTCCAGGTCACCCTGTGGGTGAGAGTCGTAGACAGGAGTTGAATCCATGCAGCCTGACCTCCAGAAACCAGGCCAGGGTTCTTTTTTAATGAACTAGGAAAAAAGGCGTCCTCCCTGTGGACATGTCTCATGCCTCTTGGTCTTTCCTGTCCTGTAGAGTTTAGCCCTCCTTTGTGGCAGCTCATGGTTAATCTTCCAGACCTGTGTATGGAGGCCACAGCACACTTGGAACTGTGTGTGTGTGTGTGTGTGTGTGTGCACGCGCGCGCGCGCGTGTGTGTGTGTGTGTGTGTTGGAGGGGACAGCCAGAGGTGCTTGACAGTGTGGGGCTGTATCTCGGCAAAGGCATCTATCAGGATCCAAGGGTAGTCTGGATGAAAAGTGGTCAGAGAGATGACTGGTTCTGCTTCAAGAGGGTCCCGCCTTTTAGAGCTGGCCACCTTTGAGGAGACTAGTGAAGTGATCAGCTGACCTTTCATGGGGTGTTTGCATTGGCCTTTTCTTCCCACCTTCCTGTTCTTTGGAACCCTGTAGCAGGGATCAGTCAACTTTTTCTGTAAATAGTGAGATAGTAAATATTTTAGTCTTGCAGTTCTACTGTCTTTGTCATACCTAGTCAATTCTGATATTGTGGTGGAAAAGACTTATAGACAATATGGAAATGGATGACGGTGTATGTGTTCCAAAAAAAAGTATTGACAAGAGTGAACAGAGGGTCAGATGTAGCCCATCGGGGTTAGTTTGCTGATCCCTGCTCTAGAGAAAGCAAGCTGGGCTTTTGGGGATCAGGAGGCCTTGGGCACAGTCCCTGCACTGCCCCTCAGTTACCAGGCTACCCCTGACCTGCTTCGTCAGAGCCTTGGTTTCCTCTCCTTAGGAGGAAGATGGACTAGACCCCTAAAGGGGTGGTTAGGAGAGGGTTTGGGGTGACAGTATGGGAACTCTGAGTGGGTACTGGTAGAAGGCCAGAAGACAGGGAAGGGAATTGTTTAGCTGAGAGTTGACCTTGATTGCAGAATCCGATGACATTTCTATGCCAAACACTGGAGTGAATTGAGGAGAGAGTGTCTGCGAGTAACAGAAAAATCCATTGTATGGCTGCTGAGCACCTGGGGAAAGCCAGGGGGCCTTGTCTTCAAATAAGTTCAGGAACCTTTGTGGGAGGAATAAAAAAGTCTGCAGCTAGGGGGAATTCAGAAGCAGCTCTAGGTGTAGATGTTACATACGCTGCCTCATGAATTTTAACTCTGGAAATTAATTCGTTTTACTAGGAAGACAATGAGATTGAGCACAGACTGGGCGGAGGCACAGCACTGAATGGAAAGTATCACCAGGGCCGAGGGTGGGAAGGTGTCTGGGGGTGTGGCAGGGTGTTGTATGTGCGCACGTGCGTGTATGTGTGTGTGTTCGTAGTCCAGAGGGGTGCACCCATCTTAACATTTCCATTAAGCCGCTGGAATTGGGGGTGAGCAGCATTTAATGACAACCCACTCCAATATTCTTGTCTGGAAAATCCCGTGGACAGAGGAACCTGTTGGGCTATACAGTCCATGGGGTCAGAGGAGCCTGGTGGGCTACAGTCCACGGGTTCGCCAAGAGTTGAACGTGACCGAAGCGGTTTAGCACGCATAGCGAGGCACATTAATGGAATCAGACTGCTGATAATTCAGCCCATTTGGTGGTCTTAGAAATTGCTGATGCTCCCCCAAAGGCCAGAAATCAGGAAAAGGGAGGGGAATGCAACTGAATCATTTTTTCCAGGAATTGTTTATTGTGTACCTACAATGCAGCAATTCCTTTTCCATGCACCAGCAGTGAAAAAGGCAAAGTCTTTGTCTTTATGCACTCTGCTTTCTAGTGGAATGGAATGACCATGAAGAGGGATATGATTTTACAGCAGGGTAAAGTGGGAGGGTAAAGACAGGCATTCGAAAGTTAGGCCAGATACTGCAGAAGGAATCATAGCATCGGGAACTCTGGCTTACTGTTAATTACTTGTGCCAAAGTCAGACTACAGCCGCTCAGGTGAGCCAAAGTAACAGGTGATTAAATAGCAAATAATTTATATTTGGTGATGAAAAGCAGAAGAGCTAAACCTCTGCTACTCAGAACCTTTGGGGCATGAGTCTCACTTAATAGCTGAGTTTTCTTCCACTTGGCTATGGATTTAAGCATCAATGTGATTATTTTAAAAACTTTAAACATTTGCCTGGCAGGGAAAGTACCATTCTGTGTTTAGAGAAAAGGCTTTCTAAAAATTTATTCCACGTGACTCTGCCTTCTGAAACAGGGGAGATCAAATGAAATTGAGATGCCCAAGGTCTGTATCAGGAAACACACGTGCACACACATACACACACACAGGTGCGACCGTGAGCTTGCTTTAATGCAACATTTCCTTAGGGGGTATGAGATATCTCTGGCCCTGTGTGCTGTGGCTCCCTGATAGTTGTACTTTTTGATATTTTGTGTTTGCTTTGAAGTCTTTTTATTTTTTTCCTTGCCTGCATTGTATCTCTCTGTAAGCAGTCCCTTTCTTCTTTATTAGTCTTCATTTTATTTGTTTGCTTACATGGAATCATATGTATATGCTCATGTGGAGAGCTTTGAAAACTACAAATTGGAGGAAGAGAATTATTACCTACAATTCCACCTCCTGGAGACCATTAATGTGAATATTCTGATCCATACTCTGACTCTCCTTTTTTATGAAAATGGGGTCACAGTGTACATATTGCCTGGTGATGTGCTTTTTTCCCACTTGATATCATGAATATATGTCAGAAATGTGTTTGTGCAGTAGCACTTTAAGTATGTGCGTGTGTTCTTGCAAAAATCTTACATCAGAAGTGTTCGAAGGTATATTAAAGTTTAGGGACTAGAGTAATACCCTCACTACCCAGCTGCAGCAGTGGTCACATTCTGCCGTTCTAGTGACATCTCGCACCACCCCCCATAGTTTTTTTCTGATTAAAAACAAAAATACAGGCATATCACTTCACTCGTAAATTCTTTAGAAGATGTGTTAAGCCAGAGGTTCTCAACTGGGGGCAGTTCTTCCCTCCAGGGGACAAAAGGCAGTTCCTGGAGGCAGTTTGGGTTGTTGCAGCTGGGGGTGGTGAAGGTTGCTATTGGCTTCTAGCAGATGGAAGGTAGGGTTGCAGCTAAGTCACCTGCAATGGAAGGACAGCCCTCTGAAACAAAGCATTCAGTTCAGTTCAGTTCAGTTCAGTCGCTCAGTCGTGTCTGACTCTGCGACTCCATGAACTGCAGCATGCCAGGTCTCCCTGTCCATCACCAAGTCCTGGAGTCCACCCAAACCCATGTCCATTGAGTCGGTGATGCCATCCAGCCATCTCATTCTCTGTTGTCCCCTTCTCCTCCTGCCCCCAGTCCCTCCCAGCATCAGGGTCTTTTCAAATGAGTCAGCTCTTCACATCAGGTGGCCAAAGTATTGGAGTTTCAGCTTCAACATCAGTCTCTCCAATGAACACCCATGACTGATCTCCTTTAGGATGGACTGGTTGGATCTCCTTGCAGCCCAAGGGACTCTCAAGAGTTTTCTCCAACAACATAGTTCAAAAGCATCAATTCTTTGGCGCACAGCTTTCTTTATAGTCCAACTCTCACATCCATACATGACCACTGGAAAACCAAAATCTTGACTAGATGGACCTTTGTTGGCAAAGTAATGTCTCTGCTTTTGAATATGCTCTCTAGGTTGGTCATAACTTTCCTTCCAAGGAGTAAGTGTCTCTTAATTTCATGGCTGCAATCACCATCTGCAGTGATTTTGGAGCCCAGAAAAATAAAGTCAGCATTATCTGGCCCCAAATGTCAACAGTGCGGAGGCTAAGAAAATCTGGTCTAACAGATCAAGATTTGAAAAATACAAGCATAATTCTATTACCACATCCAACAAAACTGAGAACAGTTCTTTTATGTCACCAAGCTTTCTTTTACTTTTCAGTTAAAAAAAAATAGGTGTTGCTAGTTTGAATCATTCTCCCCAAAGGTCTTTTAATTTCTTTTAATCTCTGATAATTTCCCCTTTGCTTTTCTTCATGGCAGTTATTTGCTAAAGACTCTGGGTCATTTTTTTTTTTTCTGTAGAATTTCCCATTCATTGGATGTGGCTGACCACATCTTTATGGTATAGTGTATCACTGTCTCTCCAGTCCCCCATTTCTTTGTAAATTGAAGTTCAGATTAATTAGCAAGTTCAGGTGTTGTGAGCCAGATGTATCCATTTAAAATGTCCCCATCAACCTTTTGTCTAACGCATTGGTGTTCACAGTGTGGTCCCTTAATTAGCACCATCATCACCTAGGAACTTGTGAAAATTCTAATTCTTGCACCCTACCCTGATCTACTGAATCAGAAACTCTGGGGGTAGGATCCAGCAATTTGCGTTTTATCGAGCTCTTCAGTTATATTGGAGTTCTCCAACATATAAACAGAGAGAGAGAGGAAGGGAGAGAGGGAGGAGGACTGAGAATGAGAGAGAGGAAGAGAGACTGATGTATAATAAGGAATCGGTTCACTCAGTTAGGGAGGCTGGCAAGTCCAAAATCTGCAGAGTAGATTGGTAGCCTTGAGACCCAGAGAGCTGGTGGCACAGTGCCAGAGTCAGTGCTGCAGATGAAGCCCAGAGGCAGTCTGCTTTAGAACCAGGAAGACCCAGCACTACAGAGCTCCTCTTGCTTGCAGGGAGGGGCACAGCGGAGAGGTCAGCCTTTTTGTTCTGTTCAAACCTTCAACTGATATGATGAGGCCCAGTCACATTATAGAGGCAAACTGCTTTGCTCAGGCTACTGTGCTAAATGTTACTCTCATCCAAAAATCCCTCATGAAGATGTTTAATCAAATATCTGGGCACCCTGTGGCCAATCAAGTTGACACATAAAATTAATCATCACACTAAGTGATGCTGATGCGAGCTAGAGTTTGAGAATCACTGTGCTAATTTTTTATTTCCACCATTTGATGAACTCTGTGTGTGCTAATGGTTTTAACAGACATTGATGGACATTTTCTAGAATGGTTTATTTCACTGAAGATTGCAAAACAGTGTTTCAAATTCCTTTGTTTAGCATTTAACTGTAGCTTTTGGATGAGGAAGAATTTTCCCTCATTGTCTTTGCTTACCCTGAAGGACAGTATTTGCAGGAAAGACAGGATAAATGCTTGATTTATTCCCTATAGTTCTATTTCCTTTTTATTGAGGCATAACTTACACATGATAACATGCACAAATCTTAACTGTACAACTCTATGAATTTTACACATGCATACACCCATGCAGCCATCATCTAAGCCAAGATATAGAACGTTTCCAGAATCCCACTCCCCCGTACCTCCTCCTAGTTGGTGCTCACTCCCTGCTTTCCACAGTAAACAGTTGTGCTTAAGCTGTATTTATGCTGTCCTTTTCTGCCCAGTTTATTTTTTATGTAATCAAAATAGTCATTTGTTTTATACACAGTTTCTGAATTTGGTTTCCTCTTAAGAACTTCATTATACAATCTAAGATAATAAAATATGTTACTTCTCCTCTTGTTGTTGTTGTTTAGTTGCTAAGTCATCTCCAACCTTTTGTGACCCCATGGACTATAGCCTGCCAGGCTCCTCTGTCCATGGGATTTTCCAGGCGAGAATACTGGAGTGAGTTGCCATTGCCTTCTCCAGGGGACCTTCCTGACCCAGGGATTGAACCCGCATCTCCTGCATTGGCAGGTGGATTCTTTGCCACTGAACCACCAGGGAAAGCCCACCTTTCCTCTAGTCTTCATTAATATGTGCATGCAGACACATACACGTGCACACTTTTGATTCACGTTTTCAGTGACCAGCTAGTTGTCCTAACATCATTTACTGAATCCTGCCTATCTTCCTTACTCATTTGAAATAAAGCCTCTTTTATCTTATATCAAATTTCCATGTAAACATGAATCTACGTCTGGATATTCTGTTATATATCTCTGTCTTTTCCTGCCATATAGCATTCCAATGTGTTTTACCATCTGTTGTCCAAGTCATCCCAAATCTTCATGGTTACCACAATTTCAGATTTTTTTCTGACTGTTCTTGCTGACTTTATTCTTCTAGGTGAATTGGGGATCATGCTGTTATGGTTCATAAATTGGGATTTTTGATTGGAATCACCTCTTCAATTATCACAAAATTGGATATCACAAAGTTTCCAAGAACAACATATTTGATGGACTCAGTAGTTCCTTTTTGTCCTCCAATAAAACCGTCCAAAGTTTTGTATGTTTGTATAAAATCCATTCCTAGATATTTTATTTATCCTTATTCTTTTGAGAAGTATCTTTTCTCATTTTTTCTATATAGTTGTTAGGGTAGAATGCTAAGAATAGTATCCAGCTCTCTTACTGAAATCTAGTTTTTTCTATTAGATTTGGGTTTTTCAAGTATATTAATGCAATCAGCTACGAAGAAAGATGATTTTACTGTCTCTTTTCCAGTATATGCTACTTGTTTTGTTCTTTGTGAAATGTTTTGACTGCTCTGGGTCTTGTGGCGTGAGGGCTCTTTGTCGCAATGCCTGGGCTCTCCGGGTATGGTGAGCAGGCTTGGTTGCCCTGCCACTTGTGGGATCTTAGTTCCCTGATCAGGAGTCAAACCTGAATCCCCTGCCTTGGCAGGCAAGCCTCTTATTTCATTCGTTTTTAATTGTATCCCGTAGCACATAGAGCGCAGTGTTAAGTAACGGTGGTGAAAATGGGCATCTTTTTTTTTTTTTTTAAACCTTTGCCTAATGGAAACACTTATAGGCGCCCCCTTGTCTTGAATACTCTGTTGATTATCTTGTGATATGATAATAGTGTTGGTGATAATAGTATGTATGTGTGTGTGCGCATGCTAGTTTTTCATCGAGTTAAACACGAGTTCTGTTGTAATTTATCAAGAGTTTTCTTTTTTTTTCTTATCAACTTTTTTTTTCTTATCAACTCAGGCATAAGTGAAGAACTTGATTAAATGCTTTTTTTAAAACTACTGAATTCACCATAAAATGTTTACTCTTTACTGTATTAACATGGTGATTATTTTTAATGGGTCCTCTTCTTGAGATGAACCTTATTAGGACGTGGTGTGTTATTTTTTTAAATGGTTTTCTGGTTTCCATTTGATAAGTGCTTAATTAGGATTTTTGCTTATGTTCATAAGTTAGATTTTTTTTTGAGTTCTTTTTTATGGTCTCTCTCAAATTGTTATCAGTGTTATACTGACGGTTTAAAAAAAGTAAAGCTTGTCAAAATAAATCACCTCTGAATCATCTATGTTTAAATGTTTCTTTGAGAGATAGCTTTTTGACAAGAGAGAGGGTATTTTTATTTTATTTTTAATAAGTCTCTTTAAAAAACTTAAGTTTTGTGAAGGGAAGTTGTTTTATTTTTTGTCAAGTTACTTTTAAAATTAGATCAGCTTAGTTTTTTTTTTTTGGCCTAGATTGTTTGCTTTTGTTTTCTGCCTCTCTGTTTCTTTTCTTCTGTGTTCTCTTGATTCTATACCCCAAAATCCCCTCAAAAGAACTCTTTGGAGTTGGGAAGGGGGAATGAAGATGGAGAAGCAGCTGAGCAGTTAAAGGCAGTGTTCCGTTTGGTAAGATGGGAAGGGAGGAAGTTGGCAAAGAGTCAGTCTTTTTTCCCCATTAGAGTGGAAAGATAATGGGATCAGAAAAGGGCACTGAGGCAGGGCTCAGCCAGCACTTGGTTGTGTACGTTAGAGAAAGATGCAGACAGACCCTGGCGGCTCCGTGCACAGAGAATGGGGGGTTTCAGACCCCCACCCTTCTGCAGGGGACCCCTTGCAGAATCGGGAGGAGTGGCCCTGGCATGAGGGCTCAGAGCTCTGCCTCCCCTGCTCACAGAGGGAGGGGTAGAGCCTGTTTGAGAGGCTGGGGAAGCCATCTGCGCCTTCGGCCTCTATGCCCTCCCCCTTTTGCCAGTCACTTTCAACCATTCACTGAACTAATTTCTGACTGACCTGGCTAGGCTCAGGGCTAGGCGGGAGGGAGTAAAACAAGCACATGATCAGGACCCTCAGGGAGGACCCTTGTGGAGCTGACATCTTTGTAGGGCAGACCTACAGAAGGCACAGTGCTATGCATGTGCAGGTCAAGAAGCAAGTTAGAACCAGACGTGGAGCAACAGACTAGTTCAAATTGGGAAAGGAGTACATCAAGGCTCTGCATTGTCACCCGGCTTGTTTAACTTATATGCAGAGTACATGATGTGAAATGCCAGGCTGGATGAAGCACAAGCTGGAATTAAGATTGCTGGGAGAAATACCAGTAACCTTGGATATGCAGTTGACACCACCCTTATGGCAGAAAGCAAAGAAGAAATAAAGAGCCTCTTGATGAAGGTGAAAGAGGAGAGTGAAAAAGCTGGCTTAAAACTCATCATTCAGAGATCTAAGATTGTCCCGGTCCCATCACTTCATGGCAATAGATAGGGAAACAATGGAAACAGTGACAGACTTTATTTTTGTGGGCTCCAAAATTGCTGCAGATGGTAACTGCAGCCATAAAATTAAAAGATGCTTGCTCCTTGGAAGAAAAGTTATGACAAACCTAGACTTCATATTAAAAAGTGGAGACATTGCTGACAAAGATCCATCTAGTCAAAGCTATGGTTTTTCCAGTGGTCATGTATGGATGTGAGAGTTGGTGCAGGCTGAGCACCAAATTGATGCTTTTGAACTGTGGTGTTGGAGAGAACTCTTGAGAGCCCCTTGGACTGCAAGGAGATCAGTCCTGGGTATTCATTGGAGGGAGTGATGTTGAAGCTGAAACTCTAATACTTTAGCCACCTGATGTGAAGAGCTGACTCATTTGAAAAGACCCTGATGCTGGGAAAGATTGAGGGCAGGAGGAGAGGGGGACGACAGAGGATGAGTTGGTTGGATGGCATCACTGACTCAATGGACATGGGTTTTGGTGGACTCTGGGAGTTGGTGATGGACAGGGAGGCCTGGCGTGCTGCAGTTCATGGGGTCACAAAGAGTCAGACACGACTGATCAACTGAACTGAACTGCAAAAATTTATTTTAGATTGTGATGAAGAGGCTCTTGTGCTGATGTGCTATTGTGATATGCATAGTTTGAGAATGTACTGGGTCATCTGTCCCAGGCTTACAGCATGGGAGCTGCAGTTGAAAGATACCAGCAATTCCCTAACTTTGAAACCCATTGCCCCAGCCAGGTCTGAATTGCAGACAGAGTAGGCTTAGGGCTGGTAGCCTGCAATCTGATTTTTGGTTTTCTTTTAAATGTGCTGCAGGACAGTGTGAAGCCAAGGACTGGGTACTCCTGTGATCTTAAAGCCCAGATCCATTTACTCAGGTGCAGCAGTAGAAGTGGGAAGTCTCTTGAGGTTCTCCATCCCTCTCCCACTTCTTGATATTAGTGAAGTCTCTTCTTAATGCTGGAACTTTTTCCTTTGATGCCTTAATCCAGCGAAGGTGCTCTTCTGCCTTTTGTCCTTTCCTATTTTGTGACACCCCCCCCACCCCACACCCAATTTGGTGGTGCTGGGACAGGGTGGAAAGGGTGGGTTGGCAGTCTTAAGATAGTCAAGAGCAGTAGGCCATATGATTTGTTGTTGGAGCTTGAACCTTTCAGATCTCTGCATTTTGTCATCTGTGATAGTCCCAATGTATTTGGTCCAAGACAAGACAAGACCAGCCAATAGGTGTCATTCCTTCCTCTTCCATTGTTAAAAACTCTCTAGCGCTTTTTGAACCTATTTGCCCTTTCTGATGACTGTCCACAAAAGTGTGCAGCTGAATACCCCCTCACTGGCCCAGTGGAGGGCCTCAGGCTGTCTTTGCCTGCCTCTAATTGACTACGTGATACAGACTTGCTCTGTTTCTCATTATTTGTTTGGTAGGTGTCTTTGTCATCTTCATACACGTTTCATCTAATTATCATTGCCTTTCTTTGCTCAATGCTTGAAAATACAGTATAATTCTCAAAGGGGTCATCATCATTACAATGGAAAGAATGAAACTTTTCGGAAGCTCATATTGTTCCATGGCAATTGTCAACACAGAAGATCAAGCAGTATTCAGATATGTGGTGGTGGGAAGAAAATTGGGAAAACTAATCAAAGTGAGACCCAGCAGAACCAAGTGAGAAGTGGAGGTTAGCCCAAGTCTGCATGCAAAGAAAAAGCCTCCCCTGCCATCAGAATTTGACCTGGGCCCCAGTCTCTCTCAGCTCAGACCCTGTATCCTCCCATGGGGAAATTCTCTTTGGATTGTCAAATTAGAAAGGGTTTGTGTCCCCCTGCCTTGGGCTCTTGAACCTCTTTCTTTCTTTTTTTTTTCATTTATTTTTATTAGTTGGAGGCTAATTACTTTACAATATGGTAGTGGTTTTTGCCATACATTGACATGAATCAGCCATGGATTTACATGTGTTCCCCATCCCGATCCCCCCTCCCTCCTCCTTCTCTATCCCGTCCCTCTGGGTCTTCCCAGTGCACCAGCCCTGAGCACTTGTCTCATGCATCCAACCTGGGCTGGTGATCTGTTTCACCCTTGATGGTATACTTGTTTCAATGCCGTTCTGTATACTTGTTTCAATGCCGTTCTGTCTGAACATCCCACCCTCGCCTTCTCCCACAGAGTCTAAAAGTCTGTTCTGTACATCTGTGTCTCTTTTTCTGTTTTGCATATAGGGTTATCGTTACCATCTTTTAAAATTCCATATATATGTGTTAGTATACTGTATTGAACCTCTTTCTGAACTTAGCTTGGCAACGGGATGCTACAGTGGTACTCAGCGAGGCCTTAGTGTAATGGCCCGGGCTTTCTGCTTTGTCATCCCTTATGGGTGATGCTTGTGGCTGCAATCACATGACTAGGGAATGGCCAAGGAAGTTGCTAGACGTGATGGGCCCTCCAGTCTTCTTTGGCTTTGGTACTAGTAGGTGCATCAGGGTGTTGATGTGTCCTGGCCGGTCTTGTGATAAGCCTTTCTTCTGATACAATTTTTTTTTCTTATCTAAGGTTAAGGAGGAAGCCAAAGGAGAGAGAAATAGTTCACAGCTATAAGTAATTTTGTCAAACAATGTTTCATTTTCTGTTACAGAGAGAAGAAATGAAAGTCATAATTATAGGGCTATTCTTTGTTCTTGCAAAATCCATAGTAGGTTGGGTGGCTCTCCCGGGCAGCTTTCCTTTAAGGGATAGTTCTGGGACCCAGCTCAGAAGCTGCACTCCAGGGACATTTGTTACTACTAGTAAGCCTCGCTGCTGGATGGGGTATTCCTACTCTTCCTGCTGCTTCTATTACTATTTATTACATGGCGCCTCTGTCTCCTACTGAGAGTGGAAGGGAGACTGGGGCTGAAATGGAGGTGTTGGTGTCATTCTTAGAACACAAGTTTATTTTCCGTGTTTCAATCATATAGTGACTCTAAAATCTGTGCTCTTTCGTAACATCCTTCTGTATTGTTGGGAAGTATTGGCATCTCAGTTGAAAAGGAATAGCTCAAGAAAATGACAGCATTCCAGTAAATCTTTTTCTTTCTCATGTGTGCTCTGTCATTTACAGAGAGAGAGATGCAGGATTGTGCGTTCGGGCATGACTAGACCAGTGGGCTAACCCATTTTACAAATAAAACAGCAGTTTCTTTCCTTCATATTTGGTCAGACTCCAGATCTTCAGCTCCTTTCTTTCTGTCTTCAAGCAAGACATAAACACGGACTAGGTACACAGTCTTCAAATGTTTGAATCTGTTTTTGACAAACCTTCTCCCCAATGCCTTTCACTTTTTAAATCAATTACCCTATCCACAATGCCTCCCTAACCTATGTCATTAAATCACCATCTTTCTCTGGCTTTTCTTTTCAACAACATAATTTGCCTTTAATAATTAATATAAAAGAATTCAAAATGTAATCACTGTGCTCACTTAAAAGCTTTCTAATCAATTACCAGAATCTGTGGGTCTGTGATAGAGGTCTCCCCAAGGGTTTCAGAACCCCATTTTCCCAAGCTTAATTCCAATAGAAACCAAATTTATAATGCATTCTCCTGTAGCTGTCCAGTCCTTTGAAGACAAAGAATGGGTTTCAAATGAACAATGATCCACACAATTGCTTTAAGGTTCTTTCAGAGTGAAAATAATGCCAACATTTATCACATAGAAATTAAAATGGAAATTTTGCTCAGGCCAAGTCTAGATTTAAGCATGGTGATGCTAATGGGTGCCAGTGTCCAGGCTAGCTACAGGGCATTCTCTTAATCTTCGCCTTATTTTCTGAGAGAGTCTCTTATTGATGATCTGGGTACATTAACAAGGATTTCTGTCCTGCAGTCTGTGAGAAATGAGTTCTGAGTTGATTGTGTAGTCTTGGTCATTTATCTGCCCATTCGGTATTGGGCATCTGGTTGGTCTGAATTCAAATCCCAAATCTAACTTTGTTTCTGATTTTGAGCGAGTTAACTTCTCTTCTTTGAACCCTTATTTATCATTTAATTACAAAATTAGGATACTACTTAGCTTACAAATTTCTCTTCAGTGTAATGGGCATTTGTGACCACCCAGTACTCTGTGTTAGCTCACACTTTTGATATCTTTATTTCTAAAAGTCAGTTGATGTTCACCCCAGTTTAATTTGCTTATTTATGTTAATTATTTTTTATTGTTCATCACACCTTATTCCCACACTGCAGGAGGGCAGGTGCCTTTGTTTGCTACACGAATGTAGCAGGGCGCCCAGCATACAGCAGGTGCTCAATAATTATATGTTGGATGGGTGAATGCGTGAGTGACCGTGTCTATTACCCACACATTGTACAGCATCTCCTTGAATTGGGCTGTGAGGTTTTTGTTCCAGGTGATTTATCTTCTGAATTGTGTTTTGTGTGAGTGCTCATTAACTCTAGTCTTGGCACTGCCTGAGTGATGCGTGAACTGGGGTCTGAATTCATGGTCAGGGAAGCTGGTCTGGGTTGAATCCCTGGCCTCAGTTACTCCTCAGAAGGGACAAAACCTGTGAGGAGACATTGCCAGATTGTTGTGTGTGCAGAATCTAATTTATAGTTGTCTAGGGTCTCCTGAGAAGAATGTGTATTTATATCATTACTAAAGAGTAATTGATTACAAAGCTCGGTTGTGAAATTTACAATTATTGAATTACTCTATGTTAGCACATAAATTTCAAATCTTTATTTCTAAAAGTCAATTGATATTCAGTCCAATAAATATTTAATTTAGATGTAATAATGTTGTTAGAGCAAAATTAAATTCTCATTTGGAAAATAAAGAATGACCTGAATGGGACTGAGAGAGGTGCCTTGGCAGAGATGAGCAGAGAAACCGTTGGTCTGATGCAGCTTCCTTCTGCTTAATTAGAAGAGACTTCTCATACATGGATTTCTCCTATTTCATTTTCTCTTTAAAAAAATTCTTGTGTTTGTAGGAAGTGAAAGTCCTTTATATATTTGTAGGGCTTTAAATTTCATAGAGCTTATTTCAGCTAGGCCTCACGAAAGCCTTTTACAGTAATTGCAACATGTGTTTTTCTTCCTATTTTATAGATGGGGAAACAGAGGTGCAGGGAACTGAAGTGACTTGCTTGGGACATACTATGAAAGAGGGAGGCTAAACTGGGCCCAGGGGTCTTCCAGCTGGCTCATACTATCTGTTAACATCTATGTACTAGTTAAGATGAAGTTCTGTTGTGTAAAAGAGAAGCCTCAAAATAACTGGCTTAAACGAGATGAAAGTTGATTCTCACTTCTTGTAAATGCCGTCTTAGAGGAAGCAATCCTGCTTGTCTAGTGGTAATGAAAGGTTAAAAGGGTCATTAGTAGTAGTGTTAGCCACTCAGTCGTGTCTGACTTTTTTTGATCCCATGGACTGTAGCCCACCGGGCTCCGTATTCAGTTCAGTTGCTCAGTTGTGTTCGACTCTTTCTGACCCCATGGAATGCAGCACGCCAGGCTTCCCTGTCCATCACCAACTCTTGGAGGTTACTCAAACTCATGTCCATTGAGTTGGTGATGCCATCCAACCATCTCATCCTCTGTTGTCCCCTTCTCCTTCTTCAGTCTTTCCCAGCATCAGGGTCTTTTCCAATGAGTCAGCTCTTCACATCAGGTGGCCAAAGTATTGGAGTTTCAACTTCAGCATCAGTCCTTCCAATGAATATTCAGGACTGATTTCCTTTAGGATGCACTGGTTGGATCTCCTTTCAGTCCAAGGGACTCTTAAGAGTCTTCACCAACACTACAGTTCAAAAGCATCAATTCTTCAGCCTTCAGCTTTCTTTATAGTCCAACTCTCACATCCATATATGACTACTGGAAAAATCATAACTTTGACTATATGGATCTTTGTTGGCAAAGTAATGTCTCTGCTTTTTAATATTCTGTCTAGGTCGCTCATCGCTTTTCTTCCAAGGAGCAAGCGTCTTTTAATTTCATGACTGCAGTCACCATCTGCAGTGATTTTGGAGCCCAAGAAAATAAAGTCTGTCACTGTTTCCATTATTTCCCCATCTATTTGCCATGAAGTGATGGGACCGGATGCCATCGTCTTAGTTTTTTGAATGTTGAGTTTTAAGCCAATGGCTCCTTCCAGTTTACCTCCCTATCACTCACATGGTCTATGACCCTGAGCTTCATAGTCCAGGTGGCTGCTTGAGTTACAGTCTTTGCATTTGAAGTAGCAAGATGGAGAAAGAGATACAGAAGGGCATATTCTCTCTCTTTTAAGAAAACTTCCTGGAAGGTTTACCTCTGTTTGTGTGTTCTTGCTCAGAACTTCATCATGTTCATGTGGGTATAGTAAAAACACAAGGAAGGCAGAAAAATAGCCTTTTACCTGGGTATGGTGTGTGCTAAGTCACTTCAGTCATGTCTGACTCTTTGCGACCCTTTATATGGTAGCCCTTCAGGCTTCTCTGTCCATGGGGATTCTCCAGGCAAGAATACTGGAGTGGGTTGCCATGTCCTCCTCCAGGGGATCTTCCCAACCTAGGGATCGAACCCCTGTCTCTTACGTCTCTTGCACTGACAGGTGGGTTCTTTACCTCTACTGCCACCTGGGAAGCCCAGGCACTGTTCAGTTAGCTCAGTTCAGTCGCTCAGTCATATCTGACTCTTTGCGACCCCATGATTGCAGCACGCCAGGCCTCCCTGTCCATCACCAGCTCCCGGAGTTTGCTCAGACTCATGCCCATTGAGTCAGTGATGCCATCCAACCATCTCATCCTCTGTCATCCCCTTCTCCTCCTGCCCCCAATCCCTCCCAGCATCAGGGTCTTTTCCAATGAGTCATCTCTTCGCGTGAGGTGGCCAAAGTATTGGAGTTTCAGCTTCAGCATCAGTCCTTCCAGTGAACACCCAGGACTGATTTCCTTTAGGATGGACTGTTTGGATCTCCTTGCAGTCCAAGGGGCTCTCAAGAGTCTTCTCCAACAACACAGTTCGAAAGCATCAATTTTTCGGTGCTCAGCTTTCTTCACAGTCCAACTCTCACATCCATACATGACCACTGGAAAAACCATAGCCTTGACCAGACGGACCTTTGTTGGCCAAGTAATGTCTCTGCTTTTTAATATGCTATCTAGGTTGGTCATCACTTTCCTTCCAAGGAGTAAGGGTCTTTTAATTTCATGGCTGCAGTCACCATCTGCAGTGATTCTTGGCTAACAACTGGGGTGCTGTTACTTAATGAAAAAAGGAGGAACAGATCTGAGGAGACAACTGACAGTTTCTGCCACAACTGAAAACCCTAGTGTAGAAAGTGCACTGAGCAAGGGTGCGGGCACGTTTGCTTGAATTCAGTCAGTTACAACCGTTTCCAGTTACCAGAACCATTCTGGGTGTTGGAGGCACAGGATACACCGTCGCCTGGGAGCTATTTGCACCCAGGAAACAGTTTTACTCTTCCTCCTCTGTTGACTTACCTATAGATTGGTGGTCTAGTGGCTAAGACTCCATGCTCCTGATGGAGGGGCCTCAGGTTTGGTCCCTGATCAGGGAACTAGAGCCTACATGCCGCAACTAAAAAGATCCTGCATGCTGCAACTAAGACCGGGCACAGCCAAATAAAGAAATGGAAAAAAAAAAAAAAAAAAGAAAGAAAAGTGGAAGAGCTATGTGGAGTCACTTGCCTCCTTCACATTTGTGGACAGGCCCTTTGAGACTCTTCACGTGGCCCTCACCAAGTCAGAAGGGTCAGGGGGTTCACTCATATTAGCCTGCCGCATTCTGAGAGCCAAACGGGGCTAGGAATCATTCAGTAATCACTTTTGTGTCTGATGTCTGCCAGGGCTTTTGGATAATGGAGAAAAGTCAGACATGATCTCCATCTTCTAGAACAGGGGTTTTCTTTTTTTTTTTTGAACAGGGGTTTTCAAAGTGTGACCCTACTGGCATCATTTGGGAAATTGTTAGAAATGCAAATTATCAGACCCTGCCCTAGACTTACTGAATCAGGAACTGTAAGGGTGGGACCCAGCAGTCTGTTTTAATACGCCCTCCAGGGGGTTCTGAGGTATGTTAAAGTTTGGAATCTACTATAATCTTACAGTGATGAGGGATAGCTTGGTGATCAGGAGCACAGGTTTTAGAGCCACCAGACTAGGTTTGAATTCTCTGTCAGTCACTTGGTAGCTGTGTGGTGTTGGACAAGTTACTCAACCTCTCTGAACTTCACTTTTCTTGTCTGTAAAAAGGAACAGTGTGAGAGCACTGGCCTCGTAGAATGTGTTTAAGATTTATGTGAGATGACAAAGGGCTTGATTTAAGTAAATGCTTGGTTGATGACAGCTCTCATTATTTTTCTAGCTTCTCTATGGATGACTCTATTGTGAATTCAGAAAGTTCAAAGAAATTCATATTCAAATGCCAGAATAAAAACTGAAACCAAAAGACAAATTTAAATGATTTTTTTTAAAAGCATTTGCCATTTTTATTTTGCCTGCCATTCCTTTCTGTCTTAGCCTGGATAAATCATGAATTGCTTCTAAAATATAACGCAGTATGGTCAAAGGACTTGAAGAAGTATCTTACCAGAGAGGATATGGACACTGAGCATATGCAGGGGGGCTGAATCTCATTAGTCATTAAGAAATGCAAATAAAACTAATGAAATTTCACTGTCCTCTCACTGGATTCATTACATGATACAGACATGATGTTGAATGTTGGTTGAGGGTGTGAAGCAACTGGAACTCTCCTACACTGCTCCTGGAAGTATAAATTTGGCAGATCTAATAAAGCTAATAAATGCATAATTTATGAGATGTCATTTCACTTTTAGGTCTATACTTAACAGAAATGGGTCAACATATTTATTCATAGCCAAATATGAATATTTCCAACAGCATTATTTGTAAGAACCGAGAAAGACTGGAAACAACCCCAATACCCATTGTAGAATGAATAAACTGTGATATATTTATGCAAAGGAATTCTGTCCAGCAAAGATAATGAACTGCTTTGTGCAACAAAGTGGGTCAATCTCAGCTGACTTTGGGTATGAGAGGCCAGACACAGATGGTAAAATAGTGTATGATTCCATTAATATTTCAAAAACAAGACAAAACTAACCTATGGTGTTAGAAATCAAATGGTAGTTATCTTGGGAGGATGTCAGGATGTTAATTGAGAAGGAGCATGAAGGATGCTTCTGTGATGTTAGTCATATTTTCTTTCTTGGTTTGGTTGGCAGTTATCTATGTGTGTCGTGAAAGTTTATCAATCAATATATCTAAGGTTTGTACCCTTTTCTATATTTATGCTTTATATTAGTACAAAACTGTACTTAAAATAGCTATGCAATAATATGCGAAATGTTTGGAAAAGCAAAAAGCATGATTGAGGGAAGAAATAGGACTGGCGCCACCTAGAAGGATTACCCAGTTACCTCAGTGCTCAGTCGTGTCTGACTCTGTGACCCCGTGGACTAAGCCCACCAGGCTCCTCTGTCCATGGGTTTTCCAGGCAAGAACACTAGAGTGGGTTGCCATTTCCTTCTCCAGGGGATTTTCCCGACCCAGGGATTGAACCTGTCTCCTGCATTGGCAGTCAGATTCTTTATCACTATGCCACCTGGGAAGCCCCACAGATTTGGAGGGGTCCCACCTAGAAGAATATGTCAATCATTTCACATTCTCTGGACGCTCATTTATGTACAGCTGAGTTAAACAAGGATAACCAACATGACATGCACACACACACCCCAACAGGCAGGCTTATGATCACACACACACACACATACCCCTATAGGCATACCCATGATGACAGACAGACACACCAACATGTGTGTGACACACACACCCACACACCCATACCCCACCCTCCAACATGCATACCCACAATGTCTTCTTCCAATATAGAAGGCAACCAGTTTTCTAGAAAACTGTTTTAAAAAACTTGGATCTCAAAGTGACAGGTAAAGGAAACATCCCCAGTATTATCACTGGTAGTAATGGCAGGAACACTCTTTACATACTTAATGTAATTTGTCACTATTTTCTCATTAGATCTTAATAACTCTGTGGTGAGTGCTGAAAGGGAAGTGTGGTTACTATTAGTTTAAGAATGAGGATGCTGAGCTGACGAGAATTTGTGACTTGCCATGGGACACTCGGCTTTAAGTGACCTTGCAGGGGACTCAAGCCTGGTTCTTCTGGACCTGACTTTCTCACACTGCTATTAGATGGTGCCCCTTCTTCAATGCTTGGAGGAAACTCCTGATTCATTACTTATCTCTGAGGCAATATTAAAAACCACACCAAGCATGTTAGGTGTACTGCAAATGGTACTGGAATATTATGCCCATTATTAGTGGTAATTATTTTTGCCATTAATCTTAGAAAGGATAAATGTTGATGCAGGGTTTCTTTTTACTCAAAAGGGCTTGTCAGTAAGACTGGATTCATGCACATATGTGATGTTGAGGATGGTTCCAAACATTTGAAGGACCACTGCTGCTTCCTTTTAAAGACTAGAGATATAAACCCAGGTGTACATTGCAGCCTATTATTAAGGCCTATACACAGGATTCTCTCATGAATATAGAGGATGGAATCGTTGGTTTTCAAATTTTAATGTATGAAAAGCTTTCCCATAAGAAAGAATAAATAGAACAATAAAGGAGAGAATAGAAAGCCATTAAAGATAAATTGCCTTTTTTCATTTTTAAAAACTGAAATATAGTTGGTTAACAAAGTCATGTTAGCTTCACAGCATAGTGATTCAGTTATATGTGTGTGTGTGTGTATATACATATGTATACCTTATCAGATTCTCTTCCCTTATATTTGTTGTTGTTCAGTTGCTAAGTTCTGTCCAAATCTTTGTGACTCCATGGACTACAGCACGTCAGGCTCCCGTGTCCTTCACTATCTCCTGGAGTTTGCTCAAATTCATGTCCCTTGATTCAGTGATGCTATCTTACCATCGCATCCTCTTCTGCCTTCTCTTTTCACCTTCAATCTTTCCCAGCATCAGGGTCTTTTTCCTAATAGGTTACTACAAAATATTGAGTATAGTTACCTGTGCTATACAATAGTAATAGGTTATTACAAAATATTGAGTATAGTGATATGTGCTATACAATAGGTCCTTGTTGGTTAGACCTTGTTATTTGTTTTACATATAGTAGTGTGTGTTTGTTAATCCCAACCTCTTAATTTATCCCTCCCTGCACCCCAAACTTTGGTAACTCTAAGTTTGTTTTCTATGTCTGCGAGTCTCTGTTTTGTAAAGGAATCCTTTTGTATAATTTTTTTTAGATTCCACATATAAGTGATATCATATGATATTTGTCTTTCTCACTCTGATTTACTTCACTTAGTATGATCATGTGTAAGACCATCCATGTTGCTTCAAGTGGCATTATTTCATTTTTTTTGGCTGGATAATGTTTTATTGTATGTATCTGTGTGTGAGTGTGTGTCTGTGTGTGTATCACATCTTCAAAGGATAAATGACTTTTTTTTTTTTTTATTTTTTTTTTTTTTTATTTATTTATTTATTTTTTTTAATATTATTTTATTAGTTGGAGGCCAATCACTTTACAACATTTCAGTGGGTTTTGTCATACATTGACATGAATCAGCCATATAGTTACATGTATTCCCCATCCCGATCCCCCCTCCCACCTCCCTCCCCACCCGACTCCTCAGGGTCCTCCCAGTGCACCAGGCCCGAGCACCTGACTCATGTATCCCACCTGGGCTGGTGGTCCGTTTCACCATAGATAATATACATGCTGTTCTTTCAAAACATCCCACCCTCACGTTAACTGATGATGAAAGTCCAAGATGTACATTGAATAAAGTTTGGCAAAACCAAAAAAGTTCAGAGAATAAAATAAAATTAGCAGTTGTCTCCAAACCACAGAGAGCCAAGTGATAATATGCAATTAAAGGGTTGCTTTTGAGAGTTTTCTGTATAATATACATGCTAAAACAATGGGGTCCTGCTTTAGCCACTGTGTTGCTTTCTTGTTTTTTTTTTTTTTTCACATAGCATTATTTTGAACATTTTCTAACATCATTACATATTCTTATGAATACTATTTTCAATGGTTCCATAGTAATTTGTTTAACTTCCCATTTAATATTGGACATTTAGATTGTTTCCAATTTGGTTGTATTGTAAAAACAGCTTTAAAGAACATCTTACTTGCAAATTTGAATTCATCACTGATGATTTTCTTAGAATAAAAGTGACATTTTCTGATCATTCTTTATAACTAACATTTACACCCACTGATGCTGGATAATCAGCAAACTAAAATGAACACAGACTTTGATTGAGATCCTGGTTTTATTATATTTTAGCATGTGATCTTGGGTGGGTCTCTGAACTCTGAGCCTCACTGTTTTCATCTGCAAAATGGGGATATAATTTTCTATCTCACCAACCTGTAAGGAGGATTACATAAATAGCTAGATTTCTAAGCGGGTACTGCTTAAATCAAACTCTGCCAAAGAGTGACATAAATTTTACACATTTTTTTTTTGGCTTCTTGGAAATATTGACTGATTTTCTAGAAGTTAAGCCAAATATATTCTCATTCTTTTCAATTAAGGGTCAAAAAATATGATACATGGACCGGAGTCCTCTTATCCTCTGTTTTATGAATAACATTTTGTTGGGATACAACCATTCTTATTCATGTATGTTTATAGTCTGTGATTCCTTTTATGGTGCAGAGGCAGAGCTGAAAATATTATCTGGCCCTTTACAGAAAAACTTTGCTGATGTGTAATCAGGCATAAAATATTTCTTCCTGTCATGATAGGTGCATGCATTGTACATCTAAAATCAAAATATTTTGGAAAAGGATATAAAAAAAGAAAAAATATTTCTTTGAGAAACAGACTTACAGACATAGAGAACAGACTTGTGATTGACAAGCAGGATAGAGTGGGACTAAGGGGTTAGCAGATGCAAACCATTATATATAGGATGGATAAACAAGATCCTACTGTGTAGCATAGGGAGTTATATTCAATATCCTGTGATAAACCATAAGAGAAAATAATATAAAAAGACTGTGTGTGTATATATATATATATATATATGTATAACTGAATCACTTTGTTGTATAGCAGAAATTAATACAACATTGTAAATCAACTATACTGCAATTAAAAAAAAACTCACATAGCAAAAGATAATGAAAATAAGACATAAAAGCTATGGGGGATTTACCCAATTAAAAATAGCACTTTGTTAACTAAATTAATATTCTGTAATATAATATTTCCTCTGTTTGGCATGTTTATTTTTACATATTAAACATTTTGAAAAGTGGGGCACACCTGAAAATATGTTTCTGTGATGGGGTTAGACCCAAGCCAGCTATATATCTATCGCTCAGCTTGACTATTCAACCTATGGGATGTGGATGCTTCATCGTTACAAAACGAACGAGAAGATTTGGACCTCTGACTTGGGTTGACACACAGATCTTTTTAGATTTCCCTGGGAAAAAGCCAGGTTGACCTCAAATGAGAGTGAGATGCTTTTAATCTGTGTTGTCTGTGTTTTATAACAAAACCTGACTCGATCGGGACTGTTTTAGAAGCATATGTCATTAGAGTGCAGGACTCTGGCTCTTGCCACTAAACGAACCTACTTTTTGAAACCAGTTCTGAACCAGAATGCCTTGAGCGTGACTTCCAAAGTGTCCCAGGGGTTCTGTCACCCTCTCCTTCTGGTGCGTGGTTGGAGATTGAGCTTGGGGGTGTGACGAGTTCACGAAGCTGGTTTTGGCTGTTTGTCCACCTCCCCTTCATAGTTCTCCTGACTGTGTCACACTGCTTCCAAAATACTTCAGAAATTACATTTGGGAAGGAAAATATCATTGGAGGAAGGCTTCAGGATTATATTTTCTACTTGACTTGGTCTCGTTGGGAAGCAGTAGCTGTGGGGTGCTTAGGCATGAGACAGACCTTGGTCGGCGTGCGTCATGACCCTTCTCCAGTTGTGAGTGCTTGGGCTGATTAATAAGCTGTGGGCACAGCGATAGACACTGGTGTGGAATAATGCAGGCCCTGACTTCCAATGGGACAGCTTGGCATTGCATATCATAACCACACACAGATCCTAGGAGTAGGTAGGAACAGCCTTCTGCTTTGAATACAAGAGTTCCCATTGCCATTCCCAGTTCTACATCCCACCCTCTGGTCACATCTCTGCACTGCCTCCCAGTAGAGAGACAGCCTTCTTCTTCAACCAGTGAGCTTGGCATCACCCATGTGACTTGTTTAAACCAGTAAAATATAGGTGGACATGTCTTCTGAAAGCCAAAGAAACACTGCATGTTTCTGTTCACCCCTTTCGTGTCCAGTCATTGCCATGAGAGGATCATGAGTGGCAAGTCCACTGGTCCAAGGAGGATGAGAGTCACATGGGATAAATCTGGACCCAAACTGAAGCCCAGGGCAAATCCGACTGAGCCACATCCAGGTCAGCTGGCCCCCAGACAGCCTGTACATCGATGATCTACGTGAGTGGATCATGAGTAATGTTTTTTGCTTTAAGGCATTTAGTTTAAGGCCAGTGCTTTTGTGGCAAGAGCCATCTGATACATTCATGTTTCAACCCACATGATATCCATGTTGGATGGCTATTCTGTAGCGTATACTGGCCCTGTGCCACATGCTGCAAACATAGACATGAACAAAAATGTATTCCCTGTCATCAGGACCCCACAAATTTGTGATTAAAAAAAAAAACAATTGCAGTAACATGAGAAGGCAGTTGTGATGGTGGTAGGTAAGCCCAATGAATTGCCAGAACACAGAATGTCAGACCTGGGATCAGGTAGGGTCTCCTGGGGGCAATGATATGTGAGCTGAAAGGCATGAGTAGGTCTGGTCTGGGTAGATACGGCAAGTGGGGTGCGCATTGCTGTTCTTTATTACTACACAGGTGAGTCTGGTAAATAACTGTTGGGGTTTGGTGCACTGCCATTAATTTTATATTTATATTAACTATATTTAATGAACACTGTTTAAGACAAGGCCTTGAGTGTTTTGCCAGCCTTGTCTCATTTAATCCCCACCACCTGTGTGTTCTGGTTTATAATATCCATTAGGACATGCTGGCCCCATGGGAAGTCGATCCTGTGGTCCATGTGCTCTGATTGTGCTGTCAGTTGCTGAATGTTGTCAAGTGGAAAGAGTGATTCTTAATGTACCTTCTTTTGGACAACTCAGTGGTGCTAATGAGGCCAAAGTTATGAGTTCAGTCCCCTGCATGGATCAGTTAGAGTCATTGTTTGAAATTCATTACTCAAAGGTAAGGTTTGCAACTAGTCCCCAGAGGTGGTACTGACAGAAAGTGGATTGTATGATTTCAGTGAGGAGAAACCCATAATAATAAAAGCTGCAGTTTGCTGAGATAATAATAGCTGCAGTTTGCAGAGTTCACAGGGCTGTGCTCGGGGATTTTTCAGCTGACTTTATCAGGCTCTTATTTTGTGGATGAGAAAAGTGAGGCTCAGTGAGTTGCTTACCCAAGGCTCTTTGACAGTTGTAATAGAGCCATGCCCAGGCCTGTCTGGACCCAAACCCCATGCTATTTGTAAACATTCAAGGACAGAGGTTCTCATCCTGGGCTTAAATTGGAGATTGAATTGACTTTTTCTGTTGGGTAGTTCTTTCCTGGGAGAATGGGGGCTCTCCAGTACATTGGAGTATCTTTGACAGCAACTCTGACCTCTACTCACCCGATGCTAGTAGGAACTCTTCCCTTCCCTATTTTGACAACCAAGAAACTCTGCAGATATTATAGGAGCCCTGGAGGGGACAAACCACCCCTGGGTGAGAACCATGCTCTCTGACCTTGTTGATGGAGTAACCAGTGGACACCAGGATCTCTGATTCAGGGACACGGACAAAGTGGACAATAGTCTGTGATGGCGCTGTGGATTGAAGTGCCTGTTTATGCTCCAGGATTGACCATCTGGACACACAGGCCCATGGGAAGTCCTCGGCCCCCAGTTTAAGGGCTAAACCTGGCATCCTGCCATCTGTGTGGTACCCTGTCTCTCCTGGTACTTTCTCAGTTCCTCCATGACCTTCAGGGGCGGAGATGTTGGAAATGAGCATCTCCTTCCAACAAGTGTCCAAAACTGTCTGCTCAGGGTACCACTGCAGGGGTGGAGTAATTGGGGAAAGGAGATGTAACGAGCGCGGTAATCCAGTGAGGAGAGGAACACCAGTGTGCCCGCCTTTGCACTTGTCGCATGCAATGAAACGGTGCATGTAACCCACCGAGCGTAGTGCCTGGCGTGTGGAAAGCACTTAATAAATGCAGGTGATTATTACTGTTATTATTAATACTATTTATAACTGTGACTCTTTTTTGTAAAATAAATAAATAACTAGTTTCCTGAACACACTCCTCCAGGCTTCCTGCTCCATTAATATTCAACTTATTTAAATTTAATTTTTCCAAGGTTCTCTATTTAATTTTTTAAAAACCTAGTGAATTATTAGCATTTTAATGAATAATGACATTTAATAAATAATAACACTAGTGAGGGCTCAAAATATAAGGAATCTGAATTAACACCTTACCTGTGTTTTCTCCGAAAAGAAAGAAAGAAAATGCCTACAAGAAGCTCTACACTGTGACCAAATTGTCTCTGTAATTTGAGCTTCTGAATTTTTCTTTAGGTAGTGTTGTGTGTGGAATAGTGGCCTTGCAACATTCTCAGTTCTTCTATTTTACAGGGAGAAGTGCCTAACTAGAGTTAATTTTATTTAGAAATAACAGAGCACGGTGGCTTAGGTGTTAAAGAATCTGTCTGCAGTGCAGAAGACCTGGGTTTGATCCCTGGGTTGGAAAGATGCCCTGGAGAAGAGAATGGCTACCACTCCAGTATTCTTGCCTGGAGAATCCCATGGACAGAGAAGCCTGGTGGGCTATAGTCCATGGGGTCTGAAAGAGTCAGAAATGACTGAGTAGCTAAAAGTTTTCCTGCTGTGTACCAGACTTTATTCTAAGGGCTTTAGAGATCTTAGTTCATTTAATTAGCATAAGGATCCCATGAAGTTGGTACTGTTATTGTTCCCATTTTTCGAATGTGTAAACCAAGGCACAGAGAGGTTTGATAACTTGCCCAAAGATACCCAGCTTAGTAAGTACAGAGCTGGGATTCAAGCCCAGGCAGTTTCGCTCTAAAATTTGTTTTCTTTTCCATATGCCTGTTGCCTTTTCATGTACCAAGGAGGAAAGGTGAGAGGTGGTACAGGAAACAGTTTCCTCTCAGATGTTAGGGGAAAGCTAATGAATCATCTACTTTGTTTCTCAGCTGTTTTTCCAGATATTTCTCAATGGTGATACTCACTGCGAAATAGTCTTACTGCACATTAGATTTTGGAGGCTTAGAGAAAGTGGCATATCAAGAATAATCTAATCTCTTATTTTATACAGAAGAATAAAGATGCCTCTGAATAAATACATTTTACTTTATGTTGAATTTGTGTGGGTGTATACATATGAATGCATGTTTATTTGGTATGTAATTTGGAATATATAGCCCTTTACATTCATATGTACATAGAGACTTATAATGTCTACAGAAATGCAAACAGCATGCATGTAAAATATCATTTGATATTTTTACATTTCACTGTGATGGTTTAGTAACAATCCTACACAGAAATGAAATGCAATTCAATGTGTGCTGTTTCTTAGCAAGAGGTTCAGGAATGTTCTTTCTATTTAATTTTTTATTTTATTTCTTGTATGTTTTGACCCCGCTGCACGGTATGTGGGAATCTTAGTTCCTCGACTGGGAGTTGAACCCGTGACCCCTGCAGTGAAAGAGCAGAATCTTAACCCCTGGACACACAGCCACAGAAGCTCACGGGAACGTTCTGTGTTACATCAGTTACAAAAACACCTGCCTGAGGGTGTCATGGTGTGCTTTCCTTCCTACCACATCCAGTCCCACCAGTAACTCTAAGCCTTCGGTCTTTCTGCCAAAAGCTTGCAGTCCTTGAGTTTGTCCCCCGTCCTCGAGAATGACATCAGAACAGAGGTCTTCCACATGTAGCTCATCCTTTGGAGGTTCTTTTAAAGACCAGAAGAGTGCAAGGCCATGTCGCTGACCCAAGATACTATTTCTGAGCTTTCCGAGGGTGGCAGTTCTAAACCCTGTCACTCGCGGATGGGAGAAGAGTGGTGCATTTAATAAAAGTGTTATCAAATTAAAAACCAAGCAGGATCCAATGTGAGTTCTTCTATAAATAACTTATGAAAAGTGAAAAGATGTTTCTGTTAGCAAATTTAAAATAATCGTTAGAACCCTTCAACAGATTGCTGCTAATTAGATTGAGAATTAAACAGCTTTATGTGAGTGTAGAGTTAATTAATAGCTCATTACTTTTTTAATAAGCCAAATTCGTTTGGAAACAGAAGAGAGACAGAAGAGTTCAACATGGATGAGATGTTAGATTGGGATTATTTTCCCTTCCCTTGATGAGAGAAGGAGTTTAATTAAAGCGGGAGACACATTTGTGTCATAAATGAGTTGTCTCCAAAACCCCAACATTCAGGGGTGGAGGAAACATCAACTCTCTTTATTTTGAAAGCCTCCTTGGACCATCCGGGGTTAATAAAAGTTGTGTAGGAATCTCCCTATTCAACTTTTGAGCTTCAGTTCACTTTATGAAGTAGTCCTTTTTGAAGCTGGATAGATTCATCCAAAAGAGAACTTTCTTGTTCTCCCATGTTGATTTTATTTTCATTTCAGAGGCACTAGGATCTTATTTTGAAAGCAATCCTGCATTTTTTCTGACTTCCTTTCTTTTCACCTCTATCCTTTCTTTTCCACGCAGCCTCAAATTTCATTATTTCTTCATCCGTTTTTCTGACCCTTAGATGCCCTTTATCTTACATAACATAGAACAGAATGGGATGGAAAGAAATGAACAATTTCTGATTTCGAAGACAAGTATATTCTCATTATCCTGTGTGGAAATGCTCTAGTCCACTATTTGCAGACTTTGAGGAGCCCCATTTCTACATGGCCCATCAGGAGTTCCTGGTACCCTTTAGTGTTGGATAGATTGCATTTGTCTTCTAGGGTGGGTCTGTGTTCATTGAAGGATTGCTTGTAAGTGTTCATTTTGCCTTCCAGCCAATCAAAAACCATCCACTTAGAGATTTGAAAGAGGTATTAGATGTCATCATCTCATATGCTACTAGAGTGTGCCGGCCCTCTGTTATCAGAGTGTAAGCTTAGCTTCTGTTCCATCTGTAGATGTCATTTGGGTGTCTTTGTTGCATCGTCATCTACACATGAGGATATGTTTCCATTCAAGTGGATTGGAAACTTCCCAATTGGGTTGGGTACGAGGTCAGTAGAGAATATCTTTTTCAAGAAAATGGTAAATATTTTGCCTGATGATGAGATGATGTCCCCTGGGCATTGAACTGTGACATGCCAATGAGTTTTTATTTTTTAAACAGATGCTATGGCTGACTCTGTTAAGTGTGAAAGTCTGATAACTAGGAGCTCATTTCAAGAGCTGTGTGCCCACTCCAGGAATAATTAGCCTGACCTGTTTCTCACAGGGTGATTAATTCTCAGAGTAATCCATTGTACAAATTTTTCTCAAGATCAATTTATTCTTTTCCTTTCCAAACGAGAATGTGAGCTCTCCAACTCTCTGCTTTTAAGGTCTCAGCTCTCACTGGATTTTTTTTTTTCTTTTTTCATTTTAAAGCAGTCTGTTGTTTAAAGCTGTACACAGAACCTGGATCTCTAGCAAAGGACTGTGGATGAATCGATCTTCAGCAAAGAACTGATGCAATCCCAGAGTGGGACCGTTCTCCAGGGGTGGTCAAACAGATCTTAGTGGACAGAGACTCACTCCCTCAGCTTGTGTGGCGACCCTCTATGCCTAAAGAGGGTCTCAGGAGCCTGCTAACCCTGGTCCCCACCTGCGTTCTCTGCACCTTACCCTGACTCTCCCCGTCCACGTTATAACCCGTACCCCCCTACCCTTCTCAGCCTCTGTTCCTTCTTCATTTGTATTTTTAATTGGAGGATAGTTGCTTTACAGTATTGTGTTGGTTTCTGCTGTCCAGTGTGAATCATCTGGAAGTATTCATATGTCCCCTCCCTCTTGAGCCTTCCTCTCACCCTCGCCACCCATCCCAGCCCTCTAGGTCATCACAGAGCACCAGGCTGAGGGCCCTGTGCTATTCAGCAACCTGCTACTAGCTGTCTATCTTACATGGTAATTGTACATATTTCAGTGCTACTCTCTCAGTTCGTCCCACCCACTCCTTACCCTGTTGTTTCTTCTTCTCCAGCTGCACCCAATAACTGAGACATAGCGGGTGCTTCATAGATAGTGGATGGGTTTGTTGTTGTTGGATAAACATCTGTGTCTCTTATCTTATCTGCATTTCTCCCCTGCCACTCATGTTGGGCCTGATCTGGTGGTGCTGCCCGGGATGGGACTGTCCCTGGAACCAGTTTGGGAGTGGAGTGCCTTTCCCGGGTGCCAGGAGACATGAAGTCAGAAATGGAGGCCTGCGTGTCTGAAGGCAGGTGTCTCTCCATTGCCCCAGCCCCACCCGGAGCCCTCCCTTCTCACACCCAGGTCTACACAGGTTTCCAAATTGACCTCCTCACCTCCTCTTGCTGCTCTGAAATAAATTCTTGGGAGAACCCAGCTTCACTTTTTGTAAATGTTTTCTTGACATAGGCTGTATATGCAGAAATGGTCATGCCTCTTAAATACACAACTTGATGAATTTTCACAAACGGAAGGCAGCCGCATAAACAACACCCTGGTGAAGAAATGGGATGTTGTCAGCACTCTGGATAACTCCTGTCTGTCCCCTTCTAGTCACTGTTCCCCCTAAGGGTAACCACTGTCCTAACTGTGGGATGACTTTTAAACTAATCAACCAGGTATAGTCATTAGCTTCCAGTGGCTACTGAGCAACAAGTCAAACTTTTAACCACTCTGTCTAAGTCCCTTGCTTTCATTCTCAACTCACTTCCCACCTCTCTCATTCCTCTGTCTCTATTATCCAGCCACTGGTCTCCCTTTAAATTCCTAGAACATACCAAGTTCCTTTTTAGCCTCAGGACCTTTGCACATGCTAAGCATTCTGCGTGAAATGTTGTTTCTCTAAGTGCCTTCCCCTTTCAGGCTTTATCTGAGATGCTACCACCTTACTGAGGTCTTCCCCTGTCACCTAACCCAAACTGGCCTTTCTCATCAACTCCCCTCTCATCACATCTCCTGTTTTCTCCTCGGTTGGCTTATCACTGTAAGATCTTGGGGTTTTTGCTCGTTACTTGTCTTTTCTACTTAAACGTCTGCCCAAGTGAAGGGAGGGATGAGGTCTGGCTTGTTCATTGTCATATCTTCAGCCTCTAGCCTGGTAGATGATTAATAAATATTAGATGAAAAAATTAGCACAGTACTGAGTTGGAATGTTGAGTTTTGAGGGGACAGACGCAGGGAGTAAATTCAGGTCCCATGGCTAATTTAGGTCCCAGGCTTCTGCTCTGCACCAGTGGTTCCTGAGCCCTGCATGTGTTTGAGGCCTTCATGTCTGGGAAATTTCAAATAGCATGGGCCACCCGTTTCCACCTGAGCAATCAGCAAGAGGTCTGGGCCCCAGATCCATTCTGCTATGTGGGAGGTTCATCTGGCCACAGTCTGCTATTTTTTTTTTTTAATTGATGTATAGTTGATTTACAATCTTGTGTTCATTTCTTCTGTACAGCAAAGTGATTCATATATACTTACACAAGTTATACATATATATATATTCTTTTACATTATAGTTATCCCAGGACATTGAATATAGTTCCTTGTGCTATAACGTAGGACCTTGTTGTCCATCCGTTGTATAGGTTGTTTAGTCGCTGAGTTGTGCCTGGCACTGTAACCCACCAGGCTCCTCTAACCATGGAATTCTCCGGGCAAGAATACTAGAGTAGGTTGCCATTTCCTTCTGCAGGGGCTGTTCCCAACCCAGGGATCGAACCCACGTCTTCTGTATTGCAGGTGAATTCTGTTCCGCTGAACCACCTGGGAAGTATTGCATGGGTAATAGTTTGCATCTGTTAACCCAGACTTCCAGTCCATCCTCTGCCCTCCTCGGCAGCCACAAGTCTGTTCTCTCCGTGAGTCTGTATCAGCTTTGTAGACGGTCTGCCGTGTTTATCATCTTCCTCTGTGTGGGACTCTGGTCCCTTTCCCACGGTGGCCTGAAATTGTCATTCACATGACCACAGTCCCTGCATGGTGACACTTGCTTCCTTCCACTGCTTCCTTGTGTGCCAGAGAGTAAGGCAAGCAGCAGAGAAAGGGAAAGAAGAAAAAGAAAAGAATAGAAAAACTCAGTGAGGTCCTGACTTCCCTAGCTAATTCCTCAGGTATGGCCATCCAGTTACTGTGGGGCAGTGGGGTCTGGTCTTGGAATTGAAGTGACTTTATCCTAGATTGTGCCAGAGGCAGTGCATTTGGCTAATGCATTTTTTATTGTTTTAAAACAGAGACTTAAAGAAAGTAAGTTCATTTTCATTTTTAAAAAGGCTTTTTAGATTTCAGACCTAAAAAATTCTGTTTTCATTGTTCCATTGCGTGGCTCAGAGCAGTGATTTTTAGCACCCTTAAATGGTGTGTCTGGTAAGATGTTTATTTTGTTTTTTACAGTTTTGACTTCTGGTACATTGTCCCATCCCCCATGTCTCCACAATGCTGTGGAATTTGGAAGATTTTTGTTTTTGCTTTTTTTTTTTTGAGGAAGTCATCACAAGTGGATGTGGGCATCTCTTAGAAAACCTTCAGGAGAGGAGATGCCTTATCTATCCTTAAGCCCCCTCCCCAATTCTGTCTCTTAAGTCTGTTTTTTGGTTAGCTAGTGATATGTAACAGATCCTCCCAGAATTTAGTGACTTAACAAGAGCATATCATTGTCTTTCACGATGCTGTGGGTTGACTGGACTCAACCAGGCCTGTTTCTGAAATTATAGTCAAGTGGTGTTGGGTCTGGAGTCATTGGAAGACTCAACTGGACTCGATGTTCAAAATGACACCCTCAGGGCAGATGATACTGGACATCAGTTTTTAATCAACCGGAGTCCCCACAAGGCGTTTCTGCAAATTGCATGAAATCCTTTATTATTCAATCACTAAGTCATGTCGGACTCTGCGACCCCATGGACTGCCGCATGCCAGGCTTCCCTGTCCTTTACTGTCTCCCGGGGTTTGGTCAAACTCATGTCCATTGAGTTGGTGATGCCATCCAACCAGTGAGATTCTTACTGTCGGACAACTTGAGAAACTGGTGTTCCTGGAGGCAGGGAACACAAGATAGCAGGCCAGTTAGGAGCTGTGCCTGAAGCCAGCACAGCATCCCTTCTGCCATGTTCTCTTGGTCAAAGTAGTCAGAGGGTCCCCCTCTTGGATTCAAGGCGTGGAGATGTGGACCTCTTGATGGGGGAGTGGCAGGATCACATTGCAGAAGATCACCAGACGCAGGAGAGATGGTTGCAGCCTTCTTTGCAGAATACAGTCGACCATACTTCCTTGACCATTTCTTCAGCATTCCCTGACTGCAGTTATTCTAAAAGACAGTCAGCCTTGGGATTGATTCTTTATATGAAGCAATTGCTCAACATTAATTCACTAATGACCCCTGACATTTTTAAGGTGTCACATAAACAGATATAAAAGATGTCAGGTTAAGATGCCATTTCTTTCCATACTTCATCTGCACGCCCACCCCCACACCCAGTGTTAAGAGTGGTAAAGTGTTTTCCTAGAGTCCTGTAACTACCATGTAGGAACTGGGTCCCTGAAGATCCTTTCCTTAACTCCACGTGTTTAGATAACCTTTGTGAGTAAGCCTGTTTTAATTTCTGCTGGCATTGTGTAGCTGTGACATCGATCCTTAAGTTGTGAACAAAATGCCTGTTTATGCGGCTGGTTCCATCTGCCTGTTGAGACATTAACCGTGAACTTGGTGTTAAATGATGGTCGTTTTTATTTTTTCTGTGACATCATTTACTCTGGCTTAAAAAAACCCAGTGGAAAATGGTGTCTGGTATTTTACTGTATTCTTTTAATCAGAGGATGCTGAATTCTTCAAGTCGTATTGCCATGTTAGTTTCCAGGACAGTTTAGTCATACGGGTTGGTCAGTGCATGTTTTTCTTCTTTTCCTTGCTGCCCTTTTCTTTCAGCAAACTTTTCTAAAGGTGATGAATAGCTGGGAAGATGAAATGTCCACCCTCTGCAGACTAGCTGTCTCCCACACACCCCTTGCTGCATATCAATCTGAGACTATTTTTCCCCCTGGCTTGACCCTGCCTGAAGGTTTTGAGCCCTCTGTTGGCGTCTTCTTTCCAGTTGAAAATCTTTTAAAGCAGCCTGCTTTCCTGTCCCTCTAGAAGTGGAAACAGAAAAGTTAAAATAAGAATTAAAAAATATTTTAAATTTAATTTTAACTTTCACTTTCCCATATGTGTCCCTTTCTAAATTGGAAGAAATCTGGTGGGGGAGGGATATTAACCCCTTATCTCCTTAAAATTTTTTAAAATTAATTTTTATTGGAGTATGGTTGATTTACAGTATTGTATTAGTTTCAGGTATATAGCAAAACATATATCCACTCTTTTAGATTCTTTTCTTATACAGCTTATTACAGAGAACCAAGTAGAGATCCTTATGCTATACAGTAGGTCATTATTAGTTATCTATTTTTTTGTATAGTAGCATGTATGTGTCAACCCCAGCCTCCCAAATTTTCCCTCCCCATTTCCCCCCTTGGTAACAAATTTGTTTTCTATATCTGTAACTCAATTTCTGTTTTGTAAATAACTTCATTTGTACAATTTTTTTTTAGATTCTATATATAAGTGATATCATATATTTGTCTTTTCTCTGATTTGTTTCATTCAGTGTGATAATCTCTAGGTCCATCCATGTGGCTGCAATGGCATTATTTTCTTTTTTTTTTTTAATGGCTGAGTAATAATCCATTGTATATATGTACCCTTCATCCAGAGATGGACATTTAGGTTGTGATCATGTCTTAGCTATTGTAAATGATGCTGTGATGAACATTGGGGTACATTTATGCTTTTGAATTATGGTTTTCTCCAGAAATATGCCCAGGAGTGAGATTGCAGGATCATATGGTAGCTCCGCTCATAAAGAACCTGCTTGCCCATGCGGGAGACGCAAGAGATACGGGTTTGATCCCTGGGTCAGGAAGGTCCTCTGGAGAAGGAAATGGCTACCTGCTACAGTATTCTTGCCTGGAAAATTCCATGGACAGAGGAGCCCATGGGGTCACAAAGAGTCAGGCATGCACCATGATAGCTCTATTTTTAATTTTTGAAGGTACCTCTGCACTGTTCTCTATAGTGGCTGTACCAATTTACATTCCCACCAGCCATGAAGGAGGGTTCCTTTTTTCCCCACACCCTCTCCAGCATTTGTTTGTAGATTTTTTTGATGATGGCCATGCTGAGGTGATACCCTGTTGAAGTTTTGATTTGCATTTCTCTAATAACTAGTGACCTTCATCTCCTTTTTGATGTTGTATATAACTTTGGGGCTTGGAAGCATGAGACTAGAAGGAATCTTGGGACAAGCAGTCTAAGCTTGGTTTTAATTGACAAGGCCCAGAAAGAGCAGGTGTTGGCTTAGGGTAGCTGAGCCGTTTAGCGGCTGTGTCGCCGTGTCTGCTGCCCGAGGCTGTGCCGCGCTGCCCCGTCTCTGGTCTGGTCTGGAGCAGCTTACCGAGGTGCATTCTGTCGGAGTGACCGCTTCCCTGACCCGTGTCTCTTTTCTGGTTCTCTTGCACCTTTGTAAGTGGGAGACCTCAGTCTATCCAGTGCCCTGGCCGTTGGAAACTAGCACCTTGAATGCCAACAAATGACTTAGTTTGAAGCTCGACTTTCTCCTAAAAATAGAGCCCTTTTCACCCAGGGTCAAAGGAGACAGGAACAGCTGTAACTGAAATCCTGCCGTGAGCCATGGTTTTATGCTACCTTATTGAGCATTTATTTTCACTTTGTCCCTTTGTGTTACTTAAAGAATGCAGACATCAAGAAAGGACAGAGAGGAGAATGAGCTGATAGGGTCAGTTACATTACTGGGTGGAGGAGTTGCAGTAGGGGATGAAGCTGGGAGCCTCTGATTCCATCTTCTAGACCAGTGGCACAAACTGTGTGTCAGAAACATCGGGAGGGTTCAGGAAAGCAGATTTTTGGGTTCCATTGCCAGGTTCCTGGTTCAGCAGGTTTGAGGGGGTGCCCAAGAAACTGCATTTTTCTAGCCTGCTTCTCCTGCAGGCTTTGTAAAAGAGGGTCGAGCCCCCTTCCTCATGGCCGTGACCACACCCTCCCTTCCTCTGATCATCTGGCCATGTTCTCAGACATTTCAGATGACTGAATGAGAACTAAGTTTCTTTTGCAATGCTCTATTTTCTTCCTGGTAAGAGGATTTTGGAAAAGAGGGCCTCCATTGATGATTTGCACCCCTAAATGGCCAGGTACTTGAAAATAGTATTGCATGGGAGAAACAGAGGCTGATTTGAAATAGGATGTGATTAATCCGCAGCAGCCACCACACTCTCTGTGGGGCATCTGCTGTGTGCATCACGTGCGTTCTCTGTTTAATACAGCAACCATGCAAGGTAGATGTTGTTATGTTGCCCATTTTTACAGATGAGGAAACTGAATTCTGCAGAGTCTGCCCTAGTGAGGCATGGAGCTGGGATGAGACTGTCAGACTGGGTGCCGTGTTAGGCTTCTCAGTGATACCCTATTCTAGAAGCCCAGAGAGTGAAGGCATCCCCGGTGTTGGTGGCAGCAGCAGTTGTAGCAAGCCTCGTCTTTTGAGCACCTACTTGGGGCCCGATGCTATGCTGTGCTAAAGCATTTCATGTATCTTAAACCATGTTTAAACCCTGTCACCAGGGTTTAAACATGCAAAGTACCTCCCTACTTTGCGAGGGAGGCAGTGGATGATTTTGTTTTGCAGGGGGACAGGGTAGCTTGCCTGAGGTCACAGTTGGTAAGTGGCAGAACTGTTCCAGCCTGGGTATACGTAGATGCTCAGTCATGTTCGACTCTTCGTGACCCCATGGACTGAGTCCGTCAGGCTCCACTGTCCTTGGGATTCTCCAGGCAAGAATACTGGAGTGTGTTGCCATTTCCTCCTCTAGGGGATCTTCCCCACCCAGGGACTGAACTCACATCTCCTGTAGGTTTCTTTCCTACCGAGCCACCTGAGAAACCCCTGGGTGTGGCAGACGTCAAAACCTGGACTCACAGCTATTCTGGTACGTTGACTGGCTAGGTCCCACCTGCACCCAGATTTGTGCCTGGGACCTTAGGGAGCAGGGATGTAGCTGGTGGCCCCAGGAGACTGGGAAGCAGAATAAGTTTGGGGGAAGAGATGAGTTCCCTTTGGACGTGCTGAATTTAGGGAAATTCAGCAACATCTCATCAAAGGCCCTACTGTGTCTTGTGCTAGGAGCTTCATTTGAGATGAGGGTGGGGAAGGATAAGTCTCCTAATATTTTGCTTACAGAGCTTTATTTTATTCTGTGACCCAGGACTGGCCATTAAAACAATAGGCCTTACTGCTGACTTCAAAATGATGGTCATCTTTCTTTATTTCTGCTGCCTCAGTACAGGGCAGCAGAGAGTAAGATAACCTCTGGAATTTATGAAAAGTGCTAGAGAAGTTGCGCAGTGTCATTACATGTGGCGAACCCATGCGCTGTTTAATGTGTGTGCTCTCTATGTGTTGCTGTGATGTTTGTTTTCCACAGGAAATGGGATGAGAGAGATAGGAGTTTAATTCTTATTGTGGTGGATGTTACTTCCTGAAAGGAGTTGAAAATAAATCCAGAATGGGCTTTTAATCATTATATCACTGTTTCTTAAGCTTTTTCCCCCTCCTCATTATCACTCTCCTAAGGAGCCTTTTCAGATTTTCCTTTTTGCTACTAATCCCACGTCTCCATGAAATTAAATGGAATCAGACTTTGAGCTTCAGAGGAGCCCCAGACTCTTGTAATAGCTAAGACTATTTTGCCCCTCCCAAGAACAATTTTCGCCTTTTGGAAGGCAATACATCCCCCCGTGGGGGGTGTAGGATTTGTATAAAGTTTCATAAAGTTAAAGAATGGAGTGTCCAGGTTGGGATTTCAGGGGCGGGTGGAAATCATTCTTCCCCATGGCTTTATTTAGTGTTCGTTTGCATCTGAAAAAAGCTGTCAGTAAGGCTTCTGAAATTTGCCTTTTGCTGTCCCTTACAGCAGCATATGTTTTGGGGAAAGAGATTTGTTCCAACCGGGGTACCTTTATCAAGAGTATTGGTACCTGCTATACCTACACTCCTTGAACCTCACAGGGACAGTTGTCACCCATCTGGTGATTTTGGAGGAAGGTGGAGCCTGGTTGGCAGTGGGGGGTGGTGTCTGGATGGTGAGAGCCGTGGGGTCAGACCCTGTCCTCTGTATTGGCTGCTGGACCCAGTTCCAGGGACAAGAGGACAGTGCTGACCAGCACCAGTGGGCCGAGGTATGTGCAAGCCTTTGGGGATGCATGGATTTGTGGGGTTGGTGGTTTGCCAGCCTGGCATGGGTAGGGGTAGTTAAAGAGGGGCTGCTTGGTTGAGAAAGCTGACATTTCCTCTCTGGTCTTTTCTTTCTCCCAGTCAGTTGTAATCTCATCTCCCCTTTTCCTCCAGATCTACCTTCCTGCCAGTCATATTCTTCTTGCCATCACGCCTTCTTCTCTAGTATTTTCCTATTTTTCTCTCTTTGTCTTAGCTTGGTTTTCCCCAAAGCACACCCTGAGACAAGGACCTGGATGCAAGTAGACTCTTGTAGAGGCGATCCCAAGAAGCAGGCAATAGAGAAGGGGGTTCATGAGACACAGAAGTGAGGGAAGCCCCTGAGGAGTGGGTTAATGAGTGGGCTCCCGCTTTGGGCAACTGGAGGGCAGTGCTACTGGGAACTTTTCAAAAGATGGTGTCAAATATACCATAATTACCCATCCAGGGGCAGGGAAGCTGGGGTATTTCTCCATCAACTCCAGTTCCAGCCTGCTCTGCCCCCATGGTCAGATGCAGGTTGCCATTGGTGTAGACCAGGAGATTTCTGCAGGCAGTGACCTTCAAAGGGAGGTGGGCGACTGGCTGACACTGTCTGCCATCCGCTGTCCTTCTCTTTATCTGACTCATTACATCTTCATGTTGGAAGGAAGTAAATATTTTGTTGAATTTTTTGAAAATATACTGATGTCTGCTATTCCCAATGTTAAAATTAGGTCAGATGAATATTTCATTTTCCAACACTAGTTATACACACTTAAAAAATTGTCTGGGGTCTCATATGGGATGTCTGTGTGTGTGTGTATGTGTGTGTGAATGGCCTCCAACGAAAAGCTGGTTTTTGTTCAGATTTAAGTGTATTAGATATATAATCTGAAATATCTAGCTTACAACTTTTGATTTTTTTCTCTCCTGATAATTGCCCTTACTCCCATGGCACTTCCAGGCTGCCAGGGGCAGCTGTTACCCAGAGCCAGCCCTGTGCTGACAGCTGTGTTGAATAATCTGCATTCTGAGACCTTTCTTACGCTGTCCTCTTCCCTTGCTTCTGACACCTGAGTGTCCATAAATACCTATATTAGGAACTCAATTTTCTTTTTTTTTCCCCCAAAACATTTATTTTTGTTTATTTAGCTGCACTGGGTTTCAGTTGTGGCAGGCAGGATCTTTAGTTGCAGCACATGAACTCTGAGTTGCCATGTGGGATTTAGTTCCCTGACCAGGAATTGATCCTGCTCCCCCTGCATTGGGAGCACAGAGTCTTGGCCACTGGACCCATCAGGGAAGTCCCAGGAACTCAATTTGCTAACTCACCTTTGAAACAGACAAACTGACAAAAGTAACATAGTACCAGTAATATGCTTTATTGAGAATTGACTACCTGTACTGTGATAAATGTTTCACCATATAACTTTATTTCATCGTAAGACCTATGAGGTCTGCATTAGAATCCCCATGTTACAGCTTAGGAGACTGAGTCTTAGGCTGTGTAGCTTTGCCTAAGATCATAACCAGTAAGAGGTGGAACTCACATCTGCCAACTCCCTGTAATACTATGTACATTCCTACCATTTAAGCTACAAGTAATCATGAACCTGCTGCATGATTTTTAAGGCAGAGTGTTTTGGGTCCATTGTCTCATGGAATCTACCCATAGCAAATCCTGTAAGGTCTTTTGAAAAACCTTTGTGACATTTTTCCCTTTGTACTATTGATTAGAAAGCTGAGGGTTGGAGAACTTGAATTTTCTTATCTTTGTATCCCCTGGAGGTAATGATGTGCAAGTCAGCTTTAAACTTGGTAGAGTGTGTGTGTGTGTGTGTGTGTGTTAAACTTGGTAGAGTGTGTGTGTGTGTGTGTGTGTGTGTGTGTGTGTGTAGGGCTTCTCAAGTGGCCCAGTGATAAAGAATCTGCCTGCAGTGCAGGAGACTGGGGTTTGAACCCTGGGAGAGATCCCCTGGAGAAAGGAATGGCTATCCACTGCAGTATTCTTGCTTGGAGAATTCTATGAACAGAGGAGCATGGCGGGGCTACAGTCCATGGGGTCTCATGGAATCAGACATGACTGAGCACACACATGCACATGCATGTGTGTTTATGTGGCATCACAACATTCTAATGTAAAATTAGCCACATTTTGTCTCTCTGGCACCAGAAATATTTTCCATCATGGGTATTACTGGAATTTGCGATAACATTCTTTGGATAATTTATTGAATCTTTTGCTTTGTCTGGAAATTTTAGTATTGCACCTCTGAATGCCTTAACTGCTACTGACTCCATCCAAACACATGCATACACACACATACACGCTCATACATACATAGTCTTGTAAGACTTGCATAATAAATGCCATCCTCTTCATATTTTAGCCCATCCTCCCCTCCTGGAAACCTTCCTGTTTTGTGCCCTTGTATTACCTAGATGTGTCCCATTCGAGCGCTTTTGTATTTTTTGGCATTGTCTGGTTGTGTGTCTAGTCTGTGAGCTCCATCAGGTCAGTGCCTGGGACAAGAGCCCCGTCTGTCCCTGACACTAACTCAAAGTCTGGAATATAAGAGACATTTTTGATGAGTTTGGAAAGAAAACTAAAGATGCAACCTCAAAGCCTGGGGGAAACCATCAGGTTATGTTTCAGGGCCTGATGTTTTCATGATGCTTAAACTTGCCTCCTTAGTAACTTTTGTTTTAATTCACAGACAGATTCAGGCATTGCCTGGGTTGAAGGTAAATTTGCGCTGACCCAGTGCAACCACTTTACATTCTGAATGTATTCTTGAATACAGGTAAGCCTGTATGCGATACACATGGGTCTTCCTTCCAAGATGGATGCAACTAATGCATAGGTAGTGACTGAGTCCCTACAATGGACCAGGCACTGTGTGAGGCCTCTGGGAACCTCCAAGGCAGGCACACCCTGGTTCCTGTCCTCAGGGTGCCCCAGGCTAATGGAAGAGAAGTCCCAAGGCCAGGGGTGATGACTCAGCAAGAAGGATCAACCTCTGTAGGGATCCAGAGAGGGGCAGCATCTCGTGCGGCTGCTGCTGACTGGGTGAGGACACTCAGAGTGTTCTCGATGAAAACACTGTTTGAGTTGGGCCCGGGAGGACTGGATTTGCCAGAATGAGAGTAAGACTTTTAGAGCAGGGCCATTGGGAAGCACCATTTGTGAAGGGGAAGGTGGGGAGGCAAGGATGGAAAATGAGTTTAGGCAAGATGTGGGAGTCTTTGAAGAAGTGGGGATGGCTCGGAAAGCAAGTTGTCCTGTCAACTGACTTCCCTGGTGCCTTCAGGAAATAAGCCCAGAGCAGGGAGGAAAGAGGTTGGGGCAGGCAGACTAATGTATGAGATCCATCCCTTCTCTCAACTTGCTGTCCTTCATAAAATGACTTCACCTCTCTGATCCATACTTCCTTCATGCAGCTAACAGGACACCATTTCTGTCTAACCTACTGACCACACTGGGTGTCATGACATTCAGAGCAAATGGTAGGTCTGAAATTATCTTGTGAATGCTTAAAATTCCACATGCCTATAGGAAGTCAGTACTTTTTGTTGTTGTTTGGACCTAGGATATAGAGGATAGGTCTAATCATACTTCCCTGCTCATGGTATAAAGATTTAACATTTTATTATGGAGGAATGCCCTTGTGTGTGCGTACGTGTGTGTGTTGGGGAGGGTGTGGATAGGAGATGTGGTTATGCTGCCTTTACTCAGGATGGACATGGTACAAAGAAAGGAGACTTGCACTGTCTGACTTGGGGATCTTTCAAAGAGCTGGTATAAATCCTGCTTATGCCAGAGTCCAGATAAGCAAGGGATGCTGTGGGCCTGAATATTAGTGGGTGGCGAGAAAAATACCTGTCAGAATGTATGTAGCCAGTTCACACTACACGCAGACCACAGGGTAGGTGAGAGGATTCAGAATAGGAAACCACTTAGGAGTTTCTGAAAGCTGGGTCTGCAATTTTGGAGCATCCAATGTGCTGCACAACCCAGAGGCCTGGAGTGTGAGTACTTAAAACATCAGCCTTTGTAGACAGTGGCTGTGCTGAGCATTTATCCTTGAAGTAATCTTTTTTTTTTTTTTTTTTTTTGCTTAAACATATAATTTGATTTGCTTCAAACCATGGGGTCAGCTTCAGCAGTGTTGAGTCACTTCTTCAGCCTTCAAAGGACATATTCCATCAGGTTAAGGACAAATGCTGAGGCTTTGGTGCAATCTTTGAAGATCCCATAGGGGATGGGAGCCCTCAAAAAAGAAAAAAAGTCATGTTTTTGAAGAATGAACTGACATATCACAGAGAACTTTCTATTAAATGAATGCTTATAGTATGCCCATGGAGGGAGGGAAAGATAGCTTATATCCTCTATTCGTACTAATCCATGTGAGCTCCAAAATAATCCTTTGAAAGGACTTCTCTGGTGGTCAGTGGCTAAGACTCTGTGCTTCCAGTGCAGGGGGCCAGATTTGATCCTTGGTCAGGAGACTAGATCCCATAAGCTGCAACTAAGAATTCTCATTCCACAACTAAAGATCCCGTGTGCTGCACATGAGACCTGGCACAGCCAAAGAAATAAGTATTAAAAAACAACAACCAAAAGCCCATGAAGTAGGTGCAGTTATCTCCATTTTACAGATGAGAAAACTGAGGCAGAGAGCTTGACTCCCATGGCCAAGGCCTGCCAGTTGAGACTGGCACCCAGGAAGTCTGGCTTATGGTCTGAGTTTACAGCTGTTCTGCTGTGCTGCCTCTTCATGGCTGTAAGCAGAGGGAGTCCATCTGCAAACAAAAGACTTGATTTTGGCCATCATGGGTCTGTGTTAAAGTTCCAGATCAGTTTGTCATCAGTCTCCTTGGGGCTTCTTTCCAGCATGAGGCGGGGATAGGTCAGCTGGCTGGCTTTGCCCCAACCTCTGGAATCCTGGAGGGTCCTGCCTCCAGGACCTTCCTTGTGTGACTGATGGTGGGGAGAAGGGGTCTGGGAGGCCAGCCTGGGGATGTCTTCGGAAACCTCCTGGCTCATCATGCATTGCCCATCACTGCATTGCACCTGCATCTTGCCTGAATATTAATGTGTGCTAATTTTCATAGAGGAAGGGAAATTTTGGGGCTGTCAAAGCCACATGGAAGACTCTTAGTATCACAGAGAGTCCTGTGTGGAGCTTTTTGCTCCACGGCGCTCGGGCCTGGGTTCGCGTCCACTTGCTCCTGCTGGTGTGCCCGAGCTGTTCGCCTCTCTCTGGGCTGTGTCTCCCTCACTGACATGAATGTGGCGAAAACGATGCCTGGGCTCCTTCTGGCTCTCGGATTCTGAGAGCCAGGGGAGTTCAGTGAGTACCCTCCTGGGGGAACCTGGCTGCCCAGGTTTGCATCCCAGCACTGGGCCCGGAGCCAGCTGTGTACCCTTGAGCAGGTTACTCAGCCTCTGTGTGCCTCCGCAGCTCCAGAGCTTTTCTCCAAAGTCAGACGGCACCCTCATGGCCTCTTGTCGTGGAATTATCGTGAAGACCAAAAGAAAGGTGCCCGGTGTCTTGCATTATCTCTCATTAATGTTTTTCCTGCGGCCTGTTACTGTCACCTTCTTACGTCATCACAGCCTCTTGGTTGTCATGGCTACCATTCTGCGCGGGGCTTGTGGGGCAGCTGTTGACAGTGCCCACATGGTCCCTCTGATTTAACCCCATTTTCTGAGCCGGGAAAGGGAGCCTCGCCGACGTGGCTGCGGTCACACGGCCTGGGAGCCACAGAGCTGGGATCCGGCCGGCCTCGCCCTGAGCCCTGAGCCGCCCTTCCTCCCCGCTTGCCTTTCCCGAGGTTGCCCGCCTCACTAGGCCTTGCCTGGAACCAGGTCCCCGCGAGGCCTGTGAGCGGCCCAACCGTGTCCTCGCGGCGGCCTGCGCTCGTCAGTCACCGAGAGAGAGCTGGCTGGCCCTGTGTTCTCTGAGATCCTCCCCAGGTGGATTTACGGTGTCACAGCCTCCCGGTGTTCGGAAGCTTTGGCTTTTTAATTTAATCTCCTTCAGAGTTACCTGGGGCCTTCGTGCTGTGAGCCCACCCCCGCTGATTTATGCCGTCAGGAAGGGGAGCCTGGCGCCTCCGCAGCCGGCAGCCCCTTGCCCTCGTCCCTGCCCCGAGGGAGCAGGAGCCTTGCCTGGTGCCTGCTTAGGAGCCGAGCGGTGATGCGCTGGCCTGCCCCCTCGACACCCTGGGTTCCAGCCCTGTCCAGCCGGCCCCCGCGTCCGTGAGGGATGGACTGGCTTTCTCTGTGCGTCTGGAGGGGTCCTTATTAGTATTCCGGGCAGGCTGAGCTGTGTGTGGAGGAGCCTGCCGGGCGGGAGCTAGCCGGGAGTGGAGGAAGCAGTCTGTCTGGAGCTCCCGGGAGGAGGGATGGGGTGCCCGGCCCCTGCGTGAGGATCTGGTCTTGGTCACCAGGAGGCCCTCCCTGGTGGGCTGACTGCTCATCTGTCACCCGAGCAGTGACTCTGGGAGGCCCAGCCCTTTCTCAAACGTGGTTTCATGGTTTTACTTGTCTAAGTTTACAAAACCTTGCTGATGGTGTCAGGAAGAGGAGGCAAGTATTCTCTTCTTCCATCCCTAGGTGGGAGGAGGTTTTGAATCTAAAGAGCCAAAAAGGTTTAAGAGGATGAGGGAGGGAGGGAGAGAGATGGGGAAAGGAGGCAAAGGTGGGGAGGGGAGTGAACCAGGGGCCTGGGGGTCCTCAGGGGAGGGGAGGGGGGCCCCACCAACACTTTCGGAACCCCCAGGGCCTCCTGGACTCAGCACCCAGAGATTTGAAGGCTGCAGGCCCAGGCTGTGCATGTGACCACAGGCGCTGAATTCTAATCCTGTCTGTCTGACAGTCACTTAGCCTCTGCTCCTCAGTTCTCAGCTGTAGAGCTGAAAAATAATAACAGTGATTTAGCTCTCAGAGCTGGCGGGAGAGATCGCAAGTGGCAGGGTGGAAGTGCCTGGTGTCACTGGGTGTCAGTCTGCTTGATAACAGGCTGGGGGACAGGAGCCAGGGGACCCCAGGTGTGCTGGCCAGGCCCCAGTTTGAAATGGGCTTTATCCCTCCCCAGGGAGGGGCCGTTGGGGGAACGCTGTCCCCCCAGCTCCTGAGTTGAGTGTGGGACTTCATCTGCAAGGTACAGAGAGGTTAAGGGCACCTCTGGGCCTCTCTGCACCCTGAGCACCCCGTGAGCTGGCTCTGCTCCCGCATTGTGGGGCCTCTGCACATCCCTGGGATGTCCCTCTGTTACAGCCTCCATCCTCCAGTCCCTCATCCCTCAGAGCGTGCCTCTAGCATCTCCTCCTTCTGGAAGATGCTCTCCTCTTCTTGAGTTGCTTGCTGTACCCTTCAGTCAGCCCTTTCACAAATGTTACATAAGCCTGTCTGTAATATTCATTGACCAAACCATGTGTTAAGCATTTATTATGTGCAGACCTTGTTCTAAATGCTGGAGATGTAACCTTGAACTAGATAAAGACCTCAGGCAATAAACACCTAAAAAGATTAATAAGCAAAAGAACTAGGGTTGCTGTGAATCCTCTGAAGGAAAGGAACAGCATGAAGGGAGAATCCTGGGGATGGGGATCCATTTGAATGGTAGTGTTTGGGGAGGGTTTCACTGAGGAAGTGGCATTTAGGCTGAGAAACAGTGGAAACAGTGACAGACTTTATTTTTTGGGGTTCCAAAATCACTGTAGATGGTGACTGCAGCCATGAAATTAAAAGACGCTTGTTCCTTGGAAGAAAAGTTATGACCAACCTAGACAGCATATTAAAAAGCAGAGACATTATTTTGCCAACAAAGGTCCGTCTAGTCAAAACTCTGATTTTTCCAGTAGTCATGTATGGATGTGAGACTATAAAGAAAGCTGAAGGCCAAAGAATTGATGCTTTTGAACTGTGGTGTTGGAGAAGACTCTTGAGAGTCCCTTGGACAGCAAGGAAGTCCAACCAGTCCATCCTAAAGGAAATCAATCCTGAATATTCATTGGAAGGACTGATTCTGAAGCTGAAACTCCAATACTTTGGCCACCTGATGCAAAGAGCTGACTCATTGGAAAAGACCCTGATGCTGGGAAAGATTGAAGGCAGGAGGAGAAGGGGCCGACAGAGGACGAGATGGTTGGATGACATCACCGACTCAGTGGACATGAGTCTGAGTAAACTCTGGGAGCTGGCGATGGACAGGGAGCCCTACCATGCTGCAGTCCATGGGATCACAGAGAGTCAGACATGACTGAGCAATGGAACTGAACTGAAGGATGAGAAGGAGGAAGTTTTGCCAGGAGCGCAGAGAACAGCATTCCAGGAAGGGGGAACAGCAACATGTTATATAATTTAAAATGTTATGTTTCCATTTAGTTGTATTTGCTTAAAAATTTGTTGAGACTTTCTGTTTTAGCTGCAGATTATTCTTTCACTTCCAAATGTTTAGAGATTTTTTCCATTTTTTCCTTTTATTACTTACTGCATTGCTTCCATTATGATCAGAGAGCACAGTTTATATGATTTTAGTTCTTTTAAACGTGTTATAATTTATTTTGTGGCTCAGGATATGGCCCAGGTCTACCTGGGTGAATGTTCTGTGGGTGCCTGAAAAGAATGTCTAATCTGCCATTAATGGGTGGAATAATGTGTGTTTGTGTGTATGTGTGAACTGGCTTTATACAGTCATATGTTTTATAAGCATCTTAAGAGGAGGAAAAAAAACCTAATTTTTGAACCTACTCTTATATTAAATTCTTTTGAGTGTTCTTCATTTTGTCCCTGAGGGTCTCTATGGTGGATGAATAGTGTGGTGTGTTCAAGGACCAGAGAGACAGCTCATCATGGCTGGTGTGTAAGGAGTCAGCAGAAGAGCTGGACAGGGACCAGGTCACCTGAACCTCTCCGACCATGGTTAGGAGTTTTGATTTCATTCCTTACATGCAGTGGGAATTCATCAGAGTGTTGAAACAGGGAAGTCATCTGAACTGAGGGGACTTCCTCAGCATCCTTCAAGCTGCTCTTTGGAAGATAGATTAGAGGCTCATGAAGGCAATTGGGTGACAGGTCCCAGAACTGATTTTAGATACTGACCTAACATGTGTGTTGCAGATGCTCTCTGTGTGTGTGTGTTTAAGGAGATGTAAGCCTGTGTGCATGCGCAAGTCCTCATGTTGTTGAATTGTGGAAACTGAACTTTCTAAGATTGTCTTTTGGAAAAAATAATCCCTACGAGCCAAAGGTGTATCCATTATAGTGAGATTTGGAAGTAGAGGGTAGAAATAGCCCAGGGCACCTGAAAACTTTTCCAAACGTTTGAAGACTTTCAGAACTGCTGCTGCTGTTTAGTCATTCAGTCATGTCCGACTCTTTGTAACTCCGTGGACGGTAGCCCGCCAGGCTCCTCTGTCCATGGAATTCTCCAGACCAGAATACTGGAGTGGGTTGCCATTTCCTTCTCCAGGGGATCTTCCCAATCCAGAGATCAAACCTGGGTCTCCTGCATTGGCGGGCGGATTCTTTACCACTGAGCCACCAAGGAAGCCCAGAATACTTGAGTTGTAACGCTGACATAAACGTCTCAGAATTTAGAACCCTATAACCCCCTGCCCTGATATCAAAAGAAGATTTGCATGTTTCCAGTGGAAAAGTACAGTACTTTACTTTGTACTTGTTTGTAACAAGCACAAAGCAAATATGTCTGACCCACCTGTCTCTCTTCCTAGATTCTGCATTTTTAATCACTTGAAATTTTCTTTTAATGTTTGTTCTGTTTGTTTTTCATAAATAATACTTATGCTTATTATGTAAAATTTAGAAAGAAATAAGGTAAGAACTTTTCTTCTGTCAACCAAGTGCAAACATTGCTAGCATTGCTGTGTTGTAATCCCTTTTCTTATGTATAGGTTTATTTCTTATGTCTAGTGTAATTACTTTGTGTGTATGTGTAAAATTTTGTAAACTGGTTTACTCCCATAACACTATAAAGCCTTTACTCATTGTATCAGTCAGGAAGGGCTAGGTTAGCCTGCTGTAACAAGTAATCCCCAGGTCTCAGTGGTTTTAACAACAAAAGCTTCTCCTTCACTTTCGTGTCTATTATGGTGGATTAGAGCCTCTGTGCTGGGTCCTCTTTACTTAGCAACTCATGGAAATAGAGCTACTTTTATCTGTAATGTTGGCATTCATTACAACAGATGGAAAGAAAGCTCTGGAGTGTCTTGCATCAGCATTTAAATGTCCTAAATGGCTGTGGGATATCCTTTCAGTTAAATTCTCTAGCCAGAATTAATCACATGGGCCCCCTCAACCATAAAGGAGCCAAAGAGTATGTTTCCATCTTAAGCCGAAAGCCAAAAATATTTGGTGAGCAGTGCTCATGTCTGCGTACTATTTATGTCTCTCATTTACACAGTTGTTATTACAAAATATTACACGCACATGGAAAATACAGTTTTGCACAGTACACTGTATATTTCTCATTTTTCTTCCTGAGATTTTTTTCTGCTGCTGGATCTAGGAAGCCTCCTGCTCAGCCATTCTGATGTATATACACATCTGGAAATGCCAGGCCTTTGGGACAGCCCTTGATCAATGGGGATTGGAAACCAGTGGGTACACATTCCCCTCTTCCTTCCACAGGCAGGCGAGTCTCAGAGGGTTCTCTGTGGAATGGAGGCTGGGTGTCCCAGTGGTGATGAGCTCTGTTGAATTTCCTTGATTTGACTTTCTTTTTGTTCTTGTTCAACCTTCCCAGCCCCTCCACTCCTGTTACCTGGGATCTCTTCCCAAAATAAACTACCTCCTCATGTGCTCCTCTGTCTTAATGCTTTGTGTTTTGGGAAAATCTGGGCGAGAGAGGCGTCGATGCCTCTGCAGTTGGAACTGTATCCCTCAAACATTCCTGGCCCCAGGGTCAGATGGATTTTCTTTCTTTATCATGCCATCAGTTGCTAGGGTTGCGGCATGTTATGTTTTGACTGTGTTGGAATTTGACTTTCTTGCAACAGCTGGTTTGCTTTCTGTCTTTCATTTTCCTTGGTGGGGGAAGCAGATGCCTTCTTCACCTGAGGATTGGAAAAAGTCTTTTTAACCTTTCATACATGTGGAGTGTGTGTGTGTCTGTGGCTCTAGAAACTTAGAATAATTTGCTCCTTGGCATTTCAAAACTTGTGTGGTTGTCCTCTGATTTCAGTATCAAAGCACAAAACATAAAATTTTCATTCCTTTATGGATAATCTGTTCTGTTTTGTCCACACTCTACCTCCCTTAACATATAGACCATGGAAGATTCTAGGATGTTTTCTTTATGGTATTTTCCATTTATCCTTTTTTACACTAGACAGGCCCTTTCAATCTTGTATCTTTCTTCATTTCTGTGAAATTTATTTTGAGTACTTTTGTCATTATTTCCTTCTTGCCATTTTCTTTGCTGTTTCTCTGGGAACTTCTAGTAGATGGATATTTACTTTATGGAGTGGCCATCCATGTCTCTTATCTTCTTTTTCATTTTCCAAATATTTCCTTCCTTGTTCTCTATTTGAGATTTCCTTAAAATTTTCTTCTAGTTTTTCTGTTAATTTTGGAAGGGTTTGTTTTATCATGTTCTTAATTCCCATAAACTCACTTCTTCTGGTTCTTTCTAGTTTTTTTAAAAATAGCCACCTGTTCTTTTTTTTTTTAATTGCATTATGTATGTAATATCTTAGAAAATGTTATTAAGGATTCTTTGGAAGTTCTTGTCTGTTTCTGGGTTATCTCTATTTTCCTTGGAGTCAGTTCTGTTGGTTCAGCTCACTCCTTTCTTTGGTAGTGTTTTCCCCCCAGGTGTTTGATGATTCTGGTTATTCATTTATTCTAGGAATGCAGGGCTGGGGTGATTGATGCATGGAGCTGGAGTTGTTTTGGTTGCCCACCACCAAGTACACGGGCAGCTGAGTTAATTGGACATTTATGGAACAAAAGCAGACAGGTTGTGGCATTTCAGCGCCCTCATGCTTAGCTGAAGAAGAGTGTATTCTGGGATGATAATCCCCATGCTGGAAGCTTATGCATCCCTTTGGGAGGTGGTTAAGTATCCTTAGGATTTTTATGTCCTCCTTTAGCCAAAAGCTTATTTGTTACTCTTGGGTAAGGAGGTAAGTGGTGATGGGTGAGCAGATGGAGCAAGAGCAACACTTGTAACCCTCCTGCAGTTTCCATTCATTCCTCCCCTTCTTGGTATCTGTGGCTTGGCTTCCCCTTTTTATAGCTCCTTCTCCCCGCTCTGTATACCCTGGTTCTGCTCCAGCACTGTTGCAACTGCCTTTTGGGTTTTGTAAGTTCACCCAAAGTTCACAGTGCTTTTATGACATTGTCCTGTTTGTACTTATTTACTGTAATATCAGTGGGCTTTGTGGAGAGAGGAGGAAGTGAACATGTATCTTCACCTGGCCTTCATAAACCATTCATTGTAGTGATTTAAAACTCTGAAGATTTATGTTAACCTTGCCTGGTTGTTGGATGTTAACTTTTCTTTTCTTTTCTTTTTTTTTTTTTTTTTTTATGATTTTCTCTTCTCAAACCATGAGGAACAGCTTTATGGAGGAAACTTTTAAACCATTCATTATTACTTCCTTGGGACTGATTGCCAGCAATGAAATGAGGATAAATGTAGTGGTAAAGAGAAACCTCACAGGCTAGTAAAGTAATGCTCAAAATTCTCCAAGCCAGGCTTTAGCAATACATGAACCGTGAACTTCCAGATGTTCAAGCTGGTTTTAGAAAAGGCAGAGGAACCAGAGATCAAATTGCCAACATCCACTGGGTCATCGAAAAAACAAGAAAATTCCAGAAAAACATCTATTTCTGCTTTATTAACTACGCCAAAGCCTTCAACTGTGTGGATCACAATAAACTGTGGAAAATTTTGAAAGAGATGGGAATACCAGACCATCTGACCTGCCTCTTGAGGAACCTGTATGCAGGTCAGGAAGCAACAGTTAGAACTGGACATGGAACAACAGACTGGTTCCAAATCGGGAAGGAGTACGTCAAGGCTGTATACTGTCACCCTGCTTATTTAACTTATATGCAGAGTACATCATGAGAAATGCTGGGCTGGAAGAAGGACAAGCTGGAATCAAGATTGCCGGGAGAATATCAATAACCTCAGATATGCAGATGACACCACCCTTATGGCAGAAAGTGAAGGTGAACTAAAAAGCCTCTTGATGAAAGTGAAAGAGGAGAGTGAAAAAGTTGGCTTAAAGCTCAACATTCAGAAAACTAAGATCATGGCATCTGGTCCCATCACTTCATGGGAAATAGATGGGGAGACAGTGGAAGCAGTGTCAGACTTTATTTTTTGGGCTCCAAAATCACTGCAGATGGTGACTGCAGTCATGAAATTAAAAGACTCTTACTCCTTGGAAGGAAAGTGATGACCAACCTAGATAGCATATTAAAAGCAAAGACATTACTTTGCCAACAGTGGTCCGTCTGGTCAAGGCTATGGATTTTCCAGTGGTCATATATGGATGTGAGAGTTGGACTATAAAGAAAACTGAGCGCTGAAAAATTGATGCTTTTGAACTATAGTGTTGGAGAAGACTCTTGCGAGTCCGTTGGACTGCAAGGAGATCCAACCAGTCCATCCTAAAGGAAATCAGTCCTGAATATTCATTGGAAGGACTGACGCTGAAGCTGAAACTCCAGTACTTTGGCCACCTCATGTATAGAATTGACTCATTGTAAAAAGCCCTGATGCTGGGAGGGATTGAGGGCAGGAGGAGAAGGGGATGACAGAGGATGAGATGGTTGGATGGCATCACCCTCGATGAACATGGGTTTGAGTAAACTCTGGGAATTGGTGATGGACCGGGAGGCCTGGTGTGCTGCGATTCATGGGGTCGCAAAGAGTCAGACACGACTGAGCAACTGAACTGAACTGAACTGAACTGAACTGAAAGAGAAATCAACCCTGAATATTCATTGGAAGGACTGTTGCTGAAGCTCTAGTACTTTGACCTCCTGATGTGAAGAGCCGACTCACTGGAAAAAGACCCTGATCCTAGGAAAGATCGAGGGAGGGGAAGTGGGCGGCAGAGGATGAGATGGTTAGATGGCCTCACCAATATCAATGGACATGAATTTAAGCAAACTTTAGAAGATAGTGAAGGACAGGGAAGCCTGGAGCACTAAAGTCCACGGGTTTGCAAAGAGTTGGGCACGATCTATTGACTGAACAATGACAACAAAGAAAACAATTGATCACATTCTCACTATACCTCTTACTAGTTGGCAGTTTTGAGCAAGGTGCTCAGCATCTCTGAGTCTTACTTTCCTCATTTATTACTTGGGGATAAAATATCCATATCTGTTAGGATTGGTTGCATGGATTAAAATCAATAATGAAAATAATGAACATTCCAGATATTTGCCCTTTAATAGGCTTTTGAATAAAATAGCACTTGATATTATTGTTGTTATTTGTTATTTAATATGCCCTTCTACAGGAGAGAGGGATTGATCATCAACTTTTTTTATAAAGAAAAAATTTTTAATTATGAGTTTACTCATTTGTGGCTGTGCTGGATCTTCATTGCTGTGTGGGCTCTGTCGCTGCATTGTGGCGAGTGGAGGCTGCTCTAGTTGCGGTGTGAAGGCTTCTCATTGCAGTGACTTTTCTTGTTGTGGAGCATAGGTTCTTGGGCATATGGGCTCAGCAGTCGTGGCTTCCAGGCTCTAGAGCTCAATAACTGTGGTACACGGGCTTAGCTGCCCTGTGGCATGTGGGATCCTTCTGCACCAGAGATCAATCCTGTGTCTTCTGCTTTGGCAGGTGGACTCTTTGCCACTGAGCCAGCAGGGAAACCCTCAACTCTATCTTAAGATGAGAAAGGCACAATTGAGAGAATTTGTCACCTTCTCAAGCTGTTGCTCCCCTAAATAGCTACTTGCATATGAACAGGAGACAGGGTTGTTCTAGAAGCTAGGCTGCTTTGGAGTGAGGTGTTCTTTCCCTTGGTGAGGGGAGAATCAAATTATTATTCAGAGGTAAAAAAGTTTGTGAGGAGAGATGTTTGGAAGGTCGCCCAAACCACTGGTACCAAGCTGGGTGCCAGACGGTGGGTTTGGTCAGTGAGTGTTTGGTGCGGACATCTCGATCACCAAGTTTTACCTGGGTGACCTTTCAGGTGGCTCTAGAGGGTGGTAAGGCTGGAGATAAAGGGCCAAAAACGGAGGAATTTGAACTCAGCCCATACCCACTGTGAGTCTGTCCTCCGGCTGGCTGCGAAAGAGCGGAATCGCTCCGGCAATGAGCATGGTGTCGTCGCTAGGGGGCGCTCCTAAAATGTTGATATTTGTAGAATGTGAAGATGCATGAGTGAGTGCGTGGTGAGGGAACTGGGGACCCTGGAATGGGACGTGCTGGGGGTGAGGTGAGGGGAAGCCCCTCCCTCTGATAACCTGGGAAGAGGATGCTGAGGAACCATCTGAGCAGGCTCTGTCTGACTGTCCGTTTCTGCCTCATTTATCAGAATACGTGTTGCCCTTCAAGAATTACCTGAGGCTCCTGAGGCATTCCAAAAGTACTGACTTTGCCTAGAGTGCTTTTTTATGTTCCACCTTTGGAAATGTTTTCAGAGCCAGTCTTCAACTCACACAGATGCACACACACACACATACATGCACACAAATCAAAAAAGTAAAATAATCTGTCATTTCCTGAGAAATTCATCCAGCAGGATTGTTTTCTTTTTGAGTGAAAATAGTACTATCCGAGTTGACCGTTGATGATTTTGCAGTTCAGGTGAGTTAAACAGTAGGTTTTGTGGCCCTGCTGGGCTGGAGTCACAGAGTTTCATAGACCAGAGTTTGTGTCCTTGTGTGAAAGCTTTGCTCTTTGCAAACCTGGCTCAGATCTCAAAAAATGATTTGTCCCACTTTTCGTATATAAAGAAGAAGGTATGAGGTTGCTCAGAAGGCCCCCCTGGAAAGAAGTCTCATACCTTGTGAACAGTGACAAAGAGCCCACTGTGAGCCCAGGAGTACCCACTGGGATGTCCCAGTCCTATTTTCTTTAAAAAAAAAAAAAAAAAAAAAAGCAAAATAAAACAGCATAGATAACTTTAAAAAGTTTTATTGGAGTATAGTTGGCTTACAGTGTTGTGTTAATTTCTGCTGTGTGGCAAAGTGACTCAGTTAAACATACATTACTCTTTTTCATATTCTTTTCCATTCTGGTTCATCACAGGGTTTTAAATATAGTTCCCTGTGCTATATAGTAGGACCTTGTTGTTTATCCATCCTATATATATAATAGTTTGCATAGCATAGATAACTCTTAAAAGTACTAAGTGAAAGAAGGTAGGCTCTGAAGCTATATACTGTATGATTCCACTTATATGACATTCTGGAAAAGATAAAACTGCAGGAACAGAAATTAGATTCATGACTGCCAGGGATTAGGGGAAGGGCTGAGCATGAAAGAATATTGGGGGGAGGATGATGAAAATATTCTATATCTCGATCGTCTTGATGCTTACACAATTATATATAAGTTTGTGAAAATCCATAGAGCGATATACCTATAAAGGGTGAATTTTGCTGCCTGCAGTAAACCTGGAATCAATGAAAATAAAACCAGTGACATTCCCTAATAGGCGCACCTCCTATACCTGATTCTGGCGGCATTTACCTTACATTTACTATAAGAAGAGCCATTCTTTCCAGCTTTGAACAGAAGGATTAGTAAGCTCTGAGCCTGCTGGATTTTATTGAGTAACTTTGTATGGATGTGACAACCTAGAGTCGTGGTCCTTATTCACAATTTAGAGTGTTTCCAGGCATTCTGAATCCTCAAAGGAAGATTATGTTCAGAATGGTTTTAAGGTTGAATGTACTTTATTATATTTTTGGTCTTTTGAAAATTAGTAATTCACGCATGGTGGCTTGGATGACTCCCCATTACTGAGTGCAAATTATTCATCAGGCCAAAAAACACGTTCCCCTTTAGTGGAAGGTTTTGCTTTGACTCTTGATGTTGAAGTCAGTTCTGAAATTATTTGACAAAGCAGGATCTTTAGCATAAAATGGTGGCATGTGATGTACATTAAATGATTCTCTTGTTGAATGGTGGCTCAGATGGTAAAGCATCTGCCCTCAGTGCAGGAGACCCGGATTTGATCCCTGGGTCAGGAACATCTTCTGGAGGACAGCATGGCAACCCACTCTAGTATTCTTGCCTGAAATATCCCAGGGACAGAGGAGCCTGGCAGGCTACAGTCCATGGTGTCACAAAGAGTCGGACACAACTGAGCGGCTAAAACTTTGTCGAATGTTATATTCTTAGAAGGATGGAGAGCTTGTAAGTGCCGTATTGTGATGTAGGATTAACGTACCTCTGGTGGTACTTCCTGCAATATTTTCATTTTGGATAAGTTGAATTAGGCCTAGCCTGGCTGCGTTTAAATTGTTGCCTAAGTCATCAATTTAAAGTGGAGTACCTGGCCTTTGTGGGGCTTCCCAGGTGGCTCAGTGGTAAAGAACTGCCTGCCAGTGCAGGAGATGCAGGTTCGATCCCTGGATTTGGAAGATCCCCTGGAGAAGGAAATGCAACCCACTCCAGTATTCTTGCCTGGGAAATCCCATGGACAGAGGAGCCTGGGGTATAGACCAATAGACCCATAGACCCCCTACAGTCTATGGGGTCGCAAAAGAGTCAGACACGACTTAGCAACTGAACAACAACTTGGTCTTTGTATGGTTATCTGGAGGGAGGTTGAGAAATTTGGTGGTGACTGGGAATGAAGAACAGAGAAGAGTCTTTGCAAGGGAAATGGTACAGAGAAGGGGGCGGGACTGTCCATGGTCTTGTCTCCTAAATGCTTGTTTGGATCATCATGGAATTCCTGGACCTCTGAGTTCCATAGTCAACTGATAGCCACACTCACAGAAGACTTTTTCCTAGAAATGTCTTTCATTTCTTAGCTAGAAAAAGTGTATTCCTTTTTCAAACCTTGCAGACCCTCTCTGTGTTTATCCTTTGGGACCCTTGCTGCCCTTACTTGGAAAGTTACATGGTTTGTTGTTAGATTGTAAGCTCAAGGAGATGCAGCAAGGTCCCCTGTGCACAGATGATGCTCAGTTACTACTTAATGGATGAATGTTTGGGCGAGATTTCTAGTTTATGTGCTAACCAAACAGTGTTTACCTTTATGTAGAATGTTCATAGTAATATTATTCAGTGTAGTCAAAAATGGAAAAAGTGTCCAGAAACTGGGAAATGGATAAACAAAATATGGCACATCCTCTTAACACAGTACTACTACTCAGGAATAGAATGAAATGAAGTATTGATACATGTAATGGTGTGGAAGAACCTCAAAGATATTATGCTCAGTAAAAGCAGCCAGATAGAAAGACCATGAATCAGATGATTGCATTTATATGAACTGTCCAGAAAACAGCAAATCAGTGGAGACAGAAAATAGATGAGTGGTTGTCTGAGGCTGGAGGTAGGGACTGAGTTTGACTGCAAAGCAGCAAGAGGAATTTTTTTTTAGGGTGATGCAAATGTTTGAAACTAATGTGATGGTAGCACAACTCTGTAAACATAATTATATTTTGAATTTACACACTTAAAATTGGTGAGTTTTATGGTATATAAATTGTACCTCAATAAAACTATTAAAGGGGCTTCCCCAATGGCTCAGCAGTAAAGAATCTGCCTACAGTGCAGGAGATGTGGGTTTGATCCCTGTGTTGGAAAGATCGCCTGGAGGAGGAAATGGCAACCCACTCTAGTATTCTTGCAGGGAAAACATCCCAGTCCATGGGGGTCACAAAGAACCAGACATGACTGAGTGTTCGTGACTGAGAGTCATGACACGACACACTCAAAGCTGTTAAAATAAGAATATTCATAGGTACACTACTTTAAAAAACATTTTTATTGGAATATAGTTGATTTAAAGTGTGTTTCTGTCATGTAACAAAGTAATTCAGTTATACATATACATATTTTCACTCTTTTTTAGATTTGTTTCCCATATAGGTCATTACAGAGTATTGAGAAGAATTCCCTGTGGTCTACAGAAGATCCTTATTAGTTATCTATTTTACATATAGAAATATGTGTATATGTCAATCCAGTCTCCCCATTTATCCCCCCAATCTCCCCATTTATCCCCCCAGGAGCACTATTCTTATTTGCCTTCCCCCAAAATGATAATAAACTGAGAGAAGAATTCTAGTTCTAATCAATGAGATGAATAAAGGATGGTCTGCTGACTATTCCTCTGCTTGAGGTTCTGGATATGCCAGAAAAAACAGGGACCAGGATCCCATAACCGATTTGAAACTCAGTTTCCAGACAGTGCCAACATAGAAAGTGAAATTTGAATAATGTCAGTGAGTTTGTATGAAACAGCAGAGGAGGGGAAGCAGTATTGTGAGAAGGAAGCCATGGTCATGATATTAAGAGGAAAAATTTAGATATTTAGAGGAGAAATAAGTATAAATATGGATCTTTGTAAGTTAGGGACAACCAAGAAAATAATTAAAAAACATATGTTATAGCTTTCAGAATAGCAGTAGGAAAAAATAAAGATAGTTGGATTGATTCAGCAAGAGATAGGAAACTAAAAAGAAAAAAACCCATGGTAAATAGAAAATACAAAGTAGGGTGAAGAAATCAATCCTACAGCATCATTGATTACAGTTCAGATGAGTTACTCTCACTGATTCAAACACAGGAACTCTTAGACTCAGTTACAAAAAAGATCCAGCAATATATGGTTTTAAGGCAGTCACATAAACGAAAGCATAGAGCAAGGTTGAGAATGAAAGATAAAAATGGCATCCCAGGCAAATAACCAAAATAATGCTAGGCTAGCAATTTCAGTATCAGATGAAATAGAATTTAAGGTGAACAACATGAAAAGAGATGAAAGTGATTATTCTGAAAATGCCACAATACCACAATATTCCAAGAAGATACAATAGTCATGAACAAATATAACCAATAACACAGGCTCAAACTATACAAAGAAAAAATTGGCAGAATTATAGTAATACATAGATAAAGCCACCATTATAGATGGGGATTTTAATATATTCTTCTTGGAAACAGATCAGACAAAAATAAGCAAGAATATAAAAGATCTGTATAGCATGATTAATAAGCTTGAACCTGGAAAACACTAAATATGTATTATTTTTGAGCACATGTGACGTTGTCATAAAAATGGATCAAATTATGGATCAGAACATCAGTATCAGATTTCTAAGAACTGATATCATTCAGATCATATATTCTCTGGCCCAATGAAATGGGAAGGATTGAAATAATAGGACAGGGTAGAAATCAATAAAAGAGGGATTGAAAAAAATAACTGATTCAAAAAACCAAATATTAGTTCTTTGAAAAGATCAGAAAGATAGACAAGTCTCTGGTGAGATCTATCAGGGAATAAAGGGAGAAGGTGCATATACAATAACCACAGATATGAAAGCAACTTAGATTTCATAAGTGAATTGTATGAGCAACTGTACACAAATAACTGTGAAATACCATATGAAATGAACGGGTTTATGGGAAAAATATGAGATTGAGTAGTTGGCCTGTTGACAAATGGAAACTTGACTGGAACAATCATTGCTGAAGAAATTGAAATAGTGATGAAAACTTCTTCCTTCTCCCCAAATTTTAAGGCCCACACAGTTTTATGTGAGTAGATAGACCCTGCCTTATACAAGTTGTTTCAGAGACTTATAAAAATGGGAAAGTTTCTCTTGTTGCTTTCTGAAGCTTAGTGCGAATTATATAGCCTCGGTATTAAAAACTGAATGAAGATGGTACCAGCGAAGGGAAATGACAAGTCAGTTTTAGTTAAAATCTGCAATAAAATGTTATTCTCAATCCAACATCATATTAAAAAATCATATATTGTTAGATTTACCCATGGAGTGCAAGTTGGCTAATAGATAAGCTCCCTCTGCATAGAGGTTTATTTCTTGCTCACAAACAGTGATTGGCAGATGGTCTATGTGGCAGTTCAAGGACCCTGGCCTCTTATATTTTGGGTTCAGCCACTGTCTGAGGCCCCAGAATCCCGAGAGAGCGTGGAGAATCTCTATCTGCTTTATAGGAGCTTTGGGCCTGTCCGGGATGCAATCATTTGATGCGCTGCTGTTGAGAACTAGTCCCATGCCGCACCCCCGCCCCCGTCCCCCACCCCATGCTGGTAAGTGCAGCTCCAGGCTGGGCAGCCGTCTCCCAGTGACAATGCCCCGCAGTGGAAGGAGCGGCACTCATCTTTTTTTGATTGGATGGCTAATGTCTGCTATAGATTTAACCTTATAAAATCTATCAGTGGACCTCATTACATGAACAGATTAACATCATCATAGGATGATCTCAAAGGAGATAGAAAGGGCACCTATTTATGGCAGAAGTCCAGAGAAAAATAGAAATAGATGGCGTAGCGTCAGCATTTGCTAGGATATCCTGCAGTAGCAAACAACCCCCAAATGTCAGTGTCTGATACAGTAGAGGTTGATTTCCTGTTCATGTTATGTGTTGGCTCTGATTTGGCCATCTCTGTTGTCTGTATTCTTCATTCTGGAACCCAGCCTGGAGGAGGAGCCCTCTCTGGGATGTGGTGATTCGTTACAGAGGGAATGAGCAGTAGAAACACCAGGTGATGGCTGCAGATGTCAGGTTGGATGTGTCATATGTCACTTCCTTTCATAGTCCATTCGCTGAAGAAAGTCATATGACGAAGCTTGATGTCCGTGTGGTGGGATCTGTACTTGGCCCTGTGAAGATGGACCTGGTGGAGAGAGCAGCAGATACCTGGGAACAGTATGCTCGATTATGGAGAGGATGCCTTTAACTTGATAAAGGCTTTCCTCCAGGAGCCTATTGCAAACATCATGTTTCATCAACACATTTTAGAAGCATTCTTTTTCAGGGTTAGAAAGAAGTACCCGTGATTACTGCTCCCACATACTAAATAAGATTTTGGGTAATGCATTAAAACGAATAAAAGAAAGGCCAAAGGAGTAGGAAGGGAAGAGACAAATCATCATTATTTGCATATAATATCATTTACTTGGAGAAAAAATAATTAACAAACCAATCATTAGTAGTAGTGAGTTCAATGTTTGTCAGATGATAGAAATATACAGCTATCAGTAGTTTTTTCTGTACCACAATAATAAATTAAGAAATTATAATGGAAGATGTCATTTATAATAGCAACAACAGCTGTAATGTATCTAGGAATTAATCTACTCAAAGAGTGCATATGATTTGCCCCGAGAAAATCTAAAGGGCATAAAAGAAGGCTAAGAAAGTGGAGAGAGAGACTGTGTTTATGGATGTGAAGGAAGACAGTGTTGTCAGGAAATTTCCTAAAGGAAATCAGTCCTTAATATTCATTGGAAGTACTGCTGCTGAAGCTGAAACTCCAATACTTTGGCCACCTGATGTGAAGAACTGACTCATTGGAAAAGACCCCTATGCTGGGAAAGATTGGCGGCGGGAGGAGAAGGGGATGACAGAGGATGAGATGGTTGGATGGCTTCCCCGACACAATGGATATGAGTCTGAGTAAGCTCTGGGAGTTGGTGATGGACAGGGAAGCCTGGCATGCTGCAGTCCATGGGGTCACAAAGAGTCGGACATGACTGAGCGACTGAACTGAAGTGTTGTCAGGATGTCATTCATTTAAAATTAATCTATAAATTAGTGTAGATGACGTAATATCATAGCATTTCCAGAGGCTATTGGCCAAACAGATCTTAACATTTGTATGGAAGGAGAAATGCTCACTAATAGTCAATGAAAGGAAAAGAACAGAACATGTGGGGATTTGTCTTACTGTCCCTAATATGAGTGTAGCATCTGAGAGTGGGTTGCTTAGACTGTCTCATGAATAGCAGTTCACTGATTTCCGAGTTTGTTTCCTTTATTAGAATCTTCTCTCTTATCGTGAATAAAACCCTACTGTCTAAGCACTCATCAAATGTTTACGTGGTGCCAGCCACTGGGGAAATAAAGAGGAAAAAGACTTGGACTCTGCCTTCCAGGTGTTCACGGTTCAGGAGGCAAAGCAGAACACAGTGCTGCTTAGCATGATTGCTGTGAGATTATTGGTCGAGGACGGGGAGAAGGCGAGGGAGAGAAGGAATCTGTGAGTAAGAAAGTAAAGGTGACAGGTGTGCTTAAGAAGGGACCCTTCATTTCTAGGGGAGGTCTGTGTTCAAAGCATACAGAACTGGCACAGAGAGAAAAATGGGCCCAGCACAGAACCGCAGAGCCCTCTGCAGTGATGGAAATATGATGTGGGGGACGTGGAGTGGCATGTGCAGTTATGTATGTCTGGTGCGAGCAGCAGGATGGCTAGCGAGCTGCCAGTGAGAAGAGCAGCTTTCCTTTGATCATTTGGAGGCATCGTTTATTTCCCGATGGTTGGCTCTGCCTTTCCTCTGCCACTCAAACTTTATTGGGAAATGGATTCTCTTGCCAAAAGAATATGATTAATACTGCAACTGGTTGTGGGCTTAGCAACAGATTGATGGTTGTATTTTTAAAGGGGAGCCTGCTTACAGTTTATGTCGCTGTGGTGTGTTGCGTTTATCATCCCTAAGTGGAAAAGGACTGTGTAAGTTAGATTTTCCATCCTGTTCACCAGTCTTCCCTGCCACCTTGCATTTGTTACTTGATTTCAGAGAGTAAACGTGCCTGGAACAGGAGCTATCACATCAAACTTGATGTGTGTGTAGCATGATCTGCGGGTGATGTGTTGTCTACCAATGGACACAGTTTTCTGGGTGACAGAGATGAGATGGGTTCCATGTTAGAGACAGAGGTTACCTAAGTGCCCAGACTGGGGCTGTCGGGTCACCAAGATCTAGGTCTAATTCCTCATTCTCACAGATCCCCAGACTCATGACTCAGTGTCAGGGAGGTTGGTTGCTGGACCGAGTTCATGAGACACTGGTTCTAAAACCAGATTGATGAACTTGTTAATTCGTAGTGACAAATAGAAGTTTGTTAGGAAGACTGCAAATCTAATTTATTCATTCATTTGTTCAACAAAGATTTGTTGAGCATTTACTGTATGCTTCAGCTAAGCCAAGAAATTGGAGTGGCCATTAATTAGGCCAAAGTGTGAGGGCTGTGACTAGGGATGAGCGGTTCAGGAAGCCAGAACAGTGTGGGCAAAGGCCCTGATGTCTGCTGCCTCACACATTCTTACTTTCATAGGTTTCTCAACACTGAAAACCAGCAGGGGATAGGACTGGGTTTGGTGAGCATGGGCCCATCTACTGGGAGATAGAATCCCTCCATGTATTTCCCCCTCTGTATATACTCAGGGATGATTGGGAAAGGGAATTTGAGTGGGTGCATTTTTTAAATTGAAGTATAGTTGATTTACAGTATTGTGCCAATTTCAGATGTATAGCAAAGTGATTCAGTGTTTCATATATATATATAATATATATATATATTATATATATATATCCCTTAAAAAGTATTCTTTTCCTTTATAGTTTATCCCAGGAGATTCTACTTTGCTGTGCCATACAGTAGGACCCTTTTAATTCATTCTACATGTAATAGTTTGCATCTACCAACTCCACATGCCCAGTCCATCCCTCTCCCTCTCCCCTTTGGCAGCCACAAGTCTGATCTCCATGTCTGTGAGTCTGTTTCTGTTTTTCAGATAGGTTCATTTGTGCCATATTTTAGAGTCTACGTATATGTGATATCACGTGGTATTTGTCTTTCTCTGTCTGACTTACTTAATATGATAATATGGAGGTCCATCCATGTTGCTGCACATGGCATTGTTTCATTCACTGGTCTGTATGACTGAGTAGTACTCCGTCGTGTGTGTGTATGTATGTATACCACATCTTTATTCATTCATCTGTGGATGGATATTGACGTTGTTTCCATGTTTTAGCTATTGTAAATAGTGCTCCTATGAACATAGAGGTGTGTGTATCTTTTTAAATTATAGCTTTGTCTGTGTATATGCCCAGGTTTGGGATTGCTGGATCAGATGGTAACTCTGTGTTTAATTTTCTAAAGAACCTCCATATTGTTTTCTGTAGTGGCTGCACCAACTTACATTCCCGCCAACAGTGTAGGAGAGTTCCTTTTACTCCACATGGAGTGCTCAGTTGTGGCCAGCTCTTTGTGACCCCATGGACTGGAGCCCGCCAGGCTCCTCTGTCCATGGAATTTTCCAGGCAAGAATATCGGAGTTCCATTTCCTTCTCCATCACATGGAGTGGTTGTATTTTAAATTGCATGCATGTGTTCATTCTGGCCTCCTTTGCTTTAGTTGGAGACTTCCTGCCATATTTTGGACCTTCTCAAAACCAAACCCTTAACTTCAGTAAGGGGCTTCCTTTTATACATATGGGAGGTTTAGCTGAAGTGGGTATCATGAGTAGTGCCTGCGTATCTGCAATGAAGTTTTGAGTCACATCACCAGATGCAGGTCCCCCAGACCCTCAGTGTTGACATCACATGGCAGGCAGTGTGGCACAGTGGGGAAGGACATGGGCTGTGTCACCTCTGCCTGTGTACTTAATGAACTGCGCCACCTGTCTCCTAGTTGACAAATGGCATAAGTTAATGATACCTCTTTTCTTTTTATTGAGAAGATTGAGATAATACATGTAAAGCCTTTAGACCTGCTCTTTTAGAGGAAGCATTTTGTAGTTTTTGGATGTGATTGCTGTTATCTTTCGCTCCTTTTCTTCAGCCTCTCTATCTCTGAATTCATCAAGTCCCTCTAAACCTTACCTTTAGTGGAGTGGAGTTGGGACCGGAAGGTGGTCTGGACCAGATCTCATTGGCCCTCATAGTCATGCTTGGTGTCCTGAACCTTTTCCTTTGACAGTAGGGGTCCAGCTGGTGCTTTCTGAGCAAGGGCTGATGTGACCCCTTCTGTGGTTTAGAACCATCACTCTGGGAACAGAGGGAGGGAGGACCAGAAGTCCTGTTGAGAGGCTAGTTGGGAATCGAACTGAGATGTACAGAGGGCCTGATGAAAGACTGTGGCTTGTCGAGGAGAGGAGAGGAAGGGGTGGTGTTTAGAAATGTTTCAGAGGGACCGTCTCAGATATCAAGTGATGTTGTGGGAGGAGCAGGAAAGAGAGGACTCAAGTTGTCCCTGGGGCCTGTGTCATGGACCTGTACCTGGCTGACGGCATCACCATCACGGAGTGAAGAGAGGAGAGCGATGCTGATGGGCGCTGCAGATTTTTGCCTTGTCTTTGTCTCAACTAACAAGGAATCCTGGGTTCTGGGGTTGGGAATGTATCCCTTGGGATCTTTCTGGGGGGACCTGAGAAGACTCTCGAGAATATTTTTTCTCTTCTCCAATTAAGACCATGTATTTACAGTAGAAGGTCAACTGAAGACCACATCAAAGTAAGAAACAGCCTCATTAGTGTTCTTCTTTTCTGAGAGGTTTTTTGTTTTTGTTTCATTTGATTTGCATTTAAAATCAAGGATAATGAGATCAAATCCTATTAAATATATCACATGGTAACATTTTAGTTTAATTTCATGTTGTGCATAGTTAAGGAAACTTTGTTATCCCAGGTGAATCAGACACTGTAGTGCTACATTCCAGGAATCTTAGCCCTGGACCCCAGGAATCACAGGGAAATTTAGAAGGTAGGGATTTTCTTGGAACAATGAGAGGAAAAGATGTGCATAGGAGAAAAAGACGTTATCTGCCCACCCAATAGGAGGAGGAATTTAGTTACATTCTGGCAATTGCTGGGCTAAAAAAACCCCCAATTATTGTATTTTCCCAGTTAAAATAGTGGAAATGACTTTTAAATAGGAGATTTAAGATCACTGACAGTTGTGGATGTTTTGCAAACTTAATGAGGGCCAGATAAAATTAAGCTCTGGCCAGAGGTTCTTCAACTCTGTAACTTATGGGATTCTGGAGTCAGGGTGAGTAAAAAGGGGGGTTCAATGCTTTGAGACCTGAGAAGGCACATCTCTTGCTTTGAAAGGGAGCGTAAAACTCTCATCACTGTGTTATGCAAAGGCTTGCAAAATCCTAACTCTGTGCACACCTGTTCTCTTAGCAGTTTAGCTTCTGCACGTTTGTCTTCCACATTCAGACTCATGCTTTCCATTTCAGATTTTATTTGCTATCGGGTCATTCCTGGGTCCAATGCAGATTTAGCCCACAAGGTAGCTGTAGATCAGTCAGGGGAATGGCCCAAGTTGCCTGCCCAAAGTCAGGGAGGATTTATTGTGCTTTTATCTTTAAATTGAGTTGTTCACGAGGAAGGAGAATGATTTCCAGTTGGGCAACACATTTCACATTTCCCTTCTGCTGGGGCGCATCTGCGGGATCCTGACTCCATTATAGAGATACAGCAACCAGTGGGATGGAAACTGACACATGTATATTACAGCAGAGCCTGGCTGCAAAATGAATTGCAATAGAAGAAATGCAACCAGCCGTCTGGTCTGTCTTTTCCAAGCACGTGCTGCCTTTCAGCTCCCTATTACACTCCCAACATCTGGGTATGCGCCGGGACAGGGGGGCATTCCTCATGGTGCCAGATACATCAGGAAAGATAGACTGGGCCATATGCACTTGAAATGATGCCATCCAAGGATGCTTTCTAAAATATGCGTATTCTTTCAGCTTAGGGATGCTCATGCTTTGCTGAGGAATCCCATGAGGGCTTGTAGTTCTTAAAAACTTTCTTTTAATTAGACAGTGGTCTTATGCTGATACATCTCTACTGTTCAGAGCTGAAAAACAGGACGATGGCCTCAAGAAAAACAATACACTGTTCATTAGGGACTGGATATTTATCTTCTGCATCCAGGCCGTGCTCTCCCCAGAGGCTCTGTGCTGGGAATGAACCTGAGAAAAAGCTCTGGGAAGTGGCAGAGTGAGATGGGTGTTTTCAGAGCTGATGTCAGCACATCCTTTCTGGAGAGCCTTGGCTTTTCAGGTGGAACGTCCATAGTGAGGACATGTTGCCTCTAAAATACGGCAGGAGAGTAGGAAAAAAATGCTACTCTTGCATTTTATGGTGGTTTTGACAGCCTAGTGTTTGACCAGTGACTCCAAACACTTAGCTGTTTGATTATCTGAAAACTTGGAATTGCCAGTCCCAACTAGAAATCTAGTCCAACTCTCTCATTTTAGAGATGAAGAAACTAAATTCTAGAGGGTTCCAAGAGCGGCTTTGTTAAGGGTGTGTGGAGTTGCAGAAAGAGAACTGATGTCAGGACCACATCTGGGCATTGCCTCTGAATGAGTGACTTTGAGCAAGAATATAAGTAACAGGTGGAGCCAGTGCACAGGCAGTCTTCCTGGAGTTGTGCTGGGGATCCAGGCGGTTTTATTCAGTGTCCTGCTGAGTCAGTTAAATGGTGGACATATGGAGCTTGGGAAGTCCTCACCCAGATTGCCAACAAGTAGATCAGTTTCATTTTCCCTGCTTTAATGACTCAGATTGTTGGAGATCCAAACCTGAGGGAAACATAGCTTTTACACTGAACGGGAACATATGGTCATTAGCAGACGTTATACAATTTTGTTTTAGTTTTTGCTTTTAGTTAGCAGTCTAATATCAAGCAGAAGTTGAAGTGTATGTTGGCAGGTTTTTTTGAGAAGGTTGGGTCAAGTCATTTATATTCTAGTTATTTACTATATAGTTCCTCAACCTTTTTTTTTTTTTTTTTGCATGATTGTCCGCATAAGGAGCCTTTTAGACATTTTCCCATAATTACCACTCCTGCATACAAACTTAATACTACAGATATACTGTATGTATCTAGGTATGTGCCTTATTTTAAAGATATTTTTACCCCTCCACACACATGCCCCTGAAAGATTTGAGAATGTGTGACCTACACGAAAAGCCCAGAATATCTGAAGTAAACCTCACTTAAGTTCTTATTCTTGCTGGAATAAGAGACACACGCAAAACAGTTTTGAACAATATGGAAAAATGTTGTATTCAGTGATGGAAATGAGAGAAATGTACACAAAATAGGATTACGCTAGGAGATATACATTGTATGTTGCATGCTCAGTTGCTCATTGGTGTCCGACTCTTTATGACCCCGTGACCGTAGCCTGCTAGGCCCCTCTGTCCAGAGATTAGCCAGGCAACAATGCTGGAGTGGGTTGCCATTTGCTCTTTCAGGGGTTCAACCTGTGTCTCCTGCATTGGCAGGTGAATTCTTTACCGCTGAACTCCTTGGGAATCCCATCCATTGTATATTCCGCGTTAAAAAATGGAAGTCTGTGTTAAAAGTAGTTATCATTACGCACTTCCCTTGCAGTCCAGTGGTTAAGACACCGTGCTTCCAATGCAGGGGATGCAGGTTCAATCTCTGTGTGGGGAACTAAGATCCCACATGCTGTGCAGTGTGGCCAAAGATTAAAATAGATAAACGAATAAAAGGAATATGAGGAGGAAAGCTTTATAAAAAAGTGAGTAGTTACCACTAGGTAACAGATAACAGATTTTATTTTTTTCTCTTTCATATTAATCTGTATTTCCCCCCATGTTTTCTGCACTGAGCCTGGATTGCCTTTACAATAAAACAACAATTATTTTGCAGTGTAAGCAAGTAGTGTTTGCTTCTTTCCTCTTTGTGGACTTGAAAGGATCTTAGTTGGTGACAGAAAGGCTGCCTGGAATCTACGCTTGTAGGCTGATGTCTTTCTGAAGACACAGATGGTCTTTTATTCCTCTTGACTTCTTCACATCTGCTTCTGCCTTGATCTTATGGGAAGGGACCACACCTGGGCCGTTTTTTGAGCTTGGTGGAAACTTAAAAGGATGTAGGCTTAAGAAGATACAAATTCCAGAATTAAGTACTAATTAAGTTCTTGGACACAAATCACTTCACACACTCCACTTAGAGGATTTGTTTAATTGACTGAGGAAATAGTTTGAAGGGGAAGAGCATTTCTTTTCATTAGTGTTCAAATGAAGTGCAAATTATAGAACTTGGGCTCCATATTTCCTAAAGATAGAAGCTTTGGAGAAAGGAAGAAAAATTAGGGACAGAACTTAGTTTAAAATCAGAAACAAATGCATTTTGGGTAGAAAAGTTTGGGCAATTTTCTACATGGATAATTTGAGAGCAGCCAGCTAGTGCTGGGTTGGAAATGAGTTTCTTTTTTTTTTTCTTTTACTCCAGAACTCAGGTTTGCAGCCAGATTTTATTTTGTGTTTATTTCATATTCAGCTTGATTCTTTAATAAAAAATGTCTCTCAGGGCAAGAAGACAATGTGAATGTTTGAACCGTGTATCAGGGGCCTGCAAACCTACTTTGAGGAATTAGATGTTAAATGAGTAAAGATGGCATCTGCAATTACATGGACTGGGATGATATTACAGGGGTTATTAATCTGCAGGCTTCGGGGCTTAGGATGACTACCAGGTGAATCAGCAACCAATTTCTCCTGCATATTGCATCCTTACACAATTATAGCCAATGCATAACTATAATGTCTATGAGGTCATTATATTAATTCGTTGCAGGAATTGTTTCTTGGGTTCTTAATTGCATGAATGTTGCCTCCGAGTATCAGAAATGTTGGCCAATTTCAACAGACAGCATCAGTTCAATCCAATTGAACTTGGTGGAAATAAGTGAGTGCCAGCTATGTGGCATGCCCTGATGATACAGAGATGAGAAAGACAAGCTCTGGTCTCAAGGAGCTTATAGTCTAGAGAGCTAGATCAGATGTCCAGACTGGCCAACACAGACCACACTAGTACGTGTGAGATAGCCGGGGATAAACCAATGGCAATTCAGTGGGGTAGCAAGTCTTTGAGGTGCACTGAGGCTTCCTTGTGGGAAAGAAGCAATTTCCAAGAGGCATTGGAAAGAACAGATTATTTAATGTGAACTTTCCTGTTTGGGGTTGGGTTCCCTAGAAACAGACCCAAGATGGGGGCCCATGTGAAGGTAAATTAATCGAGAACACACTCTTAGGCTATGCTTTTGAAACCCTAGTGTACACAAGAATCTTGGGAATGGCTTGCTTATTTTTTAAATTAATTTTTTATTAGAGTATAGTTGATTTACAGTGTTGTATTAGTTTTTGCTGTACAGCAAAGTGAGTCAGTTATACATATCCACATATCCACTCTCTTTTGGGTGTTTTTTCCATTTATGCCATTATAGAGTGCTGAGTAGGGTTCCCTGTGGTTACCGTAGGTCCTTAATTAGCTACCTATTTTATAAGTAGTGGTGTATATATGGCAATCCCAATCTCCCAGTTTATCTCCCCCCGCCACCATCTCGCTTGGTAACTGTAGGTTTGCTTTCTATGTTGGTGACTATTTCTGTTTTGTAAATAAGTTCATTTGTACCATTTCTTTTCGATTCCACATATAAGCGATATCGTATGATATTTTTCTTTGTATAACTTAGTATCACAATCTCTAGGTGGGGATGGCTTTTTTTTTTTTTTTTTTTTTTTATTAGTTGGAGGCTAATTACTTTACAATAGTGTATCTTCTTTAAACCCAAATTGCTAGGCTCCACCCCCAGAGTTTCTGAATCGGGAAGTTTTCAGTGGGTCTTGAGATGTGCCTGTCTCACAAGTTCCCAGGAGATGGCTGATGTTGTTGGTCTGGGGACCACATTTTGAGAACCACTGCTCTAAGAAGAAGGGAGGTGAAGAAACAGGTCTGGCAGGGGTAGAAGCAAAGCAAGGTGTGACCTTGGCTGGTGTCCAGCCTCAGCCTGACTCTCTGGAATACAGACTGCCAAATTTGGTTCCGCCTGGAGGTGATGTGGGAAGGCCCTTTATCCCCCTTTATCCTCGTGCTTGTCAGTCATTGGCTGCTCTGCTGTGGTGGCAGTGGGTGGTCTGCTCTGTGGAGGGAAACTTGGAGAAGGCGGCAGGTGTGAGCCTTTGACACCTAAGGAATGATCACCTCCTGGTAATGAGGGCCTCTGTGGTCCCCCGCACTGGCAGCATCCACTATATCGCTCAAGTTTGAAGGGTTGGGAGCACAGTCAGATATTTAAAAAAAAAAACAAACAACACTAAAAAGCTAGGACCATTCAAACATATCTGTGGGTCAGATTGGATTTGGCGTATAAGTGGCCAGTTGGTCACTTCTGGGCTAAAGGTCTTTCTAACAATTTTTTTTTAAGAGGACATATGCTGGGGCTGACGGATTTCTTGCAAACAGCTACCTATAATTAACTCGATGTGTTACCCGTAAGAGCCCACAGTGAGCTGGAACCTCCAGAACGTTTTCCTCAGCAAAATAGGACGCTCTTCTAACTGATATTGTCTAAATCACAGGAAGACTGTCCGAAGTCTTCCAAACTGGAGGCACCATTATGCAAGTTGTCATACATGACTAACCCATTATTATAGCCCCAGAGAAGCTGAGGGACTCCCACCTCATTTCTGGGGAAGCCCATTTCACACCTGAATAGCTCTTATTTTAAAAAGTCAGCCTGATCCTTATTACAGACTTGCCTTTGCTAAAAGACATCCCACACTGCTTCTACTTAAACACCTCCCCCCACCAACAAAGTCCCTTCCTTGTCAAACCAGAAATAATTCTTCCTCCTCCATGCTGCTTACCTCTTTAGTTAATGTTATAAAGGAGAGATCAAGGGTGAATAAATATAATGTGGTTATATTATTTATTACAGCCCTTTTGGATTCCCACTTAGGGTAATAATGGCAAGTAAAATTCATTTTGTTTCTAAGGAATCAATTTGCTATTGTATGCCAAATGCCGTCATTTTGAAGTTAATGTAATACTGTGGATGATTTGTTGCTGCAAATAGAAACAGCGGTAGCACTGTCCAGTTGGTGGCCACTGATGCTAGAATGGTAGAAGTAACATCAAGCCAGGACTACGAAGAGCACCAGCTGGATGGACCCGTTCACCCCGGGGCCCTGGGGTATGTTGAGTGTGCCAGGGTCAGAGAGGCCCTGTGCTTTGGGGATGAATTCAGCCTTGCACCCAGGACTGTAGTCGGGACCAGGCATATGTGAGGAGTTGCTTGTGCTAGTCCTCCAAGCATGGAGCTGAGGGTCAGGGGAGGGCAGAGCTCCACAGCCCTGGAGACTTATGTCTCCTGGATGCTAAGCTGCTTCTTCATCACTTATCCTTAGTGTGGCCTCGCTTACCTAGCAACCTCACCTTCTCAGAAGAGAAATTGAGAACCAGGAATTTGAGTAGTACTGTTACCCTGCAACTCCTGTGACCTTTTCACTAGTCCTCCTCCCTCTTCCTCCTCCTCCTTCCCTTCTCCCAAGCTTCTGTTGCATTTGGGGCCACCAGCTGCACCCTTTCCATGGCTCTTCTTGCCTGACCTTCTCCTGGCTCTCTGCCCATGCCCTGTATCGAGATGCTCCAGTGTTTGCCCCTCTCTTCTCTCCTGGCAACATTGCCACCCTAAGGATGACCTCAGTATCTCTTTCTCTGGCCTTGATCTTGCTCTTAAATCCCAATCCAGCGCTGGTGACTTCCTGCTGAGATTCCTTCCCCTTGTCTCACAGGTGCACAGACTGAGTGCCTGATTTCCTAGTTTGCTGCCTCCCCTTTATTTCTAATTGTTAATGGTGGTGCCCACTTCCAAGGTACTTAGGGGTAAACTGAGGACTTCTTGTTTTGTAAATACTGCTAGGGTTCTTGCCTGAAAGCAAAGCTCAGTCGTGTCACTCCTCTGTTTCAAAATTCCCTGACTCCTTTTAAAAAATTTTTTTTTTGAATCTAAAACATTATTGAAATGTGGAATTCCCACAACTTAAAAATAACCATCAAGGGGACTTCCCTGGTGGTTTGATGGTTAAGACTTTGCCTTCCAGTGCAGGGGTGCCAGTTCAAACCCTGGTTGGGGAGCTGAGATCCCACATGCCTTGCAACCAAAAAACCAAAACATAAAGCAGGAGCAATATTGGAACAAATTCAATAAAGACTTTAAAAGTGGTCCACACAAAAAATGTTAAAAAAATAGCCATCCTAAAGTGGGCCATTAAGTGGCACTTAATACATTCACAGTCTTATTAACTATCACTTCTATATAGTTCCAAAACCTATCCATCACCTTAAAAGGAAACTTTTTACCCATTAACCAGTTTTTCCAACCATTTCCCCTTTTCCCAGCCCCTGGCAACCACCATTCTGCATTTCATCTCTATGTATTTACCTTTTCTGAATACTTCATGTAAATGGAGTCATAACATATATGGCATTTTCCATCTAACTTCTTTTACTCAGCATCATGTTTTTGAGGTTCGTTCACATCATAGCATGTATCAGTACTTTGTTCTTTTCTTATGGCTTAGTAATATTCCACTGTACATATATACCACAATTTGTTTATTCCTTCATCCTTTGATGAGCATTGGGCTGTTTTCACCTTTTGGTTATTGTGAATGGTACTTCTGTGAACATGTGTGCATATGTGTTTGAGTAGACACTGTTGCCATGGATTTCACTTTAGAGCTCAACAAATATTTCCGTCAAAGGTCAGATAGCAAATATTTTAGTTTTGGGGGGGTCATAGGAGGTTTCCAGCTCAACTACTCAACTCTGCCATTTGTAGCACAAGAGTAGCCATGGAAAAATAATATAAACAAATGGGTTTGACTGTGTTCCAATAAAACTTTATTTATAAAAAGAGATGATGGAGAAGTCCCTGGCAATCCAGTGGTTAGGATTCCACACTTCCACTACAGTGGGCACGGGCTAATCCCTGGGTGAGGAGCTAAGATTCCAGATGCCCTGCAGTGTGACTTAAAAAAAAACTGCAGAACCCCCAAAACCCAGAGATGATGGGCTAGATTTGGTCCACAGGTTGTAGTTTCCTGACCTCTGCTGTAGAAAAGGATGAAGGCCCTCACACTAGAATTCAAAGTCCACTCTGATTATGTCACCCTCCCGAATTTTCACCACTCTTTTCTAAGTCCCACAGTTCAAACAGAACAGGGTAGACGTGACCACAGGAGTGGAGGGTGGAAGTGAAAGCCTCTCAGTCGTGTCTGACTCTTTGCGACCCCATGGTCTATACAGTCCATGGGATTCTCCAGGCCAGAATACTGGAGTGGGTAGCCATTCCCTTCTCCAGGGGATCTTCCCCACCCAGGGATTGAATTCAGGTCTCCCGCATTGCAGGTGGATTCTTTACCAGCTGAGCCACAAAGAGGGTGGAAAACAGGGCAGAAATTGGGTAGAAAAGAGGGAAGTGTGATTGATAGGGGTATATAGGAGCCAGAGAGAACCCTCCTGGGGTGCATCTCTGGTTTCAGCCCCCAAGGACTTGAATGCCAACTTAATAAATTCTTATGAATTGCGCTTGTCTTCCATCCTTCTTCAGACAAAGCGTGGGCTTCCAAGCTAGGTCGGATGAATAAAGCAGTATGGAGATATTCCCACACTTGTGTTAGAGAAATGCCTCTCGTTGGAAGCCATTCACAGATCTTCCGCAATGTTCTTGGGTTAATCTCATTTTAAAAGGTGGAAGGAAAGGAGTTCATTGTCTGGAACATCCCCTTTAAAAGAGCTATAATTCACCGAGCTTGCGGGGAAGTGTTCCTATAGGTGACAGGAAGGCCTCCGGGGATGAATAAAGAAGCGTTTATGGGTGGAAACTGAGCTGAGTCCTTCTTGCATGAGCAGAAAGCTATCTGGGTGACACAGACTGGGGCGTGTGTGAGTGTCTTCGTCCTTGTGCCTCGTATGGGCACCTGCCACGTGAACGGTGTACATAATTCTGGAAGGAGAGACTTTGGAAGAACACAATGTCAGGATGGGAAACGTGTTTTCCAGAGATGTTTTGTCTGAGAGAATATTCTGGCTAGTCATGTTTTAAGGCTCCCGCTTTGGCAGATAAAAGGATAATGTAGATAGCTGACAAGGTGGGCTGGGAGTCATAGGATGGCTTTCCTGCTGGCTGGACTTGGAGATGCTTTACCTCTCTGAACCTCTCTGTGAGTGAGAGGTCCGCCACCCTGAGCCCTCTGCTGCCTGCAGAATCATGAGTCTGCTGGTCCCCACCAGCATGTATCTATCAGCCAACATAGCTGTTTCCCACCTTTGGACCTTCTTGGTCCACTTTGTACAGAGCAAGGTACCTTGTTCTAAACTTGTGTGAGTGTCCACTCACATGGGCCGCAGGGTGGTGGATATCATCCTGGTTTATTGTGCAAAGGTAACTTCTCTCTCTCTCTCTCTCTTTTTTTTTTGCATAGCTCTGGAGAAGGCCATTTTTATATCATCAGATCTTTGGATTAAGTCCCTAAAGGCTGACTTATCTTCTGGGAGACATTCTCTTCCCCCACTGGGTTGTATATGATGGTCGTATGTGAACCCCAAAATCCATTTCTTTCTTTCCTTGTGAGTCACAGTCATTAGATGCAGTCTAGTTGTTTCCTAGACTTCCCCTCTCTCCCTCTCTTTTTGAATATTGGTGTATAGTTGATTTACAATGTTGTGTTAGTTTTAGGTGTACAGGAAAGTGAGTCAGTTATACATTTACATATACCCACTTATTTTTTAGATTCTTTTCCCATATAGGCCATTGTAGAGTGTTGAGTAGAGTTCCCTATACTCTACAGCAGGTCCTTATTAGTCACCTGTTTTATAAATAGTGATGTGTGTATGTCAGTCCCAGTCTCCCAGTGTATCCCTTCCACCTTGGCAGCCCTAAGTTTGTTTTCTTGTTGCTAGTTGTGGGCCTGTATGGAGTTCTTGGCCGGTGGAATGTGGGTACTGCAATGCATGTATGTCACTTTCAACCCTGGCCCATAAATCTGTATTGTTCTCTTCCCTTGCCTGCAGAAGACTGAGGCCATAGGATTCGGTGGACCTATAGAAGCCTGGGTCCGTGAATCTTTGTTATATGGTTGCATGAGTGCAGAGGAGCCGTTTTAGTTATAAGTTACCAAAACGCTGAGGTTGTTGGATGTAGCAGCTCACCCGTGCTGACTGCTGCACCTGTGCCTGGGCCTGGGGATGCAGAGGGAAGGAGGTGGTTTCTCCCTTTGGAGCTGCCCCCAGTCTAGAGCAAGGCTGTTCGGGAGATGGCTTGGAGGAAGTCTTGGCCCTGGGTGGAAGGATCATCCTCATCAATGAGGACAGGTCTTGTCCGTGTGAGAGGAGAAGGCAACTGTGAAGACAGGAGGGAGCCAGGGTGATACTTGCTGGCTTCCAGGACTGTGACTGAGTCTAGAAATAACTTCTTCTGTTTCCTTAACTGAGCCCTGGGATTTTCCTGCCTACTAGCTTCTGATACATTCCATTAACCTTTTCTTGGGAGACAGTGGAAAAAGCTGTGCTGAGCACCATATGATGAGCAGGTGGTGAGTAATTGAAGTGTTACCAGAGGCAGTCTGAAACTGTGGGCTTCCTCTTCTATGCCAGTCAACTCCTGTCTGCTCTTGACTTCTTGAAGACTTACTTGAACTTCATGTTTGTGGGGAATGGGGCATGAGGATACCCATAGACCATTCAGAGCTTGAAGCCATAGCTCACAGTCTGACTCATGGTGGAATTTGATCAAGTGACATTTGTCTTGCATGACCTAGATGTTGGCATTTTGTTGGCATTTGTTGTTTTTGGAATTGGAAATCCATCCAATTGGAAATCCAATTGGAAATCATCTAGTGGAGGTTTTAAGAGGATAATAATATAGGAGAAAGGTATGTTTAGTCAGGACAGGATGACTCTTGGAGCAAGCAACTTCAGCATGTTGTCTTGATACAATAAAAATTTGCTGTTTTCACCCAATCCCATGTCGGTCAGCAGAGGAGCTGTGTTCTTCACAGTCATTCAGGACTAAGGACTTTTTTCCCATCTTGGGGTTCTTCCATCTTCTAGGCCCATGGAATCCTTTCCATTCCATTGATGGATGGGAAAAGAGAAGGGTGTAGGATGTAGGAGGCTGTGGGAGGTTTCTATGGGTCAGGCCTAAGATTTGCTATTATTGTATCTATCTACAGTTCATTGGGCAGAATTCAGTTACATGGTGGCACCTGAGCCTTACTGCAGGGGATCCTGAGAAATGGGGTCTCACTGTGAACCCAGAAAGAGGAGGAAATGGAGTAGGATGAACAAGTCACAGTCTCTGCCATAGGTGGGAAGGCATTCTTTTCAAGAGTTGTCTGGACTTCTTGAAAAGCTGTTGTTCACAGGTGAATACAAGGAAAGCCAAATCATAAAACAGAACCCTCCTGCTCTCAGCAGGTTTATTTCCTGAAAAATCCAAGTGGGGCTGTGCGCCAGGGAGTCTTTACTCCCTGAGACCTCTGGACAGTTAGGACCTGACTTGGCTGATGATGGAGCACGATACCTGGGGTCTTGCACAGTGTGCCCTTGGGTTGAAGAGCCATGTGTCAGGTGATGACTGCTTCCTTCCTTCTCTGGAGCCTTCCATAGGTCTTCAGAAGGCCCTCAGTCCCCCGGCTGTCTTTATGGCACTGAGGGATTTCCACCAAAAGGGAGATAGCTCATGACACGGAGTTGATCTGTCCTGAGACTGGCATAGTCTTTGTCATCGGAAGTTGGCTCTTCGGCTGGCTGGAGGGGGGACGAGGATGTACCCCAAATGAAGGGTGATTAGAGACCTTTACCAGATGATGGGTTGACTGACCCCACTGGCAATGCTGAGCCCATCACTGTGTGGTCTTTTTCATTCATTTCACATATTGGGTTGGCCAAAATGTTTCTTCTGGTTTTTCTGTAATATCGTATGGCTAAGCCTGAACCGACTTTTTGGCCAACCCAATAGAATCACCGATATTGCTCCATCTTCTGCAGACTCACACTGAGAATCTCCATTCTGCTGAGACTCTGGAAACTTCCTAATTCACCTCTGCTCTGGCTCCAGAGAAATTATTCGTAAACCTAAATAGAACTAACAGTTTCTTGCAAAGCAATTTTCTGAATGTGGAAGGAGGTGACCGAAAAATAAGGTGATATGCTCACAGCTTCTAGCTTTAAAACGCACTGAAACCAGATTACTATACATTTGAAGCTTGCCATGCTGACCTCTGTCTCATTCCCAAAGAAAGGCACTCTTAGGAAGAAATTAATACAAAAGGACTATAGAGTCCAGAATTCTTTTTTTCCCCCCTAATGACCTTATTAAAGAAATTACACCCTGGATAACAATATAGTAGAAAACTCCCCATGGAGTTGCTTAGAATGAAAATCTGATTCCTTGGAAAGAAAATGGTAATTGTCAGCAGTGTTCAGGTTTGAATTAATCTAAGATTCCATGGCCCACATTCATATATAAACATGAATTCTTTCATCTACATACATTTGGTATTCATTCTTGATTATCTGTCCCAGCATAACATTAAAATGATTGCATGCCAGAAAAGAATGTGTGTTGGTTTTCAGTGAGAGCTAATAGCAAGGAACATTTAGCAGTTTGAGATCCACCCAGCAAAGTGCAGTGCCGAATTGAAGCTGTTACTCAGATTATTACTTCTCATTATTATTAATTAACGGTAATAATAGAAGCTGTTGCTTATTGAAGGCCTACTCTTCTCCCAGGTTTAGGATGTATCATCTTCAGCCCTGACAACAGCCTGAAACCAGGGTTCAGATGTGTTAAGTGACTTGCACGAGGTCAACAGCTAGGAAGAGACAGAAGGAGATTGAAAGCAAGGTCTCTTGGCTCCGAAGGCTTTTCTTTGTTTTTGCATTAAAATATCAGCTTTAGTCATATATAATAAATGCACATTTTTGAAGTGTACAGACTGAACTTTGACAAGTGTGAGCGTGAAACCACTCCTGGGATCCAGGTGTAGGGCATTTTCATCACCTAGAAATGTCCCTTACCACCCACCCCCTTGTAGTCTTGTCTCTCACTCCCAGCCCCAGGCTACCAGCGACCTAATTTTGGTCGCCGTAGATTAGATTTGTGTTTTTAGAACTCGATAGAAGTGGAATCTTGCAGTATCTGCTCTGTTACGTGCATCTCCTTTTGTTCTGCAAATTGTTTTTAAGCATCACCCAGGTCGCTCTATGTATCAATTGTTTGTTCATCTAAGGCTCCACTATCAAGCTTTAAATTGAGCTCCTGTTCTGTATACATTGGACAAAGAGTTGTTCTTCCTGAGTTGTGGCAGCTCCTTTATGGTGAAGGACAGGACAGAGATGTGGAGATCAGATTTGCAGATGGATTTTGTGGGATCTGAAAAGACCGGGGTGAAGGGGTACCTCCAAGTTCTACTGGCTCATCTGTAAACTGGTGCTGATGCTAGACTTTTTTCATGGATTTATTGTGAGGACTAGAAGAATGAAGATATCCAGTAGCATCCAGGACAGTGCGGGGCATGGTAGTAAATGCTCAGTAGATATTAGCAATTATTGTGTTCCGGACTGAAGGCATGACCTCGGGATGGTGGACCCCACTTCCCAGCAGCAGAGCTGCCCAAAGCCCTGAGTGGAATGCTACATCCAGGACACACCCTCAACAGACAGCATCCTGCGGCCCTTCTGGGCTCACAGTCTAAGGAGGTTTTGAAGTGTTGAGTGTGGTTATGGAAATACTTGGAGATGAAAGCCTTTGAGATGCTTAGATGGAGACAGAGTAGATTTGATGGTCCAGACCTCTGGGCTCTGTCATGAGGAGTGGGTGGTGGGCAGGTTTCCTCTTCCTGGGAGTGTCAGAGACCAGGATTCAGGAAGAGAGAAGGCAACACTTTGAGAACTAGCTGAGCCACATATGCCACAGTGGCGTGGGTTGTCTCTGGAGGAGAAAGAGTGGGAGTGTTCAATTTGATCCCAGAATGTCACACACGTATATTGAGCCCTTAGCATGAGTCACATGCTGTGTAAGGTACTTTCACTGATTTCTCTCTCTCTGTCCTCATCCCCCTTTTCTCTCCAGCTATTTAGCTATTAAGCTACCTAACTATCTAGTATCTATTGATAAATATGTAGATCTTAGAACTATTAATAAAAATGTTTTGAAGTATAATTTATATACTGTAAAGTACATGGATATTAAGCACATGGTTCAATAAGTTTTGACAAATGCATACACTCCTGTAAAACCTGTAGTTTAATCAAGATACAGACCATTTCCATCACCCCAGAAAGTTCCCTTGTGCCCCTTTGCACTCAGTCCCCTTCCTCCCAGGAAACAATCTGATTTCTCTCTGATACATTATGTCTGTTGATCATAGGAACAGAATCATAGAATGTGCACTGTTTTTGTGTCTAGCTTTTGATAGCATGGAAGCCCTGGCTAAGTGCTGAATGCATGCCAGGCACTGTGCTGGTGACATTTGTATTGATTATTTCATTGAATCTTCACAATAGTCTTGCAAAGTATGTGTTTTTTGCCCCTGAACTGCTGAGGTTCAAAGAAATTAAATAACTTGACCATGGTCATGCAGATGAAAAGTGACAGAGCCTGAATTCAAATTTGGATCTGTTGCCTACAGAAGCTTTACTGTTTCTGTAATAATGCTGCCCAGGTGTTTTTTTTTTCCAGTCTTGGTGTATTGCATTTTACGTTCTATCATGCTGCATTGCAAACTACAGCACCTTCTCAAAAGATAAAAAGAACTTCTGATCACAGTTGGCTAATCGGAGCACGGCAAGTGTGAAGTACAATTTCCCTTGGTTGCTCCTAATTTACATCTCATTGCTGACCATATTTTTTTTGTTTTGCTTGAAGTATTTATTACTTAATGATAGATTGTTCACATTGCAATGCCACTTCAGAGCACAGGCCTGGATCTGTGGAGCGTGACCGTGTTCAAATTTGGAATCTATTTGTTCAGTGTCACTGTGTTGGGGCAGATTTTTCTTCCCTCCCTCCTTCCTTCCTTCTCTCCCATCCCCTTCTCCCATCCTCTCTTACTTCCTCTTTTCTCCTCCATCCCTCCTTTGCTCTTGTTCTCTTTCCCTTGACTGCTCTCTAACCCCCTTTCTCTCTCTTATTGCTTCTCTTGCCCTTGTCCTCACTCTCTCACTTTTTCTCTCCTCTTCTTTCTCTTTTTCTCTCATACTCTATTTCCTAAGAAAAAGCAGCTATCACAAATCCAAGCTATTGACAGACATACAGTGCTACTGGGAAAGGGCCTCCAGAGCCCTGAGGGTCTTCACCTACTTCCCAGCTGTGTGCACAAGGGTGGGTGGGGCACTGAAGTCTCTGCGCACCATTGTTTCTTTGCAAAATGTGGATGTTAATACCTTTCTCTTCTGTTGCTTCATTCATTTGTGCAACAGAGATTTACTGAGAGTGTTCTATGTACCAGACGCTAGGTTAGGCATTGAAAGGGGAACAACACAGACATGGTCTCCGATATTTATTTATATTCTGGAAAGGAGACAAAGAATAAACAGGTAGAGGTGAGAGTCCTATATAATAAAGTGAAAGTGACAGTGAAAGTGTTAGTCACTCAGTCGTGTCCGATTCTTTGCAATTCCATGGACCCACCAGGCTCCTCTGTCCATGAGACTCTTCAGGCAAGAATACTGGAGTGGGTTGCCATTCTGTTCTCCAGGGGATCTTCCCAACCCAAGGGTCAAAGCCGGGTCTCCCGCATTGCAGACAGATTCTTTATCATCTGAGCCACCAGGGAAGCCCTGTATAATAAGTCCCCTACATATAAACGAGTTCTGTTTGGAGAGTGTGTTCATAAGTCTAGTTTGTTTGTAAGTCCAACACAGTTAGCCTAGGTATCCAACTAACACAATCAGTTAAGTCATACTGTACTAGTGAACTAGTATACTAGTGAAAAATGAAAATGTTAGTTTCTCAGTTGTGTCTGACTCTTTGTAACCCCATGGACTGTAGCTCGCCAGGTTTCTCTGTCCATGGAATTCTCCAGGCAAGAATACTGGAGTGGGTAGCCATACCCTTCTCCAGGGGATCTTCCTGACCTAAGGATCAGACCTGGGTCTCTTGCATTGCAAGCGGATTCTTTATTATCTGAGCCACCAGGGAAGCCCAGTACTCTACTATCATAGGTTTATAATACTTTTCACACAAATAATACATTTTAAAGAAGCATTAAAAAATTTAAAAAGCATTGAAACATTTAAAAAAGCAAGCACACACACAAAAAAACCCGAAACATTTTTAATCTTATATAATACGGTACCTTGAAAAGTACAGCAGTACAGTACAATAGCTGGCATCCAGGGGCTGGCATGGAGTGAACAGTCCAGAAGAGCCTCTGACTGGAAGAGGGAGAGAAGGTGAGAGATGGTAGAGCTGAAGGATCGTCAGAAATAGGAGATGAAGGGCAAGCTGCAGTTTCGCGTGAACTGACTTATGTGATTGGACATGTGAATGCATGTTTGCATCTTTGAAAGTTCACGACTTGACGGTTCGTTTAGGGGACTTAGTGTAACTAGCCCCTAAACACTCTGCAGGTCTCGTACTCATGTTGCTCAATCGTGATGCCTATTTCCTGACTTAAAGCTTCATGGTCCAGAACTTAGGCTATCCCTTAACTATTTTTTAACTTTTAATTTTGAAGTAGTTTGAGATACATAAGAAGTTGCAAAGATAGTATAGAAGGTACCCTATATCTTTTCTCTGTCTTCCCCTAAAGATATCTTATGTTACCTTAATACATTGTCAAATCCAGGGAAGACCTTATGCAGACTTCATCAGTGTTAACATGCATTCTTCTTCTTCTCCTGTTCTTTTTTCTCTTTCTCCTCCCCACTCCCCTTCTTCTTCAATTCCTCTTCCTCTCCTTCCTCTTCGACTCATTCTTTTTCATGTGTGGTTCTGTGAATTTTGATCACATGTGTATATTTTAGTGACCATCCCTGCAATCAGGAAGCAGAACGGTTCCAAAACCGCAAACCATTTCCCCTGAGTTACTCCTTACTAAGTGACACTCTTCCCCTACCTCTCACCTGTGGCAAGTACTTCTGTCTTCTTCATCTATACTTTTGTCATCTCAAGAATGTTATAGAAAAGGAGTCAGACAGTATATAACCTTTTGAGGTTGACCTTTTCCCCCCCTCAGCGTGATGCCCTGGAGATCCGTCAAAGTTGTTGTGTGTATCAATAGTTCATTTTGTCATCACTTTTAAGATAAAAGGGATCAGGCACAGGACACTTAAGAAAGAAATTCCTTTGTGGAAAGTCTTTGTTTTCAAGTCTAACCGTTACTAGTTCTTTGCCCCCCTCAGAGACCTGGAACAGTTAATTTATTTCAGTCTGATGGGCAAATTGGCGAGTTGGTAGATGAGTGATTTTGTTATTTGGTTTATAAATGTTTTTCTCACTCTTACAGTAGTTAGTTTTTCCATGGGCCCTAAGTTTTGCATGGATCTTTATGTGTTTGAGAAACTTCTTTCAACTATGAAATGTTCCTTGTATTTTTGAGGTTAATGCTAGGTGCTGTAATGAATAACCCCCTGAAAAGTTTAGTAGCTTCACACAGTAAAATTTTATATCTCATTCCAGCAACAGACCATGTATGTGTACTCTGTCTTTAATATCCTTTTCTCCATGAAATGATTTGGAAACGCAGGTCACTTCTGCTATGAACCTCTGCTATCTTTTAAGACCTCGAGGTCCCCTGGAGCCAGCCATCACATAGAGGGAGAGCGTGGAGGGTCACCAGGCTGCGGGTTAGAATGGGTCATACTTGGAAGTGGTGTCCTCCATTTCTTCCATTCCTGTGCTATCAGCCAGAACACAGTTTGATGGCTGGAGTCAGCTGCAAGGTTGTAAATAGATGGAAGGATGAGAAGATGATGTTCCTGATGGCAGCCACATCTTTAAGGCAGCACTACACTCTGGAAGAGGGGACGCACAATTACTGATGGATGGATGGCTGTCTCTGCCTCCATCTCCTGTCAAAGACCCCATTTCAGGTTAATAATCTCAACAGCAACCTAATGGGAGGGGATCTAAGAGTTTAAGTTCTAGATTTGACTCTTCTTGAGCAACCAAGGCAAGTCATGTCCACTCTCTGGATCTCAGCTTTATATTATCTACAAACAGTGGGTTAAGTTAAATAATTCTGAAGCTCCCTCTCTTACATTTAATGGTTTCGGGTTGTGACCCTTTATTTTCAGACAGTATTCTCAGTATTTGAAAAATCTCTGCGATCTTGGCTGAAGGGGAGGTTCAGTCAACCTAGGTTAGTCTGTTCCCCCAACCCTATGTTTACCGCCATGAACTCATCTGTAACCTAGAGTCCCAGGGAAACCAAAGAAACCCTGGACCACACGGCACAACTGCTGTTGCAATTGGGAGGATTCTGACAGTTTAGCTGTGAGAGCAGTAAATTCAGCTCCTGATAAATTATTTACTCTGAGGATCAAGAAGCTGGTCTCACTGTGCTTGCCTAGCTCACTGCTTGAGAAATAACAGACAATTCTGGTCATGCCAGGAAGGAAAGAAAAAGAAAACTGATCTTTATTTCCTGACCACCTATCCTTTTGATTCTACCACCATTTCAGAGGGAGCCAGAGGCTGCCATTGATGAGAGCAGTGAACATCTCATGTTTCCAGTTGGCCTGTGTCTGCCCAGCCCATTATCACCCATAGCTCTGTTCCTCAGAATAACAAGTGAGACTTCATATTAGTGGTAATTGTGCTGATCAATACTGTGTTTACATCTGGATGAAAGAGGAGGAAGAACTAAAGCCAAAATGCCTGCTGGACAATTCCCCTCTTCCTTAATGGACAGAATCTGGAGGAAACGTGGCTACACTGTTTGTTTCCAAGTCAGGTTTCCTTCCGGGCTATACATTTCATTTCTTTCATGTCTCTGAAGTTGCTTTTCTGCATGCCTGGGGAACAGAGCAGGATGGCATTTGATTCTCTTGTCGTCTGGGTTTTCAGGGGTGGATGAAGCTTGGATGCTCATTAAGATTACTGCGCCTCATCATTTTTAATGTGAGGCCCAAGGTAATATTTAATGAGGCTGAAAAGTATATTAATAAAATTGCTTGTAGTAATTAGCAGAAAATTATAATAGTAGGGTGATGGGGAGATTTTAGAAATCAGTTAGGAGTGATCAAGACCAATCTCGAATGTCACTGCTTATTATTTTTTTCTCTCAATCATCATGAACTACACCTTTGCATGTTTACCTTTGAAAAGAAAGTCTTTGATGGGGCGCATGTTGCTATTATTTCATGTTGTTTTGCTTCTTGCTGAGTAACATAGAGCTAGAAGAGTCTTTAGAATTACTTGCAAACTGCCGTATTGCCCCCTAGAGGCAAATGGGAGCTCTATTATTTCTGCCTTTATGGGGCTTCCCTGGTGGCTCAGAGGTTAAAGTGTCTGCCCGCAATGCGGGAGACCCAGGTTTGATCCCTGGGTCGGGAAGATCTCCTGGAGAAGGAAATGGCAGAGAATTCTCCAGGCAGAAATACAAATGCCTGGAGAATTCCATGGAGAGAGGAGCCTGGTAGGCTACAGGCCATGGGGTTGCAAAGAGTTGGACACGACTTTCATTTTCACCTGAAAAGAGAGGCTGTCAGAGACTAGAGTCCACAAAGGCTTCTGTGAAGGTGAGATGAGACCAAGAGTCATTTGTGGGGCTTTTCAACCCAGAAAATGTAAGTAAAGGCAAAAAACCCCTCAAAAGCTCACAGATTTGGGAGGTAGATTCTGATCTAGGGTACTAAAAGCTCTGCAACATCTTCAGGTTTGACTGTTGATTAACTCTTCTCTACCAGTCTCTATTCTGATTTACAAGTAGATTTGGAGGTAAAACTTCTGAAATGAACAAGATTCTAAGAAGGCAGGACTTCTCTTGATTACCCTGGTCGAGACTTGAGCTGGGGTGTGTTGGGGGGGGGGTGGTTTCTTTGTTGATGCTATTGTTGTTATCAACTCTGGCCTTTTATTCTATTCCTACTCATCCTTGAAGAATCTGGAGAAAAACCTAAAGGAGGGCAGAAGCTTCCAACATCTGAGACAATAATTATTTGTTAATTCATAAAATAAGTACCTAAAGTACTGAGATCAGTGTATTCATTTCCTCTGCCCCTTTCTCCCTCTCTTTCTGCAACATTTTTTTTGTTGAGAACCTACCGTGTGTCAGGCAGACTGGATGCTGGTTCCTGGAAATAGGACAGCAGATACAGCTCCCGTCTTTCAGATGTTCATCCAGCAGTGGCCATTGAATAGTCCTCTAATGCCACGAGGGCCTGAAGGCTGAGAAGTGTTGGGCAGATCATCGTTGCAGGGGGAGTGGGGAGGCTTAAACGGTGTGGAATCAGAGTGCTCTTTCTAGGCAAGAAAGGTGAGGGCTGGCATTCCAGGCAGGAGGGAGAGCACAAACAGAGGCAGGGACGGAGTTGTGTGAAAGAGCGCAAAATCCAAGGAGCTTTGCGTACCTGAGTCTAGATGATCCCTGGGTACCTGTCATGTATTTTGGGCGATGGAGCCTGGGAGTTTGTATGTGATGCCAAGGGGGTTCCTCTAGTCTGATCAGTGATGGGGATGTGGCTGAAGAGTTTAAATAAGCTTGACCAGATGTTTGTTTAGAGAGGCCATGCTGTCAGCTGATGCTTTGAGTGGGTTGGAGGGGAAAGCCCAGGACCAAGGGACCAGGGGAGGAGGCTGTAGCAGTCGTCAGACTGACAGCCATGCTGAGTGGCCCTGAGGGTAGAATGGAGGTGGTGGCTGTGACACATTGGGCATGGGTGGATGCTGGGTTTGAATGAAAAGGAAGACAGAAAGATCATTTCCAAGTCAGAAGAAAATATCCAGAAATGAAATCATATACTCTGTAGTCTTCTGTGACTGGTTCCTTTCACTTAGCATGTTTTCACAGTTCATTTACCTTGTAGCTTGGATCATTTCTTTTTATGGCTGAATAATGTTCCATTGTATGGATAAATTACATTTTATTTATCTGTTCTTCCACGGATAGACAGATCTCAGTTGTTTCCACCTTTTGGCTACTGTGAATAGTGCTGCCGTGATCACTCCACATACAAGGTTTTGTTTGGACATCTGTCTTCATTTCTTTGCAGTATATTCCTAGGAGTGGAATTGGTGGGTCATGTGGAAATTCTAGGGCTTCCTTGGTGGTTCAGGCAGTGAAGAATCTGCCTACATTGCGGGAGACCTGGATTCAGTTCCTGGGTTGGAAAGATCCCCTGGAGGAGGGCATGGCAACCCATTCCAGTATTCTTGCTTGGAGAATCTCCATGGACAGAGGAACCTGGCAGGCTTACCGTCCATGGGGTTGCAGAGAGTCAGACGTGACTGAACGATGAAAATTAGTTAATTCTCAGATTAACTGTGGTGATCACTGCATGTATCTGTGAGTATACTAAAAGCTATTGAACAGTACACTTTAAATTGATGAATTGTGTGGTATGTGAGTTATATCTTAATAATTTTTTTTTTTTTTTTACAGAAATAGAATGATTTCATCCTTTTTGAACTTCCTCCCGGGGCATTAATGAACTTGCAGATTCAAATGTAAAAACACCCATTGTAGTTCAAAATGGCACATTTATTGGTACACGTTTGTGGTATCGTATGATTGAAAGCTCTGTGAGAGCAGGGACCACACGTAGCTTTGTGCCTTGTCTCCAGCCACTTGTATGGTGCTTGGCAGATGCTAAACACCCGGCAAGCGTCTGTCGGGTCACTGATGATCTGCTCTTATAGTCCAGGGAACTGGTTTATTATATACCAGTACCAAAGGCGTACGATGCTTTGTTTTACAGAGTAGCCAGTTGCCCTGGATTTGGGGTTCAATACATGTGTTCCTTTGTTCATTTGTGTTACATTTTGAATCATTACCCCGTTATGATTCCATGTTTCCTGCCAACTTGATCGCTATAAAGCCAGTGGCTGTGACCTCATGGCGTTAAGTGAGGTGGGGCTGCCAAGGACTTGGCTTTCAGAAGGGACGTCGGGAATCTCGTGAGGGGGGCCCAGGACTCTCCTATTATGCATGTTCCTTTCAGCTCATCTCTTACCATTTTGTTTCCAATAGACCATTAGTCCAAGTAGCAAAAGTAATTCCAGGGATTTTTCACATATTCATATTTATTCTTTAAAATATAAAATTGAAGTTACCTTTAAATATTTAGTTTTTTAAAGTTGGCTACATTTTCATGTAAAATGATTTTGGGTCATTTTTTTATTCTCTCAGAGGCATGTAATTTCACTTTGAAAAAGTCATTAGAAAAATCGGACATATAGATTGATTTTAGTTATATGTATATTTGTATATTTAAAGAATTTATACATATCTATGTCAATATGTAAAAGTTTTCCTTTAATATTTAGATGCTTTAAAATTTGCCAAATTTTTAAAGTAAAATATTGTCTTTAATAAAAAAATTTTCCTCTGAGGAGAAATAACTATAGTTTAATCAGAATAACTTGAGAAATGTCATGTGAAACACAGAAATTGGATTTATTTTTAAAATGTCATAATTATTTTCTCTTTGATAAAGTGGCTGAAAGGATCATAAGTGACCATAGTCTGGGGCAACTTCTTGGCACAGGTAGATTCAAGAAATTTAAGAGATTAAGAGAGTGATTTGGCTAAATATTTTCTTACAACTAAATCATTCAGTTTGTTTTTATTATTATTTTTAATAGGTATATCCCCTCCCTTTTGAACCTCCATCCCATCTCCCTTCCCACCCCACCCCTCTAGGTTGACACAGAGCCCCTGTTTAAGTTTCCTGAGACATATAGCAAATTCCTGTTGGCTATCTATTGGATTCAAGAAGGACAGGTGGATTCAAGAAGAATTTTAAGAAATTAAGAGTGATTTGCCTAGATATTGTTTTATAACTAAATCATTCAGTTTTAAGAGTGTTAAGAATATCTTGATGGCAGTTTAGGTTTCTACAAATATTTTGTAGATGTCATTGATTCTCAGATGCCATCCATATCCTCCCAGGACAAGGACTCTGCAACAAAAACATGGGAAGAAGCATTTATTGGAAATGGCACAGTGTGTACTGACCATGCCACTTAATTGGATCTCATTTAATCCTCACAAACTTGCCTTTCAAAACTCTGTTGCAAATGGCATACACTCAGTTCAGATTGAAATTAGCCAAAGAAGAACACTATTATTGGTTCATATGTCTAGGAAGCTTAAACAGTGGCTTCAATTTCAGGCTTAGCTGGATCCAGGAGATTGAAGAATGCTACTGGGACATGCAGACTGTCTTTCTACTTCTCTCTACCTCTTTAGGTCTTGGTTCTATCGTATTTTCCTTTCTCTCTGTTGAGTGCATTCTCTATAAGTTTCTATGCATACGTGTGTTGCTTGCCAGTTTGTCATCTCAGAGAAGAGATAAGTTCCTGATAAGTTAAAAAAAAGTGCCCTACGAGGATTCAGATTGAGGGAAGTTGGGTCCTTTGCTCATCATTGAATGTTGGAGTGCAACTAGAGGATATGCTATGCTTTGATTGGTCAAGTGTGATGCCTGTGCTTCTGTCAGGGGTAGGCAGGAAGGGAAGAAGTTGAGCCCATCTATATCTTATGCGAACACCCAATGCAAACAGCTGACTCATTAAGAAAGACCCTGATGCTAGGAAAGACTGAAGGTAGAAGGAAAAGAGGGTGACGGAGATTGAAATGGTTGGGTGGCATCACCGATTCAATGGACATGAACTTGGGCAAACTCTGGGAGATGGTGAGGAAAAGGGAGGCCCGGCATGCTACAGTCCATGGGGTCACAGAGAGTCAGACATGACTTGGCTACTGAAGAGCAACAGCAACATATTTTATGGGATGAGTTCCCCACAGCAGACGGGATTCTGATACCAGAAGGAGTGAATGCAAAGCCTGCTATTCAGATGAATATTTGTAAGAGTCATATAATTTTCCCACTTTACAAATGAGGCTCAGAGAATCTCAGTGGTCAGCCCAAGATTACTCAACTCTGGGAAGAGAGACCCAGGATCAAAGCTTAAGCCTACCCAGTTTCAGAGATCAAGCACGCCACCATTATTGGTTTTCTATAATGGATTTGGACCCCTGGTATGAGCAGACATCCACCAGCGCAGGGCTGGGCCTGTCACTGGGCAGAAATGCAGTGAATGGGAGAGCTGGCCCCATATGGCCTCTGAATGCTCTGCCAGGGTGACCGTGAACTCAGCCCTGACGGGTGGCCCAGACCTCTGTGACTACAATTCCCTCTGCCTGGGCTTCCTTTCCCATCCTCTTCTTCAGCTGAAATTCTACCTAAACTTTGTGAACAAGCTCAATACCATCCCTGCCCGTGGTCTTTCTCATTACCACAGATCTTCTGGATTGAAGAGACTGTCTTTCTCTCCCTGTTCTCATCAGGGTCAGTGCAATGCCTGCCTCGTGGTCAGGGCTGAATGAGCCAGGCCCGTTGCGAGCGGCTTGTTAACTGGTGGGTGGTGCTCTGCAGCTCGGAGGCTGCCCTGAGATCGCCCGGGCTCAGCTTTCCAGGTCTCCCACTCACCAGCCTCCCTTTCCTCATTCGTAAAGTGGGAATCATAAAGGATTGGGAGGACTGGCTGAAATAACCCGTGTCAAATGCTTTACATAAAGCCAGTAGTAACTCAGTAAATATTAACCATTTTTGTTATCTACGGCCGCTGGCTCAGGGAGATTTCCTGACTAGTCTAAATTCATACAATCGGATTGCAACAAAGCAGAGCCTTGAACCCAAGTCTCCTGGCTCCTGTCTCACTTAGCAGACAGGAGTGTGAGTTAACAGGCCTCATGCTGCTACCTAAAGCATATTTAAATCCAAAAGAAGGTGCCATTCCCCCCAGGAGAGTGAAGCTTCCTTCTCAGAGAGATTTTCCCAGAATACACTTGGACAGGGGATACATAGGATGTGAGAACTGAAAGCCTCATGCCAGTGGTATAATTCAGGGTTTAAACACAGATCTAATCTCGCCTTGATTGTCTGTGGCCCTGTTGGCTCTGGTGGGAATTCAGTTCCACATGAAAAGCACATTCTGCAAAGCTCTACGTTTACCTCTGTCTGAGATGGGTGGATGCAGGATGATAATCGGGCTGCCCGCTGCTGTTTATCCCCCTATTACCAACTTCATTCCTCCTGGGAAATACATTGAAAATAGTGTTTTAGACACTGAAGTAGAGAGACGAGTTTGTGTTTTGAAATTTCAAAGGCATTGATGTGTATATGCATGTAGGGATCTCAAAATTTTACTGGACCTCTCATGATTTCTAGAGATCATCAATTAGATATATAAATTGATCCTTCTTTTTCCAAAGACGGTTCATCTTTTCTTGTTGCAAGATGGACAGGAAGCTGTGACTCTTAGAAATTGGGATGTTAACTCCACCACCTGCTCTGTCACCAGGGGGTTAGTTGGTGGGAGAGGAGAGGTGGATGGTTGTCTTTTCCCATGTTCCTGGGGTTGAGGGGCAGACAGGATGTGCACAGGCTGACAGCCTCCCAGGCAGAGCCGCCACTGCATGTTCAAGCCTCGTTTCTCTCTCTTGTTCAGCCCTCACGTATCAGTGCTGCGGCTGCCTCTGACACTCCTGCTGCTCTGTGGAGTCGGGCTGGGGGCGTTGCAGGGAAACGGCAGGGGCAGGGGTGTCCCCTGCAGTGGGAGGGTGGTAGCCGGGCAGAGGTGAGCAGGGCCCTCAGAAAGGGTCACTTGCAGAAAGGCTGCTGTTGGTCAGTCCCCCCTGCCCCCCTCGTGGAGTCAAGGGTGGGACAGGGCTTCTTGGCATGTCACCCACTTTGTTACGTTGTTGATCTTCTATCCCTCTCAGTTACAGAGCAGATGGCAAAGATATGTAAGAAATGCACCATCACCAGAAAAGTAGAAGCAGAAACACTTTTTTTTTTTTCCAGGAGAATTTGGAAAAATAATGGCGAACATTCATAACTGCCTCCGTGGGTGTCACCAGCACCTGCTGTTTCTACTTCCTTAATGCCTCTCAAACACCTGCTCTTTCTTCCCCATCCATGGCCATTATTGGGATCAAGCCCTCATCCTCTCATATCTGCCCAGACACCCATCAAACTACCTCCCAGTGGGTTCCTCTCCCTGCATCCGAAATCTTCAATGTTGGGCACACACACAGCTGCCTCGGGGTTGCTAAATTCTACCACCGGCTGTGCTACTCTGGGGCTACATCCTTCCTTGCGTCTCCATGACTCATCTTTCTTGTTGTTGTTCTTCAGTTGCTCAGTCGTGTCCGACTCTGTGACCCACTCTGTGACCCCACGGACTGCAACACGCCAGGCCTCCCTGTCCTTCACCATCTCCTGGAGCTTGCTCAGATTCATATCCATTGAGTTGGTGATGCCATCCAACCATCTCATCCTGTGTTGTCCCCTTCTCCTCCTGCCTTCAGTCTTTCCCATCCTTATCCTTAGCCTCTCGGGAAGGATTTTCATGACTGACTGGTACCTGCCGGCTCCCCAGCCAGGCTCCTGGACCATCTTCCCACCCACCACTGGCCCAACCTCTACTGCATACTTTTGCTTGCCCAGGGACATCTCACTCTCTCAGGCTACCCCCACCCCACTTCCTTCCTTCTCTCTGGAGCCTCCTTTCGCTCCAGCCCTACCCCATCTGCCTCATCAGCTCCCATAAGTTCTGGGAGTGCATCCTTATGTATCCTCCACTTCAAAGGCTGAACCCAGACCTGCCTATGAATTCTCAGATTCCCCTTCCTCACTTCTTGCAAATGACACAAGCCACTGATTACTGTATGTTATGTGCACTATGCACCGTGAGTTCCTTGTCTTTGTACCTCTGAGACAAAAAAACAATATATTGTGGTAGTAGTGAGATAGTCTTGAGTTCTGATTCCACTTATGTCTGATGGGCTTTGTGTAATTTGGATACTTTTCTCAGCGGTTGTGCAGTAGGGATGAAACTGCCACTGTTTTACAGGGTTACTGTGGGGCTTGAATAAGGTAATGCTTGTGGAACTATACCTGGCACAGAGTGAGTGAGCTAAGTAAACACTGGATTCTGTTATCATCCTCCTCACTGATACTAGCTTCTGGAAAATGCTGGATACTCAATAAGTTCTTGTTGTATGGAAGGACTACATGGATGAGAGCAAGGGATCATTTTGTTGAATTCTGACTTTGAAATGGCATTAGTGAGAGAATATTAATGTTCTCATGTCTCTTTTTTTCTCTCAAGTTTTTATTTCCCCCAAAGAGTGGATGTTTCTCAGACATTAGCAAAGCACTGAACTCACTTAAGCGACCCAAGGGGTGCTTGGAAGGAGGAGCCGTTTTGCCCAGTAAGCTGATAGCTTGAGTCAGGATTCACCTCCCTGCTGGTTGAGTGGCATGCCACATTCCCCCCGCTAAAAGAACTAAATGACCTGTATTTCTTTTTTAAATGAAAGTGAATGAAAATGAATTTCACAGCTCCCCTGGAGATGCCTGGAGACACACTGGGTTGTCAAACAAGAATGTTGGGAATTGCTGTGTTCAAGCACAGTCTTCCTGGGCTCCCCAGAAAGATGAACCGAGAGACTTCAGCGGGTAGGAGGAAGGCAAAGGGAGAATCAAGGAAAACAGCTAGATTCTGAGGCATTGATGTGGGGGAAGAGGGAGGAGACAGGGAGGGAACACTGTATTGAAATGCAACTGTTGAAGGACTGATCTTTAACTTCGGTGAAAAGAAGCAAAGCCAGCCCAAGACATGCTGAATAATTGCCCAGGAATTATTCCTGGCCACCTTAGAAAGATTCCTCACTATGCTAAAATATTGAAAGCAGAAGGGAAATGATTGTTTTGAGCTTGGGAAATTTCTCAGTTCTCTGACTTTGCTAACGAGATTTGAGCTCCATTATCCTTGTCTTGCTGTGAGCCTTCGTCAATAGCAGAACTTGTATCTCCTGAGGGATTGTCTACTGAGTTCATTTCAGTTTAACAAGTGTTTATTGAGATCCAGGATGTGTCTAGGCCTGGGGACCATGCAGCGTGCTGGGGTGGTGATGACTGGTTCTGTCAGCCCCGAGGGGATTCTGGGCAAGATGAGGGGGAAGGTGTTGAAGAATTGCATGTCCGTGTGCCCCCATATCAGTGCCTGAACCCAGCTTGTCCAGGGAGGATGTTTTCCAGTAGCTTTTATAGGCCTTCTGGTGGGATGGACAAAGTGGGTCAACTGGTCCGGGCCCCTGAGCACTTCTCCCTGCATCCCTACAACTCTGGCTGTCTTTGTTGCCAACTGCAGTGATGCAGTGATGGTCTTAAATCATGAAACAGGACACGCCATCCTGTTGACTGCCTTGCACCTGGCTTCCCTTTGCACCTGGAATAAAATCCAAACTCATTAGCATGGCCCACGAGGACCCTGCGTGACTTGGCCCCTAACCAACCCCTCATCCTCTGTGCTCCCTTCTTCCTGGGCTTTGCAGTTAGCCTTCCCTCCCGTTCCTGAATTCCACATGGGGTGGTCCTCCTGAGTTCCCAGAGTTTGCCTCAGACTACATCTCTTAGCCCCAGAATCTAAATTTGCCTCCCTGGCCCCTGTTCTCTTGTGTTCTCTCTCTGTCTCTCATCTGTAATTGCTATTTGTAATTTTTCTTTGTTTCCTTCCTCTTGTCTTCGTCCATGGAATTGTGAACTCCAGAGGACAGGTTCTTTCTCTGTCTTTTTTGCTTCTTTGTCCTAGCGACCAGTATGCAGTGCAGTGCCGTGGTATGCTGCTTCAGCTGTGTCCAGCTCTTTGCGGCCCAGTGGACTGTAGCCTGCCAGGCTGCTCTGTCCATGGGATTCTCCAGGTAAGAATACTGAAGTGGGTTGCCCTGCCCTCCTCCAGGGATCTTCCCGACCCAGGGATCAAGCCTATGTGTCATGCATTGGTGGGCAGGTTCTTTACCGCTAGTGCCACTTAGGAAGCCCCTGGGATGCAGTAGCTGCTCAATAAATACGTGATCTGCCTACTGCAGCTGAGCCATAGCCCTAATGAAATGAGAAGAGGGAGAGATCTTAGGGTCAGGAGGTGTGATGGATGGAGTGTTACTAGCTCAGGAGACCTGAACCACATCCCCTGGCCCCTTGGGACCTGGGGAGCCTCGTCTCTAAAAGAAATTATGCTCAAGAAGCCTTCCTTCTGGCTCTCAAAATGCGTTGAGTGTAAGAACTCCGAGACAAAGCAGTTTACTGATTGACAGCTCTTTGGCCTAAGCCTGCCCCAGAAATGTTTTCATGAAGAGACGTTGCTCGCTGCCTGCCTGTCTCACGCTGACGTTTTCAGGCTTAATTAGAGGCTGTTACCCCTTCTTAAGCAGTCACACACCAGACACGCCAAATAACCTTAGCACCGAGCGCTGGAACAGGAGAGTGGAATAACAATTTGACGTCGGGGAGTTAAAAGCCGAAGGGGCTGTACCCACAGTCATCGGCTTCTTTGCTTTAACAGGTTAAGTGAGTTCAGCATGAGCTTTTTTAATTTGTTCACTACTGTTTGATTGAGTCATCTACACTGGCCCGGAAGCTGTGGGAGGTACTGTGGAGAAAGGCTTCCTCCCTCTTAGAGCGGTTGTTGAGAACCCCAGGCTGAGCATTCTATGCCCCCTTGTTCCATCTTGTCCAGCAACTCCAGGGGGCAGGTGCCATCAACACCTGAATTTTACAGGTAGTGAAACACACATTTGGGGAGCCTGCCTCGGTGGCCAGGCCCCATGTCGAGAGGATGCGGGACTCAAATCTGGGTCCCTGGTTCCAGTGCCAGCAACTCTTGAAAGGGGAGATTATTTGATGGGGGTCTGCTTCCGAGGAATTGATAACGTACTGATTGTAGTTGGAGTGCCCCGCTGGAAAGCATCAGCAACTGTGCAGTCCATTCTGCATCACTCGTGTTTTCCCCTCTGCAGTGTAAGACCGCAGCCTCCCCAGGCCAGTATTCTCCTTGACCAACACTGTCACCTCCAGGCTGCAAGAGCCACCCCCACCCCCAGATCTGCAGGTGGTCAGCCCTACTGCCTTCCTTCTCCTGCACCTGCCTGTCTGTGGGTACAGCCTGGTGCTAGGCTCCCTGCATGGATTCCAGGACCAGAGTCTGTGCTGGGTCCCAGATTCTGCCCGGGCCTCAGCATACCCTTGCTCTGAGGTCTGGATTCCTGCTGATCTCTAGGGTCCTGCTTCAATCCCCAGGGACTTCTTGAGCCACAAGTGTGCCATCTCTTAGGCATTCCTGCTGGGCCTCCTTTGAAAAGACCCTCCTTCAGCCCAGCATCAAAAGAGGCTAGATTTGGGCATGCAAGCCATTCTCGGGGTTGGAATTTGGGGAAGAAGGAAGTGTGTGTCCTGAAACTTGAGGAGCTGTGAGCCTGACGAATCTTACCAACTTCCCTGTGATGTGAAAGTTCTTCATAAAAACCTCATTCTTTGTGTTATTTGGGCCACTAACTCCCTGGATGATGCTGGGAAGGTCATGTTCCTGCCTGGCCCTCCGTGTACCCGTTTGTTATATGGGAAGGCTGAACTGGGTAATTTCACAAGTCTGTGGGCCTGGGGTCTCCGTGACTGTTTTGTGGCCTTGAACTTTTATAGATAGTCATGTGAGGGAATCTAGTATTTAGGATCATTTTGAGGCCAGGAGACTTGAGATGGGCTTGGCTGCCTGCTGGTTATATGACCTGGAGTCAGCCAGCTGATCTTGCCAAGCTTCGATTTCTCTATTCGTAAAATAGGGCCAACCTTGGAACCTTCCTCAAAAGTCATTTTTGAGGATTGCAGAGAATAAGCGAGACGAGTTACTTGGCTTATGTCTAGCACATAGTAAAATCTGATTAAATATTAGCTAAATGCTAGATGTTATTTATTCTTTCTCTTCCCTTCTTGTCCTGATTCTCGACTTGCTTCCCTTTGGTTTCTCTGGATATAGAGCGCTTCACTCTTCTGTCTTTGACTGTGTGGGCTGAAAGGAATTAAACCGCCTCACTGCTCTCCCAGCACCTCCCAAGGCTGAGGGAAGGTGTCCATGACCGACCTTTCAGACGTCTGCCAGGCCCTGTGCCCTTACTGTTCACGCTCACCCTGCAGGTCCCAGGTGCCTGGCAGCTGGAGGCCTGACTATAGAAGAAGGCTCACCTGACATTAGGATCAGTGTCCTAGAGGTCAGAGCTATGCGGGTTTATCTCGTCCACCCCCTGCAGAAGGTGGCCCGCCCTTGTGATTCTGATGGGCCACATGGGGATCAAGGGCCACTGCCAGCAGACCTGGCATCTGGGTGTTTGGCACTGGTGATTGTAGTAGTTTGCTAAGGCTACTGTAACAAAGTGCCACAAACTGAATACCACGACCTTAAATAATAGGTATGTACATTCTCAGAATTCTGGAGTCTCGAAGTCCAAGGTCAGGTTGTTAGTGGGGCTACACTCCTTCTGAAGGCACTAGACAAGGATCTGTTCCAGGCTTCTCCCTGCATTCTGGTGGTTTTCTGATATCTTCAGCATTTTTTGGCTTGTAGAAGCATCACCCTGATCTCTGCTTTTATGCCTACTTGGTGTTTTCCCTGTTTGTGTCTGATTGGTGACCAGCTTTCCACTTTTTTTGTAAGGTTACCAATCATACTGGATTAGGGCGCTCCCTCATGACCTTGTTTTAGCTTGATAGGTGCAATTTCCAAATAAGGTCACGTTCTGAGATACTGGGGATTAGGACTCAAAACTGTCTTTTTGAGGCATGGGTGACACAGTCAGCCTGCAGCAGTGATCAGTGATTTCCACATATGGATAGTAACCTCCCAGGCTACAGGCAAATTAGGAGGAGAGGGGAGCTTCCCCTCCTCCCAGGGGGAGCTAGGCACAAAGCCCCCTGTTGAGATGATCCGATAGAACAGATGCTTAGACTGGGAGGAGGAAGAGAGTGGCTTGAACCATTGGAGCTTGGAAGAGGAGTAATCCTGGAGGAACAGTGATGGACGGTAGCATGATGTGTGGGCGAGTGGGAGGAGGAACACCCACTGCTCTCCTTGGCCCAAGGCAGTTCTTCTTGAGTGGTCGTTCTTGTACTTGACCAAGAGGCAGATTTAATTCTCAGTTCTCAGGCGGCTGGGGGTTATAAAACCTCCACTTGTGAAAGATCCTAAGGTCACCAAGGAAGGCTCTTTCTAAGTCAGAGATTTGTGGGGACAGAATGCTTTGGAGTCAGGCCGCTTTCTCTTTCCCTCCTGCAGCCAGGATCTGCCGTCCCTAGGAGCCCATTTTTCATTTGCAGGGCCGAGCCAACTGTTGGCTCTGGGCAGGACGGGCTTGGCTTAGGAGATGATGTATGCTTTCTAAGTGTGCTGCCTGGTTAGTAAATTATCCCTGGGATCACTGGACGAGGAGATGTTTTAAACCGCAGCCTACGGGCTTTGCGGAGCCTCTGCCTTCTGAATTTGCAGTGGAAATTGGCCTTGGATGATCAGATAGCACCCCTACTATGCCATGAAACTCACTGGTCTTGAAGAATGTCTTTACCTAAAAAGGGGAAGGAGGAAGCTAACCCTCGATGAGCACCTACTGTATGCCAGGCCTTTAGTATGTTCTGTTCCATCTCATCCTCACCCCAGTCTTGTGGAGCCACCACTATACAAATGAGGAACCTGAGGTTAAGGGCTTGTTGGAGGCAAGACTCTGGTGTATAACAGACCTAGAATTTGAACTCAGCCTTGACTGACTGCAAAAATCTCCTCTTTCCATTGAGTGACACACGTGATGTCCCCAGGGGTTGGCCATCATTTTCTGTAAAGAGAGAAGAGAGAAGTTGCTCAGTTGTGTCCGACTCTTTGCGACCCCATGGGCTGTAGCCTACACAGATTCCTCTGTCCATGGGATTTTCCAGGCAAGATTGCTGGAGTGGTTTGCCACTTCCTTCTCCAGGGGATCTTTCCGATCCAGGAATTGAACCCAGGTCTCCTGCATTGCAGGCAGACGCTTTACATCTGAGCCACCAGGGCAGTAAATATTGTGGGACATACAGTTTGTGTCTCAGAGACTTAGCTTTGCCTTTGGAGTATCAAAGCAGCGTTGATAATACATAAACAAATAAGCTTAACTATGTTCTGATAAAACTTTATATACAAAACAGTCAGTGGCCAGATTTGGCCTATGGGCCATGATTTGCCAATTCTTGCTTTGGAGTGTCTAGCCTGACAGTAAACACCATATTGGCCCAAGTAACCATGAGACAGTCAGGTTTACTTTTTAGAATGAAAATAATCCATAGTGGCTGTACTAGTTTGCATTCCCACCAACAGTGTAAGAGGGTTCCCTTTTCTCCACACCCTCTCCAGCATTTATTGCTTGTAGACTTTTGGATAGCAGCCATCCTGACTGGCGTGTAATGGTATCTCATTGTGGTTTTGATTTGCATTTCTCTAATAATGAGTGATGTTGAGCATCTTTTCATGTGTTTGTTAGCCATCTGTATGTCTTCTTTGGAGAAATGTCTGTTTAGTTCTTTGGCCCATTTTTTGATTGGGTCATTTATTTTTCTGGAATTGAGCTTCAGGAGTTGCTTGTATATTTTTGAGATTAATCCTTTGTCTGTTTCTTCATTTGCTATTATTTTCTCCCAATTTGAGGGCTGTCTTTTCACCTTACTTATAGTTTCCTTTGTAGTGCAAAAGCTTTTAAGTTTCATTAGGTCCCATTTGTTTAGTTTTGCTTTTATTTCCAATATTCTGGGAGGTGGGTCATAGAGGATCCTGCTGAGATTTATGTCAGAGGGAATGCAAACTAGTACAGCCACTATGGAAAACAGTGTGGAGATTTCTTAAAAAACTGGAAATAGAACTGCCATATGACCCAGCAATACCACTTCTGGGCATACACACCGAGGAAACCAGATCTGAAAGAGACACGTGCACCCCAATGTTCATCGCAGCACTGTTTATAATAGCCAGGACATGGAAGCAGCCTAGATGCCCATCCGCAGATGAATGGATAAGGAAGCTGTGGTACATATACACCATGGAATATTACTCAGCCGTTAAAAAGAATTCATTTGAATCAGTTCTAATGAGATGGATGAAACTGGAGCCCATTATACAGAGTGAAGTAAGCCAGAAAGATAAAGAACATTACAGCATACTAACACATATATACGGAATTTAGAAAGATGGTAACGATAACCCTATATGCAAAACAGAAAAAGAAACACAGAAGTACAGAACAGACTTTTGAACTCCGTGGGAGAAGGTGAGGGTGGGATGTTTCAAAAGAACAGCATGTATATTATCTATGGTGAATCAGATCACTAGCCCAGGTGGGATGCATGAGACGAGTGCTCGGGCCTGGTGCACTGGGAGGACCCAGAGGAATCGGGTGGAGAGGGAGGTGGGAGGGGGGATCGGGATGGGGAATACGTATAACTCAATGGCTGATTCGTGTCAATGTATGACAAGACCCACTGAAATGTTGTGAAGTGGTCGGCCTCCAACTAATAAAATAAAATTAAAAAAAAAAAAAAAAGAAAATAATCCCCGTGGAAGTAGGGGGTTAGGCACCAGAGGAGGCAGGTGACATGTGACTGCCATACCTCCGGGTGATGAGGCACTTGTAAGTGCTTTTTGATGACTCAGCCTTGCTGCTGTGGGGAAAGGAGGATACTTATTCCTGTGGTCTGAACAGGACGATTGTGGTACAGATGGAGTTAAATGAGAAGAGCAAGATTAGTCTAATTTTCTGCTCTGTTGTCACCTTCATAAATTTTGAAAAGTCAATTCTAAAGCTAATCATAGCAACGTTTAAGAACATTGTATTTTTAATAGAAAATTTGTATTTACTGGATTAATATCACACGGGCAACGCATAAGGAGATAGTATAGCAAAGTGTGTAAGAATATGGCTTTGTAATCAGAAAAATCTGGATTCCACTCCCAGGCTGGCAACATACTAGCTGCCCTGAGCTCATCCTTAGCAGGTTGTTTTAAGCTCTGAGTCTTGGTTTCCTCAACTGTTGTGGTTAGAGTGAGGTTCTTAATCTTTCATACCTTAGAATTACCTGGAGGGCTTGTTAGAGCTCAGACTGGGGGCGGATACCTGCCTGTGCTGAGTTTCTGATTCAGTGGGCCTGGGGCAGAACCAAGAGTTTGTGCTTCTAACAAGTTCCCAGGTGGTGCTGATGCTGCTGGCCCAGGGACCACACTTGGAGAACCGCCGGGTAAGAGGATTCTAAATGTTTCAGATTCTGACTGTTGTCCAACAGACAGAGGTTGTCAGAGGAGCATCTTAAGTGGGATTGGGAAGCAGGGAATTGACTCCTGCATCCTCGGGAAGGACGGGTCGGGGCATGGAGACCCTTCCATCTTTTGCAGCAAGATAATCATGATGGTGTGATCACTCACCTAGAGCCAGACATCCTGGAATGTGAAGTCAAGTGGGTCTTAGAAAGCATCACTACGAGCAAAGCTAGTGGAGGTGATGGAATTCCAGTTGAGCTATTTCAAATCCTGAAAGATGATGCTATGAAAGTGCTACACTTAATATGCCAGCAAATTTGGAAAACTCAGCAGTGAGCAGTGGCCACAGGACTGGAAAAGGTCAGTTTTCATTCCAATCCCAAAGAAAGCCAATCCTAAAGAATGCCCAAACTACCGCACAATTGCACTCATCTCACATGTTAGTAAAGTAATGCCCCAAATTCTCCAAGTCAGGCTTCAGCAATATGTGAACCGTGAACTTCCAGATTGAACAAGCTTGTTTTAGAAAAGGCAGAGGAACCAGAGATCAAATTACCAACATCTGCTGGATCATAGAAAAAGCAAGAGAGTTCCAGAAAAACATCTGGACTGTGTGTGGATCACAATAAACTGTGGAAAATTCTTAAAGAGATGGGAATACCAGACCATCTGACCTGTCTTTTGAGAAACCTGTATGCAGGTCAGGAAGCAACAGTTAGAACTGGACATGGAACAACAGATTGGTTCCAAATAGGAAAAGGAGTGTGTCAAGGCTGTATATTGTCACCCTGCTTATTTAACTTATATGCAGAGTACATCATGAGAAACACTGGGCTGGAAGAAGCCCAAGCTGGAATCAAGATTCCCAGGAGAAATATCAATAACCTCAGATATGCAGACGACACCACCCTTATGGCAGAAAGTGAAGAGGAACTAAAAAGGCTCTTGATGAAAATGAAAGAGGAGAGTGAAAAAGTTGGCTTAAAGCTCAACATTCAGAAAACTAAGATCATGGCATCTGGTCCCATCAATTCATGGGAAATAGATGGGGAGACAGTGGAAACTGTGTCAGACTTTATTTTTTTGGCCTCCAAAATAAATATAGATGGTGACTGCAGCCATGAAATTAGACGCTTACTCCTTGGAAGGAAAGTTATGACCAGCCAAGATAGTATATTTAAAAGCAGAGACATTACTTTGCCAACAAAGATCCGTCTGGTCAAGGCTATGGTTTTTCCAGTGGTCATGTATGGATGTGAGAGTTGGACGGTGAAGCAAGCTGAGCACCGAAGAATTGATGCTTTTGAACTGTGGTGTTGGAGAAGACTATTGAGAGTCCTTGGACTGCAGGGAGATCCAACCAGTCCATCCTAAAGGAGATCAGTCCTGGGTGTTCATTGGAAGGAATGATGTTGAAGCTGAAACTCCAATACTTTGGCTACCTCATGCGAAGAGTTGACTCACTGGAAAAGACCCTGATGCTGGGAGGGATTGGGGGCAGGAGGAGAAGGGGACGACAGAGGATGAGATGGTTGGATGGCATCACCGACTCAATGGGCATGGGTTTGGGTAGACTCTGGGAGCTGGTGATGGACAGGGAGGCCTGGCGTGCTGTGGTTCATGGGGTCACAAGGAGTCGGACATGACTGAGTGACTGAACTGAACTGAACTGAAAGCTACCCCTGTCTACCCAGAAGTGGCGTTAGACAGACCCAGCTGTCAGTGGTTCCTTAAGAGAGGCTTCCTTGAGAGAAACTCTTAGGAGGGTTGAGTGTAGGAAGGAGAGACAGGGCTTCCTCTTCCGCACTCTCTGGAGAAGAGGAAGAAATGCGAATAGGAGTTTTTTCTTTTAGGATGAAAGAAGGAAGAGAGACAGTTAACTCCCTGCAAAAGTAGCCCCAGGGGTTGTGGGATGGTGTCTGTGATGTAGGTAATGTGTTTTATGACACTGTGTCTGGCTCCCTGGGTTGCTCACCCCTTGGGCACTGACTGTACTCACCATTTTATCAAAGGGATTTTAGCATCCTAGAATTTTGGTATCTGTGTCCTGGTCCTGTGGGCTAATCCCTCGTGGATACCATAGGACAACTGTATCAGCTGTTGTGATTTTGTTTATTGTAAAAAAGAAAGCAGAAAAACTGTTGCTTCATGAGTGTTTATAGTGAAAGATCCTCTCTCCTTCCTCCCTAGTTCTTTTCTGTATTGGGTAACCACTATTGACAGATTTAGATGTATCTTTCAAGCATGTTTTTTATTGATACTCATAATTCTTAATTCTGAATAATGGCAAACAGCCATCTAATAGAGTTGGCATTTTAATGCTCTCTTCCCAGCATGGTTATCATCAGTCTTTTTGATCTTTTTATTGCATAGATGAAAACATATTTTAAATTAGCATTCATTGAGTTATTAGGGAGATAGAAAAATATTTCTAAATATTTATTGAAGGTTTTTGCATTTTTCTTTCCTTTCTGTGACTTAATTGGTTATGCCTTTTGCACTGTTTGTTTTCAGGTGGTTTTCCTCATTTTCATTTGTATGGATACCAGAAAGAGTAATTCTTTCCCTGCCTATGTTGCATTATTTTTTTATGGTTGTTTTCTTTTTAATTGGTTAGGGGTCATTATTGTTTTTGTCACACAGACGTTCTTTATTGTTTGTTTTAATTTTTAGGTGGTGAACTTTATCAGTATTCCATTTGTTGGTTTCATGTCACCATCAAAGTTGCCTTGCATTCATAAAGGAGGTTTTCCTTTTTATTCTGATCCCTTTATGGTTTCTTCATCTTACCCTCCCTCCTTTTTAAAAATAAATTAATCTTTAACATATCAGATACTTATTTTGATGTAAAAAGTGAGGTAGAGATTTTGCTTTATTATTATTTTATTGCATGATGACAGCTAGTTGTCTCAATATCTTTTATTAAATAATCTTTATGATCCTACTTGTAGGAAATGCAACCTGACTAGCATATTCCTGTGTATTTTGGAGTCTAATTAGCTGTTGCTTATTTATACAGTGGTACCATCTTGCTTTACTACTGTAGCTGTTATATGTTTTAATATCAGAGACAATTATTCCCCCATTACCCTGAAATATCAGAAGTTTTACAGGTGTTTTTGCATGTTTATTGTATTGGAAACATTTTAGAGTAATTTTGTCAAATGGCCCCTAAAAGATCCTGTCTGGCTTTTGGTTCATTTTGCATTGGATTTATAGATTAATTTAGCCACCACAGACATTTTTACATCATGCAGTCCTCTTATCTAAGCATAAGATAAGTTTCACCATTTGCTCAAAACTCTTGCATTGTGTCCCTCAGTGGAGTTTAATAGTTTCATCTTTTAGGTCTCACACATTTCTTGTTTATTCCTACATCCTTGTTTCTTTTGTATATGGGATAAATGTATCTATTATTTTTAATTGGCTATTGCTGGTATAAAAAGATGCTTTCTAGGCGTGTGTTTTGTGTCTGGCTCCCATACCAAGATTCTCCTATTGGTCCTAATAGTTTTTGGTTATGCTATGGGTTTTAAGGTAGACAATAATATAATTTACAAATAATGGCACTTTTGTCATCTCCCTTTTAGTACTTAATTGCTGTGACTTTTAATGTTTTTTTTGGCTTGTGCTAGAAATTTCAGAATGAGGTTAAATAATAATGATAATAGCAGATATCCATTTTCTTTTTCGTGCTTCAGTTACAACACTTTCTGGCTTTTATTAAGTATGATGCCTTTTTTTTTTTTTGAGATAAGTGTTCTTTATCATTGTAAGAAAGCAACATTCTATTATTAAGAGTTATTTTTTTGTATCAAGAATAAGTATTGAGATCATCTGTGGTTTCTTACCCCATTGACCTATTATTTTAAAAAATTGTATGACTAAATTTCCAAATAGGAAACCATTATAGTAATTAACTTTAATTGGTTATGGTTTATTATTCCTTTAATATAATACTGGATTTGATTTGCTAGTATTTTATGCAGCACCATAATCCCTTATCTAAAACCCTTTGGGTAAAATGTGTTTGCAATTCATATTTTATTAGATTTGAGGAAGGTAATATGATGCATATCCTGTGAATGTTATGTAATAACCCCAGTGGAGTCTGGGGAAGTACCCTGTAATCAAACACATTAATATTTATGCAGCCAAACATAAAAATGCAAAGCTAAGTCAGATAAATAAATACTAGAAATAGTCTCTGGTCAAGGATGGCTGCAAAGGAGTTGAGGTCAGATTTTCTGTCTTGGGATGGATTCTCCAGCAGTGGACCTCAGACACGGGGTGAGGATGATGGATCAGGAAGTGTTCCCAGGAAAAACAGATGGATGAGTGGACAAGTGTGAGCAGAAAGAGGAGGAGGCCAGTGATGTCCTAGGGAGGATGACTCTGGCTCCATTTCTCAGGGGAGTTGTGGAAACCAGGACCCTTGAGCTGCCCCCATGGGACAAAGGAGCTGCACCACATAGTCATCAGTTCAGTTCAGCTGCTCAGTTGTGTCCAACTCTTTGCGACCCCATGGACTGCAGCACGCCAGGCTTCCCTGTCCATCACCAACTCCTGGAGCTTGCTCAAACTCGTGTCCATTGAGTCAGTGATGCATCCAACCATCTCATCCTCTGTGTGCCCCAAATGGATGAGGGTCTCAAGGAAGGGAGGGGAGCTTGGGTAGCACTGGCCACTGCCACCAAATGAGGGGTTTTTTTTGTTTTTAAATAAACAACGGGTTTCAGAGCTTTTCTACTCTCAGAATTCTGGAAGAGAGGTTGTGAACTCGTATTCAGTTTTCACCTCAGTATTCCCACGTGATGCAGTTTTGTTTCCAGTCTTGTTAACTGAGTCTTTCCAGCTGCCTAGAATGCACAGGAAACCATTCTCCCTTTTTCTGGGCCATGGGGTATAGTTTATAACCCACCAAAATCATTGATTCTCTGAAGGTTTTTCACAGGTAGCCTGCAAAGCCAACTATCATGGCACAGGTTTTGCAGGTAAATTTTGACAAATAGTGAAGCTTTAAAATAAGAGTTATTGATTTAGTCAGACTAGTTCTTGGCTTTATATTTTCCTGAAATATAAATGCCTTTCATTGTGATCTGGTTTCCTGTGGTGTTTCACAGAGTAGTCTCTCTTAAAATTTGCATATTTTTCATAACACACCATCAGTGCAGTTACTTCTTTCTCTCGTCTCCTTTATAGCGAGTTAAGTTAAAGCAGAGATTTTGTCTAATTCATCGTTGTGTCACCGATTTCTGACACTTCATAAGGGCTCAATGAGTATTTGCTGAATGAAAGAATCTATGAATGAGGTATACTCATGTCATCAATTCCCAATTGTGCATATTTATCTTTTCCCCTCTTGCTAAATGTTTATCTGTTTTAGGGCCTTTTGAAAAGAACTAGATATTACTTTGATCAGTCCTATCATTTTTTAAAAATTCTAATTCATTAAATACCTCTTTTACTTTGTTACTTCATTGCACTTTTTTTGAACTTATAAGTTGATTTATAATTTAATAGGAAAACTCAAGATATGCATTTTCATTTGAATACAACTTTGCCTTTGAGAAGATCCCCTGAAGAAGAGAATGGCAATCCATTCTAGTATTCTTGTTTGGAGAATTCCATGGACGGAGGTTACAGTCCATGGGGTTGCAAAGAGTTAGACATGGCTGAACAACTAATACTTTGACTTAAAAAAAGCCAAAAAAAGTAAAAAACTTTAAAAGGTAGGTATTTCTTTTCTATTTTTCTAATTAGCCTATACTTATATTTTGCTTTCTCTTTAATGCAATAGGTTAGCGTATTTAAAGTTTCTTAGTAGTTGAGTTTTTAAATATTTTATCTTTCATAACTTCAGATTTTATTCCACTATGATCATAAGCTAATCTTTGGGAGTTATTTTTATATTTAGTTCTTGTAAATTCTTAAAAACAAAGTTAAATTTCCTCTTCTTTTCTTTTATCTTCACCATACATCCTCAAAAGGGAATGAGAAATTTAAAAAGAGCTATTCCTCCCACCCAAATTGAACACGGGTTAGATTGCATTTAGATTATGTGCTAGATTCTATTCTTTTTTTCCCCTTCCTTTTGGCAGGGTGGGGGTACTATGTAAAAGTAAAGTAATACATGATCTACCTTGCCCAGCTCATTCAATTTTGTAATATAGGTTATGGCATAAATATAATGTCCTCTTTTGTTTGCTGTCTCTGAAGGAAGCATTCTAGGGGAAGCTTTTTCTCCCAGCCCCATTTGCCTTTGTCCTTGGGGTCAGGACCCTTACTGGATGTTGGGACAGACCTGCTGCAATTCATAGGAAAGGGAATTACTGGCCTGTCATCACTGGTCCAGGCGTAGCACTCATTGTACAGTTAAGGGTTCTGAGCAGCCCTTTTCCACCTGCAGCTTCCAGAAGTGGTCATGAATATTACTACTCTTAAGTTATGGTGATGCCATGTAAATTTTCAATAAATATGCTTTATCTGGAATTTCTGTCAACTGGGCAGCCTGCTGTGAGTGTGGAAAAGAGAGATTTGATACAGGAGGGCAATTAACCTTGTTCAGTGGACTTCAAATTCAGTTTTCTTAAACTGTTAGAAGCTTCTTTGCCCTCAGTCATTGGCTTTCAGCATCCAACCCACACCTCAGGATACATCAGACCTTAGCAGCTATCTTTATTTATTTATTTACTACTCAAGACAGAGTTCTGTCCATTGAAAGAATATCATGTATTCTAAGAATAATTATTAGTGTTACTTTTACCTTTTAATCAGTTTAAGCAGTTATCTTTAATCATCTGGTTCTCGACCACATGGGATGGTCAGTGACCAGCTCTCCTATTCTTGCTAATCCGTTGCTTTAGCTATGGAGCTGGGTCCACCTGCTTTTATAGCTGGATGACTCTGAGCAATAATGCTGGTAAAATGCTGATAATAACAACAGTAACAGTACTAATGAGCATCATCGTTATGAGAGTAGCTGTCATTCATTGAGGCTTAGTATGTGCCACTTTCTTTGCCTTCATCGGGGGTTGCCTTGCAGGCCAGCTTCAGCCCATTGCCTATTTTTTATGTAACACTGGAACACAGCCATGAATTGCCTGTGGCTGCTTTCACATTACCAGGGCCGAGTCAAGTCGTTGTGACAGAGACCTTAGAGCCTGCAAAGCCTGAAGTTGTTACTGTCAGGGTCTTTACAGAAAAAGTCTATTGACCCTTGGTCTGCATTCTCACTGAATCCCCTGACTCCCTCCCTGCCATATGTCCATTTTACAGATAGGAAAGCAAGGCGCAGAGGTTAAATAGCTGGCTCCGGTAGTAGAAGCTCAGGGTCTTCTCCTTTCACTTGGGGTTGGGACTCTCCTCCTTTCCAGGCTGCTTAGAGCTGTGGGTGTGGGGGGTGTTTTGGGAGCAGAGTTGCACAGGCAGAGGGGAGGGACCCGGGAGGGAGGGGTCAGGCTGTGGGGACACCTGGCCTTTGTGGCGCCGCTGCCTCGCCCTGTGATATTTTCGGCATGATGGTTGGGCTGGGCTGGGGGACATCAAAGCCCTTCTCTTTCTGACGGGCAGGAGTTTTAAGCCAGGGGGCACCTGGGCTCTGGAGGGAGGGTCAGCAAAGCAGAGACTGATTTAAGGGGAGCCCGTGGTATCCAAAGCAGAGCTGGGAAGCTTTGCTTTGAATCTCAGCTTCCCTGTCATAGTGCCAAGTCCATGGGCATGTTCCCTACCTCCTGTGAGCTGCAGTTTCCTGCTTTGTAGAATGGAGAGTGGGCTTCCCTGATAGTTGGGACTTACCATTTTTGAAGGTTATGCTCCATTTATACTTATAAAATATTGGCTGTGTTCTCATGTTGTACACTATATCCTTGTAGCTTATTTTATACCTAATAGTTTGTACCTCTTCATCCCTTACCCCTATGTTACCCCTCCCCACTTCGTTCTCCCAATTGGTAACCACTAGTTTTTTTTCTCTGTATCTCTGAATCTGTTTCTTTTTTGTTATATTCACTAGTTTGTTATGTATATTTTTATATTCCACATATAAATGATATCATACAATATTTGTCTTTTTTTGTCTGACTTGTTTCACTTAGCATAATGCTCTCCGAGTCCACCCATGGTGTTGCAAATGGCAAAATTTCCTTCTTTTTTATGGCTGAGTAGTATTCCCGAGAGAGAGAGTGTGTATGTGCATGCACGCGCATCGTATCTTCTGTATTTAATCTGTTGATGGACTCTCAGGTCACCTCCACATCTTCACTATGGTAAATAGTATTGCTGTGAACACTGGAGTGCTCGTATTTTTTTGAATTAGCTTTTTTTTTTTCTTGGATACACAACTGGGAGTGGAGTTGCTAGATCATATGGTAGTTGTGTTTTTTGAGAAACCTCCACTGTTTTCCACAGTGGCTACACCTTTCACAGACATATTCCCTGCTTTCAGGGAGACAGGAGGGTCAGAGTGTCCACCTTGCATTGACTGTTACTTAAATAACTTTAATTCAGAATAATCAGGATGTCACTGTGGTGTATTTGGGGGCAGCCTGCCCTCAGCCTCAGTAGGAGGTTGGTATGAAAGCCCACTTTCCTTTCTCTGGTCTTCTGCAGGTCTGGAGAGAGGTATGCCCTTCACACAAACACAGGCTCCTCCCTACTGGCTCACAGGGAGGACTGTCCTGCTGAGGGGGCAGGGGATGGGTGGGACAGAGGTGGGGTGGGGAGTCTGAAGGGTGCTCTGGGACCCTGCCCGGGGACCAACAGGTAAAATGGTACCTCTCCAACACCTGGCTCTCAACCACTGGGGAAAACAACCCACACCCTCCCTCAGCCTTCCCGTTATGCACTGCGTCTGCTGAGCTCTTTGTATATTTGGGGGTAAAATTACCTTATTAATCTTTCTTTTGTAAATACCACTGTGAAAGAAGGGGATTTTGCATTCACTCATCTTTTCATTATTATGGTAATAGCTTTCAATTTATAACTAATTAACGCTGCTCCTTCCTAACCCGGCCTTTATGAGGAGAAGCCAGCGAGGAATCCAGGAGTGGATTCCAGCAGGTGGGAGTGTGGGTCTGGGTGGAGGAGTGGGTCCCTGTAGCTGCTTCTGAGGTCGTGACCCCGATGCCTTTGTTTATGGGTCCTGGTGGCACGGAGGTCTGTTCCCATCCACCTGCAGGCTGGGGTTCAGGCTTGGCTATCCATCTCTCAGGAGGAGATTGGCACACAGGGGTAGGCGGCAGCCAGGGCAAGGGAACAAGGAACATCTAGAATCACTCCTGAGAGGACTAGGAGGGAGATCCAGAGACATTCCAAAGGGAAAAGGGAAGGCTCAAGGGGATGTAACTCATGTCTTCAAGATAAGTGCCATGTGGATCTGAACTTGTTCTCTGGGTCCCCAAGGAGAGACCCAAGAGAGACGGTCAGTGGTGACAGGCAGCAGATTTGGATGTGGTGTGAGAAATGTGCCCAGGGTTGTAACATACGTGGGTATCTGAAATAGAGCTGTCCTCCTTGGGAGGCCTCGGGTGCTGCTCTGCACGCATCCATACATGCACTCCAGAGACTTTCCATTTAGTTCAAGTTTAAAGACACAGTGGCTTGACATGAATAGATGTGCAGTTAGATCAGATAACCTGCAAGGCCTCTGTGATTCTGCTTCACACGCCAAAAATTTATGTTTGGGAGAAGGAGACTGGAAATGGAGCTGGATATCTAGCTACAGCTGTTTTACTCTTATTTATTGGTATTCTTGTGGAGTGAAAGCCTCATTCTTCCCTGGCAGGCTAATGTAGGCCAGTCTTCCAAAATGAGAAGCCTGGAAAACATAGGAGGAAAGGGGAGGGAACTCGGTAATGACATGCACGCATTCTCTTTGATCTCAGGCATGGTTCAGAGCACAGACCCTCCTGCTCTGCGGGGGGACTCAGATAAGAGATTCCAGTTTCCCTGTGGACTTTTCTGAAACTACAGAGTCATTAGCTTTTCCCTGTTTATCAAGCGAACATAAATAGGTACAAAAATGGTTTCCCTTCTCCCTCATGGATTAATTATATGCATTCCCCACCCCCTTCAGATCCATTCGATTTATTTGCTACTGTGTTTTCTTTGAAAAGATTTGGGACAGTGGGTGAGGGGCCTGGAGAACACTTGGATCGTTATTGAGGCTGTGTTGCTTCCTCCAGGGTTCCAAGACAGACCCCTTTCGATGCTGTCCAAGGGAGTGTTCTGCCATGATGGAGGCACCCTATATCTGACCTACCCAATATGGTAGCCACCACAGCCACTGGCCCTGTGTGAGTGGATGGGCAGGGGGAGGTAAAGTTGTACCAGGAAGTGTTTTGAACAGTAATAAAGAATACCCAGCCATAAAAAGGAATGCATTTGAGTCAGTTCTAATGAGGTGGATGAACCTAGAGCCTATTATACAGGGTGAAGTAAGTCAGAAAGAAAAAATAAGTGTCGTATATTAACACATGTATGTGGAATCTAGAAAGATGGTACCGATGATCCTATTTGCAAGGCAACAACAGAGTCGCAGACAGAGAGAACAGACTTGTAGACATAGTAGGGGAAGGAGAGGGAGGGATGAATTAAAAGAGTAACATTGAAACCTGTGTATTACCATATGTAAAGTAGATAGCCAGTGAGAATTTGCTGATGAGGCTAGGAGCTCAAACTGGTGCTCTGTGACAGCGTAGAGGGGTGGGTGGACTCCCCTGATAGCTCAGTTGGTAAAGAATTCACCTGCAATGCGGGAGACCTGAGTTCAATCCTTGGGTTGGGAAGATCCCCTGGAGAAGGGAAAAACTACCCACTCCAGTATTCTGGCCTGGAGAATTCCACGAACTGTATAATTCATGGGGTCACGAAGAGTCGGACACAACTGGGTGACTTTCACTTTCAGAGGGATGGGATGGAGTGGGAGGTGGGAAGGAGGTTCAAGAGGGAGGGGGCATATGTATACCTGTGGCTGATTCATGTTGATGGATGGCAGAAACTAACACAATATTGTTAAGCAATTATCCTCCAATAAAAAAAAAGAAAATAAAAAAATAAAACAGTGCTTGGCACATGCACAAAAAAGTACCGTAGAATGAAAAGGGGAACATGGCTAATTGCCCTGGGGTCTTTTGGAATCAGTTAGCAGAAAGCATGGCCATTGAAGGTTGGAGAAAGAACTCCCCCATCCTGCATCTCATTTGTTTCTGGAAGCTGTCATTGTTGGGTGTGATGCCAAAGCTGCCTCTCCCAATGCTGGTAATGACAGCCAAAACACTTCTAATCACAGCTGCCCATTGATGGTCTGTATGCTCGACTTAACTGAATCTCACAAGCAGTCGGTGGACCATGGAGACACTTGATGGATGGCTGCTCCATGTAATTTCTGGACCTGTAACTTGTTGGGAGCTGTCAGGGCCAAGACAGCATGACTACTGGACTATCATGGCTTTGAAACATGGCCTTTTAAAGACTTGTTCCAATCAGCCACAGGATGCAATGAGTTGTGGCAGGAGCTGAGAATCCTGGCAAGACAGATCTCATGGGTTGGGGATAGAATTCAAAGCTTGCACCTCTGTGCTGGCAGCTGAGAGGAGGAAGTGATGGATGACTGCCCCAGTCTCATCCTTTCCTGCTCTGACCCGAAGATGCACAGCTTTGTTGCTTGGGGAATCAGAAGGGTGATGTGTAGAGAAATGACCGTTGGAAGCCTTATCCTATATCTTCCTGTCTTCTGCACCCTCTCATACCATCCACTGCCTGCCTCTTGTTCCATCTCACCTATTCCTTCTAGCTTGGCCCCCAATTTCAGTTCTCTTCTTGCTCTCAAGTTTGGCATTTGCTGGAGGTTTTCTGAGACTTAGCCCTGGCTGCTTCTAAGGCATTTGGCTCAGATTTGATTCCATCTTCCTTCAACCCCTAGGGATCTGTAGCTTGCCGTTAGGCTGTAGGATGCCATGACCAAGGTAAGTAGCACTGAGCCTCTCCTTTGGTGGTCCAGGGCCTTTCACTGGAACTTCGTCCTTAGGGACACTTCATGACCCCAGTTTAGCTCCCCTGAAATATCAGACCTCTGGAGGGGAAGACTGTGCTAAAATCTTTTAAAAAAGGGATTGATTTTATATAACATTCGGTTCTTTCTTTTAGGATTAGGATAATCCATGAGTAATGACAGTGTATGCAGGATGGCGAAGACTTCCAGAACTACATTGGATCAGAGAGGGTATTTTGCTTGTGACAGTTCAGGGGAGTTTGGGTGTGAGATGTGTTTCTGGGTTCAAATGGCAAAAGGGAAAATCTAAGAAGGGATGCTTGTGTCCTGCAGCTTCTGAAGGTGCCTGAGGTTAGTTGTACGAGGAAGGACAGCAGCTCCTAACTTAAGTCCATGTGCAGTGACTATGGCACGTGACCTCTGTTCTCTGTTAGACTTAATGGGCAGTGCAAGAGCAGGGCTGGTGGCTGAAAGCACATACACAGTGACTCTTGTTGCTCAGGTTTTGATATTCTTGCTTCCCTTTCATGTTTCTTTAAGAACAAAGATCTTAATTTGAAAATTTTGGCCCATATCACATAGGCGCCTTTCACTTTCTTTTTAACAGAGAAATCGTTGTTTCTTAAAGAGGTGGACAAGATTGAGATGGAAATGATGCTGGGGCTGTGTGCCCTTTTGGGAAGTTCAGAAAATGAACAATGGCTCTGAGATTTATTCCAGACAGTATCTTGTCATTCATGTCTTGACTGGAGAGACTGGCAATCTAAATGCTTTTGGGGGCTGTGTAGATAATATAAATGAGTTCTTCATGTAGTTATTGTGTTAATTTGCTAGGGCTGCTAAAACAAAATACCCCCCAGACTGGGTGACTTAACAATAGAGATTTATTTTCTCACAGTGCTGGAGGACAGAAATGAGATGTGGGCAGGATTGGTATCTTCCCAAGGCCTCTCTCCTTGGCTTGTAGGCAGCCCCCTTCTTCTCTCTGCGTCCTCAGCAAGTTTTTCTTCTGTGTGCACACACCCCTGGCATCTCTGTGTCCAGATTTCCTCCTCTTAGAAGGGCAAGGGTCAGATTGGATTAGGTCCCACTGTGGTAGCTTTATATTACTTAGTCACCTTTTATTGGCCCTATCGCCAAATACAGTCATATTCTGAGATCCTGGGAACTTGGGCCTCAATACATAAATTTTGGGGGACACCATCCAGTCCCTAGCAGGCAGTTCAGAACTGTACTCGGGAGGACTGAAACGCCAACTGGAATAACAGCTGTTCTCCTGGGCAGGCTTCTACTATATACAGTCTCCAAGGCATTGCTGCACTTCCTAGGAGGGCAGCAGAGAGTCTTCTCAAGGAGGGTCCCAGATGGTGAGAGGACTGGGGTTCAGGACAAGGGAGGGGACACTGAAGCGCTGGGGAGGGTCATGTTGAGGAGAGAAGACTGGACAGAGATTGTCATTGTTGGTAGAATTTTGACAGATTTCCATGAGAAGGCTTTGTGTGTTCCTGAGAAAGATTCTGGGATGGCTAGGCAAGAGTCCTCGGAAGCCCTGAGAAGCAAATTTTAACTCATCTGAGGAAGGGACCCTTTGACTTATCAGAGAGCTCTAGAGAGAGTACAGATGAACGATAGAAAGTTCCTGAGCATAAGATGTATTCAACCAAGGGGCTGGAGGTCGGGGATTTCACACAAGAGATTCCTGTCTCACCTGGAGACAGGCCAGGTTCTGTGGAGGTGTCTCCCTGCCCTCGGACTCTCGCTGTTTCCAAGTGCTTTATAAACTGAGAACCACACAAACCCAAGTGATGCTAAGATTTTCACCATCAGTGTGAAAGGATGGGCTACTTTTTGCAGAATTAGGTTTCCGTTTCTAGTTTGCTGTTGCTTTCAGACATTCATTCAGAGGTTGTGTGTGGGCACACATGTGTATGTATGTGAGCCCAGTGAGATTTCTCTCTGACACTTCTTGCTTTCCCCAGGCAGGCCTCTGTAAAGTCTCTAAGAAGCATCAGTCATGGTGAGCTAAGGATGGGGCCCACTCGAGATCCACTGCCTGGCGGGAGAGCAGATCACCTGTAAGTGAGGTGTCTGTGGATCCGGGTGCCCACAAAGGTTCTGGGACCACCGAAGCTTCTGGCTGTGTTTGTGGCAGTCAGGGATGGCAGTGGAGAGGCAGTAAGATTTGGCTAATCTTTTAAAAAGTTTCTGAATTTTCAGGGTGGCAGAGAAGGACAAGAGAGCAGTCTGCGTAAAACATGAGACGAGAATGTCTGTGTGAGGTTCTAGGTGTCAAGGCAGCTCCGAGAGGCTGCAGAATCAGTTCTCCTGGGAGTAGGCTGCGGACAGAGGGTGGAGCAGGTGGCGGCATGAGTCTCTGTAAGTGCCAGTCTGAGAAATGGCCACACACTTGTCCCAAGAGGGCTCTTGGGATCTGACTCTGGACCCTGGGCAGGTCCAGTGGCACAGAGGCCAAGGCAGCATTTCTATTAATGTCAGTAATTTTATTAAGAATACAGATTCACTTAAGCATTTTCAGTTGTACATTTGATTCCCATGGGAATGCTTTGGGAGAACTGTTTACTACCTGATTAGTAGTTCTAATACTGATCCTGGTTTACTACCTCTAGTAGTACTAATACTGATTCGAGTTACTCATACTTGCACTAAGAGTGGTGGGGTGGTGTGCCAAGCACCATGTTCTGTCTCACTTAATCTTCATGATAACGCTGTAAGGTTGCCCAGCATCCAGAGGCAGCCGTCTTCAGAGAGGTTAACTAACTTGCCCACATTCTCGCAGACCAGCTATTGGCAGAGCTGGGCTTCGTAACCAGACACTGGGGTCGTGACCACGATGCACACACTTCAACCTCCTGCACCTTGGTGCTGCAAAGACTGTGGCTTGAGGAGTTTGCTGGTCCCCAGGGCTGTACCCACGGAGAGGCAGCTGAGATGCCAGGTGATCCAGGGGCATTAAGCATCCCTGAGAACAAAATGTGATGAAAAACCTGTACTTAGCAGAATACTTATCTCTGGGAGGAAGCCCTGTGGGGTGGGAAGGGGGCACTTTGATAAGACATCTGGGGTAGAGGGTGAGGCCAAGAGATGATCTCAAATAAGAAGAAATAGCCTTTGAAGTTGCCTTTGGAGGGGAGGTCATTGCAGTGATTCGGGGTCATTGCAGGGCTTGCTGTAGAGGGAGGGATGTGGGTTTGGGCCTGAGCGAAAGTTGTCCAGAGAGGAAAGTAGGGCTGAGAGAGGAGAAGCAGCCTGTGGCCACCAGGTTCTCGCTCAGGAGGCTGTCTGCCTCTCCACTAAGCAGAGTGTTCGTTGCTCTGTTGTGTCTGGTTCTTTGCGACCCCATGGACTGTAGCCCGCCAAGCTCCTCAGTCCATGGGATTTTCCAGGCAAGAGTACTGGAGTGAGTAGCCATTCCCTTCTCATTGCGGGCAGATTCTTTACCACCTGAGCCACCAGGAAAGCTCCAAGTAAATGTAGACAGTTACAGAACATCAGTAAGGAGAAGTGCCAGTAACCAGTGGGCCTGGTGCCCACGTGTCTCCATCCACTAAGGAAGAGAGGGGAGGCAACTGGGAAGTCAAATGGGCTTTCCAGGACTCGAGTGGGCAGGAAGCATCCCTCCAGTGCATTTGTCAGAAGGGGATGGGCACTTGGTGTTTCCTCCATGCAGCTCGGTCGTGGATTTGGCGCCTCTTCCTAGCACGTAGACGTGCCCACAGCAGGACAAGCTGTGTGCCGCAGCCTCCCCTGTGTGGGCCGCTGCAGCTCTCCATCTGGAGCGCTCAGCCAGCACGCACTGGCGAGGACGCTTCAGGTCGCATCAAAGTCGCGATGCAAAATAGGTCAAAGTTATTCAAGCAACAGATGCTGAGCCATGGACCCTGTCTGGAAAGCTGACTCACAGCAGAGGTGTCGGGCAGTGTTCCCGCAGGGCGCGCACTGGTCCTGCAGACTCAGAGCGGCAGAGATCTTGGTCATCGCCGGGCACAGCAGCCCTCGCAGTGCGAGGCTGTTGACGTCAAGGTCGAAGTATCATTTCCCCTCCTTTCAGAAGGGACGAGTTGCAAGGACCCACCTTTTGCCATGAGGGACTTTGCCTCTGTGCCATCCTGCTGTGGCTGGATATCTTTGGTGCCCTTGGGCATCAGAGTCCAGTTCCATTGTGGTCCTCCCCTTAAGTAACTGTCTGTGAAGCCATGTTGTTGATTCTTCCGAAACGGCCCCAGCCAGGCAGAAGTCAGACTCCTGCTCGCCTCCTGACAGCTGTGCTTCCTGACCCCTGGCCTCTTCTTGTCCTTTCTCACCTGCCCTGATATCTACCCCAGGAGCTCTTGATGCCACATCACAGTTAATGCTCATTGCTTCAGGCCTGCCTCCTGATGCGGTAGGACATCCTCTCCTCTGGCAAGCAGCCTGTTGCCAGTCCTCCTCGCCCTTCCTCTATGGGGCTAGCCGGTGAGATGCCCCAGTATAAACACCCCTCTTTCCATTGGACTCAGTGCTAGGAAACGACTCCCGCTCCAGGCACAGGATAAGTGATCTGACCTCAGTCCTTCCTAGGTTGCTGCTGTACCCTTACCTGAAGTGATCTTTGAACTTCAGCAGAAGGAAATGTACCCAGTATTGTCCTTCCTCAGCTCCTATCTCACTGTCCAGCGTTCAGGGAGACAAAGAGTGTCTGGGGAGACCACAGAAGCCAGAATGCAAGTTCCCTTGCCCTCCTTGTGTTGCAGGGCTCTGGGGAGGTCTCCCTCCCGTGCATATATTGAGCCCATGGATCCCAGTTCTGAAACTTTCCTTGCTGCATGTCATCCATTTCATCATCTGTGCACGGAGAAATTCACAAAATTTATTCTCCTAAGTTATCTGATAAGATAGACTCTGCTAGTTGTTTACCAATATCTATTCATCCCTGAAAGTGTGAAAGTGTTAGTCACTCAGACATGTCCGACTCTTTGTGACCCCGTGGACTGTAGCCCACCATGCTCCTCTGTCCTTGGAATTCTGCAGGCAAAAATACTGGAGTGGGTGTCTATCTTGAAAACTACATTTCCCAGCCTTCTTTGCAGAGCAAGTGACCATGTGACCCAGCTCTGGTCAATGAGATGGAAGGAGGAGCTTTTGGGCAAGGCCTCCAAGAGAGACCACTAGAAGGGAGGCTGGCTCAGCCGCCTCATGCTGCTTTTGTCCTGCATCTGTTCTTTCCTCCTCAGTGGAACAGAGGCTCCATGTGGGAGGCGGAGCGGTCCCCAGGGACAATGAAGAAACCATGGGGATGAGAGAATTGCAGACCTCTCACCTTGACCACCTTAAGCCTTTGCATCAGTGGCAAAAGACATTTTTTTCTGTGCATTTCATGATGGGAGAAAAACCCTTATTACTGAACAGGCCGCATTGTTTCAGTCTCTGTTACAGCTGAATGCGGTTAAGATTTATCCCTAGTGACACTGCTTCCCTTCTTGGAATCTCTTAACTGTTATCTCCTCTGTTAGTCGCAGCTTTGGAAGGACTCTGGCCAGGATGAGTTAGGTCACTCCTGTCTCGGAGATCTGCCCCTCAATCCAGCACAGCCCCTCCTCACATCCAGGAGGGCCCAGGTAGAACCTGTTCACCTGGTCCCCGTGCCCTGCCCTTCTGGGATTATGACTGGCTCCATTCAAGTGAATTCCAATCTGTTCTGGCATCACATATTCTGGATGGGCTCCAAAGTGGGCATGCTTTAGACAAAAATGGGGTTCTTGCCTCTGAGGCAAAAGTGCAGAATTTTCTATAGCCACAGGCTTGGCTTCTAAACTACTTGGTTCTTTCAACAAACTGAGCTAAGGTACATTTTAGGGAGAACCCTCCTTAGGACCTCTTTCTGCAGCCTCTTGGATCTGAGCTTGGCAAAGGCAAGGAGGTGTGGGTGAGAGGAAAAGTTTTCTCTCTGCGGGTTCTCTTCATCAGGATCTCACAGTTCCCTCAGAGCAGATATTTACTGTGTTCTTGATTGTAATAGTACTCTGGATAAGTGGTGTTTGCACAGTATCCATGAAGCTGGTTTGGTCAGTGTCCTGGGGTATCTTTGGTCATCTTCAAGGCTGCCCAGCAGATCTGCATTCAGGTCCTGGCACTGTCACTTAACTTTGAGTGTGTGCCTAAGATTCTTCAGTAAAATAGATGTCATCAGCTTTAACAGGACCATTGTGAAGACAGGAGAAGTAGAGGCTTAAATGCAGAAAAATGAAGCAAGGCATTCAATATATAAATAAGTTTAAGTTAATTACAAATAAATGTGTATCATGTGGCTCTCCTAGGTGTGAAGAGTGTCTCAGATTCCCAACTCACTCCAGGCTGGCCACTCTCCTTGATCAGAGAGGATGGCAGAGCACAGTGGTGTTGAGGTGGGAAAGACTGCTTTCTAAGTTCAAAACTGTCCTATTTCAGATCATAGAAACTGTTCTATTTCAGATCATAGTTGCTAAATACTTTTTTTTTGGTTATGGAAATAGTTTTTCTTCCATGTAAATAGAAGTAACAGGTACTTGTTGTTTATAAGTAATGGAATAATGCCTGAAGGAAAAAGTGAGTCTTCTGTAATCTCTCCCTCTCCCAGTACAACTCCTGTGGTCTCTCTATATCTGTGTTTCGAGTCTTCTCTCTATACATATAAATATACTCACACACATTCATAGGTATGTGCAGTCTTATAAGAGATCGTAATATCTACATTTCCTACATTTTTTCTTTTGATTATTTTCCCATTATGGTAGTAGTCCATATAGATCTCATCCTTCTCACTGACTGTTGTCTTCCTTGCCTGGAGCTGCTATGGTTGACTCAGGAACCAGTTGTAGGACATTTAGACTGTTTGCCTTTTTTTTTTCTCTTTCACACAGTGTGGTGATGAATAACATTGTACCCACATCTGTGTGTAGGTGTGCATGTACTTCTGTAGGATGAATTCTTAATAGTGGGATTCATGGGTCAAAAGTAATGTACATTTGACATTTTGATTATTCACAAATTCCTCAATAGGGGTTTGTAACCATGTTCACTCACATTAATTCTGTAAGGAATTCTCAGCTCTTTAAATTCTTGATAACAATGGATATTTAATCTGCTAATTTAATAGTTGATAAATTATACTTCATAGTTTTAATGAAAATTTTGAATACTTGAGAGTTTTTTGTTTTTTTTTTTTTACCTTTTTTCTTGTTTATTTGTCTTGTATAAGTGCTTTTCTGCTAATTGCTTGTTCAAGTTCTTTCTCTGTGTTTTCTTTTAGGTTAAGACTTTTGTTGATTGACAGACATTTTTCGCATTTTAAGGACACTAACCTTTTGTCATTTAGCATGCAGTTGTTTTTCACATTTTTCATTTATCTTTTAATTGTGTTTTGCAATACAAAACCTCTTTTTTTTTAAAAAGTGTGGAAACCGTCAACTTTTCCACATGTGAGTTTCATGTCATACTCAAAATATTCTCCCATCTTTCAGATCAGAGACACACTCTTGTATTTTCGTCCAGGAATTTCATGATTTTCTTCTTTGCATTTACTTTTTTAATCCATTTGTCATTTCTTCTGAGTGTGGTATGATCTGGGGATTAAACTTGATTTTTTCCAAATCGTATCGTCAACTGTGAATGTTTTCTGAAGAAGAATGGCTGTGGAACCATTGGTCTGCCTTTACCTTGAAGTCCTTGGGGTGTGAGAAGACATTAGCTCTTTAAATAAAGTGGTAAAAGTAGAGGACTCAGGACCAGGAGTTCAAGGTCCTAAATTTGAATCAGGCTGTGAGTCCTTGGCTAATCACTCAGCCCCTCTGAACTGCCCTTCCTTCAGTTGCACAAATAGTCATACCTAGGATGGAGTGCGTGTGTTAATTGCTTAGTTGTGTCTGACTCTTTGCAACCCCATGGACCACAGCCCACCAGGCTCCTCCGTCCATGGAATTTTCCAGGCAAGAATACTGGAGTGGGTAGAATTCAGTTAAACACAACACGATAGCCCCGACATCCAGAGATGTTAGGCAAATCCTTCCTGCTTCACTTTTCTAACTGCTGTTCTGGGAAGGCCGCATGGAGAGTGAATTACCCTGTCCTTGGTGACCCGGGTCCTTCTGCCTCAATGTTCGCAGTTCTGCCAGCAGACTTCCTCTGCTGGGGTTTGCCCCTCACCATGCCCCTGCCCCCACTCACCGTGGGGGACTGTAGCATCAGGCAGCTGCCTATGCGCCTACCTCTGGGCATTCATTGCTCAAGATGGGCTTGACAGGAGAGCTGGCAGATGGCGGTGGATCTGGAGGTCTGAGTTCAGAGCTCTTTGAGTCCTGCTTTTGTGCCAAGAGGAATCTTGTCTGTCCTTCCTTTGTACCCTTGGCCATGTTCGGGGTTAGCCACAGGTACAAGCAGGATGAGGAGAGACCAGGAGAGTGGCAAGGGAGAGAGAGAAACTGAGAGCGACGCAGGGGGAAACAGAGGCAGAGAGACCCAGGGAAGAAAGAGATGTCTGCAAACACATGTCAGGGGAGGGAGGGAGGGGGCAGAGATTGAGAGATACAGGCAGAGAGAGAGAGAGAGACTGAGAGAGGGGAAGGCTTAGCTGGGCAGAAAGCAGGGGAGAGACATGGGTCTACAGAAATAGAGAAAAGAAGAAAAGGGGAGAGAGAGAAGAACAGGGAGAAAGAGAGGAAGAGACGAAAACGGAAATGCATAGAGAAGAAGCAGGTATGACCCCAACAGAGGCATTCCCATCAGGGACAACAGTACTTAATCAAATAAATAATATTTCAATGTAGTGTTTAAAAAAAATCCAGTTGGCACACTCCAGCTCTGAGGGTGGCCACCTGTTCTTGTAAAGCAAGTTTTCGAGCAGGAATGGATGAGGCTGAGGCAAGGGGGAGTGGTATGAGCACAGGGTCAGATCCTGCCTTTACATAGATTTTTGGATTCTTCATCATGAATGTTTTTGACATTCGTTCGGATTTTTTCAAATATTGCATTAAGATAATATTATGGTTGTTGTTGTACAGTCACTAAATCATATCCAACTCTTTGTGACCCCATGTACTGCAGCAGGCCAGGCTCCTCTGTCCTGCACTATCTCCCAGAGTTTGCTCAGATTCAAGTTCATCGAGTCAGTGATGCTATCTAACCATCTCATGCTCTGCCACCCACTTCTCTTCCTGCCTTCAATCTTTCCCAGCATCAGGGTCTTTTCCAGTGAGTCGGCTCTTCGCATCAGGTGGCCAAAGTATTGGAGCTTCAGCATCTGTCCTTCCAATGAATATTCAGGAGTGATTTCCTTTAGGATTGATTTGATGGCTGAGCTTTGTTTGTTTTTTGGTACTTCCTTAAATTTGTGCCCTTCATGCTAGCCCCTGTCTTGAAAAAGGGAAATACACAGGGAGAAAGCAAGTGAGAGCCTGCTGGGAAGAGAGGGAGAGAAATACAAGAGGAGCTACAGGGAGAGCAATCAAGAGATGCGAGAAAGAGGAGCAAGAGTGTGATACAGGAGGGAGGGTGGGTGGAAGGAGGCTGCATTAGAGCAGTTGTAGAGATGAGCAGACAGAGCAAGCAAGATGGTGGGGAGAGGAGGGCAGACTGACCTCGGCAGAGGGAAGGGAAACAAAGAAGAGGCTGATGTCCAATGAGAAAGGACAGAGACAGAGGGAGGGAAGGAGAGAGATCGAGAGCTTGGGAGCAAGTGGGGAAAAGGCTCCTGGGGGCAGTGAGAAGAGGCTGAGGCCGATGGCAGAGCAAGGGATGGCCCTTCTGGAAAGCAAAGCCGGCCTGGCTCTGGTTCAGCAGTGCCCCAGACTTTAGAGGAGATGCTGGGCCGGAGAGGTGGAGGCTGTGAGGGCAGCTGTCCCAGGGTGACCCTTACCTCCCCCCACCCCCCCCAAGCCCTAGTCGCTGAGCTGACCTGCAGTCCCCCTTGGCCAGGAACTAGGATGGAAGAGGGGGCACTCTCAGCTGGGGAGCAGGCTATATTTCTGACAGAAGAGGCACCTCTCAATGCCTGTGAGCAATGACTTCTTTTCCTTTTGGCAGAAAGTTTAGTGGACATCCATTTATTCTGTGAATCTTTGTGATGTGAGTATAATTCCCCAGGTCTCTTCCCTTATCATATATGTATGTCTCCAAAGGAATCTACCGGCAGGTGGCTTAAAAGTACCACTGGGGAGGTTGGTACTGTGGTTGTCGCCAGCTACAGATGAGAAAACCAACCCCTGGAAGTCACTTGTCAATGGCAGAGTCTTGAAGTCCAGCCTGGGAGGTCTGATTCCACAGTTCCACACTCAACTCTTATTTAGTGCTGGAGGTCTGTCAGGTTGTACATGTGCTGTATGCTAAGGAGAGCAAGCTGGAGAGCACTGCAGTCCAGGAAGCTCGTGTTTCGTCCATTCCCATCCCTAGGTCTATCCTTGTCTCTAAATACCCACTTTGGGATTTAAAAATTAAATTTATGTATTTGTTAATTTGGCTGTGCCAGATCTTAGTTGTGGCTTATGTAGTCTTCTGTCTTCATTGCAGCATGTGGGCTCTAGTTCCCTGACCAGGGATCGAACTTGGGCCCCCTGCATTGGGAGCATGGAGTCTTAGTCACTGAATCACAGGGAAGTCTCCTTTGGGATCTTTTTGATTTGTGTCTTCCTTTTTCTGCAGACCTAATCTATAGAAAAGTGGGTGTTTGTTTTTCATTGAATTATAGCACCCATAAAATTTGTGCTTGGTCCTCCTTGATTTATTACTGCTTCAAGGAAAAGCAAAGAGAATGGAAGTGACACTTTTGAATACCTACTATGTTCTGCTGCATGTTTGACTATGAGACGGGAATTATCACTGTTTTGCTGATGCAGGAAGTGAGGCTAGGAGAGTTGGAGTAATTTGCAGTCTGTGAGAGGCAGGGCTGGGGTTTGAACTCAGGTCTATCAGATTCGGCAGTGTTGGCTTCCCTCTACCTCTCTGTTTCCTGAGGCCCAAACGCTCCTGGTCTTTATGTACAAGTTCCAAGACTGCGACCCTTACGGCACCCTGTGGTGTTGTGGTCCTGTTATAGTGGAAACAGCCAAGGAAAGGTTATGTAGGTTGGAAAAGAGAAAAATTCTGTGGTCATAGTGGAGACCCATCATTTTTCCTATATTATACAGGATACAGGTGACTGTCAAGGGATGTGTCTTGTAAAATCTTAGGTAGGACATGGAAAGTACTCCTTTTCCTTTCAAAGATCTTAGGCCTTATAAATTGTATGCAAATGTTTTAAAAGGCCTCTCTAGGCCCCTGCTTCCACATCCCTTGTACTGTTTGACATGCAGAGTGTCATATTCAAAAGCAAATTAGTCTGAAATGAATCCTCTTTTACCCTTTTTATTTCCAAAATCCAGATTTAGAATTTAGGTTCATTAATATGCACGAACGCTGCTTGGTTGAGCCTGTTTTAATTTCTCTGTGTGCTTTGTAAACAAGGATTACAAAGACGTTTGAATTTTCACGGCAGATTTTGGAGTAGTGTATACATTTAGGCCATTATCACATAATAAATAAATAACCCCCTGAAACTCAATGTTGATGATGCCATTCCCCGAATGCTGATTATTTTATTCTCCTCCTGGTGTCCTGTGAATATGTGGCTTTGGCTTTAGAAGTCACTGGGGATTCTGAATGGGGCTGAAAAAGTCCTGCTTTGCCCCTCCGTATCCATTTGGTGGGCATATGCCAGCGTTAACACTGAGGGGAACGAAACCTCAGCTTGGCTCACGAGTTGGACTTGGAAAAACACCCCGTTTATTAAATCTTTCACTAAATGGTGACAGTTGTAGGCATTAGTTGCTCATGGCGTCTGCCAAATGAGCTGGAGGTGTAGGCTTATCTTGTTCTGTGCAGATAACCGAGACTTGCAGGGGAAGGCTCCAGCCATCACAGTGAGTGGCCAGGAGTCAGGATAGGGGAGTGCCAGGCAGAAACTGGGTCCTCAGAGAGAGTTCCTTTTCCAGGATGGAGAGAGACAAGATGCATTTTCCTGTGATGCAACATGGCACCAGGCTTTAATCATTCTCTCTGCCATGGTTCTTGAGGAAAGGAAATGTGTCCAGTCGATAACAAAGAAGCAATGATAACTAGTATATGTACTGAGCATTTTCTGTTAGAAGATGAGCTGTTGTCTTATCTTTGTTATTTAATCCTTGCAACAGCCTTAAGATATTTGCTGTGTTACTATCCTGGTGTCACAGATAAGGAACATGAGTGCTTAAGGAACTCACCCAAGATCACAAAGCTGTGGAGAACTCAAACCCTGCTGACCGCCTGGAGCCCATTCTTCTAGCCCTCTCTCTTCCTGTGTTTATGTTGTATCCCAGTGTCCATGTGGTGCAGGATACTGGAGTAAGTGATGGGAGATGGTTGCTGAGTAAACAAATGAATGAACAAGTAAGAAAAGGCATAGATCCCTTTCTCTTCTTCCGGCCATGCTTACCCTGTGATGTCTCACTGACACTGACTTGATGTCTCTCCCTAGAGGATCTGTAGGCTCCAGAGTTTAGGGCTCTGAGCAGGGTGGCCCTGCTCATACATACTCCCAGGTATTTATCCTCACCTGCTTTCTGCATTATCTTAGCTCCTGCAACATCTGTTTAATTTAAGTCTTTGCCCACATGCAAGCAGACTCAAGATTCTAACTTATTCATGCTTTCATCTATCTCTAGGGTGTAGTGTAGCTCCTGGGCACATAGGAGGTGGCAGATTGTATATTTTCTTGCGCTGGCTGGTTTGAGAGTTGCTTATTGGGAATCAAATGCCTTAGTGGTGGCAGAAATCATTTCAAAGCCCTCCATGCTTTAGGGGAGAATTTTCAATCCCACGTATCAGTCTCTTAGGTGTACCCACACTGTGCTAGGTCAGGTTTTCTAGAACATGCATTCTCAACAGGGCTGATCATACCTCCAGGGTTCTGAAATGGGATATTTGAGAGTGAAAAGTTCTTATTCTTTTTATGTCAAAGGCACAGATATACATACAGTTGTTTGTTATTGTTTAGTCACTAAGTTGTGTCTAATTCTTTGTGACCCCATGGACTGGGGCATGCCAGGCTCCTCTGTCCGTGGGATTTCCCAGGCAAGAATACTGGAGTGGATTGCCATTTCCTCCTCCAGGGGCTCTTCCCAACCCAGGGTTTGAACCTGTGTCTCCTACATTGGCAGGCAGATTCTTTACCACCAAGTCGTTAGGGAAGCCCATCCATACAGTACATAACCACGTGGGTGGTATATCTGTGTTTTTAAAGTATTGTGGGACTGATTAGGGAAACAAACTTCAAATTTCAAGGTTGCTTAGTGAGGACAGTCATGCAAAAGAGTTTGAGAAGCTCTGTTTTACAGGCAGAACCTGAGACAGGGGTTCATGGGAAAGTGATTGATGGATGAATGTCCCCTCAGGAGAAGAATGAGGGGAAACAGGTTGGAGCAGGAAAGAAAAGTTAAGCAAGTGGGTGTTCTTAGCTGGGGTCAGCCTCAGCCTGATCCCGCAGGGAGCCCTGGAGCATGAACTGTACCACAGAGTTGGTTCCACCTGGAGGCAGGTGGCCTTTTATATCCCATGTCAGGTGGGTGGATGAAGGAGGCATCTCTCAGCTACCCCTGCCTCCAAGGAAGGTTCTCTAGAGAAGGTAGCAGCTGTGGGCCTTTAGCAGCCAACCCATAGAAACTGAGGGTGGTGTATTCCAACCCTGTAAAGGGGATCTGGGCGAATGATACCAGCATCCTCTACACTAGCAGTCCCCAACTTTTCTGGCACCAGGGACTGGTTTTGTAGAAGATGATTTTTTCTGTAGGCCAGAGTGTGGGGGAGATGGTTTTGGGGTGATTCAAGCGCACTACATTTATTGTGTATGTTATTTCTATTATTATTACATCAGCTCCACCTCAGGTCATCAAGCATTAGATTCCGGAGGTTGGGAACCCCTGCTCCGCAGTACAAAGGCTTCCTTCCATGGCACTGGAGAAGTCTTCTGATTTTTTTTTCAATTGTGGTAAAATATACTTAAATGAGGAGCTTCCCTGGTGTCTCAGATGGTAAAGAATCTGCCTGCAATGCCAGAGACCCAGGTTTGGTCCCTGGGTCAGAAAGATCCCTTGGAGAAGGGAATGGCTACCCACTCCAGTATTCTTGCCTGGAAATTTCCATGGACAAATGAGCCTGGCAGGTTACAGTCCATGGGGTTGCAAAGAGTTGGACATGACTTAGCAACTAACACTAACACATACTTAAATGAACAAAAATTTTACCATTTTAACCATTAAGTGCACAATTCTGTGGCATTAAAAGTACATTCCCATTATTGTGCAACCATTCCCTCTCCATGTCCAGGACGTTTCTCATCATCTCAGACTGAAACTCTGTCCAACAAACCATTCCTTATTCCTCCCTCTTCTAAGCCCCTGGCCTCCATCATTCTGCTGTCCATCTTCATGAATTTGACTCTTCCAGGTAACTCATAAGAATGGAATCATGCAGTATTTGTCGCTCTGTGTCTGGCTTACCTTACTTAGCATAGTATCTTTAAAGTTTGTTCATCTCTTACCATGTATCAGAATCTCCTCCATTTTTAGGACTGAGTGATATTCCATTGTGTGTATATACCACATTTTGTTTATCCATCAATGGACAGATGCTTAGGTTGGTTCTATCTTTTGGCTATTGTAAATAATCCTGCTGTGAACATGAATGTACAAGTATCTGTTTGCTTTCTCTAACTTTATGCTCAAATGCATTGTTATCTTGTTGGGAAGCAAGTGGTGGGGTGCAGAGTATTATTACAATGGGAGGTTCTGGTCCATCGTTGCATCCACACCCTAGGCATAGATCTCCATCTGTCATTGGTATCTTTGGCTGTGGAACATGATGACTTTGACAGAAGTGGAAGGGATCATGTATTTGGACAGGAAAGATTCCTATTTTGGGGAATTAGCATTTTGGAAGTATTTATAGAAATTCAGTTGAATTTTTCCTTTCATTTTGTAAACAACTATATGAGGAGAAAATTAAATTCACTAAGGTTTTAGGAACATTCTTTCTTTGTATTCAGCATAGAGGACAGACTCTGGTCATTTATTACCTGGAGTATTTTCTTAGGAGGCTGTACTGGACTTTCTGGTCCTTGTTGTTCTCCAGAGCCTTCTTGATGTTTATAGGATATAGGCCTAACGCAGTTAGGTCTAGCAAAAGCATTTGGATGAATGAATGAATGAGTGAATAAGCAAATGAATGAGTCCTAGAGGATGTGGAGGTGGCTCTGCCCTGGACTTGAGCCTGCAGCACACTCATTGCTTTCAGAGTAAGCAGAGGGCATCTGCCTGGGGAATAAGTAGAGGGTGGTCCGGGCTTTCCCTGTTCCCCAGGCCGGGGTAGAGGGCAGCCTCCAGCTCTCAGGACAGCTGCCTTGCTTCTTGTCTGCGTCCTCACACAACCTGAGGACGGTGGAAAAGAGATGCTTACCTGTTGCCTCTCTCTCAGGGGACTTGTGAAGCCAAATGGAATGAGATCTTCTCAGCTCTTTAATCTCTTAAGAAGAAAGGAATTTTATGAGGATAATAATATGCTGTCCTTGATACGTGAAAAACCTGCTCAGTGCTCATGGTTAGTGGGGGCATTAATTTTGAAGAGTTTTTTTTTTTTTTCCTCTCCCTTGCAAGTGGTGACTTACACAACTCTGTGTTCCTAGCTGATGCCAGACATTTGAAAATAGGGTTCGATGAGGATGGTGATCGTTGATGATGGTGCTGTCTGTCAATACATGTTGAGTACTACTGAGTTTGAGTCTGGGCTTCCCTGGTAGCTCAGTTGGTAAAGAATCTGCCTGCAATGTGGGAGACCCTGGTATGATTCCTGGGTTTGGAAGATCCCCTGGAGAAGGGATAGGCTACCCATTTCAGTATTCTTGGGCTTCCCTGCTGGCTCAGCTGGTAAAGAATCCGCCTGCAATGTGGGAGACCTGGGTTCAATCCCTGGGTTGGGAAGATCCCCTGGAGAAGGGAAAGGCTACCCATTCCAGTAGTCTGGCCTGGAGAATATCATGGACTATATAGTCCATGGGTTCACAAAGAGTCAGACACGACTGAGCGACTTTCACTGTTCACTTTCAAGTTTAAGTCTGTGTGCTAAATACTTTACCTGCATTATCTCATTTAGCCCTCATGACACTGTATGGTCAATGCTATAGTTACACCAGTTGTATTAGTGGGGAAACAGGTCCAAAGAGGTTAAGTGACTTGCTCAAGGTCACATGGCTGGTAAGGCGCAGAGTTTTACATATAACACATGGTTGCAACCACGCTCATGATAAGAATACCCTAATGAAGATGTAAACTGAGCTCTAACCAATTGTACAAGAAGGGAGTAGATTTTCAATGACTTGTGATGAAGAAAGACCTTTAGGAAAGGCTGGCATTTGAATCAGCCTTGAAAGACTAAGGAATTTTAGGGGATGGGAACATAGAGAAGGTCCTACCTTCATGCGTGTTGAGGTTCCGGGGTTATTGAGGATTCAGGTGTGACTGAATATCAAATTTATGAGGATGGATGGCATGGCACAGTGGGTGGCGTGAGGATGGTAAATGCAGAAAGGGAGGTTGGGGTTTAATGATGGGAAGTTGGAATGCTGTGTATCTGCCTCTCCTTGTGACCACAGACACTTGGTAAGTATTGGCTGACATGAGGAGGGAAGCTTGTGGACAGAAAGAAATGACTAGCCGTGAAGAAGCTACATCAGATCCCTTTACTCATCCCTTTGATGGACATAAGTTTGAGTAAGCTCTGGGAGTTGGTGATGGACAGGGAGGCCTGGTGTGCTGCAGTCCATGGGGTTGCAAAGAGTTGGATACGACTGAGTGACTGAACTGAACTGAACCGACTCTCATTTGCAAGAGCAACATATCAAGAAGCAATTCAAAGGCGATCAAACTTGTATTAGTAGCCTTTGGAATGTAAAAGTTCCCAGAAACCCAGGATTGATGAGACATGGTGGAGTTTTTATCAGCGGGATGGGAGAGCTCCGTGGCTGCTTGCAGGTACACGAGGAGTTTGAGCTGGGGTTTTGGGGGACGGTCTCATTTGACAGGTAAACAGACAAACACTGACCTTTTAGGTGGTGGCACAGGGCACGGTGTGTTTGTTTCCGAGGGCTGCCGTCACAGTGTTCTTCAGTTCAGTCGCTCAGTCATGTCTGACTCTTTGCTACCCCATGAACTGCTGCACGCCAGGCTTCCCTGTCCATCACCAACTCCTGGAGCTTGCTCTAACTTATGTCTGTAGAGTCAGTGATGCCATCCAACCATCTCATCCTCTGTCGTCCCCTTCTCCCCCTGCCTTAAATCTTTTTCAACATCAGGGTGTTTTCCAATGAGTCAGTTCTTTGCATCAGGTGGCCAAAGTATTGGAGCTTCAGCTTCAGCATCAGTCCTTCCAATGAATCTTCAGGACTGATTTCCTTTAGGATGAACTGGTACATAACAATGTACTAGTTTCTCCTTAAAACAACTGAAGTGTGTTCTCTCACAGTTCTGAAGATCAGGCCTGAGATCAAGTTGCTGGCAGAGCAGGTTTCTTTTGTGAGCCCTCAGGGAGATTGTTTTATGACTTTCTCTTAGCTTCTGGTGGTTGCCGACAGTCCTTGACAGTCTTTGGCATTCATTTGTATCCTTGCCTTTTAAACACATAGCTCCATACGGTACCTCCATTGTCACATAGCCACCGTCTCTGTGTCTGTCTCTGTCTCTATGTTCTCTTCCTATAAGGCCACTAATCATTAGATGAGGGCCCACCCTCATGCACTGTGACTTCATCTTAACCAGTTACATCTGCAAAAACTGTTTCCAAATAAGGTCACATTCTGAGGTTCAGTGGACACTATTTAACCCAGTCCATACTGTGAGCAGAAGGCAGAGTAGGAAGTGCAAGGTGGATTGGGTGATTATGTTTAATAGGAGGAATCAGCCAGCTGAGTGTGAGGAAGGAGACACTGATGGAAAGTATCCTTGGGACCCAGATAAACTTAGGTCTGAATGTCTTATCTAATGGTCAGTCCCACCCTGCTGGGAGTTGGGAGTCAGCCAAGCTTTGGCAGGGAGTGACTTGGGGGTGGAAGATGAGCTGATGAAAGGGGTCTAACTGGTGGCAGAAAGCCCAGCTTGTCAGGGTGGTAAGAGTTCATGGGCTTGGTCACTATGGTCTGTAGATTAGGGGCAGTGGGACTGGGCAGGAAGTGGGGAGGTGGGACATTTTTGAAAGAAGACACAGCAGGCCTTGGTGGGAGATGGGATGTAGCAAGGAGTGAAGAGGAGTTTTGAAACCTGGGTGGCCAAAATACTGAGAAAAGGAAGTGCCTGTTTTGTGGGAAAGATGATGCTTTTGGTCCTGGATGTGTTGCGTGGCACCACCTCTGGGAGGCAGATGGGTATCAGCAGCTGGAGATGTGGTCCGCAGCTGGGAGATGCTCTTCCTCTCCGCTCTGCTTGAGTAAACCTGGAGTAAAGGGGCCTGAGGCATGAGGAGCCCCTGTACCCCGAGGGGTCGGATGATCAGACTTTACATAAATGAAGATGCAGTCAGAAATGCCTAGTAAATGTTACGAGCCAAGAGCGCACAAGAGGCAAAGATGGCGGGACGATCTTTCAAAAATATAAACCTGAGCATGTCTCTCCTTGCCTGCCCTCCAGGGGATGGCCCCAGTTACATCTACCCTCCAGGGGATGGTCTCAAGGTTATGTCTACCTCTTTAGCTTGTACATGAGGCCTGGGGAGCATCTTATGCCATTCTCCCATCCCCTCCTCTGTGCAGCCTCTCTGGGCCTTGTACAATTGGAAGAATGCATGGTGCCCCCCCCCCCCCCCGCCATTCTGTTTCTGCTTCCCCCTTTTACCCCCTCCTCTTTCCTGTCCTTCAGCACCCCAGCCGAGCATCTCCTAGCCTGTAACACTCTAGCTAAACGCGGCTCTTGACAGACCAGCCCTGCAATAACCTGAGGGCTCCCCAAGGACCAGGGCTGCCTCCTGGGCGCCTCTGTGTCTCCAACTGCTCTTGCAAGGCTGGGCACGTGGCATGCAAATATCAGTGAGTGAGTGACCAGTGAGTGAATAGGTAAAGAGATGAGATACTGTGTGTGTTTGGTCTTTTCCTTGGGGACAGCTCTTCTTAAATTCTAACTCTGCATTTTTGAAGAACCGTTGGAGCTACAGGACATGAAAACACTCAGGGACCTTGTGGCACTCTGTGACTCCTCTCTGGCCTCTTGTTCTGACTTATCATTAGCTGTCCAAGGTGTCAGGGTCATTAACTCAGTCACAAGATGCTCATGGGTCACCTGACAGGTGTCTCCTGTTCCTTCTGACCATCACGGGACACAGGAAATGAGTGAGGCGGGGTGGCATATGTGGTCCAGAGAGACATCCGCATTTGCCTCTTTGTTTGAACAGGGCCACATGCTGACCCCCTGATCTCATAGACTGTGAGGCCATCTCTCTGTCTTTAAGAAAAGTAATTCCTTAAGTCTTATGAATGTGACAAAGCTCCCGCTGCAGCCTCTGCCTAAGGAACTATAATCGACTAACATTTATTGAGTAGTCATGTGCCACGTGGGCTGGGCTAAGTCAGCATTTTTATTTGGATTATTGTATTTCATACTTGTAGCAGGTTCTGTTTCTTCACCCATTTTACAGTTAACAAAACCCAGGCGTAGAGAGGTTATAACATGGCCAAGTTCACACAGCTGCTAAGCACAGATAAATCCCAAAGTATCAACGACTCAACTTAACACTTTCTTGAGCCTAAAGTCTTAGAACTTTGCAGATTGGGTTGAGGAATGATTCTTCCTGTATTTTAAACAGAACATTTGATCCTGGTGTTAGAGTTACTAGACAATGTGTCTTGATGACAAACTGAGAGGCGCTTAGAATCGGAAATCTTCGGCTGGTGTGTTTGGATGGTAAGTAGTTTTAAATGTCCTCAGAGTTCTGCCCAAATATTTTCCCTACCTGGTTCAAATTGAGTAATTATGTTGGATTCAGTTGGATCAGCAGAAATCCATGATGAAAAATATTAGTGTTTCTAGATCTTTATCAGAATCATAACATTTGGTATAGTGGCTTTAATTTACATATCAAAGTCATTGAAAGTGAAGTGATAAATAACTCATGAAGGCAAAAATGGCTAAAGATAGAAGAATAATAAGATTTGATGCTGCATGTATTTAAAGTCCAAAAGCCAATATTTCCATTCTGAGAACTGTTAAATGTGTTTCCATTTCCAAGTAAAAAAATCAGAACCCCGCCCCTGCCCCACCAAATACTTTTTTCTTTTTGAGATGATGTTGTTCCCATCAGAACCCTTTAAATTGTCCATGGAAAGAGCAAAAGTGCTTGGCTAAAAGACATCTCCCACTTTTCCTCTGCTGGATACTTGTTTTTCTGCTTAAGTGATGGATACTTTATTTTCGACTTAAGTGATGGTGTTTCAGGTCTTGCTTAACCTTTAGATTGATGGCATGATCTCGTGAGGTGTAATCTGCTCTATTTCTGGACTTCTTTTGATGCTGCTCCTAATGTTAGATTCCTCCAATGGCTATGATTGTTCCTGGGCAAGATTCATCTGGGTTCCATTCATGCTGATATTCAAAAGCTTTGTCCCCCTGACTTAGAATAAAATACTGTTTTTACAGACTCCTAGGAGCTTCACACTTACTGTGGTCTATAGATTTCTAGGCAGACTCTAAATTGCCAAACCACACCTTACCTCACAGCTTTTTTCTTAAGATAAGTTTTAATCAGCTTATTATCAATGTCTGCTTATGTACCAAAGTGCTAGACTTCTCAGCAAGGGTGAGTCTGTCTTCCTGGGGTCCTGTCTTGAGGGGTGCTGATGGGCTACTGAGAGTCAGTGACCTCCTGAAACAAAAATAATTTGATTTAGTTCTTTTTGAAAGATGTGAACAGATGATTTTGCTCCTCTGATTTTATTTAATGGGAGGAAATCACAACACTTCAGTAAATGCTTCTCATATATTTTCATATTGTGGCCAATAAAGAAAAAATAAAAATGTAGCTCTGGGGAGCATAAGGGTGATAAGAATGTCAAGTTCAAAGGGAAGTGGAGGGAAGCTGAGCATGAAGCAGACAAGCAAAGAGAGATGTAGACGAGAAACCAGAGCCCAGTGAAAGGGTATTCTGAGCAGACAGTTAAGGGGAGGAGGGCGGAGAGAGGCAGAACTGAGAATTTCAGAATGTGGTGTGTTTCTGTAGATCTCGAAGTGAAAGAGTCCATGTTAATGATTTTTTTCCTTGGGTTTTGGGAATCAGAATAAATTATTTGATGCTGTTACCATGCTTTGCATGCTGATAGAATCTCACGCAAGTTTAAACTGGAGCAATCTTCCTTGATTGGGTATAGCTGTCGTTTCAAATGTATTTGAAAATAAAAGTTTTTCTTTCTTTTCGGTGGTGGCTGCTGTTTTCAGTTGTTTATTTTTGAACAGGTATTATGTTTATGTCATGGTACATAAATATGTACATAAATATGTCATGGTACCAGTACAAAACTGAAAAGATACAGAAGGACTTAGAGTGAGAAGAAAATCTCCCCCTCTCCCTAGCTGCCGGGGCAGGAGATGCTGGGTGGTGTCCCTCGGCCCTCCTCCCTCCCCCAGCAGAACTGAGACTTCCCTTCTCACGTGAAACCTGAAGATTATACTCGGGGAAGAAGGAACTGGTTTTTTTTTTTTCCATTTATTTTTATTAGTTGGAGGCTAATTACTTTACAATATTGTAGTGGTTTTTGTCAACAATTTTTAAAAGGTGATGTTTGCTTTTCATTTCTGATTTTTAAAAATTGTACCCTGTTGCTTAATGTCAAAAAATTAGAAAATATGTAGAATTAGAAAATGCGGGAAATATATGGAAGAAACCAAAGCCATGACTCAAATTTGGGGTTGTTTCTTCTATTTTACCTATGGAGCTATACACCCTGTTTTTCTACATTTAGGGTCCAACTGTGTGTTTGTTCTTACTCTCTTTTAAAAACTGACCACATTAGCATGTACTTTATAACCAACTATCCCATTTCATATTAACTTATCTCAGTGTTTCCCTCTTATTGGGCATATGGGTTGTTTCCAGTTTTTGCTGTTGGAAGAATGTTGCAGTGAGAATCTTTGTGTACTTCTCTGGTTATTTCCCTAGGATCGAGTCCCAGAAATAGAAAAAGAATCAAAAGCATTTCTTTTAAACATGTTTAAGGTTCCTGATGACACTGTTCAAAACTTTGTTCATGTTCATTTATTCACTTAACAGCATTTGAATGCTCTCGGCATACCAGTTTCTGAGCTAGAAAAAGCTAGCTATTCATTGAAGAGTGAAACAGACATAGGGTCTGCTTTCTGGAACATGCATTCCAATGGAGAAGACAGCGAATAAGGAAACCAATAATTAATTTTACAAACAGCAGTTTCTTTCTTTCTTTCTTTCTTTTTTTAAACTGTATTAAGTGTAATGAAGGAAACAGACAGAGTTGTAATACCTGATAATTAGAGGGCAGGTTAGTGGATGCTACTCGGAGGAAATACTATTTAAGCTGAGACTTGAAGGATGACAAAACCTGCTCTGAAAAGGAGGAGAAAGGAACGCTGTAGGTAGTGGAAGACATCACGTGCCAAGGCTCTGAGGTGGGACAGAGCTTGGAACGCCCTGGGAATGACTAGAAGGCTCATGAAGCAGAACATAGGATGAAAAGGAAAGATGGAATGAGCTGGAGAATGGGTCGTGGTCTGTCACCATCATGCAGGGCTTTGTGGCCATTATTGTTGAGAGTTTGCATTTTTGTGGTGAGAGCACTGAAGAGCCAGTGGAGGGGGAGCCTGGATTTAATACCCGTTTTTAAAAAGAACCCTCCAGCTGCTACGTGAACGGAGACTTAGGAGGATGACAGCATCTACAGGAGCAATGATGCAGGTACTTGGACAGCCACCTCTGTGTTTGAGGGTTGTCCTGAGGACTCCTGGACTAAAGCTTGCAGAGGCTCCTAGGCAGCCTTGGACCTCACTTCAGAAAGCTTCTAGTGATATTTATATCCCTAAACCTGTGTGTGTGTGTGTTTTCCATACAGGACTGAAGCCTCACATAAATTATTTCATTATCATAATTTAAAATGCATTAGGGTTTCCATCACTGCTATACATCTTAGCTTTGCATCTGAAATGCTGCAAAATAAATGAAATATTTAAAAATTACACTTCATTCTGCTATGGATACAATAAAAATAATACATGCCTAATAAATGAGCATATAATAAGAGGTCAAGCAATGTTATTTGACATTATTATGTCATTCTTCTGTTAATAGACATTGAGGTATTTTCACTGTTGTAGATAATGCAGTGATGAAGGTCTTCATATGTATCTGTCCATTTCCTGTGGGTATATTCTGTTTGAAAGTATGCCTTTAAAAGAATTATTTACCAAATTAAATGCCAGCACAATTGTGTCCTAGTTTAAACTCCCACCATGATGTATGAAGATGTCCATTTGCTGACATCCTTGTCAACCCAGGTTATCAACTTGTCCTTTTAATGTTTTCCTGTCTGTTACAGGTGAATATGTCATTTGACATTTCTTTGAGTATTTGTTGAGATCATCTTGTAGGAAGCTACTTTGATTTTCTAGAACAGAACTTTAAATGTAGTGTGGAAAGAATAGTAAATGCTCATTTAATGCTTGTTGGTTTAAGCAAATCCAAGTATAGACCAATTTTTTTTTCCTTTTTTTTTTTTTTTTGTGAACTGGCTAATATCCTTCATCCATTGTTTGCTGGAGTGCTTGTCTTTTTCTTGGTAAGTTTTATTAGCTCTTTAAACATTATAGATAATAACCCCTTGTCAGAAACTTCAAATATATTTTCTAAGTCATTTCTCTCTAAACCTTGTCTGTGATTTTAGTGATTTTTGCAATAGAGATTTTAAAAAAAGCTTTCATGAAGTATTTCAACCATTTCCTGATGGTTTCTGGCTTGGAAATCATATTCAGAAAAGCCTTCCCTAGCCTAAATTTGTTATTTTTTAAATGTAAATTCACTCATAATTTTCTTTTCTGTTAATAGATTTAGTAACAAACTATTATCATATCCCTGAAATGAACTCTACTTCTTTATTGTGTTATTAATATTTATTTAACAAAATGTATTCTTTTTTTTAGAAATTTTATTTTAGAATTTTGAATCTATGTAGATAATCTGTAGATTTTTTGTGTATTATCTTAAGGAATTGTAATGGCTTTCTAAACATATCTCTGAGAATTGTGATCTCTTTTTCTCTAGATCTAAAATTATGATGCTCAAGCTTTAACTTGTTTATGAATCACCTATGTAGCTGGTTAAAATGTGAATTTAGCATATTTGGGGGCAGCTGTTCCAATAAGCTCCCAGTTGGTGCTATAAAAAATCATTGACCTGTACTCTTAGTATTTGTATATCACTATATGCATTATGCTTCAAAAACAGTACACTTACAGAACAATAATAAGGAACACTTGGAAATATTTAATGTGCGTCCAGAGTTATGCTAAGTGCTTTCATTTAAGCCTCTAACCTACTTTATAGAGTAGGAGGTTCTATAATTACTTAATTATAATTACCAAAAGTGGTCTACACTTTGAGTAGCAAGACCCTAAGGGATTTAAAATACCACTGCTTGGACCCTGTGCTTCTTTGAGAGGTGTGTGTGTGTGTGTGTGTGTGTGTGTGTGTGTGTGTGTGTGTGTGTATACATATATATATATATATATACATACACACACTGGTGTATATATTTAATTTTATTCAAGTTCTCAAGTGTGTTGATAGATGAATAAGTCTTTGAATTCTTTTTTCCTGTAACTGTTACCTCCTCATTCTATTTTTTCTCAAGTTTTTCTTTAACTGAACTATTTCATGGTTTATCCAATTTATTGTCTTTTTCTCTAAAGCCAGCTCTTGGATTTATTTATTAACTTTGGTGTTTTACTATTTTTAAAAATGAATTGATTTCTACTTTTATCTTTATTAAAGTCCATCTTCCTATTTCACTCAATTTTTTATTTTCTAGCTTCTTGAGTTGATTTCTTAAATAGTTTATTTCTTGCTCAGTTATTAAAGTATTTAAGACTGTGAAATTTACTTTTAGAGCACTGGCCACTTTCCATGTATTTTGATATGAGTTGGTTTCATTATTGCTATTCTCTAAAATTTTGTAATTGCTATTTTGGTTTTATTTTTGACCCAAGAATTATTTCCAAGTGGTTGGCATAGTTACTTTGTTCTACTTTTGAAATTAATTTCTAGTTTATTATAGTCTGAGTAGAGAAAATAATCTGTATTATTACTTTCTGTTGGGGGCATTTAATAGGATTTTCTTGGTTGTTTAATATTGGTTTTTTGTAACTCTTTAGCAGGCATTCGAAAAGGAACTAAATTATTTGTAGTATACAAAGTATAAAGCTTTTACATTGACTTTAATAATATTAATCAAATCCTCCACTTTCATGCTTATTATCTTCCTGAATTAGCTACTGCTATTATTTTCTTTAATCTCCAACAGTTTTTAAAAATAATGTTTGATGCTATGTTATTCAGACCATGGATATTTAGACAGTTATAGTCAATGCCTGGTATTCATGGGTTTTGCACCTGCAGATTCAACCAAGTATGGATTGAAAATATAAAAAAAAATTCCAGAAAGTTACAAAGTTAAAACTTTAATTTTCCAAATGCCAGCAACTATTTCCATAGCATTTATTAGATGTTATAAGTAATCTAGAGATGATTTAAAGTCTACAGGATGTACAGATATGTGATTTTATATGAGACTTGAGCATCTTTTGGGATTTTGGTATCCTGGGAGTCCTGGATCCATCCCTCTGGAACCAATAAATCTGAAACTTAGCATGGTTTGTGCCATTTGATAATTTAAAAAATGATTAAAAAAAATTTTTTTTATGTGGACCATTTTTTTTTAAAGTATTTATTGAATTTGTTACAGTATTGTTTCTGTTTTATGTTTTGGTTTTTTTACTCCAAGGCATGTGGTTAGCTCCCCTACGAGGGATGGAATGTGTACCCTCTGCATTGAAAGGTGAAGTCTTAACCACAGGACTACCAGGGAAGTCCCCCCAAATGAGCTTTTGATAAAACTGAATACTGTTCTCTTTGGTTAATTCAACCCAATTGTCTGTAAGTAGGGTAATGTCTGCTTTCACTTTCTTTGAATTTGTTTCTGGTATATTTTTGCCTTTATATATATTTGTTTTTATATTTTTGTCTGGTGTATTTTCTTTTTTTTTTTTTCTTTTATTTATTTATTTATTTTTTTTTATTTTACAGTGGGTTTTGTCATACATTGATATGAATCAGCCATAGAGTTACACGTATTCCCCATCCCGGTCCCCCATCCCACCTCCCTCTCCACCCGATTCCTCTGGGTCTTCCCAGCCCACCAGGCCCGAACACTTGACTCATGCCTCCCACCTGGGCTGGTGGTCTGTTTCACCACAGATAATATACATGCTGTTCTTTCGAAACATCCCACCCTCACCTTCTCCCACAGAATTCAAAAGTCTGTTCTGTACTTCTGCGTCTCTTCTTCTGCCCTGCATATAGGGTTATCGTTACCATCTTTCTAAATTCCATATATATGTGTTAGTATGCTGTAATGTTCTTTATCTTTCTGGCTCACCTCACTCTGTATAATGGGCTCCAGTTTCATCCATCTCATTAGAACTGATTCAAATGAATTCTTTTTAACGGCTGAGTAATATTCCATGGTGTATATGTACCACAGCTTCCTTATCCATTCATCTGCTGATGGGCATCTAGGTTGCTTCCATGTCCTGGCTATTATAAACAGTGCTGCGATGAACATTGGGGTGCACGTGTCTCTTTCAGGTCTGGTTTCCTCAGTGTGTATGCCCAGGAGTGGGATTGCTGGGTCATATGGCAGTTCTATTTCCAGTTTTTTAAGAAATCTCCACACTGTTTTCCATAGTGGCTGTACTAGTTTGCATTCCCACCAACAGTGTAAGAGGGTTCCCTTTTCTCCACACCCTCTCCAGCATTTATTGCTTGTAGACTTTTGGATAGCAGCCATCCTGACTGGCGTGTAATGGTACCTCATTGTGGTTTTGATTTGCATTTCTCTGATAATGAGTGATGTGGAGCATCTTTTCATGTGTTTGTTAGCCATCTGTATGTCTTCTTTGGAGAAATGTCTGTTTAGTTCTTTGGCCCATTTTTTGATTGGGTCGTTTATTTTTCTGGAATTGAGCTTCAGGAGTTGCTTGTATATTTTTGAGGTTAATCCTTTGTCTGTTTCCTCATTTGCTATTATTTTCTCCCAATCTGAGGGCTGTCTTTTCACCTTACCTATAGTTTCCTTTGTTGTGCAAAAGCTTTTAATTTTCATTAGGTCCCATTTGTTTATTTTTGCTTTTATTTCCAATACTCTGGGAGGTGGGTCACAGAAGATCTTGCTGTGATTTATGTCAGAGAGTGTTTTGCCTATGTTCTCCTCTAGGAGTTTTATAGTTTCTGGTCTTACATTTAGATCTTTAATCCATTTTGAGTTTATTTTTGTGTATGGTGTTAGAAAGTGTTCTAGTTTCATTCTTTTCAGCTTTAGTCTTCTTCCTGATAAACATCATATACTTGTTTTTATTAGTTTTGGATTTATTTTTGAGACTCTCTTACTGCTAAGTTCATCTTTTTTGTGCTATTAGTTTTAATTGATATCTTTGCCTTTAAATCTCTTTTCTGTTTGTTATAATATTCTTCTTTGCTACACTGTAATTTTCAACTACAGCTTATTTTTTGTATTTTAAGAATAATAAAGCTTTATGATTTAGCATGTTATAGCTACATTTACCATGATTATTTAGACTTAAATCTAGTTTTGAATTTCATCAAGAATTTTAAGTACATTCACATCATTGCTTACTTATCTTTGAACTCTGTAGTTTGATTGAACTTTTGGTTGTTTTGAGCATGTCTTTGAGTTGTTCTTTCCCTCCATGGTCCATTAGCATGAGCCTTCTTGAGTCCTTTTGGTTTTGAGAATATCATGATTTTCCTCTTCCTTTCTGCATTTTCTTTTCCTTTCCTCTCTCCTTCCCATTTCTACATGATCATCCTTTTCCCTTTTGCTTTTCCGCCTTTTCCTTCCTTTATACATGCATAACTGATTGGCTGGGTGTAAAGTACCTTCTTCCTTGTGTCTCTGTGGACATTTCTCTGTTGTCCCTTGAAATCTAGGATGCTAAGGGAACGCCTTCCTCTGTTTTCCTTTGTGAGTCACTGACTGGCCTGCATGCTCGTGCAATTCTGTCTTCATCGTTGACATGGTGGGATTTCACTAAGATGTTTCCCCATGCTGGTCACATTTCAGTAATTTTTTTGTAATGCCCATGAGTCCTGTCAGTAGTCAGGTTTTCTTTGAAATCATGAGCTTTTTCTTGTCATATCACTGAAAACAATTTCTATTTCTTCAATTCTATTTTGGGCCTACTCATCTAGATCCCTGCTGTTTATCTTTCATATCAACTGTTTCCTCCCTGATTGGTTTTTATCAGTTTACGATGTACTTCTGTAGTGTGCAGCCTTAATAATATCAAATTGTGTTTTTTCTCATTGACTCCGTTCATCATGTTGCCTTTAATGCTGCGGTGGACTTGTTTCTGTAACTTGTTCTCTTAGCTCTATCATTTCACTTTCTTATGATTTCATTTGTTAGATTCAGATTTATTGGTTTCATTTATTGGTTTATTTAAGAGTTCAAACCACTGCTGTCACAATGTTCTTTTTTTTTTTTGTCCATTTCCTAGAGTAAATCTTCGTCAGAAATATACTCGTAGAGATGCATCTATGTGTGTGTGCGCGTGTGTGTGCTTAGTCACTCAGCCATGTCCAACATCTTGTGACCCCATGGACTGTAGCGCGCCAGTCTCTTCTGTCCGTGGAATTCTCTGCAAGAATACTGGAGTGGGCTGGGTTGCCATTTCCTACTCCAGATAATCTTCCTGACCCAGGGATCGAATCCTGGTCTGCTTTGCAGGCAGATTCTTTACCATCTGAACATATAGAGAAGCCCTTAGAGATGCATACTTACAATTGACTTAAAAGTTGTATTTACTTCTTTTTGTTAGTTGAAGAAGTGTTGCCTGTGTCTCTTCTCCACATTTTACTGCCTTTTAAACCCATTTTGAGTCAGTATTTTCAAGGCTCCTTCTTATTCCCAAGTAGTCTGATTGATTTTCCATTGATATCCAAATCGTTTTCCTAGGTACCATCAAATCTCCTGTAGAATCAGGGGGAAGGGCTGTGTCTGAGGTTTATATTCTGTTTTGAGTTGTTTAGCTCTTTGTAGGACTGGACAGGTAGAAGGAGGTGGGTCTGTGGTTTCTTGCCACTGGGGAGTTTTGCCTTTGCAGACTTTTAAAAACTTTTTTTTTCTCTCTCTCCTCTTGTCTTCTCAAATATTTCATCAGGCTTCAGAGTCACTGATTTGAGGTCCTATCCTGGCTCACTGTGGGATGAGAGTCCAAATTGCTCCCCATCCCTCACCTCCAAATTTACCTGGACTCTTAAGTAATTTCCTTAACAAACAAACACACAAACCCACTGCACTATTTATGTCTTCTGTTAGATATGAGCTCAGAAGCATTTTTATTCCCCAGCTCCCTACTACAATTTGCTCTAGTTTTACAAATGAGAATTTCATTTACAAAAACGATGCATTCTCATTATATACATCTCTGAAAGTCTTTAAAGAGGCCCGGAGAGGGAAACAAAAACTCCTTATAACCCACTGTATGGAAATATCTAGTGTTAACTTTTTGACACATATGTTTAGCTTTGTCTCTGTGTATATGTGTTTGTATTAATACAGTGTGAATAATATGCTGCATGGAAAGCTTCTCTTTCCTTAGCAATATATTGTGGAATTTTTCTCATGTAGATAAATATCCTTTGTCATTAATTTTAGTGATTGTGCAGTGCTTTTATTTTCCTCAGACTTACTTGTGTTTCTTAATTGTCTGTAAAGAGATGCTATGGATAGTAACTTAAAAAAAAAAAAAGAAAGGCAAAATGGCAGGAATACAAACTGTATTCAGGCATAAATTTGAAATTTGTGTAGAATTGATTTATTGGGTTGGTCAATAAGTTTGTTGGGCCTTTTGCATAAGATGTAACAGAAAAACCCAAACAACCTTTTTGGTCAATCCAATATTAGAGAAGTGGTTGAGGAAGTGGTGGAGTACCCCTCTGGTATAGTGCACACACTGGCACTCACGTAGGCACAGATGTCCACTTCAGCGGGGTGCAGAGGGTGGGTGATACACTAGCTGTCAGGAGTCCCATGATGACTCTTCTCTCACCCTGGCCATGTGACTAGGGGCAAGTCACTTGGCCTCTTAGCTCTATTTTCCCCATACGTAACATGGGGGATGGAAATACTTGCTCTTGCCTACTTTACAGACCTATTTTATTCCTAAAGAAGATTGAAATGAAAAAATGTCTCTGCAGTTGCTTATTGAACGAGTAATTCCCTATACTGCAGAAAGACATTCTTGGTGGCAAAAATTCGTTTCATTCCACTAGCATTTATTGAGCACCTACTCTGTTCAGAGGCCAGTACAAGGAATCAATAGAAGAGGTACTATCCTCTGTTGAAATGGCCTTATTATGAATGTTTCATTTTTCTCAAACCAATGATCTTCTGGGTGACAGTGCTGGCTTCTTCTCATCACTCTGATATGATTAATTCATTCATCATGTTAGACTGATTTAATTATTTATTATGTCGTTTTGTTTATTTAATTTGCATATCAATCACCAGGGCACTGCATATCTCAGCTGACTGCAAAATCATATTAAGAAAGGTTCCGATGCTGATGCAGACTCCAGTGGCCTCTCCAGGGGCAAAAACTTTTCTGTAATTGAATACTTAGGTACTAGGATGCAACAGCTAGATTTTTTTCTTTTTTTTAACTCGAAGTTCAATCTCCTTCTTCCTGCTTCTGTCCAGGGAGACAGTTAGGTGTGAATTATGCATTCTCATCTATCCTGTGGTCAGTGTTTGCATACTTTACTTTTCCATAGAGGGGACAGCTTTTTCCTGGAGAAACAAATATTTCCAACTCATGGTACGTGACTAAGAAAGAAAAGCCAGTCATTGTTTTCTTATCCATTGTCTCCTGATTGTCTTTTTCAACACAGATTCTAGTGTAGAGGCCCCTTAGAGATACTACCTGGGTTCTTATTATTTCAGCTTCCCAGCTGGGAGCAGGTGGGGCCCTTGCATCCTTGGACTGGATTTGTTTACCTTCCTGATCATCAGTATAGTATTAAGTGAGACTGAGGGCCTAGACTTGAATCCTGGTCATGATTCTTCTTAGCTATGTGACTTTGGAAATTTACTGCATAGGTACCGACAGTGATATAGCTAAAGAGCACTTAACGCATCCCAGGCTTAAACTAAATATTTATTTTATTGTCATTTAATCATTTCCATCGTGCTCCTGTTCTATTTTTTTTTTTTTTTTTTTTGACTGTACCCCTTGATATGTGGGACCTTGGCTCTCTGACCAGGGATCAAACCCTTATCCCTCGCATTGGAAGGCAGAGTGTTAACCTATAGACCACCGAGGAAGGTCCCTCCTGTTCTAGTTATTATTGTTGCATAGCAAACCACTAAAACCCTTAGGGGCTCAAAACCCTCACAATCTGTTATTTGCTCATGCATGTTGAGCAGAACTTAGTGGAAGAGCTGCTCTCTGCTCCATGCGGTGTCTGTTGGCGGAAGTCAGACTGGGTACTAGTTCAGTTCAGTGGCTCAGTCGGGTCTGACTTTTGCAACCCCACAGACTGCAGCATGCCAGGCTTCTCTGTCCATAACCATCTCCCGGAATTTACTCAAACTCATATCTGTTGAGTCGATGATGCCATGCAATCATCTCATCCTGTGTCGTCCCCTTCTGCTCCTGCTTTCAATTATTCCCAGCATCAGGGTCTTTTCAAATGAGTCAGTTCTTGAGGATGTCTCCTTTGGCTGAGTGCCAAGTGAGTACCGATAGCTCAGCTGGGCAGTGGGTCTCTGCTTCTCTCCACTCATGCCTCCTCTTGCACTGCTTGGACTTCCTCACAGCATGGAACCTGGGTTCCCAGAGTGAACATCCCAAGGGAACCAGGAAGAAGCCGCATGGTTTTTTCTAACCCTTCCTCAGAAGTCACTCAACATGACTTCTGCTATATCCTATTTGCAGAAAGGTGCACGGACCCACTCAGATTCAAGGGAAGGGGACTTAGTTTCCATGGGTTGATGGAGCAGTGGTGAAGAAAGTGTAGAAGACTGTGTGCCTGGGAGACACTGTTTGCCCCTGTCTTTAGAAAATGTAATCTGCCAGCACTCCTCTGAGATGGACATTTCTCCTGCTTCCAGAAGGGTTATGAACTCTCTGTGGTCAGAAGCCTATGGAATCATTGATTGGGTTTTAGTTTCTTTCAGTCTGGCTCTAGAAAACACACCCTTCACCACTGATGAACACAGTGAAAGTGAAAGTCGCTCAGTTGTGTCTGACTCTTTGTGATCCCATGAACTGTATAGTCCATGGAATTCTCCAGACCAGAATACTGAAGTGGGTAGCCTTTCCCTTCTCCAGGGAACCTTCCCAACCCAGGGATCAAACCCAGGTCTCCCGCATAGCAGATGGATTCTTTACCTGCAGAGCCACAAGGGAAGCCCATGATGAACACAGTAGCAAACATTTATTAGGCTGTTACTGGAAGAACTTTAAATATATTGAGTCATTTCACCCTTCTAACAAACTTTTGTGATGGAGGCTATCATATCCATTTTATAGATGGTGACACTGAGGCACACAGCTGTTATGAGCCTTGCTCAAGGTCATGCAGGTAAGTATCAGAGCTGAGATTCAAGCTCAGGCCCTGAAGTCACCACATTTAACAGTATTCTCTTCTGATTCTCGAATAACTACGCAAATTGGTTTTAATGACCATTTTGTGCCCACTCCCTTTCTTTCTGCATCAAAGATATGAGATATTTTTCTAATAGTCTCTCCCACACACCCTGAGGCTTAATTGGAGTCATTGACTCTTTTCAATAGCAGGAAGACCTTGGGTAGCAAAGTGTTCCTAACCTTGCATACAATCAACACATCCCATCAGGAAGTGTTAGGTTCTCCTTTGAGTGCCATCCTTGAAGGAAACACTCATGGGTTATGGCTTCCTCATGTCCCTCCCTCCTTCCTGCTTTTCTTCTTTCCCTCAGCCAGGATTTGAAGTGCTAGGTTTGCATATGCCATGCCAATCCCTCGTTCCATATCCACTTGCTGGTGCGTATCAGCCAAGGTAGCTGCCCAGACTGAGCCTAGCTGTTCTCACCTGTAACATAGCACCTGCTTCATAGGGTTCTTGTAAGGATGTAAAAATTGCATATGAAGGAGCCAGATGTATAGAAGTTGCTCGCATGTGTGCTGGCTTGCCTCCTCCCTCCTTCCCTTCCTCCCTCCCTGATATTCCTTGAAGCACAGTCATTGCTAGAAAGTGTCCTCTTGCCCTTTCTCACCAGGAAGTCGAGTTGTTTCTTTCCTGATCGAATGAACTAATTCCAGAGGAGTTGAACTGCATCAAGTGGTGACAATGAGTTGCGCTGGATTGGTGTCATGACAGAAATAAATCCCTGCCCCCTCAAGAAAAAAAAGAAAATAGGAAAAGAAAAATGAAATAAACAAATGATAGTCTCTTGCTTTGAGGAGTGGGATTTTTGTCCTGTGTAGAAATGCAATGCATTGGATGCCTGATTCTGACTCATGTGTGTGAAAAAGACAATCCTTCTTGTAGTGTCTCAGCAGGCCTGCTATCTGTCCCCCGTGCAGGGGGCTATTCTGCCTGCATCTCTCCCAGTGCCTTGGGATGGTCATTTGCGTCCCAGGATCCCCGAATTTCAAAGCGTGGAAGGGGTTTAAGGATGATGTGAGTCCTCAAGTGGGCGCCCAGATTGGATGAGTGCTTGTGCTCATGAGATTTGAAAGGCAGAAACAAGACTCCAGTGGGATCTCTTGCTCCCTCAAGTTCGGATTCTCTTCCTTTTTCTACTGTACTTTCAATATAAACTCTGAGTTAGAATCAATGGGTTTGTTTCTACTTCTGATTGTTTATTCATTAACTTTGACTGCCTCCTCATGAAGGATCCTATACAAGAACCACTCAGCAGAGCTGCTCCTGAATTCCTGATCAGAAGAAACTGTGAGGCAATGAATGTTGGTTGCCTTAAGCCACTGAGATGGGAGATATTTTGTTATGCAGCATAAGTAACTAATACTGCAGGAAATGCACGTGGGCCAGTACCCTTTTTAGGCTCTGTCCTCTTACCATGTTGCTGTGTCTCCTTTCTCAGTCTTTTTTGGTTCATTTATTTAGTTGATAAATAGTTGACAGCATCAGGTCTTAGTTGCAGCACCCCAGATCTCTGTTGCATCTTGCGGGATCTTTTGCTGGGGCACATGGACTCTCTTTTGTGGCCTGTGGGCTCAGTAGTTGTGGCGTGCAGCTTCAGTTGTTCCACACCATGTGGGATCTAGTTCCCCAACCAGGGGTCGAACCCACATCCCCTGCATTACAAGGTGGATTTTTTTTTTTTTTTTTTTTTTTTTTTTAAATTTTTAAATTTTTTTTTTTTTTATTTTTTTTTTATTTTTTTATTTTTTAAATATTATTTTATTAGTTGGAGGCCAATCACTTTACAACATTTCAGTGGGTTTTGTCATACATTGACATGAATCAGCCATATAGTTACACGTATTCCCCATCCCGATCCCCCCTCCCACCTCCCTCCCCACCCGACTCCTCAGGGTGGATTTTTAACCACTGGATCACCAGGGAAGTCCCCATTTGTCCTTTTTAGACTCTTCTCCAGAGATTGCTGGGGACTCCAAAATTCCTGTTATGTGTCCTAATGAACAATTTGCTTCTTTTTTAAAAGCGTTTAAATTTCTCTCTCAGCCTGGCTGTGTCTAGTTAGCCTCATCTTTTATAAACACATTCAGGTGCTTCCCTAAACAAAAGGCCTGTGGCTTCTTTGACAAATTTTGCTGTTCTTCCAGGCCAGGTGATCTAAATGGTGACCGACTTACCCAATAACAATGGTTCCCTCATTGCATAATCTGAGGCTTAGAGAAGGGAAGTGACTTGCTCAGTGAGTCAGTTAGGAAGTAATAGAACTGGGTTTTGTTTCATTCCGCAAACTGTCTCTGCCAAATACTTTAGGGTACGTCTCTGATAATTCCACTGAAGTCTTCCTAATAGCAGAAGTGAATGCATGTGTGGGTCTTGGGGGTCTGGAGCATAGCCAGTGTAGTCTGCCTCAAGCACGATGTTTCTTTAAAGTTTTGTGTTTTAACTTTAAAAATTCATGTGAATTTTTAATTCTGCTCATTAATATATTCATGTTGGTTTTAACAGAAGATTATGTGAGTCAGGCTTGTCTCGGTTATACTACAATAATAAACTCTTGAAATCTCAGTGATTTCCTTGATTGGGGAATGTGCCTGGCATATAGTAATTGTTAGACTTTTTTTGGCTGAGCCATATGACATGTGGGATCTTAGTTTCCCGACCAGGGATTGAACCTGTACCCCTTGCAGTGGAAGTACCAAGTCCCAACCAATGGACTGCCAAGGAATTCCCATCTACTAGTTTTTCAACGTATGAGATAACCTGAGTAACAAAACGTTGTATTGCCCCAGATTCCAATAGCACCCCGGTTTTGGAATTTTTTAATTTGGCTTTTACCTTTGGGTCAGGAAAGAAAAAAAAAATCTCAGTGACTTAATACACATACACAAAGGTGATTTCTGATTGAAATGACATTTTATTATGGGTTCTATGGCTCCTCCAAGTGGTCCTTTTCCCTTATGGCCTCTGAGGTTAGCTTGGAAAGAGAAGAGACAATGAGTGTGGAACATCCCTAGGGTTTTTATGGTCAGGCGTGAAGGTGGTTTAGAACCCATCTAGTTGACAACAATCCAGTCATGTGGTCCTGATGGACCATAAGAGAAGACAGGAATGAAGTGGTCTGGGATGCACAGGAAGAGATCTTTTTAAATGTAAAAAGACTTGATGGCATGGCATTTCCTATGCCACAAATATTTTAAACTATGATCAAAAGAGTAACATCTAAAGAGTTTTCTGCTGTTCCTGTTATTCAGTGGTTGAGATTGTGTTGTTCTGAGACTGTCACCTGGAAGATTACGTTGAACAGGAGACCTGAAAATGTGTTTTGGGTTCAATGTCCAGGCCATTTATCTTCTGCTTGTGTCCCAATATCTCAGCAGGCTTTACTCACGTAAATTGGTTATTTCACTGTGTCACAAACAATGTCAAGGCAATCACCAAGCAGACAGGTTCTGAGTGCTGCCAGACAGGTGGTATGATGTAATGTTTTGAGCTGACATCGGTGGGTTTTGGTGATGAGAACTCTGGTTGCTTATGTCGTGTGGTTCACCATCCCTGGGAAATGCTAAAGGAATTTTTGAGCAGAGAAAGAGAATCAAGAATGTTTTTGTAACACTTATACTTTAATGTTATTCATAGGTAAATAAACTAACAATCTCAAATAAGCTTGAATCCCTATGGCAAATTATATATTTTAAAAATCATTGCAACAATGGTTCCTATCCTTTTGCTTTTCCAGAATCTAAACATTCTCCTCGCTCCCCTAATCAAGTGAGCAGTTTATTTCTCCTCCCCCTGGTTAATAGAAAGAGGTGGGAATGATTCTGAGGCTGGGCTAGAAAAGGGCACACTCTTGCCCTTTTATCTCATGAATACTCACCGTTGGAGCCCTCAAGCTCCATGGAACACACTTGAGGCAGCCATACATTAAGGAAGCCCAAGCCAACCAACGTGGAATGACAAGACCTGAGACTTCATGGAGAGGGAGCTATGCCTATCAACCCTCAGTTGCCCAGTCCCTGTGCAATCAGTCACCCTAGTGGCCCCACGCCAGAGCTGCCCAGCCCAGCTGTTCCCAAACTCCTCCTCCAGAGACCAATAGACCATATTATCCGGAGAGAAAATAAATGATTATTATTGTTTCAGCTCTAATTTGGGGATGATTTGTTACATGGCAATAGATAACTGGAACAATTTCCCCTAATCAACTGTAACCATCCTGTCCTCCGACTTCCTTTTTTGGCTCAGTTATCATGACGTTTATTATTAAAACACTTACAAGTTTTGCTTTGGTTGCTGGACAAAGATGTTAACTTAACTTCTCTGCTTCCTATCTTCCTGGGTGGCAGGTAGAGGAGGGTGTACATGGCAGCTCAATTCCTCAGATCCCAGGCCTGCTTACACAGAGCACCAAAGATGGGTTTTCTCCTTTTCCCCATCTTTCCAGGAGGGAGTAGGTTAAGGCAACTTGGACATGCATCTACACCATTTATGACTTCCAGCAACTTGTCTAGAATCATCTCCTTTTTAATACTTAATCTTATTTTTAGTTTTTTTTTTAAAACCACATTTAAACATACAATTTTTTGGCATTTTTAAAAGTACATTTGTAGTGGTATACTCAATGTCCAACCTCAATTTAGTCATTTTATCCAAGACTCAAATTCTTTCCTTCATGTCCTTGTTCCTGATGTGCCACACAAATGGCCTTAGACTTTCCTCCTCTTTTTTTAAATTTTTGGCTGCCTCGTCACTTGCGGGTTCTTAGTTCCCTGACAAGCAATCGAACCCAGGTCCTCAGCTATGGAAATACAGAGTCCTAACCACTGAACCATCGGTGAATGCCCAAGACATTCCTCCTAAGGTTATCTTGTGCAGGGCATGGACATCTATGACCTGGGGGCCAGATGGGGCCAACTTAAAAAAAAAAATCATTGATTTTATTTATCTCTGAAATACTAAAGATAAATATTCCATATAATTTCAAGAGAAGTTGTGTCACTTATGTTAAACTTTGAGTAAATAGAAAACTAAGAAAGAATAACTTTTGTTGTTATTCTTGTGCCAACAAGGAAGAAATCTTTACCAGGACGAAAAGTCTGTTGGCCATATTTGGAAGTGCTTTTAATCTGCCAACAATCCTGAGAGCTTTTCATGGGCTGAGTCATTTGTACCAGGTTGTAAAGCCATCCCTATGGTACTTTTCACTTCATTAGGTGAAAATTATCAGTGGGATCACACTGGTGAGACATAGATATCTGCAATAAGGCATCAGAGGTGTATCTATGTGGGTGTATACCTACACATTTTTATGTGCTTAAAGTATTTTTTAATTATGGAAAAATTTTTGTTGTTGTTCACTTGCTAAGTCATGTTCAACTCTTTGAGACTCCATGGACTGCAGCACGCCAGGCTTTCCTATCCTTCACCATCTCCTGGAGTTTGCTCAAACTCATGTCCATTGAGTCAATGATGCCATCCAACCATCTCACCCTCTGTCACCACCTTCTCCTCCTGCCCTCAATTTTTCCCATCAGGGTAAAATATATATAACATGAAATTTATCATGGTAACTAGTTTTATACTTGAATCTTTTAGGTCTTGCCTATTTCTTATTTATTCTTATATCTTTGTGTATATCGTGTATGGGGTAAATGTTTCTATTATTTTTTAAGTTGACTATTGCTGGTGTAAAAAGATGTGTTTTAGGCATGTAGTTTGTATCTGACTCCCATAACAAAACTCTCCTATGAGTTTTAATAGTTTCTAGTTATGTCCCAGATTTTAGAGTAGACAGTAGTATATTAATAAATGTCCACTGAGAGAGGAATTGATAAAGAATACGTATGTATACACACACACACACACGCATATGTGGTGTGTGTGTGTGTATATATATATATATATATATATATATAGAGAGAGAGAGAGAGAGAGAGAGAGAGAGGGATGTGGTACACACACACACAGAATGTTACTCAGTCATTAAAAAGAATGAAATAATGCCATTTGTAGCAACATGGATGGACTTAGGGATTGTCATACTAAGTGGAGTGAGTCAGACAGAGGAGGAGAAATACTATATGACATCCATTATATGTGAAATCTAATGGTACTTATATCATCTCCTTTTTAATACTTAATCTTATTTTTAGTTTTTTTTTTAAAACCACATTTAAACATACAATTTTTTGGCATTTTTAAAAGTACATTTGTAGTGGTATACAACCATCATCACTATCCATTTCTGGAACTTTTTCAGCTCCCGAAACACTCTGTGCACATTTAGCAATGACTCCCCATTTCCCCCCATCTGTAGCTCCTTTGTACCACCTTTCTCCTTGCTGTCTCTGAATTTGTCTGTTTTACCTCATGCAAGTGGACTCATCTGATACTTCAGATAGCCTTTGTTTTTTAATAAATAAGATTTTATTGGAACACAACTATGCTCTTTCATTTCTGTGTTGTCTATGGTTGTTTTTGCACTTCAGTAGCAGAAGTAGGGACTTCTCTGACAGCCCTGTGTTTAAGACTTCACCTCCAATACAGGGCATGCAGGTTCAGTTCCTGGTCAGGGAGCTAAGATCCCACGTGCCTCCAGGTCAAAAAGTCAAAACATAACAGAAGCAATATTGTAACAAATTCAATTAAGACTTTTAAAAAAATACAGCAGGGTTAAGTATTTGGAATAGAAGAGGTATGGGCTACAGACGATGATATGCTATCTATTGGTTTACACAAAAGTTTGCAGTCTCCTGAATGCAGTTGAGGATGGCTGACCTGTATGATTATCTCATTAGTGTAGGAAAGGAACCTCTTTTCCAGCCCACTGATGGTGGATTTTTACAGTATGAAAGTCACTAAGGCCTTTTACTCTGCTTGGTCAAAACCCTCATTTTTCTTAGTTAAAAAGTGAAAATCATTTCAGAATTATGCATGCCTTCTCCCCTGAATTTTTTCTCTCCACAAGATTTAATTGACCTGTGAAAACTCTTCTTTCACCCTTGAATTTAGCAATTTAATGCCCTTTATTTCTGCTTGATAATCTTCATTCCTTTCCCTTCTATATATTACAGAAACCCCTCTGATAAATACTGCCCACATCACATGATTGTTTGGCATTTAGGAAATAATATCTTAAAAGACGCTTGCTCCTTGGAAGAAAAGTTATGACCAAACTAGATAGCATATTAAAAAGCAGAGACATTACTCTGCCAACAAAGGTCCATCTAGTCAAAGCTATGGTTTTTCCAGCAGTCATGTATGGATGTGAGAGTTGGACTATAAAGAAAGCTGAGCGCCAAAGAATTGATGCTTTTGAACTGTCGTGTTGGAGAAGATTCTTGAGAGTCCCTTGGACTGCGTGGAGATCCAACCAGTCCATCTTAAAGGAAATCAGTCCTGAATATTCATTGGAAGGATTGATGCTGTAGCTGAAACTCCAATACTTTGGCCAACTAATGTGAAAAACTGACTCATTTGAAAAGACCCTGATGCTGGGAAAGATTGAAGACAGGAGAAGAAGGGGACGACAGAGGATGAGATGGTTGGATGGCATCACTGACTCAATGGACATGAGTTTGAGTAAACTCTGGGAGCTGGTGATGGACAGGAAGGCCTGGCGTGCTGCAGTCCATGGGGTTGCAAAGAGTTGGACACAACTGAGTGACTGAACTGAACTGAACTGACGTAGTCTAACTTTGCAGGTTCCCCTTTTCATGTAAGTGAGTAATGAATTGGTTCTCCTTATGTAGATGTTGACGTTTGTGTTAACATTTTATCCCCTCCATGAAGAAGAATTTAGGCTCTGACGTGGAGTTCTACTACTGTGATAATACTTGTGTTTTCAAAGTCATTTCTCACTTTACTAGGCATTTGTTTAAAAAGACAATTTAGATGGCCATCTTTCTTTATTTTTCCGAGATTTATCATTTTAGCCATGCTCTTTGATGGAAAGTGATGTCTGTAAATGACGTAGAAGCTTCTAGGACCTTGGGTTTACTGTGGCCTTGACTCACACTAGAGCTCTCAGCAATTTTGTCCATTATTGATTTGGGTGCATTTGTGTATAAGTACGCACATTGAAAAAAATCAATCGTTTTGCTTTTCTCAGACAATGAACACCAATCCCATGTACCATATGATTTTGCCACTAGCCACTTACCACTTAACATCTTCATAAATGTCAACATTATAAATATATGGAAGAAAATCTCAGTGAAACATCTCAATCAGGGGTTGACAAACATTTCTATAAAGGGAGAGCTAGTAAATATTCTTCTAGTGAAACTATTTACAAAAAGAGGCAGCAGGACATAGTTTGCCAACCTCTGTTCTGAATCTTTTATGATCATTCTTCTTCTTCTTCTTCTACTTTTTTTAGAGAAATCCTTTTAAATGTCTTTCAAGGTGCACATTATTTTAAAGGTCTTTTTGAAAAAGCGATGGCTTCGTAAGGTGATAGACACTTTATACATGACTGTTGTGATGCTTAAGTCCATTTTTAGCTTCTGTAATAACCCATAATACCCAATCTATGATACCCAGGCGTCTAAGTGCATCCTCCTCCTGCTTCTTCGCACCTTGACTTCTGCTGCTTCGGTGTATTCAGCTGCTCCCTGCCACTCCCCCACCCCCGAGGGCTTGTGTTGTTGTGAGAAGCCCAAGTGACAATATGATTGTTGTGTGATCTGTGATTGAAAGTTTTTCTGGCTTCTCTCCTTGACTTTCAAATTTTCAGTGGTTTCAAGTTCACATCTTACAATGTCAGTTTTTAGTCACCAGTTTTCCCAGTTGAAAAGATACTTAAGGAAGTTAAATAGAGTAAAAGTCACAAAATGGAGAAATCTGTGTACTCTTCTGCTGTCAGGGAGTTCATTGAGGGAAGGAGGAGAATGTAGTTGGGGATGATAAAGCTGAGTGTGAATAATAAAAGCAAACAGTAAGAATTTGCATGGATTTGTGGGAGCCAGTGGGGTTCTGTGTAATAAGAAAGCAGCGCTTGTTTTCAGGGAAGCGCACCTCTTCCTCCCACCCCAGCTGGGAGGCTGCTGTCAGCCTCACTGGGGAAGCCAGGCTCCCCGCTCACCTGCTTGGACTCCGAAGGGCGCTAGCCAAAGGCCACGGTGTACGCTGAGGACTGACAGATAACTAAGCTGTTACTCCTGCGTCCACCTCCCAAACCACAAAAATGTCCAGTCTTCTCATCTCTTACTGCCCAGAAATGCTTTCTGGTCTCTGTTTTCATGAAGAATCATGTCATAGCATGCCAATTGGAGGAAACCTACTAACTATGATTGCACCCATATGCAGACTATTTACAGATATGAGGTCATGTGAAAAGTGTCCTGGACTTGAAATTGGACAGTTGAAAGTTTAAACTGAGCTCTACTCAGTTCAATTCACGTGACTTTGAGCAACAGTAGAGATATAAGTTTTTTGAAGAAGGCAATGGCTGCCCACTCCATTATTCTTGCCTGGAGAATTCCATGGACAGAGGAGCCTGGTGGGCTACAGTCCATGGGGTCACGAAGAGTCAGACATGATTAAGCGACTAACACATTTCAGTACATCGACCTGAGTTTTCTGTTCTGTACAATGAGCGTCATAATATCCATCTCATGGCATCTACTCATTTACTCACTAATTCGTTTATACAGTGGTTCTGGAGGATCTACTGTGTGCCAAATACCTGGGGATGATGTTCTGAGACTTTCTGGTACATGATAGGTGTGAATGTATTGTCTAGTAGATGTTGAATGGATTAGGGATAAAGGATATAAAGGGCCTGGATGTGTTAAGGTGATTAATACCTGGTAGCTGTTACTGTTCCATCAGGATTATTCTCACTGTTGTTGGCAGTCCCAGGTCACAGGGGGACATGGTTGCCTTGTTAGAGGGCTGCCCTCATTCCTAACATTCCTGCCAGTTGACCTGTGTCAGGAGTCAATGTTCATCTCCGCTCCAGTGACTGACTCGATCACAGGTTCTGACCAGGGGCTTCTGTTTCCCCGCAGTTGTCTCTCCCCGTTTATTGCCTGGGAGAAGCATCTAATAAAAAGTCAATGGCTCTGCTGGTCTTTTGTGAGTGTGTGCTTCCCTGCTGCATGGGACATATAATTTCATTGACTGTCGTGAACCGGTCTGTCCTGTGTGATGTAGGGCAGGACTGCTAGTGGCACCTGGGTGCTGGGAACCCTGGACGAGACTGAAGTCAGAGGGGGGAAGCCTCGTGTGTGCGTCCCACCCCAGACCCTGTCCCTGAGAGAGCAGCCCTGGGGGCCACACACCCACACCCCTTCATCTTCATGTCGCTGGTGTAACTGGGAGCAACACACACTCAGAGACCGTGCCTTCAGCATGGGCATTATAGGGGGTGTTGTAGAAGGAGCATGTAATATTTTCAGGGGTGACTCCTTAGTTTCCTAGATGAGGTACGAGATGGGCACTCTGTGAGTCATTATTTCTACTTATTTATTTGGCTCCTCTGGGTCTTAGTTGTGGCATGTGGGATCTAGTCCCCTGACCAGGAATCAAACTAAGGCTCCCTGCATCGTGAGCGTGGAGTCTTGGCCACTGGACCACCATGAAAGTCCCCCAATTATTCATTCTTTCTAGTTACGGAGAACCTGACTCTAAGGCTCAGTACTCTGGGGACACGGTGAGAAGCGGGACAGCCAGCCTGTGGAAGCCAGTCTCCAAGATGGCTCCCAAGGGCCGCCTGCCTTCCCGTCTTTGCACCTCTGTGTGGTCCCCTCCCGCCCTGTGGCAGGCCTGGTGTGTGGGACTGATGGGACCTGGTACAGGTGATGACGTGCTGCTTCTAAGAGAAGACTCAGCAGCGTGCACCGTGGCCGGCCCCTCTGTCACACACCTTGCTCTGCGGGAAGCGGGCTGCCGTGTCACGAGCAGCCCTGTGAGCAGGTCCGTGTGACCTGTGGCCAACAGCCATGTGTGTGAGCGCTAAGAGGCCTCCAGCCCTAGCCCGCCTCTCAGATGCCTGCTTCTGTCAGCTGTGGCAAGCGTAGCAAGGGCCGTGAAGGGAGAGACAGGCCACAGGGGAGGTCCGAACAGCCGCTGTGATGGCCTGTGTGGGCACGTGTATGTGTGTGCACATTTCAGCGTGTATATGTATATACGTACAACACAGCTGGAGTTCCCTCATACCTCAGTCAGTAAAGAATCTGCCCGCAATGCAGGAGACCCGGGTTTGGTTCCTGGGTCGGGAAGATCCCCCGGAGAAGGAAATGGCAATCCACTCCAGTATTCTTGCCTGGAAAATCCCACGGACAGAGGAGCCTGGCGGGCTACTGTCCACGGGGTCGCAAGAGTCAGAGAAGACTTAGTGGCTAAACCACCACCCCCACATTTTGGTTTGGGGGTGTCAGGAATGGCTCCTTTGAGCAGGTGAAGTCTGAAGCAACTCCTGCAGGGTATGGAGGAGCTAAGCCTGAGGAAGTATCAGGGGGGAGTCCAGACCCCAAGATGGGCGAGAGTGTGGTCTGTTTGTGAAGGTGGAGTAAGGGCAGGTAGCTGGAGCGTGGCAGTGGGACAAATGTTCCTTCAGAGGAGGCTGGAGGGGCGAGCAGGGGGCAGACCCCATGGCCTTTTAGGCCTTGGAGAGGTGTTGGGGTTTTACCATGTACGCCAGCTCTGCCTGGTCGGACTTTATGTACTCATGGCCATATTCTGTATCTGCATTGATCGATAGGGTAACCACTAATCATAGGGGCCTATATTGCACTTGAAGTGTGGCTAGTGCAGCCGAGGCACTGAATTTTCAATTTTATTTATTTCATGTTGTTGGACTTAGTGGATACAGTGGAGAAAGTGCGAGAAAGGGGAGTGTTCCAGGGAGCAGTGATGTGCTGAGAGAGGAGCCTGTAGGACAAGCTCAGCTCACTGGCTGCTGTGGGGAGAATGGATGGAGGCGGGTGGTACCGGGCGGAGGAAGGAGGTAGATGCAGAGGGCCAGTGACAGGTGGTGGCCTCTTGTGGCTCCTTGTGACTTCAGAATGACACGGGGTTGGAGATGCTGAAGCTGGGGTGTCAGTGTCCGATCTCCCCCACCTTGTCTGGTGTAATGCAGGGGCATGGCCTCCAAGACGTCTGTGTCTCATACACTACGGTGGGTGGACAGGTTCCTCTCATGGACGAGGGTCTGTCCCCAGCCCCCGGCCCCTGCAGAGGTCCCCGGGCGGGTGTCTGCACGGTCCTCCATTGCAGGCTACTTATCATCTGTGCTTTAGTTCTTCATCTGCAAAATGGAATATTACTACTGTCTGTCTCTAGACATCTCGGGAGCCTCAAATGAGATAAAGCAATGTAAACCATTTGCCTCAATGAGTGGTGCAGGGTAGACTTGATGCCTGTTTGCTGCTCTTTGCTTTATTGTCAACATCTCTGAGCTAGGAGTCTCTAGCTCCCCGTGCTAATCTCATCGGACCTCATAGGAGCCTCAGGGCTGGACAGAGCCTGATTCAGAAACTGCTTCTTAGGCTGTTATTAAGGGGTCTTCTGGCACTGGATTCAAGGGACTGCTGCAGAGGGGAGCAACCTAGAGTGAGCTCAGGTAGAGGGGAGATACCTGAATGTTCTGGTCCATTTTCCTCAAATGTCAGCCATTGTCCCAAAATGGGCAGCATTAGTCCCAGGAAGCTGGCTGGCTTTGGGCACAGTGGATGCTCTTTAGTGAACCATGGAAGAGCCAACAGCCCCCAGGTCTGTGCCCTCAGAGCCAATGTCACTCTGGAAATACTAATTTTCTTAGACAAGGAAACCGGGCCTGAGGGTCCTCTCATTTCCTGTGGCTTCAGGAAGGTAATGTGTGTCCAATGGCACGTTAGTTTCAGCTAATGTCAGGTCTTCTGATTACTATCAAGTGTCAGTTAGATATCATGAATAGATTTTTTTCCCCTTACTGCTCAATTCTTGGAATGAATACTTTCTGCAGGTGAATGAATGAATCACCAGGAAGCTCAGCCTTTCTATATCATTGTACTAATTTTATTTCTCACTGTTTCACCTTTCCAAGCACCCGTGGTTCTCAGGAGTAGATTTAGACCTGATTTGTACTTCACTTCCCCTTATTCCCTTGGTTTTAGCCGTAATAGCCCCCTGGTTGTCTTTTGAGCGAGGAGGGGGTGTATCACCTTGTTCACTGTTCTGGATATTCCAGTATCCTCACATCCTTTCCCAGGAGGTCTACAAGGCTTCCTCTCACATCTGCTTTGTTCAGTGTCACCTTTTCAATGAGGCCAAATCTGACCACACTGTTTACAGTGATGACATTCCTTACCCTGATCTGTTCTTTCTTCCCCATAGTATTCACTGCCTTCCTGCTATATAATTTACTTTAAAAAACATTTATTGTTTTTGATCTCTCCCACCCCTACAACAAACAGATGAGGTCCACAAGAGTAGGGACCATGACTCCCTTCTGTCCTGTTCACTGCTGTGTCCCCATGTTCTGGAACAGGCCTGGCATCCATAGAAGGGTTGAGCCTTACAAATATAGAGTGCATCAGTATCCAGGCTCTTTAGTGTGCTGTCAAAGGTCCTGACCTCCAAGGTCAACTTGGATTTCCTTCTTTCAGGATCCATCCTGCTCTTGCTCCCAGATGTAATATATTCATTCACTTGACCTTCCTATCTCTGTATCCCTCATTCCTGCTTCCTGCCTTGCCCTCCGTGTCACCCTTCTCTTTTCCTGCCAGCCAGTATACCCACCCTACAGGTCTCTAAGGGTTTCTCAGCTAACCTGGCAGCCTCCCCTTAGCCCTCATTGGCTCTGCTCGCCTTGTGATAGTCACGCCTTTACCTATTGACTATTCTTAGGTCTTGAGTTTTTCTTGAACTCTTCGTGCTTATGTTTGGTATTATGCAAGGAGAATGGATTTTGGTGTCAGAAAAACCTAAATTCTTCTTCCCTACCTCTTAGACTAGCTCAAGTTAAAGAACTTCCTCTGAGCCCAGTTACTTCTCTCCCCAACTATGGTTAATGATACCTACCTGGGCAATTATTGTGAGAAGTAAATGAGATACTGTACGTGAAAGCACATAGTAGGGGCTCAAGAAATGTGTTGAGTGTCTGTTGAGTGAGCTTAGCATCATGGGGTGGGGCTAGGGAGGTAGTGTTAACTAAACATATTTTATTCCAGCGTGCTGATTTTGGAATGGGAGGTTGTTTTTTGTTCCACATGAGAATAATGAGAAAGCTCTTATCTTTATTGGAATCCTTCTGCAGAAAGAGGAGAGCTGTATTTGTGTCAGAGATAATGCGGTCTTTTTACAGGCTTCTGTGTGATAGACAATACTAGGGGTCTTTTAACTGGTGTGTTCAGGGCTTTTTCTGTCTGTCTCATTGCATGGTCTGTCAATTCCAGTCTTTACTTGGCTTCTGAATGACTTTTATGACATTTTATTAGTTATTTCTTTTTGGTGTGAATTGAGAAGAGCTGTGTGTGTGTCTGAGCCCGAGTGCTTACACATACATACCCACTTGTACACACAAGTGCATGTGAACATGCTTGCTTGTACGTGGGAGGTGAGTGCTTGTGCATCTGTAGATAAATGCACATCTGTTAACGTATGTATGTGACCTGGGTAAGTACAGGAGTCTTTATTTGCATGTGTGTGACTGTGAGTGAGCTGGGTGCTTTCCTGCAGACAAATGGGCGTGGCAGACAAAGCCAGGCCTGGGAGCTGAGAGCCCAGTGGAGTTGTCTGAGAGGGAGAAAGGGATGATGGAGTTGGAGGAGAGCAGAGTACACGGCTTGGGCGAGTCTCTCTGACCGTGACTTGGCAACCAGCCTGTGAGGGCTTCACTTTGGTGGGTGCCTGGACTCCCTCTGTAGCTCTGCCCTTGGCGGCTCTGTGACCTTGGGAAGTTGCTTAGCTTCCTGGACTTGATCAAGGGATTAAACAGCATGATGAAGTAAATAGAGTGTTTAGTGCAGAGAAAAGTCACTCAGGGTAACAAGAATCTTCTTTCTTGACTTGCTTTCATTGTGATTTCCAGTGCTGAGCCTCAAGGACATTTGGTAGCCAGTGTCATTCCAACAGGCTGCAAAGTGAATTTAACTTAGTGAAGCCTAAGAGGAGGGCATTTTAGGGTTTCCTTTTGGGCTCCCAGAATTGACCAACACTGCCTGCAGAGTATCGGAGAGCTTGAAATAAGCAAGCATAGACGAGACAAAGTCTTGGGGGGATTAAGTGACCTCCTCACCAAGGATCCACCAGAGACAGGCTGGGGTCTGCTCTGATATCTGCTGCGTGCTGACCCTGGCCAGGCATGTGACCTTGGGCAGGTCACCTCAGTCCCTCTGGGGTAAAGGGGTAGTGGTTGTCTCTATCTCGTGGGTGATGCAAAGTTAGGAGGTCAACCCACAGAATGCTCGGCACAGAGGAAGTGGTACCTCTGGTCATCAGATCGCCTGACCTCTGCCCTGCACAACCGAGAGCAATGATGACAACCTGGAGCACATCCTCTGGAGGGCAGGTTTGAGACTGGATGGGAGGATGGAGGTTGCTCATGCTGGGGAAGCCAAGCCAGAGAGAACGGGTCCTACTCACCTCTGTAGCCTTGTGTCCCGACCTTCTTCCCCTTGCCCATTGGCTCCACCTGCACTGGCTGTCTCTGACTTATCAGAGGAGCCTTGTTGCCTCAGGACCTTTGCACAGTTCTTTTTGCCTGAAACCCTTTTTTTTTTTTTTTTGCCTTTGTTTTTGTTTTGTAAAGATTGGCTTTTTCATGCCCTTTGATCTTCTTTCGGATCTCGTCTCCTCAGAGAGGTCTTCCGTGACCATCCTGGCTAAGTGGGTACTCATGACTTTGGGCTCAGTCACTCTGGGCCGCCTGCTGTTCCCGTTTCTTTCATCGTCTTGGTCGTCTGCTCTCATCATGCTGCTGGCTTCCTCCTTTATGGTCTGCTCTCACACCAGACTCTGAGCTCTGTGACGACGGGCGGGTGGCTTCCCAGTTATTGCCGTCTTTTCGTCACTGAGCCCAACACCTGCTCCAGAGCGATGCTGAGGAAATGCAGATATCTGGGTGCTCGTTGCCCAAAGGTGGACATTCCTGGGGTAGATGCTCTGTGTCAGTTTAAGGAAATGTTTCAGTTCTTCAAGGGAGGAACATCCCTTCACCAGGGTGCTTGAGCCAAAAGCAGGACACTCCCATGTTGCTGGTCCTGGGTAAGGTTGCTAGGAAATCCACATCTCACATCTGCCTGGTTGGAATTCTGATCTCTGAAGCTAGAGGGAGCTGGTAAAAATACCAGCTACAGACAGCACAGCCTTGTCTGTATGGGCTGGTGACTTTTTTTTTTTTTTTTTCCTTTTCCAGTGCTCAGCCCTCTTCACCACCACCAAAAGCCATCCATAATCAAGAGGGAAAGAAGCAAATAAATGCAAATGTAGTGCCTGATAATATCGGTTGGTTTTTTCTGTGTAACAAATGAGCCCACAACTTAGTGCCTTAAAACAAGAGCTGTTTTATTTGGCTCATGGTTTTGTGGGTCACATAGGTGGTTGCAGGAGTCTGGCCTGTCTGTCTGGTCTCTACGGCGCTCTCTCATGTGTCTGAAATGCCCCGCGCCCCATCTCAGGCATTTGAAAGGCTGTCATCTAGGTGTCTTGGTTCTCCTGTTTGTGGGTTCTTATCTTCCAGCAGGCTCACTCTGATTCATTGCCTGTGATGCTCTCAGGATTCTAAATGCAAAAAGAGGGCATGTGCCAGGCGCAGGGACTTCGGAAAGCCTCTGTTCGCTGCTTGTTTGCTGATGTCTTCGTGGCCAAAGCAATTCACATGGCCGAGCCCACAGTCGTTGTGGGCGGGGATGGCTCAAGAGTGTGGTTAGAGGGAGGTGGATTTTGCAGTTTACCACTCTGCTTTATGGTAGGTGCTTTGTGCTTAGTCACTGAGTCGTATCCGACTCTTTGCGACCCCGTGGATTGTAGCCCTCCCAGGCTCCCCTGTCCATGGGGATTCTCCTGGCAAGAATACTGGTGTGGGTTGCCATGCCCTCCTCCAGGGGATCTTCCCCACCCAGGGATTGAACCCAGATCTCCCACGTTGCGGGCAGATTCTTTACCAACTGAACTACCAGGGAAGCCCTGATTCATTTCTTCCAGATCTCATTTACATCTTAAAATAAGGAGTTTCATTGATGTTTGTCTTTCAGGAATAGAGACTCTGAGGCTCAGGGAAGTTGAAGGAGGTGCAATCACACAGTTGAAACTAAGTATAAATTGCAACTAAATATAAATTGCACTGGACAAAGTTAAACAGTCAAGGAAGATGATGTTCAAGACTATTGCAGCCAGGGAGAGAGACTGAACTCAACTCTACTGAAGGGCTGGAGAATTTTGATGAGCTAAGATAGGGGGAATTGTTAGTCCATGTTTGGTAATTGGTCTTACCAAAGGAAAAGTGAACCTTCTTATATTTTCACAGCAGGAGGTATTAATGACTTTATGACGCAGGGCAAGGTGCCCACTGCAGTTGGGCTCCTACATTGCCGCAGAGACTGGGAAAGAGGGACTTACATTCTTTGCTTCTTACCTCTTAAGGAGATGGTTCCCAGGTCCTTGAGAAGGATATTTTGTTTCCTGGGGTGTAAAACTGGTGGGATGGTAAGCTGCTGAAAGATTTCCTTCCATCTCAAAGAGGCAGAGGGAGAATTTTAAAGATTACAAGTTTTCTAAAGTAGTTGCTCTAATGAAAGGGAGATGGGAGGCATATAGTCAGTAAGAAACTTGTGTAAAATGTAGTTAAATCCAGGATAACATTAAAATTATCTGAGTCAGAATTGAAGTTTGAACCCTGGTCCATCTGATTCCAACACTTATGCCTTTCCCCCATAATTCACAGTGACTACACACCATGGTTTTTCCAGTAGTCATGTATGGATGTAAGAGTTGGACTATAAAGAAAGCTGAGCACTGAATAATTGATGCTTTTGAACTGTGGTGTTGGAGAAGACTCTTGAGAGTCCCTTGACTGCAAAGAGATCTAACCAGTCTATCCTAAAGGAAATCAGTCCTGAATATTCTTTGGAAGGACTGATGCTAAAGGTGAAACTCCAATACTTTGGCTACCTGATGCAAAGAACTGACTCATTGGAAAAGACCCTGATGCTGGGAAAGATTGAAGGTGGGCAGAGAAGGGGACAACAGAGGATGAGATGGTTGGATGGCATCACTGACTCAATGGACATGATTTTTGAGTAAGCCCCGGGAGATGGTGATGGACAGGGAAGCCTGGTGAGCTGCAGTCCATGGGGTTGCAAAGAGTCGGACACTGCTGAGCGACTGAACTGACACACAATTCAGGGATGTTAGGGTGTAAACCTGTTATCATTTAGAGGCAGCAAGGACAGTGCCTGAAGAATTCAAATAAAAGAATGCATCCAATGCACCCATGGTTCCTATAAAATTGCAGATGCAACCTATAGTACAAGGCATCTTAAAATAAGCTGTAGAATTTAGATCCACAATGTAAAGAGTCTGGAGGGCTCAGGAATACAAGGTGATCTATTCTCCAGCCAGCACAGGTGGGAGAAGAGGTCTTATCCAAGGTCACAGAGTGAGTTGGAGTCAGGCCTGAGGCTGAGCCCAGATCTCCCTACTCCTCATCTCCAACCTTGAGTTCTTTTGGCCCCATCCTCCAAGGCTTTGCATCAGCGGCTTCTCCTGATTTTTTTTTTTTTTTTTTCATTTCTTTTTAAAAGCTCACTGGCAGTTACTGCTCCAAGGCAGAAAATGTATTCATTTAAATGACTTCGTGTGGAAATAGAAGCTTGAATAATGATGTTACCATTTATAATTGCTCTGATTAACCACACCACGTTTTGCAGTTTAGAATAAAAAAAACCTTCTTCCTTTTGTGATGTGAATTTTAATTGCTTTCTCTCAGGAAGACCCCTCCAGACCTACCTGCCTGTTCCCCAGCTCCTGGAACCTAGGCAGGACCCCTCTAGGCATACCTCTGTGCTCCCAGAGTTGGCTGGTGGAGGTGGGGGCTGGGCACAGAGCTGGTATTCTGGGAATACCTGGTTGGTTTGCGATTTGGGGACAGAAACTACCTGCTTCCCACTGGCATCAAGTCTTATACTCCCTTGGGGGATCACAGCATTAGGGGCTCCCCAGGCCCAGATTGAAGATCAGGGATAAGGGAGCTTCTCAGAGGTGTTTGATATTCCCTGTGGTTGTCATCCCTGAGATCACAAAGGGGACAGAATCATCCATAATTTATCTGCCAGAGAATGTGTCTTTTCAGATGGATTTACTTTTTTTTTTTTTTTACCTTAAGGATATTTTCACTGATTTCTTGTTTGAGTTTTCACCCATATGAAATAAGAACCAGCACAGTGCAGTGGAAAAGGGAAGAGTTTAAGAAAATATAGGTGAATATTTATTTTATCTCAGGAGGAACAAGGGCTTTCCAAGTGTCAAAGCCAAGAAATGAACTATAAGGGTAAAGAATGATCGACTTGGTTACATAAAAGTCATAAACATTTTTAAGTAAAAATAAAGTGACAGAAATGTTAAAAGACAAACCCGGGGAAAATATTTACAACATACACAGTTCAAAATGATCAGCTATCTTGAAATGTATAAAGAACACTATTAATCAACAAAAAACTTGGTGTCTTGGTAGGGGGAAAAAAAGGATGTGACTGGATAATTAATATAAGAAAAATTGCCACAGTCAATAAAAAATCTGAAAAAAATCAGCTTGTAGTTATTGAAATATAATTATTACAGAATAAAGGTACCATTTCCCTCTATTTACACTGGCAATTTAAACAATGATTTTAGTGAGGATGAAATGATATAGTTGTCAAAAGAGTATAAGTTTCTGCAGTCTTTCTAGAGTGCAGTTTGAAATGTGGTTTGAGAATCTTAGATATGTATATCCTTTGGACTTGTAATTCCATTCCCAGGAATTTGCTACTTTAGAGAAATGGAGATGTACATGATAGATAGTATAAAAGGGTTTTTATCAGAATTTTACTTGGGATGGAGAAAGATGAGGAAAACAGACTTAAATGCCCCGTAATATAAAGTAGCTGAAATAATTATGTGGTTTTATGTAATGGAATTATTTTTAGGCATAAAAAATAATAGCTTCAAGTACTACTGAATGCCATGTGAAAAGTCTCACATTAATGGTAGTCCTAGATTGCTTATTGATTTAAAAACAACCAAAACCCACAAAAAATAGGAAAATGTAAAAACTAATGTTTTACAGATGCTGGGAAAAAGGATTTTCAGCATAGTACAAAACTTTAAATCACTCCTTTAAAATTTTAAAGTGAAACTAGCATTCGTATGCACTCTATTGATGAGCTTATTTAAATTGTAGATAATCATACATCGATGAATGGAAGAAAATGAACCAAAGAGTAGGAAATTCTTATCTTTGAGTGATAGATTATGGGCAGTTCTTAATTTCTTCTTTAATAAAAACTTGCAAATTCTTTTAAAAATTTACTGTAATAAACAAGTGTTTCTTTTAAAATCTGAGAACCTAACACAATAATATGAAAATAAGATGCTAGAATAAAAGTAGAATGATAAAGAATCAAGAAATTTGGGGTAGATGGGTCTGGGTTTGGATTGAGAGGCTCACTGGCCTTGTGGACCTTTATGAACCTTTTTTCCTCCTGTCTGTAGAATGAAGGTAAATATAGCTCTGCAAAGTTGGTTTCTAAGGGCTAATTCAGAATATAAGTCAGGAACATGGCACTGGATAGACCTTTAGTAAATATTATTTAGGGCTCTCTGTTTTCTCTGTTGATCTGTTTGGCATTTTAGATTTGGAACCTAGGGTCTGGATTAGTCTTTGAACTCTCATATGGTTTTTAAAAATGTTTATTTATTTGACTGGGCTGGGTCTTAGTTTCAGCACATGGAATCTTTGATGTCACATCATCATGCTTTCATTGCAGCTTGCAAACTCTAAGTTGTGGCATGTGGGATCTAGTTCCCTGGCCAGGGATCAGACCCTGGCCCCCTGCATTGAGAGTGTGGAGTCTTAGCCACTGGACTACCAGGGAAGTCCTTCTCCTATAATTTTATGTCTGTTCCAGATTTCCTAATTATTTAGTCATAGCCATTTACCCTTTTTCCAAAAGAAGACTAAATTGGGCTGGTTGTCTAACCTTTGCATTACTATGGTTGAAAATTTTAATGGACATGTTCAGATCATATCATGCTGGGGTATGGACTCTGACGTTTCTTTCTGCTCTCTCTCGTTAGTTTGACAGAGTATTGTATAGTTGCAATTTCCAGGGAGGGCAGTGAGTTTGATGGACATAAGTTTGAGCAAACTCCAGGAGCTAGTGAAAGACAGGGAAGCCTGGCATGCTGCAGTCCATGGGGTCACAATGAGTCAGACATGACTTAGTGACTGAACAAGTGATGGCAAAGATGTGACTAAATGGTTATTTGTATACCATGTTCATGGACATGTAAACTCATAGAGTCTTTTTAAAGGAAAGTTAGGAAATTTGTATCAAGAACCTTTAAGCATCTTCATATCTTTTGATTTAGTATTTCCTTGTTTAAGAACTATGGTTTTAAGATAATACAGATTCACACCTAATTTATAATTCATTCCAACCCTGTGTCCTTTTTGGAATCTGAGGGGGTAAAGCATAAATCTGGTTGCTTGTCTTCATGAAATCCATAGAGTTTGGGTCCCTTTGGCAGGAGGTACCATGTAGGGGGTGTGCTGGCTCCAACTATCAAACACAGTTCTTTTAATCATTTCAGTCTAGATAAAAGAAGTCATGTGGGGTAATGCAAAGGGTCTGATCACTGGCATCAGCAAACATGGATTTGCATCCAGACTTTGGTAGATGACTGACTTGGGACCTTGGCAAGATGCTTCTCTTTTCTGTGTATTCATTTCCTCATCTGTAAAATGGGTATGATAACGTTAGCCTTGCAGGAATTTTGTGTAAAGGGCAGGAGAGAATGTAGGCATTATGGGACCGGAAAGACCAAGTGCTTTCAGATCACATCTAAGTCAGTTTCCCTCTTTTTTTTTTTTTTTAAATTGGAATGTAATTGTGGGTACTGTAGCCTTCTGTGTTGATTCTCTTGGGTTCCTTGGGGAATAGCCAGGCTGCTAGACACCCCACTCATCTGTAGCCCCTCTGGATCCTTAGTCAATTCTCCTATAAACTGGGGGTACGTAAGGGCCTAGGGTCAATTCTGTCTTCTTTCTTCAAACATCATAATACTACAAGGACACTTTTCACAAAATCAAAACAGTTTAAAGATTTTAGATAAACTATTTTTAAATGTTTTCTGAATGCAAGGGTTTTGTTAAAAATTACCACAAAGTTTGGAAAATGCAGAAAATTAGGAGGACTAAGAAAACAAGGACACATATATTTTCTAACTATCTGAAGAAAACAGTATTAGTATTTTCTTGTATTTCCCTGTTAGGTTGTCTGTGCATTTTCATATAATCAAAATCATGCTGTATGTATTGTCATGCATCTTCCTTTCTTTTTCATTTGACCCTATAATAAGCACTTTCCTCATGTTATTAAAAACTCTTTGTAAAAATAGCTTTGAATGGCTGCATCTTATTCAGTGGATATTAGATAGAGCAATTATTCATTTCAGTTACTTTCAAATCAATGGCAAACAGTATTGTTGTCCATATCTGATATTTTCTGTCTCTTATTCTTTGTTCTGTATCAGATATTTCTCAAATTATTTCCTTGTTTGAAATGTCTATATATCAGACTCAAGGCTGGCAGAATTACACCTTCTTTCAATGTCTGTAATGACTCATGGTTAAATCTTTAATACATTCTAGCTGTTTCTTTAATGTTGTCTATAATCTCCATTGGAAATCGAGGTGTTGGAGCAGCTCTGAGGAGGAATCATGCTTCAGAAAATGAAGAAAATGGGGCATTCTTGAGTTGGAGTGATTGCTGATGGCAAATAGAAAGTGACCATTTCGAGTGGTGCTGGGAATAGCATTTGTTTTCATTTTTGTTAAGAATTGGAATTAATGAGAAAAATGAGCAACGTGTTCCATTTTGTGGGTAATGTGAATTCACTTGTAATTGAACAGATTTTTCTCCTCTCTGTCTCCAGCCTTAGTGGGACTTGTACTAATTTTCTGGAGTTGTTCACCCAGCGCTTAGGATTGCTTTTAGCAGAAACGATCTCATTTCAGGAGCCTGTGAAGAGGAAAAGGAAATGTGTTCTCACGACTGTGAGTCAGTGTAGAATGAAAGAAGCTGCCGGGAGCTCTGCATGTGTCTGCGGGTGTGGAATTGTGTGTGAGTGTGTGTGTCAAGGTGCAGTGCATTTACAGAGAGAATGAAGTCTGCGAGGGAAGGAGAAGGTGAGCAATAATGACAAAGTTGTGTGCAACTCCTGTGGGCCATACTGCAGTGGAAAAATATCAAGATCTGCTCTGGGGCTCAAAGGTTTTGGGTGATGTGGCTTACCTGAAGTTGGTGAGAAAATACCTAAAAATCTTTTTTTTTTTTTTTAAAAAAAAAAAGGGTTTATTGACTCTCTTGCAATATTGTTTCTGTTTTATGTTCTGGTTTTTTGGGCCATGAGGGATGCGGGATATTAGCTTCCCGACGAGGGATCATACCTGCACCCTTTGCATTGAAAGGTGGATTCTTAACCACTGGACTGCCAGGCAGGTCCCCAAAATATCTAAAAATCTTGACTGATAGCAAGTGTAAGATATCCTGATGTATATGCAGAGCAGGAGTTTGGGGAGTAAAGACCAGAGAGGCTGCTTGACTTTGTCAGGATTGCACAGCTCAGTTCAGATCACTGTCTGCTTAATTGCAATGCTTCCCCCACACCCCGGCTCCCACCGCTGCACCCTGCCAGGTGACACCTGTTCAGCCAGGATACAGTCTGCTGCTGGTTGAGGGCACGTAGGTGAGCGATGATGATGCATCCTGTTCCTCAGGGCAGGTAACACTCAAGGACGTTCTGTCCTCTAAAAATGGCAGCCCTGGATTTACCTGTTTTCATTTTCCACACTCTCTGCCCTCTCCTCAATAGCTGTTGAAGAGAAACAAGACCAAAGAACTGGGAATCATGTTCTACCTGATAAGCTTCTCACTTTTGCACCTGTCAGGGGAGGTGGATCGTTACCTGGAGATTACTCTCAGTTTTCTGTTTGAAAGGAATACTGGCAAATAACCCCAAACAGCATTTATCCATTTATACCTGGGGCAGGTATGTGATTACACGTTTTCTACTATTTTATGTTGCATAAATTCACACTGGAAATGTACCTTTTGTGGCTTCAGCCCTGGATTTTTGTGTTTTTTGTGAAATAAAGATATTTGTGCCTGTCTCTTGAATGAATTCCACACATATTGAAGTACCTGCTCTTTGCCACGTATCATTCCAGGCAAGAGGGGGATGGTGAGGTCCTGTGTGAAGAGAGTTTCAGTTTAGAGAACAGGGAGACAGTGCTTTAGTCAAATGATCAAATAATTGCAGATAGTAAGTGCAGAGACGAAAAGTATCAGGACGCTAAGGGAGAGAGTGACGAAGGGGAGGGTGTTGTGTGCAGCCTCTGAGGAAGTGACCCCGGAGCTGACATTTGAGGCCCAAGTGTCATGAAGAGTTGGGGGAGAGGAATCAAGATTTTTGCTGTTGTTAAATTTTAGTTTTCTCCCTTAAAGTTGCTTCTCTCTCAGCTTTGCCCATGTCAAAATAATGCCACCATCCACTCAGTTGCTTAAAGCAAAAATCTAGGAGTATCTCGATCCCTCACTTTCTCTTTCTCCCTCTCACCCTCCTGGCTCCACCCCTGAAAGATATTCCCAGCTTGCCACCTCCTTCCATCTCTGCCTCCACCTGTCAATCATCACCTCCCCTCTGGACCACTGTAAGAGCTTCCTGATAAATCTTCCTGCTTCCCCTCTTGTCCTCTTATAATTACATTTGACCCTTGAGCAACATGGGGTTGAGTGCAAGAGTCTGCTTATATGCAGATTTTTTCCTAATAGTGAATAGATAAATAGTACTTCTTGGTCATGGTTGAATCTGCTGTCATGGTTGGATCCATTGATGCAGAATTGTGTACATGGAGGAACCTCGGATACAGAGAGCCAGCTATAGGTTACACACAGATTTACAACCCTGCAGAGGGCTTCCCTGGTGGCTCAGCTGGTAAAGAATCCACCTGCAATGTGGGAGACCTGGGTTCGATCCCTGGGTTGGGAAGATCCCCTGGAGAAGGGAACAGCTACCCACTCTAGTGTTCTGGCCTGGAAAATCCCATGGACTGTACAGTACATGGGGTCACAAAGAGTTGGACACAGCTGAGCAACTTTCACACACATGTGATAAGAGTGTTGTAGGATCCCTAATCCCTAACCCGTGTGTTGTTTGTATCTTCCACCTAGCAGTTTAAGTAGGTAGACCAATGCCGTAGCTACCAACTCTGTGTTGGTATTTAAATTTACATTCATTAAAATAAAATAAAAAAATTTAGTTTCTCAATTATATTGTCTACCTTTCAAATGCTCAAGAGCCTCATGTAGCCAGGGGCTCTTGCATTTGACAGTATAGATATAGGATCTGTCCATCATGGCAGGAAGATCTTTTGGAGAGCTCTGAGTTAGAGAATGGTCTTTCCACAATATGCACCAGATCACAACACTCCCTGCTTGAAACCTCGGATGGTTTCACTCCTCACTGGGAATAAAATCCTAACTCTTTTTTCTGGCTCTGTACCGGGTCCCACCTGACCTGGCCCCTTCCCATCTGTCTAACCTCACCTCATCAGTCTTCACTGGTTACTGCTCTTTAGCCATACCCCGACTTCCTATTTCTAGAGCACAGAGCTTGTTCACTCCTTGGGGTCTTATACAAGAGTTCACACCTTGGATTCCCTTGGCATGGAATGCCCTGCCTTCCCCCTCAAACTCAAATTTTTTGTGTTGATGGCTCCTTATTGCCATTTAGGTCTCAAAATACTGATAAATATCACCACCTCCAGAAGCCTTCCTTGACTACCCAATCTAAAGTAGCCATCCAGTCACTATAGTAGAACCAAGTAAAATTGTCTTCACACTCTGGTAACTATTGGATGTTTTGTCTACTCGTTTTTTTGCTGAATTGTGTGTATCAGCCCGCAAGTATATGGGCTTTCAAATGGCAGAAAGCTTGTTTATCTGGTTCAAGGCTATAAAATGCCAGTGCCTAGGACAGCGCCTAACTTGTAGTAGGGGCTCAGCTAATACTTGTTTCAGGAATGAATGAGTCATCACAGGGAGGTAGGATGGCTGGCAGCTCATATGGCTGTTTTGTATGCATTCCAAAAAGGCACCTCTTTGCTGTGGTTGACTTTGTGTAGTGAATACCCTGCAAGCCTGCTTGTTGGGGACGGGGGCATCTTCCCAGGATAGCAAATGCAGAGAAGCTGAGGCAGGTCTGTGCTTGATGTGTTTGAGAAAAAGAAAGAAAGGAAGGGAAAAAAAGATATGTTTCAAATACAGTCTGTAAAGGGGAGAGTAGAATGAAAAATATTGAGAAATATTGAGGAAAGTAGGTAGGGGACAGGTCACCTGGGGCCCAGAAAGCTGTGGTAAGGAAATTTTTTTTTTTTTATTAGTTGGAGGCTAATTACTTCACAACATTTCAGTGGGTTTTGTCATACATTGATATGAATCAGCCATAGAGTTACACGTATTCCCCATCCCTATCCCCCCTCCCACCTCCCTCTCCACCCGATTCCTCTGGGTCTTCCAGGAAATTATATTTTATTCCAAGTAGAGTAGGAAGTCATTGGAGGATTTTTAAGCAGGGGAGAGGCATCAAATTTACAATTTATTTATTCTTACGATTTTATTTCTTTGCCTCTCTGGATAAATATTTTGTAACATTTTTCTCAGATACATGGTTTGGAGAAACTTTTGAGTTTTGAGACTAGTTTTCCCAAGGGGTGGGGACATGCTTTTCTGAAGACTGAAAAATCCTCCGATGCTTTTAGGTGCTGCAATTAGGTTCCAGACACACGTTGACTATTCTTTGAAATACTTTCTGGCATGTACTGCTGGTAAATTTGAAGGTTAAATCTTCTGCTTCCTCCAAAAGGTGACAGAGGCACAGAGTAAAACTAATTAGGAAAATTCCTGAGTAGTTGATTGCAGCCATTTGTTAAGAGTTTTGAAATGCAAATAAAAATTTGCTCAGCTCTCTCTCTGGAAGGGAGACTTGTTCAGCCTGGTGTTTGGTTTTAGAATTCATCTGCCTGTGAAGGGAAAAGTGTGACCTCTCTGCAGAGAGGCAGTGAGCACAGCTTGAATCTATATCCTGCTCTTGTCTCAAGTCTTTCTCTTGAGAACAAAGGAAAAATGCATTCAGTTCTCCCAATAGTATTATTTATCATATTCTCTCAATTCTAAGATGTGATGAAGAGAAAAGAGGCCCCATTGGTTAAATTGCAGCTTTCTGGGAACAACAACAACATAAATATTGTACTGAAATTACACATCAATGGCAAGAGGACTCCAATTTCAGAGAAGTTAAAGTGTGAAGCAAAGTGTCTTTCTCTCTGTCATTATCTGTTTAGAAATCAAAGGCTATTAGAGGACTTGCTATATACTGAGTGCTTTAAATGCAGACTCATTTAATCCTTATTGCAGCTCTTGAGATATAGGTATAATTTTTACTCCATGTTCTAGTTGAAGAAACTGTTGCACAGAGAGGTTAAGTAACTTGATCATGGTCACACAGCCACTGAGTGGCTAAGTCAGGATTAGTTGGACCATAAAGAAGGCTGAGCTCCAAAGAATTGATGCTTTTGAACTGTGGTGTTGGAGAAGACTCTTGAGAGTCCGTTGGACTGCAAGGAGATCCAACCAGTCCATCCTAAAGGAGATCAGTCCTGAATTTTCATTGGAAGGACTGATGCTGAAGGTGAAGCTCCAATACTTTGGCTACCTGATGCGAAGAACTGACTCATTGGAAAAGACCCTCATACTGGGAAAGATTGAAGGCGGGAGGAGAAGGGGACAACAGAGGATGAGATGGTTGGATGGCATCACCGACTGGATGGACATGAGTTTGAGTAAGCTCCAGGAGTTGGTGATAGACAGCGAAACCTGGCGTGCTGTAATCCCTGGGGTTGCAAAGAGTCAGACACAACTGAGCGATTGAACTGAACAACTGTCTGACTCCAGGGACTGAATGGACCTCTGTAGTATGGGGATCATGTGACAATTTGGTGTGGGGTAGCCATGAGCAAAATGATAGATGTCTTTCTTTGCTTCTCAGCATAAACATTCAAGTAGAGATCCTGATCTTTGACAGGTAGTTACCTAATTATGACTGATGGTGTCATTGCATTTTACTCAAGATTTGAAACACAAGTCTTTATCCTGGGGTTTGCTTTGATAAAGCATTTTAAACACCATCCTGTTGTTTTGGGGAATCATCTTGCAACTCAGCTGAGATGGAAAATCCTGTCTTCCTGCCCAGGAGAAAGCAGAGGCTGAGCTTCTGGGCAGAGATGGTGGGAAAGGCATCTGTCAGAGGTTGGAGAGTCCAGTGGTTAACCACACCAGCTCTGGGGAAGGACTGTTGGTTCCAGGCCTACATCTACCATATTTTGAGCTGTGTAATCTCATGTAAGTTCTTTATCCTCTTTGAGCCTGTTTCCTTATATATAAACTGGGTTGAACAAATTCTCAACCCCTTATCTGTAGCCTTGGGGCCAAATGTGTTTCTGAAGTTAGATTTACCTTTTAGGAAGGCATTGGCTTCCCAGGTGGTGCTAGTGATAAGGAATCTGCTTGCCAGTGCAGGAGATGCAAGAGATGTGGGTTTGACCCCTGGGTTGGGAAGATCCTCTTGAATAAGAAATGGCAACCCACTCTAATATTCTTCCATGGAAGATTCCATGGTTGGAGGAACTTGTTGGGCCTCAGTCCATGGAGCTGCAAAGATTCAGATATGACTGAGTGTGCATACACAATCATGCAGTCATGGTCCATATACAGTCAAATAAAGAACACTCCTAGAAGGGTCTGGGATCACATCCCAAAATCAAGAATGTTGATTTTTTTGGTAGCAGAAGTACAGATATGACCATTAAGAAGGAGAGAGGAAAACTGTAAACAAGTTCAGAACAGTTTAACCTAAGTCTTAGCACCAAATACGTTTGCACCAAACTTAGGAAAAGATCTTTTGGTTTTCAAAGTTTTGGAGAATTCAGAATTCTCCAATCGTGGTTGGTTGATCTGTCCCTTCTTCACGGAGTAGTTGCCTGGCTTACAGGAAGGTAGTGTGTACTCAACACGTTCCATCGTCCAGAGTGAAGTGCTCAAGAGCATTATCTGTTGTTCTTTGTATTTTCAAGCATCTTTCATTGAGCAGAGGTGAGTGTCACTCAGCCGAGAGCCTGGTGGTTCTGGTTGAACTCTGAACACCTTCTAGTGGTAGCTGTTGGATTTGGAAATTCTGGTCTGGAGCCCAGAGCACTTGACTGCTCTCAGAACCCAGGTCCATCCTCTGACTTCCACTGGCATTTTGACTGGCTTTTGGTTGTTCTGGTCAAGAAAGAAGGGAAGAAATCAGAAGGATGTCTTTCTGCCCCTCCCCTAGGTAGACTCAGCCTTTCTGCTGAATCTTCTCTTTTTCCTATGGCTGTAAAATGAGGGGAAAATTGAGCACAACAACAACAACAATAACAACCAAAAGAGCATTTTCCTTTAGGCAAGCGTACGTGTGACACTCCATTAACGATAAGTGACATCTTCTTCCATCTAGCGGGAATCAACACAATATTCACATTAACCAGTCGTCAGCAGCACCAGAAGCGGATGATGACTTGTCAGTTTCCATCCTATCAGTCATTTTCAGGCAAACAGTGTGTGTCTTTGGGTTCCACATGTTCACACTTCTGTTCACTTTTCTACAAGTGCTTGATGGACAGTCTGAGACTTAAAGCAGAGGCCAGGTGAGTCCCATACAGAAAGAACATGGACTAAAGAACTGTACAAACCTAGGTCCTGGGATCCTCACCTGTCACTCACTGACTAGGAGACCTTGGCTAATGTCCACAAGCTATCTGGACTCTGACTTCCTTCCTTGTGAATAGAGATAATAGTAATTCCTCACCTCATCAGGTCACTGAGAGGAGTAAATGGCTTGAAGAATATGAAAGGGATTATAAACTGAGATGCTGCAGGAAATGCCAGTCTTGTTATGATGTATTTATCTTCAGTCAACTTTTGATTCGCCACCTAGAATTCATTTGTGTAACTCCCAGCTATTCCTCTGGAGTCCTGGCCCCTTTTGCACTTAACTCCTCTTTCAACAAGGTATCCATCTATTGGTTCACTTGGTACTTTGCTAGTTGATGCACTCATCCAAATAGCCATGTCTCCACCTACCCGCCCACTTCTCTGTTGGGTCCCTGTGTGTGCAGGTACTAGGCTACGGTCTGGGATCCAAAGATGAGTCAGATTAGGATGGACCCAGGCCTAAAGGACTCATAGGCTAACAGGGAAATGGATGAGGCCACCCACACATTAATGTAAATTAGGTGCGGTTGATGCTATATCTCAGGTGTGGGCTGCAAACAATGGGGACACAAAGTGTGGAAGCTTCCATGAGGTCTGGAAGTTCTGTTGGGTTGACAGTAGAGGTAGAAGGAAGGACTAAACTAAGTTCTCCAAAATGAAAATGACACTTGAGCAGAGTCTTGAAAGGTATTTATCTGACAGACAAGGGAGAAGATAGTCCTGGCTGGAGTAGAGAGTGTTCAGGGAGTTGATCTTGGCAGATATAAGGTGCAAGAGGCAAGCTGGGGCCAAGTACTGGGAAGCCTCAGACATCAGACTGAAAACCTTGAGTTATCCCGGTATCTATAATTGGGTTTCCATCCATTGATTGGAGGAGAGTATCAGCCTTCAGTTAGAAATTATGGAAACTCTTCCTGAAATCTTTTTTAAAATTAATTTATTTATTTTGGCTGCACTGGGTCTTTGTTGCTACGTGTGGGCTTTCTCTAGTTGTGGTGAGTTGGGCTACTCTTCATTGTGGTGAGCGGGCTTTTCACCGCAGTGGCTTCTCTTGTTGCAGAGTACAGGCTCTAGATGCTTGAGCTTCAATAGTTGTAGCACGCAGGCTCAGTAGTTGTGGCTCACGGGCTCCATAGTTGTTGCACACCAGCTGAGTGGCCCCATGGCATATGGAATCTTCCTGGACCAGGGATTGAACCTGTGTCTCCTGCCTTGGCAGGCATCCAGATTCTCAACTACTGGACCACCAGGGAAGTCCTCATCCTGACATCTTGCAGAGGTAGTGGTCTTGGCTTGGAGGGGGCAAGGTTGAAGGCAGGGGGGCCACGAGGAGGCTGCTGTAGGGGTCTGAAGATAGTCTAGGAGGGAAAGAAGCAGTAGGAGGGATTGGGGAATACAGATGCTGCAGAAGTGTTCAGGCACCAGTGAGCAAGACTGGCTACTGTGGGCCGCTGTAACAAATGACCATGAACTTGGGCACTCAGAACCATGAAAATTTATTCTCACACAGTTCTGAAAGCCAGAGTCTGAAATCAAGATGTCACTGGGGCTTCACTTCCTCTGAAGGCTCTAGAGGACTGTCTTTTCCTTGTCTGGTGCTGCAGATAGCTCTTGGCATCCTTGGTGGCTGCATCACTCCAGTCTCTGCCTCCGTCTTCATGTGGCCTTCTCTTCCACGTGTCTGTCTTCTCCTCTTCTCTTTCTTATAAGCATACTTGTCCTTGGAGTTAGCCCTTCCTTCCCTGGGTCATTCAGGACAATCTCATCTCAAGATCCTTAAATTAACATCAGTAAAGACCTACTTTCCAAATAAGGCCACATGTACACTTTTAAGGGACTAGGATGTACACGTATATTTTGGTGGAGGGAAACTGCTTTCCCCGACTACAGATCCTGAGTGGGTTAGGCAGCTCCTGTTCTTGGGGTCCCCTTAAATAGCTGGGCAGGAAGGGCTGGGCTCTTGCACGGATGCCCCAGCAAGCTTGTATAAACTCCTCATCTGCTGAAGTGCTCTATCATCTCTGCATGATGCCTTCCCAGGGTCTGATGAGTTGTAACTGCCTTTCTGAAAGGAGGTGCTGTAAAGACACAACAAATAGGAGTTAAAGAGGGGAGCTTTAGAAATAGAGTAGAAATTCAAGTGACTGCTATTTGCAGAGAATCTAATTTCCTCTGACAGTTTTGCAGGTACCCTGGAATAATCTCTTAAGCAAAATGTATTTTCTGAAGACAATTCTCCTTGAATTTTACAAACGTTCCCCTGCTGGATGATCACGTACAATGGGGTGAACTACAGCCTTGCTCTATTTTTGTTTTTCTCCTTGTTTGTGCCCAGTTGCTGTTAATAATGTTGGCAGGACTGTCTTTGGGAAAGCAGCACCATTTTTTTGTGGTTCAGATACGGCTGCTGCTGACAACCCAGCGAAGAAGAACCAAGGGCTCCAGAGCCTGCCGTATTGTTCATTTGGCACATGCTGTCGGAGCATCTCCTGTAAGCTGGGCAGTGATTTCTGCTGCACATACAGGGATAAAGTAGACCAAGCCCTACTCCTGATTTGCAGTCTTGAACATACACATGGCCTCGGCACTGTGTACTGGGGGTAATAAGATGGCACGGCGGTCTGAGCGAGCTTTGAGGAGAGATGGATTTCCACAAAAGTAGAACTGGAAACACCCAGTGAGTGTGTGAAATATTACCAGCCTTATCAGCCATCAGGCGTACTGATTAAGATAAAGTACCATTTCCACCTGTCAAACTAGGCAAGATATAATAAAAATGACATAATGCTCAGCGTTGGCCTTCATGTTAGAAAATAGTCTTAACTACTCAAATGGGTACAGGCTTTTTGGAAAGCAATTTGATGGAAAGATTCAAAGGACCTGAAAAAGCAAATCTATTCAGATGTCACTTCCTTTCTGCGGCTTTTGCAGGCTCTTCAGTGCCCCAAAGTCCTGTTGGCTACCATCTTGGCACTTGCCACATGGGATGGAATTACTTGTTTGGGTATCTTCCTGTCCCCCTGGACTGAAATCAGGGCTTCTGGTTCTTCAGTGCTGTTCAGTTGCCAAGTCATGTCGGACTCTGTGACTTTATGAACTGCAGCACACCAGGCTCCCCTGTCCTTCACTATCTCCCTGAGTTTGCTCAAACTCATGTCCATTGAACCAGTGATGCCATCCAACCATCTTATCCTCGGTCTCCCCTTCTCTTGCCCTCAATCTTTCCCAGCATCAGGGTCTTTTCCAGTGACTCAGCTCTTCGTATCATGTGACCAGAGTACTGGAGCATTAGCTTCAGCACCAGTCCTTCCAATGAATATTCAGGGTTGATTTCCTTTGGGATTGACTGGTTTGATCTCCTTGATGTCCAAGGGACTCTCTAGAGTCTTCTCCAGCACCACAATTTGAAAGCATCAGTTCTTTGGTGCTCAGCCTTCTTTATGGTCCAACTCTCACATCCGTACATGACCACTGGAAAAACCATAGCTTTGACTAGATGGACCTTTGTTGGTAAAGTGACGTCTCTTATTTCTAATGCACTGTCTAGGTTTGTCATAGCTTTCTTCCCAAGAAACAAGTGTCTTTTAATTTCATGGCTGCAGTCAATGTCTGCAGTGATTTTGGAGCCCGAGAAAATAAAATCTGTCACTGTTTCCACTTTTTCCCTATCTATTTGCCATGAAGTGATGGGACCAGATCCTTGGTACCATATTTTTCTGAACATTCTAGCCTGTGAAATTTGCTTAGTTGTGTCCAACTCTTTGTGACCCCATGGACTGTATAGTCTGTATAGTCCATGGAATTCTCTAGGGCAGAATACTGGAGTGAGTGGCCTTTCCCTTCTCCAGGGGATCTTCCTGACCCAGGAATTGAACCAGGGTCTCCTGCATTGCAGGCGGATTCTTTACCAGCAGAGCCACAAGGGAAGCCCCTTCTCACCTTGTGATAGCTTTACAATCAAGTGCCTTCCTGAGTGTTGTCTTTGCAGAATTTTCCTAGGTATTCTTGCGTGTTTATTTGTTTAATTTCTCTTAATTGTAGGAAAATTGTTTTACAATGTTGTATCGGTTTCTGCCAAGCAGCAACGCAAATCAGCCATAATTATCCGTGTAGCCCCTCCCTCCTGTGCCTCCCTCCCCTCCCCCGATCCCGCCCCTCTAGGTGGTCGCAGAGCACGGGGGCTGAGCTCCATCTGCTTTGCAGCGGCTTCCCACTAGCTGTCTCTTTTACACGTGGCCGCGTGTATATGTCACTGTCTCCATTCGTGGAGAAAGTGCCACTTTCTCCATTCGGCCCACCCTCGCCTTCCTCTGCTGTGCCACAAGCCTGTTCTCGAAGTCTGCATCTCCCTGCAAATAGGTTCCTCATTTTAGCTTAGGTCAAGTAGGTTACCATTTCTCTCGATTCCATAATACATGCTTTTTTTCCCCTGTATGCGGATTTTTATGGACCAAATTTAAGATAGCTTTGTCAGTTCCTCTTCCCTCCCCCTGACTGTTGCCCCTGAAGAAAATTAAATTGGGGTATTGTTTGTGATTTCTTAAATGTCTAGATGAATCTAAAGAGAATCAATATTAAGTCTTCCTATCTATGAGCATGATATATTTGTTTGGTGAAGTTTTATCTTATGACTTTCTGTGAAATTTAGTGATATTTTTGTAAGTGCTGAATCTTTGTGGTTGAGCATTTTTTTTTTAAACAATGATTTGCTGAAGTCAGTCTATATCTGCTTGCAAGAGTTGAATATTAAGGTTTCAGTACTTCGATAAGATGTACTTAACTAAACGTAGTACTTAACTAAACACAGTCATTCTTAAAGCTTAAATAGTATAAAATTACAATGATATAAATTATATTAAAATATTCAGAACTCATGACTTTTTATTATTATACATTTTCATTGTCTATGTTCTTAGAGTTATTTATGCTTATTGTATATCTGTAAGGTAGAATTACTGTTTAATGGTATCCCACGATACATCTCTTTTAAGTTCTATGTTCAACGGTAGCATGTTGGTCATTTTTAATTCATCATTGTGTGAATCTTTAAACCACAGAAATCTACAGTGAATGCTAGAAATCAGGATTTCTTTTTGCAGGAGAGCCAGTAGTTAAACATTTGCAAACACACTTTGTGTATTATTGTGTGCATATGTGTATTTGACTATACCCATTCATATGTGTATTTATAGGTGTATGCATGGCAAATGGGATATTTTCCTCCCCAGTTTTATATTTTGTTATTGGCTGATCATGTTATATGATGAAGCTATGAGTTTATTTATTTATTTCTAAGCTGAATATCTTGTTGAATTTGTGTGTTAGGTTATAATGCTTTTCTGTTATTACCTTGGCTTTCCCAGGTAGATAATCACTTTCAAACAGTAACAACTCAACTCTTTTACTAAGAATTTGAATGAAGAATGGATATTTATTCTAATCAAGTATCTTTTGGTATCTATTGATTTACTTGTGTGGTTTTTAATTTAAAATTTATTTCACTTTGGATTAAATGTATCAATTGATTTATTAATGCTGCAATATCCTTGTATTTCTGGAATGAAATTTACTTAGTTGTATTGCATTATTGTTTTCATACATAATAGGAATGGTTTCTTAGTTCTTTTTAAAAGATTTATGCACTTGATATTGGCTTATAGTTTTATAATCTTTGCAATTTTGGTCACATTTTGGTGTCATGATTATTATAGAAATTTTTGTGAAATGAATAATGGTGTGTTCCATCTTTTTCTCTGCTCTTTTAAAATTTATCAGTGGTTAACTGTTATTTAACCTTTGGTTTTGTGATCAGATAATACAGCTTATAAAGCACTTAAAAATTATCTGCTGAGGTTCTTTTGGGGGCATTATTATCCTCATTTTAAAACCATTTAAAAATACTCAAAGCACGGTAAAAAGAATTCTTTCTAGGAAAAAAACACTTTTGTTTATCTCTTTTATATCAATGTTAATAATTATACTAGTGTTTTCTGATCCTTATTTATATTTTGCTTTTTAGATTGGGCATTCAGCGAGGTATGTTAAATTACCTTACTCTTTTATGTTTCTGTTGATTTCTTGATTTCTAACAGTTTGCTTTATGATATTTCAACGTAGTGTTAACATGTTGCAGAAAATGTCATGATAGTTAGGATTTCTTTGTATATTACATCTTTTATCAATATAAAATGACTTCCTTTGTATTTGCTGTTGTTGTTCCATTGCTAAGTTGTTTGACTTTGCAACCCCATGAACTGCAACATGCCAGGCTTCCCTGTCCTTCACTGTTTCTCAGAGCTTGCTCAAACTCATGGCCATTGAGTCAATGATGCCATCCAACCATATTATCTTCAGTCATCCCTGTCTCCTCCTGCCCTCAATCTTTCCCAGCACCAGGGTCTTTTCTAGGGAGTCAGCTCTTCACATCAGGTGGCCAAAGTATTGGAGGTTCAGTTTCACTATCAGTCTTCCAATGAATATTCAGGGTTGATTTCCTTTAGGATTGACTGGTTTGATCTCCTTGCTATTCAAGGGACTCTCAAGAGTCTTCTCTAGCACCATAGTTTGAAAGCATCAGTTCTTCAGGGTTTAACCTTCTTTATGGTCCTTTATATTATTTAATGCCTTGTCTTTGAATTCTACTTTGATATGGATATTGGTACACCTGCATTTTTTCCCACTAATATTAAACCTGCCCGTTCTTTCATATTTAACCTTTTTGAATCTCATTGCTTAATTCTGTGTCTCATGTAAAATATTTCATTGTCCTCAGTTTTGGACTCAATGTCTTTTACTAGGGAAATGGAGACCATTTATACTCAATGTCACAACTGCTCTATTTTGCTGACTTTCATCATCTCTGTGTGATGCTTTCTATTTCTTCTGCTTGTTTTTAGAGTTTTCTCTCTTCCCACCTCCCTTTCTTTTTAACTCTAGTGCAGGGCTTGCCAACGTACAGCCTATTTTTGTACAGCACACAGGCCATGAATGGCTTTTTCATTTTTAAATTGTTGCAAAACAAAATAAAGAATATACAGACAATAATTATGTGTGTCTCAGAAGCCTGAAATATTTACCAGCTGGCCTTTTCCTGTAGAAAGAGATTGCTGATTCCTAGTTTATTAATTTGGTATTCCTGTTGCATCCTGCTTTTAGTTTCACTATTGCATACATTTAGCTGCATTAGAAACGTAACTTAAATTTAACTTCCTAACTTATTTCTCAGTTGTTTAGGATATGGGATGCCAAATAGGGTTTTTATCTATGTTTTTAATTTAATCATTATTATTTTAAATTATGTCTATGTCTTTTTTAAATGAACTACAAATAGCATTTATATTGTTTATAACTGGATTTACATGATTGTTAAAGAAAATTCTTTTTTTTTTTTAGCTTGTTCAAACTAAAAAAGTGAGTGGTGCTCACTACCTGGCCTTTAAAATATAACTACCCATTCTTTATTTAAAAAAAAAAAATCCCTATTTGGTTAGGGTATTTACTTCAGTAGTTTCCTGAGGAGGGTTAATTGGCAGAGGAAATGAGTGGATGGTGGTGGTGGTGTTTTTGTAGGAGCTTTCTGCATCCTTTTACATTTGTAAATATCACTTTGATTCTTCCATATATGAACAAAGAGTGCTTTTAAACCTTGTGAATATTTAATCATTAGCTTTTATACCCTAGTATTGTGGAGGAGAAGTCTGAAAGTATCATTTAATTATGTAAATGTTTAACCATAGAAATATCTTATTTTTTCTTGTTTGTTGCTTGAAAAATTACTATTTAGGATGTTAGGACTTTCAGTGTAGCTTTTTTTAAAAGTCTGATCTATAATATTTTGTGCTTCCCTGGGAGCTCAGTGGTAAAGAATCTTCCTGGTAGTGCAGGAGACGTGGGCTCGATCCATGGGTCCGGAAGATCCCCTGGAGAAGGAAATGGAAACCCACTCCAGTATTCTTGCCTGGGAAATGCTATGGATAGAGAAGCTTGGTGGGCTATAGTCCATAGAATTGTAAAAGTCAGATATGAGTTAGAGATTAACAACAACAGCAACAACAAATCTATGTTTTAGGAATGCTCATTATCTGTATATCTCTCTTGTCTTTCATAGTCTTGATTTTCTTTCTTGTAATTTTATCAAGGGAGCTTTCCATCTGCACTGGTACCTGTAGTAACAGACTTACCCAAGAATCCAAAGGCTCTTTGGAAATTCTGCATTTATATTCATAGTTCATGTTAGTACTTTAACTGATGCTAGGAAACCATCGACCCTGTAAGTCTGTATGAGGTACAGAGGCTGGAGTTTATTCTGCATCTCAGTATTTGTCTTTTTAGTAAAGCACCTGTATTAGCCTCCTATGGCTGCCGTAACAAATCATCACAAACTTAATGACTTAAAATAGCATAGATGTATTATCTTACAGCTCTGGAGGTCAGAAGTCTAAAATCAAGGTGTTGGCAGGGCTGTGTTCCTTCTAGAGGCTTAGTTGTTCTGTGTGTTAGTCGCTCAGTCGTGTCCAACTCTTTGCAACCCCATGGACTATAGCCTGCCAGGCTCCTCTCTCCATGGAATTCTCCAGGCAAGAATACTAGAGTGGGTTGCCATTTCCTTCTCCAGGGGATCTTCCCGACCCAGGGATCAAACCCGGGTCTCTCATCTGCATTGCCGGCAGATGCTTTACTGTCTGAGCTAGAGGCTTAGGGGGAGACCTATTTCCTTGCCCTTTCAGGCAAGATGGCTTCTAGAGGCCGCCTGCATCCCATGGCACACGCTCCCACCTTATCCAGACCTCGGCTTCGGTCAGCATATCTCCTCTGACTCTCCTCCTTCCCCCTGTTACTACTTAGGACCCTTGTGATTACATAGGGTCCGTTAGATAATCCAGGAGAATCTCCCCACCTCAGGATCCTTAACTTAATTATAGGTGCAAAGTCTCTTTTGCTATATAGGTAACATATTCACAAGTTCTAGGCATTTAGATACAGATTTTTTTTTTTTTTGAGGAGGAGGAGGACTTTATTCAGTCACCACAGTACCCTTCCCGGATGCATGCAGTCACCACAGTGCGAGCTAAAGCGCTTCAGTTGTGTCCCACTCTTTGCAACCCTATGGACTATAGCCCGCCAGGCTCCTCTGTCCATGGGATTCTCCAGGCAAGAATACTGGAGGGGGTTGCCATGCCCTCCTCCAGGGGAACTTCCCGACCCAGGGAGGATGTATGCAGTCACCACAGTTCCCGTCCCCCTTCACCGATGCTCCCGTGGAGAAGGAGGGTGAGCTGGCCTGTTTTCTTCCCCTTGTCCCCTAGCACATCTTTTCTGATTTCTCTCAAGTGTCTGCTGTGTGAACACTTGTCTTGCTAACCCTTTCTTCTACCCAGGACACCTGTTCTACTCCTTCCAGCCAAATGTAACTATATATACCTTTCTTCTTAGGAACTTCTTATTTATTTTTCTCTTCCAAGTAGCACCTTATTGAGTAAAATAACTAAAATACCCAGGATTCCTGAGAAAAGATATTATAATATATGGAGATTTGCTTTTAATGAGGCTAAAACAAGGTTTTATGTTCCTAGAGAACTAGAAACGCCATAAGGATCTTCATCACCTTCTTTTTTCTTCATTTCTGGAAAGTTTATTTTACATATCACTGCTTCAGAATTCCATGGCCTTGGCTCTGCAACTTACAGCTTTCAAATACATTAAAGTTCTCTAGTCAATGATTACATTTCAAAACAGTCTTTATATTTAATTACCTGTATTTAACTTTTTAACCTTTTAGCAACATCCCATTTATCTGTTCATCTCACTTAAAAAAATTTTTTTTTTCATAGAAACCAGGTTTTCTTAAATGTATGGGGAACACAAAGCAGGTAGCCTGAAATTTGATGGCATTTCATGCAACACATGTTTTAGAAAAGTTCTGTTTTCCCTGCATACTTTGTTCTTTCTTGTTTAATTTACAAAATATCCTTCTAGGCCACCTATTGGTTATATTTTTGTAGTCATTTGTAAGTGGGGCCAGTTCTACCTATCCTGGTATGTTCTCCAAAAATAGGTAAATGAATTATTTGGAATGTTGTTAGGGATGTTGAGCTCTATTCAGATGCTGTTTGAGACCATTCTGCTCCCTTAGCGGACAGAACTGCTGTGTCACTGTATTCCTGGATGCTTTTTCAAGCCACTTGTTTAAAGAGATATGTGTGCATGTGTGTTTGCGTGCTCCTGGTGCATGTACATTAGTGTGTGGTGAGGGGTGTTGGTGACAGATGTTGTCTGATGATTGTACCTTCTTAGAGAGGGAAAATGTTTATTGATTTGATGAAATGCAATATTTTATTAACTTTATCAAAATATACATGAATATATATTAAATGTGCATATGAGCAGTCAATGACGAGGTAGGTAGTAAGTGAAGTGGGTGGTCAAGGTTCAGAGGTGCTCTTATTCACCTGGGGACTGGAGCTTTTTATTGATGGAGGGGAAGGACCAGGTACGAGGAAGTGGGCCAGCTCTTGGAGGTGAGACACACTGTCCCAGCAACGGGGTCAGCCGGTGTGGTCTAGGAGTGAGTTCCCCGTGGAGAACTGAGCTCTATTAAGTATCAGCAATAGCAGTTCTCTGACTCCTGTGCTTGCTCCCTCCTAGATTCTCCCCTGGGGCTCAGAACGTCTTCCTGAATGTTCTAGTGAGTGTCAGCTATTCACAGAGCCACGGAAAGGCTTGTCAGGGGTCCTGGCTTTGAAGGGAAAGCAGAGTTCTCTGGGCGTAGGTGTTAGTGAACGTTAGAAACAAGAAGAGTGCAAGCAGGTGGAAGTCAGCTGACACTGAGGTCATTTGTTTTGTTTGTTTGTTTGTTTGTTTTGTTTTCCCCAGTTGTCCTGTCTGGGTTCAATTCTTGGGAACTTTGGTTTTGTGGTATGGTAGAGACCAGTCATTGTATGTATCTGAATCCCTGTTTCTTCATGGGTAAAATGAGGCTAAGAACTCCTAACTTCCAGGGGTTTGGTGTGAATCAAGTGAGATGATATATTTAAACTACTTACCCTTGTTCTTGGCACTGAAATCTGTGCTTAACCAAATATGATTTTCTTTTCCTTTGTTCTCCTTGAATAAGGGGTAGTCTGCTTGGTTTAGGGTTAGAATTCAGTTTAAGATTATCTTTTGGTCATCATTGCTTCTGTAGCTTTTTTATGATTTTTTAAAAAATGTAGCCAGTATGTATGTTGCACTTTCTGTGAACCGTATATTGTTTTAAGCACTTCTCATGTATTAATTCATCTTATCTTTGTGAGAACTCTTGGACGTATAGGTACTGTTTCATCTCTGTTTTACAGATGAGAAAATTGTGGCACAGAGACCCCAAAAAAACCTGCTCAAAGATACGTCTCTAAAAAGCTTTAATCCAGGTGTTTTTAATTCACTCTTAACCATTAGGTTAGTCATTAGGAAAGGAAGTCTGGTTCAACTTGGTAACATTTTAAAATAGTTGGAAAATGGCGAAATATATAAGATGAAAAAAGATACTTGATGAAGTGAAAAGTATAAGAAAGTGGAAATGTTTTGTATTTCCTTGATGATTGGTGAATTAAACATCTTTTCATGGGTATTTTGGATATTTCTCTGTCTTTAGAGAAATGTTTAAGTCCTTTCAGTTCAGTTCAGTTCAGTCGCTAGTCATATCCGACTCTTCAACCCCATGAACCGCAGCACGCCAGGCCTCCCTGTTCATCACAAACTCCCAGAGTCCACCCAAGCCCATGTCCATTGAGTTGGTGATGCCATCCAACCATCTCATCCTCTGTCGTCCCCTTCTCCTCCTGCCCTCAATCTTTCCCAGCATCCGGGTCAAATGAGTCAGCTCTTCGCATCAGGTGGCCAAAGTATTGGAGTTTCAGCTTCAACATCAGTCCTTCCAATGAACACCCAGGACTGATATCCTTTAGGATAGACTGGTTGGATCTCCTTGCAGTCCAAGGGACTCTCAAGAATCTTCTCCAACACCACAGTTCAAAAGCATCAATTTTTCAGCGCTCAGCTTTCTTCATAGTCAAACTCTAACATCCATACATGACCACTGGAAAAACCATAGCCTTGACTAGACGGACCTTTGTTGGCAAAGTAATGTCTCTGCTTTTTAATATGCTATCTAGGTTGTTTAAGTCCTTTGCCAATTTTTAAATCAAGGTTTTTTGGTTTGTTTTTTGCTATTGCATGGTAGGAATTCCTTATGTGTTTTAGATTTTAATCCCTTATCAGATATGTTTACAAATATTTTCTTCCATTTTATAAGTTGCCTTTTCACTCTGTTGGTTGTTTCCTTTGCTATGCAGAATTTTTTTAGTTAGTTTGATGTAGTCCCACTTATCTGATTTTGCTTTTGTTACTTGTGGGTTTTGGTGTTATATCCGAGATACTATCACCAAGTCAATGTCATGAAGCTTTCCCCTAATGTTTTCTTCCAGGAGATTTACATTCTAGGTCTTACGTTTAAATCTCTAATCCATTTTGAATTGGTTTTTGTGTATGATGTAAGATAAAGTTTAGTTTTATTCTTTTGTATCTGCATATCCTGTTTTCCGAATTCCATTTGTGGAAGAGATTTTCCTTTCCCCATTGAGATGTCTCCTCACATTTTAGGTTGGCTATTATAAAAAACCCCAAAGAGAACAAGTTGTCAAGGATGTGGAAAAATGAGAACTGTTGTACATTGTTGGGAACGTAAAATGGTCCAGCCACTAGGGAAAAGAGTGTGGTTGCATCCCAAAAGATTAAAAGTAGACTTATTATATGATCCAGCAATTCCACCTCTGAATATATATCTAAGAGAATTGAAATCAGGTTCTAGAGGAGATGTATGCGTATTTCCATGTTCATTGCAGTATTATTCACAGAAGCTAAGATACGGAAACAACCCGCAGGTCCATTGACAGGTGAATGGATTAAAAAAAAAAGGTGCTATATACATGCAATGGGATGTTTTTCATCCTTAAAAAAGAAGGAAATCCTGCTGTATGTGATAACATAGTTGTATGGGAGGGACATTATGCTAAGTGAAATAAGCCAGCCACAGAAAAACAAATGCTGCATGATTCCATTTACTGAGGTGTCTAAAATAGCCATTCTCATAGAAATGGAGATTAGAATGATGGCTGCTAGGGGTTAGGGCAGGAGATTATGGGAGGTTGCTATACAACAGATATAAAGTTTCAGGTATAAAAGATGAATAAAGTCTAGAGATCTGCTGTACAACATGGCACCTGTAGTTAATGATTCTGTGTTGTACATTTGTTTCTCATGTGGTGTTTTTAATGCAAATGATAGAAAGTGGGAAGAGTAAGAGAGGTCAGAGGGTAGAGACTGTATCATATTATTATCATGAATCAATGAGTATTGGTTTTTCAGGCAAATGTGGGCTCAGTTAAGGCATCCAAGGCAGAGTTGCCACCTTGAAGAAGTGCTTCTCTCCCAGGAGGTTTACAAGCTAATAGCCAAGAGAAGAGCAAGCTGGTGTAGGGGTGATGGGTGGGGTGACATATGTCCCAGTGGGCTGAGGACAGTCCTGGTTTATGTCTTTCGTTCACCAGCATAATTGTTTTTGTTTTTTAAGTGTTAATTTTTGGCTGCCTCGGGCCTTCGTTGTTGTGACTGGGCTTTCTCTAGCTGTGGCAAGCGGGGGCTTCTCGTCCCTGAAGTGTTTGGGCTTCTTGTTGCTGTGGCCTCTCTTGTTGAGGAGTACAGGTTCTAGGGCACTTGGGCTTCAGTAGTTGTGGTGAATGGGCTTAGTGGACCCCCAGCATCTGGAATCTTCCTGGACCAGGAATCCAACTGGTGTCTCCTGCATTGGCAGGTAGATTCTTAAACATTGGACCACCAGGGAAGTCCTGTAATTATTAATAACAGTCCTTTTCTTTCTCCGCATTGTCCTGGTATATATGACTAGTTACATAGTCACCTTAGTAATCAGGTGAATCAGGTGAAAAATGTTCTCGATGGACATTCTGAGAGGTGAGGTCCCTTTTCTCCCTGGGTGTCAGATCAGTATCTGCAGGTGAGGTGGCTGGACCAGCCATCGCCTGTGCTTCTTTCTTCTTAATTCCACACTCGCCTAGGCTTTCACGTTCTGGAGGTGAAGCATGCCCAAAGGGTGAGGTGTAATTTGTACAAGAAGCCTGGAGCCTGTCTGTAGGACCAACTCTTTCTGCCAAGCTCTTTTCTGGGCCCCCCTGCTTGACTGATTACAATAAATGAGGTGTCATTTAAGAGCAGATGATGTGGAGATTGCAAGTCTGGGCTCGAAAGAACGAAATATTAATTGATTAAAAAGTAATTAATGAAAACCTAATTAAAACAGACATTCTGAGCAGGGCGCCCCTGGGACCCTGGGACGGTCTCAATTAGCGACTTTCCTCCGAGCTTATAATGTGTAATTGGGAGGTATTAGGCTCTAATGGATGTGATTAATACAAAAATTAATTAATGAAAAAGGAAATTAAATGTGAGTTTGTTAAAAAAATTTCCAGAGGTCGGTACATTCCACTGTAACAGTAACTGCTAGAAAGTTTATTGATGAAAATCTTCACAGATGACAAAGGCTTACATGTGGGACTGACATGGGAGGTCCTGTTTTGTGACAAACTCACCCTGCGTCGTTTGTCTCCATTAAATAGCATCTGGAAACTTCGCTGATGGTCCAGATGTAAAGACTCTGCCTTGCACGGCAGGAGACGTGGGTTCAGTCCCTGGTTGGGGAACTAAGATCTCACATTCTAAGAGACAGCTAAGCCTGCATGCTGCAACTCCTGATGCCCTGGAGCCCTTGTGCTACAACTGGAGAGTCTGTGTGCTGCAGCGAAAGATTCGCATGACACAACGAAGCTATCACGTGCCACAACTAAGACTCAACGTGGCCAAATCAGTAGTAAATAAATATATATTTTAAAATAGTATCTGACATCAGCTAGGGCTGTGAGAGTCTTAATATGGAAAAATCAGAAGTTTTTCATTTTTTCTCGAGGAGAGAAAGTTCACCCTGGCCTCCCTCTGATGCGGCATCACTCCTACAGAAGAAAGTAAACAAAGATGGGGTCTTTTGGTGGCTCAAAAAAGAAATAGACTCTCGAATCAATGCAGAGTATGGGATTAAACAGAAATCTACTCTTCCTTCAGCTATATGAAAAATTAACTTCCCTTCATATCCAGGAGACTTTTTTTTTTTTTTTTTTCACCAGATGTTTATGAGCCCGTGACGTTTGCGAGGGTCCGTAATGATGTTGGCTTGCCATGAGGACTCTCCTCTCCCATGTGCTTCTGTGCGCCGTGACTTGACCTTCTGCACGATTCATTGCTCTGTTCTATTGATCTGTAGTTAATCACTTCTGGGTTTCGATTTTTCTCCCTTGAAATGAGTCAGGGAGTTGAGGCATGCTCAGCACAGTTCACGATGCTGCTCTAGCTGCTTCTGGAATTTAGGTGCACAAAAGTCACCCGGGGAGCTTGTTAAAAATGAATGGACTCTGTGGCCCCATCCTCTGATTGAAGCTGCTCCTTTAGTTTCAGGATGTGGCCAGGGAATCTGCATTTTCACGTGGTGCTTTAGATACAGATGCCAGGGCACTGCGATCTTTGAGTCGAATGCTTTTTGCCACTGAATGAACTGGTGCTTACTCTTAATTCAAAGATTTGGGTTCTCTGGACTGAATGTGTCCCCTCAAAATACACCTGCTGAATCCTCACATCCTGTGTGATGGTGTTTGGAGGTGGGAGTTTTGCAGGTGGTTAGGTCACTCTCATGCATTAGGTAAAAGAGGCCCTAGAGAAATCCCATGCCCCTGTCTGCCGTGTGAAGTTGCAGCGCATTCTCACTAGACACAAAATTTGTCAGTGCTTTGATCTTGGACTTCCCAGCCTCCCAACACTGTGAGAAATAGATTTCTGTTGTTTGTAAGCCATCCAGTCTGGAATATGGTGAGGGCCACCTCAAAGGGCTGAGACGATGTGTGTCCTGGACTCAGTTTATGTGCCTACCACATTCTCTTGGGCTTGTCTGTCCCCCGGCCTTGACTTCCTGCTCAGCGTACTGTACCCACTTTGGTCCGAGGTGCAGCATCTTTGGTGTCCAGACTTGAGCAGATAGAGCCTGGATGAGTCCTGTTCCATGGAGTATATCTTTTCCCAAGGGCTGCCTGGAGGGGATTGGGCATCACAGCCTGTGCATGCAGGAGTCGGGACTCTCTGCAGGGTGAACTTGAATGAGACCCAGGAAACGCAGCAGCAGAATAAATCCCTCTCCCTGCCTTTCCTGGAAGGAACCATCTGAGGCAGAGTGGCCCCACATAGCTGCACCCAAGCAACCGGCTGCATGATCTTGCGAAGCTGTGGCCCACGTAAGGATGTCCGGTTGGGTGTGGGTTTTCCTCCTTTGCTGTTTCACTTCTCCTTTTCTTTCACTTTTGCTGCCTGGGCATTGCATTCAGTCTTAGTGAGAGCGTGTTGCTTCAGCCTCTGTCCCTGGATTCATTGCTCTGGTGCAATGAATGCTGTTGCTGGCTGGGACTCCTGAGCAGGGCAGATAATCTTAGTGAGCCTTCGCCTCTCCATCTGGTAAATGGGTGCAGCAATCTTAGTACTTTCCGTACGGGGACGTTTCAAAGCTCAGTAACGTTTATAATATATTTATTAACTTAATTATAGTAAATATATTTAATATAATAATAAGATATGGAAATGAATACGGTATGCCGGGATGCTTGTTCCCATCCCCGGGGGAGGGAGCTTCTGCCTGGAAAGACTCCCCTGTGTCTTCCAACAATCCCTCCTTTAAGTTCTGCTCACTAGGCCTCATCATGGTTCTGTTTCCCCAGAGTTCTCTTTAGGGAGAAATGTGCTGATTGAATAATAGGAAAATCTGGTGTGCTTGAAAGGTCTCTTTCTCCTGGGAAAGCCATTCTTTGAAATCTAGGGTACACATCAGCCTCTGTGAGTTGGATCCATTAAGTCAGTCCCGCTGAGACCAACCAACTTTGACAGGCTTGGGGTCAGAGCTTGCAGTGCTGAGGGTCTACCTCAGCCTGCATGACCATACCACGGGACAGCCATCCTTTCCTGTGTGGGAGGTCTTGGAGGCCCCTTGGCCCCTGTGATCTCACTCTGGCCTCCCATGTATCACACCTCTCTCCCTCGGGGTGTGATACATCCATCCAGGGCTGTGGTCTCAACTCGGGGCAACTTTCTCTTCCAAGGGACATTCAGCAATGTCTGGAGAGATGTTTGGTTGCCATAGCTGGGAGAGGCACCCATAGCATCTGATGGGTGCGGGACAGGTATTCTGCACACCATCCTGCGAAGTCCAGGACAAGTCTTCCCAACAAAGAATTATCCAGTCCAAAATGCCAGTGATGCCGACGCTGAGAAACCCTGGTCTGGACAGGCTCGGTCATCTGGGGTTTGCCTTGCAGGGACACTAAAAAGTCACCAAGGGAGAATTCTGCTGTCTCTGCAGAAGTGAGAAGATTTAACTTCTCCATGGGCTGAGAAGCCTCAGATGGATGACTGCTCTGAATCTGGGGGCCAGGCCTTCTTTTAGGAGTCTGGTAAACTCTATTCAGTAGGGGCTAACTGCATGTGGAAGTGAGAGATGACTTCCCCACTAGAAGTAGAGGTCACTCAAATTCTCCTTCAAACACGCAGTAAACTGTGGTTTCACTACTAACTCACCGATGTGACTCTGAGTAAGTTTCTTAATGTCTCTGAGCCTCTGTCTTCTCATCTACACACTGGAGGTGGCCATATCTGCCTTGCCATGTGCTTATTGATGGAGAGCTTGGCACTGGTGGAGAGGTCCACCCTTCCCCACCTTTGTGGGGCCTCTGCCCACCCTTCCCTGACCTTATGTAGCCTCCCCAGATAAGGGAACTGACATTTGGTTCAGATTTTCTTTCTTTCCCTCCTGCCTGTACTCTCAGTTGACTTGGACCAATTGTATATATAGGTTCTGCAGAGGAAGGAGTGGTGTTAAAAAGAATAAAGCTGATGGAGAAGGGACCCATTTCATCCATGATCTGAAAGGGCATAAAAGTGTCTATTAAGACACTCTTTATTCAGCTCAAGATTTTTAAAAACTTAATGTAATTTTGTAATTTAAAGAAAACCCACCCTCTCTTTAGCCAATGAGCCTGGTCTGCTCTGCATCCTCTCTCTTGACCTTCTGCCGACTCTTTAACCCTGACAGCTTCTAGTGATCTGGGGGATAGAACCAGGGGTCTGAATGTCTTTCCCTAAAATGGAAGTTTGGGGTCTTAAAAAATGTTTTTTTTTTCCCCCAAGCCTTGTCTCTGGCTCATTCACCTACTTCATCTCATGTATTCCTCATAGCAACTCTAGGTGATGGGTATCAGTTCAGTTCAGTTGAGTCGCTCAGTCGTGTCTGACTCTTTGCGACCCCATGGACTGCAGCATGCCAGGCCTCCCTATCCATCACCAACTCCTGGAGCTTGCTCAAACTCATGTCCATTGAGTTGGTGATGCCATCCAACCATCTCATCCTCTCTGGACCCCTTCTCTTTCTACCTTCAATCTTTCCTAGTATCAGGGTCTTTTCCAATGTGTCAGCTCTTCACATCAGGTGGCCAAAGTACCGGAGTTTCAGCTTCAGCATCAGTCCTTCCAGTGAATATCCAGGATTGATTTCCTTTAGGATGGACTGATTGGATCTCCTTGCTGTCCAAGGGTCTCTCAAGAGTCTTCTGTAACACCACAGTTCAAAAGCATCAATTCTTCGGTGCTCAGCTTTCTTTGTAGTCCAACTCTCACATCTGTACATGACCATTGGAAAAACTATAGCTTTGACTAGATGGACTTTTGTTGGCAAAGTAATGTCTCTGCTTTTCAATATGCTATCTAGGTTGGTCATAACTTTTCTTCCAAGGAGCAAGTGCCTTTTAATTTCTTGACTGTAGTCACCATCTGCAGTGATTTTGGAACCCAAAAAAATAAAGTCTGCCACTGATTGTTTCCCCATCCATTTGCTATGAAGTGTTGGGACCAGATGCCATGATCTTAGTTTTCTGAATGTTGAGTTTTATTCCAACTTTTTCACTCTCCTCTTTCACTTTCATCAAGAGGCTGTTTAGTTCTTTGCTTTCTCCCATAAGGGTGGTGTCATCTGCATATCTGAGGTTATTGATATTTCTCCCGGCAGTCTTGATTCCAGCTTGTGCTTCATCCAGCCCAGCGTTTCTCATGATTTACTCTGCATATAAGTTAAATAAGTGGGGTGACAAAGTACAGACTTGATGCACTCCTTTCCCATTTGGAACCAGTCTGTTGTTCCATGTCTAGTTCTAACTGTTGCTTCTTGACCTGCATACAGATTTCTTGGGAGGCAGGTCAGCTGGTCTGGTATTCCCATCTCTTTAAGAATTTTCCACAGTTTGTTGAAGAAGGTGTGGGTATGATTACCTGCAATCTGCAGCTGAGGAAATTGAGGCTCCTATAGCCTTGTAAGTGGGTGAGCCGAGATTTAGACTCAGAGCTGGGTGACTCAGTCAGTCAGCAAGTCCTGCTGAAAACTCTTGAATCTATTTCTGCCTCCCTGCATCCACTGCCATTATCTTGGGACCAGCTGCCATCAGCTGTCACCTGGACCACTGACAGACCGTGCATGACTCCCCTGCACTCACCCGTGTTTCCTCTCAGCCCATTTCCTACTCCAAAGACATTGAAATCAAGGATTGGGACCTTATCTCAAATATCCACTACTGAATCTCCAGTGCTTGACATCATTCCTGGCATGTAGTAGGTGCTCAAAACTGTTGTGAATGAATAAATGAATGATTAGATTTGCATTTTGGAAAATTATCCTGGTTAATGTGATTTGCTCATCCCTCCATTCATCCATTTCCCCATCTCTGTTCGTCACCTGTCCCCTCCCCATCCATCCATCCATCCTTCATCACCCTCACTCATCCGTCTCTTTATTCATCTAATCAATTTTATCAGAGCAGTAAAAAGGCAACACATATTTAGTGCTATTAGGTCAGACTGAAATAGGTATTATAAAAGGGCTCTTTGATGCAGAAAACATCATATGATTTCTTTTTTAAGAGTGAATCAGGATAAAAGCAGGCACTTTTCATGAGTTTAACATGTGCCTGAAAATTTGGACCTTCATCTAAAATATTAAAATACAACGTGTGCTTTTTCTAATTTTCTTCATAGATGATCAGAGACAGCATGAGTAATTCAAATACAAGCTAAATTCTAATCCCTTGCCTGTTAGAAAGCTACTTGCTCTTTGGGGTGCAAAACAGAGATTGCAGGCATATTAATATTTAAGAGCTTGGAGACTGTCTAAGCGAAGGTGGAGGCATGTAAAACAAGTACCCGCTTCAGAGCAGATTTTCACAGGGTCCAAGTAGAGGGCGGCACAGTCTCACTAAGGGTCTCTGTCTGCCATCCCGACTGCTACCCCACACACCAGGCAGCCCAGCTCTGCCTCTGAGCTTGGAGTTTGGGATTCTTGGTACCTGAAAGAGATCCCTGGGATTCTCTGCTGCTTTCACAGACTTTTCTGCCTGTGGTCATAGTTAACAAAGGCAGCTAGGTGAGGAGGGACGAGATTACCAGCGCAAGAGCCTCATAAATATGAGATGAGACGGCTGGGATGGAAATGAAAGTTGAGATGCTCAAAAATAAAGCGTGAAAGAGCCCTGGCCCCATATAAGAACACGATTGATCTCTGTACGCTGACAGAATGTACGATTTTCCCTTCGCTTTACTACAGTGCTTCTGTTTCTATAGAAACCACCAATTTTATAGACAGAGAGGCTGTGTGAGAAGGCGCGGGGCGTTCAGTTTGAAGCCAAGTGCCGTCAGGGCATTGGCACTCCCAGCCCCGGGGAGGGGCCTTTCTTCTTTGCTAGCTAACTAGCTCTCCTGGGGATAGTTACTGATTACCCGGCTTGGAACCTGTCGCTATTATTATAATAACACTTGCAGTGCTTCTTCCTTCTGAGGAGCCCCTGAAGACGCGGCTAGTTCTAGAACTCTTAGAAGCATTCCCACGGAGGGCAGTGGTACACAGCCCTCCTGCCTTTCATTCATTCATTTGTTCAGCAGATACACACTGATATCTTAGCACCAGACACCATGCCGAGCCCTGGAGGAGTCCACACCCTAGTAAGGGAATCAGACAGGTAAGGTGACAACTTCATTTTTGTTCTACCAGAGAGGTGTTTCTGGCCAGGCTCCCTTAGAGAGAAGAGGCTGGAGTTGGTTGGATCTCAGGCACGGGCTGGCAAAGATAAGCAGGGTCTGAGTGTTTCAGTTAGTTTTTGCTGCATAACAAGCTATGCTCTAGGTAGCATAGTAGCATCGACCAACAGCTGTTTTCTATGTTTGTGATTCTCTGGATTGGGAATTAGGGCAGGGCATGGTGGAAAGGATTGTCTCTGTCCCGTGTTTGCGGCCTCAACTGGGGAAGCTCAAAGGCTCAAGATGGCTGAGTAATAGTTTGAATATTGATTGTTCTCACCATTTGATATCTGCTATGGCTTGTCCAATAATGGATTTTATGCCCACAGGTCTAGCACCTGGCTGAATGGCTAGACTAACTGGCCTCATACCTTCTCTTCACTAGCTTGGGCTTCCTTCCATCGTGGCCTTCTCAGGATAGTTGGACTTCTTCATGGCAGTGAATGCTATGAGGCTCATGATGACCTAGCCTCAGACATCCCAGAGCATCATGACCACTGCCTTCTGTTTGGAAAACTAGTTACTAAGACTAGAACAGATTGAAGGGGAGGGAAGGGATGGGCCCTACCTTTCAGCAGGGAAATGGCATGCATGTCTGGGGAGCGAAGGAGTTGATGGCAGACACCTTGGAGATGAATTTCCTGAACTTCCATTTTCAGGAAAGAGGTGAGACTCTAGTGAAGAGGAAGTCAAGATTGTAATGTTGCAGCAACGTGGTTGCTGGACAATGGGTCTGACAGGCGGGAAGAGGATGGTAGGGAGTGGAAGATTGGTATTGCCCATGGTGGGGGGCTCTTGGCTCCAGTTTTGATTCAGAGAGTGCGTTCCACAGCGTGTCCATGTGGCAGAGATCATGAAGAATGTCCATGGGCACTTGTGAGTATGATGCTTAGGGTGGAGTTAGGCCTGGCAGTCATGATTCTAGCTGCGGCTGCTGGTTGTACATGACGGACTCCAACGCAAAGTGGCAGGAGCCAAAAGGAAATGGGTTGGGCCATTTACTTAAAAAATCCTGGGGTTGGGCTCTTCAAGCATTGCTGGACCGAGAGTCTCATGTGAGTCATTGGTTCCTGGCCTCTCTCTTCTTTTCACTTTACTTTCTTATGACCTGGCAGAACTCCTAAGCATGCTTTCCTCTTAGGGAAGGAAGAAGGCCACATCCTTAAGCCTCCAGGATCAGTACTAGGGAGAAAACTGCTTATTGCCAACCATTCAAAGCATGGACCAGACTGCTGCTAGCTTATATCGGATCCAAGACCTTCCCTGAACCATTTACTCTGGCTGGTTTGCAGGATTCTGATTGTCCAGACCTGGGGCAGGTTAGGGTGGGGAAAGCCAGCTCTCCAGAGTATGACCCAGATGTTCTCAAAGATGAATGAGGAATGGATACAGGGCAGTTCGAGCAGCGCTGTCCTCTCCAGGGGGCAGTTGAGGCTTAGGGAATAGATGAGATGGTCCAGGAAGAGCGTTATGAATGAGAATGGGGCCTGGGATAGGGCCCTGAGTAGCATCTAAGGATTGGCTAAGAAGGCAGACACCATGAAAAAGTCAGGAATGGAGTACCCAGGGCAGGGGTGGGAGGGAGGAGAACCAGTGGTATGTGGCTTTCTAGAAACCAAGGGAAGGATGCATTTCAAGAGGCAGTGGTAAGTAAGTATTGGAAGTGCCTTGTGGAAATCAACTGAGATTCACTCATTTATTAACAGATATATACTGAGCACCTACTATGTGTCAGGCACTGTTCTAGTACTGGGGATACAAAAGCAAACAAAACAGACAAAATCCTCTGCCCTCAAGGATCTTACATCCTAGATCCAGGGACAAGGTGGAGACCTTGGTGAGGACTGTCTCCGTGGCTGGCAGATGGCACTGTGTTGAAGAGTGAGTGGAAGGTGAAATGTTCGACTCTTTGGGACCCCATGGACTGTAGCCTGCCAGGCTCCTCTGTCCATGGGATTTTCCAGGCAAGAATACTGGAGCAGGTTGCCAATTCCTACTCCAGGGGATCTTCCCAACCCAGGGATCGAACCTGTATCTCTTGCATGTCCTGCATTGGTAGCTTGGTTCTTTACCACTGCAGCGCCTGAGAAGCCAGAGGTGAAAGGTAAGTGAGTTCAGTTTCTCGCAAGAAGTTTGGTTGTCAAGGGGAGAAGAGAAAAGGATCAAGGGCTGGACAGGATGAGACACTGAGTGAATATTTTAGTTTATTCTTTTTTGGCTGAGCAGCTTGTAGGATCTTAATTCCCTGACCAAGGATTGAACCCTTGCTCCCTGAAGTGGAAGCACAGAGTCCTAACCACTGGACTGCCAGGGAATTCCAGTTTAGTTTTTTTTAAAATGTGAATGGGGCTCTCTGTTTCCATGTATATACTAATTATTTTTTATTGCCTCAAACATTTTGATATTGTGTATGGGCTAATCAACTCTGAGCAGACCTCACCACTTGTCTGTTTACCTAAAGGAGATTCAGGTAGGCTTTTGGAGGGAGAGAGCTAGTACTAGAATTTTCCCTGCCCCAAGCAGAAGGTCTGGTTGTCCTGCCATCCAGAGAGGAGAGGAAGAAACCCCTTCCCACCTCCCTTTAGTACCTCTGCTGTGCGGGGCTGGGGAAAACCTGGGCAGCATTTAAGCACCCATAGTATGCAGAGGGGCTTCTCTCGTGGCTCAGACAGTAAAGAATCTGCCTGCAATGCAGGAGACCTGGATTCAATATGGGTTGGGAATATCTGGAAAAGGGAATGGCTACCTACTCCAGTATTCTTGCCTGGAGATTTCCATGAACCAAGGAACCTGGCAGGCTACAGTCCATGGGGTCACAAAGAGTCAGACACAACTGAGAGACTTAACACTTTTGGTATGCAGAGAGGATGTATTTTAACCTGCTCAAGTCTCTCCATCCTAAACAAAACAAATAATCCAATCTCCCTGTGAGCCTACATTCTTGATTTTTAAATTCCTCCTTCTCACCCATGGTGCCAGCTGCTTGTGAATGGGGAATTGAGCAGACCTTAGGTAGCATGGGGGCAGGGACGGGGGTAATGTGGATAATTGGCCCCTGGATAATTGAGAGTTGATTGTAATTAACCTATTTTGGAAGCACAGTGCAAGATCCCATACCTGCACTTCTCATGCATTCCAGTCAGAACCCTCTTTGTAGCTGCTGGCTTTCACCTGACATTCCATGGTTCTCAGCTGAGGTTTATTTTTTACACTCCCCCCGCCCCCCACCCTCGCCAGGTAACATTTGGTAAGATCTAGAGACAGTTTTTGGCTGTCATAACTGGGGAGCGATGTGGCTGGTATCTAGCAGGTAGAAGTCAGGATGCTGTTAAACATCCTGCAATGCCAGGGCAGCCCCCCAGGAAAGGAATAACCTACTCTAAGTGTCGGCAGGGCCGAGGTTGAGAAACCCTTCTGTTTATGTGTCAGAGGGGAGTGGCCGTGATGTTGAGGGAAGGAAGACTTGGAGCAAAAACTAGATGAGTATGTACCGCCAATGATGGCGGGACTCCCACTAGAAGATAATGGATGTTGAGCACTAGGACCGAATTTTTTTTTTTCCCACCAGAGAATTCAGTGGTCGCATTTATAGCCACAATTTGAGGCTCTTGTCTAAGGAGCTGATAACATTCTGACCTTGTGTCATGTGCATAGCTTTCTCTGCTGATGCCACAGTGGGGTCAGGCCACAATTTGTTATCCTTGCAGCTAAGATGCAGCAAAATTTAAACTCTCAGGGTTGCTTATTTCTTGGAATTGCCGCATTTTGTTTTCTTTAGCAGAAGCATACAGGCACATACATATTAATATTCCTCTTTCTCTCTCTGAGTGCTGGGCCTCCCGGGACCGGGCAGGGCTGCACTCTGGTGTCCCTCACTGGTCTGGCCCTGCCACCTGCCACCCCGTGGCACTCCCCAGGGTGATGCATGGGGATGGGCTGCATGTCCCCCGCTCAGGGCTTTTGCAGCTGGAGAAAGATTCCAGGTGAATTTGATTATGACTCTCCCACTTCTCAGGGTATCAGGGGAGGAGAGAGGCTATCTGCTGTGAATTCTCTGTATCCCACGCTGGACACTTTGTCATCTTCAGCTGACAAGTGGTGCAAAGCCCAGTGGACATACCGATCCATGCTGCAGCGTGGTGAACCTCCAGAATGTGATGTGAAGTGAAAGAAGCCAGACGCAGAACTCACACAGGAGATGACTCCATCCATGTGAAATGTCCAAAATAGGAGAATCCATAGACACAAAAAGCAGATTCATGATTGCCAGGGGCTGGAGGAGGGTGTGGAGTGACTTCTTAATGGGTGAGTGGGGGGGTCTTCTTTGAAGGTGAAAATATGTTTTGCAACTGGTTCCAGGTGGTGGCTACACAGTGTTTGAAGGTACTAGGAATGCTACAAATCGTACATTTGTAAATGGTTAATTTTATGCCATGTGAATTTCATCTCAATTGAAAGAAATTCGATAGAGAAGCTCAGTGGTCCATCACTAGACCACAGAGCCCTGACCCACTGCAGGGTGTGTGGGCACTGCAGGGGTGGGGGAAGACCCTTCCTCAGGGGAGCCGGCCCCTAGGAAGCCCTGGTGGGCGAGGCCCTGCCCTGTTGGACACGGGATGCAGGAAGCTTCTGCTGGAGTTTTGTCTTTCATGTTCCATTGGAAGTGATAAATGAAGCTTTGCATCTGCTTCACGGCAGATTAGTCCCTGGAGAGGCAGCAGACACTCTGGCAGACAAGTTTAAATCCTCCCCAGTAGCCGGCTTCCTGCAGGGTGTAAAGCAGAGCTGGGGAGGGGAGCGACTCACCAGCAGCATCATAGGGGCAGGGTGGCCAGCACGCCATCTCCCTGGCCTCTGACACCCGAGTGGTCCAGCAGATGCAGGGCTGCAAAAACAGCCCATTTTACTTGCCACATCGCCCTGTGCTCCACCCTGAGGGGCACGTTTAGTTCCAGATCTGAGATAAGCTATCCTCCAGTGATGGCTAGTGATGACAGAAGTCATCCTGCTGTTGATTATTAGCTCTGCGACTTTGGACAAATGATCTAATCTCTCTGTACTCTGGTTTCCTTATCTGCAAGATGGTCCTGATAATGCTTGTCCCACAGGAACCAGTGAAGCTTAGATGAGCATATGTAAATATATGTTCTTATATGTATATAGTATGTGTATATCATATAAATACAATTATAAGTACAAAGGTCCGTCTAGTCAAAGCTGTGGTTTTTCTAATAGTCACGTATGGATGTGAGTTGGACTCTGTAAAGAAAGCTGAGTGACAAGGAATTGATGCTTTTGAATTGTGGTGCTGGAGAAGACTCTTGAGAGTCCCTTGGACAGCAAGGAGATCCAGCCAGTCCATCCTAAAGGAAATCAGTCCTGAATATTCATTGGAAGGACTGATGCTGAAGCCAAAACTCCAATACTTTGGCCACCTGATGCGAAGAACCGACTCACTGGAAAAGACCGTGATGCTGGAAAAGATTGAAGGTGGAAGGAGAAGGGGATGACAGAGGATGAGATGGTTGGATGGCATCACAGACTCAGTGGAGATGAGTTTGAGTAAGCTCCGAATGTTGGTGATGGACAGGGAAGCCTGGCATTCTGCAGTTCCTGGGGTCGCAAAGAGTCAGACATAACTGAGTGACTGAACTGGGCTGAACTGATAATTATATTGACAACATTGATAATTATTATAATATATATTTTAATATAAACCAGAAATATTTATAATATATTGTTGTTTTTCAGTTGCTAAGTCATGTCTGACTCTTTGTGACCCCCGTGGACCACACACACCTGACTCCTCTGTTCTCCACTATCTCCCAGAGGTTGCTCAGATTCATGTCCACTGAGTCAGTGATGCTATCTAAGTATCTCATCTCTGTCACCTGCTTTTCCTTTAGGATTTCCTGTATAGTGGGTGGGAAGAGGTTTTCTGAGAAGCTGATGTTGGAACTGAGACTTGATTGAAGAGAAGAAGGTGCTGGTCAGTGAAACATGGGGGGCTTTTTGGGTAGAGGGTATAGCGAGTGCAAAGACTCTGAGGTGGGAATAAAGACCAGGGAAGTGAATAGAGAGCAGGGTGGTGGGGGTGGACACTGAGCAAGGAATGTGACTCCAGAGAAGCTAGAGGAGTTGAAAGGGTGCTTTCCAGGCAAGACCTTATGGGCCATTGCCAGGGGTGTGGCTTTTATTTCTGGTTAAAAGTGAAGTCAGTGCAGAGTGTGTGTGGCCAGCTTTGTGTGTTAGGAAGGTCATGTTGCTGTTGTGGGAGGGGATGGTTTGGAGAAGAGCAGCTTGCAGGTTCTTGTACTTTTTATTCCCAGGAGGGAATCCACCCTTGCTCTTCTTGCCTGTTTAGGAAGATGGAAACGCCAGTAGAGGCCCTTTTAGGTCCTCTAGCTCTAAGATTCTAAGCTGGTATCTTCTCTGTGCCCATGGCTGCTCTTTAGAACTCATCATGACTCCGTGGGGAGGTAGTGGGCACAGGGGAGTGGAAGGTGTCTTGGGAGGCAGATGGAACCCTTTTCTTATTTTGCTGTCTTCACCCATGTGTTGGCCCTAGTGAATGAGGTTCAACTGATGACCAGACGCCCCTGGAGCAAAAAGGGCTTAAGTAATGTCAGTGGGGTTTCTTGATTTGAGTTATATGGTGAGAGAGATTAACTGGGCACCTTCACTTCTTTTAAGCAAGAAGAAGGGAATGTAGGGGATGTAGCAGCAGGTAAGGTGGGAGATTCTGCCTGGGTGGAGGTGGAGCTTCCTGTTTCCTCTGCCTAATTCACATCATTTCAGAGAACTGAAGCCACTGTCCAGCACCCGGAGGATGTTGGTGGGGGAGTAAGCTGCTGGATCTTCAGTGGGCAGCACCTTTCATTAGGCTGGGCTTTCTCGTACCAGCTCAGATCCAGGCATTGGGCAAAGTTTCTAACTTGAGAGCTCTGCAGACTCAGCCAGTAGCCAGTCCTCCAGAGCGCTGGCTTTAGAGCTGTTGGGTCAGTCCCAGCACCTGGTGAGCTCTGATCTTGTACTTCAGGCTGATGGCCTCTGGGTGTCTGGAGATCTCTTGGGACACCTTCCACGCTCTGTCATCTTCCTGACATCAGCCTTTTGGCAGCCAGACCACCAGATTTCTGCCTGTATGTCCTTAACATGGGGGTTTTTAAGCTGGGAAGCCCTGTTGAGCTGGGAAGCCCTGTTGAAAGGCCTCTTTCCCCTTGAAGTCGTGTCTGGGTTTTGATGTAAATAAATGGATGATTGAAATGGATGCTGCAGAAATATGTCACATGAGAGTGAGCCACAAGCCCTTCTCTTGAAACGTGGATATACTAAATATTAACTTCTGTGCATGCCGAGGCTCTGTTGCAGAGATTAACATGCAATTAGTGTAAGTGATTCTCCGTTTATTCAACAAGCCTTTATGGACCCCTGACCAAAGCAAGGAAGTGATGATAGACATTTATTAAACACTTCTTAAAGGCCAGTGAGGACCAAAGTATTCTGTGCATTGTATTTCTAGGAGCCCTGAGTCAACTTCATAAGGAGGGTACTTCCAATATCCTTTTGGGGGCATAAAATAGCTGAAACTTAGAAAAGGTGGATACCAGCTAAAGGTCATTGAGCCACAGTTCGTGGGAGTACTCAGTACTAAGGATGTGAGAAAAAGACAGAAAAGGCCCCCTGGTTGTCTTTTTTCCTTAGACTAGTACAAAGAGGCAGACTTTAGACAAACACTTAGACAACTACAAAAATGATAAAGGCTTTGAAAGCAAAGTCCAGAAAGAGGTTGTGTTGATGACCGAGCCTGTTATTTTTTGAATGGGGTTTGTTCCAGAAAGGCTTCCGTAAGGGAAAGTTATTGTAGCCAAAGAACATTCTCCATCTGGAAATATATGCTTGGGTTCTGCCATTCTTTTGTATGTGTTCCCTGGGAGCTGTGCCTGGGGTGGGTGAATGGCTGACCTGTCTATTTTCTCCTCTGATCCCTCTTGTTTTTCATCAGCCAGTGTGGATGTGCCTCACCCATTTCTATTTTCAGAATACCTTTGGGCTGGGCATCTGCAAGTGCTCTGTGATACCTCTGGAATCAGGTCCCTATCAGTGGACATCTCAGAACAGTGACTCCCCCCCGCCCCCAGGTGACCTGCATTTCTCTGCAATCACGGCCACAGTGTTTCTGCAGCCTGAGTGTTCTTCTCCTGGGTCCCGCTCCTGCCTGCATCCCTTGGAGAGAGTTGTATTTTCCTGCTTTAAGTGGGAATAATGACTTTGTGCTAAAGAAGGGCTACTTGTTTGTGGCCTCTTTCATGTCACTCCCTGGATTGTGCTTTTCACAGGAGTCACTGAAGGCAGGGCTGTTTGAGCATGTCACCCTCGATGTCATGTAGCATCCCCTTCAGGGGAGTTCATGGACTTTTCTGATTTTAGCATAATTTTCTATTTGTAGGTTATTCCTGTTGTACTAGCACTTCTTTACCTCAAGAAGTGTATGGCCAATTAGGGCATATGAGAGTGGCCCGTGAAGTTTAAGTCCCATCTCTTTCTGGCATCTCAGGGTGTGACAGCCTCAAAGTGTGGTTTAAGAAGAGTGGTCTGGGGCTCAGAGGGACTGGAGGGTGCAAAGAAGAGGATGCACTCCTTCCTCCCTCAAAAAGACTGGAGGACTGGAGGGAGACTGGTTAAGAAGCCGTCACATCCATGTGACTGCAGAGGGCATTATTTCATTCTTATTTATGGCCAAGTAATATTCCAGTGTGTGTGTGTGTGTGTGTGTGTGTGTGTGTGTGTGTACATACACATACACACCACATCTTCTTTATCCATTCATCTGTTGACAGACACTTAGGTTGCTTCCATGTCTTGGCTATTGTAAATAGTGCGGCTGTGAAGATTGGGGTGCTGTGTGTATCTTTTCAAATTAGAGTTTTCATCTTTTCTAAATATATGTCCAGGAATGAGATTGCTGCATTATATGGTAACTCAATTTTAGTTTTTTAAGAAACCGCCATACTGTTCTCCATAGTGGTTGTATCAGTTTAGTTCCCATCAACAGTACAGAGGTGTTCTCTTTACAGAGAAAGACAAATATCACATGCTATCCCTAAAAAAATGATACCAATGAACTTGTTTACAAAACAGAAACAGACTCACAGATATAGAAAACAAACTTATGGTTACCCAAAGGGAAAATGGGGGAGGTAAATTAGGAGTTCGGGAGTGACATACACACTCTCCTATATGTAAAATAAGCAACAAGGACTTACTCTACAGGGAACTACAGATATAACCAAGTCACTTTGCCATACACTTGAAACTAGCACAACACTGTAAATCCGCTATCCTTCAATAAAAATATTAAAAAGAGAAGCTGTACAGTTCAACTAGGTTTGAAAGGAAGGGTTGGATGTGAGAGACACCTGAGTAAGAAAATTGGCAGGACTTGTTGACCCATTGGATATATGTATTGAACTGGATATGGGAAGAGGCAGAATGGTTGCAGGGCTTCTCACCTACCTTTATAGAAGAGGAGAATCAAGGGAGGCAGGTGGAAAGGACTATTTATTGAGTACTTGTATTGGCCAGGCACTATGCAGAGTCCTTTGCAGGAGGACATCTTTCAGTCTTAACAGTGACTTTTCAATTCTTTGAGTCATCATCTTACTTCTGAGTCGTCCTTACTTATGAGGAAACTGAGTCTCTGAGAGCTTAGGCTGTTTCCATCTGAGTGGGCTTTGGAGCTCTTTTCTGAACCTTTATTTTGCTGAGGGCCAGGCTTACCTAGAAATACAGATAACGTTTGTGGAGTTTATGAAGCCATCCTGCAACAGAAATCCACTATTTTTGTAGTGAACTGTACCCAGTGTTGAGAGAAGATAAAACCATAGGCATGGAGTCCTCATTTTCTGAGCATCCTTAAGGCTCTTTAGGCTCTACCCCAAGGAGACGCACTTCAGGTTTTGGTCCCCTTGTGTCTGAGCTCGATGTGAACTTGTCCTTTGAACCAAGGTCAGGTATCACATCTGTAGCTCCATCTCTTATATGCCTAACACATTGTAGATAGTCAATGGAGTAAACAGTCTCCCTTCCCCTATTCACCTTTGTTGTTAATTTATAGATCTATTCTGCCTTTATGAACTCATTTCAAACTTTTATCTTGCTTCCCTAGCTGTTCCAATTCATCCCTGTTTCTTGTTCTTCAACTACAAATCCTCTTTGCCTTGGTTGTGGCTGTGTAAATGCATCTCATTTCTTCACTGGGCATGCAATCTCTTTGACAAGGTCAAAGGTCACTGTCTGACCATTTTATGTCCCCCATGTATCTATTTGGCATGATGCCTCAGGAGCTGGTCTGGTATAACATGCAGAGGTACATTTTAGAGTTAGAGGAATCCCCACTCTGATACTCTTGCCTGAAAAATCCCATGGATGGAGGAGCCTGGTGGGCTGCCGTCCTTGGGGTCGCGAAGAGTCGGACATGACTGAGCGACTTCACCTTCACTTTTCACTTTTATGCATTGGAGAAGGAAATGGCAACCCACTCCAGTGTTCTTGCCTGGAGAATCCCAGGGATGGGGTGACACAGAGTCGGACACGACTGAAGTGACTTAGCAGACTCAAATTTTGGTTCCACCATCTGTAGTTAGGTGATCTTGGACAAGGTACTTGAAAGACTTGTAGCCTCTATTCTCAGTGGTGGACCTCAATTAATAAGGATTATCTCCTGGGAAGATTATATTTTTGAAATTAAATCAGGTAACTATATATAAAATGTCTGGTACCATGTATGACATGCTGATATACAGTAGACACTCAATAAATGCTAGCATATTCTTGTCCATTGCCCATCAAAGAGCAACAGAGTAGTGGTGTTGAGGGGGAGATAGTTTGCTTTATCTTTATCTCTTTGTCCAACAAGCCCTTCCAGAATGGAAAAGAAAATGCTCAGCAAGTGTCTGTGTGGATGGATGGATGGATAGAAGTAAAGTGAATTATCATCCCTTTTAGCACTCTGTCACTCTATATGACTTTCCCCTACATTTTTTTTCAGAGCCTTTATTTCTACATGAAATGTTATTATTCTTGAATGATATCATGGATACATGTTTTTATTTGTTAACCTTCTCTCTTACTAAAGTGTAAGCCTTTTGAAAGCCAGAACCTTGTCTGCTTCACCAGGATAGCTCCAGCTCTTTGTCAAGAACATAACTCATAATAGATAGCAAGTGAACATTTGCTGAGTGAGTGAAAATTGAATCAATGAACTGATTTCCATGTGATTCAGTGAACACTGTGGTAGCACCAGCTTTGGGTCAGTTACTGATATAGATGCTGAATACAGAGATGAACGTGACAAATCTTGCTCGCAAGAAGGAAGGGAGGACTCCCCTGGTGGTTCAGTGGTTAAGGCCCTGCCCTTCCAATGCAGAAGGTATGGGTTCGATCCCTGGTAGGGGAACTAAGATCCCAAATGGTACATGGTGCAGCCAAAAATTAAATAAATAAAAAGAAGGAAGGGCGAAGAGTAGAAAAGGGAAAAATAGACAAGTTCCATTCCTCAGTCAAATGGAGGAGTTGTGTCCAGCTTTTCCAATTTCTGAGCTAGTGTTGGTGGAAACACAGCTGAGTGGAAGGAGTAGAAATAAGCAATATCTGGAATGAAAGCTTTATGTTTTTGGAGTTACATTCTCCTCTGGAATTGGCTCCCCTCCCTCACCCTCCAGAAACCTAGAAGGCTACCTTATCTGGCAGGAGAAATTGACATCCCATTGAAATTGATGAAATATTTAAGCGTTGCAATCAGAGTATACTAAGCATTGCCATTTGGGAAAAACACACTTAATAAGAGGCCCTGACCCATGTAAATGTGTGAGAGCTGGCTGGTGTGTCTCCTCTTTTCTATGGATTATACAGAAACCAGTGCTGGTTAAGGGGGCAAGTGAGTTGATAAAAGCATCTCTGGAGAACAAGTACTAAATGGCTTCTTTATTGCTCACCTCTCAAGGAACCTTCTGTTTAAACCGCCAGCAGTTAAGTGCAGGTTAGACCTGTGAAGTTATTATAAATGCCGTTCTTAAGCCTTAGAACTTTATTTTTTAATTGGTTTCTTTTCTTTTTTTCAAACTACTAATGCAATAGGAAGAATGAAATTTTGTAATTCCTTAAGACACAAGAACTATTGAGAGAAAGAGAACAAAGAGGCTATTGAAACACTATAGACTTTCCCTAAAACCCAAACCAGGCGGAACCCCTTACCTCCCTTCACTGCACAATGGAGCCCTCTCTAAGGAGCATGGGGGAGGGGACCCAGGCTGGAAAGACCCAGCACAACATGTTATTGAAAAAGAAATAGGCTGCTAGAAAGAGGAAGGGAAAGGCTATTCTTGACATGGAAAAATGCAGACAGTCAGAGATGTGGTGTCCCTACTGAACTCATTCTTTTTCAGAGTCTTTTTCTACTCCTTCTCTCCTGTGCGGCCAGCAATTTAAGGTCTAACTGTTTTATGATTGAGGCTTAAAAATAAGTCAGTGAATGTTTTTAACAGCTTTACTTAGAGGTCACTGTGATGAAGTGTTCCAGTTCCAGTTCAGTCACTCAGTCGTGTCTGACTCTTTGCGACCGCGTGAACTGCAGCACGCCAGGCCTCCTTGTCCATCATAAACTCCCGGAGTTCACCCAAACCCATGTCCATCGAGTCGGTGATGCCATCCAACCATCTCATCCTCTCTTGTCCCCTTCTCCTCATGCCCCCAATCCCTCCCAGTGCCAGGGTCTTTTCCAATGAGTCTGCTCTTCGTATCAGGTGGCCAAAGTATTGGAGTTTCAGCTTCAGCGTCAGTCCTTCCAATGAACACCCAGGACTAATCTCCTTTAGGATGGATTGGTTGGATCTCCTTGCAGTCCAAGGGACTCTCAAGAGTCTTCTCCAACACCACAGTTCAAAAGCGTCAATTCTTTGACGCTCAGTTTTCTTTTTTTTTTTTCAGTTATTTTTATTAGTTGGAGGCTAATTACTTTACAATATTGTAGTGGTTTTTGCCATACATTGACATGAATCAGCCATGGTTTTACATGTGTTCCCCATCCTGAACCCCCCCCCTCCCACCTCCTTCCCCATCCCATCCCTCTGGGTCTTCCCAGTGCACCAGCCCCAAGCACTTGTCTCATGCATCCAGCCTGGGCTGGTGACCTGTTTCACACTTGATAATATACATGTTTCGATGCTGTTCTCTCAGATCATCCCATCCTCGCCTTAGTCCAACTCTCACAACCATACATGACCACTGGAAAAACCATGGCCTTGACTAGACAAACCTTTGTTGATAAAGTAATGTCTCTGCTTTTTAATATGCTGTCTAGGTTGGTCATAACTTTCCTTCTAAGGAGCAAGCGTCTTTTAATTTCATGGCTGCAATCACCATCTGCAGTGATTTTGGAGCCCCCCAAAATAAAGTCAGCTACTGTTTCCCCATCTATTTGCCGTGAAGTGATGGGACCGGATGCCATGATCTTTGTTTTCTGAATGTTGAGTTTTAAGCCAACTTTTTTACTCTCCTCTTTCACTTTCATCAAGAGTCTCTTTAGTTCTTCTTCACTTTCTGCCATAAGGATGGCATCATCTGCATATCTGAGGTTATTGATATTTCTCCTGGCAATCTTGATTCCAGCTCGTGCTTCCTCCAGCCCAGTGATTCTCATGATGTAGTGTAAAGAGTCATAAAGAACCAAGTTCAGATCCCAGCTGTGCAAAGGTAGGAAGGAGATTGGTGCTTCAGTGAAAAACTAATTATTTAGACCCTCTGTTTTAGAGGACACCCCTTTGGGTTACCTGATTTTTACTTTGTGTAACTTCTTTTATCGATTACTATAGGTACCTGATAGATACGTACATTCTGTCCCATCTGGAAGAGATTCCTGTGACCCATGCAACCTCCCTCAAATAAGTTTACCTCCATTTGTACATCTCTTGAGTATTTCTTGCCTATGGATGCGGTTGTTCTTTGAGTTTTCTTAAGAATCAGTTATAATATCTTTCTAATCTTCATTAATGATAGAATAAAATAAATCACTGATATTATAAAGTAATTGATCACATGTTCATTTTATATCTGTATGCGCATCGTATTTTCAATTTTTGAATTATCTTTTAACACTAGTTTACTCCGATATTCTAAGTGGCTTAACTTCTAGGTCTTAATGTCTTTATGTAAAGAATTGGAATAATCATACTGAGTAAAATCATCACAAATTTTATCAAGGGTTTTGCTATTCATCGTCCCATTTGGTACTGATAGCTGAATAATGTTTAGCAATTAATTTTTAGCTATTATGGATGGTGAATGGGATAATGTCTGTGAAAACTCTTTTATCAAGTGTGATTCATAAAGTATGATTCAGATGTTAGCTAGTGCTATTATCATTGGCATCAAATGAAGATTTAAGGGTTGCTTTTAATTCTCTGAAAACTTGTGATTCAGAAAGGAGAAGAAATTTTCCTGGTGGCTCTAGAATTTGAACAGAAGCTAATGGAGAGACAGTGTAGGTTCAGATTTTCGTGAAGTCCTCCTACCACCAGCTATATTGATGATGATGGTGGGCTGCTTCTTGGGGTAGGGAGGTTGGCATCGCAGACAGAGACTAGGTTCTCATGGTAACTGCTGCACTACAGAGAGCCCCAGACTTGGACCCCAATTCTGAGAAGCTTAGTGTGGAAACGGCATGTGTGGGGATAATGACCCCAGGTTACAGCCAGGGAACCCGAGAGCCATGGCCTCAGGATTCCTAGAGTTCCCATGAGCCCTATGCCTTCATTGCACGTGGATAACATAGGAGCAGCACCTGGAATGGTGCATGGTACCCAAGATGTGTGTGCACTGGATGCTGGCTTTTGATAATCTGTAAGCTTCGACCATCTGTTGCACCGTTTACCTGCACAGTAAGACACGGCATTTTTCTACAGCATTGTGGTATGGAGAGATGACGTACACAGCGGGAATTCCCACTGCACAGGTTTGGGCTACTGGCTGAGTCTGTGCCTTCCAAAGGGCCGGGCACTGGCAGGTAAAAGGAGGAAACCAAGGCCAAGGGTACCAAGTGAAGCCCGCCGAACCACCCAGGCCAAGCTGGACTCTCCCTCAGGGGTTCTGACTCCTAGTCTGAAGTCTCTCTTGTTTTCTGCCACATCCCAAATAGCTCCTGACCTTCACTTCTAACTTGCTCTTCCCTTAAAGTCTTGGAGTTGTCACTGATTCCTTTTCTAACACACTCTCCATTCAACACATGAGAAATCCTTGGTTGCACCTCCAAATATATATGTCTGTGTGTATCCATCCAGAATCTTACCTCCTCAACTCTGCTGCTGCTGCCCTGGGTTAACCCTTCATCAGCTCTCATCTGGGTTAGAGCAGCAGCTCCCTAACTGATCTCCCTACTCTAACCAATCCCCCTCTTTCTGCCCTTGTCAACCTTCTAAAATTTGTTTCCACACTGTTCAGAGGAGGCCTGTTAAGCTGTAGGATAGTTTATGTCACTCCTGTGTCCCAAAACCCCCAGGAATTCCCCAATTCATTCAATGGAAAAGTCAAAGTTCTTACAAATGCCTCCAAGGCTTTCTGTGGTCTGCCCCTCACACCCTCTGTTTCATTCTCATTCTCATTCTCTTTCACTTAGGTCACCCCATCCCCACTGGCTTATACTTCTGCCTCAGGACCTTTGCACCTGTGGCTTCTGTCACGTTCTTCTGTCAGATAGCCAGGTGGCTCATTCCCCGGTTTCTCTGATGATTTTTCTCAAATGCCACCTTCTCCCAGGGGCCTTTCCTACCTGCTGTATATTTCCACCTGCACCCCTCATCCCTTCCCTGCTTCATTTTCTCTGTGGAAGTTAGCTCCATCCAACACATTACATGTCTTGTTTACTGTCTTTCTCTTTTCCTTATAGTATAAGCTGAGGACAGGGGTTTTTGCTTTGTTTACTTCTCCATCTTTTTACCTACCATTCAGAACAGTGCTTTGTCCATAGTGAACATTCATTAAACATTTATTGAGAAATAAATGAATGAGTTTCCCAGATACTCTTATATGCCAGGTCTTAGATAAGAGGTCCTGGTGATACTTTTCTGGGGTTTATTTGGAATTTCTGAAGTAGGCAGTTCATGAAAGAGTTCCAAATCGTTCCTGTCTCTCAGTATTTGTGCTCTGTGTAAGCCCTTCCCTTCAGTCATGGGCTTGACCTAGGGACTTGCTTCCAAAGAATAAAATATGTCAAACACCATAGGATGCCACTTCCTTGATTAAGTTATAAGAGACTAACTTTTTTCCTTCTGGCACTCTTTCTTGTCTGGTAATTTCTCTTGCCCATAAGAGTGAGCCCGCCAGCTGGCATGTCGTGAGATGCTTTGTAGAAAAAGGCCCAGGAGGTTAAGAATCAGAGGTAGACCTCCAACCAGTGGGTCTTAAAGAATTGAGACCTCAGTCTAACAGCCCATAAGAGACTGAATCCTGCCAGCCACCACCTGAATGGGCTTAAAAACGGGTCCTTCCCTGACCAAGCCTTCAGATGAGACCACAGCCCACACCAGTATCTTAATTGAAGCCTTATGAGATGCTGAGGACCCAGTTAAACTGTGCTTGGATTTCTGATCCATAGAAACTATGAGGTAAGCCTTATGTATTACTTTATATTACTTTAAACTGCTAAACTTTGGGAGTAATTTTTTTGTGCAGAAGTAAATCACTAACACACTTCTATTTTTACTCTGCCCATTGGAAGATATATATTTCTATTAGAGGAATTGAATTCTTCTTCCTATTTATTTTCTTGGTCACACACACACACGCACACACACATGCACACATACACTTTAGCTTGAAACATTCTTGACGGCGATGTTTGACACAATTTCAGGCCCAGCAAACAGCATTAGCGATGCCTTAATAAGACGGTGAATTCTCAGTGCCTTCAGACACTGCTCAAGGCAGAGGCATAACTGATGCTTGTTGGATAATGCTGAGATATGTCTCTGTCTGGAAAGCTGTCTGGTATTTATAGGAAACTGAAAGTTAGGCACAGGGGAAAAATGAGTTCCAGACTGTTGCACTTATTTTCAGATAGAATCATATTCTCTGAAAAATTGCATAGGATGTTGAGCTGATAGAGAATTCACCATGATTGTATGGCTCACTGGGCTTGTATTGTGGTGGAGAAAAATCATCTTGTCGGGTTGGGGAGTCGACAGTCACATCTCCTCAACTGGCAGGTGATTGATGCCTGAGGACAGGCTGAAGACGTGGCTGCCTCCTTCTTCTCGCTTGAAGCCACTGAGTGGCATTTTAAAGTAAATCAACAGAACAAGGGGTGCTTTGACAGAGTGGGGAGGCTCACCCCATGGGCAGCACAGACTGGTAGGTCCCACCTGAAAACTTGCAGATAAGCACTTAGAAATTCAAAGAGGCACCTTGTCTATCATTCGTAATGGCTGAAAACTTGGAGGAAATACAGTCTCATTTGGAAGGGTTTGGGGAGGTAAGCTTAGTCAATCAGTCAACCAGCAAGCACCAGCAGTGTACCTGTGCTCAGCACCATGCTTCGTGATGGGAAAATATACTTCAATAAGACTCAATCCCTGCTTTCAAGGAGTTCGTGGAATCATAGTGGACAGTAGACATGTAAGCATAAAAATATTGCAGTATAGTGAAATGAGGGCTCAGGCTCCATGGGAGGCCAGAGAGAGAGGAGCAGTTGGTCCTAGACACAGGGAATGGGGAAGGAAAAAATGAAGGTTTTTTCTGAGCAGGCAAATAAACGCAGTTGGTAAGTGGCAGGATAAGGAGCTAGGGAAGCAGAGGGCATTCTAGATTGAGGGACCAGCCTGTACAGAGACCCATAGGCATGGGTTAGCTTGGCTAAGTTCAGGAACTGAAAAGTGCATCAAGGCAGACATGTATAAGGCAGGAAAGAGGCCAGAAGGATGGGTGAGGCCAGTCTGGGTTGGCCTGTGGGCCAGGCTCAAGCTTAGATTTTGTTCTGAGGGCAACAGGGAGCCCAGGTAGGGTCTCCAGAAGGGTGGTCTCATCAAATTTGGAGTTTGGAAGGGTTACTCTGAGGTTGCATTTAGAGGAGAGGTTGGGAGAGCAGGGGGAAGATAGACCCATGAAAACAGAGATAAGGACATTTGTTTCTGTGCCACTCTGAACCACACCTATTATTTACAATTCTATATTTTCCTACTTGTGTATCAACCACAGTCATCTCTAAGTGGTGGTAGATACCTGTTCAGGAGGTAATTCAAGTGGAAGTAGTAATTTCAGAACTGACCTACATGTTGCAGATGCAAGATTTTCAAGGTCCTTCTCAAAGAACACATGAGGGCCCAGCTCGAGGGTGTGCTGGCAGTAGGTTGACCAGTTGTCCTGGTTTGCAGGATGCAGGACTTTGAGTGCTAAAATCAGGGATGTCCTGGCTGAACCAGGACACCTTGGTCACCTGAGTCAGTGAGTTGCTGCTGTCTAGGCTGCCTGATATGGGAAATACAGTCCCCCCCCCATTTGCCCGCAACCTCCCTTCTCAGCCAGACCTTCAGATGCTACTCTGTTCTAAATTTTCAAGCTTCTTTGTCTGCATTCCGTTGCAGTCCCCTGGTTTCTTTGTCACAGGTGTGCACTGTCTACTTGTAAAGACCTATGTCTTTACTTGCAACCTCAGCTGCAGCTGGGCCCTGAGGGCTTTGTCCTGACCAGGCCTGCACCCAACTGGGAGGTGTAGCTGCTTTATTGGAGCTCCCCTCTTCCAAGGCCCTCTCGTGGGGAGCCTAGATCTCCCCAGACTTACTTCTAGCCCTGGGCCTGGCTTTTAGCCTCTGACTTCAGCCCCTCAAGGTGAGCCCTGCCTTCCATCAGGCCAGGCTTCCCACAGGCCCTGTGGTCCCAGAGTCACCATCCTTATCTCTGCCTTTCTGTCCTGGGTTTTTAACCCCATGAGAGGTTTGACTCAGTGGAACTTGTGCCCAAACCAGGCCTGTGTGTGGTGTCCAGGGGACCAGGAGGCTGCAGTGACCTCGGGCAGTAGTTCCCAGGCTGCCCGTGAGGACCAGGAGCACTGCTGTTAGGGACAGTGTTGATAGGAGTTTGCAGGGCTGTGTAGCTAAGATGGAAAGCACTGGACATGACCTTCACTCTCTGCATTCCCAGGCCATGGTTCACTCATGCCAGTATTTTGTCTGCCCTCTGAATCCCACTGATGAATATTGGTAATTAGCTTTGTGTGTGTGCTCACTTCCCAATTAGAAGGGAAAAGTACTCCACAGATATTTACTGAGTGCCTGTGCTGTGTGTTAGTTGCTCAGTCGTGTCTGACTCTTTGTGACACCGTGGACTGTAGCCCACCAGGCTCCTCTGTTCATGGAATTCTCCATGCAAGAATGCTGGAGTAGGTAGCCATTCCCTTCTCAGAGGATCTTCCTGACCTAGGGATCGAACCTGGACCTCTTGCATTGCAGGTGGATTCTTTACTGTCTGAGTCACCATGGAAGCCCTGTGTTGTCAGCTAATTCCCACTCACGGCAGAGGTTTCCTCACAGCAACCTGTGTCAATGATGCTGCTTGCTCCCACCTCCTCCAGCTCACCTCCAGAGGCCCGTGCAGGAGGGTCTCCATCATTCTGTGCACAAGAGTCTCCAAGAGCTCTCTCCCACAGTATGGGTTCCACTGCTGAGGCACCTTGAAAACCCCTCAGCTTTCAGGAAACTGTAGCTCCTACCCTTTGAAGTCTGCTTGTCTTAGTCTGCTTTGGGTGCCTTTTTTTTTGGGGGGGGGTGCCTTTTGAAGACTGGAAATTCCAGATCAAGTTTGGGTGGGGCTGGTTTCTGGGGAGGACTCTCTTGCTGATTTGCAGATGGAAGCCTTCTTACTGTGTCCTCACGTGGGGCCAGGAAACAGGTGTGAGGTGTTTCCCTGGTGTTTTTTCTTATAAGGACACTAATCCTATTGATCAGGGCCCCATCCTTATGACCCCTTTTAGCCTTCATTACCTCCTGAAAGCTTTCTCTAAATACAATAACATTGGGCTTATTGCTTCAGTATATCAATTTGGGTGTTGGGGCACAGTTCAGTCCACAGCCCTGCTCTTTCCCATGTCTGACTCTTACTTCCACTCTTGGTTGGAGGGCTTGGATCTCTGAGTGGGGCACTACCAGGGTTGTTGGTGGTCATGGTTATAGTGGATGGGGCTGTGGGAGGGTGGGCTGGACCAAACAGCATTAAGATGAACAGAATTTTTAAAAGCTATATTCTGTTTGTATCTAGATATCATGCACAAGCATTATCATAACCTCAGTTCATTTATCTGGCAGCTATATCATGCCACTGATTGGAAGGTGCATTTTCTAACTATGGTGCAAGCTTTGTTTCACATACAGAAGGCCAGTCCTGGGAATTGTCTATGGGGCAGTTACATAGGACGTCACTAGTTCCCATCACATTGTTGAGGCTTTCGGGGGAGTTTTGTCAAATGAATGATATGAGGCCCAAGGGCCAAGGTCACATGGCAGGAGAAGCAGATCCCTGGTAGATGGCAGGCTTCTGGTTCCTTGCAGGAAGACTTCGTAAAATGAAGAAAGAATTTGGCTCCTGTCTACCGGAATGTGGACCTGGAATAGTAGTGATTGCCCCCTGCCCCCCGCCTTGGTTGATAATAATGTTGGCCCCAGGAGAAACCTGTGAGGACACCTGGGTGGCTTTCCATTGCACTGATGCTGAAACCTGCTGTCTGTGGTAGTGGCTGTTCCCAAGGCCTGGCTCATTTTTCTCACCCTCAACACGCATCATCAGGCCTTTGTCCTGATTTGTCAGAAACAAGTACAGGGAGATGATGCTTAAATTTGCCCCCAAGTGACTGCTTCCTTGAACAGGTACCAAGCATGCTGATGGCTGCAACTTGGAGCCAGGCTGCCTAGTTAAGGAACCATTTGCAGTCAGATCAGGCACTGATGGGACACAGAACTGGCTGTGATGAGTTACAAGGACCATTCCAATACCCATTTACTAATCAATAGTGGAGGAGAAATTTCAAGTGCTTAACAAATTGTTTGCTAACACATTGCCATGGCAACTGCTAATCTTGGAGAGTCCATTCGGGAGTGGGTTCTCGAGGCATTTTCTCTGACATATGCTTGCTAGGCTGAGAACCCTTATATTCCCAGAAACATTGGGCCAGGTATTATCTGGTAGAATAGATTTAAGGGGAAAAGAACATTGCCGTTGTTTGGCTCTGAGGGCTGTGAAAGCAAGGAGAGATTTGCTCAAATCAAGATTTGGACTGTGTTAAGTCCAAGCACCAGCTCTCCTTATCCCTCTATTCTCCTTTATTAGTTTAAAACATTTTATTGGAAAACAATTTTTTTTACGTTTTCTGTAATGCATATTTTCTGTAGAAAATGTACAAAAGAAACGAAAAGCGCACAAGAAAATAAAACCATCCGTAAGAAGAGAGGTGATTAATGTTCTATTTGGCATACTTCCTTCCTATCTTTTTTTTAATCCTCACGCTTATGCATTTGTATTTTTTAAAGTTGAAGTAATTATGTATGTGACAGTTTATTTCACATCCTGCTTTATTACTTAATATTTTATCATATGTCCCCCACTTTGGGTTATTTGGAACTTGAAATTTGTGATAACAGCATGCCCTTCAACTGCTTGAGTCAACCACGCATATTCAGCTAGTATCCTGGTTTTGAGCACTTCTGAATTCCTTTACAGTTGTATGAGTAACCCTTTCCTGAATGCCCTTGCCTGCCAGTCATAAAATACTTTCCTAGGAGTGAACTACTCTATCTAGCCTGTGTCCCAAACTTCTTTCCAGGAAAGTGGTAGCAACTTAGATGTACTGTGGCAATAACTTTTCCACTGCCACCTTGCTGAATTGATGGGCAGAAAAGAACACAGTGATGTATTCCATTTTGTTAATTTAGTATTTCCAGCTTAGAGTTACCTAAAATCACTGATGGAAAAGGTGTTGGATATGAAAAGAATCAAAAGATACGACAAGGTGAGTCCTTGGAGAAGACTTTCTGTTCCATGTTGAGGCAAACAAAGAGAGGCTTTTGTGTTGAGTGGCAGTACCTGCCCTGGAATGATTGTGGAAGAGGGGATGTTTCTCACCTGGAGAAGAGAAGGTAGTAGGGGTAGATAGCGGCCCTGGTACCTAATACGTAGGAGTTAATGCCGCAATGGAGACCTTGAAGCCATTCTCACATGCTGTCTCTTAGCTGGCTGAAGACCATCGCTCTGACACCTGCTTCCTGCCCCGCTGACCCCTTCTTGGTCCCCCGGGGCAGCTGTGCCCATACTTCTGCCCTACCCACCAGACACATCACGGCAGGACATCCCCACAGTCCTTGCTGTCAGCCCTCCACCTTGTCACTTTCACAGGACACACGCCAGATGCACAGGTCCTGGGCACGAGGACAGGTGCACCCCAGAGGTTCCCACCTCCTCCTGCTTGATCCCTGTCTGTTTCATCCACCCCACAACTCCCAGCCGCAGGTGCCAGGGCTCCCCAGACAGCTGCAGTCATCCACGTCCTGTCTGCACTGTGTCCTCCCTTCCCCTCCCGCTGCCCCTTCTCTGGGCATCTCTGAGGGCCGCCTTGCCGGGAGCAGCTGTTGATTCAGATTTTCATCAGGACTTTGATAATTAAAACTTGAAGCTCTTCAGACATTTGCGTTCCATTACATTGAAGGAGCAGCTGTTTAAATTTGGGGCAGGGAACCAGAGCCTTGTGTGATGGGCTTGGGTTTAGATTAATCAAGTCTATAGATTCACTCCCCTTCTCATCAACCAGATAGAGGCTTGGGGAGAGCACACCTCTGCCCCCGTTTTATGAACAACCATCAGGTTCCAGGCAGCGTGCTGTGTGGCTCATGGCTAACAGCAGGCTGCTTTGGAGGCAGATGTGTGAGCTCAGATCTTAACTCTGCCCTTTGTTGGCTGTGTGACCTTGAACAAGTTACTTACCGTCTCTGTTAAATGAGAGAACTCTAGTGATGGCTTGAGGAAGGACAGAGAAATGCACAGAGGACTGAGCGCAGTGTAAATGCCTCATCAGTGTTCTAGGCTGTTAGATGCCTGTTGGGATTTTAGTTAATGCCCCTTACGGCTCAGTTCATCATCCCGTACTGGTTTACAGACGAAGAAACAGAACTCCATGGGGGTGAAGTCATGGATAGGAGGCAGCGGCTGGGGTGTGGCTTTGAGCCTCGGTTTGTGAGCCCACAGGCATGGGTCCATCATGCCGCACTCCTGGCTCCTTGCCCTCTTCTTCCCCTGCCATCTTGATGCCTGTTCCCTTTGTTCTACTCATGAGGCAGTGGCTTTGGCTGTGGGATTTGCCAAACCCTTCACCCAGTTTCTGGGGGCAAGTAGAAATGGAGGAGTGGTGTTTCTTCTTCCTGCCCTCTTGTAGACCTTCAGCCGTTTCAAGGATGATGTGAGAACATGACCTTCACATCATAACCCATGTTGTTTTAGTTTCCAGGGCTTCTGGGACCTTGCATGCACATGCAGACACACACACACACATGTGCATGCACCAGCAGGAAAACTTCCCTTCCCTGGTATTAAACAGTCTCTGGGTGGCCTGGAGCAGGATTTGAGATAACCCCACCAGAGTGGTGGCTCCGTCAGTAATAATAGAGCTGGTGTTGGTGGTAACTGCCATCCTTTCCCTGGGACACACTATAAGACCGGCTGCCACCCTGCTGGGGTTTGACATATATTATTTGATTGCATTCCCACAACAATCCTCCAGGTAAGTATGATTTCCTCTGTATTGAAGAAGAAGAAATGAGACATGTGGAGATGCAGAGACAGGCCCCGGGACACACTGGGAAGATGTGTGAGACTGTGTCGACCCAGAAGGCACGCTCATCATACAGGTTATGACCCGTGGGGAATTCTTTGCTCGGGGACGTCCTCCCATTGGGGTGCACAGCCTGGCCCAAGTTTCCCTAGGAAGATTTCTGTTCCCCTCAAAACCAGTTTTTTTCTTGATCCTTTCATTGAGGCTGTAAGTTCCTCAAAGGCACCAGGTTCAGGGGGAGTGAATTACAGTAAGAGCTGTTTTGAAAAAATATTTGTTCTTTGCTCCCTGAACCTAATGGTTAGTAGAGAGGAGCCCGGAGTGGGGTCCAGGCTAACACAGCTCAATGCTGGGGTCTGTGACCTGGGGAAGAGCCTTGCCAGGGGGTCCAAGGGAGGACCAGTTCCAGGAAGTGAGGAGAGGAGGCGTGGGGAGGGACCCAAGGGGGGGTGAGTCATGTGGGTTCATTAGCTCAGGCTTGGTGAGAGAGGGGAGCAGACTAGAAATGGTCCCTCAGGCAGGTACAAAAGTCACATCACAGAGACAACAGGGTCTGAAGGAGGTGCGTGGCCTGCTGGAGGTCAGGTTCAAGGCTGGCCCCATCTGCTGATGCAGCCCAGGGGGTCAGCAGGCAACACACCAGCCAGACTTCTGTCCCCTGCCCACCGTGAGTTACCACAAGCCGAGATCGCCCATCTGGAAGCTGTAGCTGGTGGAGTCTAGTCCCCGCTTCGAGGAGGCTTCTGGAAGAGTCTTGGAGTCAAGTAATTGAAGGCTTTGGGATAACAGGTTGTCTGGTGTTGGGAATCTACAAAGAGCCTTAGAAATTACAAGTACCTGGTACTCAGATGCAATTGACAACCACTCATTGGTGTTTGGGAAAACTGAGAATTACTCCTTCCTTTCCTCAGCTGCTCTGCCCTGCTTAAAGTGGGGTCCCTGGAGCAGAGGCAGCAGCATCACCTGGGAAATGCGAGTTACCAGATCCCACCCTCAAACCCCCAGCCGATTTTACCTTAAAGATACGAATAAGAGAATTTTAATTCTTCTGTATGTGAGGAAGTTAATCATGTAGTGAGGAATGCAATTTCCTACATACAAATATAAATGACAAATAGGAGGATTGTGAGCTATTGAAATTTGCCAGCCTCTTTGGAGTAAGAGGATGTGTTTTTAAGCCTTTTTTCCTCCCTATGAATCAAGGAAAGACTTCTTGTAAGCGAACAGGGAGAAAAGGTAAGAGGACAGGATTTTTCACTGGGGATGATTAAATTGTCTCATGGAAAACTTTAATGTTATGTATCAATTTTAACATATGAAGCAAAATTTTCTGTCCAGAATTAAAGTGACGCTTGTTTAAAGAGACAACAGAAGAATATTTCCCTTAGGTATAGGCTGCATTCACTTGGGATAATATCATAGCAAACTATTATCTTTTCATTTAGTGATTTTTCACTCCATAGATAAGCATCCTCTGGTGGCTCAGTTGGTAAGGAGTCCCCCTGCAATATGGGAGACCTGGCTTTGATCCCTAGGTTGGGAAAATCCCCTGGAGGAGGGCATGGCAACCCACTCCAGTATTCTTACCTGGAGAATCCCAATGGACAGAGGAGCCTGGTGGGTTACAGTCCCTGGGGTCAGAGAGTCAGACACGACTGAGTGATTAAGCACCCAAGCACCCCCAAACTGACTGAATCAGAAACCAAAGCATGCTGTGATCCTCTGGGTGATTCTAATTTACCCTCCAATCTGAAGCCTTAGGACAATGACAACCAAATTATGGCACATGGTGGTTTGTGAAATTTTAGGTAACGTGTGAAATGGGTGTTCGAGAGCTTTGAATTCCATAGAGCAAGCTATTCATTTCTTATACTATCCTTCCTCTCCAAGGAGAACTTCTCAGTCTAGGGGTATCAGTTACAGCCTGCCCTAATAACACTTACTAGTGCACATTTTTATCTAGAAGAAAGCACCTTTCAGAATTGAAAACCTAGGTGAATAACAGTATCCAGCCAACATTTACTTACTATTTTAGGGTTTCTATTAATTTTGTTTTTAGCCTCATGATGTGTTTATGGTCAATGAGAATGGGTTTCTATTTTTGGTACTGACACGGAGTTTCTTTTTAAAGTAAGTTAAGAAAAAGTGAGTCATTAAAAAGCATTAACTAAATATCAGTACAGGTGGTATTAGAGTCTGTTGGAGCTTGCGCTGGAGGCATTGAAGTGTTTAGGAGGCTTTCTTAGACGCCAGCACTGTTGCAGAGACTCGGCTTATGGACCTGAATGTATTTATGGATGGGTTTATGGATTCTCATCATTGTTTGAATTTTCTTCATCGTGGAGGATGTTTTGCTCTGCTGAAAGGCAGCACAATATGGCCACAGTGATTCCCCAATTATGGCCAAGGAACCACCTGCATTGGATTCCCCTGGGAGGCTCTTTAAACGTAAGGATCCTTCAGTCTCACTCTTGAACTATTGAATGAGAATTCTGGGGCACAGGCTAGGAATCTACATTGAACAAGCTCCCAGGAGATTCACGTGGCCAATACAGTTTGAGAATCACCGGTGAGGTGGAAAGAGCACAGATTTGTGAATTCAACAGCCCGTGTCCATATCTTCACTTGGCCTGGCAACTCACCTCACCTCTTAAAACCCCATTTCCTTATCTGTAAAGCGAGGTGAGCAGCAATTGTTTTTCAGGATTGGGGTGAGGCTCAGGCAATTACCAGCTGTGATGTTCTTTGCCCATATTAGCTATTTTCTGTAAGCTCAATTTTCTTCATCTTGAGGATGTAATTCAAAGCTATTTCATTTATGCTTGAGTCATTCTGGCAAAGATGTGGAGATGTTTGTATAGGGTTTAGGACAAGTTGGTTCTTCTTGCCAGGTTTGCTCCTGTAGGTGTGCTTTTGGGCATCAAAAAAAAATTTTTCCCCCAAAATGTGGCTTCAGATGCTAGTGAACACTGCATACGCTGTGTATCAGACCATGGCTGTTGCTTTTATAAGAATAGAAGGCTGTTTTACATGCAGTATCATGGTCTTCCTTTGCTAGTTGTGTGCTGTTTTAACCCCAGGGATATTCCAGGCCTTTGCAGCATATGTTTTCATTGGGGAAAAAAAAAAAAAAAATTTAAAGGGTTAAAAGAAGGATTTGAAGTGGTGTTAATGAGAATTCTTTTGTGGATTCAAAGCCTGAATCTGGATGCACCATCCAGCTTGAGAGGGGATGGGCATCGCAGCTCTGGACTCTGCTGACCCAAGGCAACCCTGGGTGTCCCTCAGCCTGAGAAGTGTCCTCCGGCCCAGCAGCACACACAGGGACCCAGGATCGGTGCCAGGGTTTCTGGCTTTTTCAGGACCTTGTTGTGTGACCTTGTTAAATCATCTGCCCTATCCAGGCTTCAGTTTTCTCAAAAGCAAAATGGGGATAATAAGGACTTGCCTCCTGGGACTGTTAGAGGATAGACTTGAGAAGAGATTTGTGAAAAGTGTGTTGTCACCTAGACGGTGATGTGTGGACCTTGTCTGCCCATCTGTCACCTGAAAAGTTACGTGCAGACATTTTCTGTCTGTCAGGAGGCCTTCATTCAGTATTAATCCCCATGGTCTTGCACATTTAGGGACTTTGGATGTCATTTGGTTTAGAGATGGCAAATTCATGGACCATAAGCTCTCCTCATTGCACGGGCATGAATTCTTCTGAGTATATCATGTTCTTTAAAAATTGCTTCCAGATTCCTTTAGGTAGGTGCTGTGTTCTTCGGTTTGTTGATGTATTCCTGCCTTTTTCTGTTACTTGATTGGTGACTTTGTGCATTTATGTTACCTGTGGACCCAGAAATCCCTGGAAGTGACCTTCTAAAATCTTGCTGTCAGGTATAGTCCCCAGGTGTAGGGGCTGTTACAGGTTTGACTGGTTCTCCTGCAGTCATGGTTTGGCATCAGTAGGGCCCTTCCCCGAATAGCCATGAGTCAGGTGTGGGAATCACAGGGTGGGATACCACCCCAGCAGCGGGTGGGTGGGTGGTCAGAGAGGGCTGTCCTGGGGAAGCCTGGATACTTGAAGGACATCTCCAAGGGTGGGGGGACAGTGGGGGAAGGGTGGTCTAGGCTTGACTTATCTACAAAGACAATGACACAAAGGCATTAAATGCCACCGTGAGTTTGGGTGACCCTCAGGTAAGCAGGGGCTGAGGTGAGGATCGTGAGGTGAGTGGTGACAGGGAAGGAACTCTCTTCTCCAGGGATGTCATGATGTCCTACTCAGGGTCCCTGCAGGAAAATGGAATTCTACTTAAAGGTGTGTAACTGGAGAGAATTCCATGAAGCAACTCCTGGCGGTGTAGACATGACTAAGGGCATCCATGAGAGGAGCTGAGACACCAGGGGGAGACTCCAAGAGACAGGTTTGGGGGGTACTAACTTTAAACACCACACAATTGCCAGGCTTCAGCAATACATGAACCGAGAACTTCCAGATGTTCAAGCTGGTTTTAGAAAAGGCAGAGGAACCAGAGATCAAATTGCCAATATCCGCTGGATCATCAAAACATCAAGATAGCTCCAGAAAAACATCTATTTCTGCTTTATTGACTACGTGAAAGCCTTTGGCTGTGTGGATCACAATAAACTGTGGAAAATTCTGAAAGAGATGGGAATACCAGACCACCTGACCTGCCTCTTGAGAAACCTGTATGCAGGTCAGGAAGCAACAGTTAGAACTGGACATGGAACAACAGACTGGTTCCAAATAGGAAAAGAAGTACGTCAAAGCTGTATATTGTCACCCTGCTTATTTAACTTATATGCCGAGTACATCATGAGAAACGCTGGGCTGGAAGAAGCACAAGCTGGAATCAAGATTGCTGGGAGAAATATCAATAACCTCAGATATGCAGACGGCATCACCCTTATGGCAGAAAGTGAAGGTGAACTGAAAAGCCTCTTGATGAAAGAAGAGTGAAAAAGTTGGCTTAAAGCTTAACATTCAGAAAACTAAGATCATGGCGTCTGGTCCCATCACTTCATGGCAAATAGATGGGGAGACAGTGGAAACAGTGTATGACTTTATTTTTTTGGGCTCCAAAATCACTGCAGATGGTGAATGCGGCCATGAAATTAAAAAACGCTTACTCCTTGGAAGGAAAGTTATGACTAACCTGGATAGCATATTAAAAAGCAGTGACATTACTTTGCCAACAAAGGTCCGTCTGGTCAAGGCTATGGTTTTTCCAGTGGTCATGTATGGATGTGAGGGTTGGACTGTGAAGAAAGCTGAGCGCCGAAAAATTGATGCTTTTGAACTATGGTGTTGGAGAAGACTCTTGAGAGTCCCTTGGACTGCAAGGAGATCCAACCAGTCCATCCTAAAGGAACTCAGTCCTGGGTGTTCATTGGAAAGACTGATGCCGAAGCTGAAACTCCAGTACTTTGGCCACCTCATGTGAAGAGTTGATTCATTGGAAAAGACCCTGATGCTGGGAGGGATTGGGGGCAGGAGGAAAAGGGGATGACAGAGTATGAGATGGCTGGATGGCATCACCAACTCGATGGGCATGAGTTTGAGTAAACTCCGGGAGTTTGTGATGGACAGGGAGGCCTGGCGTGCTGCGATTCATGGGGTCGCAAAGAGTCAGACACGACTGAGTGACTGAACTGAACTGAACTTTGAACATGTGGGTTTGACATATCTGTTGGTCACCCATGTATGTCAGGCAGTTAGACATAAGTCTCAGAGTCCCAGGGACAGGTCTAGAGTAGAGATGTGTAACCGGGAGCAGTCAGTGTTTAGATGGTATTTAAAGTCGTGGGCCTGGATTGAGATCCTCAAGGAAACAGGGAAAGGAGAAGAAACTCAAGGACTGACCCTGAGTGCTGCAGCATGTAGAGATCTGGAAGAGAGACAGAGTCTAGCCTGGAGGCGAGAAAAGTGAGGTGGGGAGGGCAAGTGAGAAGAGTGTCTGGAATTTGGAGAGGGGTCAAGGGAATATCAACTGAGTAGGTACTGCTCACAGGGCCAGTTGATGAGATTTGAGATTCAGTAGCCTTTGGATCCAGCAACATGGGGGTCATGGGTAAGCTTGGGGAATATGGTTTCACTGTCCTGGTGACAGTAAAGCCTGATGGGAGCAGGTCCCGGATATGGATGCAATGCTATGAGATGGGATGCAGTAGCTAGACAGAACTCTTTCCAGTTTTGTCTTGTTCCTGAGGAGGGCAAAGAGGTAGTAAACATGTGTGCCCTTACATGCTTGTGATAGTTTTTTATTTTTAAATTTTTATTTATTTATTTTATATCTTTCTGTGGAACGTCTTTTTGTGATCTTTCACTCATAGATCCATAGATATATAGACAACATGCATATTGTTACATAAATCGGACTGTATTTTTTACATAACTTGAGTTAATGCAATATTACATAAGCTTCTTTCTATGGCAATACATTTGAATCTACTAAACAATTCCTTTTTATTGTTTTGGCTTTTATTTTGAAAGAAAAAAAATTACTAAAGAAATTTTGGGAAAGGGAGAAGATGAAAATCATTCCCTAGACCCAGCTCCCTTGTCCCAGCACTATTAGAATATATTTTAATTTTGAGCCCCCTTCCTTCACCATGGTTATATATATTTTAAAAACCACCTGTAATGTTAGTGCAGGATCATTTTGATACCTTGACTTTCTCACTTAACATTTCATCATGAGCGTTTTTCCATGCTGTCTCTTCTTCCACTGTAACCTCGGTAGTTAAAATTTGCATGATCTCATTAGGACTTGTTCCCAACCTCCGTATTTCCTGCGGAGCCTGAGACTAATGAAGGGGATGAAGAAAATGCTGTAAATATTTTGTTGTTTCGCAAACACAAGCACTCTTAAATCCAGTTTAATGATTGCTCAGTTTAATTAAACACTCTTGGTAGAACTCGTTACCCACTTCTCTGCACTGATTACCACCCTGATATGAAAGATTCAAATGCACCTCTCACATTTTCTTTTTTCTTTCTTTCTCTTCTTCCACAAATAAGAGAGGAGAAGTCTGAAGGGAAGAAGCTGATTCTGCTTTGTATGAGCTTCTGACCCATACTGGTAAATCATTTTGTTTGGGATCAGGTTCTCTAATCTTTTCATGTGGGAGGATTATGAGTTTTTCCCCCTCCTCTTTTGAAAAAAAAAATACATTAAGATCCAGTTTCCAGGCTGTAAAATTTTTAGTGTACATCATAGTGAATTTGCATCATAGTACATCAGGGAAAACAACCTGATGCTGGGAAAGATTGAAGGCAGGAGGAGAAGGGGGCCACAGAGGATGAGATGGTTGGATGGCATCACTGACTCAGTGGACATGAGTTTGAGTAAACTCCGGGAGTTGGTGATGGACAGGGAAGCCTGGTGTGCTGCAGTCCATGGGGTCACAGAGAGTCAGACACAACTGAGCGACTGGACTGAACTGATAGTGAATTTTGGTCACTGTACACAGTTGTATAGCCATCATCCCACTGAGATGCACAGTCATTCCCTCACCTCAAGAAACCCTCCTCCCTTGCCATCGCCCTCTTTGCCTCCTGTCGTGTGCCCCAACTCCTTGCCCCAGGAAACCACTTTTCTGTGTTTTGATACTATAGCTTTTCCATTTCTACAGTTTTATCTAAAAGGAGTGATATGGTATAGTTATTTGCGCTTGACTCTTTCACTTAAGTCTACTGTTTGTGAGTGTCATCCATCTCATTGAGTGTATTAATATTTCATGCTGAGTAGTCTTCCATGGCAAGGATCTACCACAATTTGTTAATCCATTCACTTACGTTTTGTTCCCTGTCTCTGACTCAACTCACTCACTTTATTCATCCTTAAATTGCCAGTGACAGAGACAGCCCGAGAGTTTCTGTTCATGTTTTTGATCACCTGGGACATTTCTGAATGCTGACTGCTCTGCCGGTACCTGTGCACGCTGCGCTTCCCCTTCTGTGATGATCATAAATTGTAACTCAGCGGATGGGAATCCTCAGTGAGGATTGGGTCTTGAAGTCAGCAGATAAATTGGGACTTGCATACTGTCAAGATTACCCTTGGAAAAATCCCTTTAGGCCCCTGTGATAAAGTATGTTTGGTTGAGTAATTCTTATGCACACTGCAGTTTAGGGTCCCTTGAACTAGACTCAAGGACAGAACCAAAAGAAAATAACTATGCAGATGAGTGGATGAGGAAGGCATTCTGCATTTCATGGTGGAAATCCAAGATCTATCTGGTCTATTTTAGTAGTCAGTCTCTGTGATTTTAAATCAAATGCTTTTATTTATTCATTTTTTTTTATGGGAGGAGGATTTAATGAGATCATATGGGTAAAAACAATTAGCCCAGGGATTGGCACGTAGTGTGGACTGGAGAATGTTTCATGGATTTGAGTCTATTTCTTACCCGATTAGAATCGCATATAAATCCTATTTTTGTTTTTTTCTTTTTTTTAAATTGGGGTATAGCCAATTAACAGTGTTGTGATAGCTTTAGTTGACTAGCAGAGGGACTCATCCATGCATGTACATTTATCCTTTCTCCCCCAAACCCTGCTCCCATCCATGCTACCACATAATACCGAACAGTTCCTTGTGCTATATAGTAGCTCCTTGTTGGTTACTCATTTAAAATATGGCAGTATGTAGATGTCAATCCCCCCCCCCCCTTTTTTTAATGTGGACCATTTTTAAAGTCTTCATTGAATTTGTTACAGTATTGTTTCTGTTTTATGTTTTGGTGATTTGGCCGTGAGGTATATGGGATCTTAGCTCTCTGACCCGGGGTCGAACCCTCACCCCCTGCATTGGAAGGTGAAGTCTTAACCACTGGACCGCAGGGAAGCCCCCAGCCCATGCTTTTCAGAAAACAATTCAGAACTTGGCCCTCTGATCTTGGTCCTCTGTAGCTGCTGGTCTCTGCTGCGGCCCCATAGACCAGCCATAACCTTCGTGCCTTTGAGCGCTGCTCTCATAAACCCACTGCTGTATGTCTGTAGATCAATGTTCAGTCTTCAAAGGGATCTCAGACGGTGGGGCTCAGCCACCCTCAGTTACAGAGCTTTCCGGCAGCCCAATGCCCCCAGCAGCTGTGTTTCTAAAGACGTGCTGTTTGTTTTCTCAGCTGATGGGCCAAATCAGAGGGTGTGCCCTGATGTCTTCTTTGGGGGGACCCTAGCACCGAAGGGGCTGGAGAGATGATGCGTACCCCAGCAGCTTACAAAGGAGAACACTTCTCCAGAAGTGTTTCATTTGATGCACAAGAGACGGGCGCGTCAGCTTTCACGTGCCTGCTTCGTCTCCAGTGTCATCCTCGAGTGCCTGAGAAGTCAGGTGCTGATGTCCCTTGCCCTGGGAAATCTGCTTTACTGTTTCGGGAGGAGCGTGGTGGTGTGGTGTGAGCTGAGAGGGCCTCTCCCACTGGTCCGGAGCAGGACAGAGTTGAGATTCTCGTTCACCATTTCTCAGAAGTCCAACTGTTGGAGTTGTCAGAAATGTGGACGTTTCCTCCTTGACCCCTCGTAAGTTCTTGTGCCTGGACTCATAATAAGATTGACAGAAGACAGATTCACACGGGAAGAACAAGTTTTAATTCATGCACATGGAGGTCTCATAGAAATGGAACCTTCAAAGTGACCACAGCAGGCAATTTTTATACTTTTAGACAGAGAAGTAATGCATTTGGGAGGAACTGGCAGGACAAAGAAATTTGGGTGGTGGGTGCTCAATTAGTGAAGAATCAAAACAGAGTTTGGACTTGGGGTAGTAAGTTAAAGAAGTAACAAGTTGAACACACATAATAAATAACCATTTGTACAAAAAAAAAAAAAGTGACTACGTGTGTTTATATCCACTTCTAGGCCCGAGTTCTATCTCTGGCTATAAGGGTGCCCTTCTACCTCCAGATGCCAGGGTGGGGTGGGTGTGGTGGGGGGAGAGGGAGTGAACCTTTCACAGGAGAGATTTATTTCCTGCTTTCAGGGAGACAGAGGGAGGGTCAGGGTGTTCCTCTTACACTGGCCAACTCTTAAATAACTTTAATTCAAAATAACTGGAACTTCCCTGATGGTCCAGTGGTTAAGACTTCACTTTCCAATGCAGGGGATTCAGGTTCAATCCCTCGTTGGGGAGCTAAGAGTCCATATGCCTCATGGTCAAAAAAACCCAAAAAATAAAGCATAAAGACAGAAGCAACATTGTAACACATTCAATAATGAATGTGTTTAAAAATGACCCACATCAAAAAAAATTTTTTTTTAAAGACAAAACAACCCTTATGCTATTGGAGTACATTTTGGGGCAGCCAACCCAGGGTTCCAGCAGAGCACACATAGGCAGACCTAGAAGCAAGTGCCAGTTCCTTTCATCTGAGTGGGTTCTCTAACCCCTCGTTGCCGCATGCCTGGTAAGCTGTGTTTAAGCCTCAAGCGGGAGTTAGGTTTCATCTTCCATCCTTTTGAAAACAATGTCAAAGAAACGACTGCAAGCTGGCCAGTAGCGAGGAGTTTATCAAGAAGGACGTTTGCGGATCATGGAGAAGGACTTTTGTGAGGGGGCAAACGAGTTGTGATGGGTGGGTGAGCAGGTGGCCTGATCCGTCATGGGAGCCGGAAGTGTTTTTAGGGTTTTTGTTTGCTTGTTTTACCATCAGTCGACCCTCAGAGGGCAGTTCCCTCCACTCTGGGAGGATGAAGGAAGAGAGATAACCATTCCCACTCACCACGCCCAACCACACCCACCCACCCCAACCAGCTTCAAACGTTAGCTTTGTTCTTTATTAGCTGGATGGCTTCCGGAGGCAGTTTCCTTATCCATAAAGTGGGGAGAGTGGTACCTGCCTCCCCTGTCAAGCTCCCAAGCATATGATAATTCCCCTCCATTTGGGATTGATGAGCAGGTAGGAAGCAATGTGATTCCACTGGCTAATTGTTTAACTTTTTCCTTTGGTTACAAGTCGCTCCTAGTGAGGGAAATGGCTTTTAAAAACAACAGCAATTTATCTGTCTCCTGCAGTAAAGCTGCGGACGTATTGGGAGGAGCGCTCTTCAGGCAGCTGCCTCCTGCTAAAATATCATGGCAATCAAGTGACACAGCTTTCGGCACTGCCCGCAACAGAGCGCATGGGGCAATCTGGACCCCCACTGTGAGGATGCGCCCACACCCTGGGGGCAGCCAGGCTTGCGTTCCAGGTTCATACCTGGAAGTGGTAGGTGAAAGAGATAACGCAGAAGGCAGCTTGCAGAGGGTCCTCGGGTGAGTGCCGAGATCTGCTGTCAGGGACGAGACCCCCAGGCCTTACCCGTAGCTGGGCCAGGCCTGAGACCTCCTGCAGGGGGAGGAGGGGGATCTTAGCCCTGCCATAAACTTTTTAATAGAAGCTCAGATTTTGAAGCACATTGAACATTGCGGTTGAACTCCCAGGGAGGCCCTAAAATGGCAAAGGCTGTCATCCTGGGAGTGATTTTCTCTTGGCTCTGACCGTAAGACATTAGCAAAATCATCAGCATGGCCATTTTGCTTCGATGGGCCACAGTTTGGACTGCCTCTGTTTCCTTAATTGCTTCTCTCTTTTCCTCGCTACCTCTTGACTTATTAAGACATTGGATAGCACACTCGTGAAGCAGGCCATTTAGGGAGGGCTCAGGGCTTGTGTGATTGGAGTTGGAAAGGGGGACCCTAAGGCTGTGTTTCCGAAGCCCCAGCAGCACACGTATTTGGCCTATGTGCTTGTGTTTTTAAGTATGTTTATAAAGACCTCAAACGTGTACCACAGAATAATGTAATGAACCCTCATCACCGGCTTCAGTAAGTATCACCTGTGGCCAATTTTAATTTACACTTGTATCCACGTTCCCCTTATGTGGTATTAATATATTTTTCCATTATTGCCCAAATTTCCTTATACTGCCCCTTTGTGGCCGAACCCTTCCCTCACCCTCCACTCCTAGTAACAGCTGATCTGTTTGCACTTCCTGTAGTTTTGACCGTTGGGGAGAAAGATAAATCCTCTGCACTTGTGGGTTCTTCTGGCTGGCCTAAGAAATAAATTGACATGAGACAGATTAATCAGGGAAATCAAACAGAAGTTTAGTAACATGTATACAAGGGGGAGACAGGGAAACTGAGTAACTCACCGAAATGTCTGAAGCCATCACCTTAAATACTGTCCTCAGCCAAAGACAAAGTAATGTTGGGGGAGTGATTTGAGTGAAAGGGCAGGAAGGTAATTTACCTGGAGGTGGAAAAGCAACAGTTTGGTAGACAAAGGCTTGCTGGCCCTGCAGAGACGATGGGACGTGGAGTGGACTCTGATCCATCCTGCCAGGTTTCCCCCACTGCACCTGACCAGATCCTTCCAGACATCTCTGGTGATAGGCCTGTTCTAGAAATGGGCTTTTTATCTCAATGTTTTAAGTAGTTGAGGGGGAAGTAAAAAGACTTCCTGAGCCTTCTTTAAAAAGTCATTTTCTTTATTTATGTCTGAATCGTCATTGCTATGTGGGCCTTTCTCTAGTTGTGGCGAGTGGGGCTGCTCTCTGGTTGCAGTGAGTGGGTTTCTCATTTCAGTGGCTTCTCTTACTCAGAAGCATGCACTCTAGGGCATGTGGGCCTCATTAGTTGCAACACATGGGCTCAATAGTCGTGGCTTTTGGGCTCGAGAGCACAGCCTTAGTAGTTGTGGCCCATGGGCTTAGTTGCCCTGTGTCTTGTGGGATCTTCCTGGATCAGGGATCAAACCTATGTCTCTTGCATGGGCAGGAAGATTCTTTACCACTGAGCCACCAGGAGAGCCCCAGAGTCTTTTTAATTTCTTTTTAAATTTATTTTTACTGAAGTATAGTTGATTTATATATACTATATATATTGCATATATATTCTTTTTTCATATTTTTCCATTATGGTTTATTACAGGATGTTGCATATAGTCCCCCAAGTCTTCATTTTCTTAAAAATAATCAGCCTAATTTAATCCTCTTGCCAAAGAGACATATGTTGGGGTGACAGGTTTTGCACTCCTACATGACTTTTCTAGAATGTTGGATAAATGGAAGCATGCATTATGTAGCTTTGTGAGTCTAGCTTCTTTCAATTAACATAATGCATCTGATACTTGCCCATGTTGTTGTGTAAATCATTAGTTTGTTCCTTTTCATTGCTGAGTGGTATTCCACATTTGCCTTTTGAACTGGATTCTAAGGATCCCAGGATCCATGGACACTGGTGGTATTGCCCTTATGGTTGATTCATGCAAATATGTGCAACAGGTTAGGCTTCAGAGAAAGAGGGGGTTTTAAGCACAGGTAACAAATCATCCTGCCTTCCTTAAAATGAATTGATGTGACAGAAGATTGTACCAGGCTGGGATCAGGAAAAGGTACCCTCCTTTTACCTCATACTCAGAGTAGTTCTTAGGAGATACAATGATGCGATTAGATTGCAGAGGTTCACCTCGGGTGGATTCACAAATTTCTTTTCTGAAAAAGTAGCAGCAATCCTGGCTGTGAAATTTGTCAAGGGAGTGTATAGGACAGTGTCACAAATGAAGATGGATGCAACCATCAAAATGAAAAAACAAAATGAAAACTCTCGAATTCACTTCAATAGATTTTTAAAGGAATAGTGTAGCACTAATGTAACAGGATTTATCCTAGAAATACTGGGAAAATTCAGTATCAGGAAATACAGTGATATATGTCACACTGATACATCACCATAGAATGATTAGTCCAGGAGTCTCAAAAAGGCTTTTGATAAAAATATAACACCCATTTCGGTTGAACAAGCAACCCAATACACTAAATGCTTTGGTCAACTAGAAACTGAGAGATGAGTACTTTCAATGCAAAAATAAAAGCAACAGCAACAAAAAACCCCAAAGCTACAGCTGATGTCATCATTTGCTATGAAAAATTAGAAACATTGACATTAGAGCCAAAATTAATGCCAAATTTGTCTGATGCTGCCATCATTCAAGATGAAAAAGGCTGTTATGGATTGAATTTTCTCTAGAAGACTGTAGGTCAAAGTCCTTAACCCTCAGGACCTCAGAATGTTCCCTTATTTGGAAATAGGATCTTTGAAGAAATAACTATGAGAAGATGAGGTCATTAGGGTGGGCCCTAATCCATTATGACTGGTGTCCTTATAAAACGGAATTTATGATCGAGACAGGCCTGCACAGAGAGAAGACTGTGTGAAGATATAACAATGAGAGCACCATGTGAAGATGGAGGTGGATATTGGAGTAATGCCATGCCTTGTAAGCTTGGAAAATGAGAGATTTCTGGCATACCACCAGAAGTTGGGCAGAGATGGGACAGGTTCTTCCTAAACTGTCAGAAGGAAGGGACCCTACCAAGACATTGATTTTTGACTTCCAGACTCCAGAACTGCGAGATGATACATTTCTGTTGTTTAAGTCACTCACCGTGTGATACTTTGTTATCTCAGCGCCAGGCAACCGGTATAGTGGTGAGCCTTTTTTGAGTGCTCCTTGTTCTGAGCACTTTCTGTCCATGACCTCATTGTAATTTCCTCCACCGTTCTTTGAGGAAGAGATGATGATTATTGATGTTATGTCGATGAAGAAACTAAGACACAGAGACATTAGCAAACTTTCCCAAAGCCATGTATTAATAGATGGTAAGAGATAGGACAGTGATTTAAATGCAGGCCGTCTGTTTTCTGAACTAATCCTTAATATTACCACTAATTATGCCATATTCAGGTCCACAGTAATTACAGTATGTTGGTACTGATATATTTAGACATGTAGATCACTGGAATAGATAGAAAGTTTAGAAATAGATCCATGTGTATGTAAGCATTTAATGTAAGTTATCAAAACTATGCAGATGAATATTTATTTCTTCTGCAGTGTCAAATACCAGAGTATCAGATACTCTAGAGGGAGAAATGATTTACAGATTTTACTTTATACTCAATGATGCCCATCTGGCAAAAATAATTCAGAGGTTAAAAGAAGCTTAGAGGAATGTCTATAACTGAAAATAGAGAAAATGAGTTAATGTTTTTAAACCTATTAAGAGCACTTATAAGTTAGAATGGACACCCAGTCTGATTATAAAATGAGTGAAGGGCATGAACAGGCAATTTGCCAATGAAGAAATGCCCATGGCCAGTTAAACTTATATATAACATTCAAGTTTCCATAGTATTCAAATAACTAAAAACGATGGCCTCTGCATTTCCCTAATTAAATTGACAAAGATTAAAAACAATGATTCTTAGTAATGGTGAAGATGCAAAGGAAGTGAGCAGTCTCACACATTGCAGACAGCAGTGTTTTTTGGAAAAGCTGTTGTGGAAGGCAGTTTCACTATACATATAAAATTATGTGTGCCCTTTGATTCTGGAAATTCAACTTTCAGAAAATTATTATAAGCAAATAAAATATTTGCTTTATAAATAGTAAACTATGAAAACAGTAAAAATAAGGTAATGAAATTTGGTTTAGTAAATTATAGATATTTAGGATGACAACCATTAAAATTAGGTTGTAGAAGAATGTTTAGTGAAATATAGTCCTGAAATAGTACTGCACTTTATTACTTTAAAAAAATTTTTTTTAGTAATGTACTTTAAAAGCAGGTTGCAAAGCTTTTATGTTCACTCTGTTTTCAATTTTTTTTAGAAAATAAAATTTATATGTCAGTGGGAAAAACCTAAAAATACGTAGATCACAATATAAATACCAGTGACTGTGCTTAAATTTTTCCAGGTTATTTGCAATAAAAATGTATTGTTTTTGCAATTAGAAGAAAACCAATAAACCTTTCATACACATGTACATGCACACATTTGTGTATAAATAGATGTGGGGCTTCCCTATATAATGTACACACCTGCCAGATATTAATTATACCAAAAATACCATATTGTCAAATATGTTGGTGCTAGTGGAAATTTTGCATATATGTGACATTAAGGTAACTAGAATAGTTACTAGTTAAAATCTGTCAACAGTTATAACCTGTTAAAATGTGGATTGCTAAATTATGAATGCATTTTATAGGCACTCTACTCCTAATAAGAACAATAACAGTTAATATATATTTTGCTCTTAAAATGTGCCAGAATTTTTCTAGGTTCTACATGTTTTTGTCTCTTTTAATTCCTGTAAGAAATCTATGAGTGTATGTGTGTGTGTGTGTGTGTGCATGCACACACACCAAGATTCACAAAGTAAGATAAATATGTTAGGTTGGTTTTTTTTTTTTTTGGAAGGGGCACCAGGATTTAAGAAAATGGTCTTTTATGAGTCATTTCAAAGAAGCTTTTGTGTTCTGGAATCGCTCCACCTCAGCTTTATCCTTTCTCTGTCTGATGCGCCTGTGGGTACCAGGTGAAGAAGGGAGGCCTCGCGGGACTCAGAGCTGGAAGAAGACCAGCGTGCTGCTCTCAGTGACCTGTGTGGTTTGGTCCTGGAGCAAGCTGTTGATTCCCTGGGGAGTAGATGGGATGAATTTCCTTTAAGCCTGCTCTCTGTCAACATCATTTCTTCTAAGTTTTCAGTAAGACCACAATTTTTCCTATCTTATATAACCTCTATTATTTCTAAAATAGTTAGAGAAATGATGAAGGGGAGGATATGGAAAATTGCCATTGATTCTACCATAGGAGGTGTTGCTTGCTTCCCAGCAGATTCCTGGTTTATGGATGCCACGGGCCAGGGCCAGGGCTCTGATCTTAAGGCTTGCCTTGAGGAGTTTCCCAGAGCCTTCGGAAGCTGTTGAGAGAAATCTATGTAAAAGCTCATAGGAGGAGGTCAGGTCAATTTTAGTGAATGTCAGTCAGTTCAATTGCTCAGTCATGTCTGACTCTTTGCGACCCCATGAACTACAGCACGCCAGGCTTCCCTGTCTATCACCAGCTCCTGGAGCTTGCTCAGACTCTTGTCCATCCAGTAAGTGATACCATCTAGCCATCTCATCCTCTGTCGTCCCCTTCTTTTCCTGTCTTCAATCTTTCCCAGCACCAGGGATTTTTCCAAGGAGTCAGTTGTTTGCATCAGGTGGCCAAAGTATTGGAGTTTCAGCTTCAGCATCAGTCTTTCCAATGAATATTCAGTACTGAATTGACTGGTTTGATCTTGCAGTCCAAGGGACTCTCAAGAGTCTTCTTCAACACCACAGTTCAAAAGCATCAATTCTTTGGCACTCAGCTTTCTTTCTGGTTCAACTCTGTCTCACATCCATACATGTCTACTGGAAAAACCATAGCTTTGACTAGACTGACCTTTGTTAGCAAAGTAATGTCTCTGCTTTTTTTCAACTCCCAAGTGTAAAACAGGATTCCTAGGTGATACCTGGGGACCGTGGTCTGGAGTGTGTCGTGTGATGTGGCTTCCCATGAAAAACATCATCAATTGAGCAACCCTCAGGGATTAGAGGGAATAAGGAAACGAGCTTTTTTGATCCCTGTTCGAAGGTTCAGAGGTGTGACTCAGGCATGGAGGGAGCTGCAAGGGAGAAAAGAGGAGAAGGAGTGGAAAAATTAACCGGAGTCTACAATACCAATTAGTCTCAGCATGTTTTAGCGAACAGGGCAAAGGTCTGAATTACAGTATTTTGCTGGAGCTGCGGACAGTAACAATAGAAATGTTTGCTAGCACAGTTGTTGAATGTTTTTCTCATCAAGATAAAATCTGAACTGTTTGTGTGAAAGTGAGTGAATAATAGTGGGTGTTACAGATCTTGACCCCCAGGGTCCACCCCACCTCCTGTGTGGTCTGATGTGAAGTTAGAAAGATGAGATGCGTAGGTAGAGGCCGTCAAGGCTGGACAGGTCTCAGATGCCTCCATCAGAAACGTGGTGTGGCTGCACGAAGGGATATTGATCACTTCTGGAGCCAAACATGTCTCGCCTCTTTTATGGTTCCCTTGAGGATGTTTCAGACTACTACAGGTCTCTCACTGTCACATTTCTGCTCCAAGGTCCTGGGAGAGGGAGGCCCTGGCAACATGTGAGAACAGACATATATTTTAGACAGTTATCAAAATAAAGATAATTTTAACCATGGGTGCCCCATGCTGTGGGAGTCCCCTCCAGCTGTCCTTTACCATACTTTTTTTTTTTTTTTTTTGCAGAGGTGAGGAGCTGGAGGCGGGAGTTTTAGAGTACTCAGGGACATTTTAGGGACCTGAAATGTATTGGCTTGGAACTTCCCTGGCGGTGTAGTGGTTAGGGCTTCACCTTCCAACACAGGGGGTGCAAGTTTGATCCCTGATCAGGGGGCTAAGATCACACATGCCTGGCAGCCAAAAAGCCAGAGCATAAAGCAGAAGCCATATTGTAACAAATTCAATTGTTCAGTTGCGCAATACCTAACTCTTTGCAACCCCATGACTGCAGCACGCCAGGTTTCTCTTTGCTTCACCATCTTCCAGAGATGCTCAACTTCATGTCCATCAAGTCAGTGATACCATCCAACCATCTCATCCTCTGTTGTCCCCTTCTCCTCCTGCCTTCAATCTTTCCCAGCATCAGGGGCTTTTCTAATGAGTCAGCTCTTTGTATCAGGTGGCCAAAATATTGCAGTTTCAGCATCAGTCCTTCCAATGAATATTCAGGATTGATTTTCTTTAGGATTGACAAATTCAATAAAGACTTTAAAAATGGCCCACATCAAAAAGCTTAGAAGAAAAATTTATTGCGTTAGCCAGAGCTGGAGTTTTTCCATAACATCTTATGGAAAAACCTGAATGAACTTCTTGGCCAACCCTAAAGTTTGGGTTAATGGGATGTATATATATAAATAAAATACAAGCACATACATATATATGTCAAATATATAGCATATATAATATACATGTAAATATATATATGTACTATGTTATATACTATATATATACATATGCAATATAGTATGTATATATGCTACATATACTATCTATATCCCATATATTTTTTCCTGTGTATAGTTAAACCATTATTAACTACCCTGGTGTGATAATGACTGACAGGAACACAAATGATATCACCAAATCAAAGATTTTCTATGATTATGCCGTATACAACTGTACTTGTAATACCTTGAAGTATTAATAGTATAGAATATTATTATTATTTTATTATTCTATTAGTCACTAAGTTATGTCTGACTCTTTTGTGACCCTATGGTACTTAGTAGCCTACTAAGCTCCTCTATCCATGGGATTTCCCAGGCAAGAACACTGGAGTGAGTTGCCATTTCCTTCTCTGGGGGATCTTCCTTACCCAGAGATTGAACCCACATTTCCTGCATTGGAAGGTGGATTCTTTAGCACATACATGAAAGAAATTTGATAGTGATTACCCCCAATTTGACTACAGTCCTAAAGTTTACACTATGGAAATAATGACTGGTGGACTTGAAGGGAACTTTAAACAATTGTTGATAATAATAAACAGCTTCAATCAGCCTGCTAGAGAGGATATTGAAGTTTCTATCCTATAAAAAGTGATATTGCAAAATTATTGTCATGAAGAGGTAATCTGAAGGAATGCAACCGGGAAGGTAAGGGGAAATATTGTCAGGAAGATAATTAATAAAAATGTTATTTTTCTGGATTGCACAATGTCTGTGGTACCTGTAGGCTGTTGGAAGTTTATTGTTTGTTGTGATGTCTTTTCTCATTTCAAATAAATAGTCCCCTTTCTGAGTTTGTTGTCTTTTCCCTAAAGAATGTCCCCTCCCCAAATTGTTTAAGCTTCAGGCTCACAACACTCAGACTTACTCCTGGGGTGGAGGGTAATGTTATTATCTTCGGACGGATGAGGAAATTGAAACTCTGAGAGGTTAGGTGGCTTGTCGAAGGTCACGTGGTCGTAGCCTGGGTCCAGGATGCTCATCACCTGTGTGTTGTACCCTCTTCCTGGTGCGGGGTGACTGGGATGTGGTTTTGCTTCTCCCTGTGTTAGTGGAGTTGCAGCTACGCATTGCCAGAGCCCTGGGACGTGTGGAAGGGCTCTCTGCCACTGGCTCTTTGCAGGCTTTAAGTAGTTGCCCCGTGGGGAAGTGTTCATGCCCTTGCTGGTGGTACCCAAGCCAGGTACTCTTTCCTCTGGCTTCAGCGTGTCAGCCATGGGGAACAGTTATCCTCATGACTGTTGATGGTTTGGTGGCCGCTCTTGGTCCTCACATGAAAAACCATTTTGCCGTTTCTCACTCCTCTCATTGTACTCTGAACTCTTAAGGGTTTCAAATTGTGGGCTCTCTCGGTCGCGAGAAGGCCCCAGGGCCCCTGGGGAGGATGGGTTAGAGGGGAAAACCCAGCAACAGACTAATGAGGCCTTAAAATGCTGTTGATGCAAGAAGGGCAAAGGGTATCCCAATTGAGCATCCTTTCTCTCTTCAATAGCTTCTCCTTCTCTCAGCCCTTGGCATCCAAACTGGCAGATACTACTGGGTTTTCCAGAATTCCATCCATCAGGAGACTGTGGTTCTCTCAAGGATGAGTTGTGTGGTATATGAATTGCTGCCCTGATTCAGGGTGGGTCCAAGTTGTCTTGCATCCTCTAAGTCTATGGGAAAAACATTTAACACTGTAAGTTTCACTATTTATGGTTTCTTTGCCACTTTTGTGTGGAATTTTTGTTCATTTCAGTCAGTGTTGAAGTTGGAGGGTTTGAGAAATCTACTCCCATGTCACCATCTTTCTCACTAATGTTGGCTTGGATTCTGCTTTTTGCATTTTAACTTTTTCTGAAACTCTGTTAACCCACAGGTTTGTCACACAATCCTGTTGTCTTTGCATCTTATATTAGTTTCCCTTTGTAGCTTTCTCTCCTTGTTTCATAAAGGGCTGGGTCTCTTTGCATCCTATGAGGATGCTGAATGTTTTTTAAAAGCATTCATCAGGTTCTTAGTAGATAATATTTTAGCAATCTTCTCTTCAGTTTCATGATGACTTACTTTGTGTTTTCCTTTTTTTTAAAAAAATCAGAATGATTTTTGTTATTTTTCCTTAAGATTTTACTTTCTTACTGCAGGAGATGGTAAAGAGAGGTTCCAAGTCTTGTTCATTAAAGGGCCAACAGTGTGGTTTCCTGTTTATTAAAAAAACTGTATTTCTGAAGTTGGGGGTTGATAGTGTGCAAGGAACACATGGCCTGCCTAGTAAATTCCAGGCAGATGAGGTTTAACATTTCTTTTTTTTTTTAAATAATATTTATTGACATGAATCACCCGTGGATTTACATGTGTTCCCCTTCCTGATCCTCCCTCCTGCCTCCATCTCCATCCCATCCTTCTGGGTCTTCCCAGTGCACCAGCCCTGAGCACTTGTCTCATGCGTTTTCCAGATTATAACAAGGGTGTCACAAAGTGGTCAGCCACTTGAATATTTAATCCATTTCAGTTTCTTCCCAATGCTGGTGATAGTTTCATTGTTTTCAGTTCTGTTGGAAGTTTTCACCTTTTCCAGTGTTTTCTTAGGCATGGCGGTGTGGTTCTAAGAGAGACCGCTAGGGGCTGCCTGCCAAATTGTACTTCAAAGGGAACATGACTCGGTCAAGGTCATGCAACCAGCTGCTGGCAGAGCCACACCTGTAACGCAGGCTCCTTTCTTCCAGGCAAATCCTCCATCTTCAAGACCACCTGCTGTTCTCATCCTGTCAGGGCCTGAGCTAGGAGGTGGCTTAGAGATTGTGGCTTTGTTAGAAGTTCATTTCTGTTCTGAGGAATTTTAGCCCGAGAGGGACTCATGTTGGTAGGGGCTGTACTCATAGGATCCTACATGTTGGGCCTTTTCATATTAAAAACAAATGTGCATAAAGCTAGAAGTGCCTGAGTGCTTGTCCCAAAGATGAGAATGGGTTTATGTGGCCCTGTCATGAACTCCTTGGCACTGGTGAGGCGGGGATGAGGCACCTTTAAGGCACTGGGTCTGCTTGTTGTGTCTGGGAATCTTAGTAACAACGCTGCTATCTTGTTTTGAAATGTTCCTTAAAGGCTGCAATCTTGATCACTAGCAGGGTACCTGCTTCCTGTCTGTGGTTGCTTTGTCTTTGTGAGATTAACTTCTCCATGGAACTGAAATATCAACATTTGAAGGAAAGATTTGCACAGGGTTAATGATTTAACAGATTGACAAGCTAGCACAGCTCAAACCACGGTTATCTAAGTCTCCGTCAGCATCCCTGAGACCTCAGAACCCTTTCTACTAGTCGATGGACTTGATCATGACATCCAGGTAATATGAACTTTCACTTCGTGGAGGCTCCTTTTATCCTCTATCCTTAAAAACCTTTCATTTCACATTTAATCCACGTTTAACAGACCATGATACATGGAGCCCAGCTGGCTGACACAGACAGGTTTGCCAAGGCTTAGCTGTTCTGAGAGAGCTCACACCAGCTATACTTAAGATAATATTCAGACCTCAATAAATGTTTTACCTACACAGTGACCAGTTTGGTGATTTATATGAGGCTGGATGCTATTATTGAGTTTAATTGACTATACGGAACCCTAAATTTTTTACTTTGTCATTAGATGTTAATATACATATAAAAACTGAGGACAGAAACTAATTCCTGTCAACCAGACCTAAATGTGTCTGAGGATTTTGTAGGCACAGCATAGTGTAACAGAGAGATGATGACCTTTGGGAAAAGGAAATAGAGAATCCACAAACATAGGGAACTTTGACTGGATTCTTATTTTGTTGGAATCTGTTTATTTATCCTTAAAATGAGAGTGATTAATTCCTGGATCCTGGGATGCCTGTTAGGATTATGTGGGATTATGTGATGTCTGACAAGAAATAGCTGTTCAGTAAAGATCACTTAATTTTTTTTTTAATTGGTTCATTTTGGCTGCCCTAGGTCTTTGTTGCTGCATACGGACTTTCTCTAGTTGCAGCAAGCAGCGGCTACTCTTCAGTTACGGTGTGTAGGTGTCTCATTGTGGCGGCTTCTCTTTGTTACCAAGCATGGGCTCTAGGCCCGGGAACTTCAGTAGCTGCAGCTCTCGGGCTCTAGAGCTCAGAGTTGTGGCACATGGGCTTAGTGGCCCCTGGGCATGTAGGATCTTCCCAAACCAGGTATCAAACTGGTGTCCCCTGCATTGCAAAGCAGATTCTTAACCCCTAGACTACTAGGGAAGTCCCAAGGAACACTTTCTATATCCACCTTATGGATATGCTTATCAAGTACCTGCCACATTCAAAGTATGATGATATGTGAAGAGCCAAGGTGGGTACCTTACTTGCTTTATTTCTTGCCATGTTTTCCATGTCTGGTTCCCTCTAGAACATAAACTTCCTGAATGAAGGGCACACAACTTTTCATCCCTGCTCCAAATCTGGCGCCTGGAATAATGCCTGGTACGTAGTAGGCTCCCAATTGAGGTTACTGAGTGCCATTCAAATATTATTGTTGTTGTTCACTTCCTCAGTCATGTCTGATGCTTTGGGCCTCATGAACTGCAGCACACCAGGCTTCCCTGTCCTTCACTATCTCCCAGAGTTCGCTTAAACTCATGTCCATTGAGTCAATGATGCCATCCAACCATCTCATCCTCTATTACCCCCTTCTCCTCCTGCCCTCAGTCTTTCCCAGCATCAGGATCTCTTCCAAAGAGTCAGCTCTTTGCATCAGGTGGCCAAAGTACTGGATCTTCAGCTTCAGCATCAGTCCTTCCAGTGAATGTTCAGGGTAGATTTCCTTTAGGATTGACTGGTTTGATCTCCTTGCTGTCCAAAGTTCGAAAGCATCAGTGCTTTGGTGCTCATCCTTCTTTATGGTTCAACTCTCACATCCATACATGAGCTCTGGAACAGCCATAGCTTTGTCTAGATGTACTTTTGTCTGCAAGGTGATGTCTCTGCTTTTTCATATGCTGTGTAGATTTGTCATAGCTTTTCTTCCAAGGAGCAAGTGTCTTTTAATTTCATGGCTGCAGTCATCGTCCACAGTGATTTTGGAGCCCAGGAAAATAAAGTCTATCATTCAAGCTTGGGTTAAATTAATTCAAAGGTAGTACGGAAGCACGAGAATTGCCAAACTGGAGGGGTTTACTGGTTTTTCATGTAAGAGACATTACGATAGAGTTGAGAGGGGCTGTGCTTTGGGGTCAAATTGAAAGTAATTTGATTCCTGCCTCTGCCCTTTACAAACTGTGTAGCCTTGAGGAGGTTACTTAACCTCTCTGAACCTGATTCCAACTTCGCAAAATTGTTCATTGATTTCCAGAGAGCAACTCACAGAACTGCCGTAAGAGAAATAAGGTAGCGTTTCTAACGATCCTGCCACGTTGTTATTCAGGACTGTACAGAGTGAGCACAGAGGGCTGATTTCTTCCAAAGTGAAACTTGGCAAGGCTTTGAATGTTTTCTCCCAGAGACTCTTGATGTAATGGTTATGAGAGTCCCCTCCTTGCTGGGCCAGGCAGGAGCATCGGGCTGTGGTCTCTCCTGGGCTTCTCTAGGGCATGTCCCTCCTGGAGCGGAGGTCTACAGTGAGGCCAAAGGGAGCACCAGGGGCCCGGAGAGAGCCGTGTGTGGACCACATGACTCCTTCTGGCCTTGGACCATCAAGATGGTGAGTGGAGACCCAGCTGGCTGACCTTGCAGGCCCTGCTGGACAGGGGTCTGGGATGTGTGGCTGTTTCTCTTTTTTCCTTTGAAAATTAGTTACGTGCTAAAAATAAGTTGGTTTCAGAAGCAGACGTGTTTGGTCAGCTAGATAGTCCTGTAGTAGCAGCAGTGTTAGTGATCACTGAGGGTTATGGCCCGGAGACCAAGACTGTGGTGTACTACCTTGGTTAGACCCCAGCCCAGCAATTTCTGAGCTGCGAGATTTGGGGCAGGTTATAGTTGTCAGTTTTATCGTGCATATAGCATGGGTAGTAATAGCATCGATGTCTGTGGGCTCCTGGAGGATGAAATGAGAAAGCTCATGGCCGTGGCCTAGCACAGCGCACAGCATACGGTAAGCACGCAACAAATGCCAGTTGCTGTCATTTCCGTTCCCACGTCACAGACGAGGAAATGGAGGCTCGAGATTTTCTCTGACCCACCAGAGGTCAGAGGAAGTGCCAGAACCACGAATGTCATCCTTTGATGCTGTCTTTCACTCCTGACACTTCTTTGCACTCAGTTCATTATTCATGAGGCATTTATTGAGTTTCCCTTAAGTTCTCAAAGCATCAAAGTACCCAGGTCTTTGATACCTCCCGACGATTCAGTGGCAAAGAATACAGACATATGCTTCCTGCCCCCGTGGACTTAAACAGGTGGTGGGAAGACAGAAAATAAATAAGCAAATGAGTAGATAAAAATATTCCAGAGTTCTTCAGAGGATGTGAATAACAACACTGTTGAATAGAAGTAAGACAGTGTGGTAGAGAATTGGGGAAAAGAGGAGTTTGTTTCCCTTGGAGTCTTCAGAGAGGTTTCTCTGAGAAAGCTGAGACTGATGTTTGATGTGGAAGATACCCCATGAAGCACTGGGGTGAGAGTGTTCCAGGCTAGGGGACCAGAAGTGGAAAGACCCTGAGGCCGTAAAGAGCTGGCTTGGCTTCCAGGGTCTTGAGAAGATGACTCAACTCCTGCCAGAAAGCAGTGGTTGGCCCTTCCTTCTGTGTAGAGGAAACCTTTTCTCACCTTTCCCAGCCGATCTAAAGTTTTCCTGAAACAGGTTATGACCCTTGGCTGACCCTTTCTTTCCCGCCTCCCTCAAAAACAGAAATGCAAAAACACATC